>NC_062282.1:13578210-14802598 GCF_902655055.1 Lutra lutra
GGGTAGGAAGTATGTTTGACCCACCTGTACCACCTGCGGTTAGATGGAAGAGGTCCTGTGGAGGAAGGGAAGGATTACTCCTGGGAAGGAAGGGGCACCCGTGGGGAATGGGCTTAGGCTCCAGAAACATCCAGATCCCTGGTGGAAACACAAGGTTGCTGTATAGCTGAAACTGCTACTGTGGTTAATACGGTAAACTCTGAAAATATCCAGAAGGCACAGCAGAGCAGAGGTCATCACCAACAACATGAGCTGGTATATGATGCTAAAGCCAGAGGGACATCACAGGGCTGTGGTCACGTTCAAATCTAGGTCAGAGAGGTCAGAATCAAAGACAGAACGCATGGACCGAGGGCCCCATGGCCACAATGAGAACCATGAGTTGGTGGCCTCATTTGAAGCAGCCAAATAGCCAAGAGGCCCGGGACAGGGTTTTTCCTGGGAACACTGTACTTAGCACATAGCAAGAAGCCAGTAGAGGGAGGGAGGGAGGAGGGCGGGCGAGTTCGCTAGTGACAGATTTTGTTGGTCTGGTCCTCAGGGGGATTACAAGGCGAGGCCACATGCTGGAGTGGGAAGGCTGACATCAGGTTGAGGAGTGTGGGAAGGCTTTGAGGGCGGGGAGGTCTCTCTCCTCCTCTGGGGCTGACACGAACATGCCCTAGAACCAATCAGACCACATTTCTTGATATCCTCCAGCAACATGATGGGACCAGAGAGGATGATGTGGGCATCATCTAAGACAAGGCTGGCAATCTGGACAAAGGTCAATGAGCCCAGGGTCCTCACCAAAGCCCCAAGTTCATAACTAAACCGCTCTCCTCCCTGCCACAGGCTGCTGTTTTTATGTCTGGGCTAGAGCAGAGATCTTTCAAAGCAGGTCACTTAGGATCTGACTACTTCTAAAAATATGTATGCTGTGTTCCAATAAAAAAAAATAAAAATTTAAGGCCCACCAATGAATCCAACTGGCACAAAAAGTGAAATTTCAGGGTGAATCCATGGGGAGATTAAGAGAATCTAGGGGACTGAGGCCTGGGCAAGGAAAAGAAGCAAGTCCCTTCAGAGAAAGTGCTAACAGGGGAAGGACAAGAGGGTGGGCTGGCAGGGTGCATGTAAATTCCAAATAGGTCATACGAATTTAAAATAAGAAGGTGGGAGTTCAAGATATATCTGAATCTATAAATCGGATCTGGAGAGTCAATTAACATGTGTTGAAAGAGACTCAGAAAAACAGAGAAATGGGTGGGGGTGGGTGGGCAGGAGGAAGACCATAGGTTTGTTCTAAATCATCCACAGACCCCAGTAAAGATGACAGAATGTCTGATCTGCAGCATTAATCCCATCTGGAAATCCTCATAAAGCAGCCTCCCTCCTGTGTATAATCTGTTGCCATTTTATCTAATGAATATAATTAAACCCTTTATCTTGCTAAACTAAACCTCAATCTCGCTGTTCATCTCCATTCTGTTTCAAATGCTCCGTCCACCATACTGAATAGGTCAGATGCCCTTTTATTCACACTCGCTCTGAGAAATCAGGCTAAGAATTACACATTAGAAGGGCAGCTGTCTCTCTTTGCAGACGCTGGCAAGGAGGCACCGGCCAGGCATGAAACCGCTGACGTAGCCGTGGACTGGACTGACTCACTTACACAGTCACCAAGGTCATGCCAATGCTGCAAGGATGCTGAGCCCGAAAACAGAAGAGCAGGGGATGGGACACGTGCCCTGTGTGGTCCTCCATGCTTCAATGTCCACAGCCTGGAAAAATCTGCCAGACAGACATCTCTAATGCTTGGCCCAAGTTTTTTTTTTACAGTGTAGCATTACCTCCGTTGGTACTAAGATAGACCGTCATGGGAGCAGAAACTGATCTACAGATAACGATCAGGAGAACAGACAACAGACAACAGACCGGTGGTCTCTTGCTTTCAGGTGTTGAACTTCAGGGTCAAAAGACTTCTGAGCCACTGAGAGACAAAGATCATTCACCATTTGTAAGTTTAAGGAAGGAGATGGAGGAAAAGGGGCGCTCCAAGGGCAAGTCAGGACTGAGGGGTCTGAACAGTTCTAAAAAGCATGAAAATAAAAATGGAAACTGGGAAAAATCTGAGCCCCCAAGGGGAGACGTCAGTTATTAGGAGAAGGATTTCATCAGATGTCTGTTAGATGAGGTCTGGAAGGGGCGTGAGAATTACCCCATCCCGTTGCCTCGCTTACGTAGGGAAGGAACAGAAAGTGGGCCACTCCGCATTCGCCTAGAGAAGACAGCTAACTAAGGAAGGAGCCGCTACTCTGATAATGGACGTAGCAGACTTATAAATATTCATGATTATGGGCGGGGTTATCAGAAAAAAAAGTCAAAGAAAAGAATTTTACTTGAAAACTCTTCAGTGCAGCCTGTCCCTGCGGGGAAATGGTCATGTGCTTTGCAAGTCCTTGGTAAATTCTACTTTCTAGAAGGAAAATGAAGGCCTGGTGAGAAGGGGGTGCCGGTGAGCACAGCCTCCCTCCCAGGAGTCCTTTCTCTTGCTTATTCATGTATTAAAGTGGTTGTCTGCAAGTCGTAATGGGAAATTAGCCAGTCTTAAACACAGCCAATATCTGCTAAGTATAAATTAAGAACAGCACAAAATATTCCACTGAGCGCTTGGGCGTTGCTAGGAAACGGGAGGTCAGGCAATGCTCGAAGGCCAGGTTCTTCCCATCCCTGGGCCTCGACAGGGCTCCTGGCGGGCCCCACAGCAGCCAAAGCCAGGCCTCACATCGGATGCCGCCCCTGCTGCCACACTGCCCCCCACACGGTTAAAGAGCCCAACGGGTGCTGTGCAGCCCAGCACGTTTCTCCATGACCCTGGTGCCTGAGTGAGAATCAGTATGACAGAGTTTTAAGTTGAAGACTCTTCCACTACCTAAGCAAAATGGTAAAAAAAAAATAAAATAAAAGGAATATGTATAGAGACCGAGCAAACACATTCCGAAATTCGAGAAAGACACAGTGAACAGAAGACAGGCATGACAATGAAGTGTTCTTTTTCTCCTCACCTGTCCTCAGAATGATCTAACCTGTCCACTTCCTTCAGGGATCCATTTGGCCGTAACCACCACCCCCATTCTAAAAATGAACACAGGTCCTTAAATTCTATTTGCGGGTACAGTGTCAACTTCAGTGAGAGGAAATGAACGCCTCGATTTGCTGGGACCACCACACAGTCACCATAGGTGGGCTCTTCCAAGACACATGCACATCGCCTCCTTCCATAATGACCAGCAGGATAATTATCATCAGCGGCCACCATGTGCCAGTCTGAACTGGGGGTTCTGTAGACATGATCACAGTCAGTCCTGTAACCACCCTAAAAAAGGGTGACTTCTGGGACACCTGGGTGGCTCTGTTGGTTAAGTATCTGCCTTCGGCTCAGGTCAAAATCCCAGGGTCCTGGGATCAAGTCCGGCGTTGGGTTCCCTGCTTTAGTGGGCAGCCTGCTTCTCCCTCTGCATGCCACTCCCCTGCTTGTGTGTTCACGTTGTCTCTGGCAAATAAATAAAATCTTAAAAAAAAAAAAAAGGGGGTGACTTCTATCCTTATTCCATCCATGAGAACACAGAGGACTTAAAAGACCAGTGACATGTGGCTGGTGACAGTGAGTGCAGCATTTTCTGTAAAACCTCACTCAGTCCACCGAAATACACAGCCTCTTGGTGCATCTTCATTAATTATTGTAATCCAATAATGTTTAAGGAGTAAACCGTTTTATCATCCTGTCACCCATTTATTGTCTAAAGGACAGACTGCCTTACTCACGAGCAAATAGCAAAAATAAATAAATAAATAAAAAAGAAATCAACCTGTTCTCTGAGAATTATGACAGCCTTGCAGCGTTAGCCCCAGAATATGTAGAAAAACGGGCCTGGTTTGGTTTACTGCTAGTCGCTGGGCTGGAAAGGGTAGGTACTGAGTTAAAGTTCTGTGATTTAGGCAAGAAAATCACGAGACTATAACAACAACGATGACAGATGCCAGAGAGCGTTTCACAAATGCTCCTGGGTCCGTCTCCCCGTTCCCCCCATCAGTGTTCTGGCATTTGAGGCTGCTCAGGGATCATGAACAGAAACAGAAAGGATTCAGACATAATCTGTTCACATCTT
Source organism: Lutra lutra (assembly GCF_902655055.1). Classification (NCBI taxonomy): domain Eukaryota; kingdom Metazoa; phylum Chordata; class Mammalia; order Carnivora; family Mustelidae; genus Lutra; species Lutra lutra. Next base: position 13,582,362 of record NC_062282.1, read on the forward strand.
CGATGCTGCCTAGATTTTAGCGCTCAATCTTCAATAGAGTTAATATGCAATGGAAGGTTGTCTATCCCTTTATGCCCCCACAGCAGTGCCCCCCTTTGCGGCTTACAGTCCTCCCAGCACCGGGCAGAGGGCGATCTGTGTGTGACACTGGTCACCCAAATGACCAGAACAGAGAACGAAAGCCTGTGCACTCAGGCCAGTGGCTAAAGGTCCTTCCAATAGCTCAAAACCACCTTCTCAATCATAGAACTACGTCAACAGGTTGTTAACAAGGAGCGTGGATGTGCTGGGAGTAGGCAAGGTGAGTCATGGAGAACAAGTGACGATTGTATGATGGTTCATTTTTTCTAATCGAGCATGAGAAGGGAAAGGCTTTCACTCTGCGGACCCTGACAAAGCCCCAAGTGTATGTAAACCAGCCCCAGCTCAGCCCCAGACAGCAGGCGCTCCCAAGGAGAAGTGGCCCATCTGCTGATGCCACCAGGCTATGGACAATGACTGCTTTAAGAGATGGTCAGGTACATCGTGTTTTACAGGTTTTTTTGTACCTTTTAGCACCTCTGATACCCAGCTCGGAGGACTGACAGGTGTGTTAGAATCCTAGAAATACAAACCATATGACATCACAACAAGGTTCAAACTGCCCTCCCACCTCCACAAAGGACCTCAGTTCCCTAATTTACATGGCACCTGGGAGAAAAAACCCCTAGGAGCTGCAAGTGGGGTCCCATAAAAATTCAACAGTCCAAGCTTTACTGGAATTGATGTAATGTCATCAATGAATCAAATATATAGACCAATGTTTCAGAGTTAATACTAAAGCAAATGAACCCTGAAAAACAGCAAAGGAGAGGAAAAGAAGCCAGGAGAATTTTCTTTCTGCAATTTCTCAAGCCACAATGAACATACTAATGATGCTTTACTCTCAGCCCTTACAATCTTGTGGAATTTGACTTCCCAAAATTTGTTTCAGTGCTCTACTTCTGTATTGCAGTAACCTTAATTAAACTGTCCCAGTGGAAACAGTATCAAGGTATGTTAAACAGATTTCATATCCAAACCCTTATCCTTTAAACTCTGTCTGGCTGAAAAGCAGAAGTCTGTTACCTGATTTGAGGACGCATCTCCAAACTTCATTTTCTCATGTATCTAAAGAGACTTTTTAAAAAGCTTTACTTAACAGTTTCTAAAACATTCGTTTGGTGGTGAATGTTTCATTATAGCCTTATAACCGTGGAGGGGGTTAGGGTGGGGGATGCTGCAATATTTTTAACAGGGACACTTGTCTTGCGTTTCATAAAGGCCAATTTTGAGTGTAACCCGGTATAATTCCAAAGCTAAACAGTATTCCCTTTTAAGTGAAACAGTGACAAATGAAGCATCTGGCACACTTTAATGAGCTGTTTTATCCTTTCAGAGTGGCTGAAACTAGGCCACCCATTCATCTGAGAAAGTGGGTAGTGGCACAGAACAATTACGTAATCCTGCAAGACACACCGATATGAAGGGCACCCCGCCCCCCCTCACTTTAAAATTTTCTAGTTTCACTTACTAGGAAACAAAACATGTTAACAAGTGACTCGCTACGTCTGGAAAAATGTTAAACAATAAGCCATTTTCTCTTTTCACCCTCTATTCAATAGTAAAACTCAAGGTTCAAAGCCTGAACAATTGGGGTAATAAAAACTAAGTTGTACATAGATGCCACTTCTACCAAGAGCAAAGGAGAAATAGGATAAAAACCAAGAGACGATCAGCATTGACACCGTAACCCACTAGTGGCCAAGTAGGGCAACACTGCCTGCTGGGGGAGGTTTGGAAATGTCTAGAGACCCATGGGGGCTGTTACCGGCATCTAATGGGTAGAAGGCAGGGGGGCCGTTATAGCAGTCCTACGGGGCCCCACAGCAAAGGGTCACCCCGTTCAAAATGCCAACGGTGCTAACACTGCGATAATCTGCTAGCACCCGATCAATAAGAAAAACCCGGTAAACAAGGAGGTGGAAGGTAAAGAATGTGAAATTCTGAACACGTTCCAATTTGAAGGCGATGCAGGGGAGGCAGACCAGATCAGAACTAGAAACTTTAGAGACCCCGGGGTGGGGGGTGGGGGATAAAAAGTGGGTTATAACATTACAACATTAGCCAAGGAGGCCAAAGCTTAGAGGAGGGTTTGGGGCTGGGAAAGTACAGTGCAGAGGTACTCACCTTGCTGAGAGCCAGAGGGGAGCAGGGAGCATTTCTGCGGGAGCGGGAGCGGGTAGGTGAGGAGGAGGGCAGAACCCAAGGCTGTGCCTACAGCTCGGGAACCAGTCAAGAGCAAGGGGGAGGGGAGGAGGCCCAGTCAGACAGGTGCCAGGAAGGCGGGGTGGCTGGCGAGGTCACAGGCCTTGGAGGGGTGAGGGAAGGGGATGAGGAGGGCGGGGCAGGGAAAGCTGTATCTGGGAACTTTCCTCAGAAGGCAGGGAAGGGCAGAAAATGGGCATGGGCTCTCCGTGGAAATGCTCAGCCGTGAAAATACTGCTCAGGGGGGAGCATACCCTAGTCACTCCCACCTCCCCTCCCTTTTATGGATATATCTCTATATTAAACATTCGAATATTTACATATATTTAATCCAAAGAAGTGTGAGCGAGGAGACGGAACCCAGAGAGAAGGAACCGCTGACAGCACGAAGGAGAAAAACGGATGGCTTACAGTGCCGGGAGAGGCAAGAAAACATTTGATCAAGACGACAGGAGGAGCCCGTTCTTCAGAAAAGCTGCCACAATTTAAACTCCCCGTGTACGTGAATAGGAGTTTCTTCCACGACCGCCCTGGGAGGGTTATTAAAAAGCAACACAAAACCAAGAAACTTGTTCAGTCTTCACCCAGGCAAACTTCTCTATTTTTAAGTTTGATTTCTTTGATTATACCACCAGAGCTGTTCAGGTTATTTCCCGCTTCTAGATCACCTTTTGTGAATTTCTCATTCATGTGTTTTACTCATTTTTCTGCCAACACATTTGTTATTTTCTTCCTGATTTCCAAGGGCTGCTTTTTAAGGCTATAAATCCATCGTTACACCTGTTGCAAAATATTCTTCCTGTTCACTGTTGGCCTTAATGAACAGTAGGGCCGTGGGGATGGCCAATGTGCGTGCTGTGATGAATTACCTTTATAAAGCAACCTTGAATGTGCTCAGGTATAAATACACATGAATAATACAGGATCATTGTTTATAATAAGGGAACAGCCCAGTAATAGAACCTACTTGAAAGTACAGTCACGGACTATACTTCTTTTTTTTTTTTTAAGATTTTATTTATTTATTTGACAGACAGAGATCACAAGTAGGCAGAGAGGCAGGCAGAGAGAGAGGAAGGGAAGCAGGCTCCCTGCTGAGCAGAGAGCCCGATGCAGGACTCGATCCCAGGACCCTGAGATCATGACCTGAGCCGAAGGCAGCGGCTTAACCCACTGAGCCACCCAGGCACCCCGCGGACTATACTTCTATAGCTGTGCAAAAAAGCACAGGAATGTTGTAAGATACAGTAAGCTACTAAAAGTTATAAAATTAAGAGCAGCCTCTAAATAAAATGTAAAGAGTTTAAATTTGTGTTTTCCCCATTTTCCAATTATTTTCTAATCAGTAAGTGCTGCCTTTATATGGAGGAGGGGTGGAAGCAAAACCCAGTTGCCAACTGTGGTGGTGGTTTTATTACTGTTACTGGGTCGTAGCATTTCTGTGTATCAGGGAAAGAGCCAGCCTGAGGCAGGACCAGGGGGACACCCCAGAGTCAAAGGCCAACACAGCGAAATGCTGAAGACACTAGGAGGGGCAGAGGGCCTCCTCCATGGCTGTGAGGAGACCCAGCGAGGCTTACTAAGTCTCTGAGCCCAAGCACCACTACAACCTTGGCTCTTTGCTCCAGAGTCACCCAGGGGGATCACTGCTTTGGGAACTGGCTCTCTGTAAAGTTGCTGGGTGGGCAGTGGTAGCTTTTTAGAACACAGTCACTCACAGAAATCTCACATTAAGGGGGCTGCCTGTGAAAATGCCAACGCAAGGCCATTTAAGTTAGCCACCCCCCAAATCAATCACTCAATCAATCACCCCAGTTTGCATAAAACACAGAGATAGTCTGAGACTGGGATTGGCTCAAATGTCAGACTGGGGCTGCTCTTCTGATTGGTGGCTATTTCCAGAAGTTCAGGAGCAACAGCCAAAGTTGAAATGCACAGCTGGGAGGCTGAGGGGGGGAGGCCGTGACTGTCTATGGCAGTGGGCACAGGGGAAAATGTTTACCCCATGCCCGCAGTTTGGCACCTCCCAGGTCGGAAGCCAGCAGGACAGAACCCGCAGATCTCTGTAATCAGAGTCTTCCCAAAAAGTATCCTTTAACAGGGGAGGGAGTGTTTTTCGGTCACTCAAGCCAGCCTGCGAGGCAGTGGGATTCTGAACCTGGGGACCTCCGTATTGAGATGTGGGTATGGAAACTCAGTCTGAGAGAGGCAGAAGTAGGTGGTACTTTTCCCATTGGTGCCTAACAATCCACTTTCCCTCACGGTGGTCATTAATTTTATGTCAGATTCATGGCTGGGAGATTGTTAGACCTGATGGTGAAACCTCACACACAGGGTTTTCACCCAGCACTGGAAATGTTATTTCCCTGAAAGCAGATTTGGCTAAGTAGCTGTCAGCCGCATTATTATTCGCTTCTTTTAAATGTAAGTCAATTTCATATGAAAGACCACCTTCACATTTAAAACTTGCTCCCTTAAAGGGCACTTTTAGCAAATGAATGGAAATCAACAGAACGCACATTCGAGCCTGGTGGAGACAGAGATCAGCATTTCAGTCGCTCTTCATTATGTTCTTTCTTTGGGGACACTTTGGGGAGACTAAGAGAATCTCAACAAACAGCGCCTGATCAGGTGTATCTAGGCAGACTGTGAAATCCTGGCTCCAGTGTGCCTGTGCCAAATCCGCATAAGACAGTCAACAGGACCAGGAGACTCCAGACCCCCCTCCATCCCCACATTCGTGTACAAACCGGTGTACAATACAATTTAAAAAGAAAGGCTTCTTCTCGGGCAGAGTTCCTTAAAACGTTCACCCAAAGTACAAGGCGAGGAAAAGCTACAGGTCTGTAGTGTGTACTTTTAAAGTGAAATGCCTCGCGATGACCCATTCAAACAAAAGAAACCACTGCCAGCGACGTCCCCTACTAACCTCATTAAAAACGAGCTTTCCTACAGAAAGCAAATTCTCTACCAGGAACATACCCCATTATCGATGACTGCTCAGACAACGTCCCTTGTGCGGACAAAGTGTTTGCAGTTCGAACTCCTGAGTGCGATCCAAATCAACACTTAACTGCCTGGTTTAGAAATTAAACCTTTCTGATGCTCAGAGAGATGGGAAAGCCTGTTTCTCCCAGGCTTAAAATGCTTCCCCACCGACTCTAACCCCACCGTGATCGTTCCTGGGCCTGTGAAACTCTTAAGCGGCTCAAAAAAGAGAAAGACTCCTACCTTGGGTTCCTCGTGCCCCTTCAGTGTCTGTCCACTGTAAATGGCTGCATCTTTAGCAGCCCGGGACACAAAAACGGGCTTTCTTCAGCTCACTGCTGTTCCCAGGCTCTGATGCCGCGTCCTGAGCTCTGCCTGCTTAATTCATTCCTGATTCTACTGAAAGGAAGGCCAGCCCGGGGAGGCTGGCGGGGTAGCAGTTGCTGGAGACGGTTTTAACTGCAGGAGCAAACTGACCACCTCCCCTGCCCCAACAGACGTGTGAAGACACTTGAAGCTCCCCTCCCCCCAATTTTCAAAGAGAGCCTATTACTGAAAAAGAAAAAGCCACGAGACAAAATCGAGCAATTTAGTGGTGACCTTGGAAAGTCGACCCTGAGAACAACACTCTTTACTGGAGCAGAGCTTCATTTGTGCCTATTATCCCGGACTTTGCATAGCGCCGCTGAATGGTTGCCATGACAACATGGTAAACAGGATTGGAGTGACCCCGGAGGGGTGTAATGGGATTGTTTTGTTCAGGGCAAAGAATGGTTGCTTTAATGCTTCCTTTACTAAAATGTCCTGAAGAGGTAATGCTGCCTTTTTATGAGGCATCTGTAGGGGATGTTCTCTAAAGTCAAAGATGTTAGCCATGGGTGCTCTAGTTACAGGAGAGCAGGTAACAAGTGGGGCAATCAGAAAGACAGGAAGAATTCTGGAAGGTTCCTCAATGCAGGGCACATTTTCCAGGAAGTATGTGGCGGAAACAGAACCATCTCCAAAGGCTGTAAGACCAGCAGAGGAGTCAAAGGGGCTGATGATCGAGAGAGAGCGCTAAGATGTCCTAGCTCCCTCCTGCTCCCTGGAGAAAAAGCATCTCCCCCGTTTTCTCAGGTGGTTTTTGCAGGTTTCTTCCACATAGAACAGTATCCTTTGCATTTTATCCTGCACAACAGAGACCTAATTCTCAGTGCTTTGTCTTTTGGCCAATCAGGAACAATCCTATTCTTGGGAACCATTACTTGAGAAAACGTTCGTGGTATTGGGAATAGACTGGGAATATTGTGCATTCTGACTCTTCCTGACCCTGTGCATGTCAAAACTCAGAACCTTACAATACAGTTAGCTTTAATGTTCATTTTGGACCTTAGAATACTGGTTCATTAATTGTAATAAACATGATAAAGTCATGTAGAAGGTTAACATGAGGGAAAACTCTGTGTTTGTGTGTGTGTGTGTAAGTGGGATGGAGAGTGATATGGAAACTCCATGCTCTATGCTCAAATTTTCTGTAAGTTTAAAGTTTTCTAAAAATATAAAGTCAATTTTAGGGGCACCTGGCTGGCTCAGCTGGGAGAGTATCCCACTCTTGATCTCGGGGGTCATGCATTCAAGCCCCACATTGGATGTAGAGATTACTTCTAAAGAAATAAAAGATAAAGTCAATTTTTAAAAATTAAAATAAGTGTTCATCCCATAACAGTGTCAAGGAGTAAAGAAAATTTAAAAAAAAACAAACAAACAAACAAACCAAAAAACACACACAGGAGCAATTGCGACAATCTGCCAAAGATAGGTGATTTAAAACTAAACCCAAAAAGGAAAAGGAATGGCAACAGTCTTAGGAAGCTTTTCCTGTGAACCAGCCTAAACCGGGCTTGGAATCTGTAAGGACAGAGTGACCTCATGCCCTGTGTGTGGCAGGAATGGAGCACAACCACCCGTGACCTTGGTGTAGGGTACCAAGGAATGACCCTGTGCTGCAGGCAACCCCGGGAGTGCCCAGAGGGAGAGCAGCCGGGGCGAGGGACAAGAGGGGCCTTAGTAAACACGGTCCTGGGCAAACAGCCACCCACAGAAGAACAGTAAAAACATGAACACGAGACAAGCGCAGACTGCATATTCAGGCGAGCAAAACTCTCCCAAACCAACTGCCCACAAGAGCCCTGCGATAGTCTAGCACTGTGTGCTGATGTTTGAAAGCCTGAATCATATTGAGGATATCGCCCCAATACCAACCTCCTGGAATATCTCCAGGTGACTTCCACCTACAGCAGTCAGAGGATCCAGAAGCAAATAACATGCCTTATATAAATTAACTAGAATGAAACCTGTAGCGGTCAGGTTTCAAAGTTAGCAAGTCCGCAGGTGCCCGGCTGGCTCAGTCTGTGGGGCACGGGCTCTTGTAAGTCAGAGCCCCACACTGGGTGCGGAGGTTATTAAAGATAAAAATCTTTAAAAAAAAAAAGTAGCAGGTTAAGTTTTTATCTTGGTAAAGTTAAGCACTCCTATACCACGAGTGAGCTCACATTGTGCTTGGATAAGCAATTCAATTCACCATTTACTGAGCACAGACAGTGGCCTGGACACTGAGCTAGGCAGCAAAGACAGGAAAGTACGTCCTACAAAGCTGTACCTGGTTAAGATCTTCCCTATTTCTGGGACCCTTTATTCAGAAAATAGGATTAGGGTAGAGAGAACAATGACTAAAAACAAAAAGTTGCGGCAAGTAAGATCAGTTAGGCTAAGGACAAGTAGGAAGAATAAAATGAAAGAGAAAAAGATTTAGGAAGAACAGAACAAAAATTCAAGGTAGGAAATAAGACACATCATCATCAGAACATTTTTTTTTTTAAGAACTTCCTTTTTTTTAAAAGACCTCACTTACTATTTGACAGACAGAGATCACAAGCAGGCAGAGAGGCAGACAGAGAGATGAAGGGAAGCAGGCTCCCTGCTGAGCAGAGAGCCCAATGTGGGGCTTGATCCCAGGACTCTGGGATCATGACCTGAGCCAAAGGCAGAGGCTTTAACCCACTGAGCCACCCAGGCGCCCCAATCATCAGAATATTTTAAAGAAATGTTTGGTCTTTAAAGAGGAAAAAAAGGATGGGGAGAAGGGACTGCCTGGCTGGTTCAGTCTGTAGATCATGTGACTCTTGATCTCAGGGTCCTGAGTTCAAGCCCCACCCCCCACAAAAACCCAAAAACAAAAACCAAAAAAATAAGAAAACAAGGGGCAGGCAGCACCTGGATCACACAAATATTAGTCCCCAGTACTGAATGTGCTGAGTTCATTAATTCATCCATGGCATCACGGGGCCTCTGGAAATAGAAGGTTTAGGTTTTCATGATGTCCGCGCGGCGCCCTCACTTCCTGTGTGCCGGCAGCCTGTCTCGGGTATCGTCCAAGGGAGGGCTCCCATCCGATACGAACGGTGGCACCACGACAGGCAGGGATACAGGTCATCAGGATTCATTTAAGTGCAGAGCGCGGGCATCCTCTCAAGTCCTCGAAGACCAGCATGTGAGAAGGCTGATAGGTCCCTGCTTAGGGCTCACAGAAGGGGCTCCAAGACAAGGCCACCACGGTGGGGCTAGCCCCATCCCAGCTCTGTACTCCGCCTGATATTCCAATTTCCAGCAACTATGACCGCAGAGCCCGTCACAGACCTCACCGTTTCCCTTCCTCTGGGGCCTCCCCTTGGCACATCCCACTCCTCACTCTTCCCTCTTCCCTTAGAGAAACCGCCCTCCCAGCAACTATCTCCGCCAGAAGCCATCCTCCAGCAGCCCTCAGCCCGGGGGTGATTCAGGGGACCCAGGTCCTGCCTTTCCACAGGCTGACAGAATCTTTGAGGAGACTGTTCTGCTGGCTTCAAAGCGTGAAGAGGATGCTACAGGAACGGAGGAGGACTCCCCCGAGAACCCGAGCGCGCCTCCCATCAAACCTCCAGAAGGCACCGTGAAGAGGGTCCGCCGGGCACGTGTGTGACAGGTGAGGACAGCCTGGCCTTCCCCACCTTCGAGGCTGGGAACTGGCAACAACCAGGGCCTCACAGCCCCAGAAGGCTTTGCTGATAGTTATCAGTCCGCTCCCTTCTTTAATTCTGTCCTGCACTTCCTCGGGGCTTTTCTGAGGAATGTTAATGACAGACTTTTCAGACTAGAACTCATTTGCTAAAACACCAGGTGGGGACAGAAGGGAGAGATCACAGGCCACAGGACACCCTTGGGGAGAAATTCTGCAGAAGGGAAGCAGGTTTCCTTTGTTAGGGAAATCTCTTGGTGTTGGTTGGGGCACTCTGAGCCAGAAGCTAGCACTGGCCAACAAATCACAGCAGAAAGATGCTAACCGGCTACAGTGCCGTCTAAAAATTGTCTCATGGAGAAGTCCACCGTATGTAAACTCCAAAATTCTAAGCCGACCAGAAGATGACAGCCTGCAGTGCCGTGTCAGGCAAAGAATTAACTAGAATTAACTGCACACAAGCCCCGATGGAGAGGGAGGCTTTTTTTAAGTTTTTACTTTAATTCCAGCATAGTTAACACACAGGGTAAGAATGGTTTCAGGTATACAATATAGTGACTCAACAATATATCCCTGGTGGGGCGCCTGGGTGGCTCAGTGGGTTAAGCCGCTGCCTTCGGCTCAGGTCATGATCTCAGGGTCCTGGGATCGAGCCCCGCATCGGGCTCTCTGCTCAGCAGGGAGCCTGCTTCCTCCTCTCTCTCTGCCTGCCTCTCTGCCTACTTGTGATCTCTCTCTGTCAAATAAAAAAAAAAAAAAAAAAAAAAAAAAAAAAAAAAACAATATATCCCTGGTGCTCACCACAAGTGAACTCCTTAATCCCCATCCCCTCATCCCCTCCCCTCTGGTGACCCTCAGTCTGTTCCTCATAGCCAGGAGCCCGTTTCGTGGTTTGCCCCTCTTTTTTCCCCTTTGTTTTGTTTCTTAAATTTCACATATGAGTGAAATCATATGTTATTTGTCTTTCTCTGACTTATTTCATTTAACGTAATACCTTCTAGCTCCATCCATGTCTTTGCAACTGGCAAGATTTCATTCCTTTTTCATGGCTGAGTAATATTCCATTGTAGTAAGAAGTAGGCTTTTTTTTTTTAAATTTTTTAATATTTTATTTATTTATTTGAGAGAGAGAGAGACAGTGAGAGAGAGCATGAGCGAGGAGAAGGTCAGAGGGAGAAGCAGACTCCCCGTGGAGCTGGGAGCCTGATGTGGGACTCGATCCCGGGACTCCAGGATCATGACCTGAGCTGAAGGCAGTCGCTTAACCAACTGAGCCACCCAGGCGCCCAGAAGTAGGCTTTTTAAAATTCGCCTCCTAACTTAGCACCAGAACTTCTCAACGCTAGTGGAATATCTTTTATACAACACCTAAGGTTAGCTACCTGTTGTTCCTAAAGAAAAAAGTCCACAACTATTAGAGCTGAATTGACATAATGTTCTAGCATTTCAGTTATATCTCCCTGCTTGCACTTGCTTTTCAAAGCAAAACACAAAAATCCCAAAAAACAAAAACCCTGTAATATTTCCCACAAAGGATTTCCAGATGCTTTAGGCCCAAGCACCCACTCCAACCCTCACACTTGTCAAGGAAGGGAGGCAGCCTGTCTGTCCTACAAGCTCAGGACCCACTGGGCAGTGTGCTCACACTCGCAAAGCTACCACCGGAGTCTTGGATATGCTGGACATGTTCCTAAAAGCACAAAGCAATTCCTCCACTTTCTCTAATGCCACATTTCCTTAGGTCACAGGCTTTAAAGCCACTGTTTTTATCCCTCTGGTCACAGAATTTTCAAAAATAAACCCTCCAGAATCTGCCCAAACCCATGAGCCATGTTCCTGAATGATCCACAATATAAACCTCATACATGTAAGCTCGAATACATCCTTTCAAGGTTCCCTGATGAACAAATGACTGGTAAAGGGTATGAGGCAGGAAGAGACAATATCATCCCTTTGCACCAGAAATATATACTTCCCATCTATGGGGAGACGGCAGGTAAGATTTTCCTCATGAAATTTCTAGAAGCACCAAAGAAAACTCATAATAACCTCCAAAGGAGGGTTGTTTACACACATTTCATAGACCATCATCACCAGTAACATCTGATATTTTCAATGGAACCAAAGGAATCCTAAGCAAGTCATAATTAACTATTTCCATATTCTAATTAGCATTTTCACACTTCAAATCACACCTACATCTTGAGCCTCAGACAAGTCGGTTCACGTGTCTGAGCCTTTACTTTCTGGTTGCATTTAAAATGGTACCAACATGGTTTTCCAGAGTCTCCTACGGCCCATCTCTTGGTGAGCATTAATTAGCGTCTGCCAGGGGTCAGGTGACTGAGAGACTGTAAGCAGTACAGAGGAAATAGGAGGTTGGGCTGGCTCATTTCTTTAAATGCAAAAACCAAAGCAATTAGCACAGCCGAATCCCAGCCAGAAAAAATAAACATCAAAAAGAGATCATTTCTTCAACACTCTGCCTGCTGAAGGGTTTTCAAGCAGGCCTAATTTCAAAAGCGATTACACTTTAAAGGAAAAATTTCATGTCATCCAAGAAAGAAATCAAATACGGGAGACACCGGTTTCTCAAAATAAAATTTCTATCCTTACAGTAGTGCTGGTTTGGCGAGTCCCCATTTCACTGAATCTAAGACACCAAACCCGATAACCTGCATGACAGGTGACACATTCCTAAGATGGGAAAAGAGCCCCAATTAAACTACGGCTCGCCAAAAGTTGTAAAATGCAGCCCAACACCCAGGCCCTTAAATTTTGGGAAAAAATGGCACGCTTGAAGGATGAAATATGGTATTATTAACACTGCTGTAAAGAGAGGAAGAGGAATGGGTCAAACGTTTCTTATGAGTATAGACCCAAAGCGTGAAGTCCATTTGTATTGTAAATACTGTCCACTGAGGTTCTAAAGGGAAAATATAAATCAGCTGACATGGTATATTATTATGTCTTGACTAGTAATTTCCTACACTGGGTCCCCAAACTACATATTGTGTATGCTGCCATGTTTGTGATTATCAAAGACATCGGGATATACATTAGCAATGGAAAGACGAGCTACTCTTTTAAGCTACCAGAGCAGAGGCACAGATCTTCCACATAGGACCCGTCTCAGCCGCTCTGCTGAGGGACAAATACCAAATTCCCCACCATCGCAGCTCATAGCAAGCTAGCAGACTTAACAGAGTTAGCTAGCAAACTTGGTTAAAGAAAGCATCCACTCTTCCCTTCCTAGAAGACAGAGTTCAATTTTGTGGTTCTAAGAAACATTTTTAAACCATAAATGAGGAATCACTAATATTAAAGTCACAGGCAACTGGTAAACAAGATAAAAAGATCTATCATCAGCAAAGTCATCAGAATGCAACACAAGTCTCACGAGAGAACAGCTCAGGTCAGCTTCCTTTGCTCAAGCCTTATGAGAATAGCACTAAGTTTTTCAACATGAAGGACCAATGACCTTTCTGTCTTGTAGAAGGGAGGGTGATTTCTCTATTTGGGGGGTTACTAAGAGCTGATATTTCCCAAATCAAGACGATTTCCACTTTTTAACATTTTAGGGCGGGGTGCCCATTTAGTCTTGGATTTAGCAACTAGAGGCATTGAATATTAAATTTTCTTTTTGTTTTTTTTTTAAAGATTTTATTTATTTATTTGACAGACAGAGATCACAAGTAGGCAGAGAGGCAGGCAGAGAGAGAGAGGAAGGGAAGCAGGTTCCCTGCTGAGCAGAGAGCCCTATGTGGGGCTCGATCCCAGGACCCTGGGATCATGACCTGAGCCAAAAGCAGAGGCCTCAACCCACTGAGCCACCCAGGCACCCCAAATTTTCTTTGTTTAGATGGCTTCTCATAACACTCATATTGTTTCTAATCAGGCTATGGCATTAAAAAGCTGACCTCACAGAGCCTACCCACGAAAACTGACCATGGCAGCCTTTCAGGAGTTCTCAAATTAGGCCTGACCACAGGGTTAGGGTCCTTCAAAATCAGCGCTGCTACTTAGAATACAGACTCTTCACCGTGTTTAACAAGAAAGCAACATGAAAAAAGAAATCAACCACAAAACCTACACCAACTATCTCTTCCAAATAGAAGCCTGCCCAAGAATTTCAAACAAATCCTCAAAAAAACAAAAAAAATTGTGAAAGCTTCACAACGTTTCCTTTTAAACTAGATTTCTTTAGCATAAGAGCATCCTTCAGAAGCAGACAAACAGGCCCAAAAGACAAAGGGAATTTTTCCATTTAATGTTAGGTTATAATAACGTCATATACACTTCGAACCATCAATGATGAATGGACTTTAGAGAAAGTGCCCCAGGAGGCGGTGTCTTTAAAGACCCAACCCCAGTCTAGCACTGCTGTAAATCTTACCTTCTGCGTATTTGGCTTGATACAGCGAACAAAGAAAGGATTAGAGGAGCTTAGCGTCGCCATTAAGGAATGCAGAGAGTCCTAGTAGAAAGGAAAAAGTATATGTTGACTTAGTCTTTACTATGCCATTCTTTCGATTTCTCATCATTTTAGGCAATGATCAGAAACAGGAATAAAAACCAATATCAACCATAGGATTAATAAGAATTTTTATTTTTAACATTGTCATTGTAATATAAAATAAAGCCAAGATCCTACAATTCGTAGACATGATTTCACAGTATACAAAGCTCATTTGTCACTTCCTTGAAATAGTATCATTAAAAACAAAAATTAAAACATCGTGTTAACCAGCAAAAAAGCAACCCTAGGCTATTTCAATGTTGCATACAGAAAACCTGTTCTCTCCCCTCAGAGTTCTTTTTCTCCTAATTCATCATTTCCATCAAAATGACCGTCTATACGAGTATTCCACCATCTCTCAACTCTTACCCTCAAATCACCAGGCAGATCAATCTTCTGTAATACTGCCTTTTTTTTTTTTTAAGATTTTTTTGCTGTGGTGGTTGTGAAGAATTTTTAACATTTCCCAAAGCAGACAGAGTTTATAATGAGCACTCCTCCCCGGCTTCAGCTTGTGGCTAATCTGGCTTCCTCGTCTGCATACATACTATGCCCACCTCTCCCAGGAAAGCAAATCCCAGATAGCACATCAGCTCATCACTCAAGTGTCAGGATGTGTTACCAAAAGCTAGACACTGTCAAACACGTATGTAACCGCCGTTATCATCATCCTAAAAAGCTTTAACAGGAATTCCTTAATACCAATATTAAAAGAAGCAACTGTCTCCAATTTCATATTAAATCTTCAAGTATCTCAAATTTCATAATTTTTAAATGGTCTGTTCTCGGGGCTCCTGGGTGGCTCAGCTGGTTAAGCATCCGACCCTGGGTTTCAGCTCAGGTCATGATCTCAGGGTCATGAGATCGAGTCCTGTGTGAGGATCCGTACTCAGCCCAGAGTCTGCTTGAGGAGTCTCTCCCCCTGCCCCTCTCCCGGCACTCTATCTCTCTCGAATGAATAAATTTAAAAAAAAAAATGCTTCTTTGAAATCAGAATGTAAATGAAGTTCTCATGTTGCAGCTGACGGGTCTTTCGGTCTCTTTTAAACCACTGGTCTTCCCTCCATTACTGGCTCTTTTTTCTTCTCACGATCTTGCGGATGACAGCGGGTCTCTACAGCACTACACTGAGGTACTACTTCTCTGCTTCAAAAGCTTTAGGATTTCTCACAGATGACAAAATGGCATCGCACACATGTCCCTTCATGGCTTCTGGTATCGGTTTAACTCCATACGAACTTCCTGTCAGCTGGTCCCCTCTAGTCACAGTTTTCCAGCGACAGAACTCAACGCTCCTGTCTCAGGACCCCTTTCTCCTGCCTGGTCTCTCGACCCAGAAGGCCTGCCCACTCTTTGCCATTTCCTTGATTCCCAGAGCAATATGACTGGATAACCACGAAGCCTTCCAAGGCAACTCCAGGCGATGCCGCCCTGGAGAAAGGTAACGTAACAATTCCACTGGAAGGCGAAGAGTCTAGGTTTTAGAGTCAGACAGGTTCAGCTCAGATCCTAGTTTCAGTCCTCAGAGGGACTGAAGGGGTTTCCATCTCTCTAAACCTCAGTTTTCTCATCTGTGAAATGGGGACCACAGTACGCATTTAAAAGATCGCAGGAGAAACGAACAAGACCGCGTGCAGGAAGCAATGAGCCCAGTGACTGGTACATAATACATACACTGCAAGTGGCCCCTCTTTTTTATTATAACCTACCTGGGTCAAACCCGCCCGTCATATCACACAATCCAGCACCGTCAGCAACACTGGTGTGTCCCTGGCTCATGGCCAGCTGCCCGATACGACAGACCTCATACAGAACCCCACCGGAGCCATCCCGCTCTGAAGAACTAAATGAAAGACCCTTTGAGGGCAGATTTAATAAATGTCTATAGACGGACATGCCTGCATTTCTCTTCACGTTGGGATCTGTTACTTGGGGATGAAACAGAACAATTACGTTCAGAAAATGGTCTTTGTATGCTCTATCTCTAAACTTTCTAAAATGGCCAAATATTTATTTATTTATTTATTTATTTATTAAGAGTCTATTTCTTCATTTGACAGAGAGAGAGAGAGATCACAAGTAGGCAGAGAGGCAGGCAGAGAGAGAGGGGGAAGCAGGCTCACCGCTGAGCAGAGAGCCCTATGCAGGGC
The DNA here is from genome assembly GCF_902655055.1 of Lutra lutra. Classification (NCBI taxonomy): domain Eukaryota; kingdom Metazoa; phylum Chordata; class Mammalia; order Carnivora; family Mustelidae; genus Lutra; species Lutra lutra. Next base: position 13,598,338 of record NC_062282.1, read on the forward strand.
TCGATCCCAAGACCCTGAGATCATGACCCGAGTCAAAGGCAGACGTTTAACCCACTGAGCCACTCAGGCGCCCCAAAAATGGCCAAATATTTAAAATGCAAAAAGAATGGTCCTTATTTTCCCTGAATTCTGGGTTTATGCACACGGTAACTGACACTGATCTTATTTAAATATGTGGTCACTTGGTCCTTATTCCTAACTACAAGACTGTCAACATACCTGGGAAAAGTACAAAAATCCAAACACAGAAAGAAATATGCTCTATATTCATCAGAGCCTTTAAATACAAATCAAAGTGACCCCACATGGCCCATCATTCCTTCAACTTAGAATAAGTAGTTATTTGTTTCTAACAAGACCAAAAAAAAGTCTACATGTTTTCATCTGACTCAGAAAAAGTGTATTTTGAAAGCACGGTCTGGTGCCGTAAAAGAGAAAAAAAAAAAAAAATAAACACTTCCGTGGACCTCACACCCCCCCAGTTCTTGCTTTCAACTCCTAAAACCATAGCAACCGTGGACTCATGGAAGTCGGCAGTGAGACTAACCTTGAACTGTGAGCTGACCGTGGGCCGTCGATGTTTGCTTCCACATTTCAAGGTATCCTGGTTATTGTGGCTTGAGACGTGTTCGAACAGGTCATAGATGAAGTCGAATCTGTGCAAGCAGAGAGCAGAAGGGCCGTGAGTGGCCCAATTACTAGGTGCTGGATTACAGTCATGATTATGCCTGTTCCCACTGGAAGTGACCCACGGAGTCCAGGAAGAGCCGGGCAGCTTCCAAAAATTTCAAAGCAACCACTGCCAAAGAGCTTTACACTGGGAAAAAAAAAAACGTGTCCACCTTCTGAGCCCTAGGGTCTTGCAGAAGAGAAGCGGATGGGGATGGAAGTGACCCAGGGAGACAGGCCACCGAGGAGTGCTGTGTTCCCAAGGGCCACCTAAGTTCCTTGCAGCCTTGACGTCTCTGCCTGGAGGAGGGAGATGTTTCTGCACATCTCACACAGTGTCTCGCAGGCCCACCCAGTTCACAGGGGAAAGCGCTCACCTGCTGTGAAGCCCATGAGTGTTTTTATCCTGCCTCCAACCCTTCCAAGCTATGCGGCTTGGGAAGATGCTGGACTTAGCTTCATTTTTCATTTGAGAAATGAGGGTAATTTTAGAATTTATGTTATTGCTAAAAAGTACTACGAAATTGCCACTACTAATAAAAAGTAGGGCACCTGGGTGGCTCAGTGGGTTAAACCTCTGCCTTCAGCTCAGGTCATGGTCTCAGGGTCCTGGGATCAAGCCCTGCATCGGGCTCTCTGCTCAGCGGTGAGCCTGCTTCTTCCTCTCTCTCTGCCTGCCTCTCTGCCTACTTACGATCTCTCTGTCAAATAAATAAATGAAATCTTTAAAAAAAAAAAAAAGTAAAAGGCTTCTTGATAACTTCTTATCTTTCTAGCATAGAAGATGCTCCAGCTACGGACTGTGAAGTCGGGGGGAGGGGCAGGTGGCTGCCCTGAGAGCAGGGAAGGCTGGGCCAACATCGGAGCATCCCTCCCTCCCAACACAGCAAGGTCAAGGCTGCTCAGACACTTCTCTCTTTGCCTCCATTGCTTTTTTGCTTTTATTCCAGGCTGCTATGTCGTGCTCTCCCTTTGAAGTTCTCTAACTGTGCTCTGAGCGCTTTGGAGAAAAGCTTGGGTTCTGTTAAAAAGTCACAGGTGTCAAAGGTGAAAGAGAGCAGAGCCAGCAACAGTCCGAGCCTCTCACAGTTTTGCCGGGAGAAACCTGGACTGGAACAGGAACTTCTTTACTCCAGTCACAAAATCCCTTTATGTAACCACAGAGGCAGCCAGTTAAACACCACCCTGCTGACCTCTGCACCCATGATCCTTCCACAGCCAAGGGTTTCTATTTAATGTCAAGGTCATTTTAAAATGTATTATTTAAAATCTGACAACTACGAAATTGCTTTGATAGATAACATGCTATGGTATTTTTAAAACATCACCACTATTATTATTTTTTTAACCTTTTTTTTTTTTTTTTTAAACTAAACTCTAGGGGTGCCTGGGTGGCTCAGTGGGTTAAAGCCTCTGCCTTCAGCTCAGGTCATGATCCCAGAGTCCTGGGATCAAGCCCCGCAATGGGCTCTCTGCTCAGCAAGGAGCCTGCTTCCTCCTCTCTCTCTCTGCCTGCCTCTCTGCCTACTTGTGATCTCTGTTTGTCAAGTAAATAAATAAAATCTTTAAAAAAAAAATAAAAGTAAGAACAGCTCACAGTTCTGTAAACGGGGAATCTTCCCACAGGAGAGTTAAAACAAATCTCCATTATCTTCCAGTTCTAAGCTGCTAAACTGACACTGGGGATGGGCTTCCTTCACCCCAATTCACAGCTGTCTGTGTGACCAGGTTGCCACTGACAGTTACATTCCTAACAGTCTTAGGGTTTTTAATAACGGTGCTACTTCCCTTCCTTGGATGATAAAAATTCGTTTCTGTTACAGATTCGTGCCAGATCTGAACCAAGTACCCACAGCTTCACCCCAAGCATTAATCCCCCCCTTTCTCTCGCACACAGCCTCCTGCTTTAATCCTCACAGACCAGCCAGCTACTGATGTGACCATGTGAATTTACAATTCATGAATGAACGTTTGAGTCTGTCATCTTAGTGGAGTTAATACTTGTTTATTTTTTCTGACATCCCTTAAACTAGAGACAGATGGGTCCAACAGACCCAAGGCTGAAACCAATTTGACACGGAGCTCTAAGCTTGTTGTGAAGAAAGGAGGTCATCCTGGTTAAGATCTTGGGTTCTGGAGCCCAGCAGAGCAAATCAAAAACTAGCTGTGGGCTCTTGGGCAAGGCACTCCACGGCTCCAAGAACTGGTTCATCTCCACACCAGGATTAAGAGTCTCTAACTCACAGATCCACACGCTGTGCTTAGAACACCTCACTGAATGGTTGTCACAACTACTCACATTTCTTTCTATATTTCGGTCATTTTATGAATGAAATATTGCCCATGAAAGGAGATAATAAACCAAGTTGCTTCCACATTAATTTTTTCTATACTTGTAAATCAAAAGCACTTGCACATATAATACTTTGCTTGTTAAGGATGTCTTGGGGAGGAGACTGACATACCGGCTTTCTCTTAGCAAGTTGAGAAGATCATCTCTAAAAGTGTCTCTGTTCTTCTCCAAGATGCCCCGAACATCATACTGCACCTGGTTTTTACAAAAAATAAACAAGAAATGGTACAACTGATCAAAAGAACAACTTCAGGTCATAGCATCTCCTCTAAGGGTCGGCCCCATGAAGAGAAGTCATTTTGGCACATTTACGACTGGCTTCTGAAATTACTGTTTCTCTAAATACCAAATGGGCAAATATTGCTAAGAATCTTAATTAGGAAGTTACCTCTCCAGCATAGTGTTTCACTCCGAAGTGGTTGACCGCAACTCTGGGCTTCACGTAGAAGTGGTTATTCTAATAAAGAAACAAATACAAATGCCTAATTTCACTTACTGATTTGCACCGGCTTCCCGAGAGAACTCACTACAACAGATCGTGAAAACAATTTGAAAAACCCACCACGCATCAGAGGCTGAGGTGAAAGCATGTGACACACTTTATCAAAACCATGTGGGTCTTGTCTGTTGTCACAGAAGTGAGGTTAAATTCTATACTCATCAACTAAATGTGGGCACGTTCTGACGAGTAGCCCCAAGTCTATCCCTTTAACTTATTTCAATGTAGTTCTAGCGACTGGGGAAGAGAGCTTTGGTTTGAGAAAAAATTATGTGTGCGGGGGCACCTGGGTAGCTCAGTGGGTTAAGCCTCTGCCCTCGGCTCAGGTCATGATCTTGGGTCCTGGGATCGAGCCCCACATCGGGCTCTCTGCTCAGCGGGAGCCGGCTTCCCCACCACCACCACCAACGCCCCCCGCCCCGCCTCTCTGCTGCTTGTGATCGCTGTCAAATAAATAAATAAAATCTTAAAAAAAAAAAATGTACATGTGTGAAGCACTGCGGAGCCAAGAGTACTGAAATATCTTATGTGTAACGTTATCTACAGATCTGCTACTCAGCCATAATCAAGAATTGGCAAGTTTTGACATACAGCATGTTGATTGTGTAACTTCTCCAATAAGGTGCTGTCTGTGGCTTGAGGAAAATGGCTTTCTTCATTGATAAGGGCTAGGAGACCAAGTTTCTAGAAGACAGAGAAGTAAAATGAATTAAAAGTTGAATGCCTCACAGTATTTCAGAGCCCCCTTCCCCCTCTCTCAAGTGTCCATTAAAGGAAAAGGCAGAGCATTTCTTGGTTTAAAAAAATTCAGAAAGATACTAGGAAGACATCCAACGAATTTAGTTCCATAGAAATAGGGAGTTCAACCAGACAATAGGTTTGAGGAAGCCAAGTATTTAAATTCAACCTTGCACATTTGCATGTATGTTTCCAAATGGTCCATTGTGTTCTAAACATTCACATCTTTGATGTGCATGTTTGCACAAGTGATTTGGTTCCCGTAAATATGAATCACCCAGCGAGACACCCTTGGGACTGCTACAATGCTTCAACAATGTTACCTTCTCAATTAGGTCCAAGCATTCACCATTGTCTATCCAGTCAATGTCTTCCCACACCAATCCCTCCCTGTAGCAAGATTTAAAAGGGCTAAGTTATAATAAAATAGAGCTTTAAAACTATCTAATTCAGTGGCTCATTTTTTTAAAAAAACTTTTGAAGTGGAATTCTATGAGTGCTTACCTGCTATACTCTAGTTGTTCCAGAGAAAATATATGCTTGTTGAAATATTCCTGAAGTTTCTCGTTTGCATAGTTTATATTGAACTGCTCGAAGTGATTAACCTAAGGGTGGGGGGAGCCGGAAACCATTCAACAAGTATCTTTCGTACCCTTACTAATATATATATACAGGTGAAGAAAAGAAAAAAAAAATCTGAAGAGAAATATATCAGTATTTATTCGAAGAGATTCACTCCCGATCAGCCAGTAAGTGACAGAGAAGAATTCGTGCCTCCCACTCCTCTGAAGCGTACCTCAAAGTTTTCGAATCCAAAGATGTCAAGAATGCCAATGGATTTAAAGTCATCTTTGCCTTTGATCCTGCTGTTAATCTTCTTAATCACCCACTCAAAGCAGCGTGCATAAAGTGCCATGGCCAAGGAGTCCCGGCTGTCTTCCGCCTGTGGGAGAGGAGACCGGTGACCGTCTCCCGCGGACCACGGGCTGCCCAGGCAGCAAGTCCATCCCTGTCCCCCTCGAAGACACACACACTGAACATGAGTAACACTGTGCACCTGATACCGAGTGGATCAGTGCCATCTAGGAAAACCCAGGTGTCTAAAGAAGGGAGCTCACTCACTCACTCTCCAGTAGGATTCACTAGGACCTCCTTTAAATACCAGGCTCTCATCTGAACCAGCATATGCACGGCTACGAATGTTACCAGGCTTAAGACAACAATTAAGGCCTGAGTTTTCTCAGGATCATCTTCGCATAAGCTACTTTTTAAGATATTTTTTTTTATTTAAAATATTTTTATTTATTTGAGAGAGAGAGCGACAGAGAGCGAGCGACACAGAGAGAGCATGAATGGGGTGAGGGGCAGAGGGAGAGGCCGTCTCCCCACTGCGCAGGGAGCCCGATACGGGGCTCGATCCCGGGATTCTGGGATCACGACCTGAGCTGAAGGCAGGCGCTTAACCGACTGAGCCACCCGGGCGCCCCTCATCGTCTGCTTTGTACACAGAACAAATTTCTTCTTGGCATGGCCAGCGCGTGTACTCACGGACATTAGATGGGCTGGCACACGTAACTGGCTCAAGGCAGGAGCAGAAGCAAAACTAAGTACTTCTGCGCAAGTAACAACCATAAATTACAATAGCTCCCGTGTATTTAGTACTTAAGTAACCGGTGTTTATTTACTATTATCCCTACAAGAATCTATGAATTAGGTATGAAAATCATCCCTGTCTTACGGAGGAGGAAACACACACAACGAGCGCACTCCCCACGAACAGAAAGTGCGTGTCGGGACTCGCACGCCCCAGACCCAGCCGCCTCGGAAACTCGGCGGCGCTGCGGCGCCGGAGAAAACGAGCAACTGTCTCCTCCCGTCGGCGGGGGAGCGGCGCCATCTTGATCACGAGCCAAACTCATGTGAGCGGCTTGTGGTAGTCACTGATTTGAATCCAAGCCATGAATCAGAACACGGAGGACTGTCCCCTGAAACACACTCTGAAGGCCAAGGGCACGCACCTGTTGGACGGTGAGAGGCGTCAGGATCTCCTCCCCCCTCAGGAACATGGATCGCTGCGTCAGAGCGTCCGTGAGCTGCGCGGAGTCCAGCCCGAGCAGCTCCGCGGACCTGCCCAAGGCTGGAGACGAAGGACGAGGGGAAAGAACAAAACGAAGGGGCATTGAGCCGAGAAGGAACGGGCCCCGGGACCCCAGAGCCGGCTCCGCACAGCGATACATTAAAGCAGAGAACGTTCCTCGACCCCTCAGGTGGAATTTACAGAGCCACGTTCTGTTGTAAGTCATCCACTCCCTCAATGGGTCTCAGGCTCGGAGCCGAGAACCTGATGTTGGACCAAGTGTGGTCCTGAGACCCGGAGGGCAGGGGCGACCCAAAACCTGCCAGGGGCTTTTCTGTGACACTAAGGGGTCCTTGGCTATTTTACTCTCATTCCCTTACCACGACACAGGAGTCTCCTAGTGCTACATGACACGTGCTCTCTCCACAATCTGAATGCAGAGGCAGATAAGAGAATCCAGCTGTCCTCCGCAACATCTGATATTTTAAAAGTCAGGAAAAATGTAAGATTTTATTTGAGACAGAGAAAGAGAGAGCACAAGCAGGAGTGGCAGAGGGAGAAGCAGGCTCCCCGCTGAGCAACGAGCCTAAGGCGGGACTTGATCCCAGAATCCTGAGATCATGACCTGAGCTGAGGGAGACGCTTAACTGACTGAGCCACCTGGGGCCCCACAATGTCACTATTCTCACAGATTTTGTTTTGAAGACAGTCTTTTAAATAAAAAAATAGGATTACTTTAATATGCAATGGTTTTTTTATGGTTATTTCAAAATTAATTAGTGTTTTTTTTTTTTTTTTTTTTTTTTTACAACACCTCAGTTGATTTCTAAAGCAGTAACATGAACAGACATGACCCACATAAACAATAGCTCTTTGGAGTTCTCTATGGTTTCAAGATGATTCAGAGGTGCTGGGACCAAATGTCTCAGAACCGCTGACCTACAGCACTGTCCTCACCTTGAGCCATTTCAAGCTTTACCTTTACCGCATCCAACCCCCAAGGTTTCATGCCCTACACACTGCTTCCATCGGGAAAGTTCCAAAAATAAATACAGAAATCACTCCAGGAAAAGGACAACTGACGTGGCGATGTGCGTGTTAATTTTTAGTCTTGACAACACATCAGTGAGGCACTTTATAGATGAGAAATCACTAGCGTTGGGGATACATAACTCCGGGAACTAGCCCGTGACAGAGCTGGACTGTGGACAGCATTTTTGCTCAAGAATGGTCTTCTCCAGGCCACCACATCACCACTCAAGAACTATGCGAAAGAAAGCAACACAGCACCCCTGACATTTTTCTGTATCTAATCCTCATTGCTCATATTTCTTTATTGGGTCCATTTTCCTCCTCCCTTGCTAAGAATGAGAACACGGCCACCATCCCCTGCAGTAATCCCTCGTCATAGGCTTGGACCCTTTCTTAGCTGCCGGTTCCCATCAATTACAAAGTACTCCAGGTCTCTGCCCAGGGTCAGAAAGCTCTTTCTGCGAAAGGCCAGACAGTAAATATTTCAGGTCTAAGTTGCCTATGAGGAAAAAGCCAAGGAAGGGAGAAAGGGAGGGGCCATCTTACCTGTTTTGAAGGACACTTGGGCCCCACCAGCGGTGATAAATTCTATGTTCCCAAGATGTAACACACCAGCCAGCAACCTCAAAACCTCCCGAACTTCTTCTTTGCTGAACTGCATCACTTCCATTGCCGTCTGAAAGAAAAGCAACGTATTTGAGTTTTGTTGTTTTTCTTCCATATTAAAGAAAATGAAAAACTCATTACTGAATAAAATTGTTAGGTATTGTCCTAAAGGCAAGTATTGTTCTAAAGGCAAGAAAACAAGAAATAGATTCATGACCAGTCGCTTATAAATGATAAAGATTTGCAAAGGCACCCATAAAAGAATGCAATATTAAGGAAGAACTGTGGAATGAGGAGAGGTCATCCAATCAATGACATAAAGTGAGATATCTGCCTTCTTAGGTACAAGCCAGCCGGTGACACCACAGGAGAACTACCTGAGAGTCACAGTAATGACAGTGAAAAGGGGAAGGCTTCCTGGGACTGCTCCAGTGTAAATTCCGGGGCCTTTCCTTAATGATGAAATGCAGTAGGGATCCAAGCCAGAAGTATAAAATTCTCTATTAGGAACTCTGTAGGTGTCCTTCCATTATGATTTAGAAGCCATATCCTTGTCAAGAAAAAAACCACACCTTTTCCCCAACTGAGGACAGAATTGTTGGTAATACCAATGAAAATGACCTACCAAGAGCACACGGGCCCACAATGTAATAATCGTGACAACGACAATCACTTCAGGGGGTTAGGAAGGAAACCGTGCGCCACTCTGAAGCAGTGGAAAAGGAAACAAATGGGGATTTAAAATGTGGAAAGTTTAACTTCTTTACAAGGAAAAAACAAAACTGAAATGAAAGACAGAAACAATAGGCAGCAAAACAATTCAAAAATTATAAGGGAAGGAGCAATAGCTTGGCCATAATAAAAGATTCACGAACAACAGAAATAAAATGGGCATTTCTTATAGGAGCATACGCAAATCCTTCCCAGAGGTCAAACAGTACAAATCAAAGAAAATCTGAGATCGCTTCTATTAAATTAGCAAAACACTTGTGAATGAGAAACCTAAAACTGGAGAAACTGGGACATTAATGCACTCGTCACTGGTGCCATAAGTTACTATAATCTTTTTGGAAAACAAGCTTACATGACAGTATTGTGTTGGTCATGCATGTACATAAACGTACAATGTTCAGAGAGGTTCAGTAACTTTCACAGGACTGCACAACCAAGGTTCAAATTCAGCCCCAATGATCCTAGAGTTCACAAACTTATTATCCAGCCAATGTTGTCACTTTCTAAAAAAGAAAAAAGCAATCTTATGCAATCTTCATAACTTCCACGGTGGAAATTTATTCCAAGGAAAATCTCAACAGAAAAGGAAGTTCTATGAAATATTCACCGCAGTGTTCTAGTAACACATCAAGAAAAAAAGTCTAACTATCTTCTAATCAGACAAGTCAAATACAGCAATAGTTGAAAATAGTTCAATAGCTTAGAATAGTGTACACTTTGTAAAGGGAATTATGATCATCCAGAAACACGATTTATGACAGCTTTATATAAAAAGTTTAAAGTTATGTTATTGTTGGGGTGTCTGGCTAAACCATGGGACTCTTAATCTTGGGAGTCATGAGGTGGGTGTCAAAATTACTTAAAAAAAATAAAACCACTTTATCAGTCAATTTTTTAAAAATTTTATTTTTGTAACTTTTTTAAAAGTAATCTCTACACTCAGTGTGGGACTCGAACTTACAACCTGGAGATCAAGAGTTGGATGCTCTACCAAACGAGCCAGCCAGGAATCCCATAAGGAAAACCAGGCTGGGAAATAAATATACTGTACCGAAAATAGTTGCATTATTAGTGTTGGAAAAAAATTACAAACATTATGTTCCATCGTGTCTTTTAATGTTTCGACAATATTTTTACAACACTAATGGGTGAATGGATAAACAAATCAGTGCCTACTAATGGAATACCACTCACTAGAAAAGGAATGAACTGTGTTACGTATGATGTAGGTGAGTAAAAGGAGCTAGATAGGAGAATACCCATATGATCTCACCTACAAGAACCTCTACAAGAGACAAATCTATTGATTTATTCCTGAGAAGAGATCAGTGGTTTCCCAGGAGTAGGGTAGCTGGGAAGGGCCAAAGGAACTTTGGGAATAAAGAATAACCTTTTATTTTGATTGTGGGTGTGGGTACACAGGTAAGTAAATTCAAAATCCATTAAGATGTATACTTCAACTGGTAGCCTTTTATTATACATACACTGCATTTCAATAAATCTGGTTACAAATAATAAAAACACCATGAATTATTTAATCAGCGGTGAGAAGACTCATTTCATGGGTACAAACAGAAATTGACACAAAGAGTAAGAACTATTAGTCAAGTGCTTACCCATTAAAAAACATGGAAAAATAATTACTTGAATTTACTTATTCTGAAAGTTAAAAGCAAAAGATAGTTAAGAAATACAGAATAAGGGATGCCTGGATGTCTCAGTCATTAAGTTGTCTGCCTTTGGCTTAGGTCATGATCCTGGAGTCCCCAGATAGAGCCCCGCATTAGGTTCCCTGCTCTGTGGGGAGCCTGCTTCTCCCTCTCTCACTCCCCTTGCTTGTGTTCCCTGTCTCTCTGTGTCAAATAAATAAAATCTTTTTTTAAAGATTTTTTTTCATGTATTTGACAGAAATCACAAGGAGGCAGAGAGGCAGGCAGAGAGAAAGAGGGGGAGGCAGGCAGAGAGAAAGAGGGGGAAGCTGGCTCCCTGCTGAGTAGAGAGCCTGACATGGGGCTCGATCCCAGGACCCTGAGATCATGATCTGAGCTGAAGGCAGACTCGTAACCCACTGAGCCACCCAGGTGCCCCCATAAATAAAATCTTAAAAACAGGGCCGCCTGGGTGGCTCAGTGGGTTAAAGCCTCTGCCTTCGGCTCAGGTCATGATCCCAGGGTCCTGGGATCGAGCCCCGCGTTGGGCACTCTGCTCAGCGGGGAGCCTGCTTCCTCCTCTCTCTCTCTCTCTGCTTGCCTCTCTGCCTACTTGCGATCTCTGTCAAATAAATAAATAAAATCTTTAAAAAAAAAATCTTAAAAACACAAAACAAAACAGATTAATTTCTTATTCTTAAAATGGCAGTAAGGAACAAATCAAACATCAAAATAATTATAAAGCACCTACGCTGTGTAAAAGGCCATACTTTCCCTCTCTACAATTCAAGTTTTCCTTCCACAAGATGTATTCAACACTAACTTATAAAAATTCTTAGAGCACAGAATGATCACAGAAATGGGATCCTTCAGTGTTTAAGTCAACTACCTGCACTTTTATATAACACTAAATGGCAACAAGACAAGAAATTAATAAGACAAGAAAAATAAGAAAAAAAAAAAGAAGTTTGCAGTGGTAGAAAACGTCAAGCTATCAAATGAAAACTATCATAAAAGGCCTGATGAAAATAGTCTTGGCTAAGTTCTTAAAACACACACCAAAGTCATACATGGAGAGAGAAAGCAAACATAAAATGTGCTTACTGTGTTGATAAATTTGACTGCTGTCGATCTAACTGTAAGTGAATTAGGAGCGTGGTGAGAAGCAGTAATTGCATTAATCAGACCGCGGGGTAATTTAAAGGCTGCCCCAGTTGCCAGCAGTGTGGGCATGAGCGCTGGAACTGCCCCCAAGTGCCTCTCTCTCTCCAGTTGCAATCTCCACCCCTTCGGCCAGAGTAGCCCTTTTCATGCTTATTATCATTATCTTATTTTCTCAAGGATATGGCTCTAAGACTTAAACATGGTGGGGAATTCTCACTAGTTTGGAAGCACTAAACAGCAATTTAGTTATAATAAAACCGGCAGAAAGTTAAAATATTTTCAACAAAGTCCTTATTAGGTGCATTTAAAAAAAAAAAAAAAAAGGTGTTTGGGAAAATGAGGGTGGGCAGGGGGAAAGGAAAAGGATGACAAATATGTGATCTGGTCCCAACGGTTAAGGACCAAAGGAAGCCAGGTTCATCGCACTAGAAAGTAATAGAAAAGAGGGGCAAATTTCAGGTGCTTTACTCCCAAAAGGTACATCCGCTTAGGGTCTCAGGCAGTTGGCTGTGAGGTGTAAAGGTGCCATTCAAGTCAAAGGGACCACAGACAAATCTTTTTTTTTTTTTTAAAGATTTTATTTATTTATTTGTCAGAGAGAGAGAGAGAGAGAGAGCGAGCGAGCACAGGCAGACAGAGTGGCAGGCAGAGGCAGAGGGAGAAGCAGGCTCCCCACAGAACAAGGAGCCTGATGTGGGACTCGATCCCAGGACGCTGGGATCATGACCTGAGCCGAAGGCAGTGGCTTAACCAACTGAGCCACCCAGGTGTCCCACCACGGACGAATCTTGAACAAATGGTGTCACCAAAACAGCGGAGGGGAGGCTATTCTGGGCAAAGTGAATTGCATGTAAGCAGTCTGATAATAATTCACTGTGCGGTGTGATATTAGGCAATATTCTGTCATTTTATAATGTAAAATTTGTTTATGCTCCCAAGTTCCCCACCACTGAAAGAGACTGATGTTTCCATGCTTGGCAAAATTGAAGTTTAAAGTCGGCCCTTTAAGTCTTAACAAAATCTGACTCGTGTGGAATGAATTTACGCATACATACACATGGGCTCACTCCATTAAAAACCCAAGGATATACCCAGTAAGGCTGATACGGTCCAGAAACCCCAGTCCTGGTCCACAGCCAGGCATGCTGTAAACATTCAACACTTGTGGAGTAAGAGAACCTGAAACGATTATCACCCCAGAACTCCTGTTACTTCACACACATTTCATCAGCCACCATTCTGGTGGGTCAACTGCAGCAACTCTATTGAATTGAAATAGCTTGCATCCTGGGGCACCTGGGTGGCTCAGTGGGTTAAAGCCTCTGCCTTCGGCTCAGCTCATGATCTCAGGGTCCTGGGACTGTGCCCCGCATCTGGCTCTTTGCTCAGTGGGGAGCCTGCTTCTCCCCCACACCCTGCCTGCCTCGCTATTTGTGATCTCTATCAAATAAATAAACAGAATCTCTAAAAGCTGGCCAAAATAATAATAATAATAATAATAATAACAACAAAGAGAAAAGAAATTAAAAAGAAAGAAAGAAAGAAAGAAAGGAAGGAAGGAAGGAAGGAAGGAAGGAAGGAAGGAAGGAAGGAAGAAAAAGAAAGAAAGAAAGAAAGAGCGAGCTTACATCCTGACCAAACAATTTCTAGGGCAACTTGAAAGGTTGCATAAAAGCATGGCTATGAAATTCAGCATAAATTCACAGAGTCTGCACCAGGAAGAAACAGGTTCTCTAAAGCTGCCCAGCATACTTAACAGGCACTCATTTAACATCAAGTGGTAGCAAAGATGAACTCTAAGAATACATAAAGTTGAATTCTCAATAAAATAAGCAAAATTCTTAAAAGAAGAATATAAGAGTATACTAACATTGTAGTTGATCATTTTAGTAGCTAAAAATGAACTCTAGAAATGACATTTTCATACATAATTCACAGAAATAATTTCTATGAACATTTCAACATATTCTGTAAACAAATGCCCTCCACCCTTAATGGAATGTGGTCCCTTCCCTTCCTTTGATCCCAAAACCTCTGGAAAAAGAAGCTGTATAAACCTGAAATATGAAGACAAATTTAAGTGGTTTTTGATTATGGAGAAAAATACTGAGATACAAGTTACATTAAAAACAGCAGTACAAAACAAACAAACAAACAAACAAAAAAAACAGTAGTACAGGGGCGCCTGGGTGGCACAGAGCAGTTGCTCAAACATGTTGAATACAAAAGACCAAATTCAGCCTGAAGAGTTCAGCGTCTCTTTTCACCATCCCTGTGTCCCTCCTGGTTACAGAGTACTGCATTAGGCAGAACAATGGGCTGGCTGGTACTGATAGGATACTTATGATTGTAGAAATTATGATTTTAGGAATGTAATTATAATTACATAATCATTAAAGCTGTAATATATAACACAGGATGTAAATATATAACATAGAACGATAAAATAAAATCCTAGAATTCTGCCTCATGAGATAACATTTTTTGGTATATTTTTTGTCCCACCCTTTTTTTCCATATAATTATTATATCAATCATCATAGCTCTAAATTATACATAAAATGCTTTTTTTAATAAAAGGATTATCAAGTGTTGCAGCTGATCTCCCTCAATTATAAAATAACCAAGTTTTTCCATATAATTAAATATATTTGAGTATATGTTTTGCTTGCTGTAATAGACCTAATTTTATGGCTATAGCAAATTACTTAAGCCATTCCCCGATTTATGGTACTTGCAGGTTAGGTAAAGGGAGAGAAAAAAAAAATGAAGGGAGAAAATTACTTTTTATAGAAAAAAGTATTTTTCCTCCTTTCTAAAAAGGTGCACCTTTTTCTTTTCTTTCTTTTCTGATTTTTCTTTTCTTAACTTCCAGAAGGTTAAATAATAAAAACTACATGTTCCTGATTTTAATACAGAGCAGCTAGGTTTTCATTACCATTTCTAATAAGTTAACACTAAAAAGGAATCACAAATATTTAAGAATCTATAAATGGAATACTTGTAAGCTTGTTGGGTACCTCAATGTCACGTACAAATTTTCTCCTTTCTCCATACCTTTTCAACGAAGGATCAGATTTTAAATGCCAAAACCTACTCTTTCAACTTAATAATAAAAGCTAGCTATCAACGAAAGCAGGGCAAGCCCCAAAAGTCTACCCGTAGGCTAGCAAAAGGAACAAATAATTCTGCATCAGAAAATAAAGGGCTAAGAGGAAAGAGGAAAATGGACCGAGTGACTTCTCCATTGCTCTCAGGACAAGGGGAGGACCCAATGCCCAGTGCACCCTAGTGGCCAGCGAGCTAATGAGTAGGAGACCTGCTCCTTTTGGACAATTAGGAGTCTGTCTCCTGCCACAAACAATGTCCTTCTATCACAAAGCATTGTTCTCCAGTTTCAAGAAAGAAGGAAAAAAAAAAAAACCCAAGGGGGAAAAAAAAAATCCCGTCTTTGCCTTTTTTATCAAACGTGAGTTTTCTATTTATTCTAACACACAGTAAAGATAATACTAAATGAATTGAAGCAGAGAGAAAGTCTGAGTAGTGATAGGAAGCCAGGGGCAAAACAAGATTGGGAAAGGAAATTTAAAATACTTAAACATTTCATAAAATCTGACTCTCAGGGCCAATTCTCAGGCTGTCCAGGGTACACAGCAAAAGGTGCTGTCAGCAGGGGGGGGGCATTTTTTTTTTAAAGATTTTATTTATTTATTTGACAGAGATCACAAGTAGGCAGAGAGGCAGGCAGAGAGAGGGGGTAGGGAAGCAGGATCCCCACTGTGTGGAGGCTGGGCTCATGCGGGGCTCATCCCAGGACCCTAAAATCGTGACCTGAGCGGAAGGCAGAGGCTTAACCCACTGAGCCACCCAGGCGCCCCTGCAGGGGGCTTTTTTGTTAACAGTTTCAAGGAAGGAAATTTGGCAAGAGAAACCCCTCTGCATTATAAATGAGGGAATAAAAGGGAAACCAAGGGGAAGAGGATCCTATTATAGCCAACCCTGATCTTCGTTTCAGTCAGAGGTGGAAAAATGACGTATATATTAAAAAAAGACCCTGATTTCATTCCACAAGGCATTTTTACAATCTGGAAGAAGAGATGGGGATATGGACTAGAGCACTG
Organism: Lutra lutra; assembly: GCF_902655055.1. Classification (NCBI taxonomy): domain Eukaryota; kingdom Metazoa; phylum Chordata; class Mammalia; order Carnivora; family Mustelidae; genus Lutra; species Lutra lutra. Next base: position 13,613,978 of record NC_062282.1, read on the forward strand.
CTGACAACTATAAAAACAAGAACCTCACAGAAGAGTCTGGGTTGTACCAGAAGTTGTACCACTTGCCTCGTGGATAAGAGTCTGGAATTTGGAGTTGGACTCTTTCCACACCAGTTCTATGGTACTGTGAATGGTTAGGCTGGACGCCAACCTCTCTGAGCTGTAGAGTGTAGCTACCCAGAGTTCCTCCCCTCAAAGGGTTGTTAAGAGCAACGAGAGAGGCGGCCCATCTGAGTCCATATAACAAGCACTCCGCCAACGTCCGCCGCATTTACGGTGATGAATCAACCCCAGATCCACTGTATCCAACTGGTGTATTAATGACTCTAGCGAAGGAGCAAAGACTACCCTGGTAAAAACCCACCAGCCATTCTCAGTCCGGTGGGGCTCGATGACCAGGCTTCCTAAATGTTGTCACCTTATAACCAAGTCCTTGTGACATCAAAAAACTAAGAGACCACACACAACCACACCTCAGAGCCGTAAGGAGACTACTGTCCTCGTGGTCAGAACTGGTTTTCAGAATCAGGCCAGGAGAACCAGACAAGATCCTGTCACCTGGCCTAATGGTTGACAGATTTGTTTTTAGCTATAGAAACTGTTATAAATCATCATCATCATCATCATCTCAAAAAAGAAAGATTGGCATGCTCCAGGACCAAGCCTGTGATGTATTTTTTCTAATACACTGTTCCAAGTCAACCCATTTTTCCTGAATGCCACAGATAGTCATCCGCCTTCTGAAGAAAGAGGATTCTTTTCCAGTCTGGAACATTCTTTATCATGACTTGGAACAAGAAGATCGTACGTATTCTCATATAGCAGTGCAAATAAAATTACTTCTATTTTCATTAAAAACATTTTTTTGAAACAGGAAATAAAATGTCCCCCCCCCTTTTTTTTAAGGGGTTGTCACTCTTAATAAAGGGAAAAGAAGAAAGTAACTTACAATCACTTCCCTAAAGGATTCCTGGTCATTGATTGTCTTGTCTTCTATACATCCAGATTGACTCAAGTAGTGGTAGTTTTCCGGCGCAGATAAATAAAATTCTTCTGCAAAAAGACAGAGAAAAACATAAAATCAGTATTTGACTGGTCAGGATAAGACAAAATCCAAAAGAATCTTCACTTTGTAACTTAAAAAACAAAAACAAAAACAAAGCATGGGGCCCCTGGGTGGCTTAGTCATCGGGCGTCTGCCTTCAGGTCAAGTCATGATCCCAGACTCCCGGGATCCAGCCCTGCATCAGACACCCTGCTCCGGGGCAGGAAGCCTGCTTCTCCCTTTCCCACTCCCCCTGCTTGAGTTCCCTGTGTAGCTGTGTCTCTTTCTGTCAAATAAATAAATAAAATCGTTAAAAATAAAAGTATATAAATAAAGATCCCCTATTAATAAAAAAGTAAGTTCTCTTTTAATCATCATTTAGAGAAAATAGAATTTAATTAGGAGTGCCTGGGTGGCTCAGTCAGTTAAGAGTCCAACTCTTGGTTATGCTCTCTAAAATCAATAAATTAAAAAATAAAGGGTTTAATTAAACTAGATGGCATGATAGAAAATGTTCCTGAAAAACTAACTGATAAGGGTCCTATTTTATTTTCCCTTAAAAATCCAATGTTTAAATGAGCACCTGGGTGGCTCAGTTGGTTAAGTGACTGCCTTCGGCTCAGGTCATGATCTGAGAGACCTGGGATCAAGGCCTGCATCGGGCTCCCAGCTCCATAGGGAATCTGCTTCTCCCCTCTCATGCTTTCTCTCACTTTCTCCCTCTCTCAAATAAATAAATAAAATCTTTAAAAAAAATGCTTAGAAATTAGATTTGGGTATGGTTTCAAAGTAAACCAGTTACAATATGCCCCATACATTTTTTTCATGAATATCCCATAAATGAGAAAAGTACCAAGATCCCAAAAAAACAAAAAAAAGTAACATCTTTCTCTATTGATGATTTTCCCTCTACATTATTTGGCTCTAACAGAGACATTTTGTTTCAATTAATGGATACCAACAAAGCCCAAGCAGAGGTCTTACCTGCGGCTTTCCAAGGGAAAGCAAGTGGCTAATCCACATGGCTCTGCTGGTCTCCCACCCACTTACCTCTCTGTTCATGTTCCAGCCCTGCCAGCAGCGCATAGAATATGTGATAATTCCTTTCCCCGGGGTTTTGCCTTACTACTCGGTTCTGTGGGGGTGAATCAGATTTCATCTCAGAGACGTTTCCTCCATTCCATTAACACAAACCAGTCATTTCCAAAAATTATTATTATAGAAGAAAATGTAAATTAAATCAGGTTTACTTACTTTTTCTAATAAATCTTCATGTGAAAAGCAATGGCCAGTCAAGGAACAAAACCAAGATATGACATGCTCAATTAGGCTTTAATTCTCTATTTTTTGTCACCCAAATAATTGCAAATCACTGTTCCTTGGACATCGAGACTTCCAGTGCTGAGAGGAGCCAACAAAGCATAGACTTCAAACAGGACACAAGGTGTCCTAGGACGTGCCAGACTAGTTGACCGAACGGCTCTCAAACAACAAACACCTGATGCTCAATGATGAAACCAATTTTCCAGATGACGAACATGATAAAATTTTCCCGAAGAAAAATGGTTATCTCCTAGAATAACTACTAGGTCAAATGTAGTAACGTTAAGCAATAACCGAAATGTTTCCCATTATCTGTCCTTACGATAACCGAGAGCAGTTTGTACTTATAGAGTCAAATACTAAAGACAAGACCGGAATGAAACAGGATACAATCTACAATTCTCCCGCCCTGAATATTTCCCTTCTGGCAGATGTGCAGCTGAACGAACTTCCCAAAGCGACTGGAGTTGTTGTTGTACACGGTCTTGGCATTGCCGAAAGCTTCCATGATGGGGCTGTGAAAGACGTGAGGAAAACCTCCAGTTATAAAACACGAAATACGTCATGAGATGTCAGTTTCAGCAGAGGCGATCTATCAATAACATTGTGATCACTATGGACGCTGACAGATGGTCACTAGACTTACTGTGGGGATCATCTCGTAAGACACAAAATAGCTCATCCCTATGACATTCACCTGAAGCTAATAGGATACTGTATGCCATTATACTTCAATAAAAATATTAATTAAAAAAAGAAAAAATGAGGATAGCAACGAGTGTTAATTAGGGGAGAGCTATAAACAGCAAGAGCATTCCTCACAAATGTCAAAATATACAATTGCAAGAAAAATCTAAAATCAAAAGGATCTATGGTGACTATGTTTATTTACAGAAGAACCAGATTTTCAAAGCGCTTGCTGAAATGGGTCTATAGCGCATGTCCATTTTGAAGGAGAGGTCTTAGAGCTCACGAAGCTACTGAGTTCAGGCAACTACAAGGGCTTGTCCTTGTGTAAACTCGCTCGGGCATATATCCACATGTCAGGGATTGCACAGAAAAAGATTTCAGCAACTGTAAAAGTCCCAGTCCTGCGAATTTCACCCATTTGGTGTCCGTCCGGGGGCAACTCCTTTATAAGTAATTTCTCTGGGTATTCCCCACCTGGAAGATGAAGTCAGACTAGATCAGGGGGTGGCAAACTTTTCTGTAAAGAACCAGATAATAGATATTGTAGGCTTTGTCAGCCACGGGGTCTCTGTTACAACCACTCAGCTCTCTCTGCCACGGTAGCTTAAAAGCAGCTGTAAACAACAAATAAATAAATGTGTCTGTGTTCTGATAAAACTTTATTGACAAAAACAGGCTGCAGGAAGAGGACAAACTTCTGAAGATGGGTGGTTTTTAATAGTTGCACAACAGCGTGAATGTACTTAATGCCATGAAGCTGTATGCTGAAAAAACGTTTAAAATTATAAATTTTGAGGCACCTACGTAGCTCAGTGGGTTGAGCCTCTGCCTTTGGCTCAGGTCATAATCCCAGGGTCCTGGGATCAAATCGCGCATCGCATCAGGCTCTCTGCTCAGCGGGGAGCCTGCTTCCCTCTCTCTCTCTGCCTGCCTCTCTGCCTGCTTGTGATCTCTGTCAAATAAATAAGATCTTAAAAAAAATAAAAATTATAAATTTCATGTAATACATATTTTACGACAACTGAAAATAGTGTATGAATGCTAAAACAAAAAGAAAAACAAGCCACAGGTTATGGGTAGTTTGCTGACTTCTGGACTAAATTCTAAGCAACAAGATCTATAAGGTCTTTACTGGCTCTAAAATCTTATAAGACACAACTCAGACATCGGGCAAATACGTACTCAAAATAAAAATTTGGATGATACCACACCCCACAGCCCTCTTTCGAAGTTCTGAGACTCACTGTCATCAGATGTATTACTGATCTTCTGTCCCGTGACAGGCTTTAAAAACTGCCATCTTGCCAATATGGTGGCCCCAAAGGGCGAGAAGGCCAGCAGGGGTCCCTCACCTCTGTGCTAAGTCCTCTGCTACACAGAAGCTGAAACGGCCGCTCAGAAAAGGCCTCCAAAAAGTGAGGCAAGGGCTCGCCAGCAAGGGGAGGCTGCAGAACATTCCTCAGAATCGCTCACTCGCCCACTCAAACCTGGCCCGGGGAAGGGGCTGGGTGGGGGGATCAGGAACGGTCGCTCAGGTTGTTAGAAATTGCTATGTCCACGTTGGGACTTTTCCTCCAGGAATTGTAAAAGAGAAAATGGACCAACTAATTATAACTCATCCTTAAACAAGCCACACGGGGAGGACAGTGAATCCTGTTCGTTGCAAACAAGGAACACGATAAAGAAATACCTGCTTTCGAGAATAGCTTGTTCGACACAGGACGTCTTCTCCTTTAAGGACAATTCCAAAGACTGTTGGCTGATGACTGATAAGAACTTGAGGATCAGTTTGGTGCTTTCGGTTTTACCTGCCCCACTTTCACCGCTGAAAAACAAAATGCACAAGCTTGTTCAAATTAAAAAAAAAAAAAAAAAAAAAAAAGAAAGAAAGAAAGAAAGAAAAAAGAAAACAAAGGAAACAAAATCCAGTTTGAGGGGTGCCTGGTGGCTCAGTCAGTTGGGCGTCTGCTTTCGGCTCAGGTCATGGTCCCAGGGTCATGGGATCAAGCCCCAAATCCTTCTGCTCAGCGAGGAGCCTGCTTCTCCCTCTCCCTCTGCAACTTCCCCTGCTTGTGCTCACTCTCAAATAAATAAATTCTTAAAAGAAAAAAAAAAAGCGAAAACAAACAGTTTGGCTAACGTCACTCCAATTGGTCCACAGGACAACAGTTGAAAGGTGGAACAACAGAGGTCGAAATGCCTGTCCCATGAGTCAAGTTAAAGGGCAGTGAAAGCGTGTTCTTCTGGCTTCACCCTTTCTGCTATTACGAAAGCCTCTCTGAGGTCAGAGGTCAACAGAACCCCCCTCACTAAGTTAAGCTGAGGATGGCTGTGCCTTCCACGTGAGGTCAGCCCGCACGAGCAGGGCTCCTTGTTTTGTTTGCTAGAGAATCCACACATCCCCACGGTGCCATGCTGCTGACAGGCACCTGGTAAATACTTGTTAGACGAACGACCCTGCAAATAGCATCATTCTGGGAAACTGAAAGCAAGCAAATACGCTTAAAAATGCAATTATTCGTAAACATGACTGAGGAGACAAGGGAATGACCCCACTGATCCTGGAAGCACACAGAATCATGTGATTCCACACTAATCCTTGGAGAGAGGCACTAAGCACCCACGTCTGGGACATAACACCAGGTCTGAGTCCGACATCCTGCAGAGATCCCGCTTCAGGGATGGTTGAGGGAAAGTGAACAAAGCCATGCAGGGAAGGGGAGGCCAGTGAAGAGAAGTAAACCAGGTTCAAGTTGCCCCTGACAGAAGGGCAACCATGAGCCACACAAAGAGAAAGGGAGGGATCTGGGCACAAGAGCTCTAATGAGCTTGGGAAGACCACTAGGGGACGGAATTCCGGTTAGGCGTCCAGGCGGCGCTGAGATCAGAGGTGGTGGGGAAGGAAAGTGGAGAGGATGGGGTGTGATGGCTCAGAGGCAATCACAGGAGACTGGAAGGCGAACAATGAGCTCATCAAGGGGTCCTGGGAAGAACATGGCTCTGGAGGTAATGTTCTGGAAGGAGCTCAGGGGCCCGCAGGAGAGCTAGCGTTGTCCTGGACAAGCAAGGACGTGGACAAGAAGGCGCAGGGATCACAGATTTGGAAAGAGAAACTCAGTTTTGTGTAAGATACCATGCTCGGTACTATGGAGGCAGGGAACTTCTAACTAAAGGTGTAAGTAACAGGGGCGCCTAGGTGGTTCAGTGGGTTAAGAACCCAACTCTTGATTTTGGTTCAGGTCATGATTTTGGGGTCATGAAATCGAGCCTCATATCAGGCTCCGTGCTCAGTGAGGAGTCTGCCTGAGATTCTCTCTCTCCCTCTGCCCCTTCCCCAGCTCACGCCTGCGTGCTCTCTCTAAATAAGACTTAAAGGGAACAGAAGAAGGTGTAGGTACAGAACAGCAATGCCAATGATATAGCAAGGTAGCACTTTAATAATTGCTAAATGGGCGAGATACACAGACGAGTTCCACTTAGTCCTAAAAAAGCTGCCCTTGGTGAATGTCACGATCTGGGAAGTTATGAAAGAGGAAGTTTGCTGAAAACACGGCAAATGATTAACCACATGTAACAAAGGAGAGGAAAGGATCAAGAGATGACACCAGTCCTGTCCAGCTGGGCGGCGCAGGCCCACAGGGAATCCTCATGGGCTAGGCCAATCTCAGTCATTTTGTTCCTTCTGCAAGTGACGGCATTGACCAGGGGCAGGTGTGAGGACCGCAGCCCGAGTCTTCATGTCAAGCAAGCCAAGGGCTCCTGGGGAGCTTTGGGCACACACAAGAGACACCAGGCAGAAACATCCCCCTTCCCGTGGACACCTATCTTGAGATGATAAAGCAAAAGCCAAGAAAATCAGAGAAGCGCCCTGCCTGATGTTATCAGAGTTAGGACAACTTCGGTTGGGTCTTCTGTTATCAGCAACCAGAATCTTCCTAGTACAGGGCTTAGCACGTACTGACATCTTCCTCACATCACTGGCCCCTGCCTAGACCAGTGCCCGGAGCACAAGGGGCATTCGCCAAGATGCAGTGAAACTAAGAAAAACTGTACAAGAGATTTAAATAAACTTAAAACAAAAATATTTTATTTTACTTGAGAGAGAACAAGCAGAGGGGAGGGGATAGAGAGAGAAGGAGACTCCCCACCGAGCCGGCAGCCCAACACAGGACTGGATCCCAGACACCCGGGATCATGACCTGAGACGAAGACAGACGTTTAATGACTGAGGCACCCGGGCGCCCTGAGTAATTCTTGATATTTAAAAAAAAATACATACGCTTAGCCAGTCATTGTTGATTCAATTACGTTAAGACAAACAGAACTTAAAACAGCTAAATTCTCTGGTTAAAACATGTGAAGCAGAAATAAGGTAACATTTCCCAAACCCACTTCTTTATCCTCCAGCACAAGGAAGTGGAAAACGTGTCGACCTCTCTTACAGTGAGGACAGCCACCAGTGGTAACAGGGACTGAACGTGGCCAGGTGAACCACAGAGCGAGAGGAATGGTTAGAGTCATCTTCCATGGCTGGTGGGTAAAACCCCCCTCTTCACGGTCCGTTAGGCTGTCTCTCTCGAGCCTGCCAGCTAGACGCCCTCTGTCAGGCCCAGCTCTGAGCAAAGTGACATGTGGCATAAAGTCAAGTCTCCGGCCTTTCCCAGTGGGGTTGTAAAATGAGCAAGAAGCATTCCTGTGTCCCGCCCCTGCGATTCTGGGGGGCTGCTTGTTATAGCAATTAGCCTACCTTAATGAACAGAACATGGCAAAGATTCAATCACAGAGCATATACCGTTCAGACTCTAAACCAGTAAGACTTGGTCGAGAAGAAAATCTGGGACCCTCACGGCCATTAACCAGCTATGGATGCCCATCTACGGCAATCTGCAGCCACAGTTTTTCTCGCTGTATCATACAGTCTTCAAGCATCTTTTTAAAAAATATTTATTTATTTATTTATTTGCGAGAGAAAGAGAGAGAAGCAGCACAAGCAGGGGGAGCAACAGAGGGAGAGGGAGAAGCAGACTCTCCACTGAGCAAGGACTTCCCCCCACAGGACTTGATCCTAGCACCCTGAGACCATGACCTGAGCCAAAGGCAGATGCTTAACTGACTGAGCCACCCAGGCACCCCTATTTAATTCCTGTTTTTTAAAAATTTCTAGATCTCGGGGCACCTGGGTGGCTCAGTGGGTTAAGCCTCTGCCTTTGGCCCAGGTCATGATCCCAGGGTCCTGGGATCGAGCCCCACATTCAGCTCTCTGCTCAGCGGGGAGCCTGCTTCCCCCTCTCTCTCTCTGCCTGCCTCTTTGCCTGCTTGTGATCTCTGTCTGTCAAATAAATAAAATCTTTAAAAAAAAATTTCTAAATCTCAAAAATAGGATTGGTTTGCGTTTACTCTGAGATTATGGGTCACTATGACACACTGTTATAGTTTATCTTTGCGTTTTAAACCGACAAAGGAGGTACCAAGCTCAAATCCATTATCAACTTAAGTTGAGATTCCGTTGTATTATTTTTAGCTATTTAATTGGTTCCTGTCTTCATTGTTGATTACATTTTTATAAAGATTTTATTTATTTATTTGAGAAAGAGAGAGTGAGAGCTTGAGTGTGGGGGAGGGGGAAGCAGGCTCCCCGCTGAGCAGGGAGCCCACTGCAGGCCGATCCCAGGACCCTGGGATCATGACCTGAGCCCAAGGCAGACGCTTAATCGACTGAGCGACCCAGGCACCCCCAGCACAGTCTTTAAGTCCATCTTTTTTTGATACAGAATTAAAACTTGAAACAAAAACAAAACGCAGATTTGAACAGGGCTCTGCAACAGGTTTTAAACTTAGCCACACATTAGAATCGACTAATATGTCTCTGATCTGAGCCTATCCAGGTAGAATTTAATCCAGAGGACTCTACTATGAAGCCAGGATTGGGAACCACTACTCTTGAAAGCAGTTTCCACACAATTCAGACAGGACAGCTCCAGAGGAGTAAGAACGGGGGACTATTCTATTATGGGGCCGTGGAAGTGCTCCATGAACAAGGCAAAGAATAAAGATAATTAAATAACTCACACGTTGTTAAAACCCATAAATATGCCAGATGTCAAGGTAACAGGCCTCTAAGCAGGCTGCATGCTTTTATGTCACCCTCCTCCTCCTTACACCCCTGCCCGCGTCTTTAATGTTCCCCCACGAAAAGCACTGATTGAGGGTCAAACCAATGTAATCCTGGGAGTATCGGAGAAAGAGCAGATACTCCCTCCCTCCTTAAACATCCGTAAGCCTACTATGTGTCAGGCTGCTCTAAGGGCTGGAAAAGCACTAATGTGTACAATGGCACGGACAGTCTGTCTATGATCTAGAAGCACAAAGATCTCAAACACAGTCACAGGTATCCCCGGGGATAAGAGAACTCATGACTTAGATGGAGGGTAAAGGTTCAGTAAAGACCTTTTTGGGGGAAGGGGAGGGGCTGACATTTAGACCAAAATGTGAAAACCCACGCAGGAGCTAACTGGGTGAAAATTGAAGGGAGAGGAGGGAGACTCGGCGGGAAGACCTCGCTCTTTCCTTGGAGGAAGGAAAAGCAGCTTGCACGGCTCAAGTCCACGATAATGCGGGGACGCTAGGGTCGCACGGAGAGGCCACTGTTTTCTAGCCAAGCATGGGACTAGTTCTTTTATTTCTGATATTTATTTATTCTCTTGAGAGAGAGCGTGCAGGAGAGCACATGTGCATGAGTGGGAGGGGCAGAGGGAGAGAGAATCCCAAGCTGACCCCACGCTGAGCGCACACCTTGGTGCAGGAATTGGCCTCACGACCTGAGATCATGACCCTGAGATGGTGACTGAGCCGAAACCAAGAGTCAGTGCCTTAACTGACGGAACCATCCCGGACGCCCAGACTAGTTGTTTTAAGTAGGGGAGTGGGATGGCGTGGGATCATGAATCACACCCCCAGACATTTTTAAGTTGCCCATCATTATAATGATAGGTTTAACATATAATACACATGTTATAGGTGTGTGATACCCAGATTATTTATAAGAAGAAATACATATTGGGTCTTCATCTTCCTTTCTGACACAGAGCTCCAAACACCCTCATTATTTCCTAAATGAGGACAGCAATTAAGACATCACTTGTTACATTATGAACTGACTTCTGGAAAGCCCCTGGGAGAGGCTGCTTGCTAGGGGAACCAACCACAGAATCAGAAGGTTGGAACCTTCAATTCCTTCCCCCCACACTGACCTTTGGGGAGTGGGGAGGGGCTGGAAATTGAATTCAATATGAAGAGTCAAGGATTTAATCAATCATGCTTATGCAATGAAGCCCACATAGAAATCCAGAGGACGGGGTGGGAGGTGCCGTTGAGAAAGCTTCCGGGATCGTGAACACATGGAAGGAAGCTGAGGGCCCTTCCCCTATATCTTGCCCTGTACGTCTCTCCCAGCTCTTCCTGAGTTATATCCTCTTACAATCAACCAGTAATCCAGTAAGTAAACTGGTTTCCTAAGTTCTGTGAACCGTTCTAGCAAATTCATCAAAGTGGCAAGGGGGTCGGTTAGAACCTCCAATCTACGGCCATCAGAAGCACAGGCAACTTGGACGTGTGACTGGCGTCTGAAGTGGGGGTGGGGTGGGGGCAGTCTGGTAGGATGGATCCCTTCACCTGTGGGATCAGACATCATCTCCGGGCGGAGAATGTCAGCGTTGAGTTACCTGCTTGGTGATACGGAGACTACGACAGAGCCCACATATGACCGAGAGCCATGATCTGTGTAACTACATACCTGTGTCCTTGCTAATCTTCATCACAGAACTATAAAACCAAATTTAAAACGACACACTATTAACACCCCCCAAATCCAAATTAACAGGGCTGATTTTAGCCCACCGGTTAAGGTCATTTTGCTCAAGCTGAGGAGCTCTTTGTGCTGGGACGGTCTCACTGCTTGTGCGAGGGGCCCGGCGCTTCACCACGGGGTACGTGGTGACTCATTCACTCCACCTCCCTCCTTTCTCCTTGCTGCCGTGGAACAGTAACTCGTGCGGCAATTATGATGTTATTTTACCTTCACTTGCAGCAAACACATCCCTTACATATCCAGTCCTACATTTTTCTCATTAGCCCACGGCAATTAGAGTCCCAAACCTTGGCGCCAACATGACTGTGAACACAAACATGGGCTACAGAGAACACATGTGCATCGAGATGAGCCCAAATGAGCTTAGACCGTTAAAACAAAACAAAACAAAACAAAACAAAACAAAACAAAACAAACTATGATAATGAAAAAGAGAAAGGAAAATAACCCAACGCACTGATAGGGGGCCTCCTAGCCATATTAAAAGTTTGTTTTTTTTAAAGATTTTATTTATTTGACAGAGAGAGACACACAGAGAGAGGGAATGCAAGCAGGGGGAGTGGGAGAGGGAGAAGCAGGCTTTTCCCGAGCAGGGAGCCTGATGCGGGGCTCCATCCCAGCACCCTGGAATCCTGACCTGAGCTGAAGGCAGACACTTAACGACTGAGCCACCCAGGTGCCCCACACAGTAAAAGTTCTGAGACGATTTCATAGGCGAAATCAAAGTCACAAGGCCGTTTTTAAGCAGGAGAGTGTCATGATCTGGTTCAAGGTTTTAAAGAACCGCTCTGTGTGGAGTAGGGGATGGAGTGAATGCATAGAAAGAGGAGGGAGAGAGAGGTGAGGGTAGAAGGATAGTGACGGTGGAGGGGGGGGACAGCAGGGACAGGAAGTGAGAGGCCGCAGGGGAGAGGAGGGCAGTAAACAAGAGGGTGAGGGAGCGCCTCCTGCAAGCCGGGAGCTTCCCAGCGGGTGATCTGAGCATCACGACACAGGCGTGCACGTCTGTCACCAACCACTGAGCCATCTACATAAGGTCAGTATGCTTTACTGTGCAGACTTCTACCTTCATGGGGGCCAGGTGTTGGCGGGGGGGGCATATGGAGGAGAAGGACTTCTAGCTCCAAGGACTTTTTGCTCTCAGGCTTGTGAGCTGGTAGGAGGGAGAGTCCAACTTGCTGAGAAGGAGACCATCGGAGGAGGAATACACTTCTGGGAGAAACGCAGCATGAATCTAGGACATGTCACCCTCGAGATGCCCACGAGACATCTCGGATGGAACATCACGGGCACCGGGACACACGTCTGGAACTTGGAGGAGAAACCGACTGGATGGGGCTTAGGGATGGGTGCAGGGGGAGGCGTCTAAGACTGGGGATATCTGCAGACCCGAGAGGGGAAGGCTGGGTGGGAGATGAGCCGTGGAGGAGTGTGGACGGTGGAGTGCAGACAGTCTGGAGAACCAGGGAGAGACCCAGAGTGATGGCACTCCATGGAGAGGACAGGGACTACCTTCCATATCCTAATGACCCTTGTTTTTCTGAATGTCTATGTTTTGGCAAATGCTTCTGTGTCCTTCCTCCCCTCTATGCCAGCCATATTCCTACACATTCTTTGGCTCACAATCCCACATCACTTCCTCTATGAAGCATGGTCTGAATTCCTTCCTGAGATCAACCACCACCTCCTCTGAGCACCCAAGGACCTAGTTCTGAGCAGCCACAAATGACAGCATTTGACAGCTTGTACTGAAATCAGTTAGTTGCATCAGTTTCTGCCCATCAGAGAAGAAGTTCCTAATGGCAATGACTGCATTTTATTATTATTATTTTTTAACTGCTAAAGTCTAGCCCAGGAACCTGCCCTATTATGTGAGCACGAGGCCTGCTTCAAGTCCTGTTCAGGCTGGTGCCTTTCTAACCCTGGACGGCAAGTTTTGCTCACTCTTCCAGTTTGATCATTTATAAACATAGTCTTAGAACTAGAAGACTGAATACCTAATTATCCATAGGTGGATAATCAATCCCATTTTGGAAAACCAAAACAGGCCAAGCAAAGCAAAGGTCCCAAATCCACAGCTGCTCTGTATATCTATGCTTGGACTGACAGCTGTTGAATGCTGGCCCTCTCCCAGATGCTGTCCCGGGCGACTCATTTCATAGTGGATTAGCCACACAGGCCTGAAACTCACACTACAGATCTTAAAAGATCATATGTACCAACAGACTGTAGGAAACCCACTTGCCCCATCAATGTACGAGGAACCCAAGTCAATGTAAAATGCACCAGACCAACCAAGGTCAAATGCTGATCTTGCTAGTTAGATGAAAAAAAAAAAAATTCAAGTTTTCAGCATGTTTTAAAAACTGTAATAGCATAAGCATTTGCTTAAATGTAAACCAAAAGGTAAAACGAGAGCCTGGGAGAACTGACAAGCTTGAAAGTGAGACCACCACAAGAAGCTCGGACTAGAAACCTAGAGATTTGGCACTGCTACACAAGGAGCTGGGGACTTTGACCAAGTGACCTAGGCTCGTGAAGGGAGGGGAAAATTGATCTCTGAAGTCCTCTCTATCTAATGCCAAACAGGCCTATTTTCTGGTTGTAAAAGGTTTCCACAGGCGTAAAACACGTTGAATCCACTAGGGGGCAGATTACACCCGTGGAAATCTAGCTACAGTCCCCAACTGGGTTCATTTTTAGACTCAATTTTCTCTAAATTCCCACAGCCCAACTCCCACTAAAAACAACAACAACACAAAAAAACCTGCCAGAGAGATTTATTAAACAAGACACATTTTAATGAGAACTGTATTCTTAAAGACTCTGTTTCCTGAGTTAAATTGTTAAATTTACTGCTAAATACAGCAGTAAATACAGTTACTCTGTCACACAATGGGGGCTTTCTATTTGGGATCCACTCCCCCTCCACCTCCCACCTTATTTTTAAATACCGCAGTATTTGGCATGAAAATGCCAACCCCTTTCCGTTTTATTACACACACACACACACACACACACACACACATGCACAATGACCTCATTTGATTTTCCTCTCTTCCTAAGCTACGCTGTCTAGCAAGCGATCTATGAGTCATCCTCTCATTTTTCCCATCGAACGTAAGAAACACAAGCAATTATCAATGGCAAATATTTAGGTACCTAAGTATGGAATACAGTTTGATCTTCTTAAAAATACATCACATTTTCTTTCTTTCTGTTAACCTTATTAAATTATATTCTGTATGCTGAAATGGGGACCATACATTCTAACCTCTGAGCTTTGGTTAAATTCCCTGCAACAGTCTACAAACAGGGCTTCCAGACATGAGGCAAGTGTCTTTATTGGAAATGGGACCCTTGAAAGCACCCTTTTAAATATATTAAATAGGTTCATTTTGAAAAACTACAAGTCATAATGGACTCATTTACTTAACTAAATGGATAGCTGCTCTCTCCAAGGTATTTCCACAACTCAGGACATTAGCAAGATCCAAATGATTAACGAAAGAGTGTATCTGCTCAGATGCTCGCCTCCTCTAAGAGGGGCAGAGAGAGTGGTAGAATGGAAAAGGCGAACATCTGCTATTCTCTTCATGTAATTCTGATTTGTTGTAAAAGCAAGGACCCATGCACTAGCGTAATGGGCAAAAACCATCAGTAAGAAGAATATAATCCCTAAGTCATTTTCCTGTGTGTGGCTCCTATAGATACTAACAAGCAGCCTGAATGAGATGATTGATGCCTGAATGAGATGATGTTGGAAATGTTCCTGGCACCGTGTCCAAAACACACCAAGCCTTCAGAAACCATCAGCGTAGTCATCTTCAAACAGGTGCCACATGGGACCCTGTGTTTCCCAAATGTCCTCAGCTGGGGGGAGAGGGGGGCTGTGATTCCTGTCCCTAGGGTTTCAGTGAGGGCCATCCTCTGGCACGTCTGCCAGTCCCTCCACCCCATCCCTTCCCTGCCACAGGAGCTAAGGTGGCCTCCCCGACAGGTGACCGGGGGAAAGGGCCGGTCTGCTCCTCACCAGCTGGGAACTGGCTTCCGGCGGTGATCGTGGCCACCACTTAACCTACCTGCATCCCGGTCAGGTGCTTTGGCCTAACTGGGGGCTTCAATGTTAGCCAGCCCGGTTGGCTTCAAATCTAAAGCAGACATATGGCCCTCCACCTGTCTGAACTTCTGCTGGATCAGAAATTCGGAGGGGAAAGGAGGGTCTTATTCATCATCCCACTGAAATCCAAAATGCCTCGTCCTTTCCTCTTGAAATAACGTCATTATTTTGTCACAATTATTTTGGGACTAGAAAATCAGCTATAACAGAAGTCAAAATCTTTCCCACCAGCCGTCATGGTACACTACAGGCATTCAGGGACAGCTGTGCCCGTGAGCAGGAATGAGGGGAGGGTCCGGGTACTCCACGGGAACATCATGGAAAGTGAGGTCCAGCACATCGGCTCTCGGTTCTATCTACGGGTGCTGAGCACCAGTAGAACATGATTCTGATAAAAAGAATTAAGAAGATCCAACTGGATGTCACTAGAATGTAAGTGATGAGGCCAATTTGAATTAGTTAATAAAATAATTTTTTTTTTTTTTAAAGAGAGAGCATGAGCTGGGGGAGGAGCAGAGAGTGGGAAAGAATCTTGCACAGACTCTGCACTGACTGCAGAGCCTGGCGCGGGGCTCGATCCCAGGACCCTGAGATCATGACCTGAGCCAAAATTGAGAGGCAGATGCTTAACCACTGAGCCACCAGGTGCTCCATAAAAGAAATATCTTTAAAGAAATATACTCCATTGCTTTTTTTAGACAGTTCCTAGTGATATGTTTTGATAGAAGGTCTTCTGGTAGTTTCTTTTTTTTTAAGAGAGAGAGAGAGAGAGAGAAGAGGGCGTGCACACACAAGTTGAGGGAGAAGCAGAAGGCGAGAATCCCAAGCAGGCTCTCCACTGAGCACAGAGTCTAACACAGGGCTCCATCTCAGGAGCTCAGATCATGGCCTGAGCTGCAATCAGGAGTCAGATGCTTAGCCAACTTGAGCCACCCAGGTGCCCCTTCTGGTAGTTTATTTTAATAAAATTCAAAATCATTAAAATGTTCCAATTTGGGAAATTCTATGTAATCTTATTGAATTAGAGACTGAATTAGAGAAAAAAGATCTCTTGCTCAAATATACATGCCTTCTGATTCTAGACCATATATGTACAGTCTAGAATCATATATATATGATTATAAATATAAACCTGTATATACATACATATATATATATAACATTTTAAATTTGAAAGAACACATTTTCTTTCCAATTTCAGTATATGTGCTGCTGAACGGAGCATATTTTCTTAAATCCACAGAAGGACGATGCCACAATGGAATAAAACAAAGAATAATTAAGGGAAATTTAAAAAAAAAGAAAAATGGAATAATTATTCTAAGGCCAAGAGCCAACAAATGTGGAATGTCTTGCTCTTTTCTAAGTGAGCTTGGGTCTTTGGAAAGACGTACTTATCAAACTATTTGAAACAGAAATCCCGCCTGAGGAACTCAGGTACCTACTAAACATTTTTCTCATTCACCTTCTAAGCAACTTTTGTGTCCTGGGGCTGCCTGGGAAGGCGCCGCTGGTCCAGCGGGCAGTGGTTGGGCTCCTGACACCAGCTTCCCATGTGGCCCCCTGCCCAGCCCTCTGCCGGTCTCACAGCGGCCCGGTTACCTGATGAGGACACACTGGTTGTCGTGGCGTTTCCACAGGCATCGGTAGCACTCGTTGGCGACGGCAAAGACGTGGGGGGGGAGCTCCCCCAGGTGGCACCTGCTGTAGCGCTCCATGGTGGCCTGCTCATACAGCCCGGCGATGGTCTTATAGGGGTTCACCGAGGCAATGATGGAGCCGATGTAGGTCTGCAGGCACACGGGGCAGGGAGACAGAAGGATGCCGGGTTACATGTGGTGTGGGTGGCCGGGGTTGGGGGTCGGGTGCAGGACTAGGGTGTGCCACGTCCACTCACGCTGGGACAGAGGCAGACGAGGCTGGATTCAACTTCATGCTGTTCCACACTCCAAAAGGGAGGGGCCTGCTACACCTCCCCAAAGCACCCCCGGTCACCAGCTTTAACAGAATCCACCTGGGTCTGCTTGAAGAGGAAAGACAGGGCTCCCCTGTCTTTGTCCCTGGCGTATGTTTTTCCTCCACCTTTTTGGTACAGAATCTTGTCATTCTATCCAAATAAATGGAGTCATTTCAGAGGACTCGCAGTGAAAGGTAAACCACAGAAAGATGGGGAAGCAGCCCAGACCCAAATCCCTGTTCCCGGTGACCTCCTCATCCCATGCCAGGTACAAAGGACCGTCCATGGTCCGGCTCCTTCCTCATCAGGCGGCTCTAGGAAAGAGCAGGATTAAAGAAAGAACGTGAGCGACACCAAGGGGCCAGGGCAAAGAGGAACGGAGAGTTACTGTTTAATGGGTTCAGAGCTTCTGTTTAAGATGGTGAGAAGATTCTAGAGGTAGATTTGTGGTTATAGTTACACAACCTTGCAAATGCACTGGACAGTACACCTAAAAACAGTCAAAATGGTAAATTTTATATCATGTATCTTTAACCTTTTAAAACAGTATCAAGACCATTTTGAAAATTCTGGACACCACAGACGTGGTCTGGAACTGAGATGCCTGATGATCTTCCCCTTCCGGAACAAAATCCGGGCCAGAAATTAAGCAAAATCTTCAGAGCAGCAGAGAAGCTACACCTATGAACACACAAGGCCTGCTGCCTCGTCCATATGGACCAAACTTGTTCTCTTGGACTTCTGTAGGAAACGCGAACGGAGTTTGATGACCAGGTTTCCAGCCTCAGACACAGGGGCGGCATCAGACTGCAGGGGTGGAGGCAGGCACTGTAACCACCACCACCTTTAATGGTTCACACGCACTATGCCAAGTGCTGCACTGGCCCTCCAAAATTTCTATGTTGAAGCTTGGACCCCCAGTACCTCGGAATGTGACTGTAATTGGAGCTAAGGCCTCTAAGGAGATGATTACATTAAAGTGAGGCTGTTCCGGCGAGCCCTAATCCAATCTGACTGCCTTCCTTTTAGGAAGAAATGTGGAAGCTGGAAGAAACACCAGAGATGTGTGTGCATAGATAGAGACCATTTGAGGACACAGTAAGATGGCAGCCATTTCAAGGCAAGGAAGGAGCCCTCAGGAGAAGCCAACCCGGCCAACACCTTAACCTTGGACCTCTAGCTTCCAGAACTATGAAAAAATCACTGTCTAAGCCACCCAGTCAATGATATTTTGTTATGACCCCCCCCCCCCCCGAGCGGATCCACACGGGGGGCCTGACCCTTTCACATTCACAATAACCTAAGGAGCTTCACAATCCTACTAGGCTGATTTTTCAGAGGAGGAAACAGGCATAGTGATGGTGTCGTGTTCACCCACATGGCCAGGAAATGGTAGAGGGGAGATGTGAACCCAAGCAACCCAACTGCAGAGGCTTCTCATATCCCTTGGCAAGGCACAGCAACGCAGCACAGGGAAAGGAAAAGCAAGCAACACGGGGCAGAGAGTCCTAATATCCCAAGAGCATCTGCACCACATTGTGACAATTTATACTCATTTGCAGTCACAGGGACGGCCAGGAACGCCCAGCAAAGTATCATATGCTCCATGGAACAAGCTTCACATGTAAGGAGTTTACATTTTAGAAATATCTGAACCAAAAAGGTTAAAAACATAAGAGTTATTATCCCACGACGAATGACTCCGCTCCTAGATATTTAACCAAAAGAACTAAAAACAAGTGCAGCATTGTTCACACCAGCCTAAAGGTCAAACCACACAGATGTCAATTACCCGATGGGCGGGTCAACCAGGTGTGGTGCACCCATACAATGGACTATTATTCCGCCCCACAAAGCAATAAAATACGGAGGCGTGCTACTGTGGGGATGAACCCTGACAACATCACACCAAGGTGAGGAAGCCGGACACCGAAGTTCCATACACATCCAGAAAAGGTAAATCCATAAAGACAGGTTGGGGTAGTTACTATAGGCAGGGGGAGGAAGCAGAAATGGGGGGTGGGTGGGGACTGCTTAGTGGATATAGGGTATCTATTTGGGGTGATGAAAATACTTTGGAACGAGAGAAGAGGCTATCTGTACAACATTGTGAATGTCCTTCATACACTGAATTGCATATTTTAACATGGTTAATCTTCTGTTATGATAAGCTCACCTCCATTTAAAAAAGAAAAAGATAGAGTGCATTAGTGGGTAAATGTTCAGGCTTTGGAAACCTCAGCTTGCCAGAAAGTCCGTTTTCCCCAACCAGGGCACTGTGGGAAAGATCTGGCCATACAGAAAGATGGAAACTGCTTTTTCCTCTGGGGAAGGTGTGTCCTACTTCTAAAGGAAACAGAGAACCATCTGATTCCCTGGAGGACACACTCATCTTCCATCAATGCTTTGACCACAGGTGCTGGTGCCTTCCTTCATGTCAGCTGTATGCAGGGGTGAAGCGGGCAGGCAAGTAGTGCTTGAGGCTCTGGATGTCTAGCCCCTTCCACTACTTTGTCTAAAATGTCAGACCTGCTTCTACCTTTTGGTAGCTGTATGATTATTTTTTTAAAGGATTTTTTTAAAGTTTTTTTATTTTTAAGTGATTTCTACACCCAACGTGGGGCTCGAACTCATGACCCTGAGATCAAGAGTTGCATGTTCTTCTGACTGAGCCAGCCAGCTGCCCCGACTATAATTTATATTCTGGAAATAATCAAAACTCAAAAATAAATCATTTTCTTCTGTTGAAATATTATCTTACTTTTTTCCTACTTTGGCAGAAATAAGAAGGACACTTAATGCCTCCCCTCTTAAAACAGCGAGGTAGGCACATTGCAATCGTCTTTCTCAGTTACAAATAAAATTTAAAAGTCACAAGGTATTAAGCTAAGAATTAAATATCATTAATATTAGGATATTAACCCATTATTAACACACTTTTTAAAAAATTATATACCTTGGAACACCTGGTTGGCTCAGTCAGTAAAGCCTGCAACTCTTGATCTCTGGGCTGTGAGTTCAAGCCCCACACTGGGCATGGAGCTTATTTAAAAACAACAACAAAAAAAACCCCAAAATTTTAAAAAATGATATGCCCAGCCTGTGTCTTAAAAATTTTGCACACCTTGTCATAACATGTTTGTATGGTTGTTCTTAAATTTGGGGAGATAAGCCTTTCTTTTAAAAAAGTATTGATTTACTCATAAAGAGTGTCATAACCTTTCCACAAGAGCTTTACTTAGAAAGTGATCATTTTGGTCAAAACCTCATGCTACCCCATCCTGGTTGGGCAACCCCACTGGTCATACAGCGTGGCTTAAGAGATCACTCATCCCGGAAGTGTGGAGGACATGGTTTTGTAGGGAGGTAGGAAATTCAAGGGCATTAAATGCTTGTTAGCAAAGTTGAAGCTGGAACATCCAAAATGGTCTTAGGCCTGCTCTTCTTAAGTAATTATATCACACTTTGCCCAGTGCAACAGCTGTAAAGTGGTTCAGAACAACAACGTGGTTGGAGGCTATGGCAGTTGCCAACGGCACGCATGTGCCCCCTCCTCCCCAGTCCCCACCCCGAAGTGATTCTAGAGGAGGAAGCCAGATGTTCAGCACAGTGGCACCCTGCAGAACTGGACTTCGTGCCTGGTGGACCCACTAGTGCATCACGAGACCTTTCCCCATTGAGCCCAGTCACTGCCGCGCAGTCAGAGCTGGCCTGTTGGCTGAGACCCCACGGTGTCTCTGGCTCACAAGATCATTCCAGCATATCTACAGGTTGCTCCACTGTTGAGTTACCATCCTGACTTCAAGACAGAAGAACACCACGCACACCGTGAAAGAGAACGCTTTCACCAAGAACCTCGAAAGGCACATAATTTGCGGTGAAAGACAAAAATCCAAAGTTGGTTTAGTTATAAGACACTAATCATGCCAAAGGACTGCCATGGCTCTGGTGGTTGGATGCTTTTCCTAAAACAATATTGATCTTCATGTCCGACTTCCCCAACAAGATGTTGAAAATACGTTCCTCATCTTTCAATCTCGTCAACTGCCACGAAGACCGTGTGGTCCCTTATTATACATTGTTGAGAAATTACAAGTTCTGTGTAAATATTGCTAAAAATAGACTTTCACCACTTTATGCAAGAAAGCCTGATTTTCCCCATTTTGACGGAAAACTTCTGGAAACATACAGCGTGTCCTTGTGTTTTCAAAACCAGGTGAGTGTACCTAATCTACGCTTTAAAGGATTTTTGGTCTTATTCAGTCTCTCAGCCTGTAACAATGACGCCCACACTGAATGAGGCAGACACGGTCTTCTCGTCTCTACCAACACCAAGCCCAGATCCTAAGCTCGCGATGGCTTCTCCAGACTGCAGCTTCTCAGCCTTCCCACACACCCCAGGTAGCAGTGTTTGAGGGGCTCCAAATCTCCGTGGAATAAAAGGCTGAAGGCTTTTCCTTCTGAGACCGCGGTGTTGGAGAAATGGTGGAAGGTGCTGGAAGAGTCTGCAGGTAAGAGATCACTTTGCTGTATAGTTAAAAGGAAGATACCAAGCCAGGCTTCTACTCTACTTGCATTGCACACGCCACATAATGCATGAAATGAAGACACACATTCAAAAACGATCTGCATTTCAACTGCTTAAAATTTTCACCTTTAAGGTTAAGACAAGAGTACTTTGGGGGTGCCTGGGTGGCTCAGCGGGTTAAAGTCTCTGCCTTCAGCTCAGGGCATGATCCCAGGGTCCTGCAATCGAGCCCCGCATCAGGCTCTCTGCCTACTTGTGATCTCTGCCTGTCAAATGAATAAATAAAATATTTAAAAAAAAAAAAAGCACTTTGGCAGGTGCCTGTCCTTACTATGTGACTGTTCACACTCCCTGAACACTTGCATATCTTTAGGCCAGATGAAGAGTTGAATTCCTCTGTCTCCCTAATGTTCAGGAGCCTTCCTGCCAGGTGCAGAGAGATCACTTAAGTCTAAAATAGCTGCACCAGATTTTAAAAGATCAAGCACTTAGTGGTATATGGTGACATTCCAACGTGGTTCTAAGAATGCAGGTACTCCTTCCTACTTTGTGGTAGAGACTTCTAACATATAAAATACATAATCTAAGAAAAGAGAAAATCCCTCCAGTTTAGGCCATATTAAATACTCTAAGAAGACAGAGCTAACCTACACGTATTTCTAACAGGTCTTGAATCTGTTCAAGGTTTTCCTTAAATCCATGTTCTCCAAGCACTTTATTTTCTTTGCTATATTCCTACTGAGTGAAGAATGGTTTTTCAAACTTCATATTCTCCAGGGTTTTTACTTTTATTATTTTTTAAAGATTTTATTTATTTGACAGAGAGAGAGAGATCACAAGTAGGCAGGGAGGCAGGCAGAGAGAGAGGAAGAAGCAGGCTCCCCACTGAGCAGAGAGCCAGATGCGGGGCTCAATCCCAGGACCCTGAAATCATGACCTGAGCTGAAAGCAGGGGCTCCCCACTGAGCCACCCAGGACCCTCCAGGGTTTTTTAAAAAATGTTACACAGTAGATAAAAGGTGTCAGCAACCCAGGTATCCATCAAAGGAGGAAATGGCTAAGTAATATGTAGTATACACATACTGTGGAGTACTAAGTCTTGAAAAGGAAGGAAATTCTGATACACACAACATGGATGAACCTTAAAGACACTAAGCTAAGGGAAATAAATTGGTCCCAAAGGACAAATATCATATGAATCCACTGAAATCATGTACCTAGAATAGTCAAATTCACAGAAACAAAAAGTGGAATGGCAGCTGCCATGGGCTGGCATGAGTGGGGATGGGGGACTGATTTTTCCTTTTTTTTTCTAAGATTTTTTTTTTTAAGCGAGAGCACGTGCACATGAGAGTGTGCACACATGAGTGGGGGAAGGGGCAAAGGGAGGGATTCTTCAAGCAGACTCCTGGCTGAACGCAGAGCCTGACATGGGGCTCGGTCCCATGACCCACGAGATAATGATCTGAGCCAAAACCAAGAGTCAGACACTCAACTGAATGAGCCACCCAGTTCTGGAAGATTGAAGAGTTCTAAAAGGTTCACAACAATGTGACCGTACATAACACTACTGAACTCTACACTTTAAAATGGTTAACATGACAAAGTCTGCATGTATTTGGTGACAATTACACATTTTAAAAATTAAAAAGATACTGAAATGGCGAAGTTTGGTATTGATAGAGTACATTAATCTCTTTTTTATAATATCAAGGAGAGACCTAAAAACAAGCACAGAATTAAGAGTAAATAACAAGAAGCATCACACTCCATTTTCAGACATGTACCTTCAAATTTTAACCCAAACTGAGAAACAAAAATATTCCAGTGACAAATTACAGACTGTTTAGTAAGAGAGAAGGCAAAAGGCACTTAGATTTTCAGGGACAAAATAATCTAATTAGAGCTCAAATATCAATAAATACATGACAGTAAACCCAACAAATGGGCTCCCAAACATGGGGACAGCAAATAACCAGGCTTAATTTGAACTAAACTCAATAATCTGACACCTTAAAAAAAAAGAAAAGGAAGAAAAAGAGTAAAGAATATGTAAAATGTGTGGGTGCCTGGGTGGCTCAGTGGGTTAAAGCCTCTGCCTTTGGCTCAGGTCATGATCCCAGGGTCCTGGGATCGAGCCCCGCATTGGGCTCTCTGCTCAGCAGGGAGCCTGCTTCCTCCTCTCTCTCTCTGCCTGCCTCTCTGCCTACTTGTGATCTCTCTCAAATAAATAAATAAAATCTAAAAAAAAAAAAGAATATGTAAAATATGTGCCTGGTATACACAGAAAACCCATTTTTTTTAATTTCTAAAGCTATTTTATTATTTTTTTTTAAGTTTTATTTATTTTAGAGAAGGGGAGAGCATGAGTGGAAAGGGCAGACAGAGACAAAACCCCAAGCAGACTCCACACTGTGTGCAGAGCCCACCACCAGGCTCAATCTCACGACCCTGAGATCAGGACCTGAACCAAAACCAAGAGTCAGATGCTTAACCAACTGTACTACCCAGGCATCCTTATTTTTTTTTAAGATTACAGGAAAACTTGTCTCATGTAGCGTTAAAAATGCCTCTCTATAACTAGAATTTAAGTAAAATTTAATAATCAATTAATTTTAAAAATGCCTGTCTAATATAACACCTCCATTTTGTACCAGAGGTTAATTAGGCTCTTAAAGCATGAATGCACAAGCTCTACTACTTCACCTTCTCACTAATGGCCTAAGTCATTACTTAAAAGGCTTGTCACCAGATTTTAAATGACAAGCCTGCATATTCACAAACCAACTTTCTCTAACATTTCATAATTGGGGGGCACAGAGGACAATCCGACCCACATAGACACATCTTCACAGCCCTCACCTGCTCCAACACAACCTTGAGATGTGGGGAGGCCAAAGGCCACTGTTCAGCCTCCTCTGACAGACAAGGGAATGGTTAACTGCCGCCCCTACAGTCACAGCACCGGTGAGTGAGATCAAGGACAGCAACCCGGGCTCCCAGTATGCCACACTGGGGTCTGTGGTGGCCCTCTCCACCGCTCACCCATGTACGGAACAGGGATTATCTCAGACTCTGTCCAGCTCATCACCAGGGGCCAATGACTCTATGTCTTGCATGTTCGTTCCACTTTCAAAGAACTCTAGACTCTATGTCCTTCCCTCCAACTCCTACCTCGGCCTCACTCAGATTTTCATAAAAGCTGCCTTCCTCACTGATTTCCAAAGTGGACTTGCGTGTTCAGTCCAAGCTCCATGCTTGACCCATGACACTCTGAAGAGGACAACCCTCCCGCTTAGAGCTCTCCAACAAGTCCCACCGTCTTCAGGGTCATCCAACTGGGATATCTGAGAAGACAGTCTGAGTGGCTCCCACAAGGTGAGAGAACAGCCTGAGTCCTAATGAATTATTCTCCTAATACCTACAGAAGCTGGGGTGGGGGAGGGGCTTCAGTTACTGAGTTTTCACTGCCGGTGCCCATGTTCATGCCAAGTGGCACTTTCAAACCCCCATAAAACAGAAGTGTAAAACGACATGGCAACAACAACAGCAGTCGTCCCTAATAGCTTATTCAAAGGGGACAAATCAGGTGAAATCCGAGAGGTCTATTAGCAAAAATAATTATGGCCAAGGCCATCTTAAGGCCATCTTATTCTTCCCCCACTACCTTAAAACATACCACTCTGCACGGGTTACTGTATTGCTAAAACAAACGGATAAGAAATTCATGAATTAGCCAAGTTCAAATGTAATATAAGTAAAACGGTGACTGGCAAGTAAAGGGGGTCAAAGAAGAGCCTTGTTATAAATTAAGTACCAAGGGAAGCAAAGATCACTTGGTAAGAAATCCCAAGGGCTGTGAGACATATTCATTACGTGTTGAACCATTTATCCCTCCACAAAAAGGTATTTCTACTGTTCTGAAACCTCCATGATGACGTCATGCAGTTTCAGACTCTGGACACATGAAGCTCTCAAACATGAGGTAGGACCAGGTACTGGCCTCTTCATATCGGATTCAAATTCCACCAGAATAGAGAGCTTGGTCATTTGAATGGCTTTTCAGAAACAGAGACGATGTTCTATTTTGAAACACATAACAAATTTTCTAGTCAGAAAAGTTCCACATAACTCACCAAAAAAATACATTTCCTTGCCTGCTTTAATAATCTGAAACAGCTGTTGCACATGTTGCTTAAAAAAATGCTGGAAGAAACTCACTGCATTTCTTCAATCCAAAGTCTACCAATTCAAGATTTTTCAAGAGGTGTCAGGCTGTAATGCCTAGTGGGTCATCCCCCCCACCCAAAGGAACAGGTCGAACTCAGAAAACTAAAAGTGACCGGGGGCCTCAGATGCTCTCTACTTTGAGATACAGAGGGCTCCATGCTATGGTTAGGAAGGCACTATTCAACCATGGGAGCGAATGGTCTACGCAACAAGGTTTGGTCACCAGAACCTAAGAGGTCCCCAGCCTGGAGCTACCTTCCCTGAAACACTGCTTCAGGGATTCTGTTCCGTCATAAACACATGTCCTCTGTCACCCCACGTGACGGCTGTGTGAGAGAACGACATAAATCAGGGGTATTTATTGTTGTTAATGAAAATAAAAACCACAACCTCTTTTCATCATGGAATCGTGAACGTGGCTGGATGTGGAAACAGGTGCAACTGACATGCACTAGGAAAATCACCTCAAGTCAGGGCCGCGCCACACTTTCCTAAAGCGAAAACTTAGGAAGGGGGAATCGTTAGCTATATTTATTTCTCATTCACCGTACCCTCCTTTCCTTCCCTCTGGATCATCTCAGCTCCATACAGCAGCATCTTTATCCTGGATGGAGCTTCATCCACACGCCCAGCGGGACACGGACATCTTCATTCCGATGGCCTGTAGCTCTGACTCACGTGGGCAAGGCTGAGCTCCCTAAAACACCGATTTCTTCTCACTTAGTGACATCTTATTTTGAAGATGTTATTTACTGAGAGAGCGAGAGAGAGCGAGTGCACACATGTGAGTTGGGGGAGGGCACAGGGAGAGAGAGAACCTCAAGCCGACTCCGTGCGGAGCGAGAAGCCCGACATGGGCTCAACGTCACAACCTGAGCCGAAATCAAGAACAGACGCTTCACTGACAGATACACCCAGGCCCCCCTCACTTCGTGGCATCTTGACCAAAGCACCATGGTCAGCCCAAATAGCTAATCCAGAAATCTGGGAGTCATCCTGTAGACATTGCCTATTTGCCTATCAAACACTTTCCTTCTTCCTCTCAGTATCCTTCATACTCAAACTCTCCCTGGACTGGTTTGGAACCCCGTCATTTCCCATCTAGCTTGCTGGTCCTAGACGGGGATGCCCCCCCACTTACCCATCACCCTGCAGCCAGAAGGAGTTCTCCCAGAACTCGCGTTTAAAGCTCTCCAGTACAGCTGTCACAAGTATATTCAAACTCATCCACTTACACACGGAGTCCTTCCTCATCTGCTCCTGACCATCTTACCAGACAGCGGCATATCCCATTTCAACATCTTGAATGTCCCGCAGTTGGACAAATGCCCCCCAACTAGTTCGTGTGTTCGCACATGCTGATCTTCTGCTAGAAATGAGCCAGCCTCCCTCTTGGTCAAATTCCCCTATCAAAACTCAGCATGACCAGTGCCTCTGCTGGTAGCCATTCTTTGACCCCTTCCTTCTTTCCTCCTTTGGATGCTCATTCATTATGTCCCGAGTACTTTCAGAACACTCACTGTCACCTGAGCCATTGTCAATGGCTTGCTTGTGTCCTTCCCCAGTGAACTGTGAGGTCTTGGAGGGGCAGTGCCTTTCATTCATTTAATCTTTCAAGGAACAATTACTGTGAACAAGAGTAATTTTGCATCCTTGGAGCTTAGCACCCAGCCTGGCACGTAAGCAGCGCTCCATCCACGTAGACAGCTGGGGGGCGGGGCATGTGATCTGAGGACAAATCCACCAAATAAATTCATGTTTTAACTGGGTTCTAGTGCTCTATGTCCACTACGTACTACATAAAAAAACTACTACATAAAAACCTACTACTACACACAAAAAACAAAAACAAAAAAAACGCTGCTTGCCAATATTATCCAACTAAGCAATTTTAAAACATTTTTAAACAATTAAAAAAAAAACCATTAAGCATTCACGTTGGCTGAAAACTAGATGACAACAGATAAGTCAAGTTCTTACTGAAGTCAAGCTCTGAAATTTAGAAGTGACATTTCCATTTAATTTGAATAAATTTCTGATTAAAACTCCCTCCCTGTTGAAAGGAATCTGACCCAGAAGGAGACCCAAAAGAGAGGCAGGAAAGGAAGAAAAAAGAAATTGTAAAAGCAACATTCCTAATTGACGCCATTGTGTGCCGATGTGGGAGTAGCCACTCAAGAGCATGAATGTTTGGTGAAGTTTAAAAATACACAGAGTCAGACAGATGGTTGCAATCATCTTTTGGCAACACCGGTCTCGATCTCATGTGAAAAAAGGCCCCTGAAAAACCGCACTGCTTTCAGCTGTTCCTGGTCCGAGGCCCATGCCCAGGCCGCCCGCCATCCCGTTTCCAGGCCATCCCGGTCCCCATAAGAGGCCGCTGTTACTCGACACTGGCTTTGGGAAGGGACGGAAATGAATCCAAAACAAGTCTGCTTGGGGAAAACTCAGCTCCAGGAAATGAGATGCAGATTTAGACGGGCACGTCCAAGACGGTCAAGTCCATCCCACGTCCGGTCCAACGACTGTCGGCGGCCCAGGGTCTCCCCTTCACCTGCTGGCTCTGCCAACACGTCTCTGGCCGGCTGTGGTGAACACAATACGCTTCACACAAAGCAGGAGGCTCCCGAGTTAATTCAGGATCATCATCAAACACATCTGCGGAGTCGGTGTGGACCGCCACATCACCAAAGGGACGGTATTTTGGAAAGACCTAAAAATGCGCAAGCTGTGAGGGCTCTTCTGTGCTGACACACGCATTTTATCTTTAGTCACGGCCCCAGCTTCTTCAGACGGGCTCGTCTGATTCTGGTCTCTGCACCACTGGTTCAGGAAGACCGACAGACGACCCGGAGGGCTGGGTGGACCAGAGCACGGGGCCCTCTGGAGCCATCCCCGGTGCCCTAATTGCAGACGAGCTCTGGCGCTCCCTGCGGCTCTCTCCGTGATGTGGTCTGGAACGGCTCCTCCACGGCTGGGACAGGAGGCTCCCCCATGCAATTGACCCGAAGCGCGACAAACCCTATAATGGACACTCCGTGCTTCTCTTCCACTGGGCGGAAATCCAAACTGCAACACCGCGGAGCCCACTTGGCGGACACAGAGCTTACGTTCCGGACAAGGGAAACCTCGTCGGCTCTTGTCAACACTGTGTTTAGATGCTGGGGACATAACAATTTGAAGTGATCCAGGCTCCAGAGACTACAGTAAGGCAGGCATCCAAAACCGACTCATCTTCCCTGCTCTCCTCTCCTGGAGGAGCTGCCAGGACTGCCAGGACCACGTTCTCACGGCCAGTAGCTTCACAAGGCTGGGAGTCATGAAAACCAACCCTTCCTCCCCCACGCTTCCCCCCTCTTCCCTCACTCCCCACCCCCTGCACCTTGGGCTAAAGCCTCCATCTCTTCGCTCTGGCGTTTTCACAACATTTCTCTCCGCCCATCCTCCCTCCTCAGTCTACACCACACCACTTCCCTATCAACTCGTCTTTAAGTTTTTACCTCGGGTAAGCTCTCTCTTCAAAACCTCTCACGAAGACGGGGTGCTTTGTACACCCCCCCCAGCCCAAACGCTGCTGACTGACTATAAGCGAATCGAGGTTTCTCAACCTTGGTACTACTGACATCTCCGTCCACATAATGCTTTGTTTGTTGGGGGCTGTTCTGGGCACCGTGGGAGGTCAACACCACCCTTGGTCTCTACCCATTAGATACCATTAGCATCCTCTGCCTTAGCCGGGTGACCAGAAAGCCTCCCGAGAGCACCATATGTCCCCTGCGGACAGGATCACCTGGTTGACACCCTTAGAGCAGTGGTGTCCTGACCCCAGCCTTCCTGTCCTATCCAACTGGCTCAATATTCCCTAACACACACAGCAGATTCCGCGAGCAGAGCAACTGCCCCCAATTCAGTGAGTCCTTCACAATGAATTCACTCTTGTCTCTCCACGTCCTTAGCCTTCTGTTCTAACCAACCCTCACCTCTCCTCTCAAGTGTCATTATTGCCCCTGCTGTCCCCCCCACCGGGCTTTTCATGGCCAGTTTGGGCTTTCTAGCCCACCTACAGGTTAACTCTCCCTATCTCTTCCCTTTTGTCCCACAAACACACGCTCTGCTCCTCCTCTCCCTGAGTCTTTAGGAACTTAACAGGTGCACGTACTTGTCCTCACCTGTTCTCATGGGTAGTGGGAGAAGAGAGAGGAATAGGGGACTCTCAACAGACCCTCTCCCAAGGAGAGGCCATCGGGGAACAGCCTCTGTGGCAGGAAGCCCATAGAAAAGAGGCTCAGGGTGGAGCGTGGAATGAGGTCCCAGGCTGGGAGCTGTAGTGTCGGGAAGTCGCCAGAGGATGGGAAAGACGAGGCAGAGCCCCATCTGGGAAGTTCTGGAAAGTTCTGGAACTTTCCAGAACGCAGAGTTCCAGGAAAGGAATCCAGCATTAGGGCAGAAGACAGGGAGGGACTTAGGCAAGGCAACTATGTACAGAGTAGAGCTGCTCTAACCAGCGGTCCCATCCCAAAAGGACCAGTGGCAAGGCTAGGATCATGCAGACCACCACACTGACAGAGAAGTCCATTCAGCTTCTGCCTTGAAGACCCAGTTCTGGGCAGGACCTTGATAAATAAACACCTGGTAGTACAGACAATTAAGATACGGGAAAGGTACAAAGGTTCTAGAAGCTTTCACTTGCCACTTGACTTTAAAACAGTCCTGTCAGATATGGGGGTTATGACATCTGACCTTTCAGAAAAATAAAAAACTGACACACAGATTAAATTATTAACACAGAGCCCAAGCGGCGGCGAGTGCAGAAAAGCATGTTCAACTCGGATTTGCCTACCCTGAGCATTTTCTCTCTTTATAGCTGTCTACCCCATTTTAATGGGGCATGGTAATGGCTGGGAGAAATATCTTACTGGAGTCTGATAAAGTTCTCATGCAGTAAGGGTGGTCCCCAAGAAGGAAAAAAAGCTAATGGTCCTTTTTAGCACAAGGCAGCAACCCTTTCTACCTGGAGATGGGTCTTATCAGCAAGCTGTGTAACCTGCTAACTCAGACCAGAAAGCCAACAAAGGAAATTATGCAAGATTCAGAGTGTGGGAGAAGACCCACGGGGACTCCTCCTCCATAACATGCCTCAAAGGAGGCCACCTATGGCAGAAGAATGTGCCCTTGGACGTCCAGGCCGAATGCACTTTGAGGATGTGATTAAGGCTAGAAATGCTGAGACAGGGAGATTATCAAGGTGAGCCCTATCTGATCGCAGGAATCCCTAAAAGCTAAGAGAAGTCTTGGCTCCAGACAGAAATGAGAAGGAGGGAAGGAGAGATTCGAAACATGAGAGAGAGCTTTGCGCAGTGGCAGTATCGTAGCCAATGAGGTTTATCCGAGGCACGATTATTGCTAATTGAAACATGAGAGAGACTCGGTCTACTGCTGCTGGTTTTGAACGTGGAAGGAAGGGAACTCGTGGAAGCTAGGAACAGCCCTCAGCTGACAGCCAGCAAGAAAACGGGGACCTCAGTCCTCTAACTGCACCTATGACTAGCGGGAACAGGAAACAGATCATCCCCTAGAGCCTCCAGAAAGGAGCACTGCCCCTCCCAACCTCGGATTCAAGGCTGG
Organism: Lutra lutra; assembly: GCF_902655055.1. Classification (NCBI taxonomy): domain Eukaryota; kingdom Metazoa; phylum Chordata; class Mammalia; order Carnivora; family Mustelidae; genus Lutra; species Lutra lutra. The sequence continues at coordinate 13,645,363 of NC_062282.1, forward strand.
CAAGACCCTGGTCAGACTGTGACCTACAGAACCACAGGACACAACCTGATATTTTCAGTTGCTACAGTTACGGCAATGGTCTATGCCAGCCAGAGAAACCGAATACAGCATCTCTAGTACAAGTCATTTCCTTCTTTTTTAAAGCTCTAGATGTGCATCGCTCAAAGCGAGGCTACAAGACAGAACACTGTGGTGTTTCTGACAGGTGCTGGTTTTGTGTCAATGGGTCACAGCCTGAGGAGTCCTAGAAGCCACCGCCAACAGCTTCAGCGAGAATAAGAAAATTGAGGGCCTGCTTTATGATAATACAGTTATCCACGTCTCAAAAGGCAGGCATAGAAGGGCATTATTAACTGAATTGCCCTGCAAATTGGAGGTACAAAAGTCTCGTGTTTTTAGATCTTCATTCTAGAGAAAAAAAAACAAAAACAAAAAAACCAAGACCCTATTCACAGGCTTTATTTGGCAAATTAGCTATCAGGTTTAACATCATCATGAAAAGAAGGAGAGAAAAATTTTTAAAAGGTTCTGCTTTTTAAACCATCTGGATAGTTTTTTCCTGTTTTGTCGAAGATTATTTGACCATAGAGTTGCAGGTCCATATCTGAACTCTCTACTCTGTTCCACTGCTCTATGTGTCTGTTTTTACGCCAGCACCATGCTGTCTTGGTGATCACAGCTTTGTAGTAAAGCTTGAAATCAGGTAACGTGATGCCCCCAGTTTTATTTTTGTTTTTCAACATTTCCTTAGCGATTCGGGGTCTCTTCTGATTCCATACAAATTTTTGGATTATTTGCTCCAGCTCTTTGAAAAATACCGGTGGAATTTTGATCGGAATGGCATTAAAAGTATAGATTGCTCTAGGCAGTATAGACATTTTAACAATGTTTATTCTTCTGATCCAAGAGCATGGAATGGTCTTCCATCTTTTGTGTCTTCTTCAATTTCTTTCATGAGTGTTCTGTAGTTTCTCAAATACAGATCCTTTACCTCTTTGGTTAGGTTTATTCCCAGGTATCTTATGGTTCTTGGTGCTATAGTAAATGGAATCGATTCTCTAATTTCCCTTTCTGTATTTTCATTGTTAGTGTATAAGAAAGCCACTGATTTCTGTACATTGACTTTGTATCCTGCCACGTTGCTGAATTGCTGTATGAGTTCTAGTAGTTTGCGGGTGGAATCTTTTGGGTTTTCCATATAAAGAATCATGTCATCTGCGAAGAGAGAGAGTTTGACTTCTTCATTGCCAATTTGGATACCTTTTATTTCTCTTTGTTGTCTGATTGCTGTTGCTAGGACTTCTAATACTATGTTGAACAAGAGTGGTGAGAGTGGGCATCCTTGTCGTGTTCCTGATCTCAACGGGAAGGCTGTAAGCTTTTTCCCATTGAGGATGATATTTGCTGTGGGTTTTTCATAGATAGATTTGATGAAGTTCAGGAATGTTCCCTCTATCCCTATACTTTGAAGCATTTTAATCAGGAACGGATTCTGGATTTTGTCAAATGCTTTTTCTGCATCAATTGAGAGGACCATGTGGTTCTTCTCTCTTCTCTTATTAATTTGTTCTATCACACTGATTGATTTGTGAATGTTGAACCATCCTTGTAGCCCAGGAATGAATCCCACTTGGTCATGGTGGATAATCTTTTTAATGTGCTGTTGGATCCTGTTTGCTAGGATCTTGTTGAGAATCTTAGCATCCATATTCATCAGTGATATTGGTCTGAAATTCTCCTTTTTGGTAGGGTCTTTGCCTGGCTTGGGGATCAGGGTAATGCTGGCTTCATAGAAAGAGTCTGGAAGTCTTCCTTCTGCTTCAATTTTTTGAAACAGCTTCAGGAGAATAGGTGTTATTTCTTCTTTGAAAGTTTGGTAGAATTCCCCAGGGAATCCGTCAGGTCCTGGGCTCTTGTTTTTTGGGAAGTTTTTGATCACTGCTTCAATCTCGTTACTAGATATCGGTCTATTCAGGTTGTCAATCTCTTCCTGGTTCAATTTTGGGAGTTTATAGTTTTCCAGGAATGCATCCGTTTGATCTAGGTTTCTTAGCTTATTGGCATATAACTGTTGATAATAACTTCCGATGATTGCTTCTACTTCCTTGGTGTTAGTTGTGACCTCTCTCTTTTCATTCATAATTTTATTAATTTGGGTTTTCTCTCTCTTCTTTTGGATTAGTGTGGCCAATGGTTTAATGATTCTCCCTTCTGAAGGATTGACTTCCCCCTGATTATTAAATGTAGAATAAGAACTTGCCCCTAAAGATAGAAGAGGGTGAGTTCTGAAATATGCACCTATGAGACACACATACCCACGAAGAAATCGTAAATCTAGCTTCACATTTCATCATCTACTAGGATGTTATTTCTGATACGTATGGTGTGTGTTTTACAAACATTTCTCACACAACTACCAGGTGCCTGGGAATGTCCTTGGCTCAAGGAAGACAAGGTCGGGGGCGCCTGGGTGGCTGTCAGTTGGGCGTCTTCCTTTAGCTCAGGTCACGATCTTAGGGTCCTGGGATCAAGCCCTGCATCGGGCTCTCTGCTCAGGGGAGAGTCTGTTTCCCCCTCTCTCTCTGCCTCTGCTTCTCCCCCTGGTTTGTTTCCCTCCTTCCACTTTATTTATTAAGTAAATAAAATCTTTAAAAAATAAATAAATAAATTGAAAAAGCAAAGACAAAGTCCGTCCTTGACAAACCAAGCAAGGAAATTTCTAGGTAAACAGTTTGGCGGCAGCGTCAAATCACACTCAGTACCCAGGTACGGCAACCTGGGCGCAGGTAGGGGCTCCTCCCGGGGAAGGCGGGAGGCCACCGTAACCCTGGAGATTTCTGACCTTGGAACTGAGCAGAGTTCTCCCAGCATGTGCACAACACAGAAGAGAAAGCCACGTCTTCGTAAACACGTGTGAATGTTACCTTTCCTGAAGAACCTATGGAAAGTACCGTAATCTAGAGACTTAGTGTGAGCAGGCTAAGCCGGTCAGAGAGCTAGAATCCCACTGCATTTCTCTCCATCGGGTTGCTTAAGAACATGCGGCAAACATTAGGTCAATCTGGCAAAAATGACACTTTTGCAACATAAGAAGCAGAGGAAAATTAGGCATTAAACCCGCAAGTAACTCATTCCTCCTCATTTCCCAGCTCTCCTCTCCAGTCTAAGGGTAAATAAATCAGAGAAACAAGAATACTAAGCAGGCCTTGAGTTTCTGTTAGCACCTAATAGCTTGCTGTAAAGGCTGACGTCATTCATCAAAATCAGCAAGGTATAGGCAAAATTAAGTGTAATTGTTGAAGAAGAAAAATTACTGAAAAGAACAAGAGGTTTTTAAAATATTAAAATAGTTTTTTTAACTTTCATTTTAATTTTGGGTATTTTTCTTAATTATGTTAGTCAACATGCAGTATTTCATTAGTTCCCAATGTAGTAAAAAAAAAAAAAAACACCTATAAATTTGAACTTGACAAGAAAAAAACATTTGTAAGCACTTGGGACCGTTACTATAAGGACTTAGGAACAGATGGATGAAAAAGAAAATCTCTAGGCCAATCTTGACAGATAAACTAATATATGTACTTTAATATCAAAAAGTAATTACGTATTATAGAAATGATTTTTTTGAAATGATATCTAAATATTACTCTTGTAATACAGATATAGTCCTATTTCACAAAAGTTGAGAGAAAAATGTGCATGCCTGCTTTTTATGGCCATGTATCCCTTCGAAATAGCAATCCTATAAATAAGAAAGATGGGTTCCATGAATCCAAATATTCCCCTGGAGGGGCTTCAGAGCCAGAAAAAAATGTGAACATCCATAAAAGGAGAAAAATCAAGAAAAGGAGACAAAAGCTGGACCTCAAGTTACTATTACTTGCAAATCCACATTCCCCACCCTCCCCCACCCTTCCCCCTCCCTGAACTGAGGAAGACAACCTTTCTGGTGAATTCTTTGTAGAACAGAACACTTAACAAAAACAGAATGCACTCACCATAAGAGGTAAAATCGCCCTTCAATGAAAGTATTCCCCTCTAATAAAATCAAGGCAATAACCATGTGAACATGATTTATTGGGCCACGTTTCTAATTTGGCAAAACTCCCGAAAACACAGGTTTACTTAGGTGAACTGGACAGGCTCTCAAAAGGCAGGAAATACCCTTTGAAAACAAAAATTAACATTCACTCAGACTTGAGGGATTTTTATAGAGAATTCAAGTGGAACTTACATATATTTGATTTCTCTTATATCGTTGGTATAAGTTATGCATGATGGATCCCCCGTGGAGCTCCGTCAAAGTGGCCATGTCATCCACGCCTTCCTCATTCATGGGGTGCATAGCGGTCACCTTCTGGTGCGTAATTGTGCTCTGCTTGTACGTGAACACCTGATGGGCAGAATGAATTCAGTTGTTTAGCAATCAGCAGTGGACAGTGTCCCCAGACATTTCCCACTTTAAAGTACAATCTCAGCACAATTTCAGCAACAAAATATCCTGAACTGGCCAATAAGGAGTGTTACTGCAGAGAACGTCTTCATTTTCTCTGTGCCACTTACCTACTTTCAAAGGAAGCGATTATTTGACAACTGCAATTAAATACTCCTCAAAGACATGAGTTCAAGCATTAGCCATCCCTTGGGAATCGCAGAAATCATAAATTTGCGGTTCACTTCCCCACGTATTTCTCCAATTGCTATAAATCGGTAACAGTTTAGAAACTGGCTAACCAAACTTTAAGAAAGTAGTTTGGCTTCGTTGTGTCATGTCTCACACGGAATCATACAATATATTTCAAAGCTTCGTCATAAAGCTCGTCCATTCACCACAGAGTCCTAGTTGTTCACATATGCCTCTGTTCAAAGGCTGGAACACATCGTCACAGGAATATGTTAAAAATATCCTTAAATCCCTTCTTGGATTTAAAATAACATCAGTTTGCTTGCTTGACACCTGTCTTCGTTAACATTCCAAAGACCACTGATGAGGACCACATACGTGTGTTAGCATGAACATGACGAACTCAGATGCGGCTAAGACTGATCACTCACTCTGCATGTATTTCTAAAATCTAGTCAGTGCTTTTTTGTCGCTACTGATTTGGTAGAGGATCCACCATACTAAGTCAGCTCCACCTGTTAAGCAAATTTTGGCCAGCTTTGCATGCAAATTCATGTACATAATAAAATCATTTGATGACAGAGTTTACTCCATAATTATTCATTTTACACTTTTCCAACGTTCATCTCTAAAGAACATAAAGATAGAGAGAGGACCTGAAGAACATGGAAAATGTTCAATCTTCACACGCACACGTCCTTCTCTTGTGCGCACACGCACGACGACTTTCTGGAACAGTATCTGCAGAACTTCCTGATTGGGGAATTCTGTTTTTAAATATCGACCACTTGCCTACATGGCAACAAACAGTATGTTATTGCAAAAGAGAATGACACACAAGGGAAGCCAAAGTACCAATCCAATGGTTTTGAGAAGTTATGAAAAATGGCATGTTTTATTTTTCTAGAGAAAAAATAAAACTTCAGCAGTGGCATTTCTGCCACATGAACCACAAGAGTTGGCCAAAACCAGTCTCAGGAAGCTGCTCAACCCGAGGGCAGAGAGCAGACCTTCTCTTCTCAAGGCCGGCCATGCTCCCCAGCTGCGCCCTGGGCGCAGACATCTACCAGGAGATGCGCCAGTCCCGGCGGCCTCGCCTCCTGGTGAGGCAGCCAACCCCGCCACGTAAGGACCCAAAGGGTAGGACAGGCCTGGGAGTGCAGGGTGGAGGGTACCACAGCCAAGAAACAAGTATTGAGGGAAAGCAATGTGCTGGAACATTCAAGAGTGTGGATGCACTTTTAAGACACTGACCTTCCATTCTAACTCAAACACCGGGGAAGAAAATTAAAGAAACAGATTTAGGCCAAGAGTTGAAATTGTCTTGGGGCAATCTGGAAAACCCCAGAAGTGAGCAGCTAATACTCTCTGTTCTTTCCCAGCTTGCTACATGCCAATGATGCCAATCCAGGCAGTTTTTTCTTTTTTTATGTTATATATTCACTTGAGAGAGAGAGAACATGCGCAGGGGAGAAAGGCAGAGAAGGAGGGAGAAGCAGATGTCCCGCTGAGCAGGGAGCCCGATGCAGGGCCCGATCCCAGGACCATGACACCACGTCCTGAGCCAAGGGCAGGACTGACTAACTGACTGAGCCACCCCGACGCCACAAGCAGGTTTTCTGGAAACACTAACCCCTGGGCTGGTACTTGGGTCTTCTATCTGCAGTGACTGTAGGGGTTGCGGAGGATGGCAGAAGCAGAAGTTTGGCCCCCGCAAACTCCCAGCTGGCCAAGGAGTGCAGGGAAGAGTCCTGCGTCCTCTCCCTGCTGCTAGCACACACTGGGAGACTCTTCTCACACTGCTTGCTCAAAACTCCAGCCAACACAGTGGGCGCAATGGTTGCCCAGGTTCCCAGGAAAAGGTTCTTGTAGGAAAGACAATAAGGCACCCCGACTGTCTCCTGCTCAGGCCCCCCCAAGACTCATCATCAGCAAGTCCTTCCCAACATGGAAACAACTCTTCCTACTGAATGTCCCTGAGTACATGGAGAATTCCAGAATTTGAGGATAGAAATAATTTAGAATACTAAAATTGTCCTCTGTATTTACATTGATTCTGACTTTTGGAAATAATCACGCACGGCCTACAACACTGAGAGACTAAAAAATTATACACACACACACACACACACACACACAAATATTTATGTCATATGTAAACACTGGTCTTTTTCAATGCGCTGGGAATATAAGACAACGTGTGGACTGAAGTCCAGAGCTGGGCACACAGCACCGAAGGGGATGGCTATACACAGCAGAGTTCCCCACCTTCGTACACTTGACTTCAGGTTTTCAGGAGCGCACTGTGTGTCAGACGTGGCCACGTGCCCATTTTGGGAGTGGGCAAATCCAGAGAACAGGAACCAATCCTTCCCATGGCCTCAAGGAGACAGAATCATGATCGAAGGAAATAGTTACATAAGCAAGAGACCATGAGCAGAAAAGACAGAAACATCATGCCAAGACAGAGGACAGGAGCTGCTCAAAAGACAATCATCTCCAGAAAAGTAGAATAGTAGAGAAAATGTGTTTGTGAAGGCAAGGCAAGGATAACCGTCCCTTCAGAGATGGGTTAATATGTGTAAAAATTCTAGAATGGTGCATGGTGTACTGCAGGTGCTAAGTACATATCTAATAAACTAAGGAAATCCATTCATTCACGCCAATATTTACTGACATGGTCTAAGCATTGGAAATATAGCTTACATTCCAATAAGGGGAAGAAAATACAATCAAATACACAGATAAATATCTAGCACGGATGGTGATGAATGTTCATGAAGACATGAATGAGAGTAAAGGGATTAAGTACCAAGTGGGGTTAACTTTATACCAGATACGAGGACAGCCTCACTGATAGGGTCGTATCAAAGCAGAGACCCTATGGAAGCAAGAGATGGAACCAGCCCCCTGCATTCAGTGTGTTAATGTGTAGTGGTTGGATAAGCACCTGATTTAATTTAGAAAGATTTCAAAGGATTACAGAGACCCACAACCTTATTCAAGAATTAAGGAGCATCCCTCAAAGCATCAAAAGTCATTGGTATGTGCAACAATTAACAGGATATTAGTTACACAAAATTAATCCCACATGGCAGAAAAACTCTAGGTTTAAAGAATGGAATTCTTTTTACAGGAATTTTTGGGGGAACAGCTGCCAAAATGCAGTAACAAAATATATTCTGTAAAACCCAACTCAGAAAAAAAAAAAAAATGGAGTTACTTTAACGGAGCATATACTAGGAGAAAGGTGGTAAGGTTAAGGAGTGGAGGAAAATATGGAAGATTAATACACAGGAAACCAATTTAGAGAAAACGCAGCCTCAGAACAAACAGCTCCTGTTACAGAAATACAAGCCACTGGTCACAAGACGGACTGGATTAAGCATGGGTGCAGAACAAAGGAAGCCAATCGACAGTATTGGAAAAATGACTTGGAAGACCTGTCTAATGCTGGGTTCACTTCTACATGAGCTCAAAAGGTGTGAAGTCAATTAATTAAATAAAAAATAGCTGAACCACTGTCAATCCACTTTTATGTTTAACCTTAGGAAAGGACAGCACCTATATCACAAGGAAACTCCCACCACATGTAGGCTAGAGTTCCTATAACAAACAGTTTTAGACATACACAAGATTTCTCTTATTACAAGTCATTAGAAGCCCCAGTCCTAACTTTTCCAATTGGAGAGAAAGGAAAAAGAAAGTGACCCTATCATGTCCTCCCCTGATGGACAGATGGGACAGAGGGTGTTCTCAATCTGGGCAACCTTCTCTCTCTGTATCCTAGAATTTCTGCTAGAATGTTCTCAGGTCAGTGCCCCTGCTCTGCTCCCTGGACCTGGGGCAATGTCTGTAAACATTTCTGGTCATTGGAACCAGGGGAAAGAGGAAGGTGCTATTGGCATCAGGTCGGGAAGGGCCAGAAATGCTGGTACACATCACAGAATTATTCAGTCCAAATGTCAAGAGTGCCATGTTGAGACAGCATGGTCTAGAAAGACCAATGAGTCAGAGGTCTAGGTAGACACCAGGAAAAAAAAAAAAATGATGTGAACGAGCCAATGCCTATAAACAAAACCTTTCACAAAATATTTTAAAAATTTAGAAACAAAGAAAAACATTATAAGAGAGGTTAACCAAAGGTCAGCATGATGATATTCTGCAATTTAGTTTTTGTTCTTCCTTATTTGATGTGAGTTAAGAGGATGATGGTGGTGAGGCTGAGGATGGTGTCTCGGCATTGGGTTGGCTTTTATCTGTGTTACTATTTTCTACTTGTACTGTATTATGGTCAGATACTATGGTCCAGTTCTTTCTACTTTGTTCCTACCCTGCCCAGGGCAGCTGTCCCGAGTCTGGGCCACAAGCATCGCTTCTCCTTGAGATCTCAGCCCCAAGGTGACCCTCTCCGGGAGACATCAGTGCGGAGAAGGATGCCATGCCAGTTTCTTCCTTATTCTGCTGTGTGTACCATCTTCTTAGATCCTAGGACAGCCTATAATTGTTTATCTAATCCGTTATCTTTCTTGCTTAAAAACCATCTCTGGGTCCCCCACTCTGGGACCCCAGGTCAGTCCCCTTCATCTCATTTGACCACAACCTACAGTTAGAAATGTTTTATCCTGGGACACCTGGGTGGCTCAGTGGGTTAAGTCTCTGCCTTCAGCTCAGGTCATGATCTCAGGGTTCTGGGATCAAGCCCCGAATCGGGCTCTCTGCTCAGCAGGGAGCCTGCTTCCCTCTCTCTCTCTGCCTGCCTCTCTGCCTATTTGTGATCTCTGTCTCTCAAATAAATAAATAAAATCTTAAAAAAAAAAAAAAGAGAGAGAGAGAGAAATGTTTTATCCTGTCAACTACCATACACACAGTTTCATAAAAATACTTGTCTGATGTCTGGTGCATCTCGGTATTTTCTACTCTGTTTCTTTTAAACGCTGTCTGTGACTCTCTGAACCAACTTCACACCCAATATGGGTTGTGAACCATGGTTCGAAAAGTCTACGAGGGCAAAATGCATGCCTACCTTGCTCCCCAGAGCCAGTCTTGGCCCGCCATACAGACTCAAGAAGCATGGAATAAACGGTCCTGGGTTTCAAATTGGGTGCAATGTATAAGGAGAGGTAGATTAGGAGTAATGACCAAAACATGGCCTTGGGGGACTGGAGGCAGATCTGGCAGGATTCATTTCTCCTAGATCTATGCCTCTAAGAGCTTAGGGGAAATGGGCAAGGTACTTACACCTGCTCTGGCCTGTGATTTTTTTTTCTCCCACTAGCAAAATAAGAATGTTAATAACAATAACTCAGACTCATCATGAAAACTAAACAAAATGATGCAGGTAAAAGTCAGAGTGACACAAATGAAGGCTGAATACAAGGTATCTATTCCTATGAAGGGGAATCATGCAAGGAAGAATGCAGAACATCCAAAAGGAAATGCACCAATTGTCTTTGCATAGACAGATAAGCCCAGAATTCTTCGACACGAGCCCAGAGACCAGATCGATGAAGTAGGGAGTGAGCAAAAGGAAGGGGTGCAGAGTTAGTTCTATGGTTTTTAGGACCATCTGAGCCTGTACGTTATTTGATGAAAAACTGATGTACACTTTCTATTTTGACCCCTTTGCACAAATCCGGCTGGCCCTCTTTGGATTTTCTCTGGATTCAACTTCATTTCTGAGGATGCCTCTCTCAATTTAATCTCCATCTTTATTTGTTTATTGGCCCAGGAATTCATGATGGCTACTATGATCCATGACAGAGGCGAAGGCTTCTGCTTCCTCCCCTGTGGCTGCGATGAGCAGTCACGGAAACCAAATATAGGCTTCTGGGATGTTATGAAAGTAGTTCTACCATAATCATTTTTAAAGTGAATCGAATCAATTCGGTGTATCCAGATATGTTCACTGATAGTGATTTTGATTGGACTGTTGCTTTTTCGTTTTTTTTTTTAAGGTTAGAAATGTTTTGAACTTTGAGAAAATGGGAAAGATAGAAAAGTATAAAGAAGGTCCAAAACATCTACAAGCTCGTGATCCATTATTGGAGTTCTGATATACTTTCTTTCAGATTTTCTGCATGCATTTTTAAACTTTTTTGTAATTAAACTTTTTGTTTTGAGGTCATTACAGCTCCACATGTGTTTGTGAGCAGTCATACAGAATGATTCCAGATACCCTTTATCTGCTTTTTCTCAGTGACAACATCCCACAAAACCAGGCACAATAGCACAACGAGGCTCTGGACACAGAGTTGAGATACAGAACCTTTCCATCAGCCCTGGGACTCAGCATGTGGCCTGTTTAAAGCCAGTCCCAATACTGTCTCAGCCCTACTCCCTTCCTAACTTCTGGCAACCATCAATCTGTCCTCCATTCTAATTTTGTCATTTCAAGAATATGATATAAATGGGATCATACTCCATGTAACCTTCTGGGAGTCACTTTTTCCAGCTTTTGCCTTAAATACTTAGCATGGCTATGAACACGTGTGTGTACGTTTTTGTGCAAACCTAAGTTTTCATTTAGATAGAATGAATGCCCAGGAGTACAGTTGCCGGTGTGTATCTGTCACGTGGTTACTGGTGTGTGTTTCTGTGTGCACACATTTTAAAAATAAAACATAGGATTATACTACATGCATAGTATAAATTGATCGTAATTTAGTATATTTGAAAAAAAATATTTGCCTCAAGTGATCTTTTTCTTGACACTCAATTCTTCAAGGTGGAAAGACTGGCTTATGGGGCGTGAACGTCCTGTGATGTACGCAAGAGAGCTTTGCAAGATGCCCCCTACCACAGCTGGAGCCATGAGTGTGACTTCTGTCAGATTTTCCCGAAAACTTCTTTTATGAATAAAAAAGTCACGTAGTCTAACATTTAAAAGGTGAGATGTACATCATTCTTCTATAAAAATCACAATTCCTGAATGTTGCTTATAAATTCCAATTTAAGATCTTCGTTTCCTCTCCATTTCCTTAACTAGCACAAACCAGCATGCTCTTTACTGTGTGTGAGTGTGTTAGGCTTTCCTTCCGACTGCACCAGCCGGCTCTGAGAGGTAACTTTTTTCTCTGATGTCCACCAGCAGAGGTCAGGGCTGGTGTATCACCCAGGCCTCACTCACGGGCGGGCAGCAGCCCATGCAAGCAACTTGGTTGCTCTTGGCATTGCTCACTGTGTGGTATGGTTCTGCCCTGTGGAAGGGCAGATGCACCTTCCACAGATTAGCTTCCTGGTGTTTTAGATTCTCAGACTCTTAATCCTATCAGTTGGCCTGTAAACTCCACAGTATCATCAGACAGATTTGTGCTCCGTGGTTAAGGTCTACTGCTCAGGGGCAGACCTGCCGGGACCTCCCATCCTCACTGGGCTGTGTGCGTCATCGCCCATACTCTCGGTGGGGTGTTGCTGGTGCACTGGAAGGCAGAAGGAAACCCTCCATTTGAAGGACAACAGTGTTGGTAGCGATGATTCCTAGAAGGGACTGAACATTGCTTTCCCATGGGGTTTCTAGGAGGTTGGACTCATTGAATTGGGTTTCGTACTGAGATTTCTTCTGCTTCTCTAGAAAAACAATTGCAGTGTCATGCTTGACATGAACTGTTTATGAGTAAGAAGAGAAATGTCTGCCCCCACCATAGCTGCTTCTGCGGGCCCCAGTTCCTTCAGGTCAGAGGCCAAGTGTCACTGCAGGGCACCCTGCCTCAGACACTTCCCACTTAGCAGGTGCCCTGCATGGCCTTGCCTTTGTATCTGCTCTTCCCTTCCATGTGGCTAATGCCCACCATACTCAGGGAATTGCCTCTGTTCTAGCCACCCAGGTGGAGATTACCCATTTATGTTTCTGATCTCTTGGGGATCGCTAAGCTCTTGGAAGGACGAGCCATTTAAATCACTGTTGTATGCCCGGGATCCAGCTCACAGTCTGACACCAATGGCAAATGAGGGAACTGGAGAGGGTAAATAAATGAATTCAAAAGGCTATCTCTGAACTGGGGTCCCTTTAGGTCTGACTCTAACACATGTGCTTTTCCACAGTCCCAAGGAATTCAGTGCTAGCTGTGCTGTGTGCCATTGCGCAGGTTTCCTAACCTCTCTGATCCACTGTGACTTCATCCTCAAAACAATGAGCAATACTGTTTCATCCCCTGCCTGGGAATCAAATGAGGGAATATCATCAGTGTGTCTGGTACACACCGTCAGCCATCACTAATGCCCTGTCTCTCTCTCTAGCCCTTTGCCTTATTTTGGTTTTGTACCCAGAGGCCCTGAAAACCTGATGACAATTTAAATGGCTTAATCCCACAAACCAGTTTGTCTTTGAAATAGAAAATATCAATCTTTTATCTGTATTCGGGTGTCTGTTATCTAGCAAACTCAGCAGGTAGGCTTAAGTAGCAGAACATTGATATAAAGATGATTTTAACCCCCTGTGCCATGTAACTGAGATGTTAAATCTGACAGGTGGGACCTGAAAGTGAGGCACTGTTGTCATTTCCCCCACACCCTGGGAGACTAGGTGTGTATGATTTGGCTTTTGATGAGATTTCAGTGGAACTATCTAGTGGACTTGACATTTCTGTGGCCCATCGACTTTCTGCAGTCTCCTAAGGCTGCAGCCAAACGATAGGCCAAGGCAGATTTTCACTTCCTCCTAGGCTTGTCCTAAGGGCATACATGGTCACTGAGAGCTGGGAGTCAGGGGGGCTGGCCACAACATGACATAGTGCACCCCTTCCCCCGAAGAGTCACCAGCTATTAGAAGCAGTAAGGGCTTCTCCGATCCACCTGTATTAAGCATGGTAAGTTTCAGCTGAGAGAGAGCACAAAGCGAGGCATGGATGGGATAAATGCCCACGGGCCCCAATTCCTCACCCCATGCGTGTGACACAACTGGTTCACCAGCTTTCACTTCTGAGGTTCCTTATTCCTGGTCCCAATGTCCCGGCCCTTGTTCTAATTCTAAGTGTTCCTTTCTGATCCCTTCCTTCTGACTCAGAAGCCTAGACCCTGACAGCATGAACTTGAACTCTTGTATAGATCGCCATTATTCCTGTAATTCCAAACTATCTTGGTGTTTCAAAAGCGTCTTTATGCACACACCTCCACACTCAAAACCAAAAACGGACCTGCATATCTTACCCTGTGCCTATCCCCTTTCCCCTTTCTTAGGAATGACACCATCACCAGCTCCCCAAGCTTGAAACTCGAGTCTAAGATCCCTGCCCACTGCTGGCCACGACATCTTCTTTCAAGTCCTAGATTAGATGAGCAACATCGCCTAGAATCTATCTGCTCTACACTTCTTCCCCCCAAACCTACATTTTTCATCCTAGACCCCCCACAACTTCTTCCTAATTAGTTCGTCTGCCCCCAGTGTCCCATGGCAGGAATCTAATCATTCTCAAATTGGGAGTCCAAGGAACATTTTTTAATGTTGAGTTTTAATTTTAATGATTAAATTTTTTTTTTCCCCACCAGTTTTAAAGTCAAATTTTCTTGGCACTAATAACTTCGACTTGAAAGACATTTTCAGAGATGAAATTCTGGTTGCTTGGGCTGGTGTTTCCCAAACTGGGATCAACTAGGATCTTTTAGGGGACACGGCTCAAGTCTGAACAGCATAGACATTGATGGACTTGAACCCACTCTGCTTCCCAATGCAAACAACCCTACCCAACTCTGGTTACTCCACATCGTAGCCCTCAGCTTCATCATCTATAAAATAAGGATGATAACACCCACACCTCAGAACGGTGGTGAGATCACAGCAAGAGAATGCACCGAAAGGATTTAGCACAGCTCTTGGTACCGAGCAAGCGACTCAAATACTTCACTGTCGGCTGTGTTCCTGTTACCAGTGACATCATCTGACCAGATCATGCGTTGCCTCGAATTCTGTTTGTTCCTGGTCACTTCTAGGATGAAGAATAATCTTACTGTGGTTTCCCTGCAACGGCTTTCCTGAGGGGCCCCGGCTACTTCTCCCACCATGCTGACTCCAGCCACATTGGGCGGACCCAGTTTCCCGTCCCCTCTCCCACCTCGCTGGGTTCCACACTCAGTGAACAGTCCTGGGGTCCATCCTGCACTCCTCCATGTCACCCCTCTTCCAAGCCTCCCCCACCATGCCCAGCCTGGCCGAGGCTCCCTTCTTTCCCACAGCACCTTGGACAGAACCTCTCCTGTCCCTCTCCACACCAGGCTCTAATCTCATCTGTCTCATCCCTGCGGAGGAACCAGGACTGGCAGAACATTCCGCTCCAGAGTGGAAGTGCTGATTTCCTGGGGCACCACGATGAGGCTCTGGGGCTGCATGTGGGTTGGTGGGAAGGAGGGCAGGACCGAATCACCATACCACTGCGGTCGGGGGCGTGCTGCTATCCTCATATTGGACTCATCTGCAAGGACTTCGGTTTCATCTCACGGAAACCTCTGAGTCCTCATGTCTGGCACCAGTAGCTGCTTACAAATCATTTGCTAACAGGATGAGCCCCAGCTGTCCTTCCATGCTGCTGAGATCACATCATCAGCACCCTGCGTCGGTCATCAACAACCCAACTCCCAAGGCTGAGCTGTAAATCAATGTTTTGCATTTACTGGCTGCTTTGGAACAGCCTTAAACTGAATGACAGTAATTCCTTGGCTGCTCTTAAGTGAAATGAAAAAGGCATATTTGAGCCAAGTATGTGTACATCTCAGAGTTGAAAACCGGAGTCAAAATAGTTTTATGGATCCTAGCTGTAAGCACCATATTTTTTGCAGGCCCCTCATTTCCAAGTATCAAGTAAGAAGAGACACAACCTCAAAGCATTTATTTAATTCAGTGAACAAATAGAATCGGAATGAGTCCAGATTGAAACCAAAAGTCAGTGAGGCTAAATATCCACAAAGGCACAAGAGACCTGCTTGACTCAAAGTTGTGGTACAAGAACTAGGAGATAACATACCACTCAGGTGAAAGGAAATGCCAGAGACAAAGCACAACAAATCAGAACATGGAATAATGAGCTCCTACCCTGCCCACGGATGCCAACCCCACCCCCCCTGCCAAGGAAATCTCTAGAAATGGCAGAAAACTCTACTGGAAATACTGGAAGGATGAAAAAGAGGCAGAAGGCCTGAAAGAGAACAGACTGGAAAAAAAATAATAGATCACTAAGTAAAGATGGCAAAGATCTCATTTTTTAAAAGTATATTTAATGAGAAAATACCATGTACTGAGATATTCTTGCTAATACAGGGACCATGAGCAACCTAAGAACACTGTCTTTCCCCTGAAAAGTGCCAACAAGGAATTGTTTCTCAGCAAGTACCTACGAACTCACAGGAAATAAAATCCCTGCACATCTTCTATGGGAAATCTGGCCTGAATATCCAAAAGCCAGAGCACCTGAGGTTTAGAAACTTAACGGAATCTGGTTGAAATCTCAGACTTGAGACCCAAGGTCATGAGGATAAACATGGCCATGTTTTTGTCAATATCATCCTCCTTCCCTTAGCTTTCCCAAAAGGGGGGTTTGGAGAGTCTTCCTTTCTGATGATCGATATCCTTATAATAAGCTTGCATCTCTTCAAATTTCTACTTTAGAATGTTACACAGAGTCAAAACACAGCATAAAAAGGACAAGGGGGCCCCACAGTGTCTCTGTCACCACCAAGTGGTCACCATTCAACCAGACAGCAGTGCCTCCTCCAGGATGCGGACCCAACACTAAAGCCTCCCACCAACACCTACCTTCACTCACACTCACACCTGCAGGCCCTCAGGCGGCAGCCACCACCAGGGCTCTGCCTCCACCTCCCTTCCAGGGCAAAGATCACGGAGAAGGACAAAACCAGAAACTTCCCAACTGCCTGCATGTGATAGGAGCAGATAGAAATGGGTCAAGAGCACCATGATGAAAAGTAACTAAGGGACAACCTCCCGCCTGGTGGACATCCAAAAGCCCAGGAGAGCTGCATCGAAAGCAAAGCCATCGACTCCATCTCAAGATGTGGCATTAGGAATGCCTTAATCCACACTATTTTCATCACTCTGAATGTTTTCCCATAATTTGTTAATGCTATCTTCATCTCTTGATAGCCAGATAGATATGCTGCCATTAAGAGGATGGGAGTTAATCCCTCCACTGCCAGAGGGAACGTGAAACGATGCACCTGCTTCGGAAAACAGACTGACCGCTCCTCGAAGGGTAATTCCATGCCTAGGCATATACACAAGTGAAATGGAATCGCGTCCACGCAAACGGTCATGCATGAATGCTCACAGCAGCATGATTTCTGTTAGTCCCAAAGTGGAAGCCACCCACACGTCCATCAGCAGAGGAACGGAAGAAGGTCATGGAGCACACCTCCACGGTATACCACAGAGCAGCCTCCAAAACGAGAAGGAACACAGCACTGAGATGTGCAACAACACAGTGAACCTTGAAAGCGAGTCATAGAGGTCAGATGATGAAGGGCGCATGTCCTGGGACTCCCCTTATAGCCCAGATCCAGAAGAAGCAAAGTCAGAGCCAGAAAGCTGATCAGTGGTGGACATGGCTCTGGGGCGGAGGAGGCTGGGGAGCGACTGCTCACAGGTCTGAGGTGTCCATTTGAGGTGATAAAAATGTTAAAACGGACCATGGTGATGACCGCACAACTCTGTGAATATACTCAATACCCCGAACTGTGCACTTTAAATGGGTAAATTCTATGGAGTGTGAATTATATTTCAATAAAGCTGAATTTTTTTTTATTTTTTTATTTTATTTTATTTTTTATTTTTTAATTTTTTTAAAGATTTTATTTATTTATTTGACAGAGAGAGATAACAAGTAGACAGAGAGGCAGGCAGAGAGAGAGAGAGGGAAGCAGGATCCCTGCTGAGCAGAGAGCCCGATGCGGGACTCGATCCCAGGACCCTGAGATCATGACCTGAGCCGAAGGCAGCGGCTCAACCCACTGAGCCACCCAGGTGCCCTGAATTTTTTTTTTAAATTAACAAATACTTGAACCAGGCACACGGCCCAGGGAGTCACTGCACGAGAGCCTCTCCCTGGATGCACGCCAAGCCCCCCTCAAATAATGGGGTCCCCTCAGCCATCCTGCTGACCCCTAGTCTGCTGATTAAAAGGCAGGGCCCAGAGAGGCATGGTGGAGCCAAACCAGCATTTCTAGAACAAGGTCAGCCTGCCCATGACCAGTGGACCCATCCTGTAAAAACCAAAGCCCAGAGCTGACCACAGAGGTGAGGCTGAGCTCAAGGCAATCTGGGGAGGAGAAGGCCAGGAGCAGGGGAGGGGGTGGAGGGAGAGCTAAGAGGGTCCGGCTGACAATGCCCATGTCCCCCTCAAACAGGACCAGCCTGGTCATGGTCCCCAGGTTCCCTGCAGTCTGGGTGTGGCCTCCCCTCTTCGCCTTGTTGTCCTGCTGCTCTTCTCCAGGGACATGTCCACCATCTTGCCACCAGCCCAACCCTTCCTGGCTTTATGCCACTTGTGTAAAAAAGCTGCATCACTGACCCGGGGGCCTCAACCGAGTGCCCCGTCCGAGGTAAAGTGCACTTGTGGCATACAGAGAGAACAGATCTTTACCACTCCCGGGCAGGTGTTCAGTGCCCAGACCCTCACCCCTAAATGCGTCTGGGTTCAGTCTCAGTGACAACAGGACAGAACCCCACACGTTTCTGAACGTCATAATGCCCCTGGCTGGAAGACACCAGGCTACACAGAGCCCGGGCATTTCCCGTGCGGTCAAATCAGGCAAATACCGATACACAAAGCTACGCCTGAGAAACTCAGGTGGAGAAACTCAGAAGTCTTGAGAAGTCACCAGCCATCATTTGCTTCACCTGTCCAACATGTGGTCCCTGTGACAAGTCACCACAATTAGGATCACCGTGTCTGGCATCCCACTGATTGCAGCTCAAATGCCGGCTCACATCCTCGTCGCAAAGGACCAAGACTGCACAGCCTTGGGAACAAGGCCTCTCTGCTCCGTGCTTCAGTTTCTACGTCCAGAAATCAGAAAACAAGAGGCCTGCCTCCTGCAGTTGCTATGAGCAACGTCACACCGAGCGCTTGGCTAGCCCCCCACCTCAGCGCACGTGCTCAATGGCATCTGCCACTCCCGGTGTCAAGGTCAACAGGCTTCTGCAAAAGCGGCCAAGGGAGCTCCTTCCATGGAGAGTTCATGTTCTCGATTAAAAAAAGCGGACACAAGGGGCACGTGGGTGGCTCAGTGGGTTAAAGCCTCTGCCTTCGGCTCAGGTCATGATCCTGCATCCTGGGATCGAGTCCCGCATGGGGCTTTCTGCCCGGCAGGGAGCCTGCTTCTTCCTCTCTCTTCCTGCCTCTCTGCCTGCTTGTGATCTCTGCCAAATAAATAAATTAAAAAAAAAAAAGCGGACACAAGAGGTCTCTACTTGAAATCAGTTTATTAACCATTATTCCAGAGGATTCCAGAGGATTCCAGGGATGTCTCAAAACAACACATTCTATTTCCTGAACAATAACCGAAGAGTAGAATCGTTTTAGCAGAGTGAAGCTGTCACAAGCATTAGGTTTCATAACAATTCAGGTCGGCATTTCATACAAGTGGCCGCTGTCCTGATGTTGCCTGGGCATGAAGCCAGGGCACCATCTACCACTTCCTCTTCTGAATGCACAGTCCCCTGACATCAAGTGACAGGTGGCAGAGAGTAATGGGTGTTCACAACACATGGGGAGGCCCATTGCTATGGGCCTCCTTTCTGATCTCCCCAACGGTCTTCTTACTTTCCACAAATCTGCCAACGGCAAAAGACTGCCACGCAAGAGATCCGATGTCTTTGCTTGCAAGATACCTGAGACTACATTTTCTCTAATCTGCAGGAATATTTTCTGTAAGCCCGAGAAAGATCTTCCTGTAATTAGTAGACACACTACTAATAAATCCTTAATAGGTAAGGCCCTCCAAAGTCCTTAAATGGAGTTAGCTGAGAACTGAAGAAATACGTCCATATATTTATTAGTAATTTTAAATATGCCCATAGATCTTTCTATAAAACTTTCTACTGCAAGGTCCTTCCCATCTGTCTAGGATGGCCGTAATGTTAATGAATCAAATAGTGTAGCACTCTGTTCAATTTCTCTCTCAAATACAGTCAGTATTGATTCAGGCAAAAACAAAGCGAAATCAGAACTTCCAGAAACTTATACACTCTGCAGAGAATTATAGAATTCTGAATTAACGCCCAAACTAAGAATCCCTGTTCAGGATTCATACTTCTTTAAGAAAACACACTATGCCCAAACCAGTAACCGTGAGAGCAAATAGCACCGGCAGTGTGCTCAGTAGGTTTTTGCAAAAAAAAAAAAAAAAAAAAAAAAACCCTTCCCCCAAAACGTGAAGACAAACACTGATAAGCAAGTACCTTAGACTGAAAGTGACACCATAACTTTCCCATGAGTACCTGGGTGGGCTGCATGTCCCAAGAAAGCTAAGAAGTGTCATTTGCTTCATTCCCCCACAAGGCATTATAGTGTGACAGTCCTTGTGACTTATAAACATAAACAGCATTGTTTACCTTGCTTTTTAAAAAAAAAATTTAGGAATTAGAAAACAATTTTTTTAAGATTTTATTTATTTATTTGACAGAGAGATCACAAGTAGGCAGAGAGGCAGGCAGAGAGAGAGGGAGGAAGCAGGCTCCCTGCTGAGCAGAGAGCCCCATGCGGGGCTCGATCCCAGGACCCTGAGACCATGACCTGAGCTGAAGGGAAAGGCTTTAACCCATGAACCACCCAGGTGCCCCCGAAACAATTTTTTTTAAGGAAGATTTTTAAGTAATCTCTGTATCTAACATGGGGCTCGAACTCACAACCCTGAGATCCGGAGTCGCACGGTCCACCGACGAGGCCAGCCAGGCATCCCATTACCTTGCTTTTTGAACTGAGTTCTGCAATTTCCCTGAACACCTAGGCAGATCTACAGGACCTCGGGCACAGCACCAGAAGAAGGGGCCTGGGTCAATGCATAAGACCCGGGACGAGTCCCAGGCCGAGGCTAGACCTGGTGGGGGTCCAGTGTGAAGAGCTACCAGCAGAATGGATGGATGAGGCACCTGAGCCCTTCCCTCCAGGGGTTGTGACTGGGGAGAGGTCTGGGTGGAGTCAGGAAACTGGGTTGTGGTGATCAGCTACCATGACCATGGTGTAGGGGAGAACTGGGAACCACCAGACAGCATCTGAGACGGCAGTGTCCGTTCAGAGGCACAGTCTGGGAGCCTGAGATTAACAGAAGGTAACTGGAGCAGAAGGCTCACAGGACGGTAAGATAATGGTTAGAACGAGCCTGGTGTGATACCAGCCATGTTTAACAGGTGCAATTATTACTCCTGACACTTACATACCCACGTGTGACGGGGTGGGGAAAGAGAAATCAGGAAGCGGGGCCATAAGGCAGCCAGCACGAACGGATGTGGATCTGAGTTCGAGCAGCTCACAGCACACAGGGAAGGATCTTCAGGATATCGACAAACTGAACATCAAGGAAGAAGATGAGTTTCAGGATATTTGTGCTTGGGAGACTGAAGAGTACGTTTCAGGGAAACAGAAAAGTAATAAGAATTGAGAGACTTGGGTACCAAGTCAGTGCTTAGGTAGTTAAAACACGAAAGAGCACACACTCCACATCACCTGAAAGACCAGGGGTCAAAACCTCGGTTCTGCCACGCCCTATACTCCGCAAACCACATGGTTACAGTTGTAAGAGGCTCTTGAGTATTTCAATTCCAAGTGTCCTGAACAAGGGAGGAAGAACAGGAGTGTGGGCGGCCAGGTAAAAAAAAGATGGACACAATGGATGAACACAATGGAGCAAGGTCTGACAGTCTCTGGCTTTCCTAGGTTTATCTGTAGGTTTCCTATGGATAAACTGCAACATGGCAATTAAAAAGAAAACCTAACACAGAAGAGTTCAACCATACCTGCCCCAGGAGACGCCTCGCTTCACATTTCACTGGTGACACTCGATTATTTTGTGTTCCTCTAAGCCCTTGTGAAAGATGCTAGAGTCTAGTACTTTCTACTACCAGGAATTTACTTATCATTTACTTATTTTCAGAGGAGATGTTATAATTGCCAACACAGTACAACGACAACAAAATAGCATGTAAGCCCTTATTTAAATTGGCTGCTACAAAGAAAGTTAAAACCAACGTATGGGGGGAAAAAGATTCAACAAAGGGAAGTATAGTGTATCTTTACTTAAGAAAAAAAAAAAGAAGTGACTTAAAATTTGTAGGAGCTGCTTACATAACCCTGAAGACAGACCCCCCCCCCCACAAAAGTATTATTCGGGAACAATGCACATTTTCAAATGAATTCAGCTTTAAGTCTTTTCACTGTGTATTAGAGGAATTGAGATATTACAGGTAATCATTTTGGAAGTTGAACTAAGCCTATTAAAATGGAGACAATATTTCTGTACAAAATGTCAGAACAAATGATTAACAATACAAACGATTCTGTTAATTAAGCAGGCTAGAACTCAATAGTCAGACGGATTTTTTCAGATTTTAGAAAAACAGCTTAAAATGTCTTTACTTTGTACTAACACCAAAATTTGCCTCAGCAAATACTTTTTATTTTTTTAGATTTTATTTATTTGAGAGAGCAGGAGGGAGAACGAGAATGAGAGAGGGCACACAAGTGGGGTGAGGGGCGGGGTGAGGGGCAGAGGGAGAAGCAGACTCTCCACTGAGCAGGGAGCCCGATGAGGGACTCGATCTCGGAACTCTGGGATCATGACCTGAGCCAAAGGCAGACACTTCACCCACTGAGCCACCCAGGCACCCTGCAAGTACCTTTTAAATTATGCCTGGGCAACCATGAAACAGCAGGGCTAGAGGTCAATCTTCATTTGAACCATTTTTATTTTTTCCACTTTCTCCAAGGTGGAAAGGATGGCTATGTTTCATGAGCTCCACAGACCATCGAAATACAGGAGCCCTTGTGATCTGAGACCCCAGTCATGAATTCAAACCCGCCCTCAACAAAGCCACGTTCCGTTTGCACTCTTCAGAGGAAGCTGACCTAGTTCTAGGCCAACTCTTCTTGCGAACTGTTTTTTGTTAATATGCTTTTTTGTAAGTGTGTCTAATAAAGGCCACGATCTCTTTGTTCTGACCTCATTATTCCACACTCAGGGCCTGGGGAGATTTGTTTTGTTTTGTTGTTTTGGTTTTTATACCGGTCTGGCACCTGTTAGCCCATGAGCAGGCACAGCCATGATGTTTCCTGCCGAGGTTGGCACAGTATCTGTAACCAGGGCACAAGGGCAGTCAATCACGGTAGCCACGAGGCTATCGTTTCCGGGGACCGTCGGCAGTAGGACTGGTGTACTCTGTAACAAACAGCAAGTCAGGTGGCGGGCATATCCTTGGTTTCCCAGCATAAAGCAAACCCTCAGAAACGGCCTCATGTGGGAAATCCTTTACAAATACATGCACGCTGCAGAAAACACGTCCCCACACCTGTCGTAGTTTAAATGAGTGCAATGTCTTATGTGTCCCGATGGGGTTGGGGGCTTATGTCTGCTGGTCTGACTCTTGCCAAAAGCTTTTATTCAACACCTACTGACTCCATGCCTGGCACGGAGCAAGAGCCTGAGAAAATGAAGGCCATTGACGGAAGGAGCGGAGAGACCCCATCAAGGCAAGGGGCAGACGGAGCAACTGGTCCTCAAAATACCTTTAAGGGATGCTGTACTATAAAGGTGCAGGGCTCCAGGCAGCGGGAGGTTAAGTTCGCCAGGGAAATCCCCTCCTTGCAGTACTCCCGATGCTTCAGGGATATGACCGGAAACAAACAGGTCTGCTTCTCGGAACCTTCCTGATCTGTCCAAGGGTTGCAAGAACACCTCGCCCTCCCTAGTGTCAAGGTGGTCACGGGCATCGGACAGGGCATTACAAAACACAGGTTTAGACGACCCAGAAGCACAGGTCAAGGGAAGATGGTCTGTCCAATTTTGCAGTCGGCCCTCTGGCTCGTCTGAGAAACTGTCAAAGGCTTGTTGCCTTGAAAAATTCTGCTACGGATTCTGGTTCTGCTTGCCCCTCCTCCTCCCATCCCCTTGGGCTCCGAGCCCTGAGCCCTTGACCCCACATTCACGAGGCCCTTCCCTGCCACCCTAGCAGCCAGGAAACCCACGCCCAGCCAGCCTGGTTCCGCACCATCTCCCCATGTCCTAAAACCTCCCACATGCTCCAGCTTAGAAGCATGCTCCACGCCTCACCCCTGCTTTTTAAACTGCTATGGCAATGACCCCCTTCCAATACGCTCTTCACTTGTGCACGCACATCTACATACACACATGCATAAATATCTATACACACATATGTATACATAATCATGGCAGTTCTTCTCTGTATATAACCTGGAAGATACCTGTGTTGTATCTGGCAATCATCCCTCTGGGAAGGTGCTATTCTAATCCTAAATTTATAAGTGAGAAAACTAGGACCCAGAGAGTCCTTGTTAGTAGGTATGTATGAGTGATGCTTTCTGTGTTCAAAATATGTTGTTGCATTTGTTTGCATAAGGTCCTAAAACTTCCCTAGCTAACTTTTTAAATATGGTTTTAGCTTCTTAAATATTTTTAAGTCAACTTTGCCTGCCCATTGCTAAAAATCAAATTAAAATGGAAGAGTATTTTAAAACTATATCTATGCTAAGTACCTGTGCTTTAGTAGAACACATCAAATTTACAGTGATGGGTAAATTACAGATTTCCTTTTTAAAAATGGTAAAAACTGACATGAAAAACAGGACATTAATGCTCAACCAGAAAGCTTATAGGTCTTCTGAATCTGTTAATAGTGTGAAAACTGGTTTGCACAAGTTAGGCTGGGAAGGCTAAATGAAGACACCAGTAAATAATAATTACATGGTTACATAAGAGCTTCAAATACAAACCCACAGTGCTTTATGATACTTTATCCCAAACACACACACACCCCAGACTCATAAGAGGGAAGGAGTGGGCACAACAGGAAAAGTGGGTTTTCCTAAGTCACCCATCCAATCAGCCGCTGACCTAGTCCCCACACAGATTCCACTCCCTTTTTCTCCGTGGCCTCCTTCCCTCAATAAACCTTCCCTTTTCCATCTTGTTTCCCCTGTGTATCCTTCAAATGAGTCCTTCAAATCCTACTACTAGAAAAAAATTTTCTTCCAAACAATTTTATCCACTTCTTTGAGGAACGAATTCCTCATCCAACTCAAGGTTGATCCGTTGGGCACGGAGTTCCTCACAAAATTCCCCAAAGGGGCGGATTTCACGGCTGTTGGCCCCCACCACACACCCACACAGATCTTTCACGTCCGTGGAGTTTCTCAGAGCACCCCTTAGTGAGGTAAGTGGAACAGACAACAGTGACTCCTGAAGACAAAGAGGACACCCAACTGTCCAAGACTGGTCCGCTACACTTTCTCCAGAAACCTGCCTAATTGGCTCTTCACTTTCTCTAGATTCACGATCTAAAAGGGCAAATACGTAGTTACGAAAGGAATTAATGTAAGAGGAATATTTAATAACAAAGCAAAAAAACTTACTCAGTTGATCTTTTTGCTAAATTAACCTACCAGAACCAAATGTCTAGTTTTTTGGAAGAGCGAAAGAGCCTACAGTCAACCACTAATTCTAGGTTCCATCTTGTATTCTGATTTTTGTTCTTAAAACTAGGTCAATGCAACTGTGAAATTAGGTGAAAATCATAGCAACATTAAGAACATGCGCTACATCGACTAGATCATTCTCAATGGCTCTTAAATCAAGGTCTTCAAAACTCAGAGTTTCACAGAAACCCCAGTTACGAAATGAGGGGGTTCTTACCCCTCCTTATGTAGTCTGCACAGTTTATAAGCTTTCCAGTAAGATTTTATCTGAAGCAGGGGGAGTCCAGATATATACTTCTTTTTTTGAATATATGGTCTTAATTATCCCACCAAAACATAACTGAAGCCTTTTTAAAATTTTTTAAAGATTTTATTTATTTGACAGAGACAGTGAGAGAGGGAGTACGAGCAGGGGGAATGGGAGAAGGAGAAGCAGGCCTCCCGCAGAGCAGGGAGCCCGATGTGGGGGGTCAATCCCAGGACCCTGGGATCATGACCTGAGCTGAAGGCTGATGCTTAATGACTGAGCCACGCAGGCACTAGATGTATAAAAATAATCAAATTATACACTAATTATACACTAGATGTATAAAAATAATCAAACCTTATCTTTAAACAAAAGGAAAGAGTAATTTTAAAATGTGAACTACAGTACTAACCTCTTCCCTAAGACAAAGTCCAGGAATTATAAGCCTGGAGTAGGGACTGCATTTTCTATCAGGAAAAGATTCCTTTCATTGAATTCAACTGTAGCAGGAACTTCCAAATTCTTTCTTTTTTTCCCTTAATTTTCTTAAATTTTTTTAAGTAGGCTCCATGTCTAGTATGAAACCCAATGCGGGGCTTGAACTTACGACTGTGAGATCAACACCTGAGCTGAGATCAAGAGTCGGATGTTCAACCGAATGAGTCACCAGGTGCCCCAGGACTTCCAAATTCTTAACTGGGGCTGTTAATTTTCAGTAGCCAAGTGAGAAATCAAAGACAACGGAACTAGTTTTTCATAAAGCTTAATTTCTTCCCCTTTAAACAGCTGTCCTTTATTCTACATCTTCCCTACTCTCGGTGTGGTAGCATCATCAGGCCTGACTCTTGACTTCAGGTCAGGTCTTGATCTCAGGGTCATGAGTTCAAGTCCCACATCTGGGTCCACACCCAGGGTGGAACCCACTTAAAAAAATTGTCTTTTAAAATTAAAATAATGGCAAGAATTACCAATGCCCTTACCTGATAATATAAAAGGTGGGATAACTCTGTTGGTCCAGAATCTTGGGACACAGGGATCCCAAGGCTAGGAATTACCCTCCTACAGGTGCAGCAGCCACGGGATGAGAAACATCAGAAACAGAGTGACTGCAGCCAACCATGTGCGTGGTTGTATCACTGATTTTGTTTTCAAAGTAAAATGAGGCCAAACAGAAACACAAGATTGGAGAATTATAACACTACTATCTTTAAGCATCACAAGACTAAAGAGGATTTGGATGGAGGTTTGTTCACACCAAGCTTTTTGCAACACTGAAAACCACCATGAAATCACGGAAGGGTGGCAGTCATGGCTGGGTGTGAGACTGTATGTTCTAGAATCAATCTGCCAGATGCCTTTTCTTCCTTCCCTCCCACACATGAAAGCATGAAAGCAAACACCTGGCTCCAGAGAGTCCATTACCAGGGGAAAGTTCTAGATTTTGGTCATCAAAGAAGAGCATGTTTCACCCTCATCTTCCAAAGCTTCCATCGTCTCACTTCTTTGCTGTCAAAGTAGCTAAGACAGGACGAAGAGAAGCCGGGTGACAAAAAGAGCTTCCTCATCAGCCAGCCGGTACGGAAAGGCGGGGAAGATCATTACGGTATGGGGTCTGCCTTTGGGAGAACACTTCCTAATATAGGACAGGTGCTAAGTATACACGATGTCAACACATCCCTGAGCACCCTCCCCCTTTCCTCAAACCAACCCTGAAAGGTAAGTAGGACCATCGCCACATCGTGAAACCAATCCTGAAAGGTAAGTAGGACCATCGTCACATCGTGGGTGAGAAAACAGATGATTAAGGCTATGTAATTGTCTAAAGATATTCGGATGGCGGCACTGATAGCGGGGGACGCTGCTGTCTTTATGACCAGAGTCATACTTCATTGCTGAGCTACACCTCTCCAGACTACTTAAGGTAAATCCTTGCCCTCAACACAGCCGTAACTGAATCTCTTTGGGTCTGGTAGAATTTGAAATGCACACAGCCTAGAAGAAGCCTGTCTTCATTCCTTCATCCCCTCAATATTAGGGGCAACATTCTGGGCTGTGCTGGGGTAATGCAAGGACCATAAGAAACACGGCCTCCACCCTCATGGAAATCAGAGGCCAAGGAAAGAGACATACAGTAATCAAACACACTTTTTATAAAGTTTTTTAAAAAATAGGAAAGCCCCCAAATCGTACTCGTATGGGACTCCCCGACCCTAAAGACAATGTTGCTATCAGCTGATTAATGCTGATAAGCACCCAAATGAAAGTAGCAACCACAAAAATGGAACCAACATCTGGGTCAGCATTTCTCAAAATGAAGGCCTGGTAATGGGTGTTCATTTGACCAACAGCTTCTTTTGCTGTCTGGGAAGTATAATGAAGTAGACAGACTTTTTATTTATTTATTTATTTATTTTTAACTGCGGGACTTAAGATTAAATGTGTGCTTTTAATTTCGGAAAAATAATGGAGCGTTTCACAAACTGGATTTGGCCAATCCCCTACCCGCCCGCTTCTCTCAACATCATTTAGGAGTAGTTTAAGTCTTTAGGAAGCTCTAGCAGCTGATCCTACCATTAGTGAAACACCGGGAGTTGATACCTACCAGCTACAGAGAGAAGGACCAGTCTGTCCACCAGACAACTCATGAGGCTGGTGTCTACACTGGCATCATCACTACCATTGTTGCAGACAGCAGGCACACTTGGTTACACTGCTTAAATTCAAGTCCTAGGAGCTACAGGTCGGGGCTCCCCTGGAGCGGTGCCTAGGCATCAGCATTCCTTGTGGACATAGGAGTTTTTTCAACTACATTTAGAAAAATGAGTATCACTCAGGAAGATTAAAATAATAGGACCTAGACAAGCAGCGCTTACAGTCTCTACCTGAATTGTTTTAACAGCATTTTTCTCCTTTCATTTTGATAAGTGAAAAATAGCTTCAGTCTATCATCTGCATGTTACATGCATTTATCATCGGCTAGAGCCTAACCGGCCACTGGACACCCAGGATTGTACCCCCTGCCACACCTATTTTTTAACATAATGGGTTTTCCAAAGGTAACTAAAAATACACTCAAAACACAGCTTCTAGGCATCATTCACATAAAAGTCCGTTATGACTACATTTGCATTGGCAATAGTCTTTATGCCACTAGAATAAAGTACAAACTATAAAAACACAAGTTAACAACACCAGCAACAAGTAGTTAGGAGGATACATTTACAGACTGTTGCAGTTTTGTGGTGGGAAGGGGAAACTATTCCATAATACATTCACAGCAAAATATTTCAGGATCTGACATTCTCCTCTTACGTACGCTGAAACTGAATCGTAGTTGCAGGATTCAGACATAAGTTAAACATCTGGCAAAGAAAACAACACAAAACAACATCGAAACCCAGATTAACAATGAATTTAGAGAAACTTCCAAATGTTGTTAAATAAATGTCCTTATTTCAGAAGACACTTGTTCACCAAGTATCTGAACGAGTCAACTTAGCGGTGAAGAAAACCCACCGATGTATTTTGTTCTTCCCCAGCTTGGTTTGAAATCTTCCCAACATTTCAGAGCAGCTAAAATATATGCCAGCCATACAAAAGAAATTAAGATAGCAGGCTCGTACATCTGCCTTAACCTACAAACAAAAGCCCTATTTGCTGTCTTTCGGAGCCAGCAAGATAAAAGGACGAAGAGCCCAGATGGCTTACACTTTTCTCCACACAAAGTAACCAAGAAGACGAATATCTAAACTATTTACTCAGTAAGCCTGATCCTCATGGCAATTTTAGGCCTGGAATTTCTGTAAGACAAAGAGGAATGCTTTTAGGCAAGTGAGAAATTAATTGGTCTTACACAGCCATCCCTTGGAGCATTAGTCCTTCTGCCAAGCCCAGCAATCACAGGAAAGACATTTTCATCAAAGAGCCCTACCAATTCATTCAGTGATTTCTTATTTATGCTGGCCTGACATTAAATCTGACACTCCAACTCCCAGCTGCTTCCCTTTTTTTTTTTTTTTTTTTTTAATAATTTTAGAGGGGCTGGCTCAGTCAGTAGGGCAGGGGACTCTTGATCTCAGGGTTGTAAGTTCAAGCCCCACGTTCAGTGCAGAGATTACTTAAAATCTTAAAAAAAAAAAAAAAGAAAGAATTGAGAAAGCAAAATAAAATTCTCAGTTTATTAAAGCGCATAAAAACCATAACAGACACTGGTAAGGAGAAAGAGATGAGGCAAAGCTCATGTACAGAGAAACACAACGTGATCGTAATTCTGATACGTTAAAATTAGCTCTAAAAAACTAGGGGGTGTGGGGGGGCAGGGAGAGGGAGGGGACAATAAATACCTCATCCAGGGTTTTTCCTGCCATGTCAAATGTCAATGGCTTTTAACTAAAATAGTAGACAACATGAAAACTTTATTTCTGGGTACCTGGGTGGCTCAGTTGGTTGAGCAACTGCCTTTGGCTCAGGTCATGATCCCAGAGTCCTGAGATCCAGTCCTGCATCGGGCTCCCAGCTCTATGGGGAGTCCACTTCTCCCTCTGACCTTCTCCCGTCTCATGCTCTCTCTCATTCTATGTCTCTCAAATAAATACATAAAATCTTAAAAAAAAAAAAAAAAGCCAAAAATCTTTACTTCTAACTTGGGGTCGATTTTATATTTCTGAATTTGAAGTCTTGCAAGGAGAGAATGAAAACGTAACCGTTACTTTCTGGGACCTTTTTCTTCGCCCCCGTGTGGTTTCACACTTTTAAAGAAAAAGCTGTACTTAAACCCAGAATCTCACCCTCAGCTACCTACCTTTTTTTACACTGGGAAGTCAGGTACCCAGGTACTGAGCCCCCTCCCCCCAAAATTGTTTCCGTCTCTGCAACAGAGAAGTGGTCATGAGCAGATCCTTATAAGTGACTTTTTAAAAAGAAAAACCAGAAATCTGGGTTACAGACTTGCTATGGGATCAAAATGAGATCAAGCCAATACAAACCACAGAGAATTCTATAAACGCCAGGCTCGCGCAGCATCCCCACATCAGGGACGATGGGAGGTAGGGACCTTCTGAGACCTCAGATATGCAAAATCTTGCTTGTGATTTCTCTTTTATTTGTTGAATTGGGTACACTGGAGGATCCCACCAAACAAAGTCAACATAGAAAAGAAAGAAGTATCAATATACAGACACGATATTACTGGCTCATTTAGTTGACGAAATTAGTAAAGATTTGCTTATCAATGGCTAGGACAGACAGAGGGACAGAGACATACACACAGATGCAGTGAACAAGCCCTATAAGAACAGAGTCTTAAATAACCAACCCCATTAAAAAAGCCTGGCTTAAAAAAGGTCACCACGCAGCACACAGTACAGATTCTAGGCTACACACGTGCTGTCTGTGAATGATACAGACATCGGCTTAATCCTGGAGGTACAGAAACCGCTTTCCTCTTCTGGCATGTGTACACTGACTACCTCACTGGGTCTTATTTTCAGTTCTACCCTCAGCGCATTCATTCACAAAGGTTTATTGGGCAGCAGGTACCCCAAAATTAACTCACTTTATGCCTCCGGCTTCTGAACATTAATCGAACCTCTTTAACAGGTTTTGTGACTCGCGGCCAGGAGTCCCTCACCAGAGGGCAGGCCGGTTGGACTCACTTCTTCCGGTCCATTTGGGTTGGTCTCCAGACCGTCCTAACTGGCCCTTGGGACCCTCCCATGTAGAACCAAACGAGGCTTCCCGTGCTTCTGTTTTCACTCCCAGATGACTTTGATCAAAGCATCCAGGGCCAAGTCCACTCCCATAACAAACTGATCCCGCAATACTACGTGATCCCCTCTGTCCTCTCCTTCCCCAAATCACTCAAGAAGTGCTTGAAGTAAAATGCCCCGTGTGAACCTCCTTGCACGCATCTCTTGCAGGAATCCCTCCAAAGCCTTGCCAGGCAGCCCCAGAGAGTAGCCAAGGAACACTGTACCCGGGGGG
This sequence comes from Lutra lutra, assembly GCF_902655055.1. Classification (NCBI taxonomy): domain Eukaryota; kingdom Metazoa; phylum Chordata; class Mammalia; order Carnivora; family Mustelidae; genus Lutra; species Lutra lutra. The sequence goes on from NC_062282.1 coordinate 13,676,867, forward strand.
ACCAGTAGGGGGAGCAAGACTTCCGAAATGAAGCAGGGATGGTTCAAGACACCACTTAGACCACCTCAAAAGTCCGCTGCAGAAAAAAAAATTCAGTATCAAAGGTCGCGTCTTCAAGTTACAGCTTCTCTCTTAAGAAATTGCTCCACTTCTCCAGCCTTGTCAAATGTCAAGGCAATCTGCAGTGATTCTCATCTGTGCCTTGGGTCAGGATGACACCAGTCTCACCTGTACAAGGAAATATTCACGACAATCTGTCACCTGCTTAGGAGTGACAGGAGGAAAATGAAGCCTGGAAATCCTCAACTCTAAAATCTGTAGCTTTCCTCCTTTTCCAGATAGATGGGAGGCCCACTACTTATCCTTAAAGGCGAAGTCGGTCAGCCCCTCTGCTGTCATTCCGAGCTGTCCTTGAGGTCAGGATGTCCCTCCCTGTGCTACCAGCTCTCCCATCCGGGCTGACATCCTTTCTTCCCAGTGGGAGAGAACAGCTAGTCCGCACTATCGATGTAACTATCCCATCTGCTTCAATTAACCCACTAGCCTCCTCCATGCTATATAACCCACTTCTTGGGAGGCTTTTGTAGAACCTTAATGAACCTTCTCTAAGCCTTAATGATCTTGCAATCCTCCCAGAACTTTGAAAAAGAGTAACATTTTCAGAGATGAGACCATAGCTAGGAATAGAATCTAGGAGAAAGTCTAAACTGTTTTTTTTTTAATGCATATAAGAATTAGGTCACCGCTTTCAATTATCCTGATCTCAAGCTTACACATCAAAATATCATCCTTTTGGAAATATTAAAAGTGTGACCCATTATAAGCCACATGAAAAGTGGTGTTATATAGCTAGCTGTCCTTTCTCTTTTGTATTTTTCTCTGTGACTTAGCTTTAAGAGACTATTACTTTTAAGTAAAAATGTGACATAGCCATATGATGGAATATTACAGAGCAATACAAAGGAATGGGATGCTGGTACATGCGACAACACAGACGGACCGTGAAAACACCGTGCTGAGAAGCGGATGAAGTCGCTTACGGAAGATGACACGTTGTGGGATTCCCCTCCCACGAGACGTCCAGAAGAGGCCTCTCCATAGTGATGGGGGAACAGCTGCCTAGGGATGGGGCCTGGGGTGGGAATGTTTGGGGAGAAGGGAGACAGTTAAGGGGTACAGGGTTTCTTTTTAGGGCAACCAAAATGGACTGCGGTGATGGTTGCATAATTCTGTGAATATCATAAAAGCCACTGATTTGGGGGAATGTCTGGGATGTGGGTCTTACCACAATACAGCTGCGAAAAGGGAGAGCACGCCTCTTCATTTCAGACTGTAGCTCGAACTTATGAAAGTCATTAACTAAGCCCACCTTATCCTAAGTGCTAAAAGGGGCCTACAGTCTCTTTTGCTCTTTCAGCTACAAGTAATATCTGCAAACTATCTTGGAATCTCCATCAAGGATAGCAACGAGCCGGTAATGGATAGTTCTTGAGCAGGACTTCCCTCAAAAAGGCGGGAACTAGTTCCCTCTATGCTATTTACATATCCATAAGGTTGCGGAGAATGTCTCAAACAGGAACGTCCAAAATAAAGATGGGAATCCAGATGCTGCCATCTTCGCTCACTCACGCTGCCACCAGAGAATGTTTACAAGGCCCATGTACTTACCGTTTGCTAACCAAGTCCTTTCAGTGGGGGGGGGGGGGGGGGGGGGGGTGTTGAGGAGGGAGAATAAATTTTTAAAATGAAAAACCTCCAGTTTTTAATTACAAACATTTCTTAAATCAGGGAAAAAAAATTAATGCGAAAGTTGGAAAATCTGCTTTTTTAATCTCCCTGGTTTATCAGTGCTTAGGGAAGGAAATTAGGTTAATCGGACAGGATTTGCCCTTTACAAAGGCATGCTGGCAACATTCCCCAGTGGCCTGATCTCTTTTGGAGTCCTTTGTTACAAAAGCTTCCTGACACTGGGGACAGCATATGTTCCAGCCCATTGTCACAGGAGTGGAGGTTTCTCAGCACACCCCATAAACATCTATCATTAGCTGCCTTTGCAAGAACGAAAGCAGATGCCTGGAGCAAGCCACCGTGAACTCTGACACGGCAGGAAGGTGGATACATTTCAGAACAGAAGGTCATTCCAAAAGACAAAAATACTTGAATACTCCAGGCCTGGCTACTCAGTTACCCATCATGGAACACTTAAAAATTCCACTAAATTATTTAAAAATTATTAGGAGAACGATTTGGAATACCCAAATAAGAGCTAGATGAAAGACCAGCTTGAACCTCGGAAATGAAGCCACCGCGCTTGGAACTTTAATACAGTCCATGTGCTGCATTTGCAAATGTAATGTTCGAGTTTTATGGGAGATTGCACAAGCCTGCTATGAAGTCTTCATCGAGGAGATCCTTTGGGGGCATTTTTCCCCTCAAAAACTCATGTAAATATTCCACACCATCGTCACACACACGGCAATGTGCACTGAAGCAATTTAACCTTAAACAAGTTCCCTAAAATGTACTGACAAAGAAAATGAAAAATATCCAAGTAGGACTGTTCAACAGAAGTCATTTCAATGAATCATTTCAGCAAAGCAAAGGAAGAGGGGACTTTGAGTCTACAGATGGCCTCTTGTCCTAGGGAGTCTCCCTTAAGCTCCTAGATTCTGTTCAGGGCCAGGTCTAAGGAGAGGAAGGTGGCCAGGACACATAATTTAAGAATCAACTAGTTGGGAAGGGGGCCAACCAATGCAGCATGACCCTGGCTGGGCACTTCCTTACGTTCTGCACCCTCCACACCAGCCTTGCCTTGCCCAAAGTTCTCTCTGCCAGGGTGGCACAGACAATGGGATAAGATAGCACACTAAATCAGAGCTAGCTCTCAAAAGCTTGGGAGTTCTAACCACAGCTGCTAAATACAGAACCAGTCTCCTTCTTTCCCCGGCTCCGACTCCTCACTGAGAAAAGGAGGGCTGTGCACAGCCAGTGGCAAGTTAACAACTGTTCTTCAATGTTAAAATAGGCATTAGGTGTCCAAATTTGCAGAGTTAACTTCTGAAAGTTGTGTCTAAGCCCAATCAACTCACTTATGTGTTGCAATACTTCTATGAGTGGACGTTCCTTGGAAATGTTTTGGGATATAATTGACACACAACACACAGGCTTTCTTATTTTTGCTGTGGTTTGGGAGTGGCTCTCCATTAAGCAACCGCCCCCCTGGCCCTCCACTCCTAGCTGGTTACAGACTAAACCACTGACAGGTGTTCGTATTAAAACTAAGATCGCCAGACTACGCCTTGTTTTTCCAACAAGACACCTTTCAAGAAGTAGTCCTGTATGGCGGCAGCAGTCAAAAAAAGTACTTGGACTATGTGAGTGGCCATTTGTGTTTCTAAAGAACATGTTTATTAGATGTGTATTAGATGCTTTTATTTAGAACACGATTTTAAATAAAAGACAGCAATCCACACACACAGCCCAGCAAAGCCCTACAAACCAGTTCTCAAGGTGTGGCTCCCAGACCGGCATGGGCAGCACCTGGGAGCCTGTCAGAAATGCCCATTCTCAGGCTCCACTTGAGCGCTACAGAATCAGAAACCCTCGGTGGAGGCCCCGGGATCCTGCGGTTTAAAAAGCCCTTGGGGGGGGTTGGGGGGCGGGTGAGGTCTGATGATCTGAGGCTGTTCAGTTCCAAGAGCCACTGCCCTACCGGTAGCAGGAAATAGGGGTTTGTCACTGATGACTTTAATTCCTCCTGGGCAGGGCATTTCCAGCTTGCCAGGACGACAAAATGAGGGGGCTTGACCACTCATCGATCCCGGGGTTCAGGGCACGGCCTCCCGCTGGCTGGCCGCAAATCTAGATTCCTGGGCCCACTTCCTGGCCCCCCACCCACCGGGGCATGGGGGTTGGGGGGAGGGGACAGATGGGGGAAGGAGGACTGGAATCTCAGGAACCACCTCCCCAAGTGAGTCGGATGGGCACAGCCAGTGGAAAGCACCAGAAGGCCGCTGAGCACTAAACATCCCATCAGAAGCAACTGGGGAAACTGATCCTTTAGATCAGGGTCAGCAAACTTCTGTGAAGGACCAGGGGGTGAGGACTTCTCTTGTGCTACAAGAGCTGGAAAACAATCTGAGATGAGCAGCCCGGGAAGGGGCGCGGCTGCTTAAATTCCAGCAAAACTTCCCTCAATTTCAATTTCAGGTCATTTTTCAAGTGTCATGAAATACTCTTCTTTGGAGGTTTCCAAACATTAAAAAAAAAACCGCGCCAAGCCCTCCTAGTGTGCGGGCAGCAAGCGCGGTTTGCCACCGTGGCCTCAGGGAAGGCCGGTCCCTCAGCTCCGAGGCCTGCGGTGTGTGGGGGACACGCGCCCCTTTGACACCAACAGCTGCCTTCAAACAGGAGAGGGTTATTTTTAAGAATTCAAGTTTACTTCGCCTACAGTAACATAATGCGGCTTGGGGAACCACACAGAACATACCGAACGTTTCCACCACCTGAGGAAGTCCACAGGTGTTCCCCCTCCCGGGCAGAATTTCTCAGAAGTGCCCCTTCGGTCTGATCTCTTACCTTTGTGCTCGCTTCGGCAGCACATATACTGATCTCTTACCTTTAAACAGGCCAATGCAGTCAGTTTGAAATAAAACCTGGAAGCTCACACTTTCACAGCTGTTTTAAGAAACAGGAAATCCTTACATGGAAGTTACTAGAATAGGTCTCCCTTAGGCCAGAGTCCCCCTTTCCTCCCCCATGTGGGGCAGCTGCTTGGAATCTATCCACCTCTTCTAGGGCTCCCATCCAGCCCAGGTGGGGTCTTTGCAGATGGCAGGCGCAGTGCTGGAGAAATGAGGAAAACAAGTTCCTTCCCCGGGAGATGCCTTTACCCGTCCCCATCCAGGGCCTCACTCTGAATTCCAGGGCCTTGCCCTCTCTCTCCTGAGAGAGAAACAGGTACAGTTTTCCTCAGAAACAAATACAATTCAACTAAGATCATCATTGATGGTCTCTGTGCACGAACTTCATCAGCAGATTTCAGGAAGCTGCTTTACCACTGGGATTCCCCCAAGGACAAAAAGAGCCTTCACAGTATCTTGAGGGGGAGAGAGAGAACCCGAAACACTGGGTTCTGTTCCAGACCCAGAAGCCAAAGGGGGTGGGATTGTGCAAGAGGGAGAAGGGGAAAATGAAAGCCCCCAGCCTGAGATTCATGCCATCAGAAGGGATGCGCCAGCCCCGCACTGGAGCCCCCAACCCCAAAGGGCAGGGGGCAGCCCAGCTGGGGGCAAGCAGCGAATGAGACCAGGTCAGACAAGGAGGAGGACTCTCCAATCGACCGCAGATTGATACACCCAGAGTCAACGGTGCTCTCGTTTCAAGGCCCATAGGATAGGGTGGGAACCTTGTTAAAACACAGATTCCCAGGGCCATCTTTCCAGAAGAGGACTCAGCAGGTCCGGGGTGTGGCCAAGGAACCCGCATTCTTAACAAGGGCCCTGAAGATTATAAAGCAGCTCATCGGAGAACCACGCATGGAGAAACACCGCATGGGAGTTTGGGACATTTAAACCCCAAAGTCCCACTCGAATGCAGTGTCCAGTGTGCGAGGATGGGAGGAGAGAAGAGAGATGGGAAGATCAAGGACAGGGGCTCCATAAAGGGAGAGAGTAAGGCTCCGGGGGCTGGCTTCCCCGTGAATCCCCGGAGGCAGCTAGGGTTGAGGAGGGCCGGTCAGGAGCAACAGCAGGAAAGCAAGATTGTGAACACAAGATGATGAAACATCAGAATTCAAAAATGTGATTTTTTTTTTAAAACCTTCTATTTCCCCAGAGCAGGGGGAAAAAAAAAAAATAGAGGCCACCACCAAAGGGGAGGGAGTCGGGGAGGCGGTGGGAGAACCCGCTGATCTTGAGCAGTGACTTCGAGGGAAAGCATAAATGTCATGATAAGGACAGCATGTGTGCTCAACCCCGGGGTCCCACGGAGAGGAGCGAGCACAGCAAATAGCCAGGACGAGGAGGGGCGGGTGGGAACACCCCCATCCCAAGACTCCTCTGTCCTACTTCGCATTCCTCCTCAAGAAGTGGGAAGCTCGGCTTCTGCCTTACTGCAGTTGGGCTAACCAGGCCTCCCAAGGGCAGCTGTAGGACTACAGGGAGCATCAGTGGGAACGCACCAGCACAGTGCCTGGTAGAGAGAGGTCACTGGGCACACCTCCTCCTCCCCCCTTTACCCACGCGATATGCCAACCCTGATGAGGAGCATCTGGCTTAGTTACGGGGCCTCCTTCCCCCCACCACTCACCAGGGAGGCGATCATGGGAAGAATGTGATTTTCCCATCTCACCACAGCAGCATCCCAGGTTGGAACTCTACAAACATGTTTAAATCGGGATCAGCCAACAGAGGGCTTCTGGATCCCCCCCAAGTCTTGGTGTACTGTGGGTACTGGGTCTTTGTACATGGACAGGACGATTAGCTCCCCATGTATATCACGGACTGCTTGGGAAAACTCGTTCCAAATAACAGGGCTATAAATGAATTTTCGGAATGGAATGCAATTCAGTCACAGACAGACAACCACCTGGATTTGTTTTAACAAATTGCCTCTGCTTTTTTTTTTTTTTTAACTGATTACAGTACATGGTGCCATGTCTAATTCCTGTAGATAATTTGTAAATCGTTTTCTTTCCAAATAAGATCTTCACATACATTTTTTCATAAGATGATACTTGTAATAAAGAAGTAGTATTTATTTAAGCCTCCAAAATAAAGAATCTATTTTTTAAAAAAGATTTTATGTATTTATTTGTGAGAGAGAAAGAGAGAGAGCAGGAGCCCAAGCAGGGAGAGCAGCAGGCAGAGGGAGAAGGACGCTCCCTACTGAGCAAGGAGCCGGACGTGGGACTCGATCTCAGGATGCTCGGATCATGACCTGAGTCGAAGGCAGACGTTTAACCAACTGAGCCACCAAGGCATCCCAAGAAGAATCTAGTCTTGATTCAATGTTTTCTATTTACCTCTCCTGGTCATAAATCATGACCTGGTCTGAGCTTAGCACACAGGATTAATTAGCTAAATTCAGTCTTCATGGGCACCAAGAATGCAAGATAGTATCCTGCTTATCTGCAAGGATGAGACATCTAATTTGCTAAGTGACCCACAAAATTGAAAGGAACCACGGGACTGACAGCACCTAACCTCTGCCCTTCTCATCCCGCCTGCACATGAGCATGGCATGAAAGGTCTGGAAACACCACAGGCTCACAGAGGCACAAGCAGAGCGTGCCACCGAGATGTGGAGGCTGGAATCCAAGCAGAGAGACCGGCAGATCAGAGGCAGGCTTGGGTACAAATAAACAGAGGAGGCCTAAAGGTTGGGAAGAAGAGGCCAAAGTTGGTAGATACCCGCAAAGGAGAAAAGGCAAAAGTGAACAATTTGGCCCCCGAGGGAGGATAGGAAGCCAAAGAAGGTCATGACCTAGGGCAGAGGCCATACGCATTCTCCTGCAAAAGCCTTTACAGAGAGAGAGAGAATTTGTGTTCAGCTAGAGCCTCACAGGGGCCAATAAATACTGCTAATAGCACCCAATCCCCCAGCCACCGGTCTACCTATCTGGGGGGGTGGGGCTGGGGGAGCAGGGGTAGGGCCCAGCTGTTCAGGCCAAGGGGACAAGGGAAAAGCTGGGTGTCAAACAGTCTGAAATAGGCTGGATTCTAAATCCACTTGGGCTGGACTCACGTGGAGCTACAAGAAGGCAGGTCCCAGAGGCCTGGATCTCTTAGGTCTTAACAATGGATTTTTCCAGGGGCAGTGGAATACGGCAGGTAACGACACAGAAACGGTATGCGCTCATAGTAAGCAGGGCCTGTAACACCTGACGCAGCCCACATTCCTCAGAACACCAACGCATCCTACCGTGTTTGTTCCTGAAAAATCCCCACCTCGGTGCAGATGTGGAAATGTAGGGGCTAACAGTCTTAGGTTTCAAAATGCTCAAATTTACAACAATGGGTAACATTTACAATACACAGAGCCATGCAGATTTGCAAAGACACACATGTTTTCACGTGGGAGCTGGGTGCACTAATAAACAGACTTTTTTTTTTTTCCCCCTGTAGTCCCAGAGTAAAAATTAATGGAAATATTTGACTTTCCATCTTTGAGCCACAAGAAGCCAAACCAAATTCTTGGAAGAGGTCTAGAGAGTAAAACTCACGTGGCTCTCAGAGCCTAAAAACATTTTCTCACTCAAAACCAAGTACTTTGGACACACTGCATTTTACTTGGTCTTCAGCACAAGACTGGAAGTCCCGGTGGCGTTCTGTCTCTGGAGCGCAGGCTTCTAAGAAACTCCGCGGGCTGGAGTTTAATATCCATCTCAGAGATGGGTATTTCCAGGATGAAACAGCAAAATGTGGGAAACGCACAAAGAATTTAAGAGTTTCCCAGCTTTCCCAGTTTCCCAGTGCCGTCTTTTTAATACAGCTGCGCTGTTCTGATTAAAGCGACTTCCAGGAATAACAGATGGACCCAGACTGATGTTTCAACAAGAGAATCCAATGCGTCTGATTTTCACAGTTATCTGTCACTTGTCACCAGCGTGCCCCTCTTTCCCCTAATGTAGACAGCTCTGCTGACACCTCCTCTTTGAGAAGTGAAAGGATGGGGCAGCACCACTCACACTCACAGACATGTCCCTTGGCCACGGCCAATGCTCAGGAGTGGTCAGTCTCAGATTCTCCCTCCTGGGAACCTGGGAACCTGGGTTGGAAGGTCTACAGCCATTGTTTCCTGACATTGTCTATTCCATAGGAAAGGTTACACAAACCAGAATTTCTACTGTGCTCCTATTTCTAAAAGCAGCACAAGAAAAGGTACCCAAGAAGAGAATAGTTTAAAAAGGAATTACATGGGGGCTCTGGGGGGCTCAGTCTGTTAAGCATCTGCCTTCAGCTCAGGTCATGATTGCAGGGTCCTGGGATCAAGTCCCACATCGGGCTCCCTGTTCAGTGGGAAGTCTGCTTCTCCCTCTCCCTCTGACTGCCCCCTTGTGCATGCTCTCTCCCCCCCACCCCACCCCCGTCAAATAAAAATCTTAAAAAAAAAAAAAAAAAAAGTAAAAATAAATTACATAGGGGGGCCGCCTGGGTGGCTCAGTGGGTTAAGCCACTGCCTTCGGCTCAGGTCATGATCTCAGGGTCCTGGGATTGAGTCCCGCATCGGGCTCTCTGCTCGACAGGGAGCCTGCTTCCCTCTCTCTCTCTCTCTGCCTGCCTCTCTGTCTACTTGTGATCTCTCTCTGTCAAATAAATAATAAATAAAATCTTTAAAAAAAAAAATAAATAAATTACATAGGGAGTTAGTGCTTAATGGGTATGGAGCTTCTGTTTTGGGAGTTATTTTAAAAGTTTTGGAAACAGTGGTGATGTTTTCACACATTGCTAACATAATTCATGCCACTGAATTATACATGTAAAAACAGTTAAAATGGTCAATTTTATGTTATGTATATTTACAATAAACACCCACAGACACTCAATAGAGGAAAACCCAAACTCCAAAAAAGAAAAAATGTATATCCATTCTTTTTTTCTTTCAACTCAAATTTGGATATTTCCAGCAGAGACCCATCATAGGAAATCATTTAGACACCTGGGGAAAATGGAAACCCCGAAATACAAGGGTCACAGCCTGTCATGGCTGTACACACACACACACACACACACACACACACACACGAGCCATGGATCAAGATGGTGGTGGGACTCCCCAAGCCAGGGCTGTCTATTGTTTTAGGGATATGCTGTGCTCCCCGACTGGACTGCAAAGCCACTCCCATTTTGTTAAACTTTACTGTCAGCCACGTGGAAAACTCGATCTTTCTTTCTATCTTGAAGTGATAAACTTATCAATAAACTATGACACAAAGTTAAAATAGGTCATGAACACGTTTTTGAGCTGAACCCCTTGGAACTGCCGATATTCGCCCCTCTCAGCCTGGAGAGATGGCAATTTCATATGGTTCCAATGGACCCACAGGTTCACTGGGTTGGAAGTAGCCTGTGCAATACAAGGGACACCTGAGTTCTGCGAGGTTACAAGGGGCAAAAATAGAACTCATCCATGCTTCCTTTCTTTTGAACACAAAAGGAATAAGATTTCCCCAAAATATGTGCATTAATGTAAAAGTTAAAAAAAAATTTGAGAAGGTGATATACCTTTAACAATAAGAACATAGGGTTGGAATTACGTCCAGGCCAGCTGTCTAGAAAACATCTGTTCTGCTGTCCCATAGCTTGGCTGAGACTCAAAGTGCCCTGCGGACTAGTTCTGCATCACGAGTGCTGTCCCCATCTTCCTCAATTTAAGTCTCTCTCTGCTGCTCTCCCCCTTCCCCTACCTACCACTCGTGTGAGCAGCCCCAAGGGGTCCTGGGCCGACCCCCCCCCCCCCCCGGGGAGGGGCACACTAACCGCCAAGCACACAGAAGGGACTGGCCCGGCGGTGGGACCTCTCCCTGCAGCTGCCGGGCCCACAGCTGGCTTTGCGTGCGAAGCTTGGAATGCTGAACTCCAGGGCATTCCTGAGCTCTTGGGGGCCAGCTGGGCTGTCAGTTTCCTTTCCGATGAAATCTGCAATTCCGTTAAAATATTTCGGACCCGCCCCTTCGCATTAACAGCCAGATCCAATCTGTGGGCCCCGGAAGTGCTATCACGGAGATCCAGCTCTCCACCTGACAGGGTGGGGGGCACAGGTGTTGGGCTGCCCTGCTGTCCCTTCCCCAGCCCTCAGCAGGCTTGAGGGAGATGCCCCCGGAACCCAGGAGTGGATGCACGTGGTCCATGAACGTCACAGGCTGCATACTCCCTGCCAGGGACACAAAAACGCACTCGTCCTGGCAAAGTGAAGGGAAAACAGCAAAGAAAAAACAGCAAAGAAAAAACAGCGGGGCAGGACAGTGAGTATGAGAAAATGATCAAGAAATACAACAACAACAAAATCCCTACGAATCCATCATGAAGTTTCACAAAATTGGGCCCACATTGCTAATTCCAACAAGTCAACACTGGAAGGTCAAACAGAAAAGGTTGGGATGGCTGGAAATGGGAGGAGTGATCCTCCAAGTAACGGGCCCTGGGTCCCCCATCTGGCTGGAGGAAGTCTGACTTTCCCGTGCGGTGGGGCGGACTTGAGAGTAACCCGGCCATCTAACCGCCTTTTTGTGAATTAATCAAATGAGAACAATAACTTTTAAACCCAAATCTAATCATACTCGTGGCAAGCCAATAAAGACGGAAGGGCGAGGAGGAGGACATTTACTTGTAGACTGGGGTGATTAAATCCCCAGCCAGGAAAATATTTCTAAAGACCCCATAGAGAGACAATGCAAACAAAAAAACTCCACAGAATCACTGCTTAGAGTAATTGCCTTGATTAAGTTTACTGGGGTAAGCTGAATAACTACCCCTTAAAACACAATTAGGTAAATTGATATCACCGTAAGCTGTTTCAGAGCAATCAAATTAGGCTCTTCTCGGAAAAGAATAGCTCACTTACAAAGTGAAAAATCTAATTTAGAGCTTATTACTCAATTTACAATGTTCCTAAAGGGTGCTATCGTGATGGCCCGTGCAGCTCATGAGTGTTCCAGAAAAGACCGATGTTCAAGGCTGTCTTCGCTCTTACACTTCCATAAGAGCTAATCTAGCCATACCCGCACCCTGCAAAGCCATGGTGCTCTTCTAAAACTGTCTGTGGTTCCATGTCCAAGAACACACGGACGGGCGTACCTCAGAAAAATTGCAGGTTTGGTTCCAGACCCTCACAATAAAGTGTTTGAATGAATTTTTTGGTTTCCCAGTGCATATAGAAGTTATGTTTATACTATACTCTAGCTACTAACTGTGCAACAATGCCTAAAAAACAATGTGCATATATTAAAAATACTTTATTGCTGGGGCACCTGGGTGGTTTAGTAGGTTAAGCCTCTGCTTTTGGCTCGGGTCATTGTCTCAGAGTCCTGGGATTGAGCCCCACATCGGGCTCTCTGCTTGGCAGGGAGCCTGCTTCCCCCTCTCTGCCTGCCTCTCTGCCTACTTGTGATATCTCTCTCTCTCTGTCAAATAAATAAATAAAATTAAAAAAAAAAATACTTTACTGCTAAAAAATGCTAGCCTCCGGGGCAGCATTTTTGCTGGTTAAGCATCTGCCTTGGGCTCAGGTCATGATCTGTGGGTCCAGGGATCAAGCCCCACGTCAGGCTCCCAGCACAGCAGGGAGTCTGCTTCTCCCTGTCCCTCTGCTCATGCTCTCTATCTCTGTCTCAAATGAATAAATAAAATCTTTAAAAAAGAATGCTAGCCATCATCTGAGTTTTCAGTGAGCCATAATCACTGATCACAGATCACCGTAACAAATACAATAATGAGACAGTTTTAAATATGGCAAGAATTACCAAAATGTGACACAGAGACACAAAGTAAGCAAATGCTGTTGGAAAAAATGTCACCGACAGTCTTGCTCAAGCAGGGTTGTCACAAACCTTCAATCTGCAAAAAGGCAAAATCTTTAAGCTCAATAAAGGAAAGCGTGATAAAATAATGTAGGCCTAGAACGAACTTTCAGGGCAAGCGCGGACCTGCCCTGCTGCTGTGTCCTCCACAGGCCACAGCTATGCATAGTTTTCAACCAAGTGTGCTAGCGTGTCTCTTGCACATTTCTTTCTCCATCTGCAAATACTTCACGGCGAGTAGAGCGTACATTATAAATCAAACGGGAACATTTTGGTCCTCTCTATTCCCTGGACCAACCTACAGTAGTTTTACTTTTAGTGTGAGATGGAATTTTAAATTAACAGTGAAGCTATGTCCCTGGCCAAAAAACAAAACAAAACAAACCAAAAAACCCACTCTCCCCAAAACAGCTGAGGACATGTGCAAAATTCTCAGCGTCTGAATGAAATCAGTGAACATGCCCTTCAGTGCTCTCACAAAAAACACACTATTATCTCCCGCCTACCCAGGGTCCCTGAGGTCCCACTTTAGGATTTTAGAGACGCCTGGCTCTGCTCAGCTTCCAACACTAAAAAGGATTTCAAAATGGTTTTTTGATTCACTTGGGAATCATTTTGCTGCCGTCAGACCCAATCTGGCCACGCTCAAGGTCAAATGGTTGTAGGAAGGAAGGTAATTGAGCAAGGAGAACGGAAGAGCTTTGGAAGGTCAACGAAAAGGGTTCTAGCTTCACGTAAAGCCCTCCTCCTCTTCTCTCTGCTTCCGCTATAACCCTGGGACCAGTGGTCCACACAGAGGATTTGAGAGTACTCCCTGCTCTCACTGTAGGCGACCAAGACCCCCAGGCAGTTCTCAGGAAAGCCCTCTATACCCTTGCTACTCAAATGTGGTTCAGGAAACCAGCAGCAGCATCACCACCACGGGGTGCTTGTGAGAAATGCTGACTCTCAGGCCCCACCTCAGACCTGCCAATCAGAATCTGCAGCTGAGCAGGACTCCCAGGCGAGTCACATAACCTAAGAGACCACAGTCCCCCAAGTAGGGCAGACTAATAGTTTCATTAGCTTTTATTTCTCTGACGCCACATTTCCCCAACAAAAATGTCACCAGAATGTTTTTTTTTTAATGCAGAAAAATACCCATTTAATAGCTTTTACCTCAAACATATTTTTTTTTAAATTATGGTAAAATGTACAAAAGATCGAAAAAAAAAGCCACTTTAACCATTTAATTGTTCAATTCAGTGGCATTAAAGCACAAGGACATTTTCCCACAACTGTCACCACTGTCCACCATCAGAAATGTTCCAAAACTGAAACTCTGTACCCATTCAACAATAACTCTTCATTCTCCCTCTCCCACCCACACCCCCCACACTGATTTTTTTTCACATCTTTTAATAAACTGAGTTAAAAGTAGCCAATACCTTGAAAAGTTATCCTAGACAGCCTTGACAAGGACGAGGCCATGCTCTGTATCTTGGACCCTAATTCCTTGAAGAATCTGTCCCTGACCAGTTACAGAGTCACTGTGTCCGTCCTGGGGACCAGAACCCATTCATGAACTTCTCCTAACCCTGTGCGAATACACCTGCAAATTCACATCACAGTGAACTTGAGATGTGAGGAAAGGAAGGACGTCAGGAAAGAAAGACACTGGAGTCCCCTGGCCACAGTCCCTTCTTGATCCAAGTCGGAACGCAACTCTTCTGTCTCGTCGCACTCTTCTGGCTTAAACCCTGTAATTTCTACACACATCTCCAAACTCCTTATACTTGGGAATGACAGGTGGACAACGTAAGACCAAGTATTTGGTGACTGACGGAGGATGAGAAGTCAAAGCTGAGAGTGGCTTTCACATTTAAGTGCATGCCATTCTGTTCAATTGTTCCAAGCCCACGATCTCTGTCAGCAGATCACTGTCAGCAGTGAACACGATTACTGGCCTGACCGCCTCACACCACCTCTGCCCGATGAGCTGTTCATTAGCTAGGACTGAAAATGGCTTCACGTTGTACAGAGTTCAGACCCTGTGTCATGGACAGCAGCACCAAAGGGCTGAAGTTTTCGTGTTAGCTTCTGCTGAGCGGAGTACTCAGACGGGAACAGAAAGCATCTTAGATCCCCAAGGACACCATGTAGAGCAAAATAAGCCAACCACACCAAAAAAAGGACAAAATACTGTGTGCGTGTGTGATCCCTCCTCTCACACAAAGTATCTAAAGTAATCAAAATCAGAGACAGAGGGTAGAAAGGTAGTTACCAAGAACTGGTGAGAGGAAAGACAGGGAATTGCTGGTGGGTAGAGTCTCAGTATCGCAAGATGACAAAATTCTAGAGTTCTCTTGAACAACAGTATGAAAATACCTAAGACTACTTAAGTGTACACTTAAAAATGGTTATGTTTATGGGGCGCCTGGGTGGCATCTGGTTAAGCGTCTGCCTTTGGCTCAGATCATGATCTCAGGGTCCTGGGATCGAGCCCCCCATCGGGCTCTTGCTCAGCAGGGAGCCAGCTTCCCCCTCTCTTCCCGCTTGCCTCTCTGCCTACTTGTCACCTCTGTCAAATAAATAAAATTAAAAAAAAAAACTTTAAAAATAAATGGTTATGCTTAGTGTTAATGTGTTTTTTACCACAATTTTTTTATAGAGGGGTAAAGTTAAAAAAAAAAAAAAGAATTATCTTTGGGATTAAAAAATAAGTCAATGAAGAAAAAATTCCACCAACAATCTATTTTACAACACTTTCAGGAACAAAGTTACATCAAGTCAGGTGCACTGTTTAAATACACGCTTTTCTGTTTTTTTACATCATCTTGAAAAGTACGTACAGAACCTAAAAGGAAGTGAATTCTCATCCGGGTCAAGTGGGAAGGGAGGACAGGCAGGATAATGGCAAGAGAGATGAACATGGATGAGCCCTGCATGGGAACGTACACACTTAAGCCTGACAAAAGTCCCTTGGGCTGTCCTTAGTTTACAGATCATACTGTACAGCCCGAGAATCTGATGAGAAGGAAACCAGGCTGGGCAGCAGTTCGAGTCCCCGCTGGCAATGACCATCAGACTTGAGATCTATCTGCCCCCTTCCCATCCCCCGCAGTCGCCATGGACCAAACACAGCTAGGTCTTCACCACCGGACAAATGCTGATCAACTAGTCAAGACTCTCAGACGACAGAGAAACGGAGGACCTGCAACACAGCCCAGAAACATCACTCGATTACGCCACGAAACGAGAAAGGTGCCACCAAGTGGACTCTCTCTGGGAAGAGGTCTTGATAACCACGGAGCCCGTATCTGCCTTAAACTACTTGACACTGACCCTGAAGGGTTTGTTCTCAACAAAACTGGCAAGCCAGAATAGACAATGAGTTTTAAATACTGGCAAAGGACATCCTTCTCTTCTTAGGTCTTATATTTTGCTATGTGCCTCTGAAAAAGGGATGCATTGGTAACATTAAAATTAGTTTCCTTGATAAAACAGAGACACCAGCCTTCTTTTACAATCGCCCAAATACAACCGATAAGCTAATTTCTGGATTCATGTATTTGTTTTCGCTGATACAAGCTTTTAGGTTACACTAAAGAACAGGACACCCAAAGCAGTGGTTGATGCCCCCACCTGAAGGAACCTCTTCATTTGAAGAACAAGGTGGACAGGGAACTCAGGTGAGGTGTAGCCCACGGTGTTCTTACAGGAACCGCCACTACCTACATTCCCACCAGCAGACCCGTATTTCCAACACTGTAGGAAATGCAAGAATTTTAAGGGAACGTGGTAAGGAAACCATTACGCAAACATCCATAATTCTGAAGTTTTTCTCAAATTGCTTGCACCCTGTACATCTGTTTCTTTAACAAGATTCCCAGGAACCAGCCAAGTGGAGCGCTCTTCTGTCCTGTCCCGGTTGGAACACTTTGTACGTTCCATTTGGGGAGTTTTATTACATCTCCCACACACACTTAAGGTGTATGTTCTACATTCTTTCCAGGATTTGGTTTTTCCCACTTAGAAAAAAACACTGAAGGTATGGGTGGGGGGAGGGAGAGAGGCGGGCAGCGAACACCCATGTGCTCCTGTAGGACAACCTTCGGAAGCAGAACATGTCGGGAAGCCGCCCACATGTGCTCACCTGACCATAGTCTGTCCGGAAGACCACGACACCCTCTGCACAGGAATTGACAGTACTTGGAAAATGCTGGCCATTTTCTCTCAGCCAGACCCGTGTCCCCTGTAAACAAAACAAAGGAGATTTCACTGGGAGCTTGGGTTGCATTTTGTGGCAAATCACCACTCTCAAAACCACTGACTACTACATTCTTTTAAGAAAAAACAACAACGTTTTAAAAAGCAAATGTTTTTCTCAGACAAGAATGGCTCTTCAGAAAGCATCAGGCACAGCCTTTGCTAGAGACAAGCGTGACTGAGCGTCCCACCAGAGAACACGGAAAGGAGGCCAGAAAATAGTAGGCCCTGTGTTGCGGAAATGCCAAGTGGTTTATGCGAATGATCTCGTGTCACTCAGAAAGGCCCTTGAGACAGGCACTGCTATCACTGAGCTTTCCAGAGGGAGAACCTGAAGGCCTAAAGGCAGAGTAACTCTCCCAGCATCACAAGATGGGAAGAACTTGACTCCAGGCAGTTGGGTTCCAGAAACAAGTTTAACCAGGTTGCCACATTGCTCTACCAGTGTTGAAAACTCACTGGGATCTGCTAGCTCCCACCTTGCCAGCTCCAAGCCCCATGAGCCTGGCCATGGGCTCGAACAGTCTGCTGACTTCCTACTGGGACCAAATCCAGGGGTCAAATCGATGCTCCAAGAGAGGGATGAAAGTCTTAGGAAAGATCAGAACTTTTGCTAGAATTCCACCAAACCACCCAACACATGCCAGTGTTCAGGACTGTAGCCCAAGATGGAAACTTCCAGATCCTATTGTTTTCACCTGGGGCCTAGTCTTCAGCGTTGATTTTATTTCCATTTGTTATGTCCCCACTGGACAAATGAAATAAGCACAGTATTTATCTTCCGATGATGAATTTCCTCCTCCTTTAATTTCACAACATGAAAAGCACTCGTTTCCAAGAACAAGGGATAAAAGTCTGAAGAAATCACTGGGTGTTACTGGTCAAATTATAACAAATTACCAGTATGATGTATGCCCATGTGATGGAACATAACGTTAAGCACTAATTTTTCATCAAGTTATTACTAATTTGGTCCACTTCATCAACCCCAACAAAAAGGACCCCAAACAAGCACATCCTTGTGTTCATGTGAAAATACTATACCCAAGTTATCACTGGAAACGGCACCTGCATGGAACTTTTTCTAGAACTTTCAACCTCATTTTATTGGTCTACTTAATTTGTTTTGATTTCAAATGTTAAGTGAAATATATAAAATATATTGATTAGAGTATATTTGACTTGCCATTTAAGGGGCTCCTACTAGTCTCTTAAAAGAGTTGGTGGGGGATAAATAATATAGAATAACTTCATGCTATGTTATTTTTCATAGGAGTATTTTAGTTTTTTGGGGTGTTTTTTTTTTTTTTGGTGGTTGTTGTGTTTGAGAGAGCGCACTGGGGGAGGACGGGCGAAAGGGAGAGGGAGAGAGAATCCTAGGCAGGCTCCACGCCCAGATAGTCAAATGCCGGGGTCAATCTTATAATCCTGAGATCAAGACCCAAGCTGAAATCAAGAGTTGGATGCTTAACCTGCTGAGCCACCTGGGCTCCCTCCCCCCATGTTATGCTACTTTAAATTATGTTTATCAGTAGCAAAAAGAGTAGCTAACTTCCAATAATGGTGTGCCCATGTGTCACAGTCACGAGCTAAGAGCCTCAAGGACACTGGATTTAATACCAACCCTAAGCTAGAAATCCTGCCTCCACCAGGAGGAAACTGAAACTCAGAGCCCAAGTCCTTGCTTTCCACCACAGAGCTGTTCCCTCTGATTCTTAACCCCATGCTCTTTCTACACTTCATACTATTTCTCTCCTTGAAATAATTCATAAAATAAATGAATGCATCAATGCACATTAAAATATAACAACAGGGGCACCTGGAGGGCTCAGCTGGTTAAGCGTCTGCCTTTGGCCCAGGTCACAATCTCAGGGTCCTGGGATCAAGCCCCACATCAGGCTCCTTGCTCAGTGGGGAGTCTGCTTTCCCCTTTCCCTCGGCCTGCTGCTCCCCCTGCTTGTGCTGTCAATTAAATAAATCTTTAAAAATATATAACCCAGAAGTCACTTTACGTGGCCAGTGACCACACATGCAACCATCTGTTCTCTTCTACCTCGCTCGCCAGGAGGGAAAATTTAAGATACAAAAATCTGACTTGGGGCCCTTTGGCTGGCTCAGTCTGTAGAGCAGATGACACTTGATGTCGGGGTTTTAAGTTTGAGTCCCACATTGGGTGTACTTATTTAAAAATTATTTTTAAAAATCTGACTTAAAAATTACTCCCTTGTTGCCAGTAATGACCTTGTTTATGCCATCCAGGAGCTAGAACCTTACTCGGAATCCCAAGTCAACACTGAGTCTGGTCCAAGTCTTTGGGGCTTTGGGACCAGCTCTCCTGTTCCCTGTGACTGGCTCTCCCAGCACCACCTGCCACAGCCCTACAGAAGCCCTCCCCACCGGCATTCCTTTTCTCCTTGTTACGCAAGTCTTGAGGTATTAACTCATACTTTTCACCTTACCTCCAAAGAGGGGTTGAAATCCTCAACAATCATACACAGCATCAAAAATGATTACGAGCTATTTCTCTATAAATCTCTATAAAGCCTGCCTTATTTAAAGAACATACAGAACATCAAGAGGGGGAGTCCCACCCCTGCAGGAGTCACTCCCGTCTCTCTGATGGGCAGCTCGGGCTGAGACACAGGGAACACCAAGAATTCTCCTCCAACTGCCCGCCAGTCGGATTTAGCACACAGCTGCTTCCAAAAAGAACATTTACTTCCGCTGTCCTCTAACACTGTTCTCTCACACATCACTCCACCCCAAAACTACATTAACTGCAATGATCTAGAAAAAGACTTCCAAGTGCCTGAACTATTTTTATTTATTGAAGTGATCTCTACACCCCATGTGGGGCTTGAACTGACGACCCTGAGATCAAGACTTGCATGCTCTACGGACTGAGCCAGCCAGACACCTCCGTTTCTATCATCTTTTTTTTTTTTTAATTTTAAAGATTTTATTTATTTGACAGAGATCACAAGTAGGCAGAGAGAGAGGAACAGAAGCAGGCTTCCCCCTGAGCAGAGAGCCAGATGTGGGGCTCGATCCCAGGACCTTGGGATCATGACCTGAGCCGAAGACAGAGGCTTTAACCCACTGAGCCACCCAGATGCCCCTCTATCATCTTTTTAATTTACACATCATAGACTGCAATATTTTAAAGTTCTAAAATACCTACAGACACACACACGTACACACACATGTATGCGCACACTCAAATGGAAACTTCCGAAGTTCTATAAGGAAGGTGAGAACTTTTATTCATTGGGTAAAATCATGAAATAATAATTTACAGTGGTTCTGTCCCCCAAATCCTAAGTCCGAAGCATTGTTTGCTACGACTATCACCTGCACTATTTTTTTTTAATCAAAATGGATTTCATGGGTTGCCCATTTTTAAAATCGCATACTTAGTAAGAATCAATATTTTATTATGAAACATTGCTGAATTAATATAAATTGTCGCAAGGATTAAAATAAACCTTCCAACTTCCAGAAGCTACACAGCGTTCAGTTTCTTACACCTGAGTTGTGCTGCGGTACTTTTTACTGTCCATGAAGGTCGGGTAAGCCCTTTGTTGACACAGTCCTACAGGATCAAACAGCGGTTCAACTTCCTTCGTCCAAAGGTCTTTTTCAATAGGTGTGAAGAGATGCTGATAAGCGGGTTCTAGGAAATCCACCCGGACTGGATATTTCAAGCCCATTGGCCACAACACGAGGCCTACAGCCTCTGTCTTCCACAGGTAGGAAGGGAAACGCATTCAAAACACTCCCTTTGTTCCTCGAAAAAGCTTAAAAAAACTGGCAATTTCCATGAAATCGGAACTACAGAGTACAACTGAAGTGGCTATTTTTACAGATTGTTCTTGATGGTTTCTCTGAGCCCCCAAATGTTCTGCCTCCACTCTATGTGAATAGAACACACATGCCCAGGTCCAGAAAAGAGGCCACCCACAGGCATTGGAAAATGAAGTCACAAGCGGACACTCACCAGACCATCCAGGTCTGTGTGGGGAAGAAATATTTGCCCACCATATGCAAGCCATTATATTCTGTCATTGTTAAATAAGGCTGATAATTTAATGCACAATCCAGGCAACCTAGCATATGGAGAAAGCTCACGATTTGAGTGTTAAAATGTCTTTTTAAGTTTGATCATAACACACAACATTTTATTAAAACTTGGGCAAATTTTCATCCTAATCCCTGAGCCGGATATGTGTGAAATTTAACAGCTAAAAATTTTCCTGCACGTAATCACCAGTAACATTTTTACACCACAATGTCCTTGCACCAAAGCTCCCATCCCCTTTGATCTGGAGCAATCCTGCAGGATGGGATGGTTATTACTTGCCTCCCTGTTTCTGAAAGGGAGGTTCATAGGGTCTACTTTCCATTACCAACAAATGATTTCCCGGATAGAAAAATAATAATAATACTGACTGTACCACGTGTTGGTAAGGATGTAAAACGGTACAGCAGCTTTAGGAAACAGTTTGGCAGTTTCTTAAAAAGCTAAACACAATCTCACCATGGGTTCCCACAATTCATCTCCTAGAGATCTACCTCCTCAAAAGAAAGGTTTCAACAAGTCTTGAGTGCAGGGACGCCTGGGGGGCTCAGTCCGTTAAGCTTCTGCCTTCGGTTCAGGTCATGATCTCAGGGTCTTGGTATGGCTCCCCGTTCACTTGGGAGACTGCTTCTCCTTTTGGCCACCACGCCCAGCCCTCTCATGCTGTCTAATAAATAAATAAAATCTTAAAAAAAAAAAAAAGTCTTGCATGCAAATATTTGGAGCTACTCATTAATAGCAAAATACTAAAAATCATTCAAATGACCACTAACTGGTAGAGAGACAAAACGTAACAAATCCATACAATGGAACGCTTCCAAATCATTTTTAAAAAAATTATTTCCAAACCTACATACTTCTCAATTGTACATACACGTTCTTAACCTTTCTGTAATGGGAAAAACCCCGTTGTGTCTCTGTAACTGGGCGACAAGAAATCAAGAAACATACACAGACCCACACACCCACAAGCATTCGGGGGGAAAGGCTGGATTCTCTGAAGATCTGTGCTGAGTTCAAGTCCCTGCTCTCCACTCATGTCAGTGAGGGGCTGAGACCACACAGGAGACTTGCCCAAACTAATCGAAAGATGAGACGGTGAAAGATTGTATCACTGTCTCATAGGGCTTAATTATTAGACCCATCACCCTGGAAGATAATCATATATCCCCAGCCGACTGGGGACCTGAGGTGCCTCCTCCCTGGGCCAGGAATTTCATCGGGCTCTTTCCCAGCACCATAGCAACACTGCCTGAAATTTTTACCTCCCGGCCCTTCCCACACAATGCCTGCTGATCCCTGCTGGAAGGTAAAGAAGATAAAGTCACCAGCATAGATTTCAATCTACTTTTTAAGAAGTACTGCATTTCCCTTCTGATTTTAAAAATGATTTTTTCTTTTGAACTTTGACGGAAAGAAAAAAAAAACAAAACTAAGTTTAAAAAGAAGGTAAGGAGGGCTGCCTGGGTGGCTCAGTGGGTTAAGCCTCTGCCTTTAGCTCAGGTCATGATCTCAGGGTCCTGGGATCAAGCCCCGCATCGGGCTCTCTGCCAGGCAGGGAGCCTGCTTCCTCCTCTCTCTCTCTCTCTCTCTACTTGTGATCTCTCTGTCAAATAAATAAAATCTTTAAAAAAAAAAAAAGAAGAAGATAAGGAAAAAATCCTAAAGAGAGACGATGCTATGCTTTAAATACCACTCCTTGTGGCATGTTCTAATTACAGATTCACAGAAAGGAGAACATTTCTTGTACCCAAACACACAACTCAATCTCAGACCCAGAACCACACCTACTTCTCTTACTTGGCCTGTGTTAGTAAGTCACGGTTCAGGATTCTCTAAGGACCCATGTGATAAAATCACAATTTGTTCGGAAATGTGATTTTTTTTTTTTTTAAAGAGAAAGGGATCAAATAAGTTTGCAATGGCTAAATTAATAGGGCTCTTTAAATCTATAGTAGGCACGCCCTGATGGCTCAGCAGTAAACATGGGCTCTTGATCTCAGGGTCATGATTTCAAGCCCCATCATAGCTACAAAGGCTCACTTAAAGAAGAAAGGAAGGAAGGAAGGAAGATTAAAATTAATTAAATCTGTAATAAATTCAGCAGCCAAGGCAAAGTTCTCCTCTTCTGCCTGCAATCACTTCTAACCTGGCATCTTCTACAATATCTAATACAAAAGGCTGCAGGGCAAGGTCTGGGGGACCCTGACCCTACTGAATTCCAGAAACTGTATGTGGATATTATAGTACCAAGGATTTAAACAGCACTTTTTCTCCATTTTTTAAAAATCGGGATATAATTGACAGATAACATATTAGTGTCAGGTGCACGACTCAATATTTGCATAACTGTGACATGATCACCGAAGCCTAGTTAATATCCATCACCACACATAGTTATAATTTTTTTCTTGTGATGAGAACTTTAAAGATCTCCTCTCTTAACAACTTTCAGATACACACTACAGTATTAACTATGATCACCAAGCTGTACATTACATTCCCAGGACTTATTTATAACTGGAAATTTGTTGTCTTTTGACCCCCTTTACCTACTTCTCCCATCTCCTCCCCACCCCTCGCAAACCACTGATCTGTTCTCTGTGTAAGTTTTTTTTTTTGGGGGGGGGGGTTAGCTTCTACATATAAAAGAGATCTCTGTTTTATAGTCTTTTTTTCCCCCCTGTTGAAGTAGAAACACCTTTTCAACATATTTTTTTTCTAATCCTATTATTCAAATCCAACTTAAAAGATATGGCTTTTGCAACACAAAGTCCTAAAGCTGATTTCTCAACCTGGTATTAATGACATTTAGGTTGAGGTAATTATTTATTGGGGGTGAAAGGACAGTCCTAGTTGAGAATCACGGAGCCAGAGCAATACAAAGTTCTAGAGCCACAGCCAAATCAGAGTTTCCAAAACCAATTACTGTCAATGACCTTGTTAACAAAAAGCAGATGCTATTGCTTAATTTCTAGAAATTTCTACAACTTCCCAGAGTCGAATTGGCCCAGATACAGCATACCTGGGGCAGATCTAATTTTGGGGGACATTAAACCAGGTACATACAGAAGGGAGGGAGTGGCTCTAGGACTCAAAATGTTTGACAAGTAAGAAGTTCAACCAGACAAACAGTCTGATGGTGGTGCGAGAGGGACTCTCTCCTTTTTCCCTCCATCTGTCCAGTCTGTTATGTTTTAAAGTAGATCAGAACAACGTTTCATATTTTTACACAGATGACTGAATGGTACAGACAAAACCTGGCCACAGTGCTCTTGACCCTCAGGAGCTATTTCAACCACCCAATGCTCACAAACCCCCAACACAAAACTGGTCAGGAATTTGGAAATGGTGCACACAAGAATGGAGAGAGGGGCAGATGCCCATGTAAAATGTAAGCGTGAAAACTGCAGCATGACCACAAGCAGTGGGGACGAAGGACAGCTGGCTGGAGACAGACCCAGCAGATTTTCCCCAAAAAAGAACAGGGAAGGGGAAGCCCAAGACTTCTCCCCTCCAGGGATGGCCACTGGGACAGTGGGGCCCTGGGACAGACTGAAGGGTCAGGGGACCAGTGACTCTCAGCATCCCCACACCCGTGGGTGGTCTTTCCATCCCCTGGCCACACAGCCTGCCGACTGTGGGGTCCTCAAGGCTGAGTGATCTCAGACTCATTTCCTCACCTCATGATGGCAGGGCGTTAGATCTGAGACACCTCATTTCTCAACAACTGTATCAGATTCCAAAGAGGAACCCTTCAACCAGGTCCGGGGCTCCTTAGACTCTCAAGGGACCCTGGGTGGTTTTAGTCTCAGGTCTCAAAGGGTGAAGAACTCAATCAGGTGCTAAGGCCACAGCTCCACCCTGCACCAGCCATGGAGGTGGGGGGGGGGGGGTAGTAAAAAAGGGAAGTTCAAGAGAGAAACTATGAGCCTAGAGCCCGTGATGATGGAGACCTGTGGCAACTTGTGCCATTCTACTTTTGGTTGTGGGACAGCGACGCCTTTTGTTTTCTGGATAGGCAACCCCAACAACTGTCCTCGGCCCATCAGGGCTGAGGCCATCACTAGATTCCAGAGGAAAAGGTGTTGTGGACATTCTGCTCTAGACTCACAGACATAATCACCCCCACCCTAAGATGATGCTGGATATGTTAGATAGCTCCCTAGACAGGCCTCTAGAATCCTCGATGGTATTGCTGAAATACTATATATTTTTATAAGAAATGCTTTCCAGGGGCACCTGGGTGGCTCAGTGGGTTAAGCCACTGCCTTCGGCTCAGGTCATGATCTCAGGGTCCTGGGATCGAGTCCCGCATCAGGCTCTCTGCTCAGCAGGGAGTCTGCTTCCCCCCCCCGCCTCTCTCTCTGCCTGCCTCTCCGTCTACTTGTGATCTCTCTGTCAAATAAATAAATAAAATCTTAAAAAAAAAAAAAAAAGAAGAAATGCTTTCCAGCTATTTGTAGCTACAATAGATTTGTAGCTTTTAGCTCGGTCATCCTCATCTTCACTAACATCATTTCTGGGCCTCGTCTATGGGCCGAAGGACCATCTATGGTACCATTTCCGCAGGTAGACATGCAGCATCCCCAACAACTCAAACACCCCGAAAAACCAGTATGGCTGCAAACGGAGGCCTGTCTGCATTCATTATATGAAATGCAGAGACTGTTCGTCCCACGTCTTTGGAGAACTCGTTAGGACCCCATCCTCCTCTCCCTCAACGCCGCCACCAAGAAGGATCATGAGGCACTCACATTTTTTCTTGTTGTCCTGCCCAGAGGGTCAAACTCTGTTACCCCTATCAGCTACTTGGAAGGGCAGTTTCCAAGGAGAAAGGACATGAAAAGCTTCCAGAGGAGCACATGAAAAGCGTATGAATGGTAGAAGGTAGAAAAGTTGAAAAAGAAGAAAGAAAATGAGAAAAAGCATCACCAACCAGAAACTAACGTTTGCTCACTGGTAAAGATACAAAGACTCATTGGCATCTCCCACTCCTGATCCAAAAATCAAACCCAAACTTTGTTAGGTGGCGAGATGCTTAAATTATGACTTGTGTGATGCTGTAAAGAGTTTATTCCCTGGCCATGGGGTCCAGCCTTCAAACTGATTCAGTCCCTGTTTTATATTCTAATTTTCTTCCTACCTTCTTCACAATTCCTTAAAATAGCTCATTAGTTACTCTTGTAAATGACAGTGACTAGAAATAATCCAGAAAGAATATTGAAAGAACAAAGATATCCCCAAGTTGCTGAGATCATCTCAAACACTGAAAATCCAGAGAACAAACTAGTCCATCTATTAGTTAACCAGTCATCACAGAGCCAACACTTACATGGTGAAAAGAGGACAAACTAGGAAGAATCTGTCAACACACGTGAAATTCATCCATTCTTCTGTAAGTCACTTCACCCAGAAGACCATCCCTCCGTCCACCCACCCACCAGCCCATTCCTCCTATAAATATCTTTTGAGCCCCCCATTTGGTACCAGGAACCATGAAAGATTCAACAGGATACAAAACTGTTGCTGCTCTAAAGAGCTTACAATATATCCAGGATAAAGTACCTCTTTCCTAATAGCCTCCCCCTCCAATCTCTTCCAAAAGAAATAATTACGTAACATAAGGAGATCAAGGCAAGAAAGACAGTAGTTAAATGGAAGAAAGGACACGTAGATTTTATCAAATGAGTAAAACTGTTCTCATGGTAAGAACTCTCAAAAACCGGTGAGAAATCCTAAGGAACATAAAACTCTATTCCTTTCTTCTTTTTAGGGGATACAGTAGGATATAGAACAGAAGGGGCAATGAAAGGCCATCACAAGATGTTTGCACTCTTCATGGAATATAATACCAGATATCTTTCACCTCTTATCTCCTAGAGTTTGTTGTTCCTTCCTATTCTTGAGCAGAATAAGGTTATTTCCAAAAACAAAAACAAAAACCCTACAAATAAAAACTGATAGTAGCCAGAACAGGATTTCATTAAGATTATCCTATCTGTTTTTAGGGGAAAATAAAACAAAACACAAATTTACTTGGAACAGGAGTTTGTCATCACTTCCTGAAAACGAATGAACCAAGAACACGACAGGAAGTAAATATACTTAAAACAGGTATTTCTCACTTCTGAGGCATACACACTAATTCCTTTGCAGAATTTTATTAAATTCCAAAAGCAGCTGATGTTTTTCATAAAGCCATACTTCCTGGATTAAAAGGCGCTTAAAAATAATCTGGTCCAATCAAAAAGACAGATCGCGAGTTGGCAAGAATGTGGAGAAACTAGGACCCGCACACACTGTTGGTCAGAAGGTACAATGGCATAGCTCCCCCGGAAAACAGTCCAGCAGCTCCTCAAAAGGGTAAACATAAAAGGGTCACCGGATGACCCAGGAATTCCGCTCTTTAGTATCCACCCAAGAGCGAAGAAAATATATGTCCGCACATCAAAACCTGTATACGAATGTTCGTAGCAGCAGTATTGACAACAGCCCGAAAGTGGGAATAACCCTCACAGTCCATCAACTGATGAACAGATTTTTCTAAAATGTGGCACATTCATGCGAAGGGGTATTACTCAGTGATAAAAAGGATGAAGAACTGATAGACATTACAACGCGCAGGAGACTTGAAAATACTACACTAAGCAGAAGAAGCCAGAAAGGACCATGTATTGTCTGATCCCACTTCTATGATATGTCCCAAAGGTAAATCCATGGAGACAGAGAGCTGACTGATGGCTGCCTAGGGCTGGGTGTAGGCAGTGACGGCTGGTAGGTGTAGGGCTTTCTGTTTTGTTTTGGAGTGATGAAAACCTTCTAGAACCAGATAGTGATGGCTGTGCAGCCATTAGTCTATTCTCATATTAATATGTACTGATATATTAGTACTAGTAATTAGTGAATATACAAAAGAACACTGAGTTGGGTATTTCAAAAGGGTGGATTTTAGAATATGTGAATTACACTGCAAATAACAAAAGAGGAAAGGAAGAGAGACCAACAAGGAATGGAGACAGACTCACCTCTGAATTCATTCTCTCCCTAGATCCCGCTATCCCACCGGCCATTGCCTTCTGGAACCTCCCTTACTCCAGACATCAAGAAAGTCCTCGTTTCAGTTTACGGTGCTTTTCATGGAGTCTCCGTGGTTCACAAGCAAAGACCTATCAGTTATTATTTTTGTAACACAAATGTCACCACTTTCAGAAGACAGCCAGAAGGCAAATGCAAATGACCACAGCTTTTTTATATGCTTTCCTTAGATCCCCAAAACCATCGTTATTTCAGTGTTTTGACTATTTGATGTAGGATAGAATAAGGCAGGAATGGGTTAGTTTTATGCCGTTCAATCTCCAGCACCTAGAACAGGGCCAGACATCCTGGACGAGGGCTAAGAATTAATTAATTCCCTCTCAATCCCAAATCCCATCCCAGGGCCCTGCTCCAGGCTCAGTAAGCACACAGTTGCTTCTGCACGACCCATGCTGCTCATAGAGAAGGGAACCACTGAGGATTTTGGCAGGGGGTCTTAGAGACCGCACTGGATGCTCTCCTTGAAGGTATGGACTCCTAAGTCAAGGACCTGAGGGCTCTCTGCACAAAATGACGGGCCACGTGCCTTGCCTGCTGTATGAGCACAAAAAGATCACATGAGATGGCATGAGCAGGCTCAGCGAAGGGCTCCAGAGCCACAGGGCTCTCCGACACAACGTGGCTGTATCTACCTCTGGGGTCTTGCAGCAGGCACCCCCGGTCACGTCCAGAATGGCTGTTAGCCATCCACTGCTCTGACAGCTCCCCTCTGAATGCCTTGCTGGAAAATCCAAGACTGTACAGGCCTAGTTTAACTAACCACATGAACAAACCTTTTCTCTAGAACTACAACTGTGGATGCTTTTCTGTTGGGAGGGATTAAAGAGTAACTTCTAAATACAAGCTACACCCACCAGGAACGTGATATGGGGGGGGGGGTGCTGAAGAGGATGGAAACATTTCTAAATCACCTAAATGTCGGTTTTGTTCTATCTAGAAGATTTCATCTAAACAAAAGGTGTGAGGACGCAGAAGCACCTGGAACGTGACACACCAGACCAGCTGTGCAAAGCAATGGGACTTGTGGTTTCTGCTGTTTTCTTTTCTTTTCTTTTTTTAATTTTTAAAAGATTTTATTTATTTATTTGACAGAGAGAGATCACAAGTAGGCAGAGAGGCAGGCAGAGAGAGGAGGAAGCAGGCTCCCCACAGAGCAGAGCGCCCGATGTGGGGCTTGAACCCAGGACCCTGGGATCATGACCTGAGCCAAAGGCAGAGGCTTTTAACCCACTGAGCCACCCAGGCATCCCTCTGCTGTTGTTTTCAATAAACTTTTAATTTCAGGCTACGTTCAGATTTTACAGAGAAGTTGCAAAGATGACAGGAGTCCCCACACATCCTTCACCCAGGTCCCCCCCATTGCCGACCTCTCACATGGCAAGGGCCTGTCTGTCACAACTAAGGAACTTCAAGTCAAGTTCCACACTTCGTTAATTCCACCAGTTTCTCCTTCGTGTCCTTCTTCTGTCCCAGAATCCCAACTGGGACATTCTCTCTAGTTGACATGCCTCCTTAGGTTTTTTCCCTGGTGTGTGACCGTCTGTCAGACTCTCCTTGTTTAATGGCCTTGACAGCTTTGAGGTGTACACATCAGGTATTTCGTGGAATGCTCCCTGGTTGGGGGTTTCTCTCGTGGCTGAACTGGAGTGTCATGGTTCCCAGGGATGGTGCAGTCCAGGGGGGCAAACTACTTGAATGGGGATCCTGGCTTCACCACAGCTGAGCCATGTGGCTTGGGACAAATTAACCTCCATGGGTCTCCGTTTCCCCAGCTACAGAAGAGACTGGAAGACCACCTACCCCCAGGTTTCTGCGAGGCTCAAACTGGCTGATAACGAAGGTGAGCACATCATCAGGAATTCTCCACGGAGAGCAGAAGTGGCCACCGACGGAGGAAGCGACAAAGATGCTATGCTTGGGACTGAGACCCAGTCCAAAGATTAGCAACAGACAAACCTAACTTCCAGAAGCTTGTAGTCCTGGGGGCGGGGGACGACGACAAAGTAGAAACAGGTAACTGGAGCTTGACGCCACAAGGACCCATCTGAGGAGACCTACACAGAGCCTGCATCTGGGCTACTGACAAAGGAAGCAGGCCTCACACAAGGGATGGACTGGACAGACTCCCCTAGGGCAGGTGGAAACCAAGTTGAAAGGTCAATTTTCTGCAAATTAGCCAAGTGCCAGCGCAGGCTAAGCTGCGACAATGTAAAGTGGCTAACCCACTCTACTTAATCACCGTCCATAAACTATTAACAGCTCCGAGCAACTGAACAATGAAGGCATTCACCTTTGTCTGGTCCAAGGAAAAAAAAAAAGGTCTCAGACTCTCCCCACCAAGCTCTAGAAACCATGAAGGACTAAAACTGCCTCCCCAATAAAATGTAGGCCAAATTACATTGTTTTACAATGCAACAGACTCTTTTCCAACTATGTTCTTACAAAAACAAGAAACAA
Organism: Lutra lutra; assembly: GCF_902655055.1. NCBI lineage: Eukaryota > Metazoa > Chordata > Mammalia > Carnivora > Mustelidae > Lutra > Lutra lutra. The sequence continues at coordinate 13,707,268 of NC_062282.1, forward strand.
AACAAGACCGAGGCCAAGTCACTTTGAGGTATCAACTTCTAATCCCCTCTCAGTTCAAAAGACTCGGTCATTCAAAAGTTGGATGTTCTCAGGATCTCCTTGAGTGGAATCCACGCGCAGGCAGAAACAGGGGCCGGACCCCACGGGGCTGGAGGAGGAAACTAAGCCAGGCCTGGGTGGGCTAAAGTCATGGGGCTGGGTCCCCTCGGGGCAGGTCACACAAAGCTCTCAGTCTGGAAGCTAAAGGAAAGTTCCTCTCAGTTCCTCCTGGCTCTTCGTTGGTCAGTTTTTCTCCCACTCCTGGATGCCAGGCACTGTCTAGACCAAAGTGGCCCTGATCCAAAATGAAGGCCCCCTATTCCCCTTTCCATTCCACCAACGGGTGGTGAGAACAGGCTCACCACCAAGGAGCAGCTTCCTAGCAGGAGACCAGAGGACATCTCCTGGAACAGAGTCCGGCCACCCCGCTGTCCCACTCCATTCTTCCCCAAGCCTCTGCAGCCACCACTGAAGCCCCTCTCCCCAGGTACCTCACTCAGTAAAAGGCCTGACTCATGGCTGGAAGCAAGGGCATACAGGAAATAAACCCTCCCACAGTGAGCCCCCCTCCCCCGAAGAGGAGCTCCTCTTATAAAAGAGAGTGGGACAGGACAGAGGGTTAAGCAGGGTCGCCAAGACTCCCCAGCCCAGCTCCCAGCCGCCCCTCCTGTAGTCCTCCAGGCCTGGCTGCCCCCCTCTGCAAAAGCGAGCCTGTTCTCCACTCCACCAGCTCATGAAGGAAGGCAAGGCAGGCAGGAAAGCAGCTCGTGAATGAGATGCCACCAACACCAGGGGCCAAGCGAACTCCCAATAAACTCTCCTGAGACAGAAAACAGCGTAGAAGCGAGGCTCTCGTCCCTGACTTTGCGGCAGATTCAAATGCCAGGGGAGCCTGTAAACCTGGACAGCGCCCCAGGGCCAGCTCCAGATGTGCACAACTGGAATCCCTGGAGGCCCCACCACGGTTCTGGACCCGGTCGGGGTGGGGAAGTGCCCCTTCTCTGTGCCAGCCCTCCGTAGGACGAGACCTTCCGGGTGCTCAACCAGACGGAGGAGGGCTCCTTCCCTCCCCTTCCCTCCCCGCTCCCAAATTCACCAATTCCATGGCTCTCAAATCTGGTCTGAACTCCTTGGTGCTCTCTTTGGAACCCCACGCAAAGGAGAAAGAACATCAGCTTCAAGGAGCTCTGGGTTTCAAACCACTAATCCAAAGAACTATCCCTAGAGGGGAAAGCATCAGGTCCAAGCCAAGCCAGGAAGGAAGACCGGAGGGAAAGAAGGAAAGAAGGAAGTTATGAACATAAAATCCCGTCCAGGAATTGAATGCATTGCTCCTGAGTAATTTACTACACAAGCCGGCCTGCTCCCCTGCGGGAATTATTTACTCAATCATTAACGCTCTCGGCCATCCAAGTGTTTGTTTTGAAATTAGTTGAAAGCCATTTTTTTTTTTTAAAACCATCACTTAAAAGTTATTTTAGAAGTCACCACAATACTGTACCTATTACACAGCTGGCTTGCTGATCATCACCTAAAAAAAATATCCTTAATTAGCATTATTTAGGGAGTCCATGATACCGCTACAAATATTCCTCGATCGTATCCAAGATACATCCAAGTGCCCCACTTGTGCGTGAAACCAGCTTCCCTCAAAACATCCTGCAGATCTGTGTTTAAGCCCCCGACTCAGCTTTTCACATGGCAATGAATCTTCTTCCTTCCAGACGTCGGCAGAACGCCCAGGTGCTGCCCTCTCTTGCGAACACCACGCAAACTGGAAGGCATCATAGATGGTACAATCCAAACTTCTTTGTTCTCCAGAAAAATGCCACAGATGTTGGTCAACAGACCCTAGAAACCTAGAGAAACAACGCTCATCTCCAGTGCCCCGATTTCCAGGCGAGAAGTGCCAGCGGTCCTTGGGGACATCCTGGCATTGGCTACAAGATCTAGTGACATTTAGAGGGGCAGACACAAATGGGTTCAAACCCCCTCACTCCACAGAAAGAGCTCCCAAGAGAAGTTTAGTTTAAAAATCCCAGTGAGGGCACCTGGGTGGCTCAGTCAGTTAAGAGTCAGCCTTCTGCTCTGGTCATGATCCCAGCATCCCGGGATCGAGCTCCAGGAGCCTGCTTCTCCCTCTCCCTCTGCTTGCCTCTGCCTGCTAGTGATTCTCTCTCTCAAAAATAAATAAATAAAATAAAATAAAAAAGAAAACAAAACTCCAGTGGAGAGCACCTGGGTGGCCCAGTGGGTTAAGCCTCTGCCTCTGGCTCAGGTCACGATCTCAGCCTCCTGGGATCGAGCCCCACATCAGGCTCTCCGCTCAGTGGGAAGGAAGCCTGCTTCTCCCTCTCCCTCTGCCAGCTGCTCCCCCGCTTTTGCTCTCACATGTGCATGCGCTCTCTCCGATAAACAAATAAAATCTTAAAAAAATAAATAGAAAAAAAAGAATCCCTGTGGATCCCAAAAAACTAGCATGGACACAATGGCCGTCAGAACAATCTGGGCAACCCACCCAACGCTATCAGGCATTCGAAGAGCAGCACTGAAACTCTGCAGACCCCACTCGTCTCAAGAACTCCTTGAGTTCTTTTTGTTCAAAGAAAGAGCTGACCTACAAGTATGTGTGCCCTCTTGCTGTCATCAATCACTGGTGAGGAGATAAGCAGATTGCCCTAAGCAGAACCTGCCTGCAGGCGGCAAGAGGCCTGGGGATGCCAGAGCAAAGGCACGAAGGAAGTTGCACGTCTCTCCTTGGGGGTAAGAGAAGCAGGAATTATCACAAGTAGCTCTGAGGGGCTCCAGAGATAAAACTTTCAGGAGCTCCTTGCTGGCTGGTTTAGCCAGCCATTCTCTCTGAGCCCGTCTGGCCTCCCATCTTGCTTGCACTCTCGCTCTCTCAAATAAATAAAATCTTAAAAATTTAAAAAATAAAAATAAAGTGCCAGACAACACAGATCTAGAATCTAGAGACGTCCTTTTGTGAGCTCAGACGGTGGTGTGTGTACAAGGACATGAAAGCAAGGTCTTCTTCTGCTTGTTCTCATTCTAGGGAGCAAACATACAGATGTTCCCCAGGGACGACCAGCAAAGGTATGTAGGAATCACTGTCAGGTCACTGGTCCCAACCCAACCTCCCCAAGCATAACACGCTACCAGAGAGAGAGGCTGAGGGGTCTTTCTCTTTACTTCTGAATAAGAGGATAATAAATTAAAATTGCCCTGAGAATGATAAGTCTACATGCCCAGTATATGATTAAAATAGTTCTGGAGAACTTGGTACATAAATTGCCCTGTGACTTTTTTTTTTTAACCAAAGGGAAGGAAGAAAAACGTATCTGTTTACTGTTAACACAAAACTCCACGACAATTTTAAAAGCAATGTTTTCTAAATTCTTGACCTCTTAATTGCACATGTCGACTCATTATCTGAGTTATTGGGGGTTTGGAGTTAAAACAAATAAAGCTAGACAATTAATTCTACATCAAGCAGGAGAAAGTATGTACTTTCACCCAAACCTGCCCTCTCCTCCTTCCATGACCAGATATTTTTAATATAACAAGAGTCTTTTTTTTTTTTTTTTAAGACAAGAGAGTCTTGCAGATGTAATGAATGCTGCATAAGGCACGTGTGGTTAATGGGGGTTCCCATGGACTACAGGTTAGAAGTATAATGAACTTGAGTAACAGTAAAAGTGAGTCTGGAGCCTGGTGTGTAGAGATCTGAAGACAGACTGCAGAAAAACTTATAAATTTGCCCCAATACCCAGCAGGGAGGTAAGCAGCTCTGAGAGGCAAACTGTCTTTACAACACATGGGGACAAAGGCCCACCTAGGCCATCTGTTATTACCACCTTCCCATACGCCACTCCCTACCCCAGTCCCCACAGCCAGCCGCGTCCCTGTTTAATCTATGTGCCCCCAAGAAGTCTGAGTGATCCTTGCAAAATGCAGATCACTTCCCTGCTTAAAGCCTTTTTCCTTTGGACAAAATCCCTCCCAAGGCCCAAGGACCGTGTGCATCCTGGCTCCCTGCCTCTCCTCCAACCTCCCCAGCACTCTTCTCAGATCTCAGCCAGGCTGAGCTCATTCACACCCAGCCTGTCCTGAGTCTTTCCCAGCAGCTCTGCCAATAATACCAATGCACACTTTTAGCCTGGGCATCGACATAGCCCACTGTGGGAGGGCCTGGCCTGCCTCCCCAACTCAGCCACCTCTGCTCCCCGCACTTCTGTCCACTGATGGAAAAAGTCAGTACAGGCAGAGCTCAGAAGGAGATACTGTGGGTTTGGTTCCAGACCACCACAATAAAGAGTACTCTAGTAAAACAAGTCACATGAATTTTTTTGGTTTCCCAGTGCATATAAAAGTTATTTACACTATACTCTAGTCTGTTGAGTGTGAGATATTGTATCTAAAAAAACCAAAAAACTAATGTATATAACTTAATTTATAAATACTTTATTGCTAGGGTGCCTAGCTGGCTCAGTCCATAGAGCATATGACCCTTGATCTCGGGTCAAAACAAGCCCCACACTGGACATGGAGCCTACTTAAAGATAAAATAAAAATGCTTCATTGCTTAAAAAAAAAAAAAAATGCTAACCATCACCTGAGCTTATTGCAAGTCACAATCACTGGTCACAGATCACCCAACAAGCATAATACTGGAAAAATTTGAAACACTGAGAATTACAAAATGGACACAGAGACAGTGAGCAAATGCTGTTAGAAAAATGATTTTCTAACAGATTTGCTCAACACAGGGCTGCCAGAAACCTTCAATCTGTTAATAAATAAATAAATAAATAAATAAATAAATAAAAATGCAGTATCTGCAAAGTTCAATAAAGAGAGGTATGCTCATAAGTAAGCAGCTTGTGCGATGCCAGGCCTCACTGCTTAGCGGGAGGCTCACCTCTGCTAGGCAGGGTGAAGGACAGAAGGGCTCCTTCCAACAAAGACCTAAGAACGTTGAGACTTCAGCATCAACTTCATTCACCTTGAAGCTCTGCCAGAGAATGTATACCTTTTCTCAGCCCTCCCCTATTAACAATGACCTTGACCTTTTGTGCCCAACTCCCTTCCCAAAGATTACCTCTACTGCATTTAAATCGGCATGAAGACTATTACAGATTTTGGGGTTCATATTTGTGAAAAGCAATATTATAAGTGGTAGCTATACCCTGAACACACAGATCCTGGGTCATGCACCAGAACAGTGGGCCTTCTGGAATTTCTTACAATGAACATTCAGGAGCTACTTATCTCAGAATCCCAGCACCTGATCTGCTCATTTTCTAGCCCTACTATGCCACCCCCTCCCCCCCCCCCCCCCCCCCCCCGCCCAGTGCTGGCCAGACTCATTTTCTAGACAGCGGGAAGGACACTAGAAATTCCCACTACCAGGCAGCTTCGAGAGCCAGACTGTCATGAAGCCGTATTTTCCACATTTAAAACGACTGATCTGAGAAGCCGTTTGCTCTTCTGGCCGTGGCAAAGGAAAGCCAAAGGATTTTCCACATCTCTGACCTGGTGCTCTACTTCTTTCATAAATCCAAGGTATGTTCTCATCTCTTAGCAAATTCATTTTACCCGGAGAACCACCACCCCAACCCCCGCCCCAAATTCCAAAAGCGTTCATTCATTCTACAAATATTGACTTAGCCCTGTTGGCAGACAAGGCACGGTGACAGGGCCAAGAAGGACACAGAACTCAGTGATGAGGACATGAGCTTCAGAATCCAGGAGACCAGCCTCCGATGCCCCCAACACGCAAGCCTGGAGAAGGACAGTAACAGCAGACACATGGAGCACATGCCAGCGCCAAGCTATTCACACGCACCGACTTGTGTACTTCTAACCCCCATGAGCAAGCAACCAATACTGCCCCCATTTAACAGATGTGAGAGCGGGCACAGAGAGAAAAACTTGCCCAAAGTTCCAGAGCTAAGAGGTGGCACAACAGGTGGGGTTTTTCTCTTCTTTTTTTTTTTTAAAGGTTTTTTAAATTTTTTATTTTATTTTATTTGTCAGAGAGAGAGAGAGAGAGAGAGAACACAAGCAGAGAGAGCAGCAGGCAGAGGGAGAAGCAGGCTCCCCGCGCTGAGCAAGGAGCCCAGTTCAGGACTCAACCCCAGAACCCTGGGATCATGACCTGAGCCAAACGCAGACGCCTAACTGGCTGAGCCACCCAGGTGCCCCTCTCTTTTCTTTTTTTTTTTTTTTTTAAACCAGTGCTACTGTTTCTTTTTTAACCATCAGTGCTACTGATGTGTAATTTATATGATAAAATGATTGGCTCCCAGGCAAGTGCATCCTCACGGAACCCACATACTTCTGCCTTACCCACTCTCCTTTCCTGAGCCCCAGTTTCCTACTTTCCAAAATGCAAACCATAAACACAAATCCACAGAGCAGTTAAGGGATGACCCCAAGGGAATAAACATTAGTAAAGTAGCCCAGTCAGCCCAGTCCCTGCCTGGCAGCGAGGACGGTGGGGCAGCCTGAAATTGAACAAGACACCGTCTTCTTGCAAAGAGTCTCATCTAATCAGAGACGAAACTAGTAAATCCAGAAAACAGCCATCAACAAATGCAGAGAGAGGATCGACCCAAAAAGAGATAAAAATACAAAAGGGAATTGTGTGCTGAAGCGGGAGGGAGGACCTGTGTTCTTTGAGCTCAAGTATTTGCACACAGAGCCTGGGCTGAGAATGTCGAGTTTCATTCGGTGAGTTTCATTCGGCACCGAATCACAAAATCCGTGAGAACAGTCCAGACTCTATCAGCGGAGGCTTCCATATCTGACACAGATAAACAGGAGGCCATGAATCACACTGGCCGTGGACAGCTGCCTAAGTCCCTTTTTCCAGAGATGGGTAGGACTGTCTTTAAGCAAATCAACACACAACTGGGCTTCCAAACCCTCTGAAGGAAATGCTTCCAAGAATGAATTCAGTGGACTCCACCTCATACATCTGTCTGGTCTCATTCTGCAGAGCTTACTGCTGTCTTCTGAGGATAAATCATCATGCTACTGACCTTGAAACCGTCTTCTACCAAACTGTTGCTACCCATGGAGCCAGAGTCCCACTGCTCTCCAGAGGAGGGCAGGCAGGAGGGCAATAAAGGAATGTTCTCCCGCTCCAAGACCAGTGGCTCTCGGCAACCAGAGCCCAGAGCGCCCCTCCTAACTCAGAGCCTTCCCGGGGTTGCAGGAACAACCCAACGACCACCGGGGCAAGAAGCCCACTGCAGATGTGTTGATAGACAGCTGTCACAAAGTGGAAGTCCTGCTTCTAGGGGCTGCCAAAGCAAAAGACAGTGTCACCTTCGAAGTAACCCACTTTCAAATATATGTGATGGCTCCCTGGAGTCCAAGGACACCAACCATCATCTTTTGTTCGCTTTAAAGAATAAACTCCCTGCTACGGGTAGAACGAAGAAATTTAATTCCCGATTTCAAAGGTGCTCATGGGCCAGCGAAAGCCTTCCCACACAGATCGTCCTGTGCGCTGATCCACACACCGACAATGATGGTTCTGGTGGAGTCAAGGCAGCTTGTTAACAGAGCGATATCCGAGGAGGAGCTCAAGCCCACCATTGTGGAGTCCAGTTTCCTGTTCCATAGCCTCCAGAGCAAATTAAACAAGAAAGCACCCATAGATGACGACAGACACCTCCTCAGCTGCAGCCCCCATCAGAAGCTGCAGAAATCCTTTCTACTTGGCATTTTCACAAAAGCGATAGTGTGTCTCATACACCCAGCCTGTGTCCCGTATCTGTTACGGGCCCCAAAGGCACCTGCTGCCTGACAGAGCAGCTGCTCTCCATCCCCGGGGCCACTAAGGGTAGGATCCAGAACGGTCCTCCCCTAGTCCGCCCAGCAACTACAGCCTGGAATGGGGCAGTAGCGGGCCACTCCTGGGACTAAACGAATGTGTCTCCTTGACTTCGGGAAGGACTCCAACATCAGCAAAGTTAACATCTGGGGCCAGGTAATTCTTGGTTGTGAAGGCTGTCCCGGGCACCTCAGGATTTAGAAGCATCCCCAGCTTCTACTCACTTGCAAACCCCCACCCATGGGGTTATCGTTGTGACAAGCCAAAATGATCTGGAATCCTCACCAAATGTCCCCTGGGGCATGAAACCATCCCCACTGGGAGCCGCTGGTCTGAAGAGAACACTGTTACCCGCCCACTGGCATCCCACCTGGGAGAAGTTTTAAATCATTCATTTCCAAGGCACGGATGACAGAAGCCAGCATGGTCAAAACCTTAGCATCATCTCTCCAAACTTCCTTCTCCCTGACCCGGATCTTGAAGGGTCTCTGCCCTCCCTGGGTGGAAAGCTGACATCTGACAATCGCATCACCCATACCCAAGGGGTGCCACGCCACTGTGGATCCTGCCAGTCCTTCCTTGGGGCCATCTGCTGCCCCACCCCTGCCCCCCTCCTCCCCACCCCCTGACTACGATGCAGAAGCACAGAAATCCTACCCCCGTGCAAGGACCTAGGACCTCTGACTGCCCCTTGACAAAAGTTACTTGCTCTGCTTCCCTCTGCTTGCCTCTCTGTATCTCACTCAATGGTGGAGCCAAGAATGGAAACAGGTCCACACAGGGCACAGGCTCCTATGGTCATGCCACACTCTCTTGGGTATGGGACAGAACAAGGCCACAGAGGAAACAGAAGAAGAGTGAGGGTCCCAGGGAGCACAACAAAAACTGGGGAAATCAAGGAGAGAGTACCAAAGGTGACAGAGGGCCGAACAAACCACTTCTAATCACTCAGTCGTTGACAGATTGTTGGTGATGGCATTTCGTTTAGAGTGCTTTTTAAAAAAAGATTATTTATTTGAGAGAGAAACAGAGAGAGGCCTCATGCAGAAACGGGATGAGGGGCAGAGGTAGAAGCAGACTCCCTGCGCAGGGACTTGAACAGGGAACTCTGGGATCCTGACCTAGGCCAAAGGCAGAGGCTTAACCAATTGAGCCACCCAGACACCTGTAGAGTGCTTTATTAAAAAAAAAGAAAAACCAGAGGACAGTTTGACCGGTCCTCAGATAAGGCCCAGTGCCTGCCACCACATCTGAAAGGATTCCACGGGCAACATCAAAAAATCTTTTGTGTGGGGCGCCTGGGTGGCTCAGTTGGTTAAGCAGCTGCCTTTGGCTCAGGTCATGATCCCAGTGTCCTGGGATCGAGTCCCGCATCGGGCTCCTTGCTCGGCAGGGAGCCTGCTTCTCCCTCTGCCTCTGCCTGCCTCTCTGTCTGCCTGTGCTTGCTTGCTCTCTCTCCCTCTCTCTCTCTGACCAAAAAAAAAAAAAAAAAAAAACCACAAAAAAAAAAAAACCCCTTTGTGTTACAACATTTATGTAAGGAGATCTACTCTCCCTCTCCTAAGAAACATTTCCACGGAATAGAAAACTTCAGTGTGGAAAAAAGCAAAGTATATGTAAGGCTTTTTTTTTTTTCTTAAGTAGGCTCCACACTGGGCTACCTAAAAATCCAAGGTTTGGTTTTTTAATATAACTATTATAAAAAAAAAATATGAGAAATAATGCTTTGGAATTTCCACATGTGAGCTGCCAAGAAGAGGACGCATATAGCTACCTCCACGTGACTTCCCTTTTCTGAGCTTTAAATATTCCTTTAAAAATGTAATACAAGCCTTATCTTTACCCCTGTTAGAAAAAGAACAAAAAACCCTTGATGAATCACCTAAAACTAAAGCAAAAAAAAAAAAAAAAAAAAAAAAAAAATCACCTCTGAAGGTCTTTTGTGGCTGTAAGTGGAAAATCTGTACATGCACATCACTTGGCAGACATTTAAGGCAAATGATGAAATCAATATAAAATTCATATAAAATATAAAAATCAGTATAAAATACAGTGAGCAAACGCAGCTGACCATTGGGAGATGAACCATAGGCACCTGGGAATGAAACAACGGGTTTTCTAAAGACGCTTTAACCTCTGGCTGGTAAGGTATGGATAAAGCATTTAAAATAAGTTCATTGGTTCAACAAACTGAATATAGAGGCATAAAGTAGGAACAGCTGTTAAAGCTACCATGACTCTGTATTCAAGAACAGGATACACCCAAGGGCGCCTTGGGGGGGCTCAGTCCCTTAAGCGTCTGCCTTCGGCTCAACCCAGGATCTCAGGGTCCTGGGATCAGTCCTGCATCGGGCTCCCTGCTCAGTGGGGAGCCTGCTTGTCCCTCTCCCTCTTGCTTGTGCTTGATCGTTCTTTCTCAAAGAGATTAAGATCTTAAACACACACACACACACACACACATCTCCATTCCAGTCTCTCTAAATGAGAAACTCTTGATGGAGAGAAATCAACATATATAAACATAGACATTACACAGGTAAAATATATCAAGAGACATTTTTACACCACACGTTTGACACACACGTATATAAAATCAGAGCCAACGCCGAAATAGTATTCAGCCATCAAGAAGAATGAAGGACTGATATGAGCGACCAAACTCAAAAACTTGCCAAGTGGAAGCAGTCAGACACAGAAGGGCACATTTCTGTGTACACAAAATACCCAGAGTGCATAATGCTATGGGTCACAGGAGACTGCCAGGGCGGGGGGGGGGAGGGGTGAGTGCAGAATGTCCGGGTTTCGTTGGGGGTTCAGTGAAGTGATAAGGGCGCAGCTCTAACCCAGCAGAACCAGCGTCCTGACACGAAGAGACACCAGAGAGCTCGTTCCCCGCGTGCGGACACAACCAGGAGGACGCCTTCTGCGAGACAGGAGAAGAGTCCCCGCCAGGAACCAAATCTGCCCGCACCTTGGCCTTGGACTTCCAGCCTCCAGGACTGTGAGAAAGTAAACCTGTGTTGCTTAGGCCCCGCCCATCTGCAGGACTCTACTTGAGCAGCCCAAGCTAAGACTGCAGAGTTCGCATTAAACTCATTTCACAAACGGGAGGCGTGAGACACAGAAGAGTCTGGCAGCTTGCCCAAGGCCATCCACCCCGCAAGCGGGAGGACACAGCATTCAAACTCAAGCAGCCTGCTTCCACGACCTCCCCCTACATCACACTCACAGGGAGGCATTCGGTCTTGCTGAGTGAACACTAAGTGACCAGGAGAAACAGGACAGAATCCCAGTATGGCATCCAACCTTTCACACCTCACAGCTCTGCAAAACAAAGTAAATGTCTAAAATTGCAAAGCAAAACTTTTCTCCATCCTCCCCCCTTTAAAAGACAAGATTATCCAGCTTCCACCCCTAGATCAGCCAAGTAAACATAAAGAATGGGCCAAAAAGACTGAAAAAAAATGGGGACCCATTCTGGCAAGGCAGAAATTTAACCTACATACCACCCATGCAAAAACAGTTTTACAATATCGTATTTTGGGGAAGCAGGCAAAAACTAACCTGAAGGAAAAGAGCCCATTCCATTCCCTTCCTCTGCTCCGAAGTGAAGCAACACCACTTCTTCACCGCTTAGAGGGTAGAAACCCGTCCAGTTTTGTTTGGCCCACTCAGTAAAAACCAAAATGTTCTGCATCCCTTGCCAACATTCTACAAATTGGGACAATTCACAGGAATCTACGTATGTGGCCTCTCTTTAAAAACTAGAAAGCCCAGGAGTGCCTGGGTGGCTCAGTCATTAAGCATCTGCCTCTGGCTCAGGTCATGATCCCAGAGTCCTGGGATCAAGCCCCACTTCGGGCTCCCTGCTCAGCGGGAAGCCTGTGTCTCCCTCTCGCACTCCCCCTGCTTGTGCTCTCCACTCCCCCCATCAAATAAATGAGTAAAATCTTTAAAAAACAAAAACAAAAGACAACAAAGTAAAACTAGGAAGCCCAACAACACCAAATCTTAAATTCTCCCAGGTTTGTACGCTCAGGTTAAACAGTCCCCACCACTCCCTAATGCACACGACACGGTTCGTTTACTCATCTTGCTCACCTGCTGATCCCTGTGGGCCAGAACTTGCAACTGTCAGTCTGTACCTCGATCTAGGTTTTTAAAAATGCATTATTTTCAAAGTAAACTTTTGAAGGGAAGGGTTTCAATTATTTAATTTTGGGGGCTTTTTGGGCTTGTCAAGCAGTGCTCTTTAATTAAACTTGGCTAACATCGAAAGGAAAATGCATCATTTTTAGGCCAGTCTTGGACATAACATATTGAGTCATATCTCAATTCTGACCAAATGGCAGAATAAAGCCTTGTTTTAAAAGCATGAATTATAGCCACCCAAGTCAGTGTTCTATTTCTAGCTGCCGGGGTTTCGGCTTCCATCCCGCCCCAGCACGCGTGAGCGAGCGCACACGCACACACCCCTGTCACTGCCTCAGTACGGAATTTCAGCAGCCAGCAAGTCAGACTTTTTCCATTAGTTTGGTTTGGGATGATTCCTGAGCTATAGGCACGCTTCTGGGACAGCAGCCAACTGAACACCAGAATGTAAAATTCTGTTTATTTCTTAAAAAAAAAAAAAAAAAAAAAAAAAGACACTGATTCTATCTTCTCCCTGGTTTTCATAAAGTTCACCAAGGAGAAGCCTACATATCTCACTGTGCTTCCATTCTTTTTTGCTATCCTAACACAAATACCAAGAATTGTTGCTTTTTCCCTGATTATAAAAGTTTCCATACGCAGAATTGAAAGGTGCTAAAAACTCAAAGAAAAAAAAAAAAACCCATCAAGCAGCCATCAATACGCTCTTAAAACTCTTGCTTCTTAATTTAAAAAACCCAAACCTTGAGTAATAATCAACTTCCCTCTGACTAACAATAAAGCAGGGAGCTGTACACTTGGTAACGTGGACAGGAAGCCAGGCCTTTGGGCCATGAATTGCCGGTGCGATTTTCGCTTCTCCCGGCATGTCCACCTGAAACCCAAAACTGCACGACGAAATGCGCATTTCACCCCTGGTATCAGACTGTCTTCTTCAAAGGTCTGTGAATGAAGTTATCTTTTAAGAAACTGCACTGAATTTACACTGAAGGAGGAAAATGAGACCTGTCATCGCTGAGAGCCCAGGAGAGCACCAGGTCGGAGACTGGGGAGGAGGCCAGCGAGGGACAGAAGCAAGAGCCACCCTGGGCAGTCGCCAGCGGCCAAAGCAGGAGCAGGTGTGCAGCGTGGAGATTAGGTGTGGCCAGGGGACCACAAGATCTGGACTCAGAATGAGACAAATGAAAGCTAGGACATATATGTATCACGGTTCAAAACTGAGGCCGGGAAAAATCCGAGCTCCAAATTCATCAGGGAAAGCAAAGCTTTGACCTATATTGGGCTGGGGGCGGGCATGGCGGGCGTGGCTGTGGGACACAACACCAGGAATCATCTCCATAACGTGGCTTACTCTCTGTCGCTCAATGCCAAAGGCTTGTCTCATTCCAGTTCGTTCAGGCAAGAAATAAAACCCCACACTCTGCTAGCCTGGGCTCCTCATGGGAAGCAGGCACCGGGGAACACGGACTTGGGCAATGAGGAAGGTCAGAAGTTGCACACCAACAATTTCTGTGTGCTCCTGACAGAATGACAAAGACCTTAACATTCCAGAGAGAAGGCAGCCAGGCTGAGACGGCTCACCGCCAATGTAGGCTCTGGAGGTCCCCCCTGCTGGCCACGCAGGCGCTCCCTGGGATCCTGACCTGACAACCTTCTCCAGAAAGCTTCATGAACTGCTTCTGGAAGACAACCCCCACCCCACCCCACCCCGAGACCCATCCAGAGACCCGCAGTGCCCACTCCTGAGGGAACCCGATATCCAGTATCAGTAAATCTGTGGTACTCGAGAGGGGCCAGCAAAATCATAATGTCTCATGAGGATCTCCTCACTGGCACCTGTGACGTCTGAGGAAGCCTATGGGCCCATCACTGTTAATTCTGCCACTGCTCATTCCGTAGACCTGCGACTTCTGCCGAGTCACTCTTCTTGTTTCACTTGTGAATACTGAGTGGGTAGCCCAGATGTGCCCTATATTCGAGGGAGTCCTAGACAAAACACACCCTCAAGTGCACCCACAAGCCATGGAAACAACCTTGAAATATCCTCGCTGCCTAGGGTGGGATCACGTGGCACGAGGAAAAGCCCAAACATCTGATAAACCCACAGCCACCCTTCCAGACTGGTGATGCACCTGGCCCGGAGGGCAGTGATAAACTGGAGATGCCAACTCGGAAGAAATGTGCACGGTGTCTGGAGTCAGATACGAGGTAACCCCATGCATTCACCCCGTGACTTAACGAGTTACCGCACTTCTCTAAGCAACAGGTTGTTCGGGACTGTCGTCGGGACTCACAATAGCTCCTAACAAGTGGAAAATTCAATGAGATGATGTATGTAAAGGGATTAGCACTGTAAAGGACACCCAATAAGCTCTCATAAATGTCCTATTATTGGGTTTATAGCTTCCAGATACATCCAAGGTAGCTTTCAGGGGCATCGGTGCATCAGCGGTCCTTCGCCGGTGTCCTCTGGCGACCCCCCTCCACCCTGACATCACGGCTATGGTAAGGCAGCAGTGGGAACCCCACTGGCAGCCAGAGGCCAACTTTAGCTGCCTCAGCCTCACAGCATGCCGGGACCACAACTGACTCATGCGGAATTCCATCGATGTGGGTCTCTAACAAGCCGTGATCTCTGAAGCAAAGTAATCCCTACCATACTCAAGTTTTTTATCATTCATCTGAATGAACCGAGCTGGTGAGTAAGTACTTGGCACACATCTCTCACCAGCTGAATGGCTCTGTCCCCTGAGGAGTAGGTCCAAGGCTTGATGACAATGTCATCACTGAAGCCTCATTACCAACCTATTCAGCCCAGATTTCTATCATGAACTGTATGTCCAGGGTCCTTAATCCCACACCAGAGTCAGCCAACGCCCAACAAATGATCCACTTAGTAAATGAACTTTGCATCAGTGGACAGTGGTACAGACTTTTGTTCTACTAAATTATCCCATTTGGACTGTTGAGAGTCTCTTTATTTAAATGACTCCAATCAACAAACAAAAACACACAGGACACTAAAAGTTCATCAAAGGAGAGGTCTTGTTTACAGTGTTTTCCGCATTAAAAAGCAAAGTCAACAGAACACCGATTATTTTTCTGTTTGGTCCTAGTGGGGGAGGAAAGGTGAGGTGGACCATGGGAAGAACGCCTACCCGATGTACACTTTAAATAACTTACAATTTTATATGCCAATCATACCTCAACAAAGCAGAACCTAAGAAAACAACTTACACCGATATCATAGATTAAATCCAGGAACTTTTTTTTTTTTTTTTTTAAGTAGGTTCCACACCCAACATGGGGCTTGAACTCATGACCCTGAGATCCAGGGTTGCACATTCTCCTGACTGAACCAGCCAGGTGCCCCTAAATCCAGGAACTTTAAGATGAACCCAATTTAATTTCCCTCCTGCCTGAAGGCCCGGTGTGAACTTAGAAGTATTCTTCCCATTTATTTTAAAGGTTAGGCTGCTGACTCAACTGCCCTTACCAAGCGTTCAGTAATTCATTGCAGTGGCTTGAAAAAAACAACATGCCAGGTGAAAATTAAACCAAAAGAAAAAATCACATACTTACTCATCAAAATAGGGAGAGGCAGAAAAGAAAGGAGGGTGTGGAGTTTGTTGGTAAAGGTTCACTTACCCCTCACAAGAGGATTGCCTCGTGTATTAACAGTGTCGGTGACTCAAGTGCTTGGTAATGAACGAAAAGAATCAAGTGGGTAGAGGTCCAGAGAGCAGAGCGCTAATGCTGCCCCTTCCGGCTCTCTTCCATCTCAAATCTACATGTTGGTCTCCTGGTGTTCTGTCATGGAGCTTGTCCTACTGTCTATCTCTTTGCCTTTTAGGACAAATGGAAGCTCACAGCTAAGAAAGCCTAGAAAAAAATAACTTTATAGCCTACTGTATAAATGTACAGACATATAATAAATATGTTTTATTTTTCATGAATGCCAGAAAAATCAATTGTGGAATAAATGTAGCAATAAATCTAGATGTCTAACATGACTAAACAAATTTACTATAGTAAATTTAACAACTTCAACAGATTCACTATAATAAATTTGGATACTAAAATTTAAAAATCAGATGAAGGCCTCATTCACAGCCATGCACGCATACCCCTAAAAAATATTTTACAGAAAATTATGTTAGCGGTAATCATTTTACTTAGAAAACAGTAAACTGAAATACTAAAGGGTAGAATTTTATAGAATCAAGTCAGTCTTCTGTATCAGGGTTTCTCAGTCTTTGCTCTACTGACATTGGGACTGAATCAGTCTACGTTGTGGGGCGCTGTCCTGGGCATCCCAGGACATTCAGCAGGATCCCTCTCTTCCACTCACTAGGGCCAGCAGTACCCTTCCCACATCAGTGGATCAGTGGTAACAACCAAAAATGTCTCCAGGGAGGAAAAATCTCCAGTTGAGAGCCACTCCTCTATATAAAATTCAAATCCCACCGGTAATGATCGACCAAACCCTTAGCAACATTCTGGCTACACACATTATGACAAAGAGTAGATCTGCTGATATAACCACGCTAGCTTTTTCTTTTTCGTGCTAGCACTTTTTAAACTACAAAATCCATATTTATTAGGAATACAAAACATTAGCAGTCAACCTATCACCACCTTAACTGAATTACAGCTTTGCACAGTTCACTTAAATGTAAACCATTAATTATCTAGTAAACATGTCACATCAGTAGGAGGAGGGCCTTTTTCCAAAATGGTGGTTTCTTAAAATTATTATCACTTGAGGGGCGCCTGGGTGGCTCAGTCGGTTAAGCGTCTACCTTCGCCTCAGGTCATGTTCCCAGGGATCTAGGATCGAGCCCCACATCGGGCTCCCTGTTCAGTGGGAAGCCTGCTTCTCCCTCTCCCTCTGCCTGCCACTCCCCCTATTTGTGCTGTCAAATAAATAAGTCTTAAAAAAAAAAAAAACATTTTTATCACTTGCAGTGGACCTGAAAGTATCTTCATAAAAAAAGATTAAGCCCTAAACTTAAATGAAATGGGACTTTTATCCGTCTTTGTGGAGGAAGATGCCAAAGCATGATGGGACAGCTGAATGCCAGAGCTGCAGGGCAGACAGAAGCCATCAGCAAAGCACATGACAAGCAAGAGTTGCAAACCGCACTCCGATTCCAAAGCAAACAAGCCTTCTCACAACATCACTTCATGGGAATCTGGAGTTTATCAGAAACATACAAAAGCCAAGAAAAATGACCGGAAATTCAGCATGACCTCCATCTTCAGTAGGAAATCTCCCCAGAAATCTACAAATTGCACAGGAACTCGTCCTTGAACGTTCTCCCCAACAGAATGCCTGCAACACCTCTCGTTCAGGAGGAACGTTCAGTGGGTGTCATCCTGAGAAAGACCAAGGCCGTGTTTCTGCTTCGTTTACAGGAAAGCTTCCATTCCTTATTTTAATCACTGGCAAAAGTAGGTACTTTTTCTTGGTCTTGTATCATAGGACTTTGGTCTGCTCTCTAGGGAGATGCAAATACACATCCCTAATGATTTTGACACAGATCTATCTTCACCTCCTTCTAAGCAAACTACTGACGTCACCTCCAAACGAATTTAAGTTCCAAAGAGTTCAGTATCTTTGGGTCCAAATTCTAGCTCTTTCACTTCCCAGCTGTATGAACTTGGGCAAATTACTTGGCTTCTCTGGGGCGCTATTCTTTTTTTTTTTTCTTTTTAAAAAATGATTTTATTTATTTATTTGACAGAGAGATCACAAGTAGGCAGAGAGGCAGGCAGAGAGAGAGGGGGAAGCAGGCTCCCTGCTGAGCAGAGAGCCCCATGCAGGGCTCTATCCCAGGATCCTGAGATCATGACCTGAGCCGAAGGCAGGCACCCCTGGGGCTCTATTCTTATACATAGAAGAGAGGAGACAGTACCAACTGCATAGGATTACTGGGCAGATTTGGGGCACCTGGGTGGCTCAGTCTGCTAAGCCTCTGACTCTTGATTTCAGCTCAGGTTGTGATCTCAGGGTCATAAGATCAAGTCCCACGTCGGGCTCTATCCTGAACATGGAGCCTGCTTGAGTTTCTCTCTCTCCCTCTCCCTCTGCAACCCCCCCAACCCTCAGGCTTGCTCTCTCTCTCATGCTCCAAAAAAAAAAAAAAAAAAAAGAGTATTGGGCAGATTATACAGGTTATTAATTAATCCAGGTAAAGAATTTAGCACAGTCCCCATCAAGTGATCAATACATTTTCACAAGTTAAGCTGAATAACAGAAAGTGCAGATGGCTCAGAAGTTGAAAACACTGTATTGTGGCTTAGCCACACCCCAAGCTCCATTTATTCAAATCATTACCAAAATCCCACATTATATCAAATCCTAAGTATACACCATATTTCTCCCTTGGACAAATACACTACTGATCTGAGTTAGAGAACACTGCTAGAACAGCTTTTTTTTTTTAAAAAAGAAAATTTTGTCCTAAACTGGGCTGTGCTAAAGACAGGATGTATCATCTTTTAAAAGAAGTTGCCACAATTCTGCTTTCCTAGAGGGAATAACTAACAACTTCATCAAATGTTTTACAGTAACATCTTGTTCTTCTGAAGGGATCCTATTTCCCTGCTCCTCGTGCACATGCCAACTGTAAAGAGTCACATTTAGGGACCTGGGAGAGGTTGAAGGGTCCAGGAGGATTTTAAGAAACTCGAAGGACATAACCTGAGTTGTATTTCTGACCCCATGGTTTGGTGATAGGTCTTGGGTACAGTCACCTAGTTCTTTGTGCCCCAGCTGAAAAGGAATCTATTGATCTCACAAAGATAGCAGGTGAATAAGGACAGAGCTACATTCCCACGGACAGCCCTCCCATCTCCCCGGGATTTTGCAATGTCAGAGGCACGTTTTGCTAACAGTGCCTACGATCCGCTGACGGCGGCCGACCTAGAACGAGGTCTGCTCTCCATTTTCACTTTTAGAACTGATGACTCGTGCTTTAGGTGTTTTTTTTTTTTATGATGGTACAGGAAAATAAAAACTATGGTGAACAAACAGATGCACCAGTTGCCCTCCACAATTTGGACCAGGAGGCCCTGACGAGTTTGCTTCATCTCCAAGATACTACATGGAAGCATCTCGTTCTGATCATATAACCAGGAGCTCATTTTATCACATGTTTTTCCTCTGATACAGACTTTGGAAAAACAACAGGAGATTCCATTTTCTATTCTATTTATTCACATCTTCACTTATTTATTTATTGTTTATTTATTCACATGTTTATATATTCCATTGATATTTACAGAAAAGACACACTGGCCTTCTCAATGAGAACCTTAAGCAAATATAGCTTGAGAACCTAAACTACAGCAACCTAACAGATTTGCCCAAAGGCAAGAAGGAACCTGTTACAGCTGAAAAGCTATGTTACCAAGAGAAACACCTGAAATTTCAGTGGTTCTCAAGGTCTGAAAACCTTCGTGCTAGAATTTACAGTACACACCAGAATTCGTGTCCTTGAACTTGGCAACTTTGAGAAAATCCCTAATCAGTGAAAATCTTAAGGAAATCTGGGACCTCTGGTTAAAAAGCAGTATTCTGATGACCCCATCCTAAGACAGCAAATAACATGTGAAAAGGTACAGAGGCTGCTTTTCTAACCTTTACCTTCATAGAAAACTGTAAGCAGTTCAGAAATGCTGCCTACTGAAAACTTCTCAACAGCAAACAATTCACCTACTAGATGTGGACCAGACCCTTAGGCAGCACAGCCATGGGGAAATACTTCGTTTCCCATACCCATGGCCGTGACAGACCCATGGTCTGGAACTGCAATGCTAAACCTAACACATGTATGTGTTTGAGCGCATTTACATGCACACATGTGTGTACACACATGTGTCATATACGTGGGTATGCACACATACACATGTGTGCACACGTGTTATGTGGGTGAGTGCACACTGTGCACTCAGGTATGCGCATGCATCATTTACATGTGTATACATACGTGTTACACATGAGTGCACTGTGTAATCACACGTGTCACCGGTGTGAATGTGCATTTGTGAATGTGTCACCTGTGTGCACATGTTACACTTAAGGCTGCACAGTGCCCACGTGCACATGTGCGCATGCACACGTGTTACAGAAGCGAGCATTGTGCACGTGTGCACATGACACAGACAAGCACCTGTGCACGCATACGCATAGCTTTTCCTATATATAAAGTATTAAACAAAAAACATCTCTTGTAACTTGTAAGCACAGTTCACCTACTTGTTACTGAAACACTTGTCATCCTCTACACACATTCCTTGTGGAAAAAACAAGAGCAAGTGGGCATTTTCCCCCCCCAAAAAAAAAAACACCCCAAAACAAAACAGAGGTATAAAGAAAATTCGTACGCGGAGAAATTCTTTGCTCTACAAGCTGGGTGGTGAGGAGAATACAGGGCATCTCCCTAGGGCTCAGGAAGCACTCTCTGCTCGTATGTTAACTATACAAGGAAAGAGGCAGCAAGGTCAGGGGCCCCAGGTGGGGACGGGCAGGGGACAGCGGGCCGGCAGGGAAACGGGCGGGAGCTGTGAAGGCAGTTGGGGCCGGGAGAGCTAGAGATGGCCCAGTCCCTGGGGATCAAGAGCCCCTCACCTGGGGGGTTAACAAAGATAAAGAGTTCCTTTTCAGAGGACTGGTCTCTTTTCTTCTTTTCCCCTGCGCCCGATAAACTATCTGTGTTTTCAAAGCACAGGACCAGAAGCAGTAAGAAGTAGGAAGGAGGAGCCCCTGCCCCATAAGAAATGACTGGGGAAAACACTCCCCTTGCTCCCACACTGGGCTTTCCTCCCAAACACCCAGGACAGCCGAAGGAACGACTCCGAGGGATGCTTTTGCATATCTGCGCTCGGACGTTCCCGGTGGAGTTCAGAGTCTCAGGACCTGAGTGCATAGCTCCTCGCGGAGTCACAAGCCTTCAGGTGACTGGCCTGGCTTGGAAGATCGTCTCCCTGAGGCCACCACCATAGGCCTGACTCAACTCACCACTCAGTAAGGACACTCTCGATGGCCTTAGCCGTCTTGGCTTACATCAAAAAAAAATCCCCTTTCCATTCCATCCTGCTGAGATCCTGAGGGATGACAGGAATATCCTGTTGCATTTTTCGGCGTCCCAAGAAGGCTTAGCTGCCATCATTTAAAGAATGAAATGGGGGTGGGAATAAGCAGATGCAAACTTGTATTAAATGACAACAATGTATACTATAAAAGGGATAGCATTATTTCACCTTGCACTCAACACTCACTTCAAAAATTTCATGGGGGTGAAAAATAAGAAAAAGCTTTCAAGTAAAACACACACACACAGTTTTGTAGGTTCCCTAAATCCCTACAGTTAGAACCGCCACCACCTTGTCGCTGTTGTGGCCTGGGGTTGACACACAAGGATATTTACAATACAAAAGAATGAGAATTATAAGAAAAATCCATGAACAGTTCCCAAAACAAATGGCCAATGCTAACCCCACCCCACCCCACGCCCGCAAGGTAAAGACAGGCCCCTCGTGTGCACTTTGGTGACTTAAATAACTTCGGCATCCACACAGGAATCTTCTGAGGCCTGATGTGAATCACCAGCCCTGCTTGTAATGATCTGAGACCATCTCTCCCCTCTGTAGCTCAGAGGAGAACCTGACAGTGGACACAAGTCTAGTATTATGTGATAACTTCCTTTGTGAAATAATGTGTGTCATTAAGATTCTAATTAGAAGTCACAAAATCCCTGCTGTCATAAACACATCAGGATGGTGCATCTCGGCTGTGCCTGTTGTACTTAAGCTGCAGTGACACCTCTCGTAAAACTTTCACTGCTAAATCATCTAACTAAAAATGCGCCAATTCTTTGATCAAACATCTCTACTCCCAGGCAAGTTTATCCTCAAGAAACAATCAGACAAGCATACCATGATCTAGGTATAAGAACACTGGTGTGCTGTTTTCTAGAAAAGCAAACAACTAGAAACAACCTAAAATGGTCATATAAATGATGATATATGTCAGGAGGACTCAGACACCTAGGACTCCTACCTTGGGCTGTAGACTCCAGAGTATGCCTGCCCATCACAAAGACCATTAAAAAAAAAAAAAAAAAGGTATCTCAAAGAATGAATCATGGACTTTGGTGGAAAATGTTATTTTCAGGGGTGCCTGGGTGGCTCAGTTGGTTAAGCATCTGCCTTCAGTTTAGGTCATGATCCCAGTGTCCTAGGATCAAGCCCTGCATCGGGCTCCCTGCTCACTAGGAAGCCTGTTTCTCTCTCTCCCTCTGCCCCTCCCCAACTTGTGCATGCTCTCAAAAAACTAAAACCTTACCAAAAAAAAAACCAACAAAAAAAAAAGCAAAAAAAATAAAAACAAAAATAAAACCCACCAAAAAATTGAAATTTCAAGAAAATATGTAATACAAGTTAAGGAAATAAAAACATTTGTAAGGGGGCGCCTGAGTGGCTGTTGTTACGCATCTGCCTTCTGCTCAGGTCCTCCCCCCAGGGTCCTGGGATGTAGCCCTGCGTGGGGCTCTCTGCTCAGTGGGAAGCCTGCCTCTCCCTCTCCTGCTCCCTGTTTGTGTTCCCTCTCTCGCTGTCTCTCTGTCAAATAAATAAATCTTTAAAAAAAAAAATTGTAAGACTAGGAAGGAAAAGACTCACACACACACACATTATCCCCAAACACATTTTCCTACAGATTATTTTGTGGCCAAGATGCATTAAAGTATAGTTTCATTTGAAAACAGATTTTTAATGAATTGTTTTCTTTATAATGTACACAGCATTGAAAAGTTTTAGGAACACTGAAAATTCACAGTATTAATATGATTTATATAATTAACTTAAAATATTTAGTTCTTTCTGCAAAAATCAGTGATCACATGCAACCTTTTTCTTTAATCTAAATATTGCTATATAAGTGACATAAAGGGGGTTAAAAGTATACTTATCTTGATGAGCAGTGAGTAATGTATAGTTGGTGAATCATTAAACTGTATACCTGAAATTAATAGCACTATGTTAATTATACTTTATTTTAAAAAAAGAAAAATATTACTATATGGATTTTTGTTGATAATGCCAATAACTACAGTCTTGCCTTACAGAGCAGGCCTTCTCCAAACTGAAGTTCATTAAAAATTAAAGAACCACTAGGACCTAAGAAAGGTCTTTTACTTTGGTGTCACCGCCCATAAAACATAAATTGTGAAAATCTTGTCGATAACCATATAATTTAGTGATTTTGCTGAAATACGGGCAAGAGAAATGGATTTGTGGAAAATATATTATGGACTATATGTCTATTACTCATGCAAACATCACTGGCCTATCAAACGAATGGCCAGACATGTGCAACTGTAATTATCTTCATTTACCTTTGATATTCTGCTGACTTTCAGCAATAAAAGCCATAGCCTCACACAAATGTTTTTGACTGTGTCCTAATGAAAGTCTATGTGTCAAGGTAGGCAAAGTCATTTTATGTACCAGTCTGTAAGCTTGATTTATAACTTTTAAATAATTAGCTATATGATACGGGGTTTACATTTGTAGTCTTGCCCCTGACCTTGAAAACGACACACGCAAGTTTCTTGACACTTAAAGCTTTTAGCAATCAACTCTTAAGAGGAAAATAGTATAGGTGTGCTTTTCTAGAAACATATATACAGAGGTATGGAAAGACTAAAACATTAAAAGTAGGACCCAGGCAGTTTTTGTCTCTTGCTTCTGGCATTTTCTAAATTTAGTACATATTCTTTGCAGGATTAAGGAAAGAAGAAATGGATTTAAGAATGATGTGGCAAATAGTACATTACTTTGACATAGTTAGGTTTGTAATGACATAGTAAATTTACATTTAACAAAAGTTTTTTAAAGCACAATTTAAATATCTAAGAAGACAGTGAAACCAAAGATGAATGGTCGCTGCACACGTGAGCATGTGGGCTACGGATAAATTTCTTTTAAATTTAAACACAGAAAAAGTAGACCTCACAAACACAGGCTTTTGGAGATAAGACCACCTCTCTCCATAACGTATACCACTGTCAACGGGTACTGCTCATATATTACTAATGGACCAGAAAAAAGAAAAGAGACATTTAAAACAATTATGGAATCATTTTCTGACCTTATGTTGGATAACAGGTCAAGTAAAAAAGCTAATATTTTACTGTAACATCCTCTAAATCTTTTATCTTCACCTTTAAATGTCCAACAAGTGGTAAAAATAAGCCAACCCCAAAGTGCAAAAATTGAACCTCGCCTACATTTTCTTTGCTAATAACTCATTAAAAAAAAAAAAATCCGCATGTAAAATGTTGTTATACTAAGACGATTTTTAAAAAATATATATACTTTTAAATTGTATTTATTTATTTAATCGACAGAGACCGGAGAAAGGGAACACAAGCAAATGGGAGTGGGGCAGGGTGGGGGAAGCAGGCTCCCCACGGAGCAGAGTCTGATGCGGGGCTCGATCACAGGACCCAAGGATCATGACCTGAGCCAAAGGCAGATGTTTAATGACTGAGCCACCTAGGCACCCCACACTTGGACGATTTGAATCCTGAAGAACAGATACTGAAGCTTGGATAAAGGTAGAGTTATTAAATTTACAACACCCAGGTGTCCCCCACTTGCTCAGGCTGAATTTCAACAGAGAGCCCTAACACCTCCCACCCAACCCCACTTCCACCCACCCTCACCCCCATAACTGGCAGAGTCAGGTGATAGATAGGATGTCACATGACAGGAGACGCTAGATTTAAACTGGGGACTCAAGTTTCATACTCCAGACCCAGTGAACACATTTTCCGAAAAGCTCTCGGCCAGGCAGCAAGATGTTTTAATCAAGGATGCTGTTTGAGAAATGTTCAGCTCTGCTGTGGGTGATCACGCCCCAAGCACCAAGCTGCTAGCAAGTAAAACACAACCAACAAGGAGAAACCCTGAGAGGACATCAGAATCTTGAACTGAGAGCGAACATTCCATCAGAAAACCTCAAGGTCGGGACGCCTGGGTGGCTCAGTTGGTTGGACGACTGCCTTCGGCTCAGGTCATGATCCCAGAGTCCCGGGATCGAGTCCCGCATCGGCTCCCGGCTCCGCGGGGAGTCCGCTTCTCTCTCTGACCTTCTCCTCGCTCATGCTCTCTCTCACTGTCTCTCTCTCAAATAAATAAATAAAATCTTTAAAAAAAAAAAAGAAAGAAAGAAAACCTCAAGGAGAAACCCTACAATAAGACAGAGCCAGAACTGGGGAGACGAAGGAGTTCTAATGAAACTCAAAAAGTGAGTCTTCTAAGTATCTTCTTACACAAACCTTCCTACCATCGTCATGAGGTCGGGCGGCAGCTTTTGCAACCACATTGCCCAAGGAAACAGCAGGTGGGTCTTTCTAAAGTAAACAGCAAACCAGATAAAAATGAATGGCAGGATGAACATTTTCCCACCAGGTTTCAATACTTCCGGAGTGTGTGTGTTTCCCCAAGCTCTCAGGCAGTTTAACGCAAAGATCATTTACGAACTACCTACTGTATACAGCACTTCAAAGAGCCCAGAAGCAATGATAAAAGCGTAAGGCAAATGACACCGACAGGGCAGACAAGAATGGCAGTGAGGAGTTCAGAGAATCTGGGGACACAAGTGTGCGCTCAAATCCTGATGATCACTTTCTAACTGTGGGGCACTGGGCTACTTACTTAACCTCTCCGTGTCTCACTTTCTTCGTTCATGGGGACTTAATCCAAGAGCTGTCAAATGCGTCCAAGGAGCTACTAAGTATCAAGTATTCAGGAAAGTGCCTGGCACACAGAGCTCTCTGTAAACTTTAGTGATATTGATTATTGACTTCGAAGAATTATAAAATGCTCTACAATCAAGGAAAAACATTAAAAGCATCGCCCCTCCCACCATAAAAAGATCTGTACTTAAGGGGAAAATAAAGGCTATAGAAGGAGAAGATTCCTTCCTTAAGGACCTCTTTGTGCAAATGAGGTGAGAAAACTTATAAATGGGATAGTCAACCTCTTGAGGCTCTGTTTATTCACTTGAGAAGGGGGAAAAGGAAGAAGATATGTAAAGCTCTGGCTAACCAGGGTAAACTCCTAACAAGACCAGGGCAGAAAGAGGAGGAGCCAAGTTCAGAGGGAAGAAAGAGAGGCAGGGGTCACCGTAAACTAGACCCGTCAGAGATGGTTTCAAGAAAGGAGCTAGTCAGGCAGGACATCTGATCAGCGGAGAGGACGGGCGCACAAAAGCTTGGAGTAGGACCAGTAAGAGATCCTCGGGAACAGAACTCACATGGGAAAAAAGAATAAAGAGTTGCAAGATCAGAGGGCCTGGAAAATCGGACGAAGGAATGTGAGCCTGATTTTATTAGCAATACGGACATGGTGCAGACAGAACTCTGGAAAGGGAAAATGTGCCAGAAGTATACAGGCTGAAAGGGAGAAAATAAAAGCAATCTAGGAAAAGAAATGATACTGGGGAACAGCCCGAAGGCCAAGGTTTCTCCGCACCACTGTATACTGGAATTCCATTCACCATCAAGAGCCACTCACTCTTACTTAGTTACTACAACTAAGCTCCATGTGCCGAGTAAATCTCATCTCAAATTCTAATAATCATGCAAGGTTGATATGATTATACCCACAGAAATAAAGCCCAGGAAGGTCAGAAAAGCCAAGATCCCGCAGGGGAGAGGGGTATAGCCAGGTTTCCAAAAGCCACATCTTTTCTACTTTTAAGGATGAGACCCTTTTCACTCCAACTAGGGGCATTCCGGCAAGGGGAAGTATTGTCAAGCTTAACATAGAGGTCACTGGTTGCTCATTCTTGAATGTTCCCTGCAAAGGACATGAAAATCTTATGTAGTAGTTACTCTGAATGCAAAATTTTGAAAGCCATTAATAAGGTATCCCTAACAGACAGAAGGGAATACAGAGTACACTTAATCACAATGAGCACGGAGATTGCTGAATTATACCGTGCACCTGAAACTAATAACACCGTATGTTAACTATACTTCAATAAAAAATAAACTTAAAAAAGAAAAAAAAAATAAGGTACCCTATCTCCTACCAATTTTAACAGAAGAGTACATTCAAGGCTCAGGTCCTTAGAGGTGACCCCATTCAAAGCCAGCAGCGCTGGAGAAGCAAACACTGCTCTCTCCTCCCTCTGCGCTGGCCTATGCCTGACTGGAGAGGTGAGAACAGCAGGCCACATGATCTGGGGAGAGCAGCCCTTCCCCTCTGCCCTGCCAGGCCCCGGGGATCAGGGCTCCCTGACGGCAACAAGTGTCCTGCTTGCAGCTGCTCCTGGGGACTCTGCTGTCCCCAAACCGTCAGAGGACTAAAATGAATATTTGACAATAGAAATTTGTAGAGAGTGTGCAGAAAAGGCAAGGCACCGTAACTCCACTGTGAGAACAGAAGATACCAGCAAATGGTCTGATTCTACTTCACAGCGGTCAAAGGGGTCACCTTCAGGAACTGGTGGAACAAGGAAGTCCTTGAGAGATGATGTGGGGAGGAGGGAAGGAGCGCCCCAAAATAAGTCTTATTTCTTTTTTTAACCAAGACAATGAATAAGATATAAAACAAAAGTACTATGAAAAGGGGAGGAAAAATAGGCTCCAGAACTCCTTCCAGCTTAAAAAGATATTTGAACAGCTCCAGGTTAACCACCAAAACCAAGACACCTTGGCAAATTAAGTGGAAACAAGGCAGGGGATTCCACCTAACATCTGGAGGGTGAACCAGGTCGTAAGAAATAGGTGCAGCTGAAATGTCTTCAGGAGCAATTTAAATCTTAAGACGGTAATAACCTGTTTTCTATATTTGTATTTGGGTTCATACTCGTGTACGTTTTACATATTCTGAAAAATCAAAGCATTCATGTAAGTTCCATTAATAATCCTCAAAAGATCTTTTGTTTGAACAGCCAGTAGGCCACACCTATTCCTAAAATAGGAAACAGAAAAGTCAAGCTCATTTATGTGTTCAACTGGTGCTTACTGGCCCCTCTAGGACCCTCCGTGCTGTACTTGGCCCCAGGGACATGGAAACAGCATCCACTTCAAAATAACAACAACATGTTTGCAAAACATTCTTGCCACTTGGTCGAGCCTTTCGGTTTGCTTTAAAAAGAAAAAACAATTCTGCTGGTTATAGACATACCTCAACTTCGTTTCTGCCTACAGTAAATTTAACAACTTACTTCCAAAGGCTAAAAAAACAAGTGTTCCCAGAAGCGTGCACACAATTTAATTGAGAGAAGCCAAAAAAAAAAAAAAATAATGTAAGGTCATGAAGGAAGCGCAACTCTGTTGGGGGAGGTGTGGGGCACTCAGCTTCTCCAATCCAGGGAACGTCTGGAAGTTAGTAGCCATCAGCGGATGGTACAAGCCTCCCACACATCTTAGTGGTCAGCAGGAAAAGGCCTGATGCTATTTAAAGCAGGCAAGTGCAGGCAAGAAGTCTCTGCTTACAACACACACAGGAATTAATTCCACGAGGCAACGATCCATGGGCTAGCTCAGGGGTTCTCAACTGGGAGTGATTTTGCTCCCCGTGGCTCATTTGGCAACGTCCCCAGACATTCTGGTTGTCATAGCTTGGGGGCACTACCTGCACCTAGTGGGCAGAGGCCGGGGATGGCAAAGGACAGCCTCCCAACAACAAAGAATTAAGCGACCCAAAATGTCAATGGCACCCAGTCTGAGAAACCCTGGCCCAGCCCTAAACAGCAGCTGCTAGTCACAAGAAGTCCCCATTCTGTTATTATCTGGCCATACGCATATAAAGATAAGACATGCAACATCTTGTTTATTTTTTTCAATTGCTAGTGTTAGCTTCAAGCTGTTGTCCAACAAGCAGCAAGTCATTATGCCTAAATCACAATGACAAAAAAGTTAGCAAAGATGCCAGTTACCAGGACACTACTGCTGAGTCCCTACAGTTTGGCTGTCCTTGGAAGCATATCACTGCCACACTTACTGTCTCTATTCTAACAGGACATCCCATGATTTTCTTAATGGATAATTTATCCAAATTTAACAAAAGGATGGTCTGTTACAAGACACTAACAGAGAGAGACAGGACCTAGGTTAAGAGTTTGTCTCCAGGGGCGCCTGGGTGGCTCAGTTGGTTGGGCGGCTGCCTTCGGCTCGGGTCATAATCCCGGAGTCCTGGGGTTGAGTCCCGCATCGGGCTCCCAGCTCCATGGGGAGTCTGCTTCTCTGTCTCCTCTCAGGCTCTCTGACTCTGTCTCTCTCTCGAATAAAAAAATTAAAAAAAAAAAAAAGTTTGTCTCCAATTAACACAGCACAATGTTGCCTCTCTGGCCTTGATGGCCTCCCACTCAAAAGCGATTATAATCAGGGATGGAACTTTGAAGGTCGATTAGAAATATTCTAATACAAATACAAGATTAAAAGCGTAACTTTAAATAAATGCAAATTTCCCAAAAGTACTCAAGTCACCAACAACAGAGAAAAAAGGCTCTGGATTCTGTAATAAGCTCCCCAGGTTAGACAAATGACTTAAAGTCTTTAGGTTAAGATTCATCATCCAGGAAATGGACGGGGTGTAGATGATCGCCAAAGGCCAACTTCAATGTTATATACGAATCGCTAAAATAATATACAACAACCAGGTCTCCTTACACTGAACAAAATATGGTATAAGGAAAAAGTATGTCAAGGAAAGGAGGTGAGGGCAGGTTACAGCTGACATACGTTATCCTGCAGTTCTCCCCACTTGCACTAGGGGACAGAGCTCTCCCCAAGTGGAGGCCACCCCCCACCCTCCCCACCCCCCCACCCCCGTCCCTCTGAGGTCCACAGACAGGCTTCAAGGGGAGTGAAACCCCAACAAACCGAACACAAATCCTATATCTCAAGAGCTTTCCCAAGGGAACCATAAGACAAAAACAAAACCAAAAAAAAGGTTATGAATTAGTGTCATGCAGGCAGAGCCTAAGTTTTCTTTTTTTTCTTTTCTTTTTTTTTTAAAAGATTTTATTTATTTGACAGAGAGAGAGATATCACAAGTAGGCAGGGGGGGGGGGGGAAGCAGGCTCCCCACCGAGCAGAGAGCGGGGCTCGATTCTAGGACCCTGAGATCATGACCTGAGCCGAAGGCAGAGGTTTAACCCACTAAGCCACCCAGGTGCCCCAGAACCTAAGTTTTCTTACAGATGAAAGCAATTAAACACAGCCCATTGGACCCTCATAGTTGGTTAACCTGCAACTCCTGAAAAAGTTCTGGTGCTTTCTTCCAGTCATGAAAACAAAAGTCTATAGGTTTAAAAAAAAAAAAAAAAAAAAAAGCTATAGTCTTAACCATAGATTTCTTTAAAAGTAAAAATATGAATTAATGGATGACTCATTCCTTTCCACTCTTCCTTTCACAGCAAATGTGGGGATCATATAGGAAATACAACTTGAAAAAAGTGGACATTACTATGACCAAGAATATATTACTTTGGCCATTAAAAACAGTTGTCTGAGAATACAGTAAGTAAGCATCCAGTAGGCTGAATGACTTGAAATATTATATCCAGTTAAGTCTGATAAAGCAAGTTTACCATCAGAGGCAAACCCTAACCAATGTAACTTGCTGGAAGATTCCAAACGGTCCTGGATTCACAAAACATCCCCTGGCTTTCAATGAAAGTCACATCAGGCTCCCTTAAGTCAACGAAGTTTACTCTGAGCCACTTCAAACCTCCAACTTAAACAGAATCTATTAAATAAACACAACCAAGAAAGGAGAAGACGCCAAGAAACCACTGTAACTCTCGATCCCAGGGAGGAGGGGGAAAAAGGTTCTCGAGTCAAGGGTTTTCACGTAACCGGGGTGTCCCCTCCTCCCTCAATGACCCTGTACGGGGCATCAGTTTAATCTTTAAAAATAATCATGGTTTGCCCTAAACGACTTTCTTTAAATTCGAATTCAAAATCCGGCCAGGACAGTCAGCACAAGTACATGATGTTTTGGTCTCCCCCTCTGGAGTGATCTCAAACCCCGAACGAGTACATCTCGGTGAGAGGTGCAACCCGGACTCCAAAGGTCCCGCAGGCAGAGAACACAGTGAATGATTAAACCTTCACTGCCTTCTCGCACTTCTTAGCCGTCTCCTCTGGAAGGGTTTGCGCCCCTCTCACAGGAAGCCGGCACGTTTTGCAAAGGAAATTCCAGACCAGAACTTTCTTGGAGAAAGGCACGTCCCCGTTGAACATGTTACTGGGCTTCCCGCACCCAGGCAGTCGGGCCCCGGCGCCCG
The DNA here is from genome assembly GCF_902655055.1 of Lutra lutra. NCBI lineage: Eukaryota > Metazoa > Chordata > Mammalia > Carnivora > Mustelidae > Lutra > Lutra lutra. The sequence goes on from NC_062282.1 coordinate 13,738,623, forward strand.
GCGCCTCGCCTCGCCCGCGGCGCCGCGGGGACACCCGCGAGCCAGCCACCCACGCGGAAGGAGGCTCACCTTCGCTACGTCCCGGAGCGCGGGACCAAACAAAACCTGCCCCGGCTTACTCATCCCGAGATTCCCGGGCTGGGGGGGGCGGTGATTTCAGGCGACTCCCGAAAAGTTTCGCCCTCCCGCGCTTTGGGCAGGGTCCCCAGCGAGTGCGCGGCGCGGTGGGCAGATCCCTCCCGGGGCGCCGGGGCCAGGTCCCGGCAGGGTGGCCGGCGCGAGCGCACTCACCTCGGGGAAGAAGTTGTCCATTGTTCCAGGGCGCTCCCCGACTTGCCCGAGTCCCGCGTCCGGCTCGCGGAAGTCAGCCCAGCAGACGGTCCGGGGAAACCATGCGTGTCACGGCGCGACTCCCAGGAACCCGAGCCCGCGGGGCTCCCCCGCTGCCATTGCCTTACCCCCTTCTCGTCTTTCGCACCTTTTGTTTGCCCAAACCCAAGTCTCTAACTCATCCGTCCCAACTGCAGCCTTTGTCTCCCTGCCTCCAAGTTCCTTACTTCTGGGCGCAGCGCTCGCGAGCGGAGAACAGCTGGTGACACATTCTTCCCCCGGGCTGGGGGAGGGCGGCGGGGGTCTTGGGAGCGCGCCCCCTCCCTCTGCGCTCCTGCCGGAGGCGCTCGCCGCGACAGGGGGACAGCGGCCACAAAGCGAGTCCGGAGTGGCTCGCCCCGCGCGAGCGCCGCCGCGGTGAGGCTTCGGGCGCCCGGGCTCTGCCGGCTCACCGCGGCTCTGAGACTCGCAGACAGGAGCGCTCGCCCCGCCCACGCGCCCCGCCCCGCCCCGCCAGGAGCTGAGCCCCGCCCACTCAGCCGGCCCTCCCATCTCGGCCGCCTCGCCCCTCCCCTCCAGGAGCCCAGCCCAAAGCCAACCCCGCCCCGCGCTTCCGCAGGGCCGGCCCCGCCCACTCCGCCTGGGGCAAACGCGGCCTGAGTTGCGGGAGGGGAAAGGCGAGGCTGGGGCTGCACCTCCTCGGGTCCCCGCCTCCCCACCTCCCCACCCAGGAGTGGGCGGGGGAGTAGACTCTACCCTCTGGTGATTGAGACCAAACAGTCACCGGGGAGGAGGGGTTGGGGGATTCTTTTGTGCCTTTGATCTTCAGCGGCCCCTGGAACAGGCTCAACACGGATCTCATTAATGCAGATCGGCAGATGAGCGACCCCGGGGAAGGAAGCGCGGTCGGCCGAGCTGCCCGGGCTGTGGGGCCAGATCAAAGCGGGGAACCGAGGCTCCTCAGAATTTCTGGAAGCTGCCTTCCCGTGTTGAGTTTCTCTCTTGCCGTCAGGTTAAAAGACGTTTTCCTAGCAGCGGGAGAATGCAGTTTTGTAACCTGGAAGAGGGCAAGGCCAGTTGCGCCGTAAGAAATGTAACCCTTTTCCTAGATCTAAAGGAAGCTGGCAAAGGCAAGTGAGATGGGTGAAGGATCAGCCCCACCTGATACTGTTTCCTCTAGGGCAGGTCCTCAAACTTGAGGGTGCCCGGGAATCACCTGGGAATCTTGTTAAAATGCAGACTGGAATTCAGTGGGGACATTTCCAACAAACTTCGAGGTGCCCTCAAAGGGTGGCGTTGGCCCTGTGCTGGCCTGCAAACTGGAGCCTGTCTGTAACAGGTAGAAAACCTGCGAGCAAAGGTAGCAGTTTAAAAAAAAAATGCCACAACCACCAAGCGAATGATCGGTGGACTCTTTGAACGGGGATAAACCAGTTTTGGTGTTGTCAGACTCGTAGTGAGTCATACCTGGCACAACAGGGTTCTGCTATTGGTATCGGGCGAATTGGAAACAAAAACGACTGGTTCTTCACCACAAGTGGTGTGAGAGGCTCTCTCCAGGGTATTCGCCAACTGCTACTCATCCTTAAAGCTTAAATCAGAAAGTCATATCTTCCAGGGGAAGCCTTCCCCAAAACGCCAGGCCACTCATCCAGCTTCCAGCCCTACCTAACCACCTGGTGTGCCTTATTCCTAACACTGTTGAGGAAACTGTATGTTTTAAGGGTCTTTTTATTGGTGTCCTGTCTCTCTTTGGTTGGGAGACTAGAAGCTCCTCAACAGGGGGAAACTGAGCTTTAAAATGTGTATCCCCTACCTGCCTTGCAGAATGAGTGGATGCAGAATGAATCCTTCCGGGAAAAATCCAAGTGTGTTTGAAACCTGAACCTCAGAGCAGTGCTCCGGCATAAATGTCCTGAGACCTACCTCCCTTGCCTTTGGAAAGAGTCAAAGTATAAATTAGTGTTCGTGTGCCCTGGTTCACAGGTGGACATACTGAAGCCCTTAAAGCTTGTGTCCCCAGTGGCAAAGAAAACGAAGATGGAGGCAGGACGCAGGCACCAGCCAAAGTGCTTAGTCAAATGAGCGAAGCTGCCACCTGTGCTCAGAGGGGGGGCAAAGCAATTACAGTCATTATGGTGTTAATCTGTACAGAACATCTCTCAGGAGAAATTACCAGGCCGCTTGTTCAGGCGAGGAGGGTGCAGGTGTGGCTTGGTTCCCAGCAACCACCCAGTCAGTAATGTACTGTATGTCCTTGGCCGTGTCATTTCAAAGTCACTTTCCAATACGGGCTCATCAAGCGTCACGAATGGACTACAGTAATACAACATGTGAATAATAGAGGCGACTGGGGAGAGGGGGACAGTGAGGGGATGCTTCCCCTTCGATCCTTCTATAATCCTAAAACTACTCAAAAATAAAGTCCATGAATTTTTTAAAGTCACTTCCCTGTTGATTAAGAAGATTTAGTTAATAATTTCCCCCTACCTTGACTCATGTAAAGAATTGTGAGCCAGGTCCAATACATAAAAGTTGAATTTTACTGAATTATATTTCTTGAAAAAGTTTACACCACCTTATCAAAATCTCCTGAAACAGTTGTTTAAAAAAAGAAAAACACAAAAAAATATGACTCAGTCTCGGTGTGTGGGGGGGTGCCTGGGTGCCTAAATACATCGACATTTTAGTAAGCACCCAACTAGGCAATTCTGAGTTTGAGAATCACTGCTTTCGGTTGTCAGAATTCATCAGATTTTCTGTATAAACACACATTCTCCAGAAGGTGCAAAGATGAACTGTAGCAGTAAGACTGTGCTGAACAACCAAGTGCCTGTTATTTTAAGCGATCCGGATAGGACTAACTTCATAGTCTAGATTTATCTATCTATAGATAGATCTAACTTTCAAGTCTTTATGGTGGAATCCTTTGTTTCAAAGGATGATCTTCAGTTTACAAGGGCTTAGACAAAGTTGAACAGAGAAGGGAAGTATTTTAAATCAATAGATTTCTAAGAATATCTAACCCGTTACCATTTTTAAAAAGTTATGTGCTTCCGTTCAAGAAGCTGCCTTACCCATTGGGCAAAACCCTTTGGGCTAAAACGGGTAAACTCCACCCCCTAAGAATTGACAGGCAGAGGCTCAACGGAATGTTAATGCCAGAATGGGCACATTTCTCAGAAGCCAAGTTCCTTCTCAATTATCCTTATTTCTCGAAGACTCCATGCTAACTTTTCATTTTCAAAATAAAACACCAAACAAACAAACAAACAAAACAAAAAACCCACCTCGGGTTACATTCTCTTATTTAGCTGCCAAAATTAGCCCACAATAAACAACTCCAATACATATGGGAGCAGGTCTCCACTCTAAGGGAGAATTATGTAGGTATCTGCGTGAGTGAGGTAATACAATCTTCCTGTGTTTTTATTTTCCACTGTGTGTTTGTTTTTAGTTGAAGTGTGTTGTCTTAAGCTCCTTTGTAATTTCCAATGGAGTCCTTTTTAGTTGTTCTGTTGCTGATATCACTTCCTAATCTGGTTGTGTCTTCATGTGTAGAATCTTTTCCATCACTTCTGTTTTTATAAAAAACTCACCTCTAATTGCTCCAGTCAGAGTAATGGTTTAATTACTAGGTATGGAAAGGGAAAGTTCAGGAAGGTTCTTTCACACAAATTAGAAGTTGAGAACTGACACAACTCTAAAATCCTGTTTTTCGTGCTTCACTAACCAGTGGTGGTCCTTTCGGTTGACTTGTGGTCTTGGGTGTTTAAAAATTCAAATGTGTTCCTTTTTGAACAAAAAAAACGAAGGGCATTTTTTTTTTTTGAAGTTTAAGACTTGTTTTATTTTTGTTTATTTATTTATTTATTTATTTTTAAAAGTTTTTTTATTTATTTGACAGAGATCACAATTAGGCAGAGAGGTAGGCAGAGAGAGGGGGAAGCAGGCTTCCTGCTGAGCAGAGAACCCGATGCAGTGCTCAATCCAGGACCCTGAGAGTATGACCTGAGCCGAAGGCAGAGGCGTAACCCTCTGAGCCACCCAGGCACCCCTAAGATTTGTTTTAAAAGGTGGGGAGCAGGGCTGGGAGCAGAGGACGAAGGAGCGGGAAGGAGAGAAATCTTTTTTTTTTTTTTTAATTTTTTTTTATTTTTTCAGCATAACAGTATTCATTATTTTTGCACCACACCCAGTGCTCCATGCAATCCGTGCCCTCTACAATACCCACCACCTGGTGCCCCCAACCTCCCACCCCCCACCCCTTCAAAATTCTCAGATCGTTTTTCAGAGTCCATAGTCTCTCATGGTTCACCTCCCCTTCCAATTTCCCTCAACTCCCTTCTCCTCTCCATCTCCCCGAAGGGCATTTTTTAAATGCTCTTTAGACTTTTAGACAAGAGTTTTGTTTACTTCCGATAACTTGCGATTCAAAAATCCTGAAGGGAATTTTTTTTTTCTCACATGAAATGGAAAATGATTGTGCAAGATTTCTGCAGAAAGAATAAAATCTGCGGTGAAAATATGTGAAATGTTTTCCAATCTGATAGAACTGAACAAGTACAGAAGAATAAACAGAAATAAAGCACAAGGGATAAGACACTCAAAAAAGTAAGCTGCTGGCAGTCATTTTTTTCCTAAACACCACAAACAAGGGCTAAGCTATAATTTACCTCCTCAGAAGCGGGACAGTCCACGGATAGCCGATTCTAACTAGATCCCATCTCCTCAAACTAGAGCAGGAACGCTTTCAAAATTGATGTCCCACGCATACACGCAGAGTGGTTTTCCTAATATCCATCCATTTCCATTTAAAGTGCTTGGTCCTGGTTCTGTTGAATGGGATCAATGTAACCAAATCCTTGAAACCCTCCGGGACGATACAGAGTCTGCTCATTTAGAGACTGTGTGCCGGTGCCCTTTCTCCCTTGATCTCTTAGTATCTTCCTGCTCCCTCTCTTTCATTGCTCCAGAGGGACGTGGAGGCTGACTTTGACTTTGCAGAGCTGCTCCTGTCTCCCGCTCTGTTAATCACATGTTTACCACTTCCAAACCTCGTGCCCTCACGAACTCCCCCTTCTTGCAGTTTTCCCCGTTCCTGTGAATGGAGCCAGTCAATGGGACTGTGTCTATCCTCCTTGAAAACGAGCCATCTCTTCAAACCCCTACCTTGTCCCATTCTCCGCTTCGTCTCCAAGCCATCAGCGCCGCAGCCCCTTGTGATCAGATATATGTGCCCGCAATTCCACGCTCTCGAAGATCACCGTGACCTTGACATAATCAAATTCGACAGCTTGTTCTCAAACGTCACCCACCCCGGACACAGCCCCTCCTCTGGAATTCTTCCACTTCTCGGCGTTGGGGCCAGCTTCCTGAGTGTGTGGTCTGTAGAGTGAGGCGCCCAGGACCCTCGGCTCAGAAGGGGGTCCCAGGCTTGATTTAATTCTCTGCTGTGTTGTCTTAAAATCCTTAGTGACTTTTGTTTTTCTCTTTTTCCGTGGGGCCTGAAAATTCCACCCCGCTTAGCCCGTCCCACCTAGCTTTTTGATCACACTGTCTTTGTCCAATTTCCCCAACTCATTGGCCTCTTTCTCTGCAGGCTCCTTTTCTCCAATCACCGCCCCCCCATGCCGAAATATGGTCCTTCCTAGGCGCATGTCCCTTCCTCATGCTTACATCGTCACCCTGCGCCCATCGTCAGTGACAGTCTCTTCAGAAATGCGTCCGTGGCTCATGCTCTGAGAAGTCCCAGCCACGTATGTCCATACACCTGTCGCCTGCCTGCCAGCAGGTGCTTCTCCTCCTTCCTGAGCCCAAACCAAACCTTCCTCACTCTCCTCACGCCCTTCCTTCCCACGACCTGCCTCTCTTTATTCAGGGAATCCAGAATCCAGTGGTAGGTCTGTCCTATGAGTAGGTCTCTGTCACTCAGAGCTGCCCCCCATCTTCCTGAGAATGATCTCGGTCGGCTGAGGGTGAGAGTTCATGTTGTCAACCCCTCTCACTCCGTGCACAGTCTTCAAGCTTCTTTGGCCCCACACAGGTGACTGCGGTTCCTCCAGGTGGATGCAGTCCTTCAGGAGTCCCTCAGGGTCTCACCTGGGGAAGCAGGGAGGCGTGTCTATGTGGGCGCCCCAGGGTGGGGGGTGAGGGACAGCCAGGGCAGAGGGTCTGGGTGGTCAGGTGGGGGCATGGGGCAGCGATTGCCCTTCTGGCAGGAGCAGCGTCACGTTTCTGAGGTGGGTAGGTGACCGACTCAGCAGGCCCATTCCAGGCGGTGGGTCTGAGAATCGTTTCTGGAAATCTCAAGCCCACGCCTCCTGTCCTTCCAATGGTACAGCCAGCTCTGTGAGACCCTTCAGTAATCTTCTGCTTAAATTCTCTCAAGTGGGTTTTGTTGTCTGCAAGGTGCCAATGCCTTCCGAGGGGTATCACATCTAGGAAAGTGGGGCCTTCTGTCAGGGGGTGCTTTTCTCCAGGTGGTCTAAGTGCTCCTTCGGGGCCTGCCACTGTCTGGGGCCGGTTGTACCACCCAGAGAAGCTCCATGGCCCCGGATCAGTCCCATGTGGGGTTGGTCCTCATTTCTCCCCTTTGGGGCACTCTCCGACCCTCTGCCATGCACGTGGTGTCATCCAGACATCTAGGCATTTACCGGGATCCCTCTGGAGCCCATGGTGGGACCTCAGTCCCAGAAGGACGGCCACTTGGGTTCTCCTGCTGGCCCATGAGATGTGTTTTTCACAGGACTGTGAGGGATTGGCCTCCTGAGTGAGACTAATGAGCTATTCTTGAGTGACTTTCCCTCCCCTCACACAGGACGGCTATACCCCTGGCCCCCAACAGGAGAGATGGTGTGTCGACCCTAAGAAGACCCAGTGTACATTCCCAGCAATAAACCAATACTGAAGGGCTCAGTATTTTAGATCTTCATGGGGGAATCACACTATACCTCATGTGGGCTCATGAATTTTGTAATATAGATTTTAATCAGATTATTTATATATGCACAGGGGGTTCATATACCTTAAGGGCAGGCCTGAAGAACGGCACAAAAAAACAGCCTAAGGCTGGAGTTCCAGTGAGAAACTTGGGGGGTATGATTCATGGGCTACACCAAGGCCAATCTGACGCACATTCTTTTTGGCAACATGGCAGAGCTTTGTTTTCCCACCTGAAACGGCCTGAAATGGCCCCTACTGCTCTTGCTTCTTAAATGAGTGAAGAATATGTTTGGAATGTTTTTTCCCTAATGTTTCTAGTAAAGGCAAGTGCTGCTGAGAGTATTAGAAAACAAATCAGATAAGCACCGAGCATGGTTTGTGTAAGAACGTCTAGGACAGAGTTGTTTACGGCAGTTAGCGACCTGGACACCCGATCGTGTCTCGCCACGGGAGACTGGTGGAGTAAATTACGGTGAGTGCCCAGAGCAGCTCACTCTGGGTTAGCTGCCTGCTTCTGTGTCACGAGCTACCTAGACCCAAGTGGCGTCAGCCTCCTCACAAGTCCGGGGCTTGACTTTGGCTGGCCTGGGCTTGCTTTCCAGTGCAGTCAACGGCGCTCTCTCCAGCCGCTGCTGGTCACCAGGCGCTCAGCTGTGGCTGAACAGCTGGGCCGCTCTCTGCATGTGGTCTTTCTTCATACTGTGGCGGTCTCTGCATTTCGTGGGGGAGAGGGCAGAATTCGCAAGACCTTTGGACAACTTGCACAAAAGTTAGATGGCATTGCTTTAGCCATGTTTAATTGGTCAAAACCCGACATAAGGTCAGTCCAGGTGGAAGAAGCAACATAGAACTTGTGACCAGTTTTGGGGGAGGAGTGTGTGTGTGTGTGTGTGTGTGTGTGTGTGTGTGTGTGTGTGTTAAAGTTATATAGTACCAAATTGCACAATAGACTGCCTTGGGCTCAGGTCCTGATCCCGGGGTCCTGGGATCGAGCCCTACATCAGGCTCCCTGCTTAGCAAGGGGCCTGCTTCTCCCTCTCCTCCCCGCTCATGCTCTCACTCACATCTCTGTCTCTCTCAAGTAAATAAATAAAATCTTAAAAAAAAAAAAAAACCAGTAATGTGCACGATAGCATTTAATACACTCACAGTGTGCTTGGAGGCGCTGAACACAGTGACAATGTTGTGTGGCCATCTCCCTACGCCAGAATATTCTCATAACCCCACAAAGAAACCTCATATACATTAACCAGTTGCTCAGATTCCTGTCTACCCCCAGCCACCGGCAACCACCAACTTGCTTTCTGTCTCTATGGCTTTGCCTGTCTTGGGTATTTCCTATAAATGGCATCATACACAGCTTTTGTGACTGGCTTCTCTCATCAGCATGTTTTCAATGACGGTCCATCGTAACACGACTATCAGGACTTCGTTCCTTTTCCTGACTGAATAATATTTCATTGTAGGATCGACCTCCTCTTGTCGATCCATTTGCCAGTGGATGGATGTCTTCATTGTTTCTACTTTCTCGCTGAGGTGAGTCGTGCTGCTGTGAGTACTCATGTGTCTGTTTTCAGTTCTTTGGGAGAATTCAGTTCATCTAAGAGTGCGATTGCTGGGTCATATGGTAACCCCATGTTTAACTTTCTTGAGGGACCACCAGACTGTACTCCTCTGGGGCCATTTTTAATCCACCACACTACCCATATATATTGATGTGGAAATGTGAATAAGAAGCACAAGGACACGTTTTATCTGCATGGAACAATAGTTCAAAACAGACCGTGGTTTAAGGCAGACAAGTTTACTTTTCTTTCATAAACAAAGCCGGGAGGGCTGCGATGTTCCATAAAGTCTTCAGGGACACAGACTCCTTCCAGCTCGCTCTGCAGTGTCCACTGTGGGCTCTCGGGCTTGCAGTGAGAGAATGTGAGCTTTCCAGACGGCGGGAAGCAGAGAGGGACAGTGACTGGCAGATAGATGGAACACAGAGCCCGTCCGCTGTTCCTTAGGGCAGGTTCCCCGACGTTTGCACAGCACGCCTATGTGTATTTTACTGGCCAGAACTTAGTCGTCAGCTGCAGGGAATACTGAGAAATATAATATTTATTCTGGGTTTTTCTTGACCCAGCTACAAACTATTACTTGGAAGTAGGAAAGATTAGATACTAGGGAACAGCTGCCTGGCTCTTCTCATCTGATAAAATTAGTGGTGCAGAGAGCTTTGCAAGAAAAAAACAAATATGCTTCATAGATGTTACCCCTAGATAACAAGGACATGGACAATTAAAAAATTATTCTTGACCCTGTTCTATATTTTCTGACTTTTTGGTGACACCTCTAGGATCATAAATTTATCCTTATTTTCAAAAACAAAATACACATTTCCTCTGTAAGAGCAGAACTTCATTTACTCTTCTTTTTCTTTGATTATTAAAAAAATGTTTATTATGTATCTGTGATGTCAGGTGTTAGGAGATATAAAGATGAGTAAGACAGGATCTCTAAAGAAATCAGTAGACCAGTTGCAGAGAGACACTAAAAGATAATCTTGAAATGACTATGAAAATTTCTATAAAAAGAAGCATACACAAAATTTTAAGGGAAACCTTAAAAAAAAAAAAAGTAAAGCCTGAGGAGCATTATGGCTGAATTGTGTCCCCCCAAAATTCCTATGTTGCAATCCTAGCTCCTAGTACCCTACGGCATGACTGTATTTGGAGATAAAGACTTTCAAAATGTGACTAAGTTAAAATGAGGTCTTTAAAGTGGGCCCTAATCCAACAGGACCAGTGTCCTTATAAGAAGAGGAAATTTGGACCCACAAGGAGACACAAGGGATGCATTCACAGAGGAAATCCAGGAAAAGACACAGCAAGCCGAGGACGGGGGCCTCAGGGGAAACCAAACCTGCCAACACCTTGATCTTGAACTTACACCTTCTAAAATTGTGAGAAAATCAATTTTTGTTGTTTAAGCCACCCAGCCTGTGGTATTTTGTTATGTCAGTGCTAGCCGACTAATACAGGGAGTCAGGAAAAAGTTCACAGAGAGCTGCATGCACTTGACCCAGCGCTCAGTGGATGAGTAGGAGTCTTCTAGGGGAAGCGGAGCGGAAAGCACATCCCCAGCCAAGGGCACGTGGAAGGAGCCAGAGGCATGAAGAGCATTTTCAGTGAAGGGAGCCCCTAATGGTTGGGGCACAGAGTGTGTGTGTGCGTGTATGCGTGCGTGTGGTTCTAGGAGACAGACCCAGAGAGTTTGCTACAACTTTGTATTAAGCCGGTTTACAATCAGTGGTATGCTAGCAAGTGTTTCACAGCTGACTGGGGAGGGTAGCAGACAGCCCTGAATCACACCATGGCATTTGCCAGTTTCTGCGGTGTGAATGCTCTCACCATGGCTGATTTCAAGCTCTCACCATGATTCACGGAACATGGAGTTGAGAAGAGACCCCTTATTAGCTGGTATTTCCACCATGCAGACACAAGAGACATAACCACCTCGAGGGCATAGGTAATAGTAAAAGTGTGCTAGAATAATTTGGAAACAACGAGTATTGAGTATTTACTATTTTTGGCTTTCATATAATTTATTATTTTTAATTTTATTTACATTCACTGTTTTCATATCATTTAATTGCAAGTTTATGTGACTTAATTGTGAATAATGGCTGTGTTTAACCACCAGTCCAGAAAATTCTTGACAATTTACCCTTCTGTTGTCACAACCCAGTATGAGCACACCCCTGTTTACATCCATTATTTCATAAATTATTCCACTTGCCACTTTTGGGTGGGGGCGGCGGTCAGGACTCTGTAAGTCATTGCAACTTTTGGGGTCTGGCTGAGCAGTGAACATGGGAGATCTGCTGAGAAAGCAGAGGATTGTGGGAGGCAGGAGAAAGAATCCTGGTGGCTCTACCAGTAGTTAGACCATCACGCAAGAGATGAGATTAACTGAAGCCCTCGAGAAGAGGGGTAAGGTCATTTTTGGAATGCGGGAGGAAGATAAAGGAAGATGTCTGGGAGAGAGGAGATCCTGAGCTGAATAGGAAGGTGGACAAGGGCGTTTTCAAAGTTGATGCCCTCTACGGGCTGAGCTCCTCACTAAGCAGGAGATCAGGCGATGTGCACACTTGCTCTGCTAACTGTACCAGGGTAACTCGTGGTTATCTGAAAGCCAGAGTATTGCAGCTCTGAGTGGGGAATGGATTCTGGCCACTACCAACCACCAGGTGCAAGGGCCAGGGTGAAGAGAGGCAGTGTATCCATGGTAACGCAGGGTCAGCAGGAGGTTGGGTACCAAAGGGAAGGCATCAAGAGAAGAAAATACAGAAAAACTAGACTGGGGAACCTACTCTCACTGAGATCACAGACACAGCCAGATGGGGGCTCTGCCATCTTCCCTCTCAAAGCCTTATCTATTTATCTACTTATCTACCTTCAGCTTTACTGCCCGCACCCCCCAGGCCATAGCACCTCCTTGTTCTCTCTGACCATCTTTCCTTCCCCTTATCATCCTTCCCCACCAGCACCCTCTTCTCCCTTAGCAGACCTTTCTGGTCAGCGGACAACCTGTTCTAGTAACCCCCCTTTCAGTCTCTCAAGGAAGGCACACCATCCTCCAGTCACTCCCCCACGGTCCTCACAGCAAAGCAAACCCCAGGTGTTCTGTCTTCTGGGGTCTCCACTGCTCTCCTTCTTCCTCAAACCCTCCCCCGCTCCCCACGGTCAGGGTCACAAATGACTGCTCTGCTCCACAGCAGGGAGAGTGATCGCTTAAGGTGTAAATCAACACTTTACCGCTACCCTTCAAAGCTGCAAGGGACTTCTTTCTGTTTATTTTACTTATCTATTTAGTTTTAATTTTAGCCTTGCAAGGACCTGCCTTCTGGCCTCTCTGTCCTACCTAGCCAGCAGACTGGCCACCTGGAGCACACCGGCCACAGAGTTTGAACCTGCCCCGGGCCTTTGCACATGTGTTTCCTTTACCAGCAATGTCTCTTCACCTTCCACTCTGCCATTCCCTCTGCCAGGCTGCCCCCTCTCCTCACTTAGGGTTCAGCTCGAGGTGGAATCAGATCTGCCCGTGGAATTCAATGCCAACACACCTGTCATACTGTATGACGTTGCTCTCCCTGATTTCTTCAGAGCTTCCATCACTCTTGGAAAAGATCTGATACATTCAGTCTGCAGACGGCAGCCCACGGACCAGATCTGACCCAGAGCCTGTTTCTGAAACCTTATGGCCCAGGGAGCTGTCTCTTTCAGGAAAGATTTGCTGATCCCTGGTCGACTTGTTGACTGTCTACCACCAGATCCCTGACAATGGGGGGTTTGTCTATTTCCTACTGTATCTCAAACACTCAGAAGCATGTCTGTCACTGAAGGGGTGATAATGAAGGAGTGATGGTATTGTTAGGAAAGACACTTGCGTGTCAACAGGCTAAGCCTGATGATAATTACAGTACCTCTAGCACTGCTGCAAAGAGTAAGGACTAAGGTGTATTAACAAGAGCTACTGTGCTGGGCACTGCTCTCAGTGTGTTGCTTGCATTTTGTTTGATGCTCCCATCAACTCTACAAGGGCGGTTTCATTCTACTTTGTTTTATATGGAAAGAAACCCAGGCTCAGTGAGAGAATGTCCATCTTCTCAGTGTTGATCGGAGGAACACAGGAACAGGAGATCTCTCAAACTTATGTTCCTTCTTCTCTCCTACCCTAGAAAGACCGTGAACTTCAGGGAAAGAGAAAGAACTTGGTTCCACATTGGACTTTGCAAGCTTTATGACTTGTGCGTGGATCTGGTTAGTGTGAGGCTGGGGGAATTGCCACCTATTTATGAGGATTGTTAAGGACTGAGTAAGATAAGAAACACATAATGTAGCCCCTGATACACAGGGGTACTCGAAACTGTTATCTTCCTTCTGTTTCTTTCTTTCTTTCTTTCTTTCTTTCTTTCTTTCTTTCTTTCTTTCTTTCTTTCTTTCTTTCTTTTTAAGATTTTACTTATTTGACAGACAGAGATCACAAGTAGGTAGAGAGACCGGCAGAGAGAGAGAGAGAGGAGGAAGCAGGCTTCCTGCTGAGCAGACAGCCCAATATGGGGCTTGATCCCAGGACTCTGGGATCATGACCTGAGTGGAAGGCAGAGGCTTTAACCCACTGAGCCACCCAGGCGCCCCCCTTCTGTTTCTTTGACTATGAATAGGACGAGATTCCTTCCATCTGTAGTTTTCCTCACCCCTGGAAGGGAGTCAGCAGAGGGTGGAGGGCCTACTCTCCAGCTTGGGTAGGCATTTGTGTCTGTGTTTTCACAGTAGGGACAGCACTCACCTGGGGTGGGACACTGGCCACAGTTTTCTCCTGGGTGACCCTCACCACTCCCTTTGATTAAAAACAATCCCACCTCTTCAGCGGCTTTCCCTCTGGGACATAGTGTTTCGACACCTTCTGCCTCTGCTTTCTCATATCCAACCCCCTGCCCTGATCCCTGCCCAGAACAAAGAGAAACTGAGATGGAAAACAATACCTGGCAAGAAACGAAATTACCCGTGGTTGCAGCACTGAGTGGATGCAGGGAAGGGTGCAAACAGGGTAGGTCATGATGGGTTTTGCAGGAATCTCAATATACTAAGACTATAATGAATTTAGTGTTGCCGGAAAAGAACATTTTGGGGGTGGTGGGAAAAGAGGCATGGAAATATATTACGGTTTGTGCATTAGTCAAGGGACACTCTGAATTAAGCAAGAAAAACCAACCCTGGCAAATGTTAGGAGGAAAAAAAATATGCACAGTTGATTGGGCAGATAGATTGTGGAATCAGAGGGTAGAGACTTCCTCTTCTGGCACCGTGTTGAATATTGGAAAGCATGATGGCTCAGTCTGGTAAGCATCTGCCTTCAATTCAGGTCACGATCCCAGAGTTCTGGGATCGAGCTCCATGTCCAGCTCCCTGCTCAGCTTCTCCCTCTGCCTCTGCTCCTCCCACCCCACTTATGCTTTCTCTCTCACTCTCAAATAAATAAATAAAATCTTAAAAAAAATTAGTAGCGTGTATCACCACAAACACTTTGATCACACTGGGTGTGATACACTAGGCATCCTTTAAAAGACATGTCTATTCTAATTGAGAGACAGTCTATAAAAATGCTTGACCAGTACTTCTTCAACTGTCAAAGTCATCAGAAACAAGCAAAGACTGAGAAGTGTTACAAACCAAGGAGGCAGATGGTGGGATCCTGGAACAGAAAAGGGATTTTTGTGGAAAAGCTAGCAAAATCTGCATGAAGTCTGAAGTTTAGTTAATAGGAATGGACCAACATTGGTTTCTTCATTTTGACAAATGTGCCAAGGTTAAGATGTCAACAGAATGAAAGGGATTCTCCATACCACCTTTACAACTTTTCTATAAACCTAAAATAATTCCCCCCCAAAAGTGTATCCATAAATCTGTCCACAACAAAGTAAGGGGAATCCACAAAGGCCCAGAGGAAGAAAAGGCAAAACCGCAAAGCAAAGTGATTCCCCATGCCAAGGAGGAATGCAGGACGAAACTTCGTGAGTCACAGCAGAGGCTCTTGTGAAAAGCAGGGATCCTCAAAGGGCGACACCCTCAGGAACGCACAGCACTGAGAATTCCCAGCCGTTGCCAAAGATGCTGACCAGAAAATGTGTCCATTTAGGCCTTGATGTGGGGCAAAAAATGGAAACTCTCCCGAGATCTCATAAACACAAGCGGCCCTTATTCTGGTTTAAACTTTCAATTTGTACTACCTGTTGTGGGTGGAATTGTGAGCCCTGAAAATCCGATGTTGAAATCCTAACCTCCAGTACCTTGGAATGTGACCATACCTGGAGGTAAGGCTTTAGAGGGGTTATTAAGTTAAAATGAGGCCATTAAGGTGGGCCCTAATTCAAGATGACTTGGCGTTCTATTAGAAGAAGAAATTTGGACGTGCAAAGAGAAACCAGGAGTGTGTGTGTGCTCAGAGCATCCCACGAGGACACAGCCAGAAGGTGGCCGTCTGCGAGGCAAGGAGAGAGACCTCGGGAGAAACCAACCTTTCCAATACCTCAATCTTAGACTTTGAGCCTCCAGAATTATGAGAAAAGAAGTTTCCATCGTTTAAGCCACTCAACTCGAGGAACTTTGTTATGGCAGCCTTACCGAGTGGCTCAGGAAAACCCAGGGAAAAATTTAATTTTAAGCAAACGCATAGGCAAAGCCCTTTTAAGGCCAATCTGGGTAAGAATTCACTCTCGTCTCAACATCCCAGGGCTTCCCAGTGATGAAGATCAGCCATATATGAACTCACAATAAAACAGAAAATCTTACCAGTAGCTTATTTTCCTCTTCAATGAAATTAGCTGTGTGGGGCTGGCGTGGGGGCTCCAAGGCCCTTGGGGTCCTCCATGTCTTGTATTTTCTATTATGCTGATTGGAATGGGTCTAAGAGGCAGTGGAAGAAGAAGACAGGAGAGCATCAAGCACAAACTTGCTGGGAGTTTTATTATAAAGGGAAGCAGGGAAATGGAGAGGTACTTGGGGTAGGAAGCAAAGACAAAAGAGGTTTGATTTTAAGATGGAGAAGGCACCTATGTTTGGATGCTCATGGGAATGGCACAGTTGAAGGGGAAAGAGGGCAGAAAGGGAGGAGGGGAGCACCACTGGGGAGATGTCTTTGCATTGCTCAGAGGGGAAGACGTATAGTACCTGGGCTGTGCAGTAAGGGTGGCTGACTAGGAAGGAGGGCTTCAAAGAAGAAAGAGCCTCCAGATTTGGAGATGGGACCAACGGGAACTGAACAAGGAGCTCACCCAACTGATGCTCGAGGGCCTCTCCCTGCTGCAGCGTCTTTGGGGGCCTGGGATGGATTGCGATAATGTATTCCTATGGTCACAAGGCTTTGTACATCTTTTATGAGATATTTTCAATGTCATAGATTCACTTAAGGCTTTCCAGCCCAAGTCTACTGTGTCACATTTCTGTATATTCTGGGGCATTAGAGTACATTCTGTACATTCTGGGATAGATAGGCACATGCGCTAACACACTATGCAGACACGCACGTTATTTTTATTTATTAATTTTTTACTTTTTTAATTTTAAAGATTTATTTATTTATTTGAGAGAGATAGAAGGAGAGAGGGCACGAGTGGGGGAAAGTGCAGAGGAAGAGGGAGAGAGAGAGAATCTCAAGCAGACTCTTTGCTGAGCATAGAGCCCAACCTGGGGCTCCATCTCACAACCCTGAGATCATGACTTGAGCCTAAATAAAGACTTGGGTGCTTAATTGACTGAGATGCCCAGGTGTCCCCCACAGACTTATTTTTAAAATTGTCTCACATGATTTTGGCAACTCCAAAATCTGCAGGGTGAGCTGATAGGCTGGAACCAGGAAAGAGCTGCAGTCTGGATTTAAAAGCGGTCTGCTGGGGCGCCTGGGTGGCTCAGTGGGTTAAGCCTCTGCCTTCAGCTCAGGTCGTGATCCCAGGGTCCTGGGATTGAGCCCCGCATCGGGCTCTCTGCTCAGCGGGGAGCCTGCTTCCTCCTCTCTCTCTCTCTCTGCCTGCCTCTCCACCTACTTGTGATCTCTCTCTCTCTCTCTCTGTCAAATAAATAAAATCTTTAAAAAAAAAAAAGCGGTCTGCTGTCAGAATTCCTTATTTCTCAGGGAGGTCAAGCTCTGTTCTATTAAACCCTTCAACTGATTAGATACAGCCCACCTATGTTATAGAAAGGGTAATCTACTTTACTCAATACACTGTGAAAGGATTCCCACCATTTGGTTAATTAATACATCCACCGCCTCACATATTTATCTTTTTTTTTTTTTTTGGTGAGTTATTTAAATAGTGAGACATTTAAAGTTGTACACTTTAGCAAATTTCAGTTATACAAAACAGTCTTAGCAACTATAGCTATCATGTTTTTTATTCCATTGTGTGTGTGTGTGAGAGACAGAGAGAGAGACATCTTCTCCATCCATTCATCTATTGATGGACAATTAGGTATAATTGGTATAATGAACATGGGGGTGCGGATATCCCTTCCTCATAGTGTTTTCATTTCCTTTGGAAAAATATTCAGAAGTGGGATTGCTGGATCATAGGGTAGCTCTATTTTTAACTTTTTGAGGAAACTCCATACTGCTGCTCACAGTGGCTGCACCAATTTGAATTCACACCAACAATACACAGGATTCCCTTTTCTCCATTTCCTCACCAATACTTGTCATCTCTTGCCTTTTCGATAATAGCCATTCTCACAAGTGTATGGGGAGATCTTATGGTTTTGATTTGCATTTCCCTGATTGTTAGTGACCTTAGCACCTTTTCATATATCCATTGACCATTTGTATGTCTTCTTTGGAAAAATGTTGATTCAGGTCCTCTGCCCACCTTTTTTTAAGTAGACTTCATGCCCAGCCTTTCCTTACTCATGAGTAAACCAAAGGTAGAGGGTGGGGACAAAATGTGTGTGCAGCCAGAAGGGAAAGGAAAATAATGTGGTCTTAGGCAGCATTTCCACCATTCTTGTAAGAACAAAATACATATGACACGTGCACAAACAACAAAATATGAATTGTGGAATTTCAGTGATTTTGCATGACTCAAACACTGATCTCTTCATTCAAAATTGGCATTGCACAACATAAGAATGGACAGTGAAATTCCCTCTCTCTCTGCCTGCCTCTCTGCCTACTTGTGATCTCTCTGTCTCTGTCAAATAAATAAGTAAAATCTTAAAAAAAAAACAAACCTACCATGATTGGTCAAGAGAGAACACAGAAGCAAGAAAAAGCTTTTCAAATCAGTGCTTATAATGACACTTTTTTCCCTGGCTTTTTGAACAAACGGTTATGCATTTTCATTTTGCACTGGGCCCCGTAAATTACCTAGCCAGCTCCGATAGCCCCCTCTTCTCAGATTCTACAACAGTGGGTTTATGTGCAATTAGGGTAGTGGGGGAGGGATGAGGTAGATCTTGACGTGCCACGGTATTATTTTAGGAAGGGTGGAGCTGACCATGATTCTGTGAAAGAATGCACTTCAGAAAATAAGTACGCAGATGAAAGAGTCTGCAGACTCACGCTCTCATTCTATATTGTCTCAGCATCGCCATTCTCAAATGAATGACAAATATCCTATCTTAGAGAGACAGAGAGAGAGGGAGGCAGACGAAGGCCAGGTCAGTAAATATCACACATCACACAAAACAAGTTAACAGAAGTAAAATAAGAATTAATGATAGGCTTTATGTCATCGATGTTGTTATGAAAGGCAAAAAAATATTTTTTTCATCCAAAATCATTATAAACTTCAGTCTTATGGTCTGATGTAGACTTAAGAAGGTTTTATTTTGATTGATCCATAAAATGAAAATAAACTCAATTATCATGCCTCATCCTTTTAGATTTTTTTAACATAAATATTTTATGGAAATTCGAGTATCTGAAGTAATAGCAATCTCGGAAATAATAGTCCTGCTCTCCTTTTGCAAATTTTAAAAGTTTGTTTTCTTTAAAAGCTACTCTGAGGGATGCCGGGGTGGAGGGGCTCGGTTAAGTGTCTGCCTTCTGCTCAGGTCATGATCCCAGGGTCCTGGGATCAGGCCCCGCATCAGGCTCTTTGCTCAGCGGGGAGCCTGCTTCTCCCTCTCGTTCTGCCTGTCTCTCTGCCTACTAGTGATCTCTCTGTCTCTGTCAAATAAATAAATGAAATCTTTAAAAAAAAATAAAGAAAACTTGTTTTCCCTAGAGAGAGAAAACGATACAAAACAGTGATATTTCCCCTATTTCTCTGATGATCTGCTGCTTTTAATATCTTATCTGTTAAGCTAGCCAAGCGATACTACAGGATGTAATCAAGATGTGTCTAGTCTTTGAAAGCTGTTATACTGACTCAATGCCATCTGTTGGGGACAAAGAATCACAAAGGCATACAACCACAAATTACAAAAAAAGAAAAGGTTGCAGCCAGTTTCCCCCAGCACTAGGCAACATCTGGACTATACTTAATGCGTCATGATTTCTCTTATCTCACATAACAGTCTAGCAAGAAATAGGTGCTCCCTTCTTGTGTACTCTTGCAAATTGGTGTATTGATTATTTATCTCTATGCTCATTAGTACAGGGGATATCTTATGTAGTATGAAAGACATTTATTGAGCACTTACTTACCTTATTCTGTGCAACTTACCTGGAATATCTAACTTCCACCTCCAATAACACTATAAGCAGGTCTTATTATTAAATCATTTTTCAGATAAGGAAATCGAGGATTTGAGAATGAGCGATTTGTCCAAACTCAGGAAACCTGTAAGCAGTGAAGACAGGATTGAAACCCTGGTACTTTGATTCTAGAGCCCATCAAAGTATGCCATACTTGCTTCTCAGGTGTCTACAAAAATACCAAAATTTGTTAGCTAATATAGGGGATTAAGATTCACCTCTCCTCCTTCTCCTCACAAGGATGATGGATCTCCTGCTTGGGTACCCACTACATTTGAACTCTTAAAGGCAAGATAGCAGAAGGGAAATATAGTAAGGCAAGAGAAGCCCAGTGTCATTCGTTTCTGTCCAGGATTTTGTCTTCTAAAACCAGTGGAAACTAAAGCCAATGGAAAGAAGTAGAATGGAACAGAATTTCCCTTTGCTGCCCAGAATAGTAAGAAATGGTCTTACAATATTTGTAAGAAAATACAAACCAGTGATATTTACATGAACCTCTGGACAATTTTAGAGACTTTATTTAATCAGATGGTCCAGGAGCACTTAGTGAGGAATGTGTTGTACACTATGAGCTGGCTTGGATTCCCTAAGAGCAAAGCTGACACTCTAAACTAACTTCTAAAAAGGTTACCGGAATTTTATAATGGAAATATCCTGCCAACCCTAAGTACTTTGAAAAGTTTGTGGCCTGTGAGTCAGGCTGAAGGGTAACACGTCTCCATTGATTATATTATCAGTTTTTTTGATCAGTGTGACTCTGGGGAGACTTTTCAAATGGCATGCTGCAGGTTGATACACTTGACTCTGTCCTCATAGACTTTTTCCAAATCAGTAATTTGGATAAAAACACAGCAGAAATGTTGATCATATTTCAGAGTAATCAAGTATCCATTGTAAAGCATGATTGCTTCAAGATTCTTAGGCATTTGCGTCAGGTTCCCTGCTCACTGGGAAGCCCGATTCTCCCTCTCCCTCTACCTGCCACTTCCCCTGCTTAGCTGCTCCATCTCTCCCTCTCTCTTAAATAAATGAATAAATAAATGAATCTTAGGGAAAAAAGATTCTTAGGCATTGAGGGGCACCTGGGTGGTTCAGTCGGTTGAGCAGCTGACTCTTGATTTCAGCTCAAGTTATGATCCCAGGGCCCTGGGATTGAGCTCTCTCTCTCTCATATATATATATATATTTTTATATATATTATATATTAATATATATTTCATATTTTAATAATAATTAAATATAATTTAACATATAAATTTCATCTTTTTTGTAGTGGCCAAGCCTTCAAGACTTTCATAATGTGTAGAAATCATATACATATATGACATATATGATTATAATAATATATAATATATAGTCATATATATTATATATATAATATAGACATAAAAGCTCTTCTATATATATATACACACATATACATATATAGTAATATAATATATAATAATAAATATATATATTTATATATATATAAAGATTCCTAGGCATCGTGTAAACTTTGAAGGCTTGGTTACTATAGAAAAGATGAAATTTAGTGGGGAAAAAATAAGAAATTCCCTGTTTAGATTTTGAAAACAGACTTATTTATAGGAAGAGTTTGTATTAGTCAGGATAGGCTAAATTATGTGGTTGTAACAAGTAACACCCTCAGAATTCCAGGGACTTGACAATAAGGTTTTATTTCTCATTCACCTTACATGTCCACAGTGGGTCATCTGGGGACTTTGCTTTGCATTTTCCTCACTCTGGAATCCAGGCAGGTAGAGAAGTTATCATCAGAACATCACTGGTCACAGTGACAGAGAAAAATCCAATTATCCCTTAAAGCTCCCAGTGAAGCGTCATGTCATCTTACATCACCTTGAGCAAGAAAGAGACGTGACTACTCCTGGGGCTAGAGGGAGAGAGCAGTGCAGCTCTACCATGTGCCCGCAGGGAGAAGAGAGTCCTCAGGACCACCCAGTGAGACCCAGCATGACAGCAGTTGATGTGAAGAAGAGTGGGAGTGTGTTGGTTGATGGCAAAATTTGGTTGATGAAAAATTAAAGCAGACTTAAGAGTGCATTGGTTGAAGTATCTGTGGTTGGCTGAGTAATGGCTCCCAAAGAGACCTCAGCCCTAATGTCCAGAACCTGAGAATGTTGCCCTCTCTGGCAGAAAGGACTTTGTATCCCTGATTACACTAAGGATTTCGAGATGGGAAGATTATCCTGGATTATCCAGTTGGGCCTTAAATATACTTGCAAATGTCCGTATAAAAGAAGGAGACAAGATAGACTTTGAAGATGGAGAAAGGCAGGAGCGTGCAGACATCTTGATTTTAGTCCTGCCAGATTCAGGTTACTCTTCTAAGCTCCAGAAATGTGGGATAGCTAATTTATCTTTTCTTTTTTAAAGATTACATTTATTTATTTGTTTGGGTGGTGGGAAGAGAGAGAAAAAGAGAGCACAAGCAGGGGGAGTGGCAGGCAGAGGGAGAAGCAGGCTCCCCACTGAGCAAGGGGCTCGATGCAGGGCTCTATGCGGGGTTCGATGCGGGGTTGGATCCTAGGACTCTGGGATCATGACTTGGGCCGAAGGCAGACACTCAACTGACTGAGCCACCCAGATGCCCCTAATTTATCTTGTATTAAGCCACCGATTTTGTTATAGAAGCGAAAGGAAACTACCTCAGCGTCTAAATCAAGAGTTCTTTTGTTCCCAGACGAAATAATCAGAATCATCAAGAGGCTGGATAGTAGCACATCACATACAGAACTGCGAGGGAAGTTCAAGCTGGAGCAGAAATAAAGACAATGGAGGCTTTCATATCTAAGGGCTGTCTGGTAGGTATGGGTGAGATCTGCTGTGTGTGGACACAGAAGCCAGAACTGGATCGGTGAGTGGTGTTGTTACAGCGATCGGCTCGCAACAAGAATGCAGCCCCGTCAACGTCAGAATAGTCGGTCGGTGCCACTGGACAGGGGCATGAAGACGCTCCATGACCACTGCTTGAGGATATTGTCAAAAAGAATCCTGACTTTGGTAGGAAATTTAGAAAAATAACTTCTCAAGTCCCTTCTCTGATTTTTCCCCCTTCTGTATCTGATCCTGACCGTTTCCTTGAGAAGAACCCCACAGGTTGGTTTGCAAGTGTGGGAGGTGGTGGCGCTGTCCTAAGAGGGGAAATTATCGGCCCAGCAGTCAATAAAGGTGCTGGTCAAGGGGGAGAGACGTAACTCAGATTAGAAGTCAGGACACATGTCAGGAGGCAGGAAGGTGCCCAGGGAGAGAACCTCAAAGGAACAACTAGTCAGAAGACCTAGGGAAAGGGGAGTGTGAAAAAGGCTTCATCCTTCGGTAAGCTGAGGTTCAAATAGGTCAAAAGGAAAAGATAGAGAGTTCTGGAAATGAACCCTGTGAATATTTTCATATATTTTAAACTCACCATGTCAACTGTGTAGCTTAAGGGTCTGGGTTGGATCCTAAAGGGACCTCATGATTTGGCTTTCCTCTTCCCTCTGTCTGTGCTCAGTCTCCATGAGTGACTCCTTGGGCTTCCCTTCGAGATCGTGTTTCTCTGAGCATGGTCTGCGTCCTCATCACCAGGTGCTAGTTAAGAACGCCAGGATCGCCAAGGTGGGGCCTGAGAACCTTGATGCTTAGCCAGCTCCTAGCTGATTTCTCTTACTTGTTGAAGTTTAATATCCAGTGCCTTAAATACGAACACTCTGAAATCTTACCCTTGTAATCTCTTCCTCCTTCTTTTATGTTCTTGCTATCCCATCACCTAGGATATAGATAAAATATTTGTGAAATGAATGAATGGTGTCACCTGAAGGTTTTCAACTCTTCCCTGTGTGTTGGATGAGGATTCCTAGAATCAGATCTCTAGGCCACATCTCTCCTGAGACAGACCAAACTCCCACCTGTGCATCATTCAACAGATACCCCAAGCTTACCAACACCTTGCAGAATGGAGCTCATTGGCTTTTCTCTAGAGCTCGCTTCTCCCTTGCAAGTGCATTCTTTCCTCAGCTTTCCTTAGCTATGGCCACTCCCTACCCTGTGTTTGAAGGAAAAAAAATGGAAAACTTATTTTACTCAGCCCCATTCCCATTGGGATATTCATCAAACCCCAAACTTTTTTATTGCAACATCTTCTGATTCTGTCCCTTAACCTTCGCTCTCCACTGTAGTTACTCTAGCTCAAATTTGTGTTCTTGTTGCCAGGAAAACTGCAAGAGCCTCATAATTAATCCTTTAACTGCTGGTCTCTCCCCACTGCAGCCATTTTTTATCCCTGCCACAAGAAGTCAGGCCCTAAAAGAAAGCTCGATCCCATCCACTCCCTCTCCTTTTCGATAGGATGACTTCCAGATTCTTGAGGATGGTGGGCAAAACTCTTTAGTTTGTTTCCAGCCTTATTCTAATCTTGTCTTCCTCTCCATTCCCCTACTCATGCATGAACCTTATGGCCCAGTTACATTCAACCTCTCACGGTTCTGGGCCAACCAGCTTTTGACACCTGTATGCCTTCAAACACACTAGGTCCTTTGTCTTAATTGCCCACCTTCTTCTCTGCCTGGCACTCTGAGAACAGTTCCCATCACGTCTCTTGAATAAGTTTTTTAAGTGAAGATATGCATACTTATCCGTAGGCTTCTAACACCTCAGCATCCGTTCATGTCTCTATTATATTACAGTATTGCAGTGACTAGAAATTAGCTATGTATCAACTTCCTCCCCCAGTAGACTATGATCTTCTAAGAAAAGAGGCAGTGTCTTTTCCATCTTTGCATTTCCATTGCCTGACATAGAACCTGTTACATAGTAGCTGCTAAATAAATGTTTGTTTCAGGATTCATCAATATCAGAGCTGATGTCAGGGACGTCCCTAGAATGGTTCTATTTGGGAGGGCACCACAGAGACCACCTGGCACCAGTGACAAGTGAGGTTGCCTTTGGATAGTCTTCCTGAGGTCTTGGAATTGTAACTCTATTTTAGCTCTCCTTCCACACGTGGGATAGATGAAAATCATTAGGTGATTTTTAAAAAGGCTTATTTGAAGATTTAACCTTTATTAGAACTTTCTATATCTGAATATTGCTCCAATCCCCATGAGAGAATCTTCTTAAGTCTTATTCTTAGAGAGAGTTTAATATAGCAACAGTAGGACAAGCTATGACTTATTGCAATGGAGGAGGAAAGTGCTTATGCATTATATTCAACAATTAAATATAACTACATTCAGTATGAATTAAGGCTACCAATTTTCCATGGGGGATGCAACCGCCAAGGCCCTCTCCCTCTTCTGAAAGGCCCTTCCTGGAATTTGCACTTGATCCCTTCATGCCTGTCCCTGTGCCCATTGGGAGGTCATGACTGTTGACTGAAGTCAACGAAGGAGATTCCCTGCTTGGAACTTTGGAGAGCCACCACCAGTCCAGCAGGGACTTAAAAACCTGGACTTGCAAAATATGGAATTCAAAATAGTGAATTCAGTGCAAAGAATCTTTTTTTAAAATTAAATTTAATTTTATTTGAATTCAATCAATTAACATATAGTAAGTTATTAATTTCAGAGGTAGAGTTCAGTGATTAATTAACTGTATATAAAACCCAGTGCTCATTACATCACGGGACTTCCTTAATGCCTGTCACCCAGTTATCCTATCCCCCCATCCCCCTCTCCTTCAGCAACCCTGTTTGTTTCTTATGGTTAAGAGTCTTTTATTTTTCCCTCCCTTGCCCTATACTCCTCTGTTTTGTTTCTTAAATTCCACATATGAGTGAAATCATATGATAATTGTCTTTCTCTGATTGACTTATTTTGCTTAGCATAATATTCTCTTGTTCCATCCACTTGTTGCAAATGGCAAGATGGCATTTTTTAAAGTTATTTATTTATTTATTTGACAGAGAAAGAGAGAACACAAGCCAGGGGACCAGCAGGCTGAGGGAGAGGGAGAAGCAGGCTCCCTGCTGAGCAGGGAGCCAATTTGGGACTTGATCTCAGGACCCCAGGATCATGACCTGAGCGAAAGGCAGACGCTTAACCAACTGAGCCACCCAGGTGCCCCAAGATTTCTTTCTTTCTTTCTTTCTTTTTTTTTTTTTTAAATTGAGTAATTCAATTTGAGTAATTTGAGTAATTCAATAAATAGTATCTCTCTCTTCTCTATTCCCTCAAGGAATGGATAAAACATAATAAAAACCAGGAAAAAAATTTATCAGCAAGACCCAAAGAAAGAGGTACAGCTTCATGCCACTGTCATCAAAATGGGGTAGGCTATGGAGAAGGGGAACAGAAGATTCTGGAGTGGTTTTGCTCAGTTTCCAAAAATGCTCACCAATCTTCCCCAGTGCAGAGAGATGGGGACGGAGGGTTAAGTCCAGGGAAAAGATGCAGGAAAAGTAGCAGGAACCACGGCCTCCTCTTACCACCTCGGAATTATCCAGTGAGCAAAGGATATATGAGGCTTTCTCATTTTTCCAGGGGTCATCACTGAACTGTGGGGCTGAGCCAAGACTGCGGGAACTTCCATGTACATGGTTAGCTACATCCACCCCTGGGTGGAGTGAACCTTGGCACAGAATCCTGACTGAGTGAGAACATCTCAGACAGGAGAGCAGAGACCAGGTATTGGGTGATTTATGATTCTCTATTTTCATCTTTGGTCTTCTCCATCAATAAATGTTTTATAATGAGTGTACACCATTAAAAGATAAAAGTAATAAAATCACAATCCTTAAAGAAAAACAAAGAAGCCCATAAAAAACTCCAATCTTGAGAAATCCCTTTTTGGCTTTTCTTAGGATCCCTTAGGAAAGGAATACCAGTTTGCCAACCCAAACTCAGCTCTCCCTCAGACTAATTAAAGTGACTAATCTCCCTGTGAGCTTTCTTCCCTGGCAAACTAAACAGAGTAAGATATCCCTGGTCTAACCCAGTATGTTCAGAGACTGGAGAAAATTGGGAGTTAGAACTAGTTAATGAAGGGAAATGGTTGGAAAGTCTCCAAAAGAGTACTACACAGATTTTTTTCGAGGACGGAAACATTCGGCAAGGGAGCTGGATTCTTCATACTGTCCGAGTGGTGTTTCTACTTTTTTCTGAAACCAGACAGAGTTGAAGACAAATGCTCACAGCGGCTCCACTACCAATGTCACAATTCTTTTAGCCCCTCCCCCTCCCTTCCCTGGGCTCCATGCACCCCTCATGTCACTTTTCCACCTGGAAGACAGTAATATTTCAAGCATCACATCATTGCACAGACTTGCGTTCAATGCTAGCTACAGTAGGCTTAAGTGACAAAATCATTTACACATGAGAAAATGCTCCTGTGTCTATTTAAAACGAAATCCTAGGATAGGAGCATAACATTCTAGCTGGCAGGATTTATACCCTTTCCATCTTTCTTTTTTTCCTCCAATTTGCAAAACGGGCACATATTATGTATAGATACAGAAAAAAAAAGAATATATAATTTGCAACCAAATAAGAAATTCCGAAGTGGATTTTTTAAATACTTGTATCCCCTGACCTTTTCCCTTCCGTCCCCACACACAACAAAACAGTAATTGAATTAATTTCTCCTGTAGAAGTTATTCCTTAAATGAGGACAACTGGTTTAAGGAGGAAATTTGGGACAAATGAAAGGAAATAACTTCTTCAAGCAGCTTGCGGTCAGCTAAAGGAATTTGCTGTCAGAGAAGGTCAGATGGTCAAAGGCAGTCGTTGGATGACTTGAAAGGCGAGCCAAATGAGGCCTTTTCCAGGGGGGGGCAGCGACGGGAGGAAGGCAAGCCGGGAGGAAGGGAAGGGGTCAGGAGGAAGGCAAGCAAGGACCGCCCAATTCTCAGCTGGTCAGGAGAAGCTTTAGGGTGAAGAAGAGTTTCTGCTGGAACTCGTAACAGGAACATCCTCCCGACCTTGATATGAATATTCCGAACAAGACCTTACGGATCAATTGCTCCTGCAAACTGAAGCCACTTCCGCTTTGTTGCTGCATCTGACCTTCGGTCTGCCCAACGGACTCGCTCTAAGCGGCCATGTGGAAGGTGGTTGTTATTCTCGAATGCACTTGGCCATTTACTGAGTTTGTTTAAGACCCTGTGCCAGGTGCTGGCAACACCCGAGCAAGTAAGAAGGGGAGCGCTCACAGTCTACAAGGAAAACAGATACGTGAAGAGAGAATTATAGAGCAACCTAGTAACACTGTGATACCGGTGAGGTGCGAGGGCCACGGGACCTAGATGTAATGCGTTTTGCTGAGTTGGGGGAGGGGGTCATGATGTGTTTTCCCAAACTTTCCTAAAGTAAGAATCATCCTTAAAAACTGGCCGGAAAGGGGTGCCCTGCTGGCTCAGGCTCGGGCAGCTCTTGATCTCAGGGCCTTGAGTTTAAGCCGCACGTTGGGAGTGGAGGCTACTTTAAATGAACGAATGAATGAATGCATGCTGGAAAAGCCAACTCTTTGATTTCAACTCAGACCAACAGAATGAGAAGTTCGGGGAGAGGCCAGGAATTCATACACCGACGGTCCGCAGCTTAACGACGGTGCGATTTCCCAAGTTTTAGGCCCCCGCTTAACCAGCATTTCCTTCACGAAACATCTCCTGATGCCCGGAGTCCGGGTTAGGCACCCGTCCTGAGTATTCTGACAGCACCTTTTACCCTCCCTGCCACACTGAATTGGTAATTACATGTTTGCTTGTCGGACTAACTCGCAGCCGTATGATCTGTGTCTCTAGTCCCAGGACACACAGCCCGAGACTGCCAGGAAGAGCTCTGTCAACGGAGGTTCCCGAATGGAATGGAATTAAATCGAAGGTCCCCACCAAACAGATGGAAAAGGATTCGCAAAGCTCAGAGACTTGAAAGTTGTGCAAGATGTGTTTGGGACCCAGACGATAGATTAGTGTGAGCAGCGCTCATAAACCACAGGGAAAAGTAACCAAAGATACAGCAGGGAGTGAGCAGCCCTGAGGGCCACACAGCTGGCTGGCAGCAGCTCCAGATGGAACTCTCCGATCTTAGGCTTGACTATGAACTTCCGGAAAGAATTTCGGTGAGTTTAGACACCTGAAGCCTATGGACCCCGGGTTAAGAACTTTGACTTGAAAGGAGACTCTGTAGGGAGAGTAACTTTGACAGAAGAGGATGGATGGAATCAGGAGGAGTTGGGGGGTGGGGTGAGGGGGTGGAGAGCTGTTTTTTAAATGAAATTAATGAAACTCATCACACTCATTTAGGTCTTGTCCTGTGGCTGCCTTGGAGCAGCACAGACAGTTGAATTATTGCAGCTGAGATCTTATAGCCTAGAAAACCCAAAGTGGTCCCAAGCAGTTCTTTTATGGAAAACACTTGCTAACCAGGGAGGTGGCTCTGATCATATTCTGGTCTGGTGGGTTTTCTACACATGCATTCTGCAGTTGGTGTCCTTTTATTTAAGAAAAAAAAAAAAAAAAGGATTTTATGCATTTTAAATTGCTTTTCCTTTTCCAGGTTAAAAAATTAAATAAAATACAAAATAAACCAACAAACCCCAGAAAAACCTAGTGCCAAATAGTGGCATGGTCATTAAAATGTTTTAAGTCAGAAATTTAAAGTTATGTAAATATTTTAAATGGATTACTTCCGTTAGATCCAGCCTTTCCCGGATGTTTTCCTCAAGGAGTTGGGGGGCAGCCCAGGGGAGTGCGGCCGGTGAGCCACCTCTGTGAATCTGCCTTAATTATTTAGCTATGGAGTACCTCAGTTTCCCCTTTTGTAGCCTAGAATAACAGATGCTCATTTTCCCCAGAGTTGCTGTGATGAATAAACGATACAATGCAGGTCTGGTAAATAGTTCTCATGGAATGTTAGTTACTAACAACGCTCGTGTCTGAAAGACATCACCCGAGCACTGGTGTCTAATAAATTTTATTCCTAGCCTGGATTTTACTCTGTTTAAGTCTGTATAAAAAGGACTTCAATGACAGCATAATGCAGCCATGATGAGGAAATCCAGCCCATAACACAGGGCCCCGCACATATTTAGTTCTGAATAAAAGTTTGTCCACTGATTGGATCAATGAATGTTGAGTGGTGAGAGCCTTTTATAAATGTCAGAAGATGGAAATGCCTTTTAAAAATACTTATTTACTTATTTATCAGAGAGAGAAAGCGTGAGCACAAGCAGAGGGAGCAGCAGACAGAGGGAGAAGCAGGCTCCCCACTGAGCGAGGGGCTTGATGTGGAGGATCCCAGAACCCTGGGATCATGACCAGAGCCGAAGGCAGACGTTCAACCAACTGAGCCACCCAGGTGTCCCCAGTGGAAATGCCTTTTAATGAATTAAACCAGAAGCTCATTTTTATACCTTTAAAAATACGGTGCATGTAATATGGAGATGATCGAAACATAAGCAATTCTGGACGAGATGATATTGAAGTGAGAAACAAATTATGGGAAGGATCAAGAAAAAAATGCCTTGAAGAAGTGGGGCAGGTATGCTTTGCTGACAAGGAAATTGACCATTTTCATTTACCCAACATCCTGCCCTTTCTCGTCCTCCTTCCCCCTCTGGTCAGCCATAATTCATTTGGTTCCCATCAGAAATATTTAAAGAACCCTTTGTAACAACTCTACAGTTGTAGATGGGGATACAATTTATCTCTTAAATCTTTCATAGGGACCTTTTGTTTTCTGCCTGCTCACAATCTCTCAGCATGGCTGTTGAAACAATTTACGGGTGTGCTGACTTTCTCTCTTTTTTGCTTCTCTTAGATTCTTTATCCAAGGTTCCCAAGCATTTAAACATATTAACTCTTTTCAGAGAATTCTTTTTTGTTTGAAAATTTTTTTTGCCATTTCATATTGATTTCTCTCTTTTTTTTCTGTTGTGATAAGAAGAGAGAACACCCTTATAAATTTTAAGTGTACAGTACAGTATTTCTAACTGTAAGCGCAATGTCGTACAATGGACCTTCAGAGCCTTTTCATCCTATATAACTGAAACTTTCTACCTGTTGAACAGCAACCTCCCAATTCCCTCTCCCTGCATTAGACCATTTTTATTTTTATGACACTGATACATTGAGAAGATAAATGGGATTATCTTAAGACAGGAGTTAGAGGGAAGAGAGAAAATGCAAAAGGAGAATTGGTTATTTTCTAAAAGATACACTCCCTCCCTGTCACAAGTACTTTGCATCTAACTGGGGAACAGCAGAAGCTTTCAAACTTAAGAGTTACAAGAAAATATA
Source organism: Lutra lutra (assembly GCF_902655055.1). Lineage (NCBI taxonomy): Eukaryota > Metazoa > Chordata > Mammalia > Carnivora > Mustelidae > Lutra > Lutra lutra. The sequence continues at coordinate 13,769,371 of NC_062282.1, forward strand.
GAATTTGCCAGAATCACAGAGGCAAGAAAGGCCCTGAATAGCAAAATGCAGACTAGATTGGGACAAGTTCTGTGGGAAGAATGAAGAAAGTTCTGTGGGAACCCAATGGATTGAACTTCAGTCTGGGAGTTCAGTGTCTCTGGGACTCCCACTGCCCACCACAGTGATTTTCTTGGGAACCTTCTGGATCATTCTTTTCCATTCACAAAGAAGGTGTGGTGGGCCAGTCTGACTTCTTTCCTAATTAAGAGAAAAGAGTGGTCATATCTAGCACTGACTGAACACATCACACTGTTCTGGGTTTCCTGTCCCCTTGCTTTTCCCAGTAGAAAGAAAAAGAGAACCATGGAGGAGAAAGCTAAAATTGTGTCCTTATGTAAATAAGTTAATTTTTTTTTTTTCACCTGCAAAAAAAAGATTTAGGAGGCCCAAATAGTACAGCTCTATAAAGTGCTTTGACATTTTGAGAAGGAAAAATGATCCATGAGTGGATTTAATCTAACCTGAATTATCTTAAATAAAGCCACAGTAGTTTGGGATTAAAATCTTTCATTTCTCTTTGAAGACCTGGTTTTTAGAATGTATGAGTTAACCACCAGCTGCACAAGAAGGTTCACTCTGGAACATATTTAACTTTCTCTTAAGATTTACTTTAAACTACTAAGCTTTTTAGAAAACAAGGGTAGTAAAGAGTCTAGCTCAGGGCATAAGCAAAACTGATAAAAGTGAATTCCTTCCATGAAAATTTGTTCCTTTGAAGTTATCGCCATCAGATGAAAACCCATGAAGCTGACATGATTTGAGTTTGGTTAAGAGATTTTAAAAAAAGGTGCAGTGATCAATTTCATGTTCATCCTGGAAGAGCAAAGTTGGAGGAATTGTATGAGGCCCATAGTCCAAAATGTCTTGTTTATGAGAGAAGAGTAAGTTGCAAATCAAACAAACAAGAAAAAAAAAAAAAGAGGGTGGATAATGCCATATGATTACCACCTTTGTTTTGATTTTTAGCCCCTCAAATTTTATATTAATGGCTTTCATAAAAGGATCCCAGGTTATTTATTTTCTTATTTGTTTCTTCATAAAAACCCAAGAACAGAGGGAGGTACATGATCTTTCTTTCCTTTTCTTCTTCCTTTTTCCATCTCTGCCCTTAAACTCAATCTCACTGCATCCTCCAGGAGCCTCATTTTCCATGTGGACGAAGGTAATGATCTAATTGCCCCTGAACCACAGGCACTCTAACAGTCACTGTGGTTGGGAGAACTGAGCCCTCTGGAAGGAATTTTGCCCATCAGCGTCTGCATAGCCTGGTGTTCCATTGAGTTTTACGATGGATGTGGGGTGTGGTGCTGAAACCCACAAGCGGATAGGTGATGCCCCGACAGCTTGACATTGTTGTCCACATATGAAATCACCCAGGATGTGTGGACGTGATGGAGAAATTATACTGGGCAAAATGACATAACTAAAGGAAAGGGATATAGATGCGATTCCCTGGAACAGCAGGGAAAGTCAGGTTTCTTCTCATTAAATATGATGGTATCTGTTCTGATCGTTGGGTATATACAGGAGGCGCCTGAGTAGCAGTGGCCTCTTGGTTGTGTGAGGTGATTTCCTTATCAGCCGTGGCATTTCACAGAAGTCCCCTCCCTTGTTTTTGGTCTGATGACCCTGCCACGGTCCACAGCACAGGTTACACGCAGAAAACTCTTTCTATTTCTTTAAGTAGATGAACACCAATTTTTTTCCAATTTATGAATGAGCTTTTCTGGAGAGCTGGTCATTTTTGTTGGGCAAATGACTCTTTTTTTCTGTTGTTATTCTTTTAGGGACTTTTTATTATGTACTTGCTCATTTCCTGCAGCTGGGCATGATTTGTCAACTATTTCAACAAGCCAGTCCCTTCTTTCCATTAGTCAAGAAGAAAAGGATAGAAGGGAAGCTGTCACGTCTCTTTCCTCCAACAGATTTCCATTTTCTCTTTCATTTTCCCCTCTTGCTCCTCAGTGTTGATTTTCAGGACCAGATTCTGAATGATTTTCTGAATGAACCTCAGTTTCATTCAATCATAAATTTCTCCAAGAAGCACCTGCTTGTCCTATCAGGAATAGCAAGATGGATTCTAAAAGTCTGAGTTCGCTGTAGAAGGCAGGTACCTTCTGAAATAAAAACTGGAAGGAATTGGGAAGAGACGGGGTGATGTGAACAAAGAAGAAGAAAGAAAGCAGAGATGGGAGAGAGCTATGGAATTGACGGAAGAGGAAGTGAAAACAAAATGGGAAAGAAAAGGATGTATTTAAAAAGAAAAAACATAACAAAAGAAAGATAAATTCAGAACCAAGGGGGTGCAGATGATTCTCTTGGTCCCTGGGAACCAAGCAGAGTGATAAGTGTTAGTCTCTATCCACCAAAGACTTACAGTTAAGAGCCGAAATAAGATTTAAAAAATATGCAAAGACCCATTTGTCTTTGGCTTTACTTCTTTCCTGAGATATATAGGAAGAAAGGTTTTTAAGTAGGTAACATCTTTCACTTCTCTGTTGAAGAACTTCAGGCGCGTGGAAAATCTTAAGATCTAAAGGTTTGCCATCTGTATTTTGTTGGTTATAAATCCCTTTTCTATCTTGCAGCCTGGGCAGGGGGCTTTGTGGACGTCCAAGGCACAGGGGACAATCCCTGGGCTGTGCCCCCCTCCTCTCCATCCAGAAGCCAGAACATTGTGTGTCAGATAAGTGGGGGGGAGAAAGGACATACTTTCTCCTCCTCCCAAAGCTGTTAGTGTTCTGTTCTCCAATAAGCTACGGTAACAATTGATCTCTGTGTGGCGAATCGGATACTCATTGCATCTTGCTGAGCCACACACTTAACGGAGCAGAATTCCATCACAAACGACCTCTTCTCTCCTCTTAATGGACGGTCATCTCTGAACCACAAGGGCTTGTTGTTGCCCAGGTCACTGGCTCGCAGCCTCGGCAACACACACAGCACTTCGGGCAGGAAAGCGAGGGGCTCATGACTCCATAAAAGGGCGCAGTGTGCTGAGCCGGGGAAGGCGAACGCGCACGCGTCCTTGACCTTGACGCACTGAAGGAAGTCAGGGGGAGGAAGCTGGCCTGGCGGGGGGGGCGTGTGATATTTTTGGCAGCGATGTTCTCACTACCTGCGCTGCGTGTTTGTGTCTATTATGATGTTTACTGCAACTTGAGAAAGAATAGGTACTAAATTGGGAGATGATGAACTTCTCAGCTGGAGAGAGAACGGGATCTCACAGAGAAACAACATTTGGGTTTTGAGATGTTGTGTTCTCTTCGAGTTTACATTTAGATGTTAGGATAAGGAAGGGAAACACACGTCCAGAAGACAGAAACAGTTTAGTTTTGTGCGGCCCAAGGAAGACGCATGGAAATGTTTGAAGTGAGCTTTACCGTTGTTTGGTCTAGAAAGATTAAGGGCTTGAGGCTTTGCTCGCCTCATCACCACATCCTTGGACATTTTTAGTCTGGCTGGGGAGTTTTTTTCTCAAGATTCTATTTTATTTCAGCAAGTGTTTGTTGCTCCTGGATGGTAGATTTGCTAAGAAACTGTTTTGGATTTTGATCACCTTTCAAGACCAATGGCGTTTTGGGGGGTTGTCCCTGGAAAGGACTTTGAAAGCTCAGTAAAAACTCTGTTAATCTCTGTGGTCAAGAAATAAAGTCACACCACAAAGGTGCTTGTCTCTAGACTTGTCAGGAGCCCCTGGCAATACCATTCAAGATAGTTTAGGCCCAGACTGGAAGGAAAAGATGAATGCTTTCCTCAGAGGGAGGTGACTGGAAGGAAAAGATGAATGCTTTCCTCAGAGGGAAGTGACTGGGGGGTCTAGATGGCGGGGCCTCTGGGCAAAAGCCCATTCACCAGAAGGATAATTAGTGTGTGGAATAGTGAGCAGAGCCTGTTCTTGTAGAAAGTCCCTTGTAATTACCCACCAGGAATGTTCTCGGGACATCTTTTCCCCTTTATTAAAGGGCTGTGAGACCACTGCACCATCAATGTTTGGCCTTTTATCTTAAGGAGAATTCCCTTTTTCTTCTTATTTTACCTCTCAAGAGTATAATATCCACAAAGTAGGGGTTCACTTGTGAATCCACTTTTAAAATATCTCTCTATGCTTGCACCCACCGCACACCATGTGTAAATTATGTTTACTGTAATATATATGTACATATATATATTTAATAAAAAATGCGAAGAGAGGATGTTTAAATATCTTAGTGTGTGTAGTATCACCCAATGAGACCTGGCAGTGAGACAAGTTTTTTAAAACAAGACGCTAATGATAACAAAGGTATTTATTTATTTATCTTGAAAACTCCCTGAAGAGCTGCATCCCCATTTCCCACCAGCCACCCCTCCTCCTGTTTAAAATTTCATTATTAGAGATTTGAGGGGTAGAAGATAGGGTAGGTTTTACTCTCCAAACTCCATTTTACCCTATTGGTAGGAGAACTGAAAATGACTCTTGCCCATGGAATTAGATGGTCAGGCCCAAAGGTGTGCGTTGAACTTGATCCTGTCTGTGCCCACTTGCTCCCTAAAGCTTCCCGACCTTCACCCTCTGTCTTAGGAATCAGGCCCTGGGCTCATCCTGCTGCAATTCAGCTTTTAGAGCAGGAAAAAGTCTTTTTCTGCCTCACCATTTGCCTTTGGGGGCTGAAAAATTGCTTTACTGGTTGTTTGTTCTTGACTTATTTAATCCCCTCCCCAATTATTTGCGTCTGAGGGTCACATTTTGCCTGTTTTCTGATATGTCAGCTCTGAGATATCTGAGAAAGGGAAAGAGTTATTTATTTAAGAACTTGATAAAAAGGGGATAAAAGCTTTTTTTTTTAAAGATTTTATTTATTTGACAGAAATCACAAGTAGGCAGAGAGGCAGGCAGAGAGAGAGGAAGAAGCAGGCTCCCCGCTGAGCAGAGAGCCCGATGCAGGACTTGAAGCAGGGCTTGATCCCAGGACCCTGGGATCATGACCTGAGCCAAAGGCAGAGGCTTTAACCCACTGAGCCACCCAGGCGCCCTGGGGATAAAAGCTTTTTATGGGAAGTCACTCAACTGCCTCAAACGCAGGACATTCTCAATTATCCATGCTTAACAGTGTCTGTAAAGAGAGATGACATTGAAATACATATAATTACAAATGTTTGGTAAACCAATGGTGCATCTTCTTTCCCTAGCTCACTTGTATTTTTAAATAAGGTTTCTTTCCTTTTTCTGTCCAATATTTGCTTCTCTTAAGAATCACAGAAATGTACCTAAGGCAGTATGGAGAACAAGCGGACTGAAACAGAGAATTAGAACCAATGGTCATTTACAAATGTAATAATAAAATGTTGCAAATTTGAGAATTAAGTATAAAAATTGTATAAGCCTTGCTTTCGTAACCCCTAGCTCTTATAATGACTATCATATTTACCAAAACCATTGAAAAAGCAAAGGACACATTTATAGAGACAGAAAGTAGAATGATGATCACTAGAAATTAGATAAGGATATGGGGAATTGGTGTTTAATGGGTATAGAGTTTCAGTTTGGGAAGATGAAAAAAATTTGGAGATGGATGGTGGTGATGGTTGTACCCTAATGTGAAGGTAATTAATGCCACTGAATTATCTAGTTGAAAATGGGTAAGGGGCACCTGGGTGGCTCGGTTAGTTAAGCATCTAACTCTTGATCTCAGCTCAGGTCTTGATCTCAGGGTTGTGAGTTCAAGCCCCATGTTGGGCTCTGCTCTAGGTTTGGAACCTACTTAAAAAAATAAAATAAATAAAAAGGAAAAAAGTTTTAAATGGCTAAAATGGTACATTTTATATATGTGTATTTTATTACAATAAATAAATGGGAAGGAAGAAAATAGAAAAAAAAAGAATAATCTAGCATCGTCTACAAGTTATCAGTTGAATTAACTAGAACATTTATTATTTGAGGCTCAGTAGAAAACAGGCAATAGTCCTCTTGAAATTACTGTTGGGGCATATCTCTGCAAAAAGAAATCTCAAAGCTTAGTATTTATAGGATATACCATTGGGAGTAAAACACATGTGAAAAATATCATGATAGAAGGCCTTTATTTAAAGTGCGGTTGAAGGCCGCTGACTCATTGGATAACTGGAGTATTTGTGGCTTGAGTAATGGCTGAGCCAAGAATCTTGGAGTCAGTTAGACTCTTTCTTCCTTGGAAAAAAAAAAAAAAAGGAAGGGTCAAGAAAATTCTATCCCACTCTATCTTGGATATTTTGTTCAACAATGATTTTGACCAACCCCAAATTCCTCAAATGAGGGAGGAATGTGCAGTGTTTTTGTAACCTTGATTAACTGTGCTATTATTCCCTACAAGGAGGCATACCCACAGGAAGGCAAGAGGTAGAAAGGAAAGAGCTAAACCGAGAAACTGTTTTTGTTCCTAGATGATGGATGTTTTATGAATGGGGTCAGTGCCACTTCTGATCTCATCCTGAGAAAAGCCACTCTTTAACCAAAGGGGCAAAATATTTGGACTCAAGTGTGAAGTAACTTGGTTGACTCGACTAAACATCTGAAGAAAATCTTAAGTTATTCCGATATGGTATAATCGATGATTTATTTTCCTGAAGTTGTGTTTCTTTCTGCATGTTTTCTGCCTGGGTGAAAATGATCATTTTTCAGTTAGGTTCTTGGAACTGCCATGGCCCAGGGTTGCTATTTACTGTGAACTCCCTGGTCCTGGGTTAGCAGGGATCTGGTCATCTCAGGGATGCTGTTGAGCACAGTTAAGCAAGGATATTCTGGAGCCAGATGTCCTGGGCACAAACCCCAGGCTGCCTCCTAGAAGATGAGACCTTGGAAACTTGCCCACATCTCTGTGCCTTTATAGACGGGTTCCCATCTATAAACTAGGATGATTGCTGTAGATCTAACATCACTGATCGATATGAAAATATGATTTAAAACATGCGGCCTGTGAATCAGAGCCCCTTTAGCATTTGTATCAAAGAGTTCAAAATTTCAGAGCTATACCAAATCATCACTTTGTACAATTGAAATATATTACAATTACACTCCTCAGTTACACCTAACTAAAGCTGAAAAGAAAAGAAAAGAGAAAAACTTCATTGCTTCTGTGTACAAGGATAGCAGAAAATAAGATACTGGGTTTAATGAATCATTTCTACATTCATTGAATGGTTCACCACATGCCAGGCACTGGGAATACCAAGTCAATTATGGCATGATTTATGATGCTGCTTGGTATAATAGTAGAGACACACAGAGAGATTATTATGCACTAGGTGGGTGTTAAGATAGAGATATGTGTAAGCTATCAGTGAGGTATAAGAAAGCGGGATCCTAAGAGGTTAGCAGAGGGTAGAAAGAAATAGAGGAAGTTCCTGAAGAGGGCAATCCTAGAAAATACTGACTTTGTCAAATAAAAGTTGACTTTTAAAAAATGAGTAAGTGTTTTAGTTTGTGTCTCAAGAAGATAAGGGTTCTCTCTCTCTCTCATAAGCAAAATATTGTTACGTCTAAACAGATGACAATGGTTGCTTAATTGTAAAAAGATATCTGGTCAATTATCAATAGCTTCATAATTTTTTTAAATTTAATTTAATTTTATTTTTTTTCAGTGTTCCAAAATTCATTGTTTATGCACCATACCCAGTGCCCCATGCAATATGTGCCGTCCTTAATATGGTAAATTACTTTTTAGTTGTTCTTTTGAATCAGGATGCAACTAACACACCTTGCAATGGATACAGTCTCTTAACAATTCTTTTATCTGTGCTAGGTTTCCTCTCCATCATTCTCTTTTTTTATTCCATATCATTTATTTGAGGAAGAAACTGGGCTGTTTATCTTGTAGAGTTTTCCATGGATGAATTTTTGCTGGTTACATCTTCATGCTGCCATATAACAATTCTCTCTGTTCCTTATAGTCCCTAGAAATATCTAGTTAAATCTGAAGGCTTGCTCAGATTCAGTCTCAGTTTTTTGCAGGAGATGGACCAACACTACTTCACAGTCAGTGTGGTACCTTTCCATTCTCTCTCTCTGGGATGTTTGCTGCTGTTTATGCTCAGTGGGTAGGTCCATTCATTCACAGGAGTTATAAAGTGAGCCTATTCTAATTCTATCATTTCTTCTTTAGCTGGAGTTCTATAAAGAGAAATTTGCTCTCGCTTATTATTTGCTGAGTTAGTGGTATAGTTGGTCTAGCAAAGACAAGATGAGTGCCTAGAAAATCCATATTAACAATGGTCCTGTGTCATCAAAGAATCCAGAACCTTTAAAGGCAATACAATTCTATTCGGCATACAATTTTACTAAAGCAGGAGGGTAAACCGACGGTTTTTTATAAATACTCGACACAGGAAGAAGAATTTTCTGCTTATAACACAGTTTTAGAAACATTCAACTTTCCCCCAAGCTTTTAATAAAAATAGGTTTGTTTCATTTTTTTGCAGCAATTACAAAAAGATAATCTTGCTACACTGAAATCCTAGACTACATCTGATATCAGTTTAGTTTTCAGTGACCTACTTACTGCATGGCATGATTTACAGTTGAGGTTTATTGCTTTAGCGAAATAATGTTTTTTGGGGAAAAAATCCTTTCAGTTTTATTCTCTAGTATGGAGTGAAACCTTTCACAGTCCAAGTTGGCTCAAGGTTAAGTTATTAAAACAACATTGTACCTCTGGCCTGAGATGGATATGCGCCTTAGCATTGATGTATACAGTTCCGCTTAATCTAGTCCCAAGTGAAATCGGCTGTCTGAATTTGCTTGGTGCCATAAAACATTAAGAGTAGCAGAAACATATGTAACCTCTGAGCTCCTGGGTGGACTCCTGTGTGACCTAAGTCCCCACTTCTAGTGACCTCAAGTCTCTGACTTCCTCCAATGGGAGACTGGTCGACCCAGATCCTGACCAGTTTTCCTCTTGCCCTCTCCCTCCAAATCACTTAAACCCTTTGTCTCCAACTACATTAGATCTATTCAGTGTTTCCCTTTTTAATGCTTCCACAATTTCTTAATTTCTACAAAGAGGGGATTGATTCCCACCCCCGGAATATGCCAGCAGGAAGCAGCGGGGTGTGCATACTGGATGGGCCCCAGTTTGAGGAACAAGGCAACAAGGGGAATATTGTCTTTCTTTTCCTTCTTTATTTTATTTTTTAGAGCGTTTTTCTTTCTTATCCAGATTAGTCTGACCTCAGCACAATACAACTATATGCTACTTTTAACGGCAAACTTGAATGTCACCTGGGTTGTGTCGGTCGTTTTCTATGAATGTAATATGATCATCCCAGTGGAGTCACCACAGTCACTTATTACTCCTAGCCTGATAAAAATACTTTGCTGGGGCTATTATGATGTCTTTTATTTTTAATCCAGTTGAAAATGGGAGCATTAAAGAGCTTAGAAATATTAATGAGAAAATTCCTTGCTTTACATAGAGCACCAGCGCTCACAATGAATTAAAATAAAAGTATTTGCTCCAGTTTAACCCAAACAGAAGCGTCTTCTCTGGGGCTTTCGAGCTGGGCTTTTAAGAAAGAATCCCATGACACACACGTACACAAAATGGAAATGCCCTGGTAGAAAAAATTAACATTCTCTTACTGCACCTGTAGTGCAAACAGTTATAAAAAGAACTGCTAAATAATGTACACTCTCTGATGATTTAAATTGCAGCTGTGCTCTTTTCTATTTTAAAAATCCAGAGGGTTAAAGCCTAATCTAATCCTTTCTTTGTCAAAGTTTCTTTCAAGTGATCAGACCCTCGGAAATGTGCTCATTAAGGACGGATGCGTTGTCTCGAATCTAACCTACATTATTAACAGTCTGCCCATATGCCTCTAAGGGCCTTCTAGTGTTTGCTTATTAACAGATAGAGCTTGCTATCTTACTTTGTTCTAACTAAATAAACCTGTGCTAAAGCTCAAGCGAGTATTAAAAGCAGGGAGGTCTCTATTTTCTAAAGGACATGACTTACTATCATATTTTACCTCTGCGCACAGTCCTGCAGGAAAATGTGTGACATGGCACAGCAATTATGACGGAGAATCACCTAGCAAATGAGTTCTTCTTGTCCATTTCATGAAAACAAAAGAGAGAATGGTCTCCCTCTCTTGTGGGGATTCCACCTAAACTTCGGAGTTCAAGACTGATCGCACCACACAGGCAGCAAGAGGGTAGGGCGAGTTTTATTACTCCCATCGTGAGGCTTTCTGGCGAGTGCAGGGAAAGCTCCCAAACAGATGCTTCAGTTTCATCTCATATATCCCTGCACCAGTCCTAGCACCAACCTGTCCTCCAAGAGCCCTGATTTCTTTGGTTAAAGAACGCTACCATAAAACAAGATTTAGGTGTGAGGCGTACTTGCTGTTACTGGGTTGTCAGTGTTTCTAGGTGGGCCGCTTAGCCAACAGAGCATGGAAATTATATGTGTATGTATGAACCCTTGTATATACATCGATAAAAAACTACATATATTTCTGTATGTATCCATTTTATATTTAGCTAAACATTAATTCATATTGACTTCTATAACTCAAATTAGTACCACATGGATTATTCAAGCCTCCTTCCCTTGCTTGCCTATAACCTCCCTCTTCACCAGAGAAACCTGGCTCCCACCAACTGCCATTCATTTATTTAATTGTTCAGTTCCAGTTACGCATGTGTATTGTTTTCAGAATCATTAATCTGGTTTGGGCATATTTTTAAACTTTCTCTTCCAATACATTTCCTTAGTTATTTCCCCCCAATTATCCTTTTTTTTTTTTTTAATTTCCAAGATTTCCTTTTCTTTCTCTTTAAAAAAGTGGGTTGACAGCTTCTCTTCTGTTCCTAGGGATACTAGTTAAAGTTTAAACATTTCATTCTGTCTTCACTCTTTATTCAAGATTGTCTCTGTTTCTTCTTTGACCTTTTTTTTTTTGCTTGTTGGCATTAGCCTTTGTCTTTTGTCTTGGAGGAGTTCATCAAATACCTGATGATCTTTGGCTATTTAAATATGTCTAATCGTAAAATACAATAATTTAGAAATTATTAAAGTGCCTACATACGACACTAAATAATTTTCCCTGCCAATTTTCTGTGCTGATTGATTAGTTGTAATTATGAAAAGAAACAAAGAGTACTATTATTAATGATATGTTCAGCTATTTGTGACCGAAATATACTCTCTGAGTTAAGTCAGAATTAGGGACCAAGTCTTGTTTTTAAAATATAAATTACCGGGGAGATTATGATGATTACTACTTTTACACAAATAAACAGCTAGCTAGATAGCCAACTAGCTACAGAATGAGGCATTAAACAAGCTGATTGGCAGCTGCCTATCTTGAAATAGGACTGATTGACTGTCAGGCATCTTCACATTGGAGAGCAGGCATTTTTGCTGTGGGCCCTCCAGAGAACAAAAAACAGTCACTTCACAGTAAGAAATACATTTTACATAATGAGCCAGTAAACGCACACAAGTACCAACCTCTCTACCCAAGTTTCATGAGACAATATGCAAATTTACTACTCTGATGTTTTCTATTTTAAAAACATCATGACCCATTAAATAGATTCCACTATCCAGTAATGATTCGGTATCAAAACTTGAAAAAAATTAACCCTAAAATCTTCTGTGAATTAGTCTCTCCCTGTCTCTTCATCTTGATTTTTTTTTTTTAATCACTTCCTATCAAACAGACTTGTCGTGGCCAAACTACTTAAAATTTCTGGAAGTGCTGTGATCTCTCTTCACTCCATATTTTGCACATGTTATTCTATTGCCTAATAAGTCTTCCTCCCTTTTCTGCCTGCTAATTTTTCATGTCCCATAGATTCAGCACAGTCATTATCTATCTTGGGAAACTTTCTTGATCTTTTCTTCTTTCCTATTCCCTACTCATCCTTATACAAAGGAAGTTTTATCTCATCTCTTCTCTTTTTCTTTGTTTCCATAGCAGTTAATACATATGTCTTTATCATACCTAACACACATCCATGTGTTAATATAACCATTGATTTTCATATCTGTGTCTCCCCTGAGAACATATATTCTGGGTCTATATTTTGTACTTTGTCCTTCTTTGTTGTGGTTCTGATCAGACAAGGACTCAGATGAAAATGAGAGATTAGCATATACCTTCTACCTCTACTTATAAAACTTCTGGTATGTTTGGTCAGGCCATACAGCTTAGATCCAACTTGATTACTCAGAAATTCATTCTATAAACTCCAGGACCCCTACCCTAAATCTGCATCAACATAGGCCCATGAGTCTAGATCTCACACTCACTTGGAGTAATGCTGATTCCACAGATGGCAAGAACTAGCCCCATGCCATGCTGACCACAGGAGAGAGTAAGCTGTAGACATGGACCTCTAGGTCTGTTTTCAGAAAGATGGTAGGTCTGTGACTTGAGCCAGATGTCTCCCTACATGGGGTCAAGGGTGAAGAGAGGGCTCTTGACTTGGGGTTATCTGGATAAAGCTATCCCCTTTTTTGTGGAGTAGAAAAAGAGAGGTAGAAAAGGGGAACAGAGGCATTTCTCCAATATTGTTTCATCCTGGATGTATAACAAAACTCTTGATCCCCTTTAGAGGAAATGCCTTTTGGCTCTGGGTATTGAGTATCTCATTCTTATATCTATGCCCTTAGCATTTAGTCACTGGGGTGAGCTGTAAGCTCAGCATTTATGGTTGGAAGGATAGGTGTGGATAATGATGTTGGGTTGAGAGACTGGAATTCATAACAATGGAACACAATATATTCAGGACAAGATAATTGGGAAAAGGAAGAAGACAAAGAATATAGTATATAGTATTTAGGTGTTTGATGGCTTCAAGTGATTGCCTGTCTTACTGGATAACTTAAATGGGATGGAAATGGGAGTTTTTTTTTTTTTTTTTAAAGATTTTATTTATTTATTTGACAGAGAGAAATCACAAGTAGGCAGAGAGGCAGGCAGAGAGTGAGGAGGAAGCAGGCTCCCTGCTGAGCAGAAAACCCGATGTGGGGCTTGAACCCAGAACCTGGGATCATGACCTGAGCCAAAGGCAGCGGCTTAACCCACTGAGCCACCCAGGCGCCCCGGAAATGGGAGTTTTTAAAGAAGAAATTGAGGAATTGTGAGACCTGCATATTAGAAGTATCATTAACATGAACACTAATATGGGAAAAGATGGTGGCAGAGGATTAAATGAGGAGTGAGATTAAGTCATTTTAAAATAATTTGAGGACCCAAGAGAATATTCTGGAAGCTTACAGATAACTAGAGAGGAAGGACAAAGTGGCTATTGGGTTAAAAATAAGTACTCCTTTATTATATACACACATATGCACACACACACATTTTTGCACACACACATAAACACACAAACACACTTTTTGCAACTACTTTTAGTGAATGTTTTATTATTGTTTCTTTGGAATGTTTGCTTTTAGGATCACCATTAAGTATAGTATTGCATTTTGACTAAAATAGGAGTAATGTTTTAGAAAGGGTAATGCTAGCTGCTACAATAAGCAATCACAAAAACATCGTACAAAATGGACAATGATTCAAGCATGAAGGAAGTTTGTTTTTTATTCATGTAAAGTTCAAAATGGGTGTTCTTGATTGGTGGGTGGCTCTCTTCCAAAGATGATTCTGAAATCTAGACTCCTTACATTTGGTGCCTCTGTTGTCTTTATCCAAGCACCTTGGATTCCAAGGTCCCTATACTTAACTCTATCAAGCCTGCAGATTGGGAAGGAGTGGGAGGAGAAGGCATACCACTTCTTACTAATCAGGGATGGAAGAGACATATTACTTCTGCCCACATTCCATTGGGGAATGCTAGTCATATGGCCTCGCCTAGATTCAAGGCATGTTGGGACTCTAGTCACGATTGCCAATCACCTTCTAGCCCAAAGTTATATAATGAGAAGTTCAGGTTTGGCAGACAATTAGCCATTTTTCCAAAGATAGATATTTAGAGATCCTGTGTGTGTATCCATAATTTGCCCAAACAAGAGATTTCAATAAGTATTATGTTAAATGAAAACTTAATTAACGTATAACTGAGTAAAATTAAGTAGAATATTTAAAACTTTTAATGATTGTTGATTGATCAAATAACCAAAAACAATCTAAAAATAAAAGATTTGAGAATCCAATTAACAAACTTGATTTAATGGATACAAATTCTTGCACCCAAGAACTAGAAACCACCCATTTTCTTGATTGTTTGTGAAACAAATTATAAAAAGCGACAATTTTCTAGGCCAAAAAACAATCTTTGATACATTTTATAGCACTGGTATCTTACAGTTCACATTCTCTGATTATAAAAATGAGCATAACTCTATTGGTTCTGCTCTGCACGTTCAGACAGGAGGGTTCTTACTCAAAACCAAGCTCCAATAATCCTGTTATCAACTACCAGGGATATAGGTTTCCATTTGCCACAGAAAATGCATTTAAAGCATCATTTTTACATATTTTAAGATAATTTGCATATGTCAATTATTGGTATAATTACATTTTCCTTACAGTTTTTAAATGTCACCTGCCCTTTGTATTGCTGCATATTACCCTTTGAACTTATAACCCTAATGCAATTTTTTTTAACTTAAAAAAAGTGACAGTTTCTGATGACCTACAAATTGAAGTTTGCTTATGAGGCCCTTGATTTATGAACTTTGCCCTAGTTAGAATTAGGCAGCAAATTGTGGGGCATAAATGGAGCTCTGTAAACATTTAAAATAAAAGTCAAGTTTATTACGATTCAATTAATTCTCATAAGAATAGCAATGCCAATTCCTATTGCTTCAGTAGAAGCAAGAAGCCATTTTCATTTATATTGAGTGGACAGTAACTTTCATTCCACTGTGAAATTTGACAAAGAAGGAAAGGGCTTAGCTCAAAAGGAAAACAGAAGGTTCAGATTATTTGGTAGCCAGAAATGTCCCCAAAGTACTTTTGTCCACACATACCGCAGTGTTATTTGTTTTCTGACATAAATCTCCCCAATACACCCAAATTTCTTAACAAATCCTAGCCCCAATCCCTAATGCATAGACCTTAAAAAAAGAGTGAAAAAGCAAGCAAGGCTGTCTTGCGACTCACGACCTTAGATATAGAGACGAAGGAATCAGAATCACTATACATTAGTGCTAGGGAAGTTTAGGGTAACTCACTCCCTTCATCTGACACATGAAGATGAGGAGACCTGGGCAGATGGAAGTATTTACTCAGGTTCTCCTCGATGCTTCAGTTCAGAGACTGGAGGAAAGAAAAAGAATATTTTTACATTAGATGTTAGGCATCCTTTGATATTAAAAAAACAAAACAAAACAAAACAAAACCCAAAAAACAAAAAACCAAAACCCACACCAGAGCAGCGAAGAGTTCAGTGGACCAGAAAGGAGATGAAAGGCAGCTGGCAGCATGGCGGGGAAGAGCCTGGAAACAGATCACACAGACGTGCTCATACATACAGTCTTCCTGCGTCCTTATTTCAGTAAGTCTAGCTATGCATAACCATTCACTTATTCGTTCATATCATTTGGCAAGTATTATTAAGTTACTATAACATGCCAAGTCTATAAAAACCTATCTTCATGGAGGTTATCTTTTCATGGGACCATACTCCTGTCTCAGTTGTAAATATACAAAAACCTGGAACTGAGGCAGATAGGTGTAGTTAAGAAGGTTCACACATAAAATGTAGAATGGATATTTTTAAAAGTTGCATCAACCATTACACATCCAACACAAAGGCTGAAAGGAAAAACACCAACAATACCAAGTGCAGGGGTAAAAATATGGAGCAACTGGAACTCTAATACATTGTTGAAAGGGATTTAAAATGGTACCAGCACTTTGGGAAAAGTCTGACAAATATTTTACAAGTAAATATATACCTACCTTATAAACAAAAATCCCAAGCCTAAATATTTACCCCAGAAAATGGCAATACAAGTCTGTAAAAAAAACTTTCATAAGCATATTCATAGAAGGTCTATTGATTATAAGCAAAAACTTGAGACACCTTAAGTCTTCATCCATTGGAGAATGGATAAACTTTGATATATTCATACAGTGCATACTACTCAGCAATTTAAAAAATTAATTGTAGTAGAAAATATCATCTAAGACTATAACCAAAGAGGAAGAAATACAAAGGATGATTACTTTCAGGGGAAACTTTTTTTTTTTTTTTTCCCTAAACATCAATCCCTAAACATTTTTTTTTCCCTTGTCATCAAGAACAGACACAGCAGGGGGCGAAAAGCTCCCACAGTGGTTCTGAGCTGGAGTCCAGCAGTAGTTGAGATGGGGCAGGTCTCTGGTCATTCTTGCTTGGTGTCTTGGCTCCTATCAACTAGTTGGGCTACAATCCAGGGACCAGGGTGTTCGATGCTGGGAAAATTGTAAAACTGCAGTTTGGATAAGTGGGACTAATAGTGCGTGCTTCTTGACTCCTGGAAACATTGCCAAAACTATAAGAAGACTTGACTTGGTTGATGAACGGCTCTGGAGAGCTGATCTTGGTTTACATGTTTCCACTCCAGCCCAGAGGGCAAGCTATGGTCTGTTAAGTTCACCCTTTCTCAGACAAGAATATTTCACATTTGGTTCCATTTTTAAACACCTTCTTGATGGACTTTTCTTATGCTTCATTGCATTAATGGGACTGTGTTATTTTTGAACATTTGTGGCACAGCAGAAGTATGGCAGTTTATTGATCAGACTGAGTGGGAGGAAAAGGAAGAATTCGAAGAGCTTACAGGAAGCCTGTGGTATCAGTTTGGGATCCATTTATATCCGATCCCAATTGGGTAAATGGAAGTGAGACTTAGAAATATAAAACTAGTTTCCCTTGCCATGATCTATTGAAAGTCAGCCCAAGACACAAGAGTTTGTAAAATGAACAACAACAAAAGAATAAAAAATAAATACTACTATTTTCTTTTTCAGCATCCAATCATGGTCAGTGTGTCTGGGTCCTGTTTTGTTTTGTTTTTCAACTTCTTTATTCATCCTCTTCCTCAGTTCCTGCCAAGCTGGCTTGTTTTTCTCAGACATTTGGTTCTGTTGCTTCCTCTTCCTTGGTCCTCAATTCCAAAAGCATTTCTGTTTGTCTGGAATGACATGGCAACACCTTAGAGAGGTAAGAGACTCAGAAAGTCCCCACGTGTCCTCTCTGCCTTTTGGAGGTTGGAAAAGTGAGAAAGAAAGGTGAGAAAAAAATGGGCGGAGATGAGAGCTGGATGCTGGGGGAGCAGCTCTCACAAATGGTGAGTTAATGAGAAGTTTAAGGAGTTTATAGGTCCTCTCTTGCAGTGTGATTGAGACTGTCCTGGGAGACCAGAGGCTGTTCATTTAAACGAAGAAGTAGGTTAAGTCAGGGAATCACTTTAAAAAATGATACAATTTTGGGGCGCCTCGGTGGCTCAGTCGGTTAGGTTGATTTCAGCTCAGGTCTGAAACGATCTCAGGATGGTGAGATCAAGCCCTGCATCAGGCACCACACTCAGCACGGAGTCTGCTTGAGAGTTTTCCTCCTCTTCTCCCCCTGCCCCTCCCCCCACTTGCATGCATGCTCTCTCTCCAAATAAATAAGTAAAATCTTTTAAAAAAATAAAAAGTGATACTATTTCTTTGACTTTAAAGGTATACATATATAATATATATATTCAAAAGAATATTTGAATTAAAAGGAATGGCAAAAGATTATGTTATATATATACACACACATACACACATATACATACATACACATAGACAAACACACACACACACACACACATATACTCTTTTGCCATTCTTTTGATATAGGGCTGAGGACTTTTTTGGTTTTGAGTTTAGTTCTACTGATTGAAGTGCAGTGTCACTTTTTAAAAAAAATATTTATTTATTTATTTGTCATAGAGAGAGCACAAGCAGGCAGAGTGGCAGGCAGAGGCAGAGAAAGAAGGAGGCTCCCTGCTGGACAAGGAGCCCGATGTGGGACTTGATCCCAGGACCCTGGGGTCATGACCTGAGCCAAAGGCAGTGGCTTAACCAACTGAGCCACTGAGGCATCCCGCAGTGTCACTTTTCTTGGGTAAATTATATTCCCTAATATTCTACCTAAGAATCTCCCTATGATGGATGGAGAATTTAAGGATACCCATGAGACAACTAAAGCACATAATCCTTCTAGGTTTTTGTGACCTTCCCTCATGGCTAGTCATTTATGGTTTTCTCCCATATTTTCTTTGATAGCAATTGTTGTTACTGTCTCAATTTTATTCCATCTTTGCACAGTTTTTAACTGTGTTTTCATAGAAAAATAGTCTTTCTTTTCATACTTTCGTTTCACTAGTTTTCAAAATAGTTAGCTGATTTAATTAAATCCTTAAATAAAATAGCAAGTCTAATTTAGATTAAAAAAACAACTTGGAATCAAGTACAACTAATTTTGACAAGGACACAGCTAGCTGGTTGCATCTGAAATTTGTGGCCGTACCAGAGAGAAGCCTACCAGCTTCAATGTTTCAACATGCTGTGAGTCCTAGTGGATTTGCTTTACAGATGGATTTGAGAGTGTTGATTAACCCAAGCAGTTTGGGGGGGTGGCAACTGGGTGGCTCAGTCAGTTAGGTATCCCACTCTTGATCTTAACTCAGTTCTTGATTTCAAGGTTGTGAATTCAGGCCCTACATTGGGCTCCACACATTGAACCTACTTAAAACAAAACAAAACAAAACAAAACAACCCTTGCCCCCAAAACCCAAGGAGCTGGTTAAGTGGAGGTACCTTGGGAGATAGAATTCTATGTGTTCTGTGAGTTATAGAACTGATTGTGTTTCCAGATTTGAAAAGTAGAAGCCTTGGACTATCATTACAGCATGATGATGGCTGGTTTATATGACCTGAGGTACTCTCATGAAAATACCTTAGGGCTCCCCATTTCCACTGCAGTGATATAATGTATGTGGAATTTCACTATGGACTTCTTGTGATTTTGCCTTAAACATTGCCTTGTACAGGCATTCTCTTTTAAACTAATGTATATTTTTAACTGTTAACACTCAGCTTTATCATTAACGTCTTCTCTGATTTTTTATTATTATTATTATTATTATTATTATTATTCAAATCTGTTTCACTGCTAGGGAAAACCTTAGGAAGAGTAAAAGCTCCAAGAAAGAGAAAGAGTGCTAAAAGTGAAAGTAGAGGTTGCCTAAAGAATTGTCTTCTGCATGAACCTGCTGAAAACTGACCCTGACGATGACCACTTCAGTCAATAAGTGAGAACAGTCTAGGAGTTTTGAACATCTACCATTTTCTGGCACCGTGGTAGCTTCTGGGAATACAAAGGGGTTCTGAGTGATGAACTCAGTAAATATTTATCAACACACTCCTGACCCAGAGTTTGAGGGTAGGCATACATGTAACTATTGTAAGTTTTATGACAGAGGACTTTACACAGGGCTTGACAGAAATAAGGACAGAGCAACTAATTTCTGGCTGAGGGACTAGTGGAAGGGCTCAGGAGATGTTTACACAGGATGGGTCTTGGAGGGTGAGTATGTGTTTGTCAAACCAGGAAGATGGGGGATGGCATCCCAGCAAGAGGGAGAGAGAGCTGTAGCCTAGACTACTCAGTGAATTGACATGTCATACTTGAGCAATTGTTTGGTTATGGGATAAGCATGGTATGAGGTCGTATGAGTCAGGGTTGTCTAGAGAAACAGAACCAGTAGACGGTGTGTGTATATACATATACACATACACATACACATACACACACACATGCGCACACACAAAGAAAAAAGGGTGGAGGGAGTGAGAGAGATCTTCTAAGGAAGAGCCTCCACAACTGAGAAGACTCAAGATCTTCCACAGGTAAGCTAGAGGCCCAGGAGAGCCAATGCTGTAGTTCTAGTTCAAGTCTGAACGCCTGTGAACAGGAAAGATGATGCTGTAGGTTCAGCCAAAACGCCCAGTCTCAAGAAATGGGAAGAGCCCAAGTTTCAATTCTAATCCACAGGCAGGAAGGAAAAAGTTGACGATCCAGTTCAAAAGCTGTCAGGCAGTAGGGATTCCCTCTTGTCTGGGCCAGGGTCAGACTTCCATTCTTCTCAGGATGCCAGCGGATTTCTTGAGGCCTGCCTACATTAAGGAGGACGATCTGTTATACAGTCTACCATTTTAAATGTTAAACGCCTCCAAAAACACACAGAAATACTCAGAATGATGTTTGACCAAATATCTGGGTATCCCACGGCTCAGTCAAGTTGACACATGAAGTTAACTATCACAGGAATCACAGGCTCAAATTGAAATCTTTGTTTTCCTCTTCTGATAGAAGTTATAATGTGGGACAGTTCTATCCAACCTAGATCTACTCAGCCCCATTAGGACTGGAAGTCTCTAAACACTGCCTGGCTGCCATCAACCCAAACCATGTAGGTCAATGAAGATGCCTCAAGTGGCCATGACTTCCACTGAGAATTCAAGAATGTTTTGTAAAAATGTGATCTTCAGGGGCACAGTGTCAATCTGGTGATATTTGTGGGACTAAATTTATAGAATTAAAATTACCCTGTAATGAAGCACTGGCAATTTGGGGGGCTATTTTCATACCATAAATGTTGATCTGTTGAGCTGTTCTTGGAATCTTATACACACCCCTCACCCTAAATATCCATCCCTTTTTGCTAAATATTGCACAACCAGCTAAATTAGAATATTTCCTCCCTCTGCACTGATCAGCTTGAGCATTTGGAATTTAATAACAGACAGTGTCTTATTTCATCGAAAACTTAAGGCAGCTGCAAGTTCATTCTATACTTAGAAGGCATAATAGCCAAATTCCTCATTTGGGCTGTGTCCTTTGAGCTGTAGGTATTAAGCAAAGATTAGAATGTTGATGACAATTACCATAATAGCAAACCTGTGTCAATTATTGATGGCCACATTGCTTTATGTTAATTAAATTAATTTCCTCATTTTATGGGTAGATAAACAGACTTAATGGATTTAAGCTTCAATTATATTGGTGCATCTAATTCACCACTAAGATGCTAAACTATCTTCATCTGCTTTTATTAATGCTGATAGCGAACCTGAAGTTCACTGATAGTTCACTGATAGTGAACCTAGCTCAAGCTGGGTTTCTCCATATGGAGAAATTTGTACCTATACTGATTAAATTAGTCAACTAGTACTTGGCAAGATTTCAAAATACCTTCTTTGTGTCAGTGAGAGGAAGGCTATTTCTTTCTTCTTTTTTTTTTTTTAAAGATTTTATTTATTTATCTGACAGAGATCACAAGTAGGCAGAGAGGCAGGCAGAGAGAGGAGGAAGCAGGCTCCCTGCTGAGCAGAGAGCCCGATGTAGGGCTCGATCCCAGGACCCTGAGATCATGACCTGAGCCGAAGGCAGAGGCTTTAACCCACTGAGCCACCCAGGAGCCCCGGAAGGCTATTTCTTGAGGGGTTTTCAGACAGACCATGGACCCAGACGATTTCTGGAAGGGTGATTATCTAAATTGGTCATTCAGCATGTTATTTCTACATTTCTATGTAGAAAAATTAGTACATTCCTAAGAGGGAAAAGGCACACATAAGTATAAGGAAAGGGGCAGAGATCTGTTCATTGTTTTGTCCAGCCATATGCAGATGGTAAAAACGTAGCTTTAGTTGGCTTTTGGTTATAGCTTTGCGTCATTTACATTTCCCTAACCTGTTGATAGTCCTAGGAGTTGGACCCATCATGAACTAAGATGATCCTTTGGTCATACTGGGATGAGAGAAGCTCAGGGGCAGTGAAGGAAAAGTCCCCCCTGCCCCGCCCTGCCGAGGAAGCTTGAGGGTCATAACATCCTGTAGGCACGCTCTAGGCTCTAGGGCGCGTCCGATCCGGTGGGATTCCCAGATACACAGCCTGTGCTGAGGGCAGGAAGGTCTCCTTTGCTTACCTGTGTCTGTTTATAACAGTCCACAAAACCTTTGTTAAGGACAAAGAAAATAAAACGCACTTGGCTGACTGGAGAAACAGATACACAAATTAACTATTAATTTGTCCTACTTTGGCTTTTTTTGAAGATTTATTTATTTATTTATTTATTTTAGAGAGAGAGAGAGAGCATGAGTGGGAGGGGCAAAGGGAGAGGGAGAGAACTCTTGAGCCAAGCATGGAGCTCGACAGGCCGCTCAATCTCACAACCCTGAGATCACGACCTGAGCCGAAACCGAGTCAGTCGCCTGACTGAGCCATCCACACACCCCCATCCTACTTTGGCTTTTAAAAACGAACAAAAACAGCATTTTCTTAGCACAAATATTTGTCAGTTTCAGACTTCTGACAACTTCATATAAAAACAGCAAATAATAAAATGAGGTTATTTTAAAGCATACAAATGTGAGCTTGGAAAGTGCACATGACATTCACAATTTGTCAGCTGTGGTCAGCTACTTATGCTTTTGTTTTGTGGGTGCACAGTACTGAGAAAAGTCCTGCCTGGCACAGCTGAATAACAGCAAATTGCATACATTCAGAAAACACCTCATCTCGAAATCTCGGGATACTCTCCCCATAAACTCAATCCAGAAATTTGGGAGAGGAGTAGCAGGAAATGTTTGTTTCAGCGTGGAATCACTCATCTTCTTGATTTGTTTTTCATTCACTCATGATTGCATAACCGACGTTTATACCACGACCGGAATATGTGTGACCGACATGCCTGGGGTTCATGGGATGTTTGAATGGGGGGGTGAGGGACGTGCTGTCAGGGTGGACTCTCTTGAACAATGATATGTGAGTGGACAAGAGTGGGCTTGACCTTTTTCTCTTCCTTATTTTTCTTTTAAACCATTTTTAAGTGTACGGTTCAGTGGCATTGAATACATTCACAAGGTTGTGCCACCATCACCTACTTTGTTTTTAGAAGTGATTCCCAGGTACACCTGGGTGGCTCAGCCGGCTGAGCCTCCCACTCTTGGTTTTGGCTCAGGTCATCATCTCAGGGTTGAGAGATCGAGCCCCATGGCTCCATGCTCAGTAGTGCCTCTGCTTAAGACTCTCTCTCCTTCTTTCCCTGGCCCTCCCTCATCTCTCCTGTGTTCTCTCTCCCTTGCTCAAAAATTTTAAAAAAAAAAAAAAAAAAAAAGTTTTTCCCAAGGATCAATGATATGACACTTTGAAAGGGACACACATGATATCTGCCATTATCTTACAGTCACCATTTGTATGATTGCCTAATTATTAATTCTTGAGCTCACATCAATCCCATTGCTGATTAATCTCTTTGACTTAAATTTGATTTTTCTTTTTCCCCCTTAAGGTTAGAATACTTCTGGACTGTCCTTTCCCAGTAGTGTTTCCAGAAGACTTGGAACCCTCAGGGATGCTGGCATTTGGAACTTGTGATATAACCTGATCCCCAGCTAGTGTCTTCAAGACTTTAATTAGCTATTTACCCTAATTTCTTTAGTTAGAATCTCACCTGTTCCCTGAGCTGGCCTAATGACCTGAAATCTCATTGAGTTCTTTTTGAGGAAAACCAGAACATTTAGTCCTATGACATTCCTTTGTACTTTTTTTTTTCTTGGTCAGAACAGAAAAAAATGAAGAAAAAGCTAACTACATGTTTTCTTCTATAGACATAAGAAATAATACTTGTTGATGAAAATGTCCCATTTTACTAGAATAATTCTCACAATGGCCTTATGAGGTTATTATTATGGCTATTGTAAGGATAATGAGATGGAAACAGAGAGGTTAAGCAGCCTATTCCAGGTCACACAGCGAGGTGAGTGCACAGCTGGAACACAAATCCAGACAGCTGGCTCCAGGGCTGTCACCAACCACTGAGCCCTGGGGCCCTCACACTAAGAACCACTCCTTCTGGGATGCCACCGTGACTCTTCCCCAGGACTCCAGCAACAAGGGAAAATGGGTGTCACAAACAAGAAAGGCTCACATAGACTGGACACAAGGTTGTTCTGAGTGATCCCCACTGAGAGAACTGCATCTGTGGACTGGGAGAACGGGTGGTGTAGACGAGTGGAGGCAGGACCAGCCATGTAGACTGGAGGGCCTGGGCGAAGAGGAAATGGAGGGGGCTTCATTCCAAAATTTCTAGGTATTTGAGACAGTGGCTGCAAAGCACTGAACCAGGTGTAGGCCCTTCTGGGCGTGGGACCCCATGTGACTCCAAGGTCTCCCATGAAGCCATCTGACGGGGGAGGGCTCACCTCCCCACAGAAGGAACTGTGGCCGTGTTTTTCTGCTGAGTGAGTCTGGATCCAGAAGCTGATGCTGGAGGAGGCTCTTGAGAGAGTCCTTATCAAGACAACTTAACCCTTGGTGGGTCCCAAGATCTCATCGAGATCCTCCTCATGTCAGTCATCATCATGGGGTGGTCACCCCATGAGTGCCTGAGTGGGGGGTTTGCTGACTGGACTGACAGAAGCAGGGAAACATATGGTTAAAACTGAGAGCCAGCTTAGAGATATTAGTTTTATTTATTTTATTTTTAACTTCCTCATTTTATAAAGAAAGTAGGACCCTGAAGAGCTCTGGAGGGGGTGGTGTGTGTCTAAGTCACATAAGGAGATAAAGTTCTAGAACTAGACCCCAAGTATCCAGCTTCTAGTTCACCATGTTTTTCTTGTGTATGGCACACATTCCCCTGTTGCTGGAGTTCTGGGGGTTGGTGGGGAATCCTGGTGGCATCCTAAGAGGAGTGGTTCTCACTGAGAGGGCCCTGTGGGTTAAGGATTTGGGGAGGGCCCTGGAGCTGGCTGCCTGGGCTCATGTTCCAGCTGTGCACACATTGCTGTGTGACCTAGAGCAACCTGCTTAACCTCTCTGTGCTTCTACCTTATTATCTGTACAATGGAGATGACAATAATATTCTTGTAGGTTTTGTGAGGATTAGAAGAACTAATACACATGGAAGGATTAGCATAAAGAAGCCAATAAATGTTATGGACTCAATGTTTGTGTCCTCCAAAATTCACACTGTGATAACCTGAACCCCAATGTGACATTGTTGAGAAATGGGGCCTTTGGGAGCTAATCGGGCTTGGTTGAGCTCAGGAGGGTAGGACTCTGGTGATGGATTAGGGTCCTTATCAGAAGAGGAAGAGAGACCAGAATTTTTTTTTTTTTTTTTCTCTCTCTGCCAAATAAGGACACAGCAAGAATGTGGCAGTCTACAAACCAGGCCAGCTGGGGCTCATCAGACACAGATCGGCTGGTACGTTGATCTTGGACTTCCCAGTCGCCAGAAGTGAGAAATAAACGTCTGTTGTTTAAGCCACCTGGTCTCTGGTATTTTGTGAGGCCAGCCGGGGCTGACGAAGGCAACAAGCCTGCAGGAGGGCCTGCAGACAATAGAACTGGCTGCCTGTCGTGTTCCAGGCAGGTTACCCAGCATCTCCTAGCTGCTTCCATATACAAAATAAAGACAACTGTAGGGACCTTTCAGGTGCCCGCACAGTGCTGAGCACATTGTCTGACAGACTGGGCAAGCTGAATAAATAGCGGTTTTCGGCCATAGTAGCTATTACCTGAAATCCCAAGTTCCATAACAAGTGATTTTTTTATAGAGAGGACCTGCCTTTCATTAAGCAGAGAGAGGATAAAAGGAAGATCTGGAGTCCTGTTTCCCTCCCTGCAGCCGCCAGAGGGACTGCTCCCCACCCCCCAGGCCCATAAGCCAGTGATGTGTCAGGGACAGAGCCATTGAGCTGAGTCCCCTTAAATGGGTCATTCACCCCTCATGCCATGGACCACATCTCATTTCTAAAATGCCTGTTGATCACTGACCCTAAAAGCTATCTGACTAGAAGGGGGAAAACTAAAGGAGCCGTAACCGAACAACAAACCTGTGACATTTGGCTGGCTTAGAAGATAACGTCAGGGGAGAATGGGGCTTATAACATTTGCAGACAGGGGTGCAGACCCAGACCTGGCTTCCGCTGGCTGAGGTGTCCCTGGTGGGGGCACGGTGAGTGGTGTTTGCAAACATGACCTTGAGACCAGACAGGGAAACTCCGCTTGCCAATCATGACTAACACATGTAAAATTAAAAAGCCATGGTGGACCTGAATTCAATTCAAGGTTGTGTAAAAAAATAATAACTCAAAAAAATACCAAGGATGGAATAACCGTTTCTGGGCTGGTTAGAAAAGGAGTATTGTGAGCGAGACGAGAAACAAAACACAAAACAAAACACCTCGATTAAGATTATTTTTCTCTGTTGGGAGATGTGATTTTAAAACAATGACCTTCACATCCTGCTTACATCAACTGCTAAAAATAACTTATGGGATTTTTGTTTTAGTCTCTCCTGGGCATAGGCTACGAAACCAACCACCTTTGTACATAGAGCAACTTCTTTATAGGAAAGAGGAGGCTGGAATTTCAGAGCGTGGCTAAAAAAAAAAAAAGCAGAAATGTGAGGGCCCTGCTCTGACCACCAACAACCTTGAAAATTCATTTTCCTAGGGTCACGTCTCCCTACCATCCTTCCACAACTTCACAGTCCTGCTGGCTGCCTTCTGGGCCCTGGAGGGAGTTAGATAGGAGGGAGAAACCTCCATTTTAGGGGCTGCCTTCTCTCCTCATTTGCTGTGTAATTCCAAGCGACGCTCCTATTTGCCAAGGCTGAAAACAGAATGATCACTCCCCGCAGGAAGCTAAGGAACCAGACGTTGCCCTGAAACTCCTGGAAGAAATTTCACCGAGGACCTAAGGCTCAATGGTCTTTCAGAAATCTCCTTTTCGTCCAAGTACGATTTCTAAAATTTCAATGTCTCTTGGTTTCGATGGATAACTCAGGCTTAATTTTAAAATACTGGCTGCCCAGAGCTGGTTCAGGAGAAACACTTCTCAGGTGGTTCTCTGAGGGTGATCCCCAGATCGGCACTATCAGGGGGACCTGGGAACTTGTTAGAAATGCACATTCTCAGGTCCCAGGCCCACTGTATCAGACACTCAGGGGCTTAGGGCCCAGGGACCTGTGTTGTAACTGCCATCCGGGGGATCCTGGCACATGCTGACGGATGTGTTTCATCGTTCCCACATTTCCAAGCAGTGCCGTTTTAATGAATCATTAAAAATTTGATAATGGGGCACCTGGGTGGCTCAGTGGGTTAAGTCTCTGCCTTTGGCTAGATCATGATCCTGGGTTCCTGGGATCCAGCCCCGCATGGGCTCTCTTCTCAGCGGGGAGCCTGCTTCCACCCCCCCAACCCCCGCCTGCCTCTCTGCCTACTTGTGATCTGTCAAATAAGTAAAATCTTAAAAAAAAAAAAAATACTGATGAACAGTCCTCTGACTGACTTCTCTACCGAGTTTGAGCTTCAAGTGTGACTGCCATGACTGGAACCCCGCGTCCCGAGGGCGCTTTACCTTAATAGCGTCGTCAGCCATTCTCGCAGTAGCACCTGGAAAACGTCCTGTTTCCCACAAAGACGTGAAGGCTCTCCTAAAGGAGAACAAAGTGCCACCGGACAGTCTGCAGACAGGCGGGGGCGCAGAGTATTTACAGTATTTCTTTCGGGGGTAGTAAATACGCCTGTCAGGTCGAGAGGATACCTTATGTACACGGAAGTCTCGGGACAAGGACGAGCTAAGTCGTGTATCGAAATGCTCTTTCTCCAGGGACGGCATAGTCGCTTACACGTACGGGGCATCTGTCATTGCGCCTGGCCTGGGGGGCCCTGCCTTTCCAAGAAGAGATCGCTGTTGTGCTGGAGCCCGAGAACCCCCGGAGCGCACACTCCTGATGGGAGCGAGCACGTCGGGCCTACGTGGGAGTGAGTACGTCTGGCCCTGGTGGGAGCGAGCACGTTTGGCCATGGTGGGAGCGAGCACGTTTGGCCATGGTGGGAGCGAGCACGTTTGGCCATGGTGGGAGCGAGTACGTACGCCGTGGAAACTGACAAGCTCTTCACATGAGGACTTGAACCATTTTGAATTGCTGAGAGCTGGTTTACCAGCACGCCACTGGTTTCGGGAGACTATAGAGCTTGAAGGTAGGCCCTACTGACTACGCTCATCTCTGGAATAGCAGTCTTTTGTAATCCTATTTATTTTAGGATCAAGACCCACTCTTATGCATGTCAGGGCCGTGGTCACACTGGGATTCAAAGCAAAGCTGTTGGAGGATTTCCTTGTGCTTCTTGATCATCACTGTTCTTGCTTCTGTGATGAGGCTTCTGCTAGACACCCGAACCCTTGTTGCTGGGG
Source organism: Lutra lutra (assembly GCF_902655055.1). NCBI lineage: Eukaryota > Metazoa > Chordata > Mammalia > Carnivora > Mustelidae > Lutra > Lutra lutra. Next base: position 13,797,632 of record NC_062282.1, read on the forward strand.
ATCACCTAGGTGTCTGCCGGGCACTCCTGTTTCCTGTCACCTGAAGGGCCAAGCTGGTGGGCTTGGCCATTGGGGATAACTCCCTCCATCCTCCTTCACTCTCTTTTTCCTTGCAGTCTAGTCCCACAGCACTCAGAGGACTGGAGGTCTCAGTGAAAGGGTAATTTCCATTCATTTATACAGTTAATGCTTACTGTGCATCTACTGTGCTCCAGGCCCTTATGGGACTAACTCTACAAACATGGCCTTGCTTAGTGTTTACAGAAGCCCCCAGAGGTAGGTACTACTTGTATTTCCATTTTCCAAGTGAGGGAGCTGAGGCTTAAAGAGGTAAGTAAAAGTCAAGATCATAGAGGATTTGAACTTGATATGTCTGATTCTTGTCTTTCTCCCGCATAAAGCCCTAGTGGCAGACACTGAAGTCTACTTGGAATTAATCTTGTAGCCAATTCTTTCTTGCTTTGGGCTGTGTTATCTCTCCGGAGCCCTTTAGCTCATTGGGCAAACAGACATCTGGTGGGTCTGCTCTCGATGTGCTCAAGTAGGTCTCAAGCCTGGGATTAGACTTACTTCAGGTTCCTGCTAAGACAGCCTCCTCCCTCCCCCAGCTAGTCAATCAGTGATTTATTCAGTGCTTGCTGTACTGATTTTGCTTTAGAACCACCCAAAGAGCTTTAAAAACATAGAGAATGCTTTGGGCTCTACCCTGAGATTTTGACTTACTGATTAAGCTAGAAGGCCTGGGAATTGTTAATAAGCTTTTTCAGATAGTTGGATAATTAGAAAATACTTGCAATGTTACATACCTACAAATGCCAGACAAAATTTCTAAAACACATCCTTTTAAATGTGTGAACTGAGCTCTTAAGACAGTAAAATCCTCAGGGTACCTAGGTGATGAAGTCGGTTAAGCGCGGGCTCTTGGTTTCTGCTGAGGTCATGATCTCAGGGTCCTGGGATGGAGCCTTGCATTGGACTCTGTTCAGTGGAGTCTGCTGTCTGCTGGGATTTTCTCTCCCTCTTCTGTTGCCCCTCCCCCTGCCCTCCTCCACCTCTCGAAAAATAAATAAATCTTAAAAAAAAAAAAAGGATAGTAAAATCTTCTGGAGCCAAAAATCAAAGACAGATGAGCCTAGGAGCCAATTCTGAAGCCATGCTTGGTGACAGGGTGCTCTGAGAGGAACGATGTAGCCAGCTAGCAATCAACCAGGGGACAATTAAAACATCACTCAATATCTGATGCACACAAAAGAATGTCACTCTTTAAACTGTTACTAAAATTCATCTGTGTTGTTGCCAGTTGTAGTTCATTCATTTCATGGCTGTGTAATATGCTATGGCAGGACTGGAGCCCTGTGTTCTATTCATTCTTCTGGCATGGACACTTGGCACGTGTCAGGGCTTTTACTCTCATGCAGTTGTGAACAAGCACATGCATGTCTTCTGGCCTGCATGTGCCAGATTTTCTTGAGGAATAGAAGATATTTAACATGGAACTTACGATTCTTATCCCCAGACTTCTTCTAACCTACTGTCTTCCCCATGTCATTAGCTTCCTATTGCTGCTGTAACAAATTACCATAAACTGTGTAGCTTAGAACATTACAGATTTACTTACAGATTTACATTACAGAACATTACAGATTCCTATATTTTTTAGATTGGAAGTCCAACATGGGTCTCACCAGGCTAAAATCCAGGTGTTGGTAGGGCTATGATCCTTCTGGAAGCTCTAGAAGAGAATCCGTGTCCTTGCTTTTTCCAGCTCCTGGAGGCTGTCTGTACTTCTGGGCATATGGCCCCATCCCTCCATCTTCAGAGTCAGCACAGTTGGGTGGAGTTTTTCTCAAGCTGCCATCTCTGGTTCTTCCTCTTCCACTTTTAAAGACCCTTACAAGTATATTGGGTCCACCCACATAACCTAGGATAATCTCCCAATTTTAAAGTCATTAGCAACCTTAATTCTATCTAAATCCTTAATTCATTTCCTTTTGTCATATAACCCAACATATTCATAGGTTCAGGGATTAGGACATAGGCATCTTCTTTTTTTTTAAATAATTTTTTTATTGAAGTATAATTGACGTAATCTGTTAGTTTCAGGTGTATATCATAGTGATGCAACATTCTTATACATTATGAAATGATCCCCACAATAAGTTTAGTTACGATCTGTTACTATATAAAGTTACTGCACTATTGTCGACTACATTCCCTATGCTGTACTTTACATCCTGTGACTTATTTGTTTTATAACTTGAAGTCTGTGTCTCTTAATCCCTTTTCCTGATTTCAGCCATCTCCCTAACCCCTTCCCGAGGACACAGACATCCTTCTGGGACCATTGTTCTGCCCACCACACCATTCTTGATGATTCTCGTGCATAATAAAACCAATCTATGAGTAGACCCTGTGGGCTCAGTTTTCAACACACATTGAAAATCCAGCCACTTCTTACCACGCCACATCCAGTGCAGCCCGCCACCACTTTGGGGATTATTGCAGTGGTGTTGTGACAGGTGTCTCTCTGTCGTCCCGGGGATCTCACTTCAATATATCAGCCATCATGATCTGCTTCAAATGTAAGTCATATTTGTCACTCTTCACACAAAATTCTCCAGAGTCTTTTCATTTTCTCAGAACAAAGATCAGATTCTCACAATGGTCCACAAAGCTCTCTGATTCATGAATTCCTGCCTACCTCCAATCTCTCTGTTAATTATCTACTGCTCCCTTCATTGCTCATTCCTTATCTTGTATTTACTTATAATTTGGTTATTATTGGTTATTATTTTCTGCCTCCTTCCTTCTAGAGAGCAAGTTCCATGAGGCTGGGGTTTTTTTGTCTGGGTTATTCACAGATACCTGCTCAGAGCCTGGAACTCAGGATATATCCTAAGAATGACTTTTAGTCCAAAGAGTTTACACCAGCAGCCTAGACAGAGATGAGGCTTTGGACCAGCAAAGGAGTGGAGAAGGAAATAAGGCACCTACATAAATCTGAGAACCTGAAAAAATTCCTTCCACAGCCAAAAGCAATGACAAGTGTTTTTTCCTGTCTTGGCCTGGGTAGTTGAGTGGAGCAGAGAATGGGAGTGACTGCTTAATGGGCACCAGATTTCCTTTTTGGGGTGATGAAAATGTTTTAGAACCAGATAGTGGTGACAGTTGCCCAACACTGAATGTACTAAATGCCATGGAATTATACACTTCAAAATGGTTGGAATGCCAAAGTTCTACATAAAATTTCTGCATAAAATTTCTGCAATCTCCCAGGGAATTGTTAGCACAGGGTTATTGTCCTGTGGATTTGGGATTGAGTTTACGCTACCTGCATTGTCAAGGGACTCCCAAAGCCCATAAGTTAGCATAAGCAGTAGTCTTGGGCTGTGGTTACCCCTTGAAACTCTGAGAAAAGCAAGTGCTTCTGGAACTCAGGAGGAAGAATATTCCAACAGCTCAGGCAGCACTGGATTTTCCCAGGCAAATCCCCACTGAACAGGAGCTCACTATTGCAAATCCCACATCCCAAGGGATGTTGGCGGGGAGGGTTGGAGTGGATGGGGGGGGGTTGGGGAGCACTCCCTGTGAACAAATGTCAGCAGGTGAAACCAGTAGCAGAGTTAAATGGCTAAGAACTCTAGGTAATAGGATGTAGAGACCAGAGACTATGTGTAAACTGATTAACGACCAAAATAAACACAAAAATAGGAAACATGTGGGAAAAAAACTAATATCCTATATCAAGATCAGGCATGTCTGAAGAAGACTAAATTAAAATTTCTAGAAATCAAAGCAAAAGTCTTTAAAAATCTTATAGGAGATCAAAGGAGCTATTTTAGCAGAGTTTCAGAAAGATGCTAGGATCTGAAAAATTTATCTGTGGCATTAACCCAGAATGTAATACAGAAAGACAAGGAGAGTTTAAGGACCTGGAGTGCCGGGCAGGATGGTCTGTGTTATCTGAACTAGAATCTCAAGAAGAGATAAAAAGAGGATAGGGAAGGGGTGCCTGGGTGGCTCAGTGGGTTAAAGCCTCTGCCTTGGGCTCAGGTCATGATCCCAGGGTCCTGAGATCGAGCCCCGCATTGAGCTCTCTGCTCAGCACTAAGCCTGCTTCCCCCCATCTCTCTCTTTCTCTGCCTGCCTCTCTGCCTACTTGTGATCTCTGTCTGTCAAATAAATAAATAAAGTCTTAAAAAAAAGAAAGAGGATAGGGAAGAGTCAATATTTAAGATACAACAGGGAAATTTCCAGAACTGGATGAAAGACATCAGATTCAGGAAACACAATGAGTCCTGAGCCAGAGAAGTCTCCTGAGGTGTGATGTGCATGAAGGCATATTTCCAGTCCTGGGGGATGCCCTGGACAAACAGGCAACAGGCCGGGGGCAGGCCCATGGGGTATGGAACATACCCAATTTTTCAGGGGGGAAGCACAATTTTTCTTCACAAAATTTTTCCTTTTATGGAGCACAAAGTTATAGATAGCATTCTAGAAACATAAAATTTCAGATATATGGAAGGAATAATTTGAAAATTGGCTTCATATCTTTCTCTACATCATTAGTTTTTGATATAGTGTTCAATGATTTATCAGTTACGTATAACACCCAGTGCTCATCACCACGCAAGCCCTCCTTATACCCATCACCCTGTTCCCCTTTCCTCACCCTCCTCCCTTCTGTAACCCTCAGTTTGTTTCCTGGAGTTGAGAGTCTCTCATGGTTTGTCTCCCTCTCTGATTTCTTCCCCTTCAGTTTTCCCTTCCCTTCCCAGTGGTCCTCCCTGCTATTCCTTATGTTCCACATATGAGTGAAACCATATGATAATTGACTTTCTCTGCTTGACTTACTTCACTCAGCATAATCCCCTCCAGTTCCATCCATGTCAACGCAAATGGTGGGTGTTCATCCTTTCCGATGGCTGAGGAATATTCCCTTGTATATATGGATCAGATCTGCCTTATTCATTCATCTGTGGAAGGGCATCTTGGCTCCTTCCACAGTTTGGCTATTGTGGACATTGCTGCTATGAACATGGGGGTGCAAGTGCCCCTTCTCTTCACTACATCTTTATCTTTCTACGGGGGGAGCAACACTGTTCATCAGAATTCAGATTTATTGACCCCTTGCTCTTATTAGAAAGTATGTTATATTCTGAAAGAAATTACAAAAGCCGTAGAAGGCAATGTGCTTTAGGATAGATATAATTATTGAACAGTTATGCACACATAGATGAATATAACGATAAAAAGTAACTATACGTATGATATACGATGAAACACATAAATGCTAATTGAAAGGGACAAGGCTACTGCTGACTGAAAGATCTGTTGAGCTCCTTAATTTACAAACTCTTAGCTGGAAAACAGATTTGGAAAAATCACAATGATCTGTTAATTTCAATGAAAGTAAGGGTTTTTTTTTTTTCTTAAGATTTTATTATTTATTTGTCAGAGAGAGAGAGAGAGAGCACAAGGGTTGGGAGGGCAAGGCAGAGGGAGAAGCAGTCTCCCTGTAGAGTAGGCAGCCCAATGCAGGGCTCCATCCCAGGACCCAGGGATCATGACCTGAGCTGAAGGCGGATGCTTAATCCACTGAAACACCCAGATGTCTTGAAAGTAAGGGTTTTTCATAGTATGTGTAGAAATGATCCTTGATAAGGGAAAAGTGGCAGATTCAGGAAGGTGCAGCTTCTCTTCCCAGCAAGAGGTGGGTCGGTGTTGCGTCTTCTGAATCTGGGCAGGCTCTGTGATTGCTGTAGCCAACAAAGCACTGAAAATGTGATATTGTGCCAGTGTTCCAGCCCAGGCCTCGAGAAGCTGGCAGTTTCTTCTTCCTGGCCCTCGCAGCGCTTGCTCTTGGAGCCCTGAGCCGCCAGCGAGAAGTCTGGCTACTCGGCAGGAGCCACCATGTGGAAAGACCCAGGCAGTGGAGTGAAACCATTCAAACCTGTTCTGTGCCTGCTGAATCCCACCTAGCGACCCGCATCAGTGCCATAAAGGACTGAAGAATGTCCCAACCAAGATTTGCCCAAGTTCCTCTCTCTCCATGTGCACGCACACACACACACACGTATATACATACCTGTATATGCTTGAACACAATGGAATTTTATTTCTGGATCATGTAACAATATGAGGAGAGAGTTTCTTCTTGGTAAGTGGCCCTCCATGTCGTGACTCAAGGAGTAATAAGATGGTGTTTGGCCACTTATTTTAGATGGTATATTACATTGCAACAGATAACTAGAACTTGGTCTTTGGGTCCTATATCATTTCTTTCCATTCCCACTTCAGTTAGTATCATATTCTGGAATTCAGACGCTGTTGTGGTAGACTTGTGAGAATTTGGATTTGGGCAAGAGGGAAGCAGGGATGAGGACTGTCTTCTCAATACCGTTCCATTTCTGGCATGAGCCTTTCACAGATTCCTCTATCTCAGTGTCTGTGTTGTCACTGGGGCCAGCTTCATGGGTGTGTGACCCGTGTGCTCACACAGAGCCACACGCTCAGAAGGGTGTCATGCTTGGCTAGACACTCTGCAGTTGTCACCGTGGAGTTCTGAAATAATTTTGTCTTTGAACTTGTGTTTTGTACATGAAATCTGAAGGAAGAGTGGAGGAGAAGAGATTGGGTAACCCGAATGTCCACAGCTGTTGTTCCCTGTCCCATTTGCATATGCCTTCCACGATATCCCCGGAGCACAGGTTTCTTGTGGACCCACAATATCTAGATGTCCACTGAGGCACAAAGCAAGTACGAGATACACATTTTATGTCTGTGAATCAGTAGGTGGGGACCGGAACAAGCCCGAGAAGCCATACTTTCATTTGGAAACAGAATTTGTTTTGGCTGCGGAAAGAGGCAGTACAGTTCTGAGACACATGAATGACTCTGATGGGAATGAGGAGATCTTTCTTGCTGTTCTGTGAGGAGGCAGAAGTTAAAAGATAGGCTTTTCAAACTGGTGGTAGAGAAACATTTAGAAGTGTTGGTATTGCTAAGACCAGAGGAACCCTCGGGCAGAGCTTGTTATCAGGCAGATGGTCTTGCAGTCAAGGCGCTGACCGTGGCAAATCCTAGTAATGGTCAGGTTGCTGCTTTCTCTCTAGTTCATTAGTTAGCTAATTCTGCAACTCCATGTGAAAGCTAAACTCTTAGACACTAGAATTAAAGATGCACTCATACAGAAAAGGCAGTGTGTCATTTCTAATTCAAACCTGTTAGGATTAAGACTTATGATTTTGTGTAAATTGTCAGATTTCAGCATGGCGGCTGGATGGGCCGGGTCCTCCACAACAATATCAATTAGCAGTGACAGCAAATACACAGTCCTGCGAGAGATGCTCTGAGTTGTTAGAACATACCTCAGTTCTCCGTGTTACACACTACGCTTTTTAGCTCGATCAGGACTGTTTGGAGCATTTCAGAAATATCTGGAGTGAAATAACTACACAGTGATTAAATATAATGCCAATAGCATCAGTTGAGGAGCTGAACACAACAATCATGGTGAATCTTCTAGAAGAGGGGAGGCAGGTTCTTGTAACAATTGTTTTGGAAGGATCTCCTTCAGCCTTCCTGATCCCAGTAATGGTACTGCCGTCTTCAGCATCCAGTTTCTCAAAATAGAGAAAAGGTGGTCTCTCTCCCCCACCCCCCCTGTGTTTCTGTAACTCTTTTGTACCCCTTCTCCAATCAACCCTCATCCCAGCCATTCTACCTCCTAAACATCTCCCTAGGAGAGTTTAATTGGAATAGACCACTAATGTGGTAAATCACTGCTTTTCATTCGTTTTATTTTTGCCAATGGAAAAGCGTTAGGTGAAATAGAATGATGAATGACTTACTGAGACACATAAGAGAATAGAAAGTTTGATCAACTTTCATCCAGGTTTAGAGTTGAATATATAAAATTTCTGAAAGATCTAAAAATTAAGCATGGCAGCTTGTTTTCTCATTAACTGTCATGTCCTAGGCGTGTCGCCCAGGCTACAGCAGGATAACCAAGAGGCTCAGGAGCTGGGGTGTCTAGTTGAAATCCGTGGCTGCTTCCCTAATCCCTGGCTCCTGTGGTCCTTGCCTAGAGTCATCTAGTAATCTCCTAAGTGCTCTCTCCCTCCTCCCTGTGAGCACCCCTCTGTTCCATTGTAATTAGAGCGATCTATTTCAATTACACTTTAATCATTCCAACTCTAAACACTTGGGTATGTTTGTATAGACGTGTGTGTGTGCGTGTGTATTTTTAATTAACGTCTATTGCTAAATCCACGAAGGACACAAAGACCAGCAGCTGAGCAAAAGGAGTTCTTGCCCTCAAGGAGCTTCCAAATTGAAGAGTGGACTTAAATAATTTATTCGAATGATGACTATTAAAAAAAGAGTCTCACTAGCTGTTTTGTTGACCCTCGAAGAACAATGCAGAACAAAGCCGAACAGAAGTTCCTATTTGCTGAAGTCAACACTGTCCACAATAGCGTGACCTCACATCGCAGTTCATGTTATCGACATGTGCTCCAAGTTTTGTTTTCAAAGCTTTTGTTTTCTTGTGGCAACTTGCGCAACAATACTACTCGAAACAAGGCAGCTCAGAAGGTGTGGGAAACCTAACACTGTTTATCAGATCTAAAACCCACAGATGAAAACTGTGTTTTAAGTTTAGTGGTTACTGGCTCAAGGGGATGCAGATGTTAAGCTTCATGCACCTGTGGGAAATAGCATTGGCCCTTCCTTCGAAGAAGGTTTTTCATTAGAAAGTGCTGGAATCTTTTTTCCTAGGACATGAAAAGTCCTGTCACCATTTGATATTGGACAATAACACTGCTGATATTACTGTCAGGATGTGAAAGTTACACTAGAAATACCAAGAAAGTACATTTTTTTTTTTTCCCCTGAAGAGAAAGGAACGGTAATGGCATGATTTGTGGGTGTTTTTCCCCAGGATGCCTGTGTGGTGATCAAGCTTTACTATAAGCTGTTGTGTTTATAAACTAAAGTCAATTATTTTCCAACAGTTCAAACAACTTGTATTTTTCTTTAAACACACTGGGAGTTTCACAACTTATGCTGACATACTTTGGATTTCTGAAATTTCGTCAAACTGTGAATGAATGAGTTTTACTTTGGGGTCAAATAGATATTTTTTCCTCCTACATTGAGCATCTAAGGCAAAGCACAGAATTGAGCAATGTATTTAACTGAGATAGATTACTAATGTGAATTCCAACAATTTTTCTGAAGTGATAATTCTTTTAAGTGGGATGATAAATACTCAGGGGACAAAGCTAGAGAGCTTAAAGATTTAGTACGTTATTAAAAGTTCAAGATTGAATATATAGAAAATCTGAAAGATTTGAAAACCAAATATGAAGACCTTTTTCCTTCCTTTTGTGTTTTTCTGGACATGCTGTGGTAAGAGAAAGGCCATGGCTCTGACATTCACACCCTGAGGATTGGGGCAAATCCTTTCTTTCTTTTGTCTCAGTTTGCTGGTCTGTACAATGGGGGTAGAATTGGCAGCCATTACCTCCTTCGGTTGTAAGGAGGATAAAGCCTAATTATACAGGCAGAGCACGCTGAATAGAACTTGGCAGAACTTGGCTCAAGGCGAGTTGCTCTATAAATGTTAGATACCTTAATTTTGTATTCTGTCTAATGGGACTTAGCCACAGGCTTTTGCAGAGTTTTTGTGGAATTTTGCCTTGGCACCAAGTGAACCTGGATGAAATCAGAGCAGGAATAATAAGGATGGTGAGGGAGGGCTAGCTTAAGAACCAGATGGCACGGGACGCCTGGGTGGCTCAGTTGGTTGGACGACTGCCTTCGGCTCAGGTCATGATCCTGGGAGTCCCGGGATCGAGTCCCGCATCGGGCTCCCAGCTCCATGGGGAGTCTGCTTCTCTCTCTGACCTTCTCCTCGCTCATGCTCTCTCTCACTGTCTCTCTCTCAAATAAATAAATAAAATCTTAAAAAAAAAAAAAAAAGAACCAGATGGCAGACACTGTGGGGGCAGGCATCTTTTTGATTTTCAAACAGAGCCGAAATGTAAATTAGGTCATTCTCGTCTTCCCCAATCTCTACTCCCCCCCAACCCAGCCTCCCCAAGAAACCCAGCTACAGAAATCCTTCTATGGCCCCTTTCTATTGTTTCATGCTGTGAAAGCAAAGATAGGAAAGCTTTGTGTAAGCCACTTAAATATGCTTCAGAGGAATTTTAATGAAATTGCTCTCAATGAAATTGAGAATTACTTAGGTATATTTTCTTATTTTGTTTGACAGAAGCAGATTGCAATTTTTTCAAAACAGGCTTTCATGAGGAATTTTTTCATATATATTCAAGGTGATGAGATGTTATCTGGGTAAATCTATGCAAAAACTGTGGAACTACACTCATGTCTGGAAGGAAAGCCCTCTGGATAGCCTCACCCTTATTTGAAGGAATGTTCCGAGTGCTCGCGGATGTCACCTCCAGCCTTCCTGCTGCTTCCGCCTCAGCGTTAACTGGAGAAGAGCTTCCTCTTTTGCAACCAGGACAAACGGACATGTAGCATCTGGGGAACAGCTGCTGCTTAGAAGAGTCTCTTAGGTCAGTGGTCACATAAGTGTCACCAAGTTTCATTTCCATTCTCTCGTCTTATCCTTTGAGTTTAGCTGAATGACCAGTGCCACCTCTTTGTGGCAGGTGGAGTTCAATCAGGAAACGGGGCCTATCTCCCATGTTGGTGGTGATTCCTGCTCTGAAAGAACTTTCTGGCATTTCCTGATGTGAGAAACATTTCTGTGAAAAATTCTCTTCAGTTCCACACATGACCCAAGTCCCTCCTAGCGTCATCCTCCTGAAATCCAGTACTCACTTGTCTGCTCCTTGCATAAAATACTGGAACTTTGTGTGTCTTCTAGAATTCTAGGTCCCTGTCAACCTGCAGGAACATTAAATTAGAAGTTCCTATATAGCTAGGGGATATAAAACATTTAAAAATAGAAGAATGTTGTTGATGATGTTAAAGATAATATAGATAAAAATAATGTTGGTAATATTAAAATACTATGGGTCTCTTTAAATACTTGGATAAAAGGAAATAACTCATTTGAGCAGGGTAAGGTAAAGTTTTAAATGAAATATTTAAATATTCATCTCTACAGCAAGTGTGACCAGAAGCAGGCACCCCCCCCCCATAGAAAAATGTAACGAAAAAGAAAGCTTCTATCAGCAATTCTGAAATAGTTAAGTGAAATGGTGGGCAGAAAAAGCTAGAGAAATGGATAAACTGTATTAAAATGATGCCATTAATGATGCTACATTAAAATGATACCATTGGATTTTATTTGTCAGCCATTGAGTAGGGTTAGTTTAGTTCAATGAAATGTAGCAGAATTCTGTTGCTAACCCTGGGGAGGGGCAGGGGAAGAGTAAAAGTTTTCACCAAAGTATTGGTGATAGAGTCGCGTCTCACCTTGACAAAGTAGGCTGTCCCCACGCTGAGCCAGAGGAAAGCTACCATAATGAAAGCGGACAAGTAACAAATACGGTGAAAAATCTGAGGGTCATCTAGTGGATTTCGCCAATCTCCAGACAACCTCACCTGTCACTCTGAGTCTCCCTTTGTCCCATAAACGTCCACGTCCAGCGAGAGCCACGAGATAAAAAGTCTTGACTGGGCTGATCTAGATCAGCACTGCTGGGCGGCCTGGAGTCCCTAAGGGGGAAAAAAGAAACAAACAACAACAAAAACAACAACAACCAGGACTTGCCAAACGGGTTGTTTGGTTACTTTGATTTGAATGGAAGAAGCAAATGTGAAAGAGAGAGGAGAAAATTGTAGGTTGTGCTTCCTGAATTTCAACTTCAGGAGGAGGGTGTACCTGAATGACAAAAGGATGTCCAAAAAGGGAGGTGATTCTAGGCAACTTCCCGAGGTGGGGAGGGGGGGGGTGGGGGGGCGGCATGGATTGCAGATTCCTTCGATGTGAAGAAAAGTGTAAATTTGAGAAAAGACGACACCAAGAACCATGATACACCGACTGTGCTTTTATTAGGAGTTCCAAGAGAGGTTTACAAGCAGCCAGGAGCTGTCTTCTCTGCTTTGTTTTGAAACCGAAAAATCCTGGATCCCCTGCCTGAGAGTCAGGCCAGGTGTCGCAGTTCACGGTTGTGGAGGAAGCAGATGGGGATGGGGAGAGCTCCTTCCCTAAAGTCTGTTTCTCTCCGCTTTCTAAGCTGCATTGCAAAAGCATTTTTCAAAAATATGAAAATTGGCACCAACCAAACGTGGCATTTGGGGTTTACGGAGGAGGGCTCTGAAGCGTTGTGGGTGTGGTTGGAAAACACTCAGGGAACACTTTCCTGGAGATAATCCCTTACTGGCCTGAGCCCCAGCTCTGGCAGCTTCTGGGAATTCCCCTAACAATGGCACATGACACTTTGGCCCAGATAGGTCTTGAACTTCATCCTAGACCAAGTTTCATTTGCATTTGCTCATCTTATCTTTTCAGTTTAGCTGAATGACCAAAATATTCTCTAATAAATTCTTGGGTACACATTTGTTAAAAATTCTTAGTTTCTAGAGACTGTCTTCCTACTGATTCCTACTGAAAATGTCAGTTATTGCCTCTCCCCGTTTTCCCCAAGAAGCTTGAGGCTCTGCCCAGTGGCATGGTATCAAGAATAAAAATAACCTTGTTAGCTCCTAGGCCAGTGTTCTGAATTATTTCCCATACTTTTGCCTTCTTGACTACTTGCATCAATGATTAAGAATATTTTTATGACTGTTAACATCTTTCACTTACTATTAGAAATCTAGAGTTTTCACATGGCCACCTTCCTAGGCACTGTTTGTAGGGGAGAGGACTCCCCATTCATTTATTCATTCAACCAATATTAAGCCTATATCATGTGCTGGGTAGTATTCTAGGTGCTGAAGAGATAGTAGTGATCAAAACAAAGCCTCTGCCTTCCTAGAACTTACATTACAGTGCAAGGAAACACACCACAAACAAGGTAGATAGGAAAATATATGGTACGTTAGAAGTGATTGTAGGGGAAGAAAAAACTTTTCCTCCAGGTTCAGTGCCTGGTGTCTGTGAATTAGGCCGGCAGAAGACAGATTAGCAGGAGAAAATGACTACAAATTTTACTAAAGATTTTTTTTTTGTTTGTTTGTTTGAGATGAGAGAGAGCACAAGCATGGGGAGGGGCAGAGGGACAGGCAGATGTAGACTCCCCGCTGAGCAGGGAGCCTACCTTGGGGCTTGATCCCAGGACGCTGGGATCATGACTTGAGCCAAAGGCAGATATTTTACTGACTAAGTCACCCAGGCATCCCTTTACTAAGATTTTTAATTTTACATGCATGGGGGCTTTACAGAAAAGAAATGAAAACTCTAAAGAAGTGGTTAGGTTCAAGGTCTTATATGCCATTTTGACAAAAGGCTATACATGGTGGAGAAGTGACAAAGAACAAAGGAAAGAGGGTTTGGGCTTTTAGAAACAATCAATTGTGGGCAGGTGAACAAGAAGTATAGGGGGCCAGCTAATGGTAGAGAAGGGTTATTTGCTAAGATTTGTTTATGCAGATTAATCTTGTGTCTCTGGTGATTAGGATTGTTCTCTTCCTGGTAGAGGAAAGGCAAATTTAGGCCCCGCTTTTTGACAGATGGGGGAGGGCACAGAGCTCTTTTTGTGTTTGCTTTGTCTCAGTTGCCTTCAGCTCAAGATAATCCTTATGCTCAAATGGCATATTTTGGGGTGGCGTTTTCTTGTATTTTTTTGAAGGTTTATTTATGTGGTGAGAGAGAGAGAGAGAGAGAGAGAGCATGCACGAGTGGAGGGAGGGGCAGAGGGAGGGGGAGAGAATCCTCAAGCAGACCCCACCCCCACACTTACAGCAGAGTCCAATATGGGGCTCAATCCCAGGACCCTGAGATCACAACCTGAGCCAAAGTCAAGAGGTGGATTCTTAATCGGCTGAACCACCCAGGTGTCCTTCGGGTGGCGTTCTCTGATCCCCTTCAGGGTGAGAAAACGGGGGGGAAAGGGTGAAGCAGAAGGTGGTTTGCAGATTTGGATAGAGTGCTCAGAGAAGTCCCACTGAACAGAATGACATGAACTTTTGAGTAAAGACCTTAAAGAAGAGGAGTGAGCCAGGAGGGTAGTGGGGGAGAGCATGGCAGGCAGAAGGAACAGTAGAAGCAAGGAGAGAAGGCAGGGGAGTGCCAGACACTGTCAAGGCAAGTGCACACAAAGAGGAGAGTGAGGGAGAGAGCAGGATTAGGAGGAAGACAGAGAAGGGACAGGCCGGGAGGCACGTCCAGATGAGGTACAGGTCATGAGATGAGGTGAGAAGCTGTTGGACGGTTGACTAGAAGGGAGATGGGTTCTGACTTATGTTTAACAAGATCATGCTGACTTCAGGGTGGAAAATATGTTGTGGGGTGATGGGGCTCGGGGCTTGAAACCCTAGGAGGACAAGTGCAGATAAACAGGTAAAAGGTGGTGGTGGCTTTGAGCCGAGAGGTGATGTGGGGGAGGGGTGGCCATCAGATTCTCTAAGTTTTGGCAGAGTTGACAGGATTTATTGGCTGATTAGATGTGGGGTGTGGGGGGAAGGCCAGGGATGATGCCAGAGCTTTTGCCCCTGCAACTGACTGTGAGATGGAGTTACCCTTGTAGGAAAGGAAAAATAATCTACCCCTCTACCCTCCTGAGTTCTTGGCTGAGCCTTCTCTGTGATAAAAGGCAGATGAGCAAGAGGAAAAAACACACCAAGTTTATTTACATGTATACCTCATGGATACACGCCAGAAACGGAGCAAAAATGAGTAAGTCAAAGAGATGGTTTTAGATTTCAGGTCTAAATACCATTTTTATTTGGGAAATTTGGGGTGTAGCCCTCTTAGCAGGGTAGTGAATGATCTTTGGGAAAGAGGAAGGCGTCCTTAGAAGCAAGATTGGAGGTAGGACAGTTTGTGACTGAGTTTGCTGGGTGTGGTGGCTCCTACTCTCCCCATCTCCTCTCCTGTGATAAGAGTTAATCCTATGCCATTGATGAAACTCCCAGGAAGGGATCCGTGACAACTGAATTCCTTTTGGATGACCTGTTTTTAGGCAGATAAGGGGGTTCAGAGAAAGCTTTTCCCTGTTTTTGGTGTTTTCAGGTGATTACAGCTCAAAATGATCAGTATGCCAAAGCAAAAGACTTTGGAGTGGGAGGTCCTGTCCTCCTGTGGTCATATTTGGGGCGCCTTACTCTACTGCCCTTCACCATTTACTGCGTTGATGGAGAAGACTCAGAGGAGTTGGTGGTTGGAGGAGGGGGGATAGTTATCAGAAGCTCAATTTTGTCTACATTGGTAGATATCCCACTAGAAATACCAAAAAAACGTTGTTGGGTATGTGAGTTAAAAGTTCGGAGAAATCTGAGCTAGAGATATTTGTTTGGAACATATAAGTGTATCAGTGATACTTAAAGCCATGAGACAAGCTGAGCTCACCAAGAAAGGGAATGTAGTCTTTGAGTTAGAAGGCCTGGGTCCAGAGTCCAGCTCAATGTTTGGGGCTCTATAACCAAGCTCTCTTCTTTATTTTTCATTAACATATAATGTGTTATTTGCCTCAGGGGTACAGGTCTGTGAATCATTAAGCTTACATACGACACAGCACTCACCATAGTACATAACCTCCCCAATGTCCATCACCCACCCACCTTATCCCTCTCCCCCACCCCCCAGCAACCCTGCGTTTGTTTCCTGAGATTAAGAGGCTCTTATGATTTGTCTCGCTCCTGATCATATCTTATTTCATTTTTTCCTTCCCTACCCCCCACAACTCCCCACCCTGCCTCTCAAATTCCTCATATCAGAGAGATCATATGATAATTGCCTTTCTCTGATTGACTTATTTCACTTAACATAATATCCTCTAGTTCCATCCATGTCATTGCCAATGGCAAGATTTTGGGTTTTTTGATAACTGCATAGTATTCCATTGTATATATATACACCACATTTTCTTTATCCATTCATCTGTTGATGGACATCTAGGCTCTTTCCATAGTTTGGCTATTGTGTACAATGCTGTTATAAATATTCGGGTGCACGTACCCCTTCAGATCACTACATTTGAATCTTTAGGGTAAATACCCAGTAGGGCAATTGCTGGGACTTAGGGTAGCTCTTTTTTTCAACTTTTTGAGGAACCTCTCTACTGTTTTCCAGAGTGGCTGCACCACCTTGCATTCCCACCAACAGCGTAGGTGTTGTGTAGCATAGGAGGGTTCCCCTTTCTCGGCATCCTGGCCCACATCTGTTTTTTCCTGACTTGTTAATTTTAGCCATTCTAACTGGTGTGAGGTGGTATCTCACTGTGGTTTTGATTTGTATTTCCCTGATGCCGAGTGATGTTGAGCACTTTTTCATGTGTCTTTTGGCCATCTGGATGTCTTCTTTGCAGAAATGTCTGTTCATGTCTTCTGCCCATTTCTTGATTGGATTATTTGTTCTTTGGGTATTGAGTTTGATAAGTTCTTTATAGGTTTTGGATACTAGCCCTTTATCTGATATGCCATTTACAAATATCATCTCCCATTCTGTCAGTTGTCTTTTGGTTTTGTTGACTGTTTCCTTTGCTGTGCAAAAGCTTTTGATCTTGATGAAGTCCCAGTAGTTCATTTTTGTCCTTGCTTCCCTTGCCTTTGGTGATGTTTCTAGGAAGAAGTTGCTGTGGCTGAGGTCAAAGAGGTTGCTGTCTGTGTTCTCCTCAAGGTTTTTGATGGATTCCTATCTCACATTGAGGTCTTTCATCCATTTAGAGTCTATTTTTGTGTGTGGTATAGGGAAATGATCCAGTTTCATTCTTCTGCATGTGGCTGTCCAATTTTCCCAATACCATTTGTTGAAGAGGCTGTCTTTTTTCCATTGTATACTCTTTCCTGCTTTGTTGAAGATTAGTTGACCATAGAGTTGGGGGTTCGTTTCTGGGCTCTCTATTCTGTTCCATTGATCTACGTGTCTGTTTTTGTGCCAGTACCATACTGTCTTGATGATTACAACTTTGTAATAGAGCTTGAAGTTCAGAATTGTGATGCCACCAGCTTTGGTTTTCTTTTTCAACATTCCTCTGGCTATTTGGGGTCTTTTCTGGTTCCATACAAATTTTAGGATTGTTTGTTCCAGCTCTGTGAAAAAAGTTGATGGTACTTTAATAGGGATTGCACTAAATTTGTAGATCGCTCTAGGTAGCATACACATTTTCACAATATTTATTCTTCCAATCCTTGAGAATGGAGCATTTTTCCATTTCTTTGTGGCTTCCTCATTTTCTTTCCTGAGTGTTCTATAGTTTTTTGAGTACAAATCCTTTGCCTCTTTGGTTAGGTTTATTCCCAGGTATCTTATGGTTTTGGGTGCAGTTGTAAATGGGATCAACATTTAATTTCTCCTTCTTCTGTCATGCTCTTGGTGTATAGAAATGCAACTGATTTCCGTGCATTGATTTTATATTCTGACACTTTACTGAATTCCTGTATAAGTTTTAGCAGTTTTGGAGTGGAGTCTTTTGGGTTTTCCACATAAAGTATCATATCATCTGCAAAGAGTGAGAGTTTGACTTCTTTGCAGATTCGGATGCCTTTTATTGTTTTTTGTTGTCTGATTGCTGAGGATAAGACTTCTAGTACTATGTTGAGCAACAGTGGTGAGAGTGGACATCCCTGCTGTGCTCCTGACCTTAGGGGAAAAGCTCTCAATCTTTCCCCATTGAGAATAATATTCACTGTGGGTTTTTCATAGATGGCTTTGATGATATTGAGGTAGGTACCTTCTGTCCCTACACTGTGAAGGGTTTTGATCAAGAAAGGATGCTGTACTTTGTCAAATGCTTTTTTAACACCTATTGAGAGTATCATATGGTTCTTGTTCTTTCTTTTATTAATGTATTGTATCACATTGATTGATTGGCTGATGTTGAACCAACCTTGCAGCCCAGGAATAAATCCCACTTGGTCATGGTGAATAATCCTTTTAATGTACTGTTGGATCCTATTGGGTAGTATTTTGGTGAGAATTTTTGCATCCATGTTTATTAATGAGATTGGTGTGTAATTTTCCTTTTTGATGGGGTCTTTGTCTGGTTTTGATCAAGGTAATGCTGGTCTCATAAAATGAGTTTGGAAGTTTTCCTTCCATTTGTATTTTTTGGAACAGTTTCAGGAGAATAAGTATTAATTCTTCATTAAATGTTTGGTAGAATTCCCCTGGGAAGCAGTCTGGTCCTGGGCTCTTGTTTTTTGGGAGATTTTTAATGACTGCTTCAATCTCCTTACTGGTTATGGGTCTGTTCAGGTTTTCTATTTCTTCCTGGTTCAGTTTTGCTCATTTATATGTCTCTAAGAATGCATCCATTCCTTCCAGATTGTCAAATTTGCTGACATATAATTGCTCATAATACTTTCTTATAATTGTTTGTATTTCTTTGGTGTTGGTTGTGATCTCTCCTCTTTCATTCATGATTTTATTAATTTGGGTCCTTTCTCTTTTCTTTTTGATAAGTCTGGCCAGGGGTTTATCGATCTTATTAATTCTTTCAAAGAACTAGCTCCTACTTTCATTGATTTGTTCTACTGTTCTTTTGGTTTCTATTTCATTGATTTCTGCTCTGATCTTTATGATTTCTCTTCTCCTACTGGGCTTAGGCTTTCTTTGCTCTTCTTTCTCCAGCTCCTTTAGGCATAGGGTTAGGTTGTGTACTTGAGACCTTTCTTGTTTCTTGAGAATGGCTTGTATGGCTATATACTTTCCTCTCAGGACCGCCTTTGCTGCATCCTGAAGATTTTGAACAGTTGTGTTTTCATTTTTATTTGTTTCCATGAATTTTTAAAATTCTTCTTAATTTCCTTGTTGACTATTTATTCGTTAGTAAGGTGCTCTTTAGCCTCCGTGTATTTGAGTTCCTTCCAACTTTCCTCTTGTGATTGGGTTCTAGTTTCAAAGCATTAAGGTCTGAAAATATGCAGGGAATGATCCCAGTCTTTTGGTACTGGTTGAGACCTGATTTGTAACCCAGGATGTGATCTGTTCTGGAGAATATTCCATGTGCACTAGAGAAGAATGTTTTTCTGTTGCTTTGGGATGGAATGTTTTGAATATATCTGTGAAGTCCATCTGGTCCAGTGTGTCATTTAAAGCCTTTATTTCCTTGTTGATCTTTTGCTTAGATGATCTGTCCATATATGTGAGGGAGGTGTTAAAGTCCCCTACTATTATTGCATTATTGTTGATGTGTTTCTTTGATTTTGTTATTAATTGGTTTATATAATTTGCTGCTCCCATGTTAGGGGCATAGATATTTAAAATTGTTAGACCTTCTTGTTGGACAGATCCTTTAAGGATGATATAGTGTCCTTCCTCATCTCTTATTATAGTCTTTGGCTTAAAATCTAATTTATCTGATATAAGGATTCCCACTGCAGCTTTCTTTTGATGTCCATTAGCCTGGTAAACTGTTTTCCACCCCCTCACTTTAAATCTGGAGGTGTCTTTGGGTCTAAAATGAGTTTCTTGCAGATAGCATATTGATGGGGTCTTGTTTTTTAATCCATTCTGATACCCTGTGTCTTTTGATTGGGGCATTTAGCCCATTTACCTTCAGGGTAGCTATTGAAAGATAGGAATTTAGTGCCAGTGTATTGCCTGTAAGGTGACTGTTATTGTATATTGTCTCTGTTCCTTTCTGGTCTGTTACTTTTAGGCTCTCTCTTTGTTTAGAGAACCCCTTTCAATATTTCCTGTAGGGCTTGTTTGGTGTTTGCAAGTTCTTTTAGTATTTGTTCTGGAAGGTTTTTTGTTTTTGTTTTTTTAATCTTCTATTTTCAATGACAGTCTAGCTGGATATAGGATTCTTGGCTGCATATTTTTCTCATTTAGTGCTCTGAATACATCATGCCAGTCCTTTCTGGCCTGCCAGATCTCTGTGGATATGTCTGCTGCCAATCTAATATTTCTACTGTTGTATGTTACAGACCTCTTGCCCTGAGTTGCTTTCAGGATTTTCTCTTTGTCACTGAGACTTGTACGTTTTACTATTAGATGATGGGGTGATTAGATGATGGGGTATGGTCCTATTTTTCTTTTTTTTTTTTTAATTTTGAATGGGTTCTCTGTGTCTCCTGGATTTTGATGCTTGTTCCCTTCTCCAAATTAGGGAAATTCTCCGTCATAATTTGTTCCAATATACCTTCTGTCCTCCTCTCTCTTTCTTCTTTTTCTGGGATCCCAATTATCCTAATATTGTTTCATCTTATGGTATTACTTATATCTTGAATTCTCCCCTCATGGTCCATTAGTTGTCTTTCTTTTTCTCAGCTTCTTTATTTTCCATCATTTGGTGTTCCGTATCACTAATTCTCTCTTCTGCCTCATTTATCCTAGCAGTAATAGCTTCCATTTTTTATTGCGCCTCATTAATAGCTTTTTTTTATTGCAACTTGGTTAGATTTTAGTTCTTTTATTTCTCCAGAAAGGGATTCTCTAGTATCTGCCATGCTTTTTTCGAGCCCAGCTAGCACCTTGATAATTGTCATTCTGAACTCTGGTTCTGACATATTACCAATGTCCATATAGATTTGGTCCTAGCCATCAGTACTGCCTCTTTTTCTTTCTTTCTTTCTTTTTTTTTTTTTTTGTGGTGAGTTTTTCTGCCTTGTCATTTTATCCAGGTAAGACTATATGAATAAGAGAATAAATACTAAGAGGGTAGAAATGACCCCAGAAAAATATACACTAGCCAAATCAGAGGAAAGCCAAAAGTGGGGGGAGAAGAAAGGGGGAAAAAAGAAAAAAAACGTATATATGTATATATATATATGTATGTATGTATGTGTGTATATTACACTGGTGAATAGAGCAGAGCCACATACTTGATTTTGGTGTATTTTGATCTGTTAGAAGAAACTACCTCCAAAAATTTTAAAGAAAGTAAAACTTATAAATATACAAAAATAAGGGTAAACATGATGAAGGGATGGAATATGAGTGTAAAGATAAAAATTTAAAAAGATTCCAAGAAAGGAATTGATAAGAAGTTGGTTGAAAAAAGAAAAAAAAAAGAGGAAAGACTGTGATCAGACTGGAGACTAGAACAAAGCCATGTGCTAGATTTAGGGTATATTTTGATCTATTAAAAGAAACTGTTTCCCAAAATTTTAAGGAAAGAAAAAACCTATATGTATACAAGAAGCAAGTTTAAATACAAATGAAAGGGGGCACCTGGGTGGCTCAGCCGTTAATCGTCTGCCTTCGGCTCAGGTCATAATCCCAGGGTCGTGGGATCAAGCCCCACATCAGGCTCCCTGCTCTGCAGGAAGCCTGCTTCTCCCTCTCCCACTCCCCCTGCTTGTATTCCCTCTGGCTTTCTCTCTGTCAAATGAATAAAATTAAAAAAAAAATACAAACGAAAGGATATAATATGACTTTAACAATGAAAAATTTTAAAGGTTTTTAAAAAGGTATTGATGAGATAAAATAGTTAAAAATGTTAAAATAGGAAAGAGGAAAAATTTTAAAAATAGAATAAGAAAAAAATAAAATAAAAAAGATTTAACTTTGAAAGACTAAAGAATCATGGGGAAAAAAGCCATGAATTCTATTTGTTGCTTTCCCGTATCTCTAGAGTTCCGCAGTTCTCATTGATCAATGGACTTGGTTTTGGCTGGATGGTCTTGCTGATCTTCTTGGGAAGGGACCTGTTGGCATGATTCTCAAATGTCTTTGCCTGAGGCACAATTGCACCACCCTTGCCAGGGGCCAGGCTAAGTAACCTGCTCAGGTTCACTTTCAGGAGCTTTTGTCCCTGAATACTTTCTGTAGAGCTCTGGAGGACGGGAATGAAAATGGCAGCTGCTCAGTCTCTGACCCCCACTCCTCAATGTGCTCTCGGAGAAGAGCAGTCAATCCCTCCCATCTCCCTGGTCTCCAGCCACACTCTGAGGTCACGTAGCCTGTGACCGAGCATTTCTATCTCTGGCACATGGCCCCATTCAGAGTCTCCAAACCCAGCAGATTCCTGCAGCACACTCTTGCACCGCTCCTCCCGGGTGAAGGTGGGTCTCCCCGGATCTGCCACTTGTGTGTCCCCTGCTCGAAGAGTAGTGACCCAGCTGTGCCTAGGATCACAGTTTAAGGTAACCCCGAGCTGAGAGCTCACACCTCAGCTCCATCTCTGTAGCTGGCTTCCCCGGCTGTGATACCTGGGAGCTCTGCCACACTCAGGCACCCTGGTCTCTTTGTGATCCTGTGGGTCCTGAGAACACACTGTCCCCATGAGGGCTCCACCCCATGCTTAGTCTCTGGGGTGATGTTCCTCAGTGGGGTGGACTTCTAAAAGTTCTGATTTTGTGCTCTGCTGCTCTACTGCTTGCAGGGAGCTAGTCCCTCCCCCCACAGTCTATCATCCTATATGTTGTCTCAGATTCACTTCTCCCCATGTCCTGCCTTCCCGAAAGTGATCAATTTTCTATTCCTAGAATTGCTGTCTTCTTCTCTTTGATCTCCTGTTGAGTTTGTAGGTGTTCAGAATGGTTTGATAACTATCTAGCTGAACTCCTGGGACCTGAGGATATTTAGGTCTCCAATTCCTCCGCTATCTTGCTCTGGATCCAAGCTCTCTTCTTTATTCTTTATCTGTAACATGGCTATGTGTGATGGACTGAATATTTGTGTCCCCCCCAAAAATGTGTGTATGGTGAAATCTTAACCCCCAATGTGATTGCATTAGGAAGTGGGATCCTTCAGAGGCTGGAGGCCTCATGAATGGGATGGTGTTCTCATAAAGGAGACCCCAGAGGATTCTCTTATGCCAGTGAGAGCCCAGAGGGAAGCTTGCCATCTATGCAGTGAGGCAGTGGGCTCTCACCAGCTGCTGGATCTGCCACCAGCTTGCTCTTGGACTTCCCAGCTTCCAGAACTGTGAGAAATAAATGTTCGTTGTTTAAGCCCCTTGGTCTATGGTATTTTTGTTACAGCAACCCACATGGGCAACTGAGACGCTATGATAATATTAGCATCACAAGGGAACCCTCAGAATAGATCTGAAGTGGTGCCTGATGCCGAAGAAGTGTTGGTCGAATATTGACCGGTCGAATGAATATATATAGAAAGCCCTGTTCCCTAAGCAACTAAGAACAATGGTTCTTGTCAATTAACTCTTCATTTTGGCATTCTCTCATTGACTATTCTGGGTTCCTTAGTGAGGAGCAGAGTGCAAGGACAGAGATGTGACTCTGTCTGGAGGAATAAGCTGTTATTAACTGAGTATTGACTATGAGCCTGGGGCTGTCTCACGAGAACCCCAGGAGATGGTGCCCCTTAAGGGCCCAGTTTTACAGGTGAGAATAGGTAGTGCCCAAAGTCATGGGGGCTAAAACCCAGAACTTGGACTGGGATCTAGACCAGACTGCAAAGTTTAATCATTATTCTACAGTCTGGTGTGTTGAGAGAGGAGAGGGATCTCCTTATCACTGGTCAGTGACACTTCTTAGTCTTCACTTGGTTCCCCAGCCACCCCATACTTGCTTTCTCAGTCTGGGGGCACCCATTTGCTAAGGGCATGGTGGGATCAAATGCCAGTTCAGATCTTTCTACAAGTCCAAGCTCCATATTCTATCCCATAATGGTCGTTTTGACAGTCAGGAAGGTACCTCTTCTTCTCCTCTTTCTCTTCCAAAATTAATTAATTAATGAGAAAGAGAGAGAGAGAGAGTGCACGAGTGGGGCAGAAGAGGGATGAGGGGTAGAGGGAGAGAGCGAATCCCAAGCAGACTCTGTGCCAAGCACGGAGCCTGATGTGAGGCTCAGTCTCATGACCCTGAGATCACGACCTGAGGCAAGGCAAGAGTCAATTGCTCAACCAACTCAGCCACCCAGGTGGCCTCTTCCAAAATTTAAACACAAAGAGATAAACATCTTGAGTAAAAGCTCTGCTTTATGGGTCCTGTTCATCTTCCCATGTTTTCATTTGACCTCTGCATGATGCTTTTCAACCCTAGGCATGCTTTCAAAAAATCTGGGGAGCTTTTAAAAAGGGCAGGTCCTCAGGCCCCCTGCCCCCACCACAGTCAGAATCTCAGGATGAGGCAAGGGTGGTGGTCTTTATTTTGAAATATATTCGGGCCATTCTAAGGTGCGAAAAGACCAAAAACAACCAACATACAGGATAGGACAGGGTTGAATGCAGGTGAAAATCACGACCATGTAGCTATGGCAAGGACTGAGGCAAAAATCCAGAAAAAAAAATTCGAATTCCTTTTCTGTTCCCAAGCACTCAGTCTGAAGGATGGACCACACCTATCAGAATCTGGAGTGGGTAACTAAGTTGACTGTGTCCCTTGAATGGTCCTAACTGATGGGCATGGCTGTCCTATCCTATCTCCATCCTGATGCCTTTTTGTTGAGAATCAATAGTTTGAGGAAAATAAGATAGATTCAAGTTATTTTGGGTATCTTGTGGTAGATGCAAAGGAGAGTCATAGGGTGGGAAGGGGGATCAAAAGGGGTTACTTTTCTGGTGGTGATAACCAGCAGTTGGTCTTGCAGGCGGAGAAGAGAATGGAGAAATAGTCCCAAATGTTTCCACTGCCTCTCTGTTAACCCCATCCTGGGCTTGGGGCGCAGTCCCAGATTCCAGCTGAAATGAAGTGTTGGCTCATCAAATTCAGGCAGGCTTCGTGGGATGCCCAGAGAGCACGTGTGGTCAACAAGGCTACTGAGCTGTGAATCCATCCTGGGACAGCCATTTCAGGCTGCTGACCTTTGGAGACTACTGACATGCACACTGAAATTTTAAAAATATACCTTAATTTTATTTGAAAAAATTTGAAAAATTTTATTTGAAAAAAAATTTTATTTAGGGTCCCCAAAATATCTTTTTTTAGCTGTCTTTTTGTCTAATATGTCCTTTTGGGCGAATGAGTTATTGTGGCGCAGTTAAAAGCTTTCGTCATCCTTCCTCCTCACGTGGGGAGCTAACAAGTAAAAAATACGACTTCTTGCAGAATAGGAACCCGAATATATCTGGAGAAATAAACTGGTGTGGTTGTTGTCTGTATTGAGAATGGACTACGGTCGGCACTTAGACTGGCTGGTGGGGAGCGTCAGAGTCATTGAATCAGTGGCAAATGTCCATTCCTTCCAGCCATGAAGCTTTTAGAGCATTTCAGATAAACCAGCTTACTAAATGCAAAGACAACTCCTGTGCCAAAGTTTCTTTTGGGCCTCTGTCCAGGCAGGTATCTAGAAGCATGGTCTATGAGAATGATGAGTAGGCAGACTGGGGCTTCTTCCATTATTGTTCACCCAAGAGACTACTATGACCCCCACCCCCCATCTTTGGGAGTTTTTGATGTCTAAGGGTAAAGATTTAATAAACGAAGGTATCAGGCCTCAGTGCACATATTCCCCTCACTTCTCTGACCTCGCTTTCGCTGGGGGTGGTCTGGCCAGGCCAGAAGCCAGATGAGGGATGAGTGGGAGGTGTGCCCTCATACCCTGCCAGTCCTCCTGAGGTTCCAGGAATCTTCTATCTCAAATATCTTGCCAGATTCTAAAGCTCTTTGCAGACAAAGGAATCTATATACTCTAAGTAGCATTGAATTTCAGAATCCAGCAAATGCAGGATCTATTACAGACCAATAAACTAGAACAACATGTGCATAAAATGAAAGGTGCCCATGAAAACTTACTTCACCAGCACAGTTGTTGGGGTTTTGTCCTAGTTAGTTTTGTGATTTAAAACATTGTAAAATATACAAGCAGTACGTGAAACTGTGTGCATACAATTTAAACAAAAATGAACATCTATGTTGAGAAATGAAGAAGCACCAGTACCCCAGAAATGTCCTGTGTACTCCAATCAGATCACGTATCCTTCCCCTCTCCCCACCCCTCACAATGACTGCCCTGAATTTTGTGTTAATCACACCCTTGTTTTTTATTGTGGGGATACATGTGTGTGTGTGTGTGTGTGTGTGTGTGTGTGTGTGTGTGTAACCATAATGTGAGTGTATCAGTAAATAGTGTTTTCATTTTTGCCTACTTTTGAACTTTATATGAATAATTTGTTTCTTTGGACCCACATTGCTTTTGAAATTCAGCCACATTGATGCACGTAACTCGATCCATTCATTTTCCCCATGTAAGACGCCAGGGTGTAGTAAACTAATGACAATGACATTTAATAGCTGTGTTGTTGGTGGATGCTTGTATTGTTTCCTTTATGAAGAACACTGCTAAAAACATTTGTGAACATGGTTCCTAATGAACATGTGTCAAGTTAGATTTTGACAACTTTTTTTTTCTTTCCTTCTTTTTCTTTTTTTTTTTTTCCAGACTCCTTTCATTGAGGAATCATCAGGAAATGAGAAAAATTCTCAAGACTGGAGCTTACAAGCCTTTTTCCTATTTTTAAAACATAGGAAGAGTTGGAATCTAGGGGCCATTGAAACAATGAGCATGATGAGGAATTTTGGCAAAATTCTAAAAAGAAAATTAGGTGTGATTTGTTCTTAAGAGTGCTTAAAAAATGAGGTCACTAAAAATAAGCCATGACAAATTATTTTAATCAATCCCTTTGGAATGGTCACCCCACTGGTCGATCTAGGAAATGCTTTGTTTACCTTCTTTTCCTTAGATTATCCTAGGAGTCTCTGAATAAAGTCCCCATTCTAGGTCTATTTCCAGTGGCTTGTATCTTTTTGTTTGTTTCCATTCCAATTTCTCTAGCCCACGGGCTCTACTGGTCCGGGACCCTATCTTGATCATCTAACAAAGTGACTATAAGCTAGTCCTCCCCGGAGGTTTGTTGGATGGATTCTTTCCTTGAAGACAAGACTAGGAGCAGTACAGACAGGAGATTATTGATTAACAGATAAATATCTGTTTAGAAGCCTCTTTTTCAATATTTTTTGAGGGTTCAGATGAGTTTATTTCTTTTATATGACAACTCCATTGAGTTTATTTTTTTTATATGACAACTCCATTGGTATATGAATTAACCACACAATTGACCCACTTAATTTGTACAAGTCAGTGTTCTCTTGAATGTACAAGAAATGACCACAATCAATCTTAGAATATTTTCATTACTCTAAAAAGAAACTCTATACCTATCAGCAGTCACTTCCCATATCTTCCCAACCTCCGCAGACCTAGGCATCCACTAAACAACTTACAGTCTTTACAGATTTGTCTATTCTGAATATTTCATATAAATGGAATCATATCATATATGCTCTTGTGTGATTGGTTTATTCCACTTAGCAGAATATTTTTGTTTTGTTGGTGTTGTGGCATGTGTCAGTATTGTCTTCCTTTTTATTGCAAAATATTCCATTCTATGGGTATAACACATTTTACTTACCCATTTATCAGTTGATAGACATTTGTGTTGTTTCTACATTTTGGCTATTTCGAATAACACTGGCGTGAATATTTGTGTACATGTTTTCTCTCTGAAACATTTTCCTTTTATTTCATTTCTCTTGAGTATATACCTACAAGTGAGATTGCAGGGTCTACTATAACTCTAACTTTTTGAGGAACCTGTCTTGGTCAATATTTTAAGAAGCAATTTAGGTGAAGACAAAATGTATAATGACCAAATTTATGAGTGGCATACATCTACCAGAATTAATGCTCTGGGTGTCGCTCTTCAGTATGGTAGCCACCAGCCACATGCAGCCATTGAGAACTTAAAATGTGGTTAGTCTGAATTAAGATGAGTTATAATTGTAAAAACATATACAGGGATTTCAAAGACCAATGTATAAAAAAAGAATGTAAATTGTCTCACAGATTGTCTCAAAAATAATTAGTTTACTGATCACATGTTGAAGTGCTAGTATTTTGGATACATTGGAGTAAGTAAAATTAATTTCACCTGCTTCTCTTTACTATTTCAGCATGGCTACAAAAAATTTGAAATTATGTGTGTGTTTCATGTTCTGGTTTTTTTTGTTGTTTGTTTTTATTACTTTTTTTATTGTTTTAAATTTTAAGTCCAGTGTAACATAACATACAATGTTATGTTAGTTTCAGGCATACAATATAGTGATTAAACATTTCTATACATTGCTCAGTGCTCATCATGATAAGCATATTCTTTATTCCCCATCACCTGTTTCCCCCATTCCTCCACCCACCTCCCGTCTGGTAACCATCAGCTTGTTCTCTGCAGTTAAGAGCCTGTTTCTTGGTTTGACTCACATTTTATTTTTATTGGGCACCACTACTCTATTCTCTTCATATTCATTTCCTCCTTTAAACACTAGATGAATACTAACCTGGTGGGGTTTGGAATCAGACCAATCTGGATTCAAAACCAGATTCTTCTTAGCTATAAAGCTGTGGGCAAGTTAGTAACATTTCTAAGTTTCAATTCTCTTAACGGTAAAATTTTTATTTTTGATTTTTAAAAGATTTTTTTTTATTTATTAGAGAGTGATCGAGAGAGAGAGAGAAAGAAGGAGCAGGCGAGGGGCAGGAGGAGAGGGAGAAGCAGGCTCCCCGCTGAGCAGGGAGCCCAAT
Organism: Lutra lutra; assembly: GCF_902655055.1. Taxonomy (NCBI): domain Eukaryota; kingdom Metazoa; phylum Chordata; class Mammalia; order Carnivora; family Mustelidae; genus Lutra; species Lutra lutra. The sequence continues at coordinate 13,826,205 of NC_062282.1, forward strand.
GAGGTGGGACTTCATCCCAGGACTCCAGGATCATGACCTGAGCCTGAGCTGAAGCCAGATTCTTAACCAACTGAGTCACCCAGAAGTCCCAACTACAAATTTTTCAAAAAATAATACATATTATACTTAATTTTATCGGAACTTTATGAAGATTCAATAACGAAAGTTATGTAAAGAACTTAGCTGAACGCAGGCATCCAGAAAGAGCTACATAAATGTTAGTTCTTTCCTCTCTCTTCCTCATTGACATTCTGTGAAGTGATAGGTAATTAAGCAGATGATTGATAGGTCTGAGTTGTGACATGTGCCCCCTCCTGTGACTTACAGTGTATTTATTTTAATAAAGGTACTTTGAGATATTATGCTTAATAAAATGATTGCGGTGGTTGAATGTTTCAGGTAGGCTGGATGTGATAAAGAATATGAATAACCACTTTCACCACTTCTGTGATTTTAGAATTTAACTTTGCTTGTTTGCAGTACAATAGATGCCAAGTCTTAAAATAATTTTGGGCTGTTTGAACTTTACTCAACACTAAGGATATGTTGAGATTGTTTGCATGTGGTTCAGGATGTCATTCGAACCATCCAGAACTCATTCAATATGGAAAACTGAGTGAGAACTTCTCAAGGGAACTTATTCTCTCGCCAGAGGTCAATGGAATTTCCTGTTTCTGTTTGGACTCAAAATATCACATGGAGTTCTACTTTCTCTGAAGACTTTGGATCCTGGCTTGACCCAGACACAGTTTAATTTAAATGAAAAACACACACATCACAGACTCACCACCTCCCCCAGTTCTGAGGCATGCCTGGTGGACCAGAGGTTGACTTCTCTGATCAACAGGGACCGCAGATGGTACTCCCTTCACTTTGCCGTGGAGAGTTCCTTCCTTCTCCAGAATCGTCGACTACCCACAATTGTTTTTCTACCTTTTTGCAGTTTTGGAAGGAGATGGAACACAAAATGGCTAGAAAGGAATTGGCAATAACCTTTGCTTATTCGAAGGAAAAATCTGCTTTTATAAAAAACTAAAGTTTCCTATAATCAAATAAAACTTCATGATGTACTGAAGGTTGAAGGCAGCTCTTCCCTTGTTCTAGGTTTTTATGTAAGAGGATAGATACGGAGAATTACACTCTCATTGCTTGGACATTAATTTTTTTGTTTTCTATATTCCCCCCCACCCAGTGATCTGTTTCTAGAATGTTCCTATATGGTATGCAGTTAAAAAAAAATTAAAAGCTGCCTCTCCACTTTTTGGAGAAAGGCAGAAAGCTCCATCTTGGGTAATGGAGCAGGCATACTCTTCAGGCTCTCTTGACCATCTTGCTCCCATTTGCTTGATTAGGGCCTAAGCATCTTTCAGCCATGTGTTGAACTTGGCATCCAGAGATTCCTGCTAAAAGTTGCAATTCCTTTAACATCCTGCTGCACTCTCTGGGAGAAGTTTCTAAAGACTTCCAGCTGTCACTGAGAATGACGAAGGACTCTTTCCTGACAGGATTGCTTTGATTGTCCTGCCTCTAAACAATGGATAAGAAAACATCAATTGCCATTTCTACGGCAGTAGAATATTGGAAATATTTGGGTCCTCTTCCTCAAGGATGGGAGAAGCCATGGCCACAGGCTGACAAAACTCCTCTGTTGCTCAGGGTGTCCACAGAGATTATTTGATTCCTCAGGAAGTCAAGTCAAAGTGTAAAGCAGTGTTGATTTATCAGGATCAATTGAAAGCTCCTTGTAGCTTCTAGTCTGTCAAGTCTTTCTCAACTTCCTGTTTCTACCATTTTTTTAAAAAGATTTTATTTATTTTTTGACAGACAGAGATCAGAGGTAGGCAGAGAGGCAGGCAGAGAGAGAAGGGAAGCAGGCTCCCTGCTGAGCAGAGAGCCCAATGCGGGGCTCGATGCGGGGCTCGATGCGGGGCTCGATCCCAGGACCCTGGCAGAGCCAAAAGCAGAGGCTTTAACCCACTGAGCCAGCCAGGCACCCCATCCGTTTCTATCATTTACAGAAAAGTATTCGTTTGCTCCATCTTTGAACCTACTTCATGTTGTTCCCTTAAGCAGGGAAGAGGTCACCAAGAAGAAGCCAAAGAATTGCTTGTGTTTCTTCTTCCTCCAACCCATTTATAATCTTGATGACTCTTCATCTTCAGAAAAACAAGGCAGATAACTAGCTATGGGTCGTTCTAAATGATACCAAGTCCTGCCCAGAGATGGGAGCCAGACACACCTGCTTGATTTTCAAAATGAAAATGTTTGTTGATGAGCAGATAGCAACTCAGGTAGAGATGGCAATAGGTAAGTTTTCTCTTCTGGGATCATTATTTTTACCTTACTCCTGGCAATACTGACTTGAAACCAAAAAATTATTCAGTGAACTTGAAATCACTTCAGTCGATCACACAGTTCTCATCAGAATAAGGAGTGGATTTAGAGAATAACTCATTCATATGCCACATTTTGATTTTTTTTAAATATTTTCCAGTGTTTTGGAAGTATTATTTAATTTTAATTCCAGTATAGTTAACATTTTTTGAAGTATTAAAAAAATTATTTTGATTTTTTTCCAGTTTTCATCCAAAATAATGCAGAGAAAAGAGTAATCTCCTTACATTCGAAAATCCCAGTGTCATTTAACCAAGTGGTTAACGATTCAGCATTAAAAAACTCATGTCAAAAAAACTTAAAAAACAAAACAAAAAAATTGTTCTGGGAGACTTTAATATCTCTCTTTCAGAGGTATTTAGACGAAACAGATAAAAAAAGGAGGAAGAGAGTTTGAAAAAAATGTAATGAACACCCTCAACATAATAGAGATATGTATAGGACTTTATATCCTACAGAAAATGTGTGTTGTTTTATGACTCTGGGGACTTTCAGCACTCAATCCTGTCAGTGACCACAAAGAGAACTTGAATAAATTCCAGAAAGGGGAAGTTTTGGAGGCCATATTCTTTGCTCTAATCCAATCAGCCTGGAAATCTCATATAAAGATACTGAATTAAAGAAAGCTTTGCCTAACCTAGTGGGACCTGTTCAATGTCAGATTAGTTATCGGCGGCCGTCATAAGCAGTATAGAGCTCCTACAGTAACTAAAAACTTGGGAATACAGGAGCAGCCAATGGTTCTAGGTAATTGGGAGACTAGGATTTTATTGAGGGAGAGTATGTGGGTCAGCCTTTAATCCTCTGAAAGGTTCCCACAGGTTCAGAAAATCTTGGTAAGGAATGAACTCCCGGATCCAAACAGCTGACAAGCAGGAATGAACTTTAAATGTTATTTCTTTTTCTTCCCTGCATTGAGGAAATGAGGACCCCTTTAACAATGAAGGTTTTTCTCAGGGTCATGATAAAATCTTTCTTCCGCGTCTGGAGCTGGACTCGGAGGCTCTAGACTCTTAATCAGCAGAAAGAGGAAACCAAGGTTTCCTTCCCGGATCTTCCTGGCCTCTGTGGAACGCAGAGCCACTTTGTGCAGAGTTTTCTGGATGCTGTCAGCTCAAGATCCATTTTTATGTTGAATTCCCCTTTGGCATTAGACCAAAGGGCTGTGTTCCCTTTTCAGTGTGTGGTTCCTTAAAAGAAATTCTTTTCTATTTCCTACAGGTAAAGCGGCTTAAGTTACGTTGAATCAGCCTGTTCTGTCAATATCACGGTTATTGACGTTGAATTAAAAAATATATTTCATGAAGTAACCTGTGTGGGTTGGGTTGGGATGGGGCAGAAGTTGCCTTTGATGAAGGAAATCTTTTAAATTCAGATAAAGAATTCCCTGGTTTATCCCTGCCTGTGACAAAAAGAAAACTTTATTTTGGGCATTCAGTAACACTCACAAGATGTGGGAGGGGTCCAGAGTGCTGAGACAGCTTCTCTCTTCGATTTGGATGTGGAAACAAGTCCTCTGACCTCTTTCCCCATTTTTTAAAATCCTTTTTTTGTAAAACGGGATCAGTTAAGAAAGTGAACGTGGGTCCGCCGTGGCTGAATGTGAGTCATCTGCTTGTAAAGCCGCATGTTTCTAGAAGATGCCACATTGCAAAAGACTGCTAATAACGTGCTCTGAATGAGCTAGAGAGAATTTTAACTTCATTCTGAAGTAAAGTGGTTACCTCCGAAGAATGGGGGGAAAAAAAAAAGCAATCCACAAGCCTGCAAACTCTTGTTTGCATCTTGCAGGCTTGAGCACGTGCAGTTCTGTTGCAACAATGGTCTTGACAGAACCCGCTTGTTTCATTAAAACAAGCTTAATTTAATAATTACTACCTTATGAGGCTCTCAGATATTTCCAACGGAGTCCTCTTTCTCGTTCTCTTTCAGCTTCCTCTTTCTGACAGCGCTCCCACAAGGGGTGTCCTTTTTGGAGGGTGGTTTTTCTGGGAGTGGAGGCAGTTGGGGACGGGATGGTGTCCTTGAGCGCTCGGGACCCCAAGCCTGTCTTACGGAGTCTGCTCCTCCTCCTTCTCTGCCCAGGCCAGGCCCTCCTGTTCCAAAGACCAAAGCCCCCAGGAAGCAGCGTCAGAACAGAGGACAGTTGCACCCCTGCTGCCATTTTCCTGTGCAGCCTGAGGTCACACAAAACGAGAGGCGCTCCTTCCTCCGCCTCCTGTAGCACAAGGAGGAGCAGGCTTTATTTATGGGCTTCTTGGGAAGAAATCTGGTTTGGAAGTTTGTAAAGGCGGCTGCTAGGAAATAAAATATGCCCTCGAGCCAAAGAGGTATCGCCCCCTACCCGTGTTTGCTTAGAATTTGGAAGGAACACTTAGTGCTTATTGTCTAATGTGTAGGGCGGAAGCGAGAAGAGATGCGTGCATATACATGAAAGTTTTTGAACCTCTTGAAAGGAAGTTATTCTTACCCTGAAAAGAACAAAAATGCCAGGATTCAGCAAACATTAACTGTTCAAATACGTGATTTCATCGTTTGGTTAATCTAACAAAATTTAGAGCAAAGGGTATTCCCATAAAAGAAAGGAAACAAGAGCGTCAGAGCATTTGTTGAGATGCGCGCTGATGTTAGGACAGCCTTCTCTTGCCCGGCGCCCTGATGTTTATTATGCGCCCGCGGGGACGGGGCAACTTGGAGCCACACACACGCAGGGTGGCTGCTCACAGGTGGGCTACGTGAGCTCTCCGACCTGGAGCCTCGTGCAGTTCAGTAAGCGCGCAAGCGTGTGTCCCTCGCCTGGGTTCCCCTGCTGCGGATCAGAAGATCCAGCCCGGAGGATGGATGAACAAATCCTATGCCGAGAGTCCTCAGGCCATGGCACTCGGCAGGATCTTCCGATGCGCCCATGATGAAAGCAAACATGTGACAGCGCTGTTGAGCCATCCGGCCTCCTGCGCTGCGCCAGGGCCGAGATGGAGAAACCACCTACTCACGAGCAGTTACGGTATTCCTTCCGCCCACTCGGGGGGGCTTTCCTCAAACTGTTAGGTTCACTGTCACCAAATCCTTACGACGACGTTGGTAACGTTCAAGCTGTAGGGTCGCTGGGCGGGCCGGAGGGGACAGCGGGCAGTCGGGGGAGGGAACTGCCCTGCTGGGCGGGGAGGATCCCTCAGTCCACGGTGAGTCAATCCAATCAAAGCGCCCAAGAAGGAACCTTTCTCTGTCGCCCCCCCGCCGCCCCAGAACAGGTCCAGAGAAGGTGCCAGAGACACGCGGAGTTAAATCGTGAGAATTTCCTTCCCCACCTGCTACCAGTCGAAGCAGTGTGCAAGAAAGACCTGGTTTTTGTCTTTTTTCTGGAGTTTCCCATCATCATATTGATCCCCTCAGCTTGTACTAACTTTATGGGGGACTTAGATGTTACCTCTTGATTGTCTTTTTTTTTTTTTTTTAAGGTTTTTAAAGAGGATTTCTCAGGAGTACGTGGAGAAAGAAGTTTCTTAAGGCTTTTGAGTAAGACCACCAGGCAACCGTGAGCCAGGACGGAGTGAGGTTTGCTAGGATCCACAGTGGTTCTGGAACCTGGTTGCATTTAATGGTTACTCCGAGGGGCACCTGGGTGGCTCAGTCGGTTGAGCCTCTGCCTTTGGCTCAGATCATGATCTCAGGGTCCTGGGATCGAGCCCGGCATCTGGGAGCCCGGCATCTGGCTTCTTATTCAGTAGGGAGCCTGCTTCTTCCCTCCTATTAACCCTCCCCTGTTCGTGCTCTTTCTCTCTCTGTTTCAAGTAAATTAAAAAAAAAAAAAATTAAGAGTTATTCCAAGAGCTTGTTAACTATACTGATGGGATGCTGCAGGACTTCGAGGGAGTGTACTGATGTTTGTCGTTTCCTCTGAAATGTGGCAAAAGATAAAGACGATGGGTCTGCTTAGGAGACTGCAGATACAGAAAGATGTTAACCATAGAAGCTAGGTTTTGGGTGTGCAAGTGTCCACTATGAATTTCTTTTATTTTCTTTTATTTGGCATATTTGGACCTTTCAAGGGTAAAATGTTGGGGGAAAAAAAGAAATACTAGAAAATGTATACTATTTGCATGAGAGGAGAAATGCTGGAATGCAGAGTAGAATGAGAGCAGTTGAAGGATGAATTAGCAAATTGCACAGTTAGATTCAGAAACTGTCCCCAAAGGGGGAAAAGAACCCCAAATAAGAAAGATGAAAGAATAAGAAAACATAAAATGATGAGGTATACAGGATGGTAGTTAAGTATGAGGAATCCCAGAAAGATGATAAATGAAAATCAAGAAAAAGATACATTTGAAAAAATGAAGAAGGAGATTAAAAAGACACAGATGGAAACACCACCACAGAGGCAGATGCTGGTTTTACTCCGTCTACCTTCCCTTGTCAGGGAAATCCGAGTTTCTAAATGAATCCCAGCTCTGGCGTGTTCAATGCGCCCTCTGTCCTTTGCTGTGAATTCAGGCTTGAGAGGTGCTGGCTGAGAAGAGAGAGGGAGTCTTGGAGACCAAGACGCTTTAAAAACAAACAGGTATGAGAGTGCAACAATGATCAAAATGAAGTCAATGCTGCTTTTTCAAAAAACATTTTCTTTTTAAATTTATTTATTGGATAGAGAGAGAGAGAGAGAGAAAACACAAGCAGCCCAAGCGGCAGGCCGAGGGAGAAGGAGAAGCAGGCAGACACCTAACCACTGAGCCACCCAAGCACCCCGTGAATGCCACTTTTTTAATGACAGACGGGGCTTTCTTTTTGTTCTGAAAGATTGGCTTATTTTGGTTGGTAATTTCTAGATTGCAATGACAGCAGAAAAACAAATATTAAAAAAAAAAGTACACTATTTCTTGGCCAAATTCTTGTGCTATTGGAGGTCAATGAAATTGAACTTCACGTATTTATAGCTCAATTAATATTTTTGGGGCCTCAAGTAAAAACCTTCGGGCATGAAAACGAAAGGCATGCTAGTTATTTAAAATTAACTTTATTGTTTTTGTTAAAGTGATAGACTTGTATTATAAAAATTCAAGCCATATAGAAAGCTTAAAGAAGAAGGTTAAAAAAAAAACCCTCAAAATTCTAAATGCTACCACCAGGAATGAAATCATTATTAACATTTTATGGGGCATCTGGGTGGCTCAGTTGGTTAAGTGTCTGCCTTCAGCTCAAGTCATGATCTAAGGGTCCTGGGATGAAGCCTGGCACTGAGCTCCCTGCTCAGTGGAGAGTCTGCTTCTCCCTCGCCCTCTGCCCCTCCCCCCTGCTTGTGTTCTCTTTTTCTCTCAAATGAATAAATAAAATCTTCAAAAATAAATAAAATCATTATCAACATTTTATTTTATTTTTTTTAAAGATTTTATTTATTTATTTGACAGACAGAGATCACAAGTAGGCAGAGAGGCAGGCAGAGAGAGAGGGGAAGCAGGCTCCCTGCTGAGCAGAGAACCCGATGTGGGGCTCAATCCCAGGACCCTAGATCGTGACCAGAGCCGAAGGCAGAGGCTTAACCCACTGAGCCACACAGGCACCCCCATTATCAGCATTTTAAATACTTCTATGTCTACACAGCCAGAAGGATGGAAGTACAAGATTTATTTACAACATGGGGATCAAATGCTCTATACTGTATTTGTGAAAACCAATTTGTTTTTGAATTTAATAGAAAAATACTGAATTTTAACTGAATTACTAAACTTGGGATACTAGTGCTTTTAAAAGTTTGCAAAGGAGATTAAAAAATAAGTTTACAGGTGATGAAACTATATTTCAACCCATATTATTTTATATATTTTCCCTCCTGCTGTGAACAGTGAGGATACTAGTAAGCGTGTACTCCTTCTCTTGTTTTTCGTCTGTTTACCACTCCCTTGGTTCCCCCCCCCTTTTTTTTTAATATTGTCAGGACTCATAATGTTTACATTCTGTTTCAAAAAATAATCCTGCTTTCACTTCAGTTTAACTTACGCTCTTACCTTGATAATCATGATGATCCTGATAAATATGGCTAACAGTTATTCAGTGCTTATGAAGGGCCAAGCATTATGCTAACACTTTTTTTGTAGTAGTTCATTTCATTCTCATAATGACTTTCATATGGATGAGAAAACGGAGACACAGAGAGGTTTAGTAACTTGGTCGAGGTTACACAGTGAGTCGGAGTCTGACCCTTAGGTCCGGTTGTATTGCTACACTAGCTGTACTGAGATATTCAAGTAGTCTTTTTGGACAAAATTATGTGGATGCTATATTTCCTGAGTTCCTGATGTCTAAGGATGTATGTCACTTTTATACCTCAAGGACAGTTTGGCTGGGCATAAAATTCGAGAGTCACACTCTCTTACGTACCTTTGTAAATAGGTTCCCCTGGCTTCTGGTATTGACCATTGTGGGGAAGAAGTCTGAGGCTAAAGTGATTTTTTTTTTTCTTTTGGAAGTAACTTATTTTTCAGCCTAAATGTCTGAGGCATTATTTCTTTATTCTTGAGGCTCCATTAATATTCCATGATGAGACAGAGTATAAATAGGTCTGTATAAATTTATACAGGAACAGTACATGCCCTCTCCCTCTGCAGGGTTGAGGTTTTATTTGAGAAGTCATATTGTTTTCTGTTCCACTTGTGTATCTTTTTAAGGACATCAATTATGCATATATCAGGAATCTTTTTCTCATTTTCGATATTTACCATGTTCTCTCTAATTATTTACATCACTGTTCTTTTCCTTTTTGTTCCATCTAATTTCTCCAAATGTTTTTCTCCAAGTCTGTGATGGTCTTAAATTTTGTTTATCCTGTCTTTGTTGCCTCTAATGTGGCTTTTAGCTTCGTAACGATTCTGTTCCCTTCTATTCTGCCATTCCCTTCACATATTGTCAGCTCGCCTTTTACCCCGTCTGCTCTCATCACATTTACTTTGCCTTTTTGTAAATTTTGAAAGCTCTCTTTTCAAAGAAGCTGTTGAATCTCTAGTTTGAGACTCTGGAGGATAATTTGCAAACATTTTCCCTCATTTTCGTGAATGGTTCTTCTTCTGATGTGTGTTCTCTGTTTTTCTGCCTATGTTCCTTTTTTTCTCTCTTTTCATGGTCAACACACAAATCCTATAGCTAACAGTTTTTATGTGCATGATTCATCTTTAAATGGAGTCATTCTATCTGCATTTGCTACAGTATGCACAGTGATAGGGTTGAGGTGCTGGGAAAGGTGTGACAGAATGACCTGGGCAATCTCCAGCAGGAATTAAGATGTATCATCTGAAAAGCTGCTCACTGACCACTGACTTCTGCACTGAGAGCATGTCTCATTGCAGACCTTGATGTGAGAAGATTAGAGTGGCTCACGGTGCATCCTGAGTCTCATGGGTCTCATAAGTCTCACGAGTCTCATGGGTTGAGTTGTGTGTCCCCCCTCCCCAAAATTCATAGGTTAAATTTCTAACTCCCAGGACTTCAGAGTATGGCCTTATTTGGAGATATGGTCCTTACAGATGTAATTAGCTAAAAAGGAGCTCATACTGGAGAAAGGAGGACTGGTCTCCCTGTTAAACAAAACAAAACAAAACACAAAAGCATGTGAAGAAACAGACACACACACACACACACAGGAAGAAAGACAAGTGAACCCGAAGGCAGAGAGTGGATCGTGTAATCTCCAAGTCCAGGAGGGAGACCTGGCACTGAAGCTTCCCTCACATCTTTCAGAAGGAACCAAACCTGCTGACGCCTTGATCTTGGATTTCTAGCCTCCAGAATGGGGAGACAAGAACTTTTGTTGATCAGCAGCCCACTTGTGGTATTTGGCTAAGGCAACCCTAGCAACAGTTTGCACATTCTATGTCTTTTTTTGCTGACAAATCCTCCCTCTCTATTACTCCTAGTAGTTTCCCTGGGCCAGGGCACTGGACTAGATATTGAATTGGATGTGTCTGCAAAGCTGGGGTGTCCTTCAGTTCTACCTTCCCCGACCCTCTACAGCCTAAACTCTCTCTCCCTGTCTTCCCAAGTCCCTGTGTTATGTCACTAGTCAGGCAGCTTTTTCAGGATTAAGATCCTTCCTTCGAGAGAAACCTCTGGGGAAATTATGTCAACTCTTACATGCTCTCTACTGCCAATAAATTTCATTTTACATTATTTTTGACAGATGTTCTTTCTTCTTTTAATTTGAGACAAAGGCTTTTACTTTAGTTGATTTAAAATGGAGTTTCTTACCTTTTGGGTCTTTTTGTTGTTTTTGATGGATTTCGGTGAGTATGGCAGAGTGAACATAACTTTATCATCTGTAAGTAAATATTTAAAGAAGACTTAAAGTGACAAACATTTCCATTTCCATTTTGCAGATAAATAAACTCAGGCAAGGAATTTAAGAGCAGAGGCTTTATGAAAAAAATGAGAGCTGGTGCCTTAGGATTCTCTGTCATGCTAGGAGTTTAGTGTAACTCGATTGAAAATGTTTGTAAATACCTTTGTTAAGCATGGGGCTGAGTGTGGGACATTTCTGTGTCTTCCCTAAAAGAAATGAGGATAGCCCTTTTATGGGGCATGAAGGCAGAAAAAAGCAATTATAATCCAATGTGGTTGGTACAACACCAGAGATATGGATGGACAAGTTCTGTGGAGTCTCTAGACTCTCTATGCTAGAGGAATAACTGTACCTTGATTAGCAGTCACTGAATTCAAGCTTGTATTTGTTACTTCCAGGAGCTGATTTTGACTGGGGTTGACGTGGACTGCTTCCAATGTGGATGAGAGCAAAGTTCCAGAAGCAATCTCAAATTTAGTTTTATTCCAGGAGTTGACAAGCTTTTTGTAAAGGAGTCAGATAATAAATATTTTAGACTTTATGAGTTGCACTTGGTCTTTGTCACAAAATTTCCTTCTCCCCTCCCCCCTTTTTTAAATACAGCCCCTTAAAAATGTAAAAGCCATCACGGCTCTTGGGTCATGCAAAAATAAGAGTGGACCAAAGTTGGCCAACCCTTGTTCTATTCTAGAGTGCATCTTATTTCTTTTTAAAGATTTATCAATTTATTTGAGAGAGAGAGAAAGAGCAGGGGGAGGAACAGAGGTAGAGAGAGAATCCTGAAGCAGACTGCCTGTTGAGTGCGGACCACTACAAAGGGCTCAGTCCCAGGACTCGGAGATCATGACCTGAGCCGAAATCAAGAGTCAGACCCCCAACTGACTGAGCCACCCAGGTGCACCTTAGAATGCATCTTAAAGTCACTCTACACTGCTCCCTAAGTCTTGGGAACAGCCCTAAACCAACAGACAAGAGCTCACATAGGAATGTCATTCAAAGTTAACCAAGACTCCAAGTGTGGTAGATTGTGTTGTTGACTGCCCTTCATGGGTGGAATGTATGTGCCCACTCCCGCCATGTGGCTTGCAGGGCCTCACCCTACAGGTGAATGTCCTTCAGCATTGATGGTGGGCGTGGCTCTATAAAATATGCACAGAAATGTGGTGCATCACAGAAACTGAAGGACCTTCATGTGGTCGCAGAACCACCATTAACTCCTTCTGACATTGCTTGGGTTCCCCATTGCTTTCTCATTCTTCCTCAAGATCAACATAATCCAGTCCCAGAACGAAGAGACAGAGCAGAGTAACAGCCAGCTTCCAGTTGGCCTATAAAATAAGTGAGAATTAAAGCTTTGTTCTTAGAAACCCAGAAGTCTGTTTGTTTGTTACAGTTACCTTATCTGAGAAAGCTGCCTAGTACCAAAGATACTTGTGTCCCACTGAAGCTATTTCAGTTTGGTCCTCCCTTCTGAGCTGAGCAGGCATGGATCAAGAGTGGAGGACATTTTAATGCATAAAGGAACTTTGAAAAATATAATTCTCACATTTCTTATTTTATAAAATCAGTTCATTTTAGAGAAGAGGGCAGGCTTACTCTAGATGACTCAGAGTTCTAAGCAAGAAAATTTGAGAAGTAGAATGAGCAGACATGCACATCAAACCAATGTCACCAGCATGGCCGATTGCTCTGGAAACCTAGAGAACACTGAGCTCAACAAAACAATAAAGGTGAACATGGCTGGTGTTTTGGAATAATACATAGCTACAAATGAAATAACACTGCAAGTATTTCTAAATAATGGTCTATAAAAAACAAACATAGTTTTAATCAGTAGACCCAATAATAAAACCTGTCCACGGTCCTGAGCCTTTTGAGTTTCAGAGCATTAGCTATTTCCCAAGTGCTGTATCTTCAAATGCTAAGATCTGCGTCTTTGGATTGCCCTGCCAACTCAGGCTCATGTCCCTGCTGGGTAACAAAACATTCAGGATGAACTCTGAGTATTGGATATTCCTTTTCAGACTGCTCTTATGCAGGTTAGACATATTTACTGATCAAAATAGATGACATGTCTTGAACATGTGACATGTGCCAGATATAATGCTGAATGCTGCGGATGACTTCTTCACTGCCCTTGCCCCGAACAGCTTTGTGAAACAAGTACCATTATTGTCTCAGGCTGGGAAATGAAGAAGCTGGAGCTCAGGGGTGTGAAATAATTGACACAGGCTACACCCTGAAGGGATGGTGGGACTGGAACTTGGATTCAGGGCTGACCCTGGAGCACCCTGTGGTCTGGAGGGTACCTCCACTTCCTGTCCAGCTCTTTTTTTCTCTGCCATTGTTGAGCTGCGGGACCTTGTCAAGGTCAAATGAGATCACGTCTGTGAGATCCCTTTGAAAACTGTCCTGCACTGCACAGATGTATGGTTACAAGGTTAACGCTTTCTGGAGCCCCAAATTGTCCAGGAGACATAACAAATGACCACTCTGGAGGGTTCAGGTGTGGGAACCCTCTGGAGGCATGTTGTGGGGTCTCTCCCTGGTTATATGATTAAATGCTGAGATGGTCTGTCTGTCCAAGAAGATGCAGGAGCTAGGGATGAAATCCCAACTGAACTATCAATCTTGTCCTTACATCTCCTCCTGGAGTGAACTCGTTAGCACAACATCTCCTATTTTCTAGGGTGAGCGTAATACGTTGGCCTGAAAACCAACCTCTTGAGACCAATTCCTTGGACTTCCTATTCCTGATTTTTTTGGATCAAACCTCTAATGTTTCAGGCTAATGTTTTAAAAATGGAAATGAATCAGAAGACAGAGGGTGCCTCTGGGATCCGAAACTGGTTTTTGTCCTCTTTTCACAGGAGAACAAATGTAGGAGAGTTGCATTTAAATCACTCGGATGGAAACATCATGAAGGACAGAACTAAATCTGTGAGCAGAGTGGAGAAGCAAATGTGTCTTCTGGCTCCCCGAGCCCGTCTCAGAAGAGGTGCATGCTGGGCACTGGGGGACATGAGTCTCTCAAAGTGGCCTAGCATGTGGCTCTGCTCTTTCACGGTGTTGGACATCAGTGACTTTTACAGGCTCTGAAACATAACCAAGGCCTTAGTTGTGAAAAGAGGCAAGGACCAAGGAGGGGAAGGAGAGTGAAAGGGGAAAGGAGCGGGAGAAAAGCAAGTGAAGGAAGGACAGAAGGAGCAGGAAGCTTCGAAGGGATTTAGTAGGGGGCACCTGAGTGGCTTGTTCGGTTAATCGGCCAAATGACTCCTGGTTTTGGCTCAGGTCATGATCTCAGGGTCCTGAGATCCAGCCCCTCGACAGGCTCTGCGCTCAGCAGAAGTCTGCTTGAGTCTCTCCTTCTGCCCTTCCCCTGCTCGTTCTCTCTCTTTTTCTCTCTCAAACAAATGAATCGTTTTTTTTAAAAAGTGGATTTAGAAGAATGAGGAATGAGTTGCCTCAACCACCAGGGAGGGCAAAACCAAAAAACTAATCAGGGAAATCTGGTGTTGAATCTTTACACGAAGATCCTTGGTCTTTGAATTTCCACCTTCAAGGTATGAAAACAGGTTTGTAACGAATCCTAGAAATACAAGGTCAACTGCATCTGCCATGAAATATCACTAGAGCTTCATGAGAGGAGTCCCCAGATTTCTCCGGAACCATCTATCATTTGGAACAGAGCCAACCATGGGCGGTTCCTCACTTCTCTTAAGAGTAACTAACAACAACAAAAAAAGTAACTATCATTAAATGCCTAATGCCTCCTCATTTTGAAGGATAAATCTTTAAAAATATTAGGCCCTAGACTGTCTTTTAGTTTTCAGGGAATCCATATTTCGTTACTCAATTTAGAAGTTTTAAAAATGACAGACTTCTAAGTGTGATTTAACACCAGCTTTGGTACATCCCAAATTCTTTCCTTTTCCTCATTAAAGAAATGAACACTGTGGAGCTATATTATGTGCTTCCTTTCAAGGCAGGGGCATTTCAGTTCACAGTTTCTTCCTCATTGTTTTTCCAAGGAAAGCCAGCGTGCTTTCAACACTGGGTATGTTTGAAACACACGTCATCCATGTTCAAAAGGGGTTCTGAACCAGCTTGTCCGAGTTTCCCAAACTCGGGAGGAGACACAAACATCTTATTGTAGTTCTCAGAAGAGGCAGAACTAGACCGGTTGATTTCCCCTCATTAGCTTTACTCCCATCAGGGTTTTGGCCCCTGAGGCGACATCAAATGACAAGAGTTGGCTTCCAACACACAAATGACAGGCATCACCGCTATAGAAATGCGGTGTATACTTCCTTTTGCAACCCACGCTGTTGAAAATCGGCAGCAGAGAGAAACTTGAACTATCTTCTAGAATAATGTTGTAGATCGAGGGGAGGTTTATCCTAAAGCTGTGGGAGGGAGAGGTTGATCAAGTGTCCAACAAAGAAGTGAGTCTGGACTCCAAGTGACAGACAGGAATTACGAGATACTGAGCATCGAAGCATGTATTTTCATCCGTACGGAAACCTTACACATATGGAGGGGAAGCTGGTGAGGGGGCAGATCTGTCCTGACCCCTGATGGCTTGAATTAACAAAATAAAATGAAACTTTTGCAGGGGTCATGCACAGTCTAGGGAACCGCATTCTGGAAATGATGTGGGGATTCCTCTGTCTATCCGGTGCGTGTTTGGACTAGATAATGCTGCTTACCTAGAGTTAGGAATTCCACCCCGGGCTTTCCTCTGTTGCTGGCTTCCACAAGATCCACATTTTATATGAAGTATGATGCTGGCATGCCCCACTCTGACCCCATTCCCCACTCTGACCCCTGTGCTTCCCCAAACTGCAGAAGTTCTAAATCAATGTGGTTAATAAATCTGAGTTAACATGAAAACCACTGAAGTAAAATCCAGGGATTTCTTGCCTTGTCCAAGAGAATATTCACAGCCTTCTGGAAACTGTCTACTTACTTTGGTGGCTTAAACCCCAAAAAGTGACCCCAAGGGAGTCTCTCAACCAGGAGTGGAAGACCAGCTAGAGAGAGAGATCACACATTTCTATTACTCCAGCTGCCTAATTAATGTATTTTGGAGTGGGATGCTTTGTGCCACTTTAGTGGCCATGAGCAGTGACATTTGTGCAGAACCCGTGGGCTTAAAAAAGGTATATGTTTATAATGTGAAAAAAATCTATCACATGTAGAAAAAGGTGTGTGTGTGTTGTGTTTGCATGTGTCTGTCTTCTTCTCTGTGTCTATGCGTATGGACCTACACACAGGGTTGTACGTCTGTGTGCGTGCTGCCCAGATGGGAGCTACACATGCTGCCTGACATCTCCCCCTTCCCCATGACACTGAAGACCTCTTTGCATCTCCACAGCGGGCCCTCATGCATGGTCAGTTGGTCAGCTGAGGGCCATAGTGAATCTCACCCAGGCCTGCTCAGCTCTCTTCAGCCTCCCAACTCCTCCCTGATTCACTTCCTGGACCTTCCTTTGGCACAGTGCTTCGAGGTAGGTAAATGGGCAGGAACAGTGGAGGGGGTGGTGTCTAGAAGTGGCCTCTCCTCTTTCAGATGGAAACTGAATGGGAAATCTGAGCCAGGAGATGTTTGTCATATGCCCCTGCAGCCGGGAGAGTCACCGCTGTAACCTAGAGAATGAGGAAGACAGCAGGAAAAGGAAACCTTGATGTGAATACCACGTAAATCACGGAGCAAGGGTCCTGAGTGTTCAGCTACAGCTAACCATGTTCCTTGTTTGAGACGGTCGCAGAGTTTGACTCTGAAAGTCATACAGATGATCCAGAGGAAGAGCCAAGAAAAGTAGCTAAAAGGCAGCACCGTCCAGGGGAACTATCTGTGACCGTGCAAATGTTCTAGATCCATGCAGTTCTGACAGTAGCAATCAGTCCCGTGTCTACTGAGCACAAGAAATGTGGCTTCTGTGATTGAGAAACAGAATTTCTAAATTTAATTAATCTAAATGTCAATTACCACATGTGTCTAGAGGCTGCCATATTGGGACTGCCCGGGTATAGAGCAGCTTTGTGCACTAGAACCTTTTGCAGAGATGGGAGTGCATAGCTCCTCTGTCCCAGAGAGTAGCCACTGGCCTCAGTGACTATTGAGCGCTTGAAATGTGGCAAGTATGGCGAAGGAACTGAATTTGGGGTTTCATTTCCTTCTAATGAATTCAAATTTAAATTTGGGAAGCCATGACTGGCTAGTGGCTACCGCACGGGACAGCGTAGTGTGAGGGCGTTGGTTCAAGCTGCACGATCTACTGCTCTCGAAGACTTTGCCTTTCCCTCCCCTGTGATCATGTGCACCACGCACTACTCTCTTGGTTGAAGGAAAACTCCCCTGGAGGCACTTGTAATGCTTCACCTTCCACAGTCTTCTGTCACCGACGTGCTTCAGGAGCCTGTAAGAAGATTCAGTGCAAAGTGCTTCTGGATATGATATACTTTGTACCTGTGAATGTTCTCTCCATGGACACATAGACAAAATCCAATTTCTTAAGCTACTTCCCACTAGGCTGGTCTCCTGTCTGCTCATGGAATTTATCTCTGCGAAAGCAGCTAAACTTATTTTCTGAATGCAAGTTTCTCCAGGCTCCTGCTTCTTCTCATTGTTTGTGCTAGCTGCAGTTCTACTTGTCTGTTTTCCCATTTCTGTCACCTCAAAATCTATAAATGTAGCTGTGGTCAAACAATTTGAGGGACCTATCTGCTTGAGTTGGATTTCTCCTGTCTGTGGCATTGATTAATTTTCCTGCAAACACCACTTGGACGGATACACTGAATCATCCTGGAACTTCCTGTCACTCCTGGTTTTACGTATTTTTATCTTATAGTTCTGGAAGATAGAGTCTGCCAATGGGACTTAATCAGGCTAAATCAATGTGTTGGTGGGTGATGTTACTTCTGACAACTCTAGGGAGAGCCTGTTCCCTTGCCTGTTCCGTCCTTCTAGAAGCTCCCTAAATTTGGTGTGTGGTCACTTCCTCCATCTTCACAGACAGCAGTGGAATGTCTTCAAATCTCTCTCTCTGCCTCTCTCATCATATATTCTTCTCTGAATCTGGCCCTTCTCCCTCCCTCTTTCACTTATAAAGACTATTGTGGGGCGCCTAGGTGGCTCAGTCAGTTGAGCATCTGATTCTTGATTTTCACTCAGGTCATGATCTCTGGGTCATGAGATTGAGCCCTGTGTTGGGCTCCATGCTTGTTAGGGAGTCTGCTTGACATTCTCTCCCTCTCCCTCTGCTCCTCTCCCCCAACGCCCCCCCCCCCCATGCTTGGATGCTCTCTCTCTTTCAAATAAATAAATCTTTTAAAAAAGACATTTGTGATTACATTGGACCCACCCAGATAACCCAGGATAATTTTCCAAAATCAATTTATGACTCCTTTTGTTTGATATCCCTTATTTCGATTTCTCTTTGCCATCTAATACGATGTATTCATTGGCTCTTCTAATTAGGATGTGGATATCTTTAATGTGGTAAAATCTTGTCTGTCGCATGAAGACCGTTGTGACTCTAATCCTCCCAGAGAGACCTGGTGTTTATAGTGGGGCTGCCGTGATGTTAAGAATGTAGGGCAGCTTTGTCATACATTTACTGTGTGTCCTTGAGCTGTGTCAGCTTTGATGCCTCTTTACCATAGTGCAGATAATGATAGCTAATCCATGCAGTTGTCTGATGATTGAATAACTTACATAACATTCCTTGCACGTGCCTTGGCATGTCATTGTACTCAAAACAGGTCACTTCTGGTTATCACGTAAGGTGGGTGGTCCCTCCGGTGTGAGGGGTCTTTTTGTAAAGATGTTGTCTGGAGCTGTGTACCCTTTCTTCTTCTCCTACTGTGAAGGCATTCCCACGATTTCTTTGCATTTTTGTCCCCCGTAACAGCACACATCTAGAGGTCCGATACTACAAAGGTAGCATTTTAAGCAACACTCTATGAAACACTGTTTAAAGACAGTGAATTGAATAAAGACATCTGAATAAAGACATGATCTAGCTTTATGCTAAGGCTTTGCAGACACTCTGTATGGCTGTCCCTTCTGTGGCTGCTTAGACAGAATGGCATCCACATCTCCAGCCTGCCCCCCATACTGCTTTGTCTCAAGAGTGAAGTGCTATGTCTGCTCATCTCATTCATTCCACTCAGGGCCTGCTGAGTCGGGGGGCAAATACTGTGGAGGAACTGCACTACAGTCTTCCTCTACGTAGTTTATTTCTGGAGATTTATGTATTTTCTTTATGGCCAAGGGTCTAGGGACAGAGACGCACCTGTATTAAGCCTTTATAACTGAACCTTAATTACATGTACTAATTAGGAGGTGGAGAGAAAAAATGGATCAAATGGGTGAATTCCCGAAAAATCCCCAAGCTGAACCACTTTCAATGTTGTATCATGAGGATTCCAAATTGTGAGCCACTCTTCGCAATTACACGAGGCGAGGTGCCATTCGAGCAGAGCCATCCATGGTCTGGAGGGTCGTTGGGTGGCTCTGCCCTTGGGTGAAGGCTACAGAGCTGAAGTTAGGAGGAGAGAAGGCTTTTGTTCCTTTTAAGTCAATACAGATACCAAATTCTTGACCTTAGGTTTCTGAGTAAGAAGGAAAGAAATTCCTAAGCTTCCGGGAACACTAGCTACCACCTACTGATCAGTTTCAGTGTACCAACCGTTACTCTACATGCTTTGCATTGACTAACTCCTGTAATCCTACCCTGTACTGCTTAGAAGCAGATGCTACGACTAGTATTACCATCAGGCAGAAGTAGCCCAAGAACATGAGGCTAGCAG
The DNA here is from genome assembly GCF_902655055.1 of Lutra lutra. NCBI lineage: Eukaryota > Metazoa > Chordata > Mammalia > Carnivora > Mustelidae > Lutra > Lutra lutra. The sequence continues at coordinate 13,845,736 of NC_062282.1, forward strand.
GAGATCGAGTCAGATTTGAAGCCTGGTAGGGAGTCTGTAGCCGAGTTAGTGAGCACCTGGAGGGGCCGTAAGGAATGAGAGTCTTCTCCCTTCCTATCTCCTCCCCAAGGCAGGGGAAATTCTGGGAGAATAAGGCAGTCTTGTTAATAGAAAGAGTAGAAGAAACAGGGAAAAGAATCCGTGCGTGTGAGGTCCAGAGTTTTCTAGCATGTTTGTGAATTAAAACCATAAAACCAGTTAATTCTATTAGTTTCATTTCTTTGAGATTTCTCTGTTCTCTTTGTCATCGTTTTTCCTGAGAAGTTTCTTTGTATTATTTCTTGAAAGTTGCGGTAAGGGCAAGTTTCTCAGAGTCAGCATTCCTTCCTTTAACAATGGAACCCTGTTCAGCCTTTCATCCGGTTCCCTCCTTATCTTTTTCATAGAAATTTAAATTCTGTATTAGCCACGGATCTTAACCTTTGTCAATGCTTTTAAGAAGGAACAAGAAAGCAAGATAAAATGCATTCAAACATCCAGTTTCTTGGATTTATACTGGTAGGATTTGGCATATGCGGACAGGTGTGGACTTGCTTGAAACACGTTTTCCTTCTTCTTGCACACCCCTAAAAAGTTGAGGCAAAATCCGGAGAAGAGCTGCTACTTGTGCGCCAAGCTTTTCAAAGGTGCAAATAATATGTTCACCATTATGACTAGGGTGGTCTGAAGCCTTATGAGGTGGAAATAGTGTACTAAATTTGGCTTAAAAGCATTTTCTTTTAAGCTCAGCTAGGATACATTTTGATTGACAGAGACATTTATAAAGCTAGAGCATGGTTTTGCACAATTTGCTAAACAGTGTTATATGGATTATAACAAAAAAGAATCAGAGAGTACAGGCTGATACAGTATATCCCAGAATATTGATGGACAAAGAAATGTGGAGTCATGCATGGGAAGTGCAGAAGGAGAAAAAAATAAGGAATGAGGAATAGACTGATATTGAAGGAGTGGTTCTTTGCACATTCAATAACCATTTTTTGGACACCTACTAAGTGCTTTCAGGGGTCTAAGTGCTTGTGATACAGTGGCAAACAAAATAGTCATCTTAACAACTTTACATAGTAGAGCAGGAGCCAGCCCTCCTTCCTAAATCAACAAAAATATACATAAGGTAGTGATGAATGCAGAGTAAAAAAATAAAGAAGGATGAGAGGAAAATTTTATATAGAGCAGTAGAAGACCTGCATGATAAGGTGACATTTGACTTGAGACAAGAAGGAAGCAAGGAACTGAGTTGGGCAGATATCTGGGGCGAAGAGCATTCCAGGCAGAGGAAACAGCAGGTGCAAAGGCCCTGGGGTAGGAACATATTTGGGGTATTCAAAGACAAGCAAGGAAACAAAGAGCAGGGTAGAGGAAGATGAGGTAGGGTGTATAGAGATTATGTAATGTCATCTAAGGACTTCAGTTTTTACCCTGAGATGAAGGCGGTTAGTGGTTTGGAACAAAGGAGTAGCATGATCTGGCTTAGATTTCAGAAGGCTCACTTTTGCTCTTTGTGGAGCCAGACTTTGGGGAGGGAAAGGCTGTGTAGCTATGAAAACTGTTCTTCTAGATCTGTAAAATATCAATGAGAGTAACTCTTCTCAAACATCTTTAATGAAGACTCTATCCAGATAAAAGAAACAAGGCATTTGGCAAGATCTTTAAATGACCCAAGGGGAGGGGGAAGGATTAGGCAAATATAAACAAGTTACATTCAAGAGGTGAAGTTGAGACATGCTTTCAATCTAGCATCTGCGATCGCCAAGTCATCACAGCACAGTCAAAGCCAGCTGCGACCACGGAAGATGACTCCACATCCTGTTGATGCTCTGCTGGGCACAATCTGGATGGAAGCCAATGAGGATGGGAGGGATGGAGGCCCCGTGAGCGCTGCCAACCTTTGTTCAAAGCTAGTGGAAACTTCTGATTCTGCTCAACTCTCTTTTGCAGCTAGCAGGGAGGGATGGCCTCATGCAGAAGATGCTGCGCCTGCCATGATAAATGTGACATGGGCTTCCAGTGTCCCCGTGGAGCTATTTCAGAGCATTTTCTATTTTTTTAAGTGGCTAGGTCTTTATGCTGGTAACGCTAGCCAGCATTTACTCAGCATTTCCTACGTGCCAGGTACCGTGCTAAACTTGCCATAGTCCTCATCTTACTAAGTTTTCCTAACAGCTCAATGAGAAAGGTGCTGCCATTATCATGCATGTCTTTTTCAAGTGTGATCTGACATTTAGAGACTTTCGTAAGAACAGAGAATCAAAGCCAGATAATCAGAATCTCATTGGTATATTGGAACAATGACACTCTGTCTCTGATTGTTACTTGCCAATGTCTTACGTGAGGAGTTGCCTAAATGGTGGCAGAATTTATTCTTAATTGGTTTCTCTTTAGCAGTTGTTGGCATACGTTTTGTATCACCATGAAGTCTGCTCACTCCCAGGGCAGGAAACAAATAGAATAAGGCGTGAGACTGATGGGAGAAAATGCACGTATGCCATATGCAAGCCTTACTTTTAACAAACACAGAAACGTGAAACAATAGATTTACAAAACAGACACGAGAAGGGCATGGTTTTAATCATAAAGATTTTCATTGCTTTGCCAAAGGATTCGCCAGAGTGCGACTTTAAATGATAGGCTCAATAATGCCCCTTGCGTGCAATTTACAGTTATCCAGGGAAACAGTATTATGTCCAATAGAACAGCATGATGACCAGTACAGAGACAGTCAATGGTTGTTGGTGAGACAGTTCATCTGGGCTAAAAAGCCACCGAATCTGGTGTTGCCAATCAAACATCGCAATCTCAGAGTGACCATTGCCTATTGAAATAGTTTTCCCACGCGGTAACTTTTAACCATGGCTGAAAGCTATGTCTGTTACAGCCCAGCAGAAAAGCCCTGTGCCTTCACCATCCCATTCGAGGTCAAATTACTTTCACGACAATGGGGATTTTTTTTGCTATAAAATGGCTAGGTATTTTAGTGGTCTGTATTGTAAGGATGCAACTTGTGCATAAGTGGCTGGTGAAAGAAAGAGATAGGAATGGAAAGATGTCTCCTCGTGTCTCCCGATTCTGCAGCTCCATCCAGCCCTGCTTTGTGGGCGGGGGGGGGGGGGGGGGGGGCAGGCGGGCTAGGGAAAGAGCAGGAGGCGAGGGCAGTGAGTTACTCGGCCTCTCTCAAGAGTGAGAGAGTGGTACAAGCCCCACCCATGGCCCCTGAGTTCTGTGTCAGCCTGTGGGAGCTATAGAAGTTGGCAAACAACTTTCGGGAATGGAAGCGAGAAATGGGAGTGGAAGGGAAGCGTGTTCAGAATTCACAGCTAAGGACCACCATGGAGAATTGTGCAATCAGCGAAGTCACCCCTTTGCTCTAAAGCTGAAGGCAGTGGATGGAGGGAGGAGTGGTGGATAGTTGAGAAGCTGATTTTCGGAAGACTATCAAATGTGTCTCTGTCCATTTGATTCCAAACAGAAGTTCAGATAAAGCAAGTTTGGATGAAGCAAGCCTCGTACGGAATAGGATATGGTTTCCATCCTAGCAGCAAACATAAATCTCCCCTCCCCCCGCCTTACCGGTTACCAAGATCCGACACCAGTTTACTGATATTTATGATGAACCCTGTTATCACATTTTGCCTTCAGGAACACTGCACACTTCAGCCAATAGCTCAGAATTTTTCCTTGATGGGAATAGAAGTGTTGAGACTCTTTCCAGAGGGTCTTCCCGCCCAGGTCACTGTGAATTCTTTTTCTTTCCCTTTTTTATAGTTTTTATTTTCTAGTGGTTGATTTTTCCTGTTCACAAGTATTCCCTCAAATATTTTGAAAGATTATTTCATATAAAACCGTATTTCCCCACCCCACTGCCACCCCATGTTTAAAAACACAAGAACAAAAACAAAAACAACTCCAGGACGGAGAAAAAGCTTTCCTTCCCTGTGCTTCGTTTACACTTTGGACAAAACCTTTTATCTGTCTTTTGAATTAGCAACAATGATTCAATGCATGAGAGGATGTAGGGCGTGATAACTGTAAAGAATTTTAAACATCTTTTTTTTTTTTTTTTAAAGATTTTATTTATTTATTTATTTGACAGAGAGAGAGATCACAAGCAGGCAGAGAGGCAGGCAGAGAGAGAGGAGGAAGCAGGCTCCCTGCGGAGCAGAGAGCCCGATGCGGGCCTCGATCCCAGGACCCTGAGATCATGACCTGAGCCGAAGGCAGCGGCTTAACCCACTGAGCCACCCAGGCGCCCAAGAATTTTAAACATCTTAAGTGCGCCTCAAGTTAGTTCTACTGTATCTTACTTATTTGGAGTCACTATTTTAATGGTACAAGTTGGCAGTTTCTGCTTGTTCGTTTTAGAAAAAACTTATTTTAATTACTTCTCAATGGGGAAGCAATAATATTCTGTGCAAAATAACCACATATTTAACTGATAACAAAGACATACTCATCTGTTAATAATTTTTAAAAGATTTTATTTATTTATTTGAGATAGAGAGAGAGAGAGACCGTGAACAGGGGGAGAAGGAGAAACAGACTCCCCACTGAGCAGGGAGCCTGATGTGGGACTCGATCCCAGGACCCCGGGATCATGACCTGAGCCGAAGGCAGACGCTTAACTTGAGCCATCCAGGTGCCCCAAGACATACCCATTTTATTTAAGAGACCTACCAATGCTTATTGATTTACGTGTGGGAGAGCTTTTGGACGCTTCAGAAAGTTTGCATTTTGGCTACAAAAATCTTTCCTTGGTCTGTAAAGACATAATGGTTGTAGATATTTTTTTAAATTTAATTTTATTTTTTTTCAGTGTTCCAAAATTCATTATTTATGCACCATACCCAGTGCTCCATGCAATATGGTATTATGAAGGTTGTAGATTTTTTTAAAAGATTTTATTTATTTATTTGAGATAGAGAGAAAGAGAGAGAGAGCATGAGTGGGGGTGGGCAGTGGAAGAGGGAGAAGCAGACACCCCACTGAGCAGGGAGTCCAATGCAGAGGACCCTGGGATCATGACCTGAGCTGAAGGCAGAGGCTTAACTGACTTAGGCACCCAGGCTCCCCAACTGTAGATTTTTTTTTTTAATTAAAAAAGAAGAAAAATGAAAGCAAGCCAGCATTTCCCTAACGACTAAATTTGCCAGTGGACGTAACGGCGGCCTCCTGAGCCTTGTATCCATTTCTCTTCACTCGGTCAAGGTGGTGGTTGTGATACCACTTTTCCACTGTGTGTTACATTTCAGTTCCGACGTCGAAGCTCCGTTGATTAAGTGGGGGGAGTTTATGCAAACGGTACCTCCGAAGAAGAAATATCCACCCGGTTCAGCAGCTACCACGAGTGTATCATACATCGGAGTTAATAGACCGTGAAGACACCCCCAGTGGTTTCTAATCATTTACATATGTTCTTTCCTGAGCAGAGTTTACAGTATGATTACTCTACCCATAAATCAAAAGGTCCATTTAAAAGAGATTATATGGAGGAAAAATTATTTCAAGCTTTGTTTACCAGTGCTTTTACTTATACTAGTTCTCAAATCTTATGAATAAAAGGCGCTATTTTCAAGACCACTGCTTAACCAATCAGTATATGCAATACGTCTTGTGCAGAAGTGAGATTCCCCCTGAAAGAAATTTCCAGAAATGTATTTCGTCTAGGAAAAGAAGCTTAAGTTAGGAGACGCTCTAACAGTGTGTGTGTGTGTGTGTGCGTGTGTGTGTTCTACCACAGAACCTGGCATTGGAGCAAATATTCAAATATTCACTGTTTATTAGGCTTTCTCCAGAAGTTTCTGTGACATTTGGGGTAGAGTAAATGCAGCATGAGCTACACTGAACCAACTTTCAGGGAGAGGCCTGCGTATCTTTTGTAGAAAACAGGACTTCATTTTCAGAAAGTTAATCTAGTCTGAGAAGCTACAAGACAACGGTCCCATCACATCATCTAGTCCATTCAGGGTTCCCGTCATATCTTGCAAATGATGAATTGTTAACATGTTCTTTTAGTTTTATCCCTACATTCAATCTGCAGAGGCTAAAGAGACCTTTCCTAATCTCCATTTCTTCTAACAAATCCATTCAAATCTACGTGTGGAGGGGGAGAAAAAGGCGTAAATCATCGTTCTTGCCAAAATGTGTAAGAGGAGTGATTGCATGTTATGATGTCAGTGTGGGTCAGGGCCGTTCACTCTGTTCACTTTACTCCAGACTCCCAACTTCCGCACGTCGCAACGTCATCATACGTCGATGGCGCCTTGTGCAAGTCTATGAACGTTGAAGTTGAGCCCCGTGGAAGGAGACAGCCGCCCAGCAGTGGGAGCCGGGGAGGAAAGACGAAGGTAAAGTCACGGGGGCAGGCAGAGGGGGGCCCAGGACTCCTCTGGGAACCTCTGCTCTCATGTTCAGGAATTCTGGGAATTTTCTCAAGCTTCTGGACTGGCCCAGGAAGTACTTTGACCTTTTCGTGTGGCCAGTAAGTTTGGGGGAGGAGATTCCTGCCCAGAGACTTCCTCCTTGCAAAAAGGCTCTGAACATGTCCTTTCTAGTTTTTGTTTCTAGATTCCCTCTTACGGAAAAAGTATCATCTGGGGACCTTTCAGCATTTCCTTAGGTCTGTAAGATACAAGCAAATTGGAGCTGTGTAATGTCTTTAAAGCCATTATCATTTTATTTTCGAATGGCAAATATTTAATATTGATCCTAATATGCTGCGACGAACCTGAATGCTCAGTATCCTAAAAATTAACTGGCCACTTGTCTTATATATGATTTTCAAAAATTGCATACATCACAGTATTCTTAAATATGTTACCAGATTCATCTGTAGTTCCTGCCATTCATCGTTTAAAAGAAACAACATACTCCCCAAACAATGCATGGAGTATAATGAAATAAAGGTCCTTGTGGCATTATATTCTGAAGCCTTCTATTAATTACCCAGACAAATACCTTTATATAATTGAGGTTTACAGCAACCCTGAGTGTTTGAACTGTGACTGACTGACTCATCCCCAATTCTACCTATCCATATTTCCAGTCCTATGCAAGCACTCCATGACTGTTCAGTAAGTCATTGTTTAGAGAATTAATGTGAGTCCAAGAGAAATAACATTTTAAATGTGCATGTTTGTACATGAACTTAGGGTTTATGCTCTCCTCCCCCACCCCCGCTCCTGCAAATTCATATGCTGAAAGAAGAAGGGGCCTTTGGTAGGTGATTAGGTCATGAGGGTGGAGCCCCCATGAATGGAATTAGTGGCCTTATAAAGGAAAACCCCGAGAGCTCTTTTCATTTCTGCCATATGAGGACACAGCAGGAACAGGGCCATTTATGAATGGAACCAGGAGGCCAGCACTCACCAGATCCTGAAGCCGCCATCTTGGACTTCCCAGCCTCTAGAACTGTGAGAAATGTTTCTGTTCCAATTAAGCCACCCGATGGTATTTTGAGACAGCCGCTTGAACAGACGAAGCCATGTTTCTATACATTTCAATGTTATTTGTCATAGACTTAACTTTTCATTTCTTTCTTGACTGTGTTAAATTTATTTGGTGGAATTTAGAAAACATTTCACCATCCCACGTTTAATATTAAGTGTATCAAACATTACAATTATTAACAAATCCATGCCTGGTCAGTATTAATACACTTAATTTGCATAAGGGTAGATGGCATAAAACCTATTTTATTTGTGTGACGCACCTTGCTTAGAACCGGAATTTGGCTTCCCACCCCTGCCATCCACCCTCAGGGCTCAGGCTAGACAGACAATGGCGGGTTTCAGATGCAAGGCGGAGTTAAACAAGAGCACATTTTGTGTGGACCAGTCCCTCACTTGGCAGTACACAGCCTTGTGGAGAAGAAGTTTGTTTTCCTCAATTATATATTTAAAGAACACTGTGCCCCAGCTCATATGGTCTTGGAGAATCCCTGAAAAACAAATTCACATTCTTTACTCTCAACTTGACCGATGACTATGTAATTCTAAATTCCCATGAGACGTTGGGTTTGACTCTCGGGGACTCTGCCTAGGGTCGGTCTGGAAGTAGGTGATTTCTTCATTTGATAAGTTCCCTGGCTTAAGTTTCCGCAAGACTGGTAGTCATTCTCGAGGAAGCTATCTCTGTATCTTCAGAAAGTCTTTTCGTACCAAATTTTCAGTGTCCTGGTTGATTTAAAAAATTAGAAGTGCAGGTGTTCATTGTCAAAAGGGTCTCATCCTCCAAAAACAAACAAAAACAAACAAACAAACCCCAACCCATTTGAATCATGAGGGGGTTCGTAGAGATTCTCTGTTCTGAAACCCCTTGATTTTTTTTTTTTTTTTTTTTTTTCAGATTGGGAAACAGAGGCCTAGACCGGCTAATTCAAATGATCCCAGGTACTTTCTTGCTTTGCTCTTGGGGTGGGAATGGGATCCTCGGTTTCGTGAATGAAACATGAAGCCTTAAACATCCTTGCCTGGTTGTAAATTGCACTTTAATTTCCTGATTAAGTGCAGAGTCCGTGAGCTTGGCTGAGTGCTACCGTTCACAAGTGTATCTTTTTACTTAAGGATTACAAAATGTGTGCTGACTTAGCACAGGTGAGCTTTGATCTTGCTCAAGGTCAGCGTTGAAAACTGTACCTTCTATGAACTAGGAACAGGAAAATCCAGTATGAGATTTCACATACATATTTATTCTCCTGATAAGCTTCACATTTCCTAATGCCGTGGCATTCACTTTCCTTGTTAATGATTTGATTGTACCTCTCAGTCACGATTCTGGTTTCCCTGAAATAGTGCATGGAAGTCAGGGTCGAAGCCTCAGTCTGCCTCGCGCCATCACTTGGCAATTGCCTATGGTCTGTATCATCTGTTTGCTGTTAAAGCTATAATTTTTTGTCAGCTCTTATTTTTTTCTGAGTGAATTTCACACCACCCCTTAAACATAAGGCACTTGAAGGAAAAGGCTGAGCTTAGTGACTTTCACGTAACTAATTCCAACTAACATTCCTGAAGCTACTTGACAACCAGAATTTTATAAGGTGAGCAACTTAAAAGTAATTATGACAAGGTGTTAATTTATTGCTCTGGCAAAGATGAATTTCCGCCTGTCAGAACTGCACGGAGAGAGCGAGTCTGACAGTCCCCCCAAGTGCCTCTTTCCCAGGGATTTCTGGCTATAGCTCAGACCTTTACAAACACTGTATCTTCCCTTTCTTGGTTCCTGTTCTCCTAGAATCAGTTGTTTGAATTACCAGGTACTTGGCCATTTCCAAGCATGGATCTATTTTGGAAATTTCTAGCTATTTCCCTTTCCTTCATATGGATGTATGTGTTCTTAAAAGAAATAACCATGAATTGCCAGTGCCTCACAGATGATGTCCTCCCAAACTCCTATAAATTTACTTACAGACAATGGACTGCAGCTGGGGGGTTAGGGTGGGCCAGCGCCGCCGTTGATTCCATTCTGTCTAGAGGTGATACCGCTTGCCAGTAATCCTATGCCCAGAGAATATTTTTCCTCTGTGGATATGCCTTTAAGACCGAAAACCAAAAGGCTTTTAAAACCACCAGGCAATTTCAGGGGGAGGGTAACTTCTTTGTTGTGCTTCTGTTAACACCTCTGTTCTCAAGGTTAATTACACATTTGGTTAATTGGTTTAATTAGTTAATTGGTTTGCTGAGCCTGCCTCCCCGGTGAGAATTACAAAACCCAGTGAACTGCCAGTTCATGCATGGATATGCCTTTTCTCTGCGAGTGGTCTACAAGCGAGGCACACACACTGCTTTCCTGAAAAGAATGTGTCTTCTGGGCGGATTTGCTTCTTGTTCCCGGCAACAGGTTTTCTTTTCTGTTGGGACACAAGTAGCGCAAATGCCACTTTACTGCCAATTCCAGAAACGTGTGCAAGGGAGGCGGTGGGCATGGCAGTCCCTGGAGCCAGGGTGTGCTTGTGAAGAACAGTTGAGGTCCAGGAGGTGGCGACTATCCACCCACCTCGGGTCTGAAGGCCTCCTCCTTCCAGGGTGTCCCCTCAGCAGAGGAGACCAGAAAAAGAGACAGGAGTCAGCCTGTCAGTTCTGGATGCTAACATGTTCTGAACAACTATGAAAATGAAGTCTTTCGGGACGCCTGGGTGGCTCAGTCAGTTCAGCGTCTGCCTTCGGCTCAGGTCATGATCTCAGGGTCCTGGGATCGAGCCCTGCATCGGGCTCCCTGCTCCATGGGGAGCCTGCCTCTCCCTCTGCACTGGCCTCGTGCTCGCTCACATGCTCTCTCTCGCTCTCATATAAATTAATAAAATCTTAAAAAAAAAAAAAGAAAATGAATTCTTTCTACATTGCTGGTAGGATAAAAGGAAACAGAAGAATAGTTTTTAACCCTAGATGGGTTTTATAGCTACTGACTAAATTCTCTAATCATTTCTAGCCCTTTTTATTTTTCATTTTTATTTGCCTCAAATTGTAGTTTTCGCAGGATGACTTTTTGGATGCTGAACAAATTTATAGCCTATCTCATCTGGCATCCTGGGGAGTGAGGCTTGGAAAAGAAATATTCCAGAATCCTTTTCCCTTGTTGAGCTGCCCCAGCGTGGTGTGGGTGGAAGGCTGATATGACCTCGCACCTTCACTCACGTGGCTCTGAAAGATCTGGAAATAACACGGCGGGAGATTGTAAAACCAGTCGTAGATCCTTTTAACTAGAGAACGGAGCCCCCCAGTTTAGGAATGACGCGGTTTTGTCCCGAACAGCTCTAGCTGTAGAATTTCTCGTTTCCGTCTACAGGGTTAACAAATCTGTAACCGCCTCTGTCAGAGTCACCTAAGACTCCTCTCTCCTTTCTCACGATTAGAGAGTTTTTTGGTAAGTTTAAGCAAACTTTTCTTTGAACAAGTTTCCCAACATCTCATTTCAACTTTATTGACTAGTGTGGCTAATTGACCTTCTTTCTTCCCTAATAATTGCTTTATGCATTTTAAAGGCAATTATAGCTTTCTTTATTTTCATTCTTTCACATGCCGAATATTCCTTTAAAAATTATAATTATTTTTAAAATTACAGAAGTCCTGTAACAGTAGTACCATGTGGCCTTTGTTTTTCCTCCTGAATCAGCCTTTATGTTGCTCCCTACAAATCATACTTCAAGTGACATTTACTTTAGATGCGAGGTTTGGAAACCAAACATGAGACCAGCATCCTATAGCCAGTGCGGAAGTCCACTGCAGAAGTTCTCATACTTTGTGCCATGTGTGGAACTCTTGTTCATACATCCCAATGTCAGAGGCCATTTCCTCTTTTTTTTTTTTTTTTTTAAATAGGGAGGCTTGGGGGAGAAGAGCGGGTGGTAACAGTGTCTCATTGATGACTCATGTTCCTGTGTCTGTGAGCATTGGATGAATGGCAAAACTCTCCAGAACAGTGTTCTCAGGGTTCTACGGGGTGGGCAGCCTTACCTACTGGGGTGTGATTCCTTCCGCTTTGTTATGCCTTTCCATCAAATTCTGGCTAGGTGTTCAAATAGCACCATAACCTTAGTGAGGAAATAGGAAATGAGATCAGAACTCAAGTAGACAGACCACACTACATTATTTTAAAAAGAAGAAGGAAAGAAAAAAGAAAACAATAAGAAAAACAACAAAACCAGAGGGGAAAAGAGGGCGACTGACGGTAGGTAGAGAAAGAAAGGACGTGCATAGAAACACTGCTGAGAAAACGGGAGGCATATGGAATTGCCTTAAAGAAGTTACTCTTGGGGGTGCCTGGGTGGCTCAGTGAGTTAAAGCCTCTGCCTTTGGCTCAGGTCATGATCTCAGGGTCCTGGGGTCGAGCCCCGCATCGGGCTCTCTGCTCAGCACTAAGCCTGCTTCCCCCCATCTATCTCTCTCTGCCTGCCTCTCTGCCTACTTGTGATCTCTGTCAAATAAATGAATAAAATCTGGGGCGCCTGGGTGGCTCAGTGGGTTAAAGCCTTTGCCTTCGGCTCAGGTCGTGATCCCAGGGTCCTGGGATCGAGCCCTGCATCGGGCTCTCTGCTCAGTGGGGAGCCTGCTTCCCTTCCTCTCTCTCTGCCTGCCTCTCTGCCTACTTGTGATCTCTCTCTGTCAAATAAACAAATTAAAAAAATCTTAAAAAAAAAAGTTACTCTTGTTCTGGTTATTCCTGCCTTTGCATCTATGGAAAGGAGATGGTTTGGTATCCAACTCTAAAATGTTCTGGCTGTGGATTTATGGGCCCGGACATGTTCTGTGGGAAAGACGTTTTCATCATCTGCTGACTGTTCCTGGCACCTTGGTGAAGGGGTATGTCAGTGAGCTCTGTGCCGTAGTGTGGGCTTTGTGGAGGAGGAGAGGAGGGGAGTGGAGCCCCAGAGAAGGATGAGGTGCTTCCGCTGGGAAGCTCCCCTCCAGGGAAGCCAGCGGCCTGGTGAGCCAGCAGAGCCCTGGGGGGGTCTGGGTGGGGAAGATGCTGGAGAATAGTGGCAGGCGCCTGGAGTGGGCTGATCTGATGGATGGGCTCCCTGGGGCCACGGGAAAGATGCATCCAGATGGCTCAAACTCCAGCTGGCTGCACTTCATTCAACAAAACAGACAGGTGAGGGAGGATTTCACGAGAATTAGCCAATATTCCCAGACTGCATTTCTTACGCTGTGAAATGATTAACTTCAGGTGTCACTGTTGTAGTCCGTTGTAACCTAATCACCTCTTCTGACGAGAAGGGTTTTGTTTTGTTGCTTCTATCTACTATTAACGTAAGCTGTTCATGTCAACTATAAACTAACATTAAATATTTGCCTTGGAGGCAAGTAAAATCAGAGATAAGACTGAAGCTGGGTTTCGGTCATGCCTCTGGTTTCATCATCAGTGAAACTATCAGAAGAAATGATGAAGGTGATATTAATCCCATCGGGCTGCTAGGCCAGTTCTAACACCTTTCATTTTTCTTATCTTATGTGCTGGGCACTCTGCTTGGTGCTAGAGATACCAGTACTACTGCTAGGAAAACTGTATCCACTAGCCATGGAAATAATAAGTCACCCCAACGTGTACTTACTACACACCTAATACTGCTCTAAGCACCTGCTCTTGTGCACCTTACCAATCATTTAATCCTCCAAACTACAAGGAGCATTACACTGTGTATATTATTTATATTTTATAAATAAAAAAACTGAGACACAGGTCAGGCACTATGAAGTAGCAGACCAGGGACACAAGGTTGGGGGGACACAACCTAACACAGTAGGTTCCCACCGTGCCTTCTGCGAGCCGGTGGTGTAGGAAGGGGGACAGACCATTAAACACACAGTGGCAATTAAGTGTGGTTGGTGCCAGAGCCAAGGAATCTGTAGCAAAGGCAACCAATGAAACCAGGAGGCCAAGGCAAGACCACCCAGAAAAAGTGTTACATGGACCATGTCTGATGGCCGGGGGATGTGGGTAGGAGTCAGTGGAGCTCAGGACAAACTGTCTGCCAGGAAAGGATGTTGACAGTCCAACGACAAAAAGAAGCTAAATGTGGTTGTTAAGAACAGATTGGGGGGTGGGAGGTTGGTTGGAGGCAGAAGGCAGCAGCCACAAGAGGGAAGGAAGGCTCAGTGAGTCACATTAGAGATGGACTATCTCTACAGGGAAGCGAAGCCATCGAGGGTGTTGAGCAGGGAAGTGAACGTGCCTGCTGTGGAAAAGTTGGTTGGGGTTTAGGTAGAGGAAGAGAGATCTGGGAAGAAACTCTTTAGTGTTGGGGATGAGAAGTAATAGCTTGCTGAGCTAGGGCGATGGCCAGGAGAAGGGAGAGAAGATGGAGTTGAAAACAAATGAAGAGGTGGGGCTGTGAGATGTGGTGGTTGACCAGAAGTCAAGTATTCAGGCCTGGGAAACTGGGCCCAGGGTAGTGCCATGTGCGGATGGAAGGAAGAGGTTGCACCCTCCCGTTCTGTCTCCCGGCAGTCCTCCCATGTCCCGTGTTGAATCTGGGAGGGTGGGCTTAACAAATGGAGATGGGAGATTGGTAAGTTTCTGTAATAAACAGAGGGCCCCCGGAAGACCTGTGTTTAGGGTGATGTTGATGTCTTGCCCAGGGACCCTGCCCCCAGCTGCTTGAGTGCTTGAATGGGCCACAGTTTACAGCTGTGTGACTCTCTCCAGAAAAGTGCTCTTGGCTCACAGGAGTTGTCTTGTCTGGACATGCACGGGCAGATACTTGAAGACCCCCACCTCCCCACCAGATATATCTTGGTGGCTTGGCGGTGAACTAACAGATACAGTCAGAGAAAGACCCAGATTCCTCACTTCAAAGTGGGACCACCCTATGGTTTGATTGATGGTACCAATGCCCCTTTACCCCATGGACCAGGCTGAGACTAGGTTTTCCCAGAGATCAGGTTCTCTCTCCCCTCCTTCCTCTTTCTTGTTTCCCTTTTCTAACTTCCCATTATGCACTGAATTGTGTTCTCTCACTTTTGTACATGGAAGCTCTAACCCCCAGTCCTCAGAATGGGACTCTATTTGAAGATAGGGCCTTTAAACAAGTAATGAATTTAAAATGAGGCTGTTAGAATTCGCCCTAATCCAATTTGACTATTGTCCTTACAGGAAGAGGAAATTGGGACACAGAGAGTCACAGGCAAACATTACATAGAGAAACAACTCCATGAAGAGGCAGAAAGAGGGAGGCTGTCTATAGCGCAGAGAGAGGCCCCAACAGAACCCAACCCTGTCAAGTCTCCACCTTAGGCTTCCAGCCAGCTCCAGAACTGTGAGAAAATAAATTTCTGTTGGTTAAGCCACCCAGTCTATGACATTTTGTTACAGCACCTTTGGCCAACTAATACACTCCCTCCCGTGTTTTCTGAGGAGGAATTGCTCCGGAAACCACAAGCCTTGGTATCTTGCCCTCAGGCTCTGTTTCTGGGGAACATGACCCAGGACATGAAGTGCTAATGAAAAATGTTTGTTTGGATTCCAAACGTGTTGATTACTTTGTTGATTGCTTCTTTAACTTGTTAGTGGAGAGTCAATACCCAGGAAACAGAAAGGCTGCCTGAGGGATCCCAGGCCAGCGCAGCGACTCCTGGCGTTAGAGAAGGGGTCTGTAAGGTGCATCTGGGACTAGAGCCTCTCTCTTTTTTCTCGGTTCTTCAGCTTTCCATGTCTTAAAAAAGTCCAAGTGAAAGTAAATTCTAATGGACATGTTAATTAACTTGTTTCTAGTTAAAATAAGAAAGAAACGGTTAAAACCAACTTCAGTCTGTTAGAACATAAACATCTTTAAGAAATTTCTTGATGCCAAATGGAATCCACTGGGTTGTGCCCTCTGGCAGAAGGCACAAAATGGGCAAGAAAATGATCGGGGTCAAATTCTCATTCAACGAGGTGTGGGATTTTAGGTGTGTTACTACCCTCAGCTGTAGGTTTCTTGTTTTGTTTTATTTTATTTTTTAAAAACAAAAGCAGGCAGATGAAAGGAGTCTCACACCTCCCCAGTTCCCCCTTCCCCCAGCATTCTGATTCTTCTGAAAATAAAACGGGCATTTCCAACAAGGGTGTTGTTAGGGGTTCGTGCATCCTACCATCAGAAGCGTTTCACCTCCTCTCCCTTTGCATGGTGGCCGCAGCCCATCCCTGTGCACCTGTTCCCATTCATGAACTTCAACTCCTTGTACCTCTCTGTCCTCAAGTCCCCTGGCAGGCTCCGTGTGTCAAATCAACCTCTCCAAATAGACTGGGAATCTGGCTCAGCAGTATTTATTGAAAACTCATTATGTGCTGTTTACTTATTCTGCAATCAGAGCCTGCACATTTCTGATACACACAAACAGGAAAGCTTTGGCCAAAGAGAACTCAATTGTTCTGGTTCTGTCCTGTCCCATGACATCAAACATTCATCTGTGGAACACATCTGAAAACCTTTGTCCACAAGTAGCTACAGTGGTTAACCCTCAGAGAGAGAGAGAGAGAGAAGAGAGACAGAGAGAGTGTACATGGGGTGGTAGTGTTGATTTTATTAGCTTGGGACAAGCTATGCTCTGTTTTCAAGGCACTCTCAAAATCCCAAAAGTAAGTCTTCTTAGAGTGCAATGTATTTTGCTAAGCGTCTGCTGACAGTGAACTGACCGGGGGACCCCAGAGATGTCTGAAACATTGCAGGAAAGAAGAAAGTCTTTTTGCCTTTGTTTAGCAGAATGGGTTCTTTACACATCCCTGAAAAGCTGCCCAGTGACCCCCATTCAAAGCAGCTTGAGACATGACTCAGGAAAACTTCTCAAAATGTGGATTGAGGAACTCATGTTTTTCTGTGTATGATGACAGTAGAGAAAACAAGGTAGACTTCTTAAAGGCAAGGGTCTTCCAGAGATCTGTAACTCATCCATGTCTCATTTAGTTTTGTATTATCAGTGTTGTCCGCACTTCGCACGTAGTAGGCGATGGATAAATAACGTGATGGGTAATGAAATTCTAGTTCACGCCGCAGTGTTAATCCTCTATCTTGAAACTGGCAGCCGGTTGAGTGTGACTTGAAGTCTCCTACTAACCCCACGTTGTGGGAAGCTGCCACTCTCTCACAGTACCCGACTCATTTCTTCGTGAACCTATTGCCTTCACCAGTGACCCTCTACCTTCTAGTGTAGGCCATCTATTGCTGGTCTCCCAGCTTAGAATGTGAGCCGCAGGAGACACACACTATGCATGTCATTTGTAACTAATCCCGCCATCTACATACACTTGCACAGTAATACATTTGTTATTGAATGAATGAACGTATGCATAAATGAATGAATGCAGAAGGTGTAAAGGCATCACTTAAATAAATATGAAATGGGAAAAGGATATGTGCACTGTTTTGTTAGACCCTATGAAAGAACCAGATCGTGTTTTCATTTTGTTAGACCCTATGAAAGAACCAGATCGTGTTTTCAAGAAACTTATAAGCATCTTGGAAAGAAGAAACAGTTTTCTACACCCACCTGTGGCCTTCACTCTCCCAACGAAGAGACCGGGTACCCCTAACTCATAGTCATTAGGAAAATAATTTTACCATCTACTTCCTGGAGCCCTTGATGTGCCTCATGTGCCTCTCACATTGGGTAAGTCTTTACACATGTGACTCCACACATACGAGTTCCAGAACAGATCAAACTAAGCCATCGTGATGGAAATCAGAACAGTGGTTGTCTTCCTGGGGTAAGGAGGAGGCGCTGTTGACTAGAAAGCAGAAGGAGGGAACTTGAAAAGTTTTTTGAACTTGATCTGGGTGGTGCTTTACACATGTGTATACAATTGTCGAGTCCCAGTGAACCATGAAGATGCACGCGTTTCAGGATATTTGAATTAGGTCCCAATTAATTAGCGAACAATGCTTGACTTAAGCGTGATAAAGACGTTTCCATCCAAGCACACTTGCTCACCATCAGTTCTCAGTTTGCTCCTGGCCACATCCCTGTGCCCCATGGACTCCTCTCCCTTCCAGCAGACACGGGAGTGTGGGGCAGAGTAGGGGTGGGGAAGGACACTTTGAAAGCGGCGTAGGTTGGTTTGCGTTACCAAAGGAGACAGAGTAAATGTGCTTATCCAAAAAGGTGGTAGGTTTGCACCTGGCCTGAATTTAAGCACCTTAAAAGGTCAGGAAACAGGCCCAGATCCATGAAGTGATCTTTCCTAAGGGCACACACTAACCAGTCCCAGAACTGGGTTTAAAACTCAGACCCACTCCCTTAACGCCCCCCCCCCGACAGTGTGTAAGCCCTGTTTTCTTTCCAACATAGCCTGAAACGGTCTTTCCTTGAACTAGCCGAGGGTTCCCATCCTTGATCTATCATGTTATTACCTGTATGAACTCCAAGTAGTTTACTTCTTATCTCTGAGCCTCAGTTTCCACATCTATGAAATGGAGATATGGTACTTACAAGTATGAACCCAACGAAATAATGTCTGTCAGCCCTGTGTATTTGATAACTCTTGGCCCCCTTCCTTCCACCTCTCTTCATTATTAATTCCTTGTACTTCCTCCCCATACTCAGGCCCTTGGTCTGTTTATTCACAAGGTTATAATATAATGAAATCAGCTCTTTAAATAAATATTTCTCTTCATGAGAATTAATAACCCTAAATGTTCAAGTGGAGTTTTAAACATTCCCTAAGCTTCTTTTTTCCCTATCCCCAGCAAACTCTCGATCCAGTAAGAAAATAAATCTCATAAACATGACAAAGTACAGTGCATTGCAAAGAAACTAGATACCTTTTGTTAAAAAAAAAACAAAATATGTGGAAAGGTAAAAACACTTGAATTTGCAGCAGACTCTCTGTCATCTTTGGCAAGTCCTTTCACTTTCCTGTGCCCATTTAAGAATCCCGCCAACTAAAAATGGCCGCTTCTGTCTCAAAGTTCTTGGTCTATCAAAATACCTTTCAGGAGCCGTTTGAGGTCCAGCACCAGACCGTCACGTGGCCCCTCAGGTGACCTTGAGGACATTCCAATACGGAGAGGCTGCCGCTTGAAGGGGCCTGCTGGGCGCCTTGCTTGGACAGTGATGCATTATTTTGGTGTTTGGCCCATCAGCAGCTCCCGCCCCTTCGTTGTGCACTGATTCTCTCCTCTCTTCCTCCCCGTCCATTCCAGCCCTGGCAACAGCTCTCCAGAGGGTTGACTAGACTACTAAAAGCATAAGTAGGTTAAAGAAAAAAAGAAAAAAAAGAAGGTCTTGTAGACTTTATGGAAGAAAAGCAAGCAGTCCAGAACAAAGTGATTGATATAATCACTTTATCACTAATAAGTGATTCCCGCCATGCAAGGCCTGGCCTTGCCAAGAAGGGCTCTGCCAGAAGACAAGGCCAGGCAGGACCATGCCCTGGAGAAAGCCACATGGGAGAGACTGTCCCCAGCGCCCTCACAGCCTTCCCTGCAGCTATAGATCTGGCCCACAGTGATCTAACTTTGTGCATAAATGTGTTTGCCATTCCTGCAGCCAACCTTACATGGTATCTGCTTTTTCTTTTGAGCTAGAGTCCACAGGGCTCTAAGAAGTCACATACTACACACAGGAACACATAAAACAAACGTGCTCATCCAGTCCCCACCAAAGCCAGGCCCTGCTAAGAAACAAACGTTAACCCTTCTCACTTACGTGGGACCAAACTTGACTGGGAAACTTGAACATTCCTTTGGAAATATCAAACACTAAAGCTTTGTTCTTTCTGGGCCCATCTCTCAGACTTGGTACCTCCAAGGGTGTAGCTAGTGGATTTATGCTAGTCATAGGCTTTGCTTAAAAAAAAAAAAAAAATCACATCCTGTAGATTCTAGCTGACGTTCTCAGCTTGGTCTTCAACACAAACAATTCCTTTCCATCATGTGGAAAGAGAATTTGGCTTCAGAGCTCTGTTTTTCAGAAGGCCCAATAATTGTTGGGCTGTACACAGTACACACTGAGTTAGGTTGAGGTTAGTACTGAGCCGAACTTTAGAAATTAGACAGCCAAGATAATTTTAGATATTGTCTTTATTTCACCATAGCACGGAACTGGTACATGGCAAGGAGGTCAGATCCCAGAGCCACGTGATGGCAGACGAGGACCTCAGACCCGGAGCTTAAGACTCCCGGTTGGGTGTCCTCCGTACAGATATTGTTTTCAGCAATTGTGTGATTTAATCTGTCCATGCTTCCCCAGAGCAAATCATGGTCATGTTTCCCAGAAGCCCATCTGATTGTCTTAGCTCACGGCCAATGAGATGGAGACAGTGTCAGAAATGAACCGGCGCCCCCCTGCTCCCCTCCAGGCAAAGCTCATCCCTGGCCTCTGTCTCTTATCTCCTCGTGCCTTTCTCACTCTTGGAATTGGGAGGCAGAGCAAGGCCAGAGACAGACGGAGAAGGTTCCAGGTGCTGCATCCTCCTTATAACCAAAATAAATAGGGGGACACTCATCCCAGGTCTCCCTCCAAAGAGATGTCAGTGGAGAATATTCATTGATTTGGATTTCGACTGAATTTTCTAGTTTAAGAAATGGAAGAATTTGATGGAAACTTCTTTCAGTTTTGGTTCACCAGAAAACTTTGAGACTGATGACCAGCACGCACACACACACACACACACGCACTCTTTGTCTCATTTGCATATGCTTTTCAAAACTTTTCAAAACTAATAGAATGTAGAAAGTTCTGTAAATGGGCAAGGAATCAAGAAATAATGGCATAATGCCAACTTCTGGCTCAATGGGGTATTGTATTTGAGTTCTACCAGCTGTCAGCAATGCAAATAGTAGAGGAAAGGAACCTAAATTTTGGGTGACCCCCCATGTGCAGTGAAGGTGGCCCATAGGCAAAGCCGAGGACAAATGAGCAAATCCCAAAAACATGCTGCAAAGTCTACGTGTCCTCTCCTAGCATTCCAGGAATCTGGACTCTGGCCTCTCTTATCCTAAAACCTTGGGTTCTATCTCAAGAGAAATAAGAAGAGTCTTTCTTCCAAAACATTTGCTTTACAGCCAAAGGGACTGAAATCTATAAGCAGGGTTTGGCATGGGGCGTGGGGGGTATACTTAGGGAAATTCATTTTCTAGCTTGACAGAATTATCTTAAATAATGCATAAGGAGCCATTGACTAGAAAGTGCTTATTGAACCCAAGCAATATGCTGAGCTCTATATGTTAATAATAAAACTAACAAAAATAAAGACAGCACTTGGCCCTACTTCATTCACCAACTGGGAAATGAAAGCATGAACATGCCTCCTAAGTGGTTGGCTAGTTTCCATCAGGTAGAATGCCAAATATAAAAATAGGAAACCGAGCTTTGAAGTATATATCACAGAAGATCTTCAATAAATTCCACATTTTACAAAACTGTAGTCATTCAAGTCTCAGTATTTAGAGGGAACACTTGGTTTTCAATTCTTTGTCCTTCCTAAGATGTTTGTAAATTCCAAATTAAAGACTCTTCTGCCAGGTTTTCCAGCTGGGAATAAAAGAAGCCCTCTTGTGGTCAGAAAGTGCATGGATCAAAAAATGCAGAACGCATTCCCTGGGTAGTTTTCAGGGTGTAGGGCTGTATTTTTGTTTTTGTTTTTTTTCCTTTTTTCCTCTTTTCTCTCTCTCCCCCCCCCCCCAGAGTTTAGTTTTAAATAGACTAACATTTAAACCTCAAAGCCGGTTTCTATCAGCCATTAGGAAAAGGATAACACAAATAAAAAGCAATGTTTTCACCTATATTCCGAAAGAATTGAGTGCCTAAGGAGAAACAGATTAATGTAAGTTGTAATTTTAATGAAAGCAGAAAAACAAGCACATTGTATAGGTTTCACAATTGCCCCTTCTTTGCCATAACCTTCTTGTGGGTTTTGAAAATTAGGTGTTGTAACATCACGGGATGAGCAACATACGACTTGGCCCATTGAGGCCATAAAACATACTTTGTGGATTTGGAAGGCGGTAAACTCCTGTGGCTGGAGGACAGAGGTCTGCGATCAGAATTGGTTCGGTTTGTACCAAAGCAATTATTTCTCTCCTTGTTCCCCTGTGTTGATTTCTGGATCTAAGAAATGGATGTTGGCCTACCTCTCCGTTTTCACTAGAACCCAGTTCCTGGATTTTCAATCAGAGCTACTGTCTATAGGGCCCAGCTTTGCCAACCAGCTATCACTTTTCCTAAGGATCTTTTTTTTTTTTTTTGATGTATTTTAAAAAATAAAATAATTATAGCTGCATAGGAAGTTGCAAAAAAAAAAAGGACAGGGAGATCTCATGTACTCTTCACCTAGTCTCCTCCAATGACTGCATCTCACGTAACCACTAAAACCAGGACATTGACATTGGTACAACCCATAGAGGTTTACTGAGCTTTCACCAGCTTCAAAATCACTTATTTGTGTGTGTGTGTGTGTGTGTGTGTGTTTAAGGTTCTATGCAACTTTATGCAATTTTATCACCTGTGGATATTCGTGTTAGCCCAGCTACAGACAAAAAATCAGATTGTGCCCTTACCACAGACTCTCACGCCACCCTTTGTAGTCACACCCAAATTCTTTTCCGCCAACCCCTACCCCATAGCAACCACTAATCGCTAATCTGCTCTCCATCTCCCTTATTTTGTTATTTTGAAAATATGTACATGGAACCAAATAATATGCAACTTTTTAGAGATGGATTTTTTTTTCACTCACCATATTTCCCCCGAGAGCTATTCAAATGGTTGCCTGTCTTAAGTGTTCATTCTTTTCCATTGCTGTGTTGTATTCCAGAGTGTGACTATACCACAGCTTGCTTAATCATTCACCCACTGAAAGACATTTGGGTTGTTTCAGAATGTCTGTTTGTGGCTATTATGAATAGAGCTACTGTAAACATTCTTGTTTTTTGCTAAACAATTCAGATTTTTGCTGAATTACAAAATGTTAATGAAAGAGATTAAAGGAAGCCTAAAACCCTTTCTTTAAGGAGAACCAGCTCAATTTCTTCAGCTGAAAGTTACATTTATTAATCTCATGTTAGCCTTTTTAAATGACTTTTTATGGGACCTTCCTTCTGAGAGATGTCATTCTGGGCTCTAAGCTTGAATTCCCATCTTTTATTATATGCCAAGATAAAAATGTCATTTACTGGTGTCGTTTAATTCTTCATATATGGATCAATGGCATAAAGTTTTCATCCTTGCCTTTGTTCCCATCGCTAAAGTGTGTGTGTGTGTGTGTGTGTTTTAAGATTTTATGTATTTATTTGACAGAGAGAGACAGAGAGAGGGCACAAGCTGGGGGAGTGACAGGCAAAGGGAAAGGCAGAAGCAGGTTCCCCACTAAGCAGGGAACCCGATGTAGGGCGAGATCCCAGGACCCTGAGATCATGACCTGAGTTGAAGGCAGACGCTTAACCAACTGAGCCACCCAGACGTCCTAAAGTGTAGTTTTAGGATCAGTGGTTTTCTAAAAGCTGAGTGTGCCCTAGACCAACATGCGTCAATATGGTAGCCACTAGTCACGTGGCTACTGAGATTGCAGTATTCTTAAGTGAGCTGTGCAGAAATTGTAAAATACTCAGCAAGTTTGAAGATTTTGAAAGAAGGAATGCAAAACTGTCACAAGTATATTTTTTGTATTAATTACATGCTGAAATATTACTTTGGTTAAAATGGACTAAATAAAATATATTATTAAAATTGATTTTATCTATTTCTCCTTACTTTCTTTAATGTGACTTGTAGAAAACTTCAATCTACAGTAGTTTCCCTCCTTATCTGTGATTGTTTCAATTACCCATAGTCAACCTGGTTTGGAAACAGATGATTTTCCTTCTAACGTATCCTCAGAAGGTCAATAGTAACCTAACTACGTCAGAATGTCTACATCATTCACCTCACTTCATCTCATCATGCAGGCATTTTTTCATCTCAAATCATTATAAGAAGAATTTTGACTAGGGGTGCCTGGGTGGTTCAGTTGGTTAAGCAGCTGCCTTCGGCTCGGGTCATGATCCCAGAGTCCTGGGATTGAACCCCACATCAGGCTCTCTGCTCAGCAGGAAGCCTACCTCTCTCTCTCCCTCTGCCTGCCGCTACCCCTGCTTGTGCTCTCTCTCTGTCAAATAAATAAATAAATAATCTTTAAGAAAAGAAAAGAAAGAAGAATTTTGGGTACAGTATAAGAGATTTTGAGAGAGAGACCTCATTCACATAACTCTTATTATAGTATACTATTATAATTGCTCTATTTTATTATTAGTTATTGTTGTTCATCTCTTCCTGTGCCTAATTTACACATCAAACTTTATAATAGGTATGTATGTATGTATGTATGGGAAAAAACATAGTATGTATAGGGTTTGGTACTATCTACAGTTTCAGGCATCCCCTGGGGGGCTTGGAACGTATCTCCCATGGATATGGGGGCTACTCTAGGTATGTGGCTTGTAGGATATGTTTGGTGGACAGTGATATCCACTGAGGAGAAGAAGGACTAGGGCAGCTAAACAACTCACCCCGAGTTACACTGTAAACACTCTATGTGATGTCATCTTCTTACGCTTGTTTTCATTCCAATGACATACTCACTGGCTATGTGTCAATGTCACGGTTTCGCATTAAACTTGTGAAGGCAGGAGGGATCCTTGTGTTTCTCCTGATGAAGCAGTCAGGGACAGTCTAAGCAATTCTAGTTGGTGGGCTTCATTTCACGGTGGCACTGAAACGCTTTCCTTCTGTGCCTCCTGGATGCCGCTGCCCAGGGGCAGCCTCAGGGAGACCTTGCTTCCTGTGTTCCACCCAACACAGATACTGCCTTCCACTCCCCCCCTCCTGAATCTGCTGTTAGTCCTGAAAGCAGATCCCAAAAGCTATGCTTCAAAACCTATGGCGGAATTTGTATTGTATCCTAAGCCTGTCCAGTTAGTAATGGCTAACATTTATTTTGCCTAATGCTAAATACTGTGAATTAGGTGCTAATCACTATGTACCAATGCTGAGTACCACGAATTATATCATTTAGCCCTCAGAGCGACCAAATGAGGTGTATACCAGTATAGGCTCCATTTCACAGATGAGGACACTGAGGTTTAGAGAGATTACATAAATTGTCCAGATGAACCCATGGAAAGGGTAATACCAGAGTTCTAGTCCTTGCTATCTGACTCTTGAATTTCTGCTCTTGGCCACTATTTTCATTGTTCTTTTGGTGGGCGAATTGCTTTGCATAGAGGACCATTCTTCTATGTCCTCTATCCACATGAGAAAATTTGGGAAAAGATTCAGTACCAATATTCTAGAACATTCCTGTAAAACCCACAAAGCGTAACCGTTTATAGACTGTATTATAACCACGTGACACTCACTAGCCCAGAGATTTTAGAACGCGTGCTTGGCAGCTATGGACTCACCTTCTATTCTGTTCAGAGGAAGATGTCTGCACCCACACCGTCCCAGAACAATAGTGAATGGTCTTGCTGTATGACTTCAAAGTCCTAAAGTTTCTTTAAGCTCATCTGTAGTTCTATCCTTACATAAAATCACTTATTCAGACAAAGATTGTTTAAGGACGAATTGGCAACAAGACCTATGTAGAATATTTTTGAAATCTAAGGCTACTCATAAAAATGTCAGCAAACTTTTAGCTGAGTGACCATGGGCAAGTTTTGCACCCTCTCTGTGCCTCAATCTGTAACATAAAACATTAAAAGGAGCAATAGCAGCCACCTTTTAGGGCTTTTGGTGAAGGTAGGCAACATGCATACAACAGTGCCTGGAATATAATGTTAACTCTTCCAGCTTTTAACATCTATCTTCCAAGGGTTAAACTTCAATTTTTTTTTTTAAGATTTTATTTTTTTGACAGACAAAGATTACAAGTAGGCAAAGAAGCAGGCAGAGAGAGGGGGAAGCAGGCTCCCCACCGAGCAGAGAGCCCGATGTGGGGCTCGATCCCGGCACTGTGAGATCATGACTTGAGCCGAAGGCAGAGGCTTAACCCACTGAGCCACCCAGGCACCCCCGAGCATTAAACTTCTAAGCCTCCATATTGGGAATGAAGATGACGCAAATACACCACAGATGTTACTGAGTTAGGAGGAATTGCTAATTCTCGAGACTGACAGCCAGCGTAAATTTGAAAATGACCTTGATAAATCAGGAAAGTGTTGAGGGAACAATTTGCTGGATATAAATTGAGTAGAAATATACGAGAAAAGCTACTGTTAATTACAGTCCACAGATAAGAAACAGAGTCAGGAATACAACAACATTGGCTGTAACTGAACACGGGAAACCCAGGGACCCAGCAAGGTCCACCAAGGCAGGCTCCCACCACTGACCAGCGGGATCATCTCAGGCCAGTTCCTGAACCTCTCCCCGTCCATGTCCTTCACTGTCAAGTGTGGATAATGACAGACCTCCCACTTAGGGTTGCCATGAGCCTTAGCACCAGACGACAAGTTTAGATACCACTATTACAGCTGTTCTCGTTGGGATGATTACAAGGTGGAAGTTTAGTGGTGAAGTGACCTGGGTGGAGTGGGCTCGGGTTACTAAACGAATACTCCTCAGAAATAGAGTAGTTGTGTGGGAAAAAGCCAGCATGGCACTGACACGCCAGAAATAAAACCCAGAATTGGTTTAGGGATTCTTTCTCCTTTGTATACTCTTCCTTTAAGTGTTCCACTTGTAGACCAGGCTTCTCTAGAGAACACATTTGGGGGGCGGGGTTATTTGTTTCTGCTGTTAAAAAAATGACGTGAAGAAACCAAAGTTATAAAAATGTTGTAAAGGATGACAATTAGTTCTATGGGAAAAGGTTCAAGGGTTTGGGGTTGTTTGGTTCAGAGAAAAGCAGGCAGAGGGAGGCTTAATGACCATCTTTAGTCAAATGAAAGATCTTAATGTGGAGAATGTGAGCCAGTTTTAAATCAGGTTTGGGGAGGACCAAATTAGTGGGAATGGACTTAAATTAAAGAGGAGGGATTTCACGTCCATAACAAGTTCTCAAAAGTCTTGGCGACCCACTGCTGTTTCAGGAAGCTGCCAGGAGAGACTGGGAGTTGGCATCAGGAGGTTTGAAGAAAAACAAAACAAAAGGAGACATGTTCTCTTCTGAAATCTCTTTCAGGCCAAAAGGTCTGTTATTTTGTGGATCTCACTCAGGACCAAGCATGAAAAAGCTGGTGTAAAAAGTCATACAGTTTTCTTCTTTTCAGCCAAACTAACTGGTATGTGCTCACCGGTATCTGGGATGTTTCTCACGTCCATCCCTGACCACTCTCTCCCGGCTGTCAAACCTGCCCCTGGATGTTTGTGTCTAAAAGACTCTTCTCCTCACTCCCTCTGTTCTGATCCCCTGGGGCTCAGCCCTCAGTCTCCAGTCAGAGTCACTGATTTCTTTCCTTCTTTTGCAAACCTCTCGGAGTTCCATGTCTGTTTCCTCTTTTATGATTTCTATTTCTAGACCTTAGAATGCAGTGCTGACTTGATGGCGTCTGTGACGGACTGTGGGTTATGTGCATATGCATTTTGTGACCCAGAGGAATACCTGATTTGCTTCCTGATGAAGCTTCCTGAGAAGCATTTCCAGGTATATTTTCTATGAACATGGCCATGATCAGCCCTCTCATAAAGATAAAACTGAAGTTCATTTTAACATTATAATACTCACAAGCACAGAATAGCCTGGTACCATGGGGCATACGTAAGTGGCAAACCACAGCCCGGGAGTCCAGGCTGGCTCTCCTCTTGTTTTTGTACTACCTGTGGGCTACAAATGGCTTTTCTGTTTTTTAAATGATTGAAAAAAAAAAAAACACTGAGTAGGAAGCAATGCTTACAGTTGGTAACTTCTGTTCTCCTGCTCCTAAAGCCATGCCCCCAAAGAAGAGTGAAGCATGGTCCTTGACTTTAGGAAGCTGTAGTCGAGTGGACTAGTGGAAAATCATATTCTTGAAAGCCTTGTTTTGTGCTGTTGGAACCGCAGGCATGGAACCCAACAATTCCGCTCTTAGGCGTGAACTCCAGATTATTAGAAACAGGCACTCAAGCAAATACCTGCATATGAATGTTCGTAGCAGTACTATTTACAGTAGCCAAAAAGTGGAAACCACTTTGCCCATCAATGAATGGATGGTAACAAAATGTGGCATTTTCTTTCTGTGGGATATTATTCAACCATAAAAAAGAATGAAGTTCTGATTCATGTGACAGCATGACTGTCCTCTGACAGTATTACCCTAAGTGAAAGAAAGACATGAAAGGTCACATGTTATATGAAATATCTGGAATAGGTACTTCTATAGAGACAGAGGGCAGTCTGGCATTTGCCAGGGGCTGGGGGAGGGGAATGGACAGTGATTAATGGTTAGAGGGTCTTCTTTGGGGATGATGAAATTATTCTGAAGCAAATAGAGGTTATGGCTGAAAAACATTATGAATATGCCAAATGCCACCAAATCGCATTTTAAAATAGTTAATTTTATGGTAGGTGAATTTTACCTTAAAAAAAAGCCCCAAACTCTAGGCAGACGGACCTGTGAATAAGCATCCTTACCATCATGGTCTTAGTCAAGACTGTGTGCTTCCCATGGGCTGTGAAGCTTGTCACGTAGATTGTCTTATTGAATCCTCAAATTAACATGGGGATGGAGGTGCTATTAGTACCAACATCTTATGTATGGGCAAACTAAAGTTTAGAATAATCAGGTGTTGTGTCCAAGGTCACACAGCTTGTAAGAGTCACACGTGAACTTCACCCCTGGTCTAGCACCTACCAGTCCTCTGTTCTGACTCACTAATTAGGATCCTTTGCATCTCTGCTTCCTACTTTATCAATGCCTATGTCGCTCCCACATTTCCTACTTCCTACTTCTCAACCTGTTAGAAGATTTGCCAGTCAGGTCCTTGCTCCACCCTCCACCAAGACTTCTCCAAGCATCTCTGCACTCCTAGACCCTGGATAATACTCAGTTCTCATGGGGTTCACCTATCAGTGGCATTTTATACTGTGACCTCCTCTTCTCTGTGGCTTTCTTCTTTGGCCTCCAGGATATCTGTTCTCTCCACTTTCCTTCTTATCCAGCCTCCACTGGTGGTTTCCTCTTTTCTCCCTGACCCATTAGATTGGAGGCACTCAGAGCTAAATTATAGAGCCCTCTCTTCTCTCCCTGAATCGCTCTTTTGGTGGTGTCATCCAGTCTCACGATCTTTAATCCATTTATGAGCTGATGATTCCCAAATTTCCACCTTCAGCCTGCACTGCTCTTCTCAACTCCAGATTCATGTGTGTAGTGCCTACTTGGCTTCTCCACATGAATGCTGACTTGGGATCTCACGTGTAAAGCTGACCTTCTAGGCTCCCCTCAAAGCTGCTTTACTCATAATCCTTTCCATCTTGGTGGATGACGGGAGCCTTCCAGATGCCCAGGCTAGGAACCTTACAGTCACCCCGAGCTCCTCGTTCTTTCACTTTGCCACCCAGGAAAGGTCTTTGCTTGGGTTCAACCCAACAAGAGGCACCATTTTCTGCACACAAAGGCTCTGCCCACTTAGCTCTCTAGAGTTGGATCCTTCAGAAGTTTGTTTGTGCAGAAGCCATGGATGAAAGCTAGCAGCACGACTAGCTCTCCTTAGAAGGAGAAATTAAAGCAAAACTGAGTTTCTTTTCTTGCCTAAAGTCAAGCACAGCTTAATGGTTTCAACCACAGCTCCACAGCATTCTAAATCCTCTGCTTCTTCTGAGGCTCAATCAGCTGATGTGATACTGGGGCAGATTATAAAAATGGCCACAGATTTTGTCTCTCTCTGTATCTGTGTCCTCACGACGTGACAGTGAAGATCCTTCTACTAAGAGATGGAGTTTATATCTCTATTCCTTGACTCTGGGCTGAACTCAGGACTTGTTTTGATCAATAGTATGGAGTGGAAGTGATCTGGGTTGATTCTGAGCCTAAGCCTCAGGAAGCCTTGCCGCCTTTGTGAGCACATGCTCTCTCCTTCTCTCTCTCTCTCTGCCAGCCTGCACTAGCCACTGGCAAGATGAGATGTCGCATGGAAAATAGCCAGGGTGCTCCATCAACACCTAGCCAGCTGTGAGACACGTGAATGAGACCAATGGGGATGAGCCAGCTGCCAGAGGACTTGCCATGACCGTACAACCAACAGCGGCTCACAGGTACAGTGGCTGGAACAGACAACAAGGAGTAGCACCCCCTGAGCCCAGTCCAAATCTCTGACTCACACAATAGTAAGCTAAAAAAGGAACTGAGATGTGATAATTGGTTCTGTAACAAGAACTTAACTGATAACAGATTACCATCTTTAATTTACTTCTCTTTACTTTGCCTAATTATATTAATTTCTTTCAATGCAATAATGTGTACACAAATTATCTCGTTTGATAATTTGACCTTGAAGTCTTTGACCTTTTTAAATACTGTGACTCCCAAGCTTCACAGATGGGACCAGGTTTTGCTGTTGTTTTTATTGCATTACTCTTAGGAACCACAGCTAGTTATAAAAAGGCTTGCATTTTTAAGAGCCCAAAGCCAGGAACCACAAAAGCCAACTCTTGAAATTCAAAGTCTTGAGTAAATGTCGCGATAGCTGGTTATATCCTGTAAATGCAGAGAAAGATTCACAGCTACAAGAAAGAAGAAATAACATTTTAGAACATAAGTTCTAAACATGTTACTACCTGTCCAAACATGTTACTTCAGGAAAGGTTAAGTAGGTTAAAATGAAAGGTAATTGTATCTCACTCATTTAAAGAGAAATTATTCTAACCTTTTCAGTGCTCTACGGGATAATAACAAAAAGTGGTATTTTAGGATATTGCCCTTTATGCCAGAGTATGAAAAGATTTGTACCATCAGGTAGCACTAATGATGGACATGAAATTTATAAAATTTGTAATAAATGAATACATTGAGAAATCAGAAGTGTATTTCCTTAATGGCGTGGGCACAAGCCATTATGAATGCCAGGAAATTTGGGGGAACAAGAGTCTCTCAGGAAAAAAAAAACAAACAAAACCCAAAACAAAAAACAGCTGTTCTTAAACATTTGATTTACAGAAAAACAAATTCCACTCAAACCATTGTTTCCCAAAGGGTAAGAGCTTCCCAAGGGGTTCTTTTCATTGTAAATGCTTTTGCCCCAATTTAGAATTCATAGTATCTGCTTGTAAAGTCTGCTTTTAATTTTCATCGCACCTGGGGGCAAAAATGAAAAATATGTCATCCTTTTCTTCTGAACTTTAAAACAATTTATTTCGGCCAGCATAGAGAATCTTTCCACTAGGCAATTTTAATCTCCTCATCGTAAAACAATACAAATATAAATATGAAATGACATGTATTTTGAAATGTCAAACAAAAAGTCAGTTTCACAAACGCCACATGAAAATACCCATGTTAATCGATTTCGTATTAACTACGATGACTCTGTGTGTGTATTACTGTCTAATGAGGATCCCCCAGCTTCCCCTTGACAGAACTCTCTCCCGTGCTGCCATTTTAACAAGGGAAATAAGCAAAACCTCCCAGTGGATTAGGGGTAGAACCAACAATGCCACGAAGTGTGAACTGTCAGGTTAGCAAACTAATTTGTGAGATGCTTGGGATGGCTTTATAAGCACCTCCTGGCGGTAAGATTACTTCAACAAACAGCAATGGGAATGGTTTGCGTTACACGTCTGACTGGAAATAAAGCGAAAATTACTCCCAGTCTACGTGTATTTATGTCCTTTTGGCGAATGGCTGCTTGCCAAAAGCCTATAGTCAGTATATGTAAAATACTCTTTATTCCAAGTAATGAGCTCCCACTGTTGTTTTAATTTCTCACAGGTTAGAGAAATAAAAATAAGCAGATGACAAAATGCTTACAACAAGTTCTGGGTCATGACCAATGATGGCACTGCATACTTTCTCCAGGATGTGTTTTGCCCTAAATTCATCACTTCCCTCTTCAGGAGGAAGCCCCAGGAGCACAGTGTCAAAAGCCTGGCCTTGCTCTGACAATGCCTGCCGCAGATCTGCTTTGGAATCTTCTGTGGGCCAGGGAATCTTCTATTTAAAACCAAATAAGGCGACTTTGGGAGGTAGGCTTTTGAAAACAATGAAGTGGCAGGTGGTCAGTTCTACTGATATAATTACTCATTTGGGGAGATTTTTCACAAAGAGTTTCCTCTGGGCTCCTAAGACTCTCACAGCCCCTAAAAGACTTCCATTTTGGCTGGCAACCAGGGAGAATGGGATCCACTGATCCAATGCTCCTTTTTGTCTGTATATTTTCCCCATTTTCATCTATTTTTGGTAGCTAGCTCCAAGATCTCATAAACATCGATGAAGTCATCCATTCGTACAGGCTCACGGATGAAGCATGCGGTGTCTTGGCTTCAGAAAGCAGTCATCAGGGGTGCCTGGGTGGCTCAGTGGGTTAAGCCTCTGCCTTCAGCTCAGGTCATGATCTCAGGATCCTGGGATTGAGCCTCGCATTGGGCTCTCTGCTCAGCAGTGAGCCTGCTTCCTCCTCTCTCTGCCTACTTGTGATCTCTCTCTCTCTCTGTCAAATAAATAAATAAATAAAATCTTAAAAAAAAAAAGAAAGAAAGAAAGCAGTCATCATGTGCCCGCCATTTCAAAGGCCAAAATTTGTCCTGGGTCCTGAATGTCAAGTGTGGGCTATGCATTCCATGCGCAGAGCCAAAGTTCCCCTCAAGATGGGGTGCTTATACCCAAGTCTTTACTCACAGAAATGGATGCCCAGGCACCAAGTGAAAGAACTCTGGCCTGTGGTTCACAAAATCCACACCCTGAGTTAAAAAGGCCCTATTTGGGCGCCTGGGTGGCTCAATCATTAAGTGTCTGCCTTCAGCTCAGGTCTTGATCCCAGAGTCCTGGGATCGAGCCCTGAATTGGGCTCCCTTCTCCATGGGGAGACTTCTTCTCCCTCTCCCTCCCTTGCTGCTTGTCCTCCCTCTCTCACTGTCTCTCTCTCTCTCTTTCTGTCAAATAAATAAAATAAAATCTTCAAAAAAAAAAAAAGACCCTATTTGAAGCTGCCAGTTACAATTTAGGGGATAGCCTTCATCCAAATTGATTCAAATGGGATAGGCCAGATATGACGACCTGATGCATACCCAGGGCTGGGGTCCAGCCTGTCAAGTCACACCAGGTTCCAGTGAGACACTTTCTAAAACTAAGAGGGGTGTAGAGTTCACCAATGAGCTGGTTGAGACAGAGTTATTACCTACTTTGGCCTTGTCTTCTCGATACTTCGATCATTGTATGAATAGATATTAACTAGGGAAATAAAGAATTCTTCTGATTTATTCTTCATTCCTAACTTTAGGTAGATCAAAGATTTCTTTAGTCTTAGTTTCTCTGTAGACTCATCAGTATTATAAAGGCAACTGAAGGCCCCCACAACCTATTCTTCTGTATAGACACTTGAGTAAAGACCCACCCATACACAGAAACTGACAGTGGTGTCGGGGTAGCAGGGGTAGGGTAGCAGACTCCAGCCCTTCTCTGCCTTCATGGAGGCCGTAACCCTTGCTTCTCGATTCCAAGCACCCCCGACGTTATTGACCCTGAGCAACAGCTTCCGGACTGTGCTCAGGACTTCCTTAGGTAAGTTGACCTGCTTGGCTTGGTTTGCCCAGAGCCATCTCTGTTTTAGTCCTAAAAATCAGGTATCCCTAGAGCCTACCCTCAACCCGGGAATATCAGAATGGTTGTGCTACCCTAACTCCAGGCCAAATACTAAGCACAAAATGGTTTTCAATTCGGTCAAATAATTTTAGAAACTATTTCCTATCATTTTGCACTTTTTTGGAGATGAAGGACATAACATATTGAGTCATTTAAGAAGTTCTCCAGCAAAGACCCCAGTTAAAACTTACCGTTTCCCTAACTTATTTTGCTATGGAAACTTTGGGCAACACCTCTTTAATACTGTTGACCTAGTTTGGAAAACACACCTATGGTTACAGCATTTCTAAAAAATTATTTTATTTATTTATTTGAGAGAGAGAGAGAGAACTCACTCAGGTAGGGGTAGGGGCAGAGGGAGAGAGTGAGAGTCTTAAGCAGACTCTGCATGGAGTGCGGGGCTAGATGAGGGCTAGATCTCACTATAGTGAGATAAAAATCAAGTGAGAAAAATCAAGGATTGGACACTTACCTGACTGAGCCACCTAGACATCCTGGTTACTCCTTTTTATCTTGTGCAATAATAAACATGTTAGGCGATGATATTTATTTGAGCAAGTTCCTGCTCTTTGGAAGCATCTACAAGATGCGACAAGAGTGGGAGAGAAATGTGTTTTTGATGTCCAAAGTTCTAAATAAGAATGTGATTCTCCCTCCGTAACCAGGGGTCAAAAACAATGGTCAGAGATATCTAGAATCACATATGGGCTGGGCAGGCTTTTGTGTTTTGATGTAGGAGATTCCCCACTGTAAACTCATAGCCTCTGGAGGAACGAGAGCTGGTCCCCCTGGGGTCTGGCATAGTGATTGGCACACGCAACTATTTTTACTGAACTGAGCTAACCTTCGCTTATACACTTGCTTCCATGGGGGTAATGAGTTTTGAATTACAAACATTTATGGCATGATTTGTTTGAAAATCAGAGACTGCATTTTTTTTTTTAAAGATTTTATTCTTAAGTAATGTCTACATCCAATGTGGAGCTGGAACTTACAACCCTGAGATCAGGAGTCGCACACTCCACTGACTGAGCCAGAGAGGCGCCTCTGCTGAATTCTCCTCAGACGTCATCTCAGTATCCTTCAGAGATTTCTTTCCCTGAGAAAATACAAGGTGAGGATTTAATTCCAAGTCCATGGGAGTTAGCACAAGCTCTTTCTCTTCCCCTTTCCAACACCCAGCAAATGGCATTATATTTTTCTGCAAGCCAATGTCCCTGTATCAGATCAGATTTCCTGAAGTTTTTCTTTAAGGAACCATGTCATTTGTGGCTCCTCAGAGCTCTTGAAGGAGAATCAGTACAGCATGTCTATTAAGGAGCATTTTTGAGTTGGACACCTGTAGAAGGGAGGGAGAGTGAGTGGGATTAGGTGAGGGAGGCTGAGCTATGATGCCAAAGGCTTGGGCTGACGCATGAGGAGCTCTGAAATCAAGATGGCCCCACCCAGTGGACTCATCTTGAGACAAGGGGGCTCAGCCTTTATATCCCTGTAGGGCCTTCACTGGATGTGGCCATCTCATGATGGAGATACAGCCTTGAGAGAAGAAACCCCTTCCAGCCAGTTGACGCGCAGTGGCAATCCCTATGGGGGTGACATATTGAGGGTTTGGGGCCTGCAGCACCGCCAGGGAAGTCAGCCTTCGCTAGGGAAGGCTAGGGAAGTCAGCCTTCGCTCCGGAAGGGGAATCTGTGCTGAGCTCCACAGGGCGCACCACGTGACTCACCTCTTTTTTCCCTACCCTCGCACCCCTGAGTTTCACTTCCTCTGGGCAAGAGATTATTAGATTAAACTATTCTGCAGTAACTTCTGTAATGCATCAAAGAACACAGACTAAACCAGAAGTTGGTACATAACAGATTCCTTTTTAAAATGAATCCAGGACATATAATAATAAGCCTTTTAATGTCAGCCTGCTGGATGCTAATTCTGTTTACTTCGATGGAAATGGCAGCAAAAAGGCCTGAATTTCTTAAAAAAAAAAAAAAAAAAAAAAAAAAAGAAGGTGACCATGATGGTGCCAGAGCATGGACATGATTACTTTTTTCTCTTTTTTTTAAGATTTTATTTATTTCTGAGAGAAGGAGGGAGGGGGAGAGAGAGAGAGAGAAAGCATCTGTGCAAATGTGGGGAGGGGCAGAGGGAGAGAGAGAACCAGACTCCACTGGCCTTGATCCCAGGACCCTGTGATCATGACCTGAGCTGAAGGCAGACGCTGAACTTACTCAGTCACCCAGGTGCCTGGCATGGTTACTTTTTATTGTGTCATTATTTTGTATATTCCCACACAAGCATATTTTGTGCACCATTTTTAAAAAAGTGTAAGTACTGCATAATAGAAGTGCAAATTCCTGTCCCTGCTTTGGAAGCGGTCCTTGGAGCTCCGACCCTCAGGGATAGCACAGAATCCTGACTAATGGCCTCAAGAGCCAGATGCCTGGTTCCACTCCTCCAATTCTACACACATGGGTCATGTGACCATGGGCCTCAGCTTCCCTGGATTCTGCCTCAGAAGGTAACTGGAGAGTGTTACACCAAGGCACCGCTCACAGTGTCTAACCTCCAGTTGATTTTTTCCCCCTACATCATAGCCTTCTCGAGTTCATCCACTTTGGTTCATCGCCTCTTGTGCAATCCAGAACCTTCCATCCTGTCCATTGTGAAGACATTCTCTATTTCTTCATCCCATTGTAGACTAATCTGTAGTCCTTCCACAAGGACACTGTTTTTCTTGAATTAGGTCCTCTCCAGTGGGGACTGCTCTTTCTCTTACAGTCCTTCTTAATCTGGGACAGGGAGGTCAACCTTGTCCTCCACCTCCTTTTCTGTGCCTAGACGTTACTCCATTTCTCCTCACTTAAAATCCTCTTCATCTTGGGTCACACCATCTACCAAAATCTACCCTACAGTGTCATAGATCACTGTTATCCCTTGGCCTTTTACCCTTTCTCCCACCTTATGGAAAACCGTGGTGCTTGGTTCAAGGTCTCATCTAGGTCACCATCCATGACAATTTGACGTGTGTGTAGATAACCCTCAACATGGCAGCATCTAGGCTTCCCAGTCTTAGAAACAATAGCATTCACCTCTGCAGCATTCTGGCAAAGCTCTTCCACTGGTAGCTTCTGCATCCTTTTACCCCCTAACAGTGTTACCTCTGAAAACTTTAACAGCAATAGTTTCCTCTTTTTGTTGAGACTCATAAGAAGCAAACCCTGAAAAGAGATTCCAGCACAAGTGGTTTACTGGGAGCTAATCCAGCAGGAGAGTGGGAGGATAGAGAAAAGGAAGGGAAACAAACAGAACATCCTTAGAGTTATCTCATCTGGGGGAAGGTGAAGGAGTTGGGTAGTTATTCACTGATTCCCATAGGTCATCGGCTGACGTTGCTTCCAGGGGACATCAATAACTCAGTGTTTCTGGCCTGAAAAGGCACGAAGCCAAAAGCAAGTCATGGTCTGGCCAGAGTTGGGAGCATAAAAATCAGGATCACTGCAGAGATACTGGGGGACATCAGGAGCATCTTCTTCTCCTACCATTTCAGCTTTCTAAGAGCCATGGAATTTCCCCTAAACATGCCTTTCGTCTTCACTGGGGTCCCTAATCCCCTGACTCATTCATCTCCAGCTAAAATGATCAGCCTTCTTAGAACCACAATTCCTTCCATATGGAGCCAGGGCTCCATGGACAATTTGAGCTTCTTTCTCTCAAGCCTCTCGACTTCATTGTCTCCTTGGTGGTGTTGTTTTTCTTTGTTCTTTTTCTTTTGTGACCGCAATTTGGTATTTCTCAACTAAGTTCAGACTATGATAGCTAGAAAGAATTGCCCACCCAGGCAAACTGGTGCCACTACAAATTAATGGAAATCTGTTTCCCCAGTTCTTATATTTTTTTACTGGTTTGAGGCCATCTGTGTCTTTAATAACTCTCAGCTGCTCATCTAAACTTCCTCTCTCTCCTCAAGGCACCTTCTCAGCTCCTGTCCCTTTCATTCTCAGTCGATGACTCAGCCAAAGTTCTTGGTGGAAATGTCAATATTTATTGCCTCCATTTTGTCCTCCTGCCCATCCTTCAACTGGTTTCAGTGTGATTTCTGGCTCCATTACCACATGAAAACCGTTTTTGCTCTACCTCTGTGTCAATGAACATTTCTACTCTTGTCTTTCTTCTTAGCAACATTCTTGGATATTTCCTCTTCCTCAAACTGTCTCATCTCTTATTTTCGGTGCCATAAAACTATCTTAGTTTTCTGCTTATCTTTCTGGCCATTTCTTTCTTCTCTTCAGTCTGGCCATCTTCCATCTATCCACTGAATATTTAAGGACCTCATGATTCCAAACTGGGCCTTTTCCTTTCCTCCACATTCTTCCATTAATAGTCTTATTCTATCGATGCCTACTGTATATACCTACAATTTAGATGTGTCCTTCGAGATCCAGGCCCACATGTCTGGTAGTCCACTTGATATCTACTCTTGAAAGCCTGAAAGACACATGAAAGTCACTGTATCTAGTAGTAAGCTCATGATCGTTCCCCCAAACCCAGCCCACTTTCAGTGTACTTAACTTCAGCAGCCCA
The DNA here is from genome assembly GCF_902655055.1 of Lutra lutra. NCBI lineage: Eukaryota > Metazoa > Chordata > Mammalia > Carnivora > Mustelidae > Lutra > Lutra lutra. Next base: position 13,883,507 of record NC_062282.1, read on the forward strand.
CCGGTCTGTGTACACTGAAAATCTATGAAGTAGCCTCAACATTCTTTGACCTTATCTTATCAGATTTCACTTCATAAATATCTTTTGAAATTATCTCTTCTCTCAATTTCCACCACTACCATCTTTTCCAAGTGATAGTCATTTCTTCCGAGGATGACAGAAAAGGGTCTATCTTGTCCTCTCTTGACTCCCTTAACCCATTCTCTGGGCTACAGAGAAAGTCAACTTTCTGAAATACAAATGGGATCATAAGACCTCTGTCCCCAGCTCTTCTTAAAATTCTTCGATGGCTTCCTAGTTCTTTATGAATGAAGACGACCCCCCTGGACATACCCTACAAGGTCCTCTTGGTCTGGTCCTACTTATATCTCCCATCTTCATCTTTTCCCACACTCCACCCCACTCTCTCTGCTCAGCCATCCTGTCTTTTCATCCTGGCTCTTCCAATACTCCCCACTTCTGCAGAGACTTTTGTGCATACTGAATCCTCCTTTTGTCTCTTCTCTAGTTGGCTCCAGCTTATGGGTTGGAGTCACATCTCACCCAGTGGTGTGTCTGACGTGTGTTACCTCGACAAGGAAGGTTTCGTTGATGCGTTAGTAGGTCAATTCTTATAATTATAAACTCTTGTTGCAGCCTGTAAATCTACATAGCATCTGTCACAGCGGCAACTTTACATTTATTTGTATGAGGTGTTGATTAATGCCTGCCACCCCACCAGATTTTAAGCTCCAAGAGGGCAAGAATGATGCTGACTGTGATGCCCAGCTACTTAGCAGGTACTGAGGCAAAATATTTATTGAAATCCCTGTGCTATAAGACCGCCTTCAGCTGTGCCCTTAAATGCTCTTCCTAACTTAGTTTTAGTGATACTCTCTTTCTCATTCTTCATTCTGTCCTTTGCCTTATCCTTGTCTTGCCTCCACTGATAGTTTCAAGTCCCACTAGAAAGAAAAATATCCTCCTCCACCTTGCATTTTGTCTGTTTGCCTTTACAAAGTCCCTGGATTATAACCCACGCTAGCTATCTCCACTTTTCATTTTCACGTGCTGTCGCCTTCTCTCGTAACTGAAATAGAATTCAGATCTTTCTCTTGAAGATGCAAATTGTCAATTGGTGATTCATCTATAGCTTTATCTCCATGGCTCATGGGCTCTCTGCATTCAACCTATTTCAACCCTTTTAGACCAGCTTCTCTTCTACTTTTGAAATTGTAAAGGGTGAACTGTCTTTCACTCAGTGATCAGAGCTAGGGTTCTGATAGCCATCCCAGTCTCCCACCACGTATCCTCTGGTCCAGTTAGTCAACATGTCTTGTATATTGTGTTTCTTAAATGTTTCTGGAATCTCTGCATTAATCTGCATGGACATGAGTGTCCATCTTTTGTTCTCAGATGATGATGAGAGCTTTCCAGCGATCTCACAGGTCAACCTAGCCCCACTGTAGGCCCGTATTTACCCCGCTATAGTGATCTCTCTAGAGCACAGATCTGATCATGTGTAAGAGGCTCTGAAGGCATACGCATGTGCTGTGTCTTTCCACAGTGTCAGCTTCTTTCAGTCGTAAAGCAAGATTCACGTAATTATAAAGCTGACTCAGGATTTCCAACTCAATGACATTTCACCACGTGAATTGCTTGGCTTCATACAAGGCACACAAAGCAGAGCACAAGACGAGTCACACAACAAGCAAAATAACAGAGGGTTAGGAAGTTAACAAACCATACATGAAGTCAGTCTGGGTGTATGGTTGAGATAAGGCCTCGGTCTGGTCTGGGGCAGCTCTCTGCTCTTACTGCTCCTTAGGTTTAAGCAGTGAAGGATCTTGGTTCTGTTCTGAGATCAATCGGGCAGAGCCTTTGGCGGCAGCTGTCTTTTTTAAGTGGTCAGACAGAGAAGGGTCATGTCTGAAGAGTCTGACAGTTTCTGCCAAAATCCTCCCTTTGGATTAAGTCGGTCTTGGGCCCCTGCAGACCTCCTTTGGTTCTGCTTGTTATCAGTTCTGGGGAGTGAACTGACGCCATTCTGGGCAGTATCTCCTAGCAGCAGGCCCCTAACTGCTTGCATCATTGCTCGATCCAGGACCCTGCTTGACATGAGAGACTCCATCTTGCTTCCTCCAGTAACCCGTTCTCTCCAAGGACATGGGCCCCAGATCCTTCTCCTCCCAGGCTCCCCATACTCCGATGCTATGACATAGCATGCAAGTCCCCATAGGAGTCTGTCTTCAGCTTTGCTTCCAGCTGTCCTCCCATTATCTCCTCTGCTCTGGTCTTCCCCTGTCCTTGCTAATCTTGCAGTACTAGGATGTTGTGCTGTTTTATGCTTCCATGACTCATCACACACTCTTTCTTCTCCCTACAACACCCTCCCCAGAACTTTGAAAGGGTAGAAAACCCCTACTCGTGCTTCAGGATTCAGGTCAATTACTTGTTTTGTACAGCTTTCCCTGATCTTCTCAAATAGAGTTGAACTGTCTGCCTACCATGCTCCCAAAGTGCCATGTACACATTCTGTTAGACCTCGTGCTGGCAGAGCTGCTGCATCTGGATGTTCAGGTTGGGGACTGCACAGCTCTTGGAGCTTTATTCACAAAATGGTGCACAGTTAGCACGGCCAGACATTATAATGTTGTTTTTGAGATGTTTTTCCATTATTTGTTCTTCAGGATTACAGGAATGGGGAAGAAGGAATAAAAAGAAGATTAAGAATATAGTATGTGAAATATGTATGTGCTGGATTGCTGTGATAACTCAAGAGGAATGAAGGACAAGAACATGGGTACATGTTGTCAGGATGCTTATGCATGTAATGCAGGAGCTTAAGAGATCAGTTTTGTGGGGCTTTGATGTACCCTGCCCAAGTGGCAAATTGTGCAAGAGATATAACAAGAAGGGGCTGACTGAGGGTTGTGATTTTCTTGCTTAACACAGAGCAGGAAGAGCTGGAAAAGCAAAAAACAGAGTATTTAACAATGACCAAAGCACAACTGGCCATTGAAAGAGGAGTGGGGACCCTCTGGTATCTTCATGGAGTTGGTACTGGTGTTGGCAGTGGGAATCTCTCAGAGAAATCTCCTGAGCTGTGAGTACTGTGCCATGGATACCTTGGGGAAATTGCTGCTAGGGTTTGGGGAGTCATTTGTTTTTATGTTTGCCCCTCACCTCTCCCAAGGACTGAGAGCTTCATTAACCCAGGCACTGGATTTTTTAATTTTAAATCACCAGTATCTGTGGTAATACCTGACCCTTAATGGGCCATCCTACACCTGCCCTAGCCAGAGCGAAAAAGAGAAAGAAGACTTAGGGACTTCAACAATGATAGTAATAGTCATAATTATAGTCATTGGGGTGCCTGGGTGGCTCAGTCAGTGAAGCATCTGCCTTCAGCTCAGGTCATGAACTCAGGGTCCTGGGATCAAGCCCCCGCATGGAGCTCTCTACTAAGTGGGGACTCTGCGTGCCCCTCTGGGCTCTTTCTCTCAAATAAGTAAATAAAAATCTTTAAAAAACAATTCTTTCTTTCTTTTTTTTTTAAATTTTTTTTTTAAGATTTTATTTATTTATCAGAGAGAGAGAGAGAGGGAGAGAGAGAGCGAGCACAGGCAGACAGAATAGCAGGCAGAGGGAGAAGCAGGCTCCCTGCAGAGCAAGGAGCCCGATGTGGGACTCGATCCCAGGACACCGGGATCATGACCTGAGCTGAAGGCAGCTGCTTAACCAACTGAGCCACCCAGGCATCCCTAAAAAAACAATTCTAATCAGAACTAATAGAGTGTTTACTATACGCTCAGCACTTTTCTAGCTGCTTTGTATACGTTAACTCATTTTATCTTTGTATGTAGGTATCATAATAATTCTCATTTTATGGATGAGGAAATTGATGCTAAGAGATATTAAGTAACCTGTCCAAGGTCACATAGCTCCTGAACAGCAGAGGCTGTTCCATACTCCACCTATTGTGATGGCAGTTTTGATCTGAAGAGCGGGAGAGGGTTATAAAGGAGACCTCTGTGCAGAGGCGTCATACCTCACCCCCCATAATTATTTGCTTCTGTGGTAAGATGACAAAGCAGAAACAAATTATAAAATTACTCAATTCACAAACACTAGGCATTTTGTCATAGTATTTATTTTCTCTTTTGTCCCTCATCCTTGGAAACCCGTATGTGTTAACAGAGACCATTATGGACTTTCACACACATTCTCTTTTCCCTGAATAGTCCTGGTGGGATAGTTAGTGGGCAGATGGGCTGAGACTTCTATTCAAGAGAGACATTCCACTCCTGTCCCCCGGGGGGCTACATATCTATCCCCTTAGGCTGCTTTCCTTCGAAGTGGGGAGAAATTAGGGATATTTTCCCCTGACATTTTACCTGGTCATCTTTCTGTGTTGGCAATGTTTCTGGGGATACCAGGCCAAGAGCTCTCTCCCCATCTTTGGAAACACACAGCTTTTTTCTGGGCAACATTTTCCAAGGATTTAATATGGGTTTTCCCTCCTCATTTTTTAAAGGACAGTTGATGCAATTCATTTTCCCCTAGCCTTTCTTATTTTCTTCACTGGTTTTTGTGAATTGAGTAATTTTGCAATTTGGTTCCACTTTTTCATCTTACCCCAGGAGTCAAATAATTGAATTTTTCCACTAATAGTCACAACTTAATTTTCTTTCTAGTTAGCTCTTTTTCTATAACCTGTGCAGAAAATGGAAATGCAGAGTTACAATGTAAGGTCTGTGGGTCTGAAGTTTTCTGACGAAAGGATAAAGGAAACACAAAATTCACACCTGGCTTGTATTTGTACTTGACAAGGATTCCACTTGCTTCATCATCATCATCATCTTCTTTTTTTTTTAATCCCCAAAGGGCTTTTGACATATACACGTTAGCGTTTTTGTGTAGTGCTTATTAATAAATAAGAGCTTTGATTTTCAAATTCTAGCTGTGAGGGAGAAAACAGGCACTGGATTTCATACGCACTGTATCAACAACCATGGCCAGGTTCCAATGCATTCTTTGATTTAAATCTTAAAGAATATTTAGCTTGAAATAATTCCTTCCTATCCCCACCCCTCAGGTGTTTTCTAATTATGTAACTTGTCAGCCAGCACGTGCTGGCGGAGGCTACTCCTCTTATAGGATTTGTCTTCTTGAAGGCATTTGGGTTCTTAGATTTCCGGTCTCCTAAATATAGAACAGTGTGCCCTTATAATAATTTTGTCTATGTTATATGTTGAGGACAAAAAGCCTATGGGTTTCTGCCTTAATCCTCTCTAACTTACATTTGGTTTAGTTTTTAAATGGCGTCAAAATGATCCATGACAGTAAACCTTCAATTTCAGAATGGAGATATTGTTTCTTTCCAGTGGTGCCAAATGAGCCCCCTTTTAAAAGATTTTATAGGGAATTGAGTAAAAGTATTTTCCTAGGATTAAGTCCTATTTGGAAGTAAGACTGTGCATTAGGTATGGCTAGATTTCAAATACAGTCAACTGACTAGAAACCATTTGTATTTGTCAGGTCACATGTCCTAATTTTTAGCTTGGAAAACATGGTCCCTGTCTTTGTTTTCTAGGATTGACATAAAAAATACCACAGACTGGATGGTTTAAACAACAGACATTTATTTTCTCACAGTTCTGGAAGCTGGAAGTCCCAGATCAAGGTGTTGTCAGGTCTGCTTTCCTCTGAAATCTCTCTCATTGGATTAAAGATGGCCATCTTTTTGAGGTGTCCTGACATGGTTTTCCCTCTGTGTCCTAATTTTCTCTTCTTAGAAGGATACCAGTCAGGTTGGATTAGGGCCCACCTATATGACCTCATGATACCTTGATTGCTTCTCTAAAGACCCTATCTCCAAATACTGTCACATTCTGAGGTACCGGGGGTTATAACCTCAATGTATGAATTTGCGGGGGGGGGGATGTGATTCAGCTCATAACAGTTCCTCTAGAACTCGTCATCTTCTGGCCCCTGGTAGGTACTCAGGACCTGAACATCTTCAGAATCTTCCTTATTATTACACTTATAATTACACTGAATATTATTACACTGAATATTTAAGAACAATAGTGACCTCAAGGGTTGACACACTGCTTGATACCACCAAAGAATATGGAATGTTTTAATCCCAAAGAAAAATAAGTATAACGATACAAACAATAATACCATATTATAACACATAATAAATATAAGAACATGAAATGCCTTTAGATAATCATTTAGATTAGCAATCATTGTATCTTGGGCCACAAGCTATGACAAATGGCATTTCAGTACTTATTTTTTTTTTTAAAGATTTTATTTATTTATTTGACAGAGAGAGATCACAAGTAGACAGAGAGGCAGGCAGAGAGAGAGAGGGAAGCAGACTCCCCTGCTGAGCAGAGAGCCCGATGTGGGACTCGATCCCAGGACCCTGAGATCATGACCTGAGCCGAAGGCAGCGGCTTAACCCACTGAGCCACCCAGGCGCCCGGCATTTCAGTACTTATTAATTCGTTAAAATTTGTAAACTGAGGCACTAATCTTTCACCACCTGTCATGAAGCAGTCACTTTGCTCTGCTTGGAGAAAAGGAATATTGTATCCTCCTGTCCTCAAGGAGTGTCTACTTTAGGATCTCAAAGATTCCAGACGCATTGGATCACATATTTGAATAAACCAGGTATCACTTGGGCTACCCACCATGGCTTTCTTAGATCAAGATCAGCTCTGCTCAAATGCCCTTCCATGGACAATGGCGCCCTTGATTATTTACTCCATCCATTAAAATACAACACATGTGAAGCAGTGGTATGTGGTGATTTCTGCTGGCAGGTTGATGGCAAGGAGGTTCCACTGCAGAGCCATAAAGCTATTCATTTAAAGTTGAATAACAGACTCCCCTAGTCTTCAAAATGTTTCTTGGGTATTTCCACGGACTCTTAATTCCATTCCTCCCCTTCCTCCTTCTTTCTTCTCTCTTCCTCTGCCTCGGCTCTCCCTCACCTCACTCAACTCTGTTCATCTAGCTCTGTTTCATTCATTAGGCAGGGCTGCTTAACTATCTTTCTGTAATTTGCTTCTAAGTGACAGGCTCAGGGCCTAACCTTCTAGCCCCACAGGGCATCAAGGATTTTCTTATATAAACAGAGTTCTACCCCCAGTGTGAACCTCTAGAGCAAAGTGGGAATAATGAGTTTTCTTAATTTGATATTCATGCAAACAGATTAAATGTTAGCATCTGAGCCGTAGAGATTTGTACACATTTTATGAACATTTGGGAAAAGATGTAAGAAGTCATACTGGCAAGTCTTGGAACCCTGTCACAGGAGGAGGTGAAAGGGAGACAGAGAATTTCCCCTCTGCTTCCCCCATTCTATAGGAAAGGAGCACAAGAGGTGAGGGGAGTACTCTTTGTGCCTGAGTAGAAGGTTCTAGATGGAGGTGGCTGGGAAATGGAGGGGAGGGAGAGGCCAGGCTCAAATGTCTGATGTAGCCTGCGGTAGATTTGAAGATAAAAATTTCAATTAAATTTTCTTTATTTCACCTTTAACAGAATTATCTGCAAAGGTGTCTTTCTTCAGATCAGAGAACAAAGACCAGAGGCAGCTGAAGTTCCTCTGCCCCCTGACTACAGCATCTCTATTTGCTCAGAGAACAGAAAGTTAATCAGAGGGAAATTTTCCTTTGGTTCTTTGCTCCCATCTGTCATGAGGATTCACTTTCTGATAAGGCGACAAGTCTCCCAGGCTTTCCTGGGTTCTTGGCATTAAAAGGAAAGTTTTTTTTTTAAGGGCCAAATTATGATTCTCATGAAGATGAACATGTATCAAATATATCCTTTTTTTAAAAATGTACAAAGTTTCATTTATTTGAAAATTTTTTTTAAATTTTTTTATTTTTTCAGCATAACAGTATTCATTATTTTTGCACCACACCCAGTGCTCCATGCAATCCGTGCCCTCTACAATACCCACCACCTGGTGCCCCCAACCTCCCACCCCCACCCCAATATATCCTTTTTAAAAAAAGATTTATTTATTTTTATTTTAGAGAGAGAGGAGGGGGAGGGAGAGAAGACCCTGCTGAGCGGAGTCAGACTTGGGGTGGAGGTGGAGGGCCTCCATCCCATGACCCTGAGATCACAACCTGAGCTGAAACCAAGGGTCAGAATGAACCACCAGGTGCCCTTCAAATATATTCTTTAACACATAGATGAAGTGAGGAAACTAATAAGACGTTACAACGGGTTCAAAAGAAAATTCCAACAACACACACGTGTAGACAATCAGGGGTGCTAAAACAAATCCTAAAGAGTCAATGCAAGCTGGTTGTGAAGTAGAGAGTTGCAAATACAGAGCTATGAAGTAGCCTGAAGACATGAAAAGGGCGAGCCTTGCAGTGCCATCTAAGCTTGAAGGGTTGCCAGACAGAACACCCGGAAGATTCATTTCTGTCTATCCATTCAGTCTTCCACATGTTTTCCTCACTTTGGCAAACAGGCAGACCATGTGGGTTTATCTTGGTGAAATGGGAGATGCAGCCATCTGATTTTGCTCCACACTGAGGTAGTTTGTTTCAAGTTTTCAATCCCCAAGTAGTTGATATAGAATGAGACCTTACCTGGCGGGAGTGGAGGGGGTGGGAGTCCCATCCCAATCTGTCTTCCTTAACTTTCTTCTGGGCTGCTCTTCTGCATCCTGATTTTTGAGGTTCTGGGTCCTTTACTGTGAGAGGTGATTTTTACTTAGCATTGTAGGTATTTCTTCCCTGGACTGGATCATTCCAGCCAGTGCCTTTCTGTGCCATTACTGTGGGCAGGTCCCCAAAGCAAATTTAGACTGTGTATATGTTCTAGAAGAATAACACAAATTACTCTCTATTTTGTAGTAGTTAGACACACTGTGATTCATATTGATTGTGTGTTTCCATATCATGCAACTGGAGCTATCATCATTACAAAATGAGTGGAAAAGCCCTCCAATGACTTGGAAGATTTTCCTGCTGCTCCTTTGATAGCAGCCAGGATGACAATCTGAGTCGTTTGAATTTAATGCTGTGATCCTCCCATGGTGTATGTACACTCAAGATACGAAAGGTAATCCAATTGCTAGTGGGTAAATATATTAAAATTATTTATTTTGAGTGTTATCTCATACTTTTCTAAAATTCAATTTTTAAATTTACAAGCAGTAAAATTGACTTTTTATTGGTGCACAGGTCTGTGGAGTTTAACACCCAGTTGTTAAATGTGTGTGTGTGTGTGTGTGAAGGGTAACCAGGATATATAATCAGGATATAAGACAGTTTCATCACCCCATGTCCAAAATAGGACATAGGGATTAGTTCATAGTTTAACATCTATTTTCATGTGTGTATTATTTTGTAATGGGCACAAAGATATGAACATAATTTTTGAATAAATAATCATTGTAGAGGTGTGCACTCAGAACTTTGTACTAGTAGAGGCGTGTGAACAAGTGTTTGGGGACAACCTCTACGGAGAGTAGTAATAAAAGTTGCTAATTGGGAAAAAATGTCATAAGCCGATTTTTTTTTTTTTTTTAAAGAAGATGACTGCCCCAGCGCTGTAACTAGTGTATGGAGCCCCTGGGGGGTGGGACACCAACCTGGAGACCATTGTAATCACTGAAGCAAGAGGCCCTGAAGGCCTGGATTAACGAATGGCAGAGGAGAAAGGCTGAATTTAAGAGATTTGTCCGAGATGAGGGGTAGAGGTATAGACCTGGGCATGAAGGGGAGGGAGCAATTGGGCAATAGGCCTTGGGTTTGCTGCATGGGAGGTAGGGTCGATAGTGATCCCGCTGATGGAGAACTTGACTGCGAGGTACAGCTCTTCTGTGGGCTTGGGGAAATTGAGTCCAAATTGGTGGTATGAAATAATGAGCGTGATGTGGAGTGGAGAAGGTCTTGGGGTGCATGTTGGGATTGCCTTTGGGATTTGTAGTTTATAATTACAGCCAGTTGGGGCTAGTGAGAAGGTACATGGGCACGTTTCCTGTCTGTCAATAGTAGGATTCATCTCCCACTCCAGGATTTAAAATTCTTTAAAAGAATTTTACTTGAAAATAAACCTGAGATCCTCATGGATATCCTTCTTAGCCGATGACAGCCCCAGCCCTGGCTACAAAGAAAAGCCGGTATCTGCTCAGATAAACAGACCCCGCCCCCCACCAAGTCCTTTGCTCTAGTCTTGCTGAAGTTTTAGCAGCAGAGTGAAGACACTTCTTTTTTCATTATTACCATTTTATATTTATTTTATGTTAATTTTATTAATTTTTAAAATTGGTACATATAAACTTGTATTAATTTTTGAATACACATAACCTTGCAATTATTTTTGATTAATATTATTAAATTAAATTAATTACTATTAATTTATTAATTAAATTAAATTAAAATTAAATTAATATTATTAAACACCAAATTAATAATTTGATTGATTAATATTAATTTTTGAATACATGTAACCTAAAAAATGAATTTATTTTGAAATACATATAACCTCCTATTCATTTTTTGAATTAATATGTATAACCTTGTATTAATTTTTTAAATGACCACGTAGAACCTTGTATTAAGTTTAGGTGTACAGCATAATGATTTGATATATGTATATATTACAAAATGATGACCACCGTCAGCTTAGTTAACATCCATCATCATACATCGTTAACAAGTCTTCTTCTTGTGATGAGAGCTTCTAAGATCTGTTCTCTTAGTAACTTTCAAATTTACAATACAGTATCGCTGGCTCTGGTCACCATGGCGTCCGTACACTATATCCCCGCGACTTACTTATCTTGTAGCTGGAAGTTTGCACTATTTGACCTCCTTCCCTAGAAAGGAGACTTCTTAATCCTCCTGGGAGTCATAGTTCAGACTTTCGACCAGTTAAATCCTTGGGGTGTTCTCAACTGGAAAATAGCCTGACCAACAAGAACCACCAGGAGCAGGCAGAGCCTTTTCTGTCCGCACTCCGCCGCCCAAACTTCGGCAAGACGAGAGCAAAGGCCTTGGTAGGAGGGGGGAGTCTGTTTATCCGAGCAGATACCGGCTTATCTTTGTAGCCAGGGCTGGGGCCGTCATCAGCTAAGAAGGATATCCATGAGGGTCTCGGGTTTATTTTCAAGTAAAGGCTAAAGACCGTCATGGCAGGACTTCAGCCAGGGTCTGAATTAAGATCGGATATTATTTCAGAAAATTTGTCTGGTGGCTGTTTTGAGCAATGGACTCGCAAGTTGCAGGGGACATTTGTACCTCAAAAATGTCTGCAAGGACATAGTAGAAGAAAACTGGGTGCAGATGTACTCTTTAAACTAAAAAAAAAAAAAAAAAAAGACACTAAACTCTACTGCTACTTAATGCTCTACTTGAGAGAAGCGCCTGTGTGTCATTTATAAATAAGTGTGTGCGGATTGAGAAGGCCTGCTCGGAGATGTTTTACTGATGCGGATAAAATTACTGTTTTTGCTTTTACTTGAAAATATAGCCAAGGGCCTTCCGCATTTCCTTTTTTGTCCATTATATGGTAGAGAAGAGGGGAAGATGAGGCAGTTGGGATAGAAAGGAAGAGGCAGACGGGAATGGTATTTAGGAGTTGGTGATTAATGGTTTGTGAGTGAATCCGTGATAAAAGCCTGGCCGCTCAGTGAGGAATGTCTTGCCTTTCTAGTACACATGTAGAACTATACCATTTCTGTGACGACATTGTGCCTTCACTTGTTCTTTTTTAAAAATTTTTTATTTTATTTATTAGGGAGGGAGAGAGAGAGAGAAGCAGACTCCCACCCCCCACCCCGAAGAGAGAGCTTGATGTGGGGCTTGATCCCAGGACCCTGAGATCATGACCTGAGCCAGAGGCAGACACATAACTGACTGGGCCACCCAGGCGCCCCCCTAATCTGTTCATTACCACTCGTTTTCCTCTCAGTCTTTTGGAGATGTATTCCGGGCAACTGCCGGGATGTTAAATAAATGTTGCAAGGAGAATATTATAGTAAATGTTTTAATAGCTCAAAAATGGAATAGGTCCATATTTTTGAACCAGAGCATGTTCCATATAATGCCAGGCGCTTGGTTTTTGCTTCCAGAATGAAATAATAATGCACTATGGCATGCTGTGGAGTTGGGGTTAAGACTGACCTTATCATTCTTCTATGACAGCCTGGAAGTAACTCAAGTTGGTCACTTGGCGATGCCCACTATTTGAAATTTACATGGTGACGAAGGACACTATTAAATACTCACACTTTACACACTGCCAGTATAAGAGTCCAAAGGAAGCATAAAAATTATTTTCTCCTTAGGAAAATGGAAGAGTCAAAATTAGCCAGAAAAGTTATTTTCAAAGCATTTCCTTTTGGATACGTAAGGAATGCTGACTATTCAGCAAACGGTAGTTGCATAAAGAAGATTTTGGTCCCATGATCTGGCTGAAGCTTTGCACGAACAGCTGCTTATCTCACGAATGGAATTTCCTGTTAATATTCTTGCAGACTAATTGTTCATCAGAAGTATAACAAATGTCAACAAATATCACAAATGTGTTACATCTTAATATGCAAGAGATGGCAGAAATAGTTCAGATGTTTGGCTTGGGTTTGCTTAAAAGGCATCAGTACAATTTCTAGATTTTGTCACAAACTGCTCTTGACGAGGTTAATACTATTCAGAGAGACAGATTTTGTTTAAATGCTCTTTTAATTTACAGCGACCTATGGCTCAAGATATGACAGGTTGAGGGAAGAAACAAAAGTCTCAGTACAAACCTCCTGGGACATAAGAAAATAAATTTTTAAAGAGCATTTCTACTTTCTCTCTCTCTTCCATGATATCAGATTATTTTCCTCCTTCAGACACACATGAAAATGGAATCAGGTTCCAAGAAACCAGAACTCCCTTCTTACCTTGTTGGCATCTCCTCCCCGGGCAGGGGCTAACACCTTCCTGGGCACTGGGACCCACTTTCTGGTCACAAGGAGGGAAGTTGAAGTACTCCCTTCTCTGCTATCCTGTCTGTTCCTGGACATTTGTAGCTATTAACTCTTTCTCTGTCTTTCTCTCTGAGGCTTGTGTGTGGTCCCAAGAACTCCCACATCTGTGACGATCAGCACCCAGACACCACCGCCAGCCCCTGCTCTCCCTTGGAAAAAGGCTTGGCAAGGGAGGGAACACATTGGATAGTATCATCTCTAGGTTACTGTCTGTAACCAAGGCTCTATGTTTATACATAGTGCTTTTATTGTTCTGGATAGCTCAATTTTCTGGGTTAATTACCGGTTCCTGTAAGTATGCCATCTCATAATACTGTATCTTCATGAATCAAATAAATGTTGGGTGAGCTTCTCTTTCCCTGTGTGTTCTGCTGTAAGTGGGGCACGCAGGAGCAAGTAAGACTTTTCCTGCCCCCAAGGTACTTGAGTAACAAGATGACATCAGGAAGTTGTTGGCAAAATATTTACGGGCCAAACCTCAAGGTATCCCCTGTTTTGTTAGTGCTGCCCCCTCAGAATATGAAGAATTATAAAGAGGAAAAAGTATGTATGTACATTATAAAAAGAGTATGTACATAAATTATAAAGAAGAAAAAGAATGTACAGAGAGGTATGTGACTTGCAGAGTTGAAAATACTTGCTGTCTGGCCCTTTACAGCAAAACTTTACAGACCCTTGACCCAAGGGCTATAAAGCAAGGTAAAACATTCAACATTCCATCAGGAATGGTCAAAAAGCATTGGAGTCCAGAGGAAGGAAATGCTACTTCTTGACAAATGGGATCAAAGGGAGGGCTGTGGATGGGGGAGGCGAGCCTTAAAGAAAAGATGTGGAGTTTCAATGAAGGGAAATGGGAAAGAAGCCATTTCAAGGGGAGGGAAAGAGGAGAGAGAACAAACTAGAAGCTCAATGATGCCCTGACCATAGCTGGAATCCTCCAGGGAGCTTGTAGAGTAGAAGGTCAGAGCCTGAAATTCACAAATGGGAACAAATACACTTAAATGCACACCAAGTTGGAAACATAATAGCACAGAGAAAGAATCGTTTCCAGAGACCTGTGAACTCAGTCCTCTGCATGGACCTCCTAATGTGAAGCATGTAAGAAAGGACTGCACAGAAATCTCAGACTTCCCTCAGCAGCTTTATGAGGAGTAGTAATAGTACTGGCGATATGATTTTGACACCGCCTTATTTGTAGCATGAAATAAAGCAAATTAGTAGATATGTTACTTTTGTGAAGAATCAAGATTTCTGGGGGCACCTGGGTGGTTCAGTCAGTTGGTAAGTGTCCCACTTGATTTTGGCTTAGGTCATGATCTCAGGGTCCTGGGATTGAGCCCCATGTCAGGCTCTGTGCTCAATGGGAATGTGCTTTGGGACTCTCTCCCTCCTTCTGCCCCTCCAACCCCCCCAAAATAAATAAATAAATAAATCTATCTCAAAAAAAAAAAAAGAATCAAGATTTCTGGTGTAAGAAAAAAGAGGTACAAGTTAAAAAGTCAAAGAAGGTAAGAAGACTAAAATTTAATTGGCATTATTGGTATGAATTCATGATTTATATGCATGCATATATCTTAATTTTTATTTAATATGTGTGTGTGTGTGTGTATGTGTGTGTGTGTATTTCCACAGAAAGAATAAAAAACCACGAGAAGTCTGTCCAGATGTTGTTTCTAAGTTATCACTTAAAGGAACCAGTCTTCTTGGAAAAATGGCTGATTCTAGGCTTGGTTCAAGGAAATTTCAAGGTAAGAGTAGGAATCTTCTTGTTTCCAAAAGGTAAGAAGTATCAAAAGCTAATAAAGCCATGTTGAAAGGCTCAAGGACCAACTGGACAGCATTCTCATTAGGCAAATTTGGGACACTTTGAGAATCAAAAAGAATGATAAATCGTATTGATTTTAAATATGGAGTAAATAAAAATTCTTAAGTCTGTACTATGGTACAGAAAAGAAAGAGAGAAACAGACAAAGGAAAAAGGAAACCTCACTTGTTGCCATTGGAAACGACGGCTATGAAAACTCTGTACTCTGATTAGGTGAAAAGAATTAGCATTTACTCTGTTTTTATAACAAGAACTACAGTTCATCTCAAATTGGTGAGCAAATGTTTTCTCATGGGAGAACGCCCATGAAATTGAAAGGATGACGGACCTTGAAAAATGAGCATTTAGCTCTCCTGCATTGTGGTGGGTCCATAAGATGGTGAGGCCCCTGTGGGAAAGAATCCAGCAGTTTCTTACAGAGTTAAACATGCACTTAGTCAACAACTCAGAAATCCTATTCCTAAGTGTTTATCCAAGTGAAATGAAAACCCATGTTCGCAGAAACCTGAATGAGAATGGTTTTATGGCTTTATTCATAATTGCCTCAAACTGTCCCTCGACGTGGGGGCAGGTAAGCGAGCACTATGGCACTCCCACAATGGGATTCTCTTCGGTAATAAAAAGGAAAGAACAAGGGATACATGAAACCACATGGCTGAATTGCAAATGCATTTGTGCATTATGAAAAAAAGCCAGAGTTAAAAAGCGACACAATGTATGATTCCATGTATATGGCATTCCAGAAAAAGGAGATCTAAGGGGACATAACACGTGTTAGTAGTTGCCAAGAGCGGCCATCGAGAGGTGCAGACCATAATCCTTGATGTGGGGGAATTTGAGGAGTGGGGGGGGGGGGTAGGGGCACTAGTCTCTATCTTAACGGTTATGGTCGTTGTAGATTAGTATAGACATACATTTGTCAAGAATTGCAAAACCCGGGGACGCCTGGCTGGCTCAGTGGGTTAAGCGGCTGCCTTTGGCTCGGATCATGATCCCAGGGCCCTGGGATCGTGTCCCACATCAGGCTCCTTGCTGGGCGGGGAGCCTGCTTCTCCCTCTGCCTGCCTCTCCCCCTGCTTGGCATGCTCTCTCTCTCTCTCTCTGACAAATAAATAAATGAAAATCTTTAAAAAAAAAAAGAATCGCAAAACTATACAGATAGAAAGATGAATTTTTACTGTATGTGAGTTGTGTCTTAATACAAAAGTGAAAAAAAATACCATTTTGAAACTCCCAACTAAATAGTTCTCCCAGGCCAGTGTTTCTAGCATCAGTGTATACTGAAACTACTAGATGAAATTTTGGGGGGAGAACAGGACAGTTATGGGCCAGAATATCACCTCATATATTCCTTGCCAGTTGCAAATTGAAAAACAAAATTGTATAATTGGAGGGGTAAGATGCTCATCCCCTTAATCAAAGCATCAAACTCAGCATCACTAAGACTATGACAACCTGACATTCTAGGGCACCGAGCATTATGTAAAGTGTACATCTCTTAGGAATTACATTTGCCCCAAGTGCTTGATCTGAATCTAGTTTCTACAGAGTTGCATTCTAGCCCAGGACCTGCTGGGTATTAAGTGAAATGACACCATGAAGAGATGATCAGGCCAGTATACTTGGTAGACCTTTCCACAAGATCACTGGCCCGATTGCTTTAAAAAGTCAGAGTGACTTAGAAAATAAATAACTAAAAGAGAGAACAATAAAGAGAACAACTGTTGTTCTCATGTAATGTATGGAATGTGATTGGATTCTTATTTTTAAAAAAGAGCCCAAAAAGGAGATTTTTGAGACCATTGTGGAGATTTAAATATGGACTAGATATTAGGGAAATTGTTTTATTAGGCATGAGGATATTTAAATATGGACTAGATATTAGGGAAATTGTTTTATTAGGCATGAGGATGGCATTGTGTTTCCGTGTTCTGGATAATTCCATGCTTAAACACATAGAGGTCAAATGTCATGTGTGCAAATTATTTTCCCATAGTTCAGCTCACTCTGTCTATCTCTCTATCATATTGCAAAATATTCACAGTTGTAGTGAATCCAAAGATTTCCATTTATTATTGATCCAATTCTTCTTGATATTTAAAAATTTTATGACAAAAAGTGGGGGGGGGGGAATTCCTACCAGATCCTACTCGACTAAATAAATCAGGATGTCTTGGGGACAGGACCTAAGTTATGGCATTTTTTAAAAAGTTCTCCCGATGAGCTTTTGAAAAAAATGTCAAAAGACTATTCTATTGGATTCTGGATTCTGTTGCCCGGGAATTCAGTCAGGGTAAAGGGGGGATGACTTGTCTCTGATCCACGATGTCTGGGGCCTCGGATGGGGTATCCTGCAGCCTGGGGCCTGGGGTCATCTGAAGGTATCTTCACACACATGCTTGGCGGTTGAGTTTGACTATTGCCTGGAACTTCAGCTGGGCTGTCAGCCTGCACACCTCCATGTGGTCTCTCCATGTGGCCTCTCCATGTGGCCTCTCCACATGGCCTCCAAGTGATTTTCATGTGAAATCAGCATTTTACCAACTTGAATAATCATAAGAATTTCATATGAACAATCATAAAAATCATAAGAATTACCTTAGGCATTATTAAAATTCAGATTCCCTGGGGGTCTGAGGTGAGGACTATCCAAATTTATGTGAAAAGCCATCCAAGTGATTCTCCTGGAAAGGTAAGTTTGGAAAGTGCTGACCTAGGGCCTCAGCCCTGTTGTTCTTTCGAGCCCCAGATCTTTCCAAACAGCAAGTACCAGACACCATAGACAAGGGGAAATGTCATATTCTATTGCTTTATTTCTGAAACTTAGTTCCAGTTCCTCTTTTTGATTTCTTGATTATCTTGCTGCCTCCAGCTTTGTCTTTCTCTTGGCTGTGATTATGGTTCTCCCATGGCTATGTGGTTTTGATGTTTTGGTTGAAACGCTTGTCTAAGCCCTTGGAGCTTCCTTCTTCACGAGGTGATTATGTGGGACTAGAAACTGGATGCCTTTAAGATAAACTGGGAAAGAAAACAATGGACTAGGTCATACCAGGTCCTGATTGTGAGGCCAAGGAGTTTGACTTTACATCAGTATGCAGTGGTAGTCCAGAGAGTTTCTCGTCCATGAGTGCAGAAGGATCAGGGGTGTGCATTATGAAAACTATCAGAAGCGATGAGAGCCTGGAGTCAAGAACAGGTTAGAGCCTAGATGAAGAGTTCTAGAGGCATTTACCAAGATGGTGTCAATCTCAAAGTTCAGGAGAAGACGGATGTAGGACACCTTATTTTCAAATCCTTTAGAGACCATCATCCCATTCTTGGGTATCAGTGTCAGTAGATAAAATGGAATAAGCATTCTATTCTCTCTTTTCAGAAGAAAGATGATACTGCTGACTTAGAAGCGACACTCTAAATTGATTCTAAGCCTCTCATAATGTATATGAAGGGGTCACATGAGGTCATTTCCCTCTATTTGTCTCATTACCCTCCTGACCAACAGATGTACAGCTAAGCTAAGCTTTAGATCTGTGGACCTTTATCTTAGTCATGTGATTTTCTAGCCAGCTGAGCCTCCTACCATAATCTAAAACCAAGGAAGAGCTTCTGTAACCAAACAAGAAGCAGAGAAATGAATCATCTTCTGAGGAGATTTCCACTGGTATCTATCAAATATTATTCAGATACACTGGTGGGTTTTTTGTTTGTTTGCTTGTGGTTTTTGGGGGGGTAACATTCTGCCTAAATTTAATGAAGCTATAGTTCCTACTGGTTATTTAGGAGTAACTTCTACATGAATTTAGAACAGGTCATCAAATTATAGCCTGTAACTGAATAGGGCCCAATGCCTGGTTTTATAAGCAGTTTCACTGGGACATAGCCACACACTCTCACATAGTTTCTATGGATGATTTCAAACTATAATAGCGGAGTACAATAGCTACACAAGAGACGGTATGACCTGCCAAGCCTACAGTATTCACTTTCTTGTTCTTTACAAAAGTTTCCTGACCCCCGATCTAGGAGAATGACTTTCTCATTACCTGGTGGTACACTCTGCACATGATCCTGGAGGAAAGACAATGAGAAGAATGTAAACCTCTTTATCCATTTTCTTTTAAGTCAGGAAAGTCTAGTTGGGAAAAACAAATTCAAATTCCCTTTTGTGTGTATATTCCTTGAAGTTGTTTTTCTTTCTTTCTTTCTTTCTTTCTTTCTTTCTTTCTTTCTTTCTTTCTTTCTTTCTTCTTTCTTTTTTTCTTTTTTGAAGTAACTCTTAGTAGATTTATATTTGGCTAAACTACAGTCAGGTCTCATCTGTGATTTGTGGCATAGCAGTTAAACTCAAGGTCTCTGGAGCCAGACTGCCCAAGTTCACATCTCATCAACTCCATCTACTCCTTGTACAACCTTCCACAAGTCATTTGACTACTCTGTGCTTTGGCCTCAGCTATACTACTAGAACATATGTCTAACGTTGTTAGGAGGATTGAACTCATTAAGGCATGGGACGACGAGGACAGTCCCTGCCTACCTACCATTGTGTAAACATTAGCTCTTATGAGTATTGATTTGATGTAGGATCATCTACAGCCAACATTCCTTGATGAGATCATCAGTGTTCTTCTTGCAAATGATGACTTAGGATACCAATATGCTCTCCATTTCAGGGCCCTCTGAAATGTTTTCCTAAGCTGTTCTCTAAGTGCTGTCCCTGGACCAACAGAATCAGCATCACCTGGAAATTTGTTTGAAACATAAATTCTCAGGCCCCATTTTTAAGATTTAATGAATCAGAGACTCTGGGGATGGAGACTAGACAATGGTGTGCTGGTAAAGTTGCTATCTGCCTCTTGGGCAGAAAAAAAAATTGCCCCAGAGTTTGCCGATTCTTGTGGTTTAAATTCTCCCACTATGACTGATTTCAAGCTACCAACGTGACGTTATTGAACACGCACTTGGGAGGAGATACACACGATGGGTTCCTCTGAGCCTATAGGAGGAACGTGCTCCAGCTCATTGCTGGCTTGGAGATCTGTGTTTTAACACGCTTTCCAGATGATTTGGATGCATGCTGGAATCTGAGAACCATTGCTCTGACTGATCCCCAAAGAGCTTAGTCATTCAGAGTTCTGGAGAGGAAGCAGGGCAGAGTTCCTGGGCTCTGCTAGTAGGATATCTGGGCACGAATCTCCTTCTGCCACTTCCCGACCTAAGGCAGATGCCTGGCACTAGTTAAACATAACTACATGTTAGTTCTTGTTATTACTTTGGCTGCATTCCTGCTGCAGTCCACTGACTCCTTCTTCAACATTTAGAGGACTTTTACCACTCCCCACGTCCCCAGGGTAAGCCAGTGATGATCCTGTGGTAGGTAGATTGGCAGGATTTTCCTGAGGACTTTGTCATATTATGTGTTGTGTCTCATGGTGATTATATGAAGTGGAAGATGGCTGGTGTTACCCCATTTTACATGACAATCAAAAACAGCCAACATGAGCACGGCGATCTGAGGAGCCTTGCCATAGTGCTAGCTTGGGGTCCAGAGTGTATGCAGTCTGGAAGTTCATTTTTGTCTTTCAGCAACTGAAACTACTTGGATGAGGGGTCTAACAGATCCTTCCTGATAATTCTGATATCCACCACCATCGAATGGCTGGGATCCTGTGTGTGAGAGATGGTAGGGAGCAAAGAGGCTAGCTGGGTAAACTTGAGGTCTAATGAGGCATCCTTACCCTCACTGAGTCTCTCTCCCATCCACCATGCTCACCTCCACTGTTCTGATCTCACAAGGGTCTGTGCTGGTGTTCTCTCCCATTCCTCCTTCCTTGTTGATTACCAACCCAACAGCCACCTCTGCTTTCTCCTTGTGAACACAGCCCCGATTTTGTGCAGGGAAAGATGGCTCTTCATGCATGAACTCTGATTCTGGCACTGTCCAACAGAACTTTCTGTGGGGATGGAAACGGTCCATACTCATTATGGAGACCACCAGCTTTGTGTGGCTATTGAGCACTTGAAATGTGGCTTGTGTGGCTGAACAAATGGATTTCTAATTTTGATCCATTTTGACTTACCTCTAGATTGCTTCATGAGGCTGGTGGCTACCATGTTAAGCACAAAGGGTCTAACCCATGCTAATCCAGTCCTCTTTGCTAGGCATTGCCACACTCATCATGTGGCTCAGTCCTGACCTATCGGCTAGAGTGTAAAGGGATGAAGGTGTGCAGGAAAGACTTTTCTTCCCACTAAAGAGAGAGGTACTAGGAAGCTCACTTCCTTTTCATGCCCAGCCCTGTCCCCCTCCCACAGTTTCCTTGCTGTTCCGCATGTTGTCCTGGGCAGCGTGAAGCTTGGTGCCGTCAGAAACCTCTTTTGACAAAGGAGAGGATGATATTAAGGAAGAAAGATGATTGATTAGAACTAACATGTATATAGTGCTTATTATAAACCAGGCACTGGCTAAGTAGTTTATATATACTAATGAACAACACTAACAACAAACTTGGAAGGGAGGTGTTACCGTTTTCTCCAATTTTACAAAGCCAGGAACTGAGGCTAGGAGAAGTGGAGTAACTTGCTGGAAATCCCACCACCAAGAAGCATTCAAGTTGGGATTTAAACCCAGGGAGACTGAGGAGAGAGGCTGTGTCCCTCATCACCTCCCCACACTGCCTTACTAGAATCAAGAGCATTGCTGACACGCTGCATGGCTCCAGTGAGACAAATACACAGCCTTAGGCTTAAAGCCACTTGAGGCTGGGTGTCCTGTGACTTGCAGTCTCGTATATCCTAAATGCTGGCGTATCTTCGAGTGGGTCTCCACCCAGAGTACAGGGCGGTGCTAGCCCACTGAGTCACTCCCCTACCAAGGGCTGAGTCACAGCAGACGTGGGATTAGGAAATCAGCACCATCTAAGGCTTAGGGGCGCCTATGTTGAAATACCTCGATGGACACCCGAGGGGGCTCTCCATCCACATGCCAGCCCAGAGCTGCCAGCCAACCTCAGCCTTTCAGCTTCTGCTCCTTTTCTCTGATTCTGGTCAATAAAGTTTGTCCCAAGGTATCATGGAAATAAGAAGCTCCAAGGAATAGGTAGACCTGGAAACCATCTGTAAAGGGCTATAGAGCACACACTTCAAGTTTCACCTCCTATTATTCATTATGCTCTCATCATGGAGTCAACGTCTGGGTTTCCCTGTCTTGCAAACCCACTTTCGTGACTAAGGAATTCAGGCAGACATGATGTTGTATCACCAATAAGTAGGTGTTTGTCTTTTCAGGCTGATGAAAACTTGAAAATGCATGAATATTTAATCTACACAACCAGAAGTAAACACAGCTTTAAGAGAATAATGCTGAAAATCTCTTGTTCGTGTCAGCACGCAATACACTGATTTGAGGACAGAGGCGGCTCCCATCCACAGGTGTTTTGGGGGAACCCCCTTCTGTCCCCTTAGCTGTCCTTCCTTCCTTGCTGCTGGGTAGCCCTTGCTCTCTCCCACACCTCCTCCATGGCCCCTCTCCCTCCCCAACCCAGCTATTTCCTTTTTTTACTATACCTAGAATTAAGTAGACCTGGGGCTGCTGGAGCAGAATGAACGCGGTGATCCAGGAGAGGGTGAGAACAAGTGTAAGGGACCAAGAATCCCTGGGCCTCCCCCCTGCCCCATTGCAATCTTCATCTAGCCCTTCACTCATCCAGCAAAGAATTATGGAGTACTGGTTGGTGTATTAGAGATCCCATGGTGGAAAAGCTTTCCTGGGAGAGAGAAAGGAAACCTCCTCTGTAGGGTCCCCCTGGGGTTTTATGTCTTCATCTTACTTTAGGATTTGTTAAATCCAAAGACCTAACATTC
Organism: Lutra lutra; assembly: GCF_902655055.1. Classification (NCBI taxonomy): domain Eukaryota; kingdom Metazoa; phylum Chordata; class Mammalia; order Carnivora; family Mustelidae; genus Lutra; species Lutra lutra. The sequence goes on from NC_062282.1 coordinate 13,906,189, forward strand.
TTTTTATATCAAACTTGTGAGTTAACAGGTTAGGTATTATTGCCCCATTTCACAGGTGGGAGCATGAAGACTGAGGTCTTCTCATCTGATGTGAGTGAGCAGCAGAGTCAAGCCTCAAACCCACATCTTCTGACTCACATCTATTGTCCTGACGCCGCATGCTGGGTCTGGACTGAGCTGGGCCACCCACTGCAGTGTTCACACTGCTCTGAAGCCGACCCCCGAAAGTCCTTTGACCAAGACCCCCTCATTGCAGAGAGAGGAGGGGCCGTTGCCTGCATGAGCCTGCTGGTTAGGCTTTGAAGTAAAAAAAATCTTGAGATCAAAGGAAATATTTTGTTGAATTCAGTCATTTGTCCTTGATCTGCTGGAAACCTTAATTTAATTAGCAATATAAACTTTGTAAAAACTTCACTTTCCCAGCTTGATTTAACCTATACTGTTTCTTTTATGTCTAAGTGACTTGGAACAAATAAGGAAAAGAAATATGGAAAATATCTCACATAAGACGTGAACTGTGTTGTAGGTCTATCTCATGAGTATTTCCCCACAATACTGACCCAGATTTGTGTACTTCTAATGCTCCACTGGATAATAAGTTAGGGTGAGAAATCTTTTGGACGAAATTGTCTAGCTGAGGTCCAGAGAGGCAAAGTTCCCGGATTTCTTGATGTTTAAAATCACAGCATTTTAGAAGGAGGGTACTAGCATTACATATCATACCACAAGTCAGGAGCCTGATATATGTTTAAAGAGGTCAGTCCTCACCAGAACCTGTGACATAGGTGTTCCTATCTTGAGGTTACCGAAGAAATCAAGAGACATTCCCATGGTCCCCTAGCTTGGAAGGAGTTCAGGTTCGAATCCACACTGCCAGAAGCTGAGCCCTACTGTGTGCTCATAGGTCCTATTGTTCATGAGTCACTGAAGAGCTGCCTTCAGACCTTCCCAAGCCATCTGACCCACTTCCTCCCCCATGTCAGAACTGAGGTAAATGGCATCCTGAAACTTAACTTACTTGCCCATCCCGGAGGGAGTACAGACAGAACTCAGGCCACTAAGTGTCTGGAGGATGTTCTTTTCCCTTGTCCTTTTGCAAAGGTCAAGACTGGGAAAAGTTGTCCAAGGTGGATGAAGGCCACTCTGGGGTCCTTGAGAAAACTCTTCCATTCCAGAATCCTTGATTGTTAGCCAAGGTTCACCAGGGCATTTAAGCCTCAAGAGAATGGGTCTCCTCGTTTCTATAGCATATGTTGTGTGCGTAATGGATCCGCTCTCCTCTGTGAGACTGCATTCACTGTGGACACATATCTCTGCCTAAAGCATTTTGTTTCTGGGAGTAGTTCCTATGGACGTGGAGATGCCTCTGGCCAAGATGCCACTGATGTATTTTCTGCCAGACCCATTGTTTGCTGTCACATAGAGATTGTCTGTTTTTTAAGGCAGTCATCTGAGTTCATCAAATCCCACAATGGGGGGTTTCAAATGACTCTGGTGATAAATAACATGGTTAGATCTTGAGCTAGATTTGGTACCCACTGCTCGTAATTTTCCTTTCCCTTTCACCTGCTAACAGAAAACAGAAGAACTTGGCAAGCGATGGTGTGGTTGCTGATACTGAAGGAAATCACTACTTCTGAGAAACTTTTAACAGACAGGCTCATGTCTCTTCCTTACTCAAGAGGAGTGGACAGTTCTGACTCCCTCTAGAATAGTCTCCATTGACTCACACTAAAATGATCTCCCAGGAGCTCTGTTTCAGCAGCCTCAAACTGAACTTGCATGACTGTCTATTTGTACCACTCCCGCTCCCTGTCCCCCACCCCTACGACACCATTGCTTTCCCTGGGAAATTTCTTAAGCTTCTTACTGGAATTTGCTCTATGTGGTTAAATCCCCAACAAGTAAATTGTGAGCTTGGCATAAATGGTCAGTTTTGTTTCAGAGTCACATTCAAAAGAATAAGTGAAAAGGAGATAAATTTCTTTTTAAGGAGGCTCCTAATTCCTATAACTGAATAATATCCCTGAAATGTAATTGAAATTCAGAATCTGGGGAGAGTTTGCAACAACAGATTGTATGTCATTTGTGCTGAGAACTATTTCAATCTGGATTCCAGTGTAAGAGGGAAGATGGAGGAAGTAGGGGACAGGCTTCAAATTTTGTGTAATATCCAATGCATTTCTTTCTTTCTTTCTTTCTTTCTTTCTTTCTTTCTTTCTTTCTTTTTTTTTTACTTTTTGGAAAGTGTCTACTGAATATAGGGTCTGAAACAAGCCACCATTTGCTGAAGCTGAGTGATGGGTACATGGGGCTTCACTGTTCTTTTCTCCCTGCTGTTATGCATGTTTGACACTTTCCTTAATAAAACAAGAGAAAAGGAAGAGGAAACAGCGGCTGAACAATGATCATGGGTGTAGTGCTGGGCTATTCTCAGCTTGCAAGAGTCATCCAGGAGAGCTACAAAGAGGAAGAAAAGCATTAGTTCAAACTCATTATCTAAAGAGTTGGGTTTTTATTTGTTTTTTTGTTTGTTTGTTTTTTTAATTTTTTTTTTTTCCTGGAACCTTAAGAATACACTCAAAAACCGTTTCAACATGGTCTGGCCTGGCAAGGGTCAGAGACGGCTGGAGCACCAGATGGTTGAGAAAGCCTATGACATTGGTGGGTGGCTGGTTGAGATGGTTTTCGACTAGAATTATGACCGGAAGATTCAAAAAGGAGCGTGTACCCAGGCATCCTGCGATCGGTCATGAGGCTGCTGCATAGTTTTGACTTCACCTGGGGGCCAGGATACAGTGCTTCAATTTTAGGTTCTTAATTATAATAATTACTGCAAGCCTTGTTCTTTTGTGTCCCTGTCCCACCCCCTTCCAGATGAGCAGAAGTTACAGACCCGACTGTTCTCTGTTTCGGATTTTCCGGTGGGTAAAAGGAATGTATAGGAGGCAGATTAATTCACCTTCCCTCCGGCACGCTAGGGTAAGCCTCCCAGACCTGCTAATTCTTCCCCTGCGAGCACTGGGAGCGCCCAGCCGTCCGCGGGGTGAAGCAGACCTGCTTCCTCCTCCACGGTCTCTGGGGCCCCAAAGGTTGCCTCTTCCCGCCGGGGTGTCAACCAGCTGACTGCAGGCCCAGCGCTCCAGTGCCCCGCAGCTCCAAGGACGGAAACGGACCCGACCCGTGTGGGTCCTGGAGGCCGGCGAGTCACTCCGTCGCCTCCAGGGATCACCCAAGTTCTGGCCCCTCAGGTAATCTGTTATCTTTCTTATACTCCAGCACCATTCTGTTCTGGGGGGCTTTCCCGGGATTCCTCATTCGTCTCCTGTTCTCATGCCAACAATGCTTTGCACTGGGCTGTGTGGGGTCCTTGTTCCACACGGGATAATCCCTTCTGTGCCCTCAAGAGTCTTCAAAGGATGTGAACCCTAACTGAAACACAGCTTTCTCCAGATTATTCTGGTTTTCCACTTCTCCACGTGTCATCCGCTGGGTTGGGGGGTCAGCATTATGCCGACACTCCACGGTCACCTGGGGTCCCTCGCTCTTCTTTTTGGACAATATTCCTCCTCTGTTGGGTCCTTGACTTTTTGTGATTCCTTTACCTTCCCACCTTGCTGTCTCCCTTGTGATCTCCTGGTGACGGCTGCCTCCCACCTCTCCAGTTCAATTAAGACGTGAGTGTACACATGTGAATGAGTGTGTGTGTGTGTGTGTGTGTGTGTGTGTGTGTGTGTGTGACTATATAGTATCCAGACCCAGCCTACAACACCCAGTGATTTTGATTCTAATTTTGGCTTTGTACTCACTGGTTTGTGTGACTTTGGACACGATATTGACAGTTTCGAGGGTCGTTAGCTCTTCTGTATGATGCAGGTGAAGTATTTCCAATAGCATTGGGCAGAAGGAAATGAGACCCATACAAGGTGATCGGCACATTTCTGGCATAACTCAAATATTGTTAACGATAATTGGAACTGGCCTGCTTGGTTTTGTTCCCAAATCCCATCCTCATCTGAGGAAACTTCTCTGTTCTTCGGAACTATACAACCTGTTCCTCACCAGAGACCCCTGACTGCTTTAACCTGCGACAGGCACGTCCCCTGCACGTCTGCCCCACTATCTGTGACAACTTTCTGCTCTACACGCTCTCCCAGTTCTCTTTGTCTTTCTTTCTGGATCACCAGCTGGAGCCCCTCAGCCTTGGCTGGGGGCCTTATTTTCATTGCAAACTACAAGGGCTGTAAAGTGTATGTCATTCATCTTGTATGAAGGTCACATTTATTCTGTGATTATATTTTCACAATTTTGCACTGTGATCATTATGAGGTAAACCACTGCCTACTGTGGACCGCAGGCCAGACGGTGCGTGAAGAATCTCATCATGTACCTTTAAACCAGAGATTGGGCCTCAGGCCAGTCATAGCTTTGATCTCAAGGGCAAGGTATCTAGGACATTGGCTTGGCAGGGAAGTGAAATGGCACTTTGTACAGAATTCCTCAAAAGCTGAGACACCAGGAGGCCAAGAAGTGGTCTTCATCATCTGACTCGAGTATTTTAGCTCCAGTGAACAATGGGAAAGTCGTCTGAGCCTTGGGGCAAACTCAGCTATCTACAGTGGTTCCATGATTTTCTTTGATTTCCCTTGAATTTTCTTTGGTACTTTAGGAAATTCCAATCTGTTTCAACCGGGCTGCGGTGCAGTAAGGATAAGGAATTTTCTCCTGGCTGGGCCAGACTTTGAAGATGGAGTTCCACTTTGGAGGCAGAAGGGCCGTGATGGAGGGAATCAGACCTGGGGCTCGCTAAAGCATTCGAAATGAGCTTGGCCCCACAGTCCGCAAGCTCAGGACCTCCCTGTTCTAGAAAACTGTGGAGCCAGGGAGCATGGGGAGGCTTAGTTTGGCTTGGGCCTGATTTTTTCCATCATTCTGAGAGGTGGAGAGCCTCTTTCCTCATTCTCAGAGTGGAATGAGGAGGAAAGGGAAAGAAATTCTTGTGGATACGGGGAAATTAGACCATGACAATGTACATGTATCATTTGGTTTGAGGTTTTATGAGTTCTCAGGGACATTTCTATCCAAAATATAGAAAAGGTCCCCAAAAGGCAACTCTTGAATGACCGCAATTTTGAAGGATTCTTCACTCTTCTCTTATAGGTGAATAATTAAAAATAAGATAAAATTGTGTGATGTTTAAAGGAGGCTAATCAAGGAACTGGGAGATTTATCTCCCAAACCCTGTTAATCACTGAACGGCTGTGTGATTTAGAACAAGATGATTAACCTGGTTCTGTATTTCCTAACTTTTAACATAACTGTTCATTATCATTAAATCTTTCCCTTCAGAATATTGTGAAAAATAGGGAACATTTACATCAAATACTTAGAGTAACTTGAGGGAGCAAAATGCTTTAAAAATGCCACCTGGGTGCGCCTGGGTGGCTCAGTGGGTTAAGCCTCTGCCTTCGGCTCGGGTCATGGTCACAGGGTCCTGGGATCGAGCCCCACATTGGGCTCTCTGCTCGGTGGGGAGCCTGCTTCCTCCTCTCTCTCTGCCTGCCTCTGCCTCCTTGTGATCTCTCTGTCAAGTAAATAAATAAAATCTTTAAAAAAAAAAATGCCACCTGGACTATGAAGTTTTTAGCTATTTGAGGAGCCATACAAAATATACGAGGAAAAAAAAATGGACACATCCCCAGAAATCACTAAGAGCTGTGCATTTAAAGATCAATAAAAATAATGTCTTATATTTTAAAAACCGGAATATTAGAGTCAGACAGAAAAGAAGGGAGAGAAAGAGAGAAAAGAAGTAATTCTTTACAACCTAATGCTTACTTAAGTATCTCTTCATTGTCACTCCCAGAATTCCGTCTACGGTTTCCGAGTTTGGTCATAAATAACTACATCATTTCCTGGGGATGTGGTAACAGAGCTCCACGGACCAGGCAGCTTCAAACAACAGAAGTCTATTTTCTCACAATTCTGGATGCTGGAAATCTGAGGTCAGGGTCACATATCTGAACGGGGCTCGTGGAAGGATCTGGTCCATCCTTTTCTCCACTGGCACCAATGAAAATCCTGGGGTTCCTTGGGCTTCAGACGTGTCACCCCAGTCAAGGCCTCTTTCACAGAGGACTTCTCTCTGTGCATCTGGTGGTTGATACCCCCTCTTCTTAAAGGACCACAGTCATACTGGATTGGGACCCGCCCTAATAACCTCATTTTCACTTGATTACCTCTGTAAAGACCCTCAAATACAGGCACATTCACGTGTGCGGGCTTCTGGCTTCCACACAGTTTGGGGGGAACACAGTTCAACGTGCAACACTGACCAAGTTTTTAAAAAAATCTTTATTTTCCCCTGGTGACCTGGGCACTGGCAACTCCTCTGTGTGGGGAAGGCCTCTCACTGGTGGCCTCGGAGGGCAGGCAGGGAGCTCAGGGACCGGTCTTGGGGTCTGAAAGGTGCGGTAAGGGCCTTTAGGGTGCCTTTGCAGAGTCTTCACTCCTGGGCCCCGCCTTGTGCCTCCCCTGCCCACCCCGGCCCTCAGTCCTTCAACTCAGTCCGAGAAATGCATGTTCAGTTTAACACATCAAATGCTTTTTTAAAAATGGACTTATGGGGCACCTGGGTGCCTCAGTGGGTTAAAGCCTCTGCCTTTGGCTCAGGTCATGATCCCGGGGTCCTGGCATGGAGCCCCGCATCGGGCTCTCTGCTTGGCCGGGAGCCTGCTTCCTCCTCTCTCTCTCTGCCTGCCTCTCTGCCTGCTTGTGATCTCTGTCAAATAAAATAAATAAATAAATAAATAAATAAATAAATAAATAAATAAAATCTTTAAAAATAAAAAATGGAGTTTAATGAAAAATTCAAAAGTTTTTTGAAAGAATGATCAGAACGTGCACCGCCGGCCTCTTGCAGTGGCCTTCTTGTTCCTTTCGCCCAACGTGCCAAGGACACCCCCTCTTGACCGTCTGTGGCGGGGGACCCCCTTTCTCTGGAGATCCTGACATGCGCAGCCAGAGGCCGTTGGTGACATCGGACTGCGGCACGATGCCCCGTCTTCCGAAATCTTATTTTAAAGCCCCATGGGGGGACGACTGGGTGGCTCAGTTGGTTAAGCAGCTGCCTTCGGCTCAGGTCATGATCCCAGCGTCCTGGGATGGAGTCCCACATCGGGCTCCTTGTTTGGCGGGGAGCCTGCTTCTCCCTCTGCCTCTGCCTGCTATTCTGTCTGCCTGTGCTCGCTTGCTCTCCTCTCTCTCTGACAAATAAATAAAATCTTTAAAAAAAAAAAAAAAGCCCCATGGGCCTTCGAAATGTTCTTGCTTAGGGCGACCAGCAGGGGAGAGCCGGGAGGCGGGCTGAGGACCTTTTAGAGGGCGGAGCAAGGGTATGGCCCGGGACATGGGTATGGCCCGCCTGTCACCTCTGGCCAGACCCTCCTGGTTCACAACCTCAGGCGGGTTCAGGCTTCCTGAACACGTGTCTGTGGACCTCAGTATGGGGCCAATTCTGGATGCCCAGAGTCAGCTACTTTTTACTTCTGCTGCCAGAAAATGATTTATTTTCTTCCTTCAGCACTAGCGTGACCAGCGTGCCTCTCGTGTTGTGAGAACAGTCCAAAAGGACAGGAGTTTACCCAAGGGGGTTGAAGGGCGCGTTCCTTCCTGCGCTTTGACCGCAGTGCCCCCTAGTGGGCCCATTATGCTGTACAAGGTTCTAAGAAGGTATTTTTTTTTTTTTTAAGATTTTATTTATTTATTTGACAGACAGAGATCACAAGTAGGCAGAGAGGCAGGCAGAGAGAGAGAGAGAGGGAAGCAGGCTCCCTGCAGAGCCAGACACTGGGACCATGACCTGAGCCGAAGGCAGAGGCTTTAACCCACTGAGCCACCCAGGTGCCCCTCTAAGAACGTATTTTAAGGAACTCATTGTTTTGTAAAGTGGACCCATATTTTGTTTTTTGGGTTTTTTTTTTCCCAACTAAAGATTACTGCGATACATGACCAAATTGTGTATAGATATAATCTTCTGATTGTTCACATGAAATGATCTGCACATGCCCTCTTCCTCGTCTCAGGAAGGAGGGGTGTCGAGGACAGAGAGGTTAATAAAATGGGCACAGAAGGAAATCACCCTGAGGGATTTTGAACTGTGGTTGGTAACACAGTATATATGTATCCAGAAAATGAAAATGCTGAACATACATCTACAGTGATGCTTTAAAACAGATTATCTTGGCTAAAAATTTTTTTAAAAGCAGGATAGGCATATGGATTGCCTCAGCGCAAGTCCGACATTTAATTTCTGTGACAAGTGGTTGCGGGAGGAAACAGCAGGTCCCCAGACAAAGGCCACCTTCTTACCGTTTTGCATAAAGATAATAATTATCCCCAGGTATTCAGCTCAGGCCAGCAGGCAACAAGTTCTAGAACCCTAGAGGGCAGGCTTTCCCTCAGAGTTAGTCTCTCCCTACACCACATTGCGGCCTGAGTGTTCTTTCTCACTCTGGTCCACAACCAGGGTAGAGACAAAGGCCTGGCCTCACTTCCTTGCTCTGTAGCTTCCAGGAGCCCTCAGGGTGGCCAAGTTAGGAGATGCCAGTAAGGACCATCATGCCGGAGACACGGATCTGGAGAGTTCTCAAGGCTTCTCTGAAGGAAGTGTAAAGATATTGCTGAGATTCCCAGATTTTTAGATCTTACAAACAAGCCACAAAGTGGAGAAAATTTTTAATGGAGGATTAAGAAAAGATGGCTCATTGCAAAAGAAATTTCTGGGTAACGGCATCAAAAATACAGTCATTAAAAATTGAACAACTATCTTTATCAGTTTATAAAAGAAAAAAAATTCAGTACAAAAGACAAGACATAATTTTAGAAGAACATGTCTTCTCAGGAACTATGTGTTTTATATACATGTGTATGTATATATATGAGCACGTGCGCACACACGTGCACACACACACACACCACAGTTCCTTCCCTTTCTTTCCTTTTCCTCTGGAACAGGGAAAAGCTTCTTCTGACCTGGCAGGTATGTGTGGACTGGCATTTGGGGACAGTGTGAGTCCTTTGTCCCTGAAAGCTGATCTCCTGGCATATTTGCACCTCCACTGTTACTTCTTGGGAATTAGGACTCAGGCCCCATTGTGGTGTAAGGAGAGACTAACTCTGAGGGAAAGCCTACCCTCTAGGGTTCCAGAACTTGTTGCCTACAGGCCTTGGCTTGTTGTGGAGGGCACGTGAGCTTGTCAGACCTCAGAGGGTCTGGGGGACCACAAGGCCTAAACACACTGCCTGGTTAATCCTCAGCTCCATGCCAAACCATGCGTGAGCCACCGCACTCAGACGGGAATGTGCTCACGGTCAGGCCCTCAGAGGAAGGATTCCCAAACGTCCCCGCGGCCATCGCCTTCCAGAGCTCAGGAACACTCACTCTCAGAAAGGAAATTCGCAGACCCTTATGGTCAGCAATTTAGAGCCAGAATAGGCCTAAAATCATACAGCTGATTGTCCCCATATTACAAAGTCACCCATTCACCTGAGAGGGACAAAGGACATGAAGAGATTCACTCCAGTTGTCTTTGGAGAGGCTGATGCTACCTCGTCTACTTCACACAGCCCAATACCATAGCCTCGGACAAAGATGCACCCCTCAAACGGTGGGTGGGCCAGGGTCTCCTGACACATCGTCTCACATCTGAGCCTTTCCCAACCCCCTGAGATTCACCCTTACGCTGCTAGAAGGCTTGTGAGCTGAAGAAAAGCCAACATCAGAAATCTCTCTTGAGAAACTTCCTTCCTTCTGCTGGGCCGGGAGCTGTTATTTTATCTTTTAGGTTTTATCTTGTCCATGTTCAAACTTTTTATCCCTTCTTTAAAGGCCTTATTTTACAAATTTTTAATTGTTAGGGTTTGTTTTTTTTTTCCAGTTTAGTTCTTTTTTCACATGTGTTATTCCAAATGGGTTACTACATCCTAACGCCCAATGGACAGTGAACGTGTAAACAATTTATGCATTCTCCTACTTCGTGCATTTTTAAAAAGATTTTATCTATTTATTTGAGAGAGAGAGAGTGCATTCCTGCACAAATGCGGGGAGAGGGGCAGAGGGAGAGGGAGAAGCAGACTCCCCACTGAGCAGGGAGCCCAACTCAGGGTTGGATCCCAGGACCCTGAGACCATGACCTGAGCCAAAGGCAGACAACTGACTGAGCCACCCAGGGAACCCCTACTTTGTGCATCTTGAGAACCTAGACACCACATAGTCCTCATCTTTTTATTTTCTGTGTATCTTTCAGTTTGCCTTGTTTTATCTTCCTAACCTTTGAATGACTTCTATATTTCAACCATTTCACTTAATTTGTTGGTTTTTGATGGTGTCTCTGTAGTGAGCTGAATGATGGCCCCCTAAAAGGTATGTGCACACCCCAGTCCCTGGAACATAAGAATGTTCCCTTCTTTGGGAAAGAGGATGTTGTAGATATTAAGTGAAGGATTTTGAGATGGGGAGCTCAATCTTGAATTAGTCCAGTGAGTTCTACATTCAATGACAGGGTCCTTCTAAAAGACACACAGGAGAGATGGCAGAAAAAGGGACAGCTACCAGAAACTGGAAGAGGCAAGGAATGAATTCTTGCCTAGAGTTTCTGGGGAATGCAGCCATACTGATGCCTTGGTTTTTGAACCTCTGACCTCCAGAACCAAGAAAGAAGAAATATTTGTTGTTTTAAGCCACCAGATTCGTGGTCATCTGTTAAGGGAGCCACCAGTATTCTAAGAATTTGCTTGACACATTTCCCATTTGGTGGTAGGCAGCCCTTATTCCCACATTTAATGTGTAATTTCCCAACTGTCAGTGTCTTACTCCCCCCTTTTAGGTCACAGATCCCAGTCATGCTGGGTATTCTACTCATTGCATTTTATTGTCAGTTTATGGGCTGTGTCTAGCATTGGAAGCTTCTATTTCTCTGCTAGTCAACAGCAAATAAAAGAGTTTATTTCTAATTCACACATTTTGGAGCAAAAAGGCTTGGAAAACTTACAGAATAGAGTGGTTTGACATCTCAAAAGAAAATAGGAATCGTGTGAAGGTGTTTTACAGTGATCACACTACACTCTGGTAGCAATTAGTGTGGGGTTTGGAGCTAAGTTCCCGGGGTTGGAATCCAGCTTTAGCAACTAACTGTGGACAAGTTATGTATCTTCTCTGGGCCTCGATCTCCTCATCCATGAAATGGGTCTAAGAAGTTGCACCAATTTCTGATGAGCATGAAGTGAGGTAAAATGTGTAAAGTTCTTAGAACAACACCAGGAGCATTTTCAGCACCTTGCAAGTGTTAGTTATAGTTTGTGTGTTTATGCTTTAAACATCTAATTAGTGTGAAAGCACCTTAAAAATAAGGAGGGGCCAAGTAGGGAGGTTACTAAGTTATTAATAACCTTGAATTATTCCCTTGGGGAAAGAGCATTAAGAAAGTGCTCGTAGGGACATAATAACTTCGTGTGACCCTGAAATAGGATTTTGAGCAGAATTATATTTACTCATGTAGGACAGAACAAGGGACAATATATTCCTGAAGCTAGCATTAAATATTGTGTCATGTGCCATTGATGGCCATGTTTAGCAGGCAGTGTAATGACCAATTCCCTCTCGTACGGAACAAGCCTCTGTCTCTTTTATAGATGTTTTGTCGTATCTCTCAAGTTTATTCCATCATTTCGGTTCCAGGGCTAGGAGATTAATCTCAGTTAGCTCCCTACTGCTTTATGCCTGTGCTATCATAAGTATTCATGGAATCCCTTCCCTCATGACTCTTTTCCCTCCAGCAGAATTTTGGGCACAGCATCCTGTAGTCCTGAAACAGCGGTGGGCTCAGAGCCCTGAAACTGCACACAATCAGTGGGGAAAAATATTAATGTGCCTATAAATAATATGCAATTTCTATTATGCTAATCATATGCATGTGATAAAATACACAACCATAGAGAATTTTTTAAAAAGATGAGTTTAGGGGCGCCTGGGTGGCTTAGTCAGTGAAGTGTCTGACTCTTGATTTCAGCTCTGGTCATGGTCTCCGGGTCGTGAGATTGAGCCCCAGGTCAGGCTCCACGAGTCTACTTGACATTCTTTCGCCCGCTCCCCCGCCCCTCCCCTGGCTCTCTCTCAAATAAATAAATAAATGTGTATTTTTTTTCAAAGATGAGCTTAAGCTGAAATAGAAAAATTTTAAATTTCATTTATTTATTAATTTATTTAGAGAGGGAGAGTGCATGTGTGAATGCAGGGAGGGGCACAGGAGATAATCTTCATGTAGACACCCCGCTGATCATGGAGCCGGATGTGGGGCTCGATCCCAGGACCCATGAGTTCACGACCTGAGCTGAAACCAAGAGCCAGTCGCTCAACCCACTGAGCCACCCGCTGATGCTGAATCCTGCCATTCAATGCCACCGAAAGGCATGTTTTACATTTAGGCCAAGGTTCCTCTTTAATAACAGTGAGTACAAACCCTCCAAACGATACTTCTTCCCGGTCATTTAAAACTTCCTGTCCAGCTTATTGTCCTAGAAGATTTGATTACCTCTGCTCAAGAACAGGTGCATCTGCCGTCCTTGTCTGCTGCTCGTGTGTCCTTGTGTTATCAGTACCTTGTTCAATACACCATTTCTTTCCAGGAAGCTTTTAAAGCCACTTGTCATTTTTCAGAGGGTTAATTAACCGAGGTAATGCACGAGCCATCTGTGCAGCAGAATGTGACAATAAATGAGCAGCGAAGAAGTGGGAGGAGCCCCCTCTGTCACCCACATCACTTTGGGATAAACTAACACGCTCATTGGCCATCTGACAGACAGGCTGAGTGAGAGCCTCAGTGCTGGGCTCCTGGGTGGCTCAGTCGGTTAAGCATCCAACTCTCGATTTTGGCTCAGGTCATGATCTCAGGGTCATGAGGTCAAGCCCCACAGAGTCTCCTTAAAATTCTCTCTCACCCTCTCCCTCTGCTCTGCTCCTCCCGAACCCTGCTTGTATATGTGTGTGCCTACGTGCTCTCGCTCTAATTTTTTTTTTTTAATCAGTGTCAATTTCCATATTTAATACTGACAAAAGAGAAGACTGGGGCTCTTGGGTGGCTCGGTGGGCTAAGCCTCTGCCTTCAGCCCAGGTCGTGATCTCAGGGTCCTGGGATCAAGCCCCCCATCAGGCTCTCTGCTCGGCAGGGAGCCTGCTTCCCCCTCTCTTTCTGCCTGCCTCTCTGCCTACTTCTGGTCTCTCTCTCTCTGTCCAATAAAAGTAGGTAAAATCTTTAAAAAAAAAAAAAAAAAGAGAAGACCTGATGTATTCTCGTTGCCGCCCAGTTTGTGCTCCTTCAGGGTGGACATGCGTCTCTTTGGGGACTATACACCACAGATAAAGTCAAAATAATTTAGCCAGGCTTCCTTGACCACCAGAGCTGGTCTCCAATTAGCCTTTCCTGGTCCAGTGGTTGGACCGCTTCTCTAGGACCTAAGCTGAATATATGCCGTTAGGCCTCAGTCTGAACAGATTGTTCAATATCCCCTTCCAGAATGCTTAGTTTTTACCTCTTATGAGTCCTGGAACTGCCCTCCTCAAGTTGAAGTAGAGAATTCTACTTTTCCAAGAAACCGTAGGACAGACCTCCCCTCTCCAGAAAGTCTTGCCTGATGATATCAAGGCTTAAGTGAGCACTCCTGTCTTTGACTCTGGAAATAGTCTTCTGGCAATTAGACAAATTGCTTGTTGAGGTATTTTCTATTATTGACTTCAACTATTATTGAGACTTTTATTATTATTTTAGTTTTACATGCTTGTGTCTATCTCCCCAACTGGACTGGTAATTCCTTGATGATGAATCTGTATTGTATCATTCTTTTTTTTTTAATTAAAAAAAGTAAAATGGGCACAAAATTTAAAACATTTTTGGTAAAAACAGGAACATTATGAAAAATGTAACTCTTTTGCTCACTCCTTCCCATCTTTCTTTTGCCATCTTTACAAACATTCCTTTTCAGTTCTTAGCTGGTTCCCCTGGTAATTTTCTCCAAACTTTACTGCTCATTCTCTAGTTCTTGCATTGCCACTTTTAGATATTACCTAGCTAATTTCTGTTCTGGGATATGATAGGGTATTCTAATAGTCTTCACCTGTCGTTCCCTTGCCCTTTTCATCCTTGTATTTTCCTAACATGTCACAATTTGTTGCTTAATTATTAGTTAGCATTTACATTATTATGGCCATATAAATATGGTTTACCATTGAGTCAACCAGAGTAGGTGAGTTCATTTCTTTTTACAAACTTGTTTTTCCTAAAGTTACCACATTTTCTCATTTGCTTTATTGTCTCTGAAACTATATTTGTTTTCTTTAAAGATTTATTCATCCATTTGAGAGAGAGAGAGAGAGAGAGATCATGAACAGGAGGGAGAGAGAATCTCAAGAAGACTGCACTCAGCTTGGAGCCAGATATAGGGCTTGATCCCAGGACTCCAAGATCATGACCCAAGCCAAAACCAAGGTCAGACACTCAACTGACTGCACCAGCCAGTTGTCCCTGAAACTGTATTTGTTTTATTTCCAAGTGTTCTCAAACAAATAGCAAGTGTCTGTCAGTATTATCTTCCAAATTCTCAAATGCATCATATAATATTCCCATTCAGGTTCTGCTGGAAGACCTTCCTCCCACAGATTTTGTTCACTTGCTCTAATCTGGCTGGGTCAGCTGATGTCTGAATTCACAGCACTGTTGTGACCCTGTGACTTCCCTTTGGCCCTGTCCTATGCTGGACATCCTTCTTTTTGGATTCCATGTCCCACTCTTCCTTAGTTTTAACCTTCATTCTGATACAGTCTTTAAAAGTCTGAATATATTGTTGTACTCTTATTTTTTGGTGGATAGATTGGCTGGGTATAAAATCATAGATTGAGAATAATTTTCCTTTAGAAATGTAAAAGTTTTATTTTCTTACTTCTAGTATTTTCATTCTGATTCCTGATTCCATTTGTTGGTTTCCTCTCTGGAAGGTTCTGGCATCTTTTCTTTATCTCCAGGGGTTCTGGTATTTCAAGATGATGTGTTTGTTTGTTGTGATCTTTTCATTTATTGTGCTAGGCATTCAGTGTGCCTTTTTAATTTGGAGACTTGGGATTCTCAGTGCTGGGGAAAATGTTCTAAAATATCATTGATAATTTCTTCCTTTCTGATCTCTTTCTGGAATTTCAGAAAAATTGGACCTCTTGTTTTGAAACTCTCTCTTTCCTTTCCTTTCCTTTCCTGTTTTCTATTTCTTGATATTTTTGCTTTACTTTCTAGGATCTATTCCATATTATAGTCTAACCTTCTGTTGAAATTATACCTTGGTTATATTTTTAATTCCCAAGAAGTCTCTCTTGCTTTCTGATGCTTGTTGCATATCTATCTTCCTGTTCTTTTTTTTTTTTTTAAAGATTTTATCTGACAGAGAGAGAGAGAGATCACAAGTAGGCAGAGAGGCAGGCAGAGGGAGAGGGGGAAGCAGGGAGCCTGATGTGGGGCTCAATCCCAGGACTCTGAGATCATGACCTGAGCCGAAGGCAGAGGCTTAACCCACTGAGCCACCCAGGTGCGCTATCTTCTTGTTCTTATTTTATGACTAAATTGTCTTCCCTGATAGCTCTGAGGGTACACACAGCACATACACATTGATTCCTGCTTTACTGCTACATCCTCTGGAGTCCTCCCTTCCAGTCTCCAAATCATGTTGCAAGTTTTCTTAAATATCTGATGATTCTTGGTTGTCCTTTTATAATCAAGACCAAGATACTTGAAAGTGATTTGTAAATTGTGTGTGTATGGACAGACCTGTGGAAAGTGGACTTCAAAACAGGTGCCAAACTAAAGTTTGGGCTGGGGGCACACTGACCTTTTCATTAGAGACCCAGCTCCCCAGAGAGGCTTCTGATCTCTTGTTTGGGGGCAGGATTTTCTTTGCTGTGGACTTCTGGCATCAGGTTCTTGGAAGTGGGCTGAGTAATCTACATCATTAAACTGGCTTTCAGTGAATTCCCTTAGTTTTAGGTCTGTGCCTCACATCATGTACTTATCAGTAATAACTAGATTGGCACCACTTGAGATCGTTTCTTTAGGGCACATTTCCAGCCAAGGGTGTGGGGACTGGGGAGCATGGAGGCGGTTGTCTCTACTGAAAGACTGAGAGGAAATCTGGGGGTGTGTTCATCTACATAGAAATGTTCAACTAATCTCCTCACTGCCCTCTACTTTGGGTGTCTCCCACATCCATATGTTGGACCTTTGAAGGTTCTGTTGAGAAAACTGGCTTCCAAAACTTCCCATGAAGGATTTACAGTTTAAAACCTTTTTTTTTTTTAAATTAAAGGGGCCAATCACAGAAGTATCGTTGTGAATCGTCTGGTGGGGTGGAATTTGTGATGCTTGATCTGAGTTGAAAAAGTCAATGGGAACAGCAAAGCTGGATCTACGTCACTCAGGAAGTTTGCCGTTAACCGGCAACTGTCCAAGACTGTCTTAAGAACATTAAGTTGTTGGGGCACCTGGTGGCTCAGTTGGTCAAGTGTCTGCCTTCAGCTTGGGTCAGGATCCCAGAGTCCCAAGATCGAGCCCTATGTCAGGCTCTCTGCTTGTGTGTGTGTTTGTGTGTGTGGAGGAGTGCTGGGGTCTGCTTCTCCCTTTCCCTCTGCTGCTCCTTCTGCTTGTGCTTTCTCTCTTTCAAATCAATAAAATCTTAAAAAAAAAAAAGAACACTAAGTTGTCACTATTATGAAAGGAAATTTATATTCTTTGGAGCATTAGAATGCATTCTTATGGAAATGTTAAGGGGATATAAAAATAATTCCACTAATTGCTCAATAAAGATTCTTGAGTATGTGTGTCCCGTGGATGGCACTTCCTCATCCGTACACTACATCCCGCTCCGGGTGGGAGGTATTTTAGCTTCTTTACTGGACTCTGAATCTCATCTTAAGCTTCCCAATGATGTCACATCCTAGAATTAGAGGAATTAGAGGAAACCTAAAGGTGTTTTATCATGAATATAGCAGGTAAAATGAATAAATGAGTGAATGAATGAATAATGATCGATGATATTAAAACTTAGCATTTTCTATTGCTCAATACATACTGTACTTGGGACTAAGTATTTTATAGGTATTAGCTCACTAATTCTGCGATTGACATGGGTATTGTCAGTCAGTTTAGACTACTTAAGTCATGCCACTGTAAAAAGGAGCCCCAGATCTCAGAGGCCTGCGATAACAGACATTTATTTCTCACAGTGTGTCCATCATGAAGCTGCATAACAGGCTTGAAAAAGGCACAGCAGCATCTGGGTGAAAACAGGTAGTCTCAGCTGAACGGGGGTGGAGAGATGGTGAGCTATGCACACGTTCTTAAAACTTCTGGTCAGAAGCAACACATGTCCTTTCTCCCTTCAATTCAATGGCCAAAGCCAGTCACATGGTCATTCCTGACCTCAATGAGTCAGGCTGATTTTATTCTATTTCATGGAGGGCCCCCTCAAATCTTGCAGCTACTCTGATATCACTGGGGGCGGGGGAGTATAGTCCTTTGCTAGGGAGGGCGGCAAACATTTTGAATAATACCATTTACCATAGACAAAACCAGCAAAACAAAACACCGTATCGAGGTCCAAATTCTGCAGAAATGTTAGAATCAAACCCTCCTGTACCCCACTTTTATTTTATTTATTTGAGAGATAGCGTGAGCGAGCTTGTAAGCACGAGCTGGGATTGGGGGGCAGATGGAGAAGGAGAAGCAGACTCTGAGCAGACTCCACTGAGCAGGAAGTCTGATGTGGGGCTCGATCCCAGGCCTTGGGATCATGACCTGAGCCCAAGGCAGATGCTTAACTGACTGAGAACCCAGGCATCCCTATCCCACTTTTCTTAATGAAAAATAACTCATTTTCATTTGTGTGATATTATTCCAGGGTATAGTTGGAAAAGGAAAAACAAAATGGTAAGATAGTACTATGAGGAATAACACCAGGAGACTTCTTTACATAAGGGCCAATCTAATGTTATTTGCACAAATAAAACTCAGGGTCTAAAATGTAGATTTCAGACAGCTTAGGTGGTCTCAAAGAGAATCTTATTTTGCTTTGGGCATTCTCTGGTGTTTTACATTCATCCTATGACTTAAACTTGCCAAATGTGAGAAATAGCAGAGAGGCAGTAAGTATTATTGCTCTTAGGGAAAATAATTCTAAGAGGAAATAATTTCACATCACCAGAAGCATATCTTAAAACTCTCGGGGACTTAGCCAGTCTGTGCATTTTACTTCCTTTCTCATGGTTGCATCCAGTCTTGTCTGTCACAAGAAAAGTAAGTACATACATATCCCAATGTTATAATTTGCTTTCTAGTTTATTAGAATGTTTATTAAAAAGTCACCCCCTCTGTGGTACCTGGGTGGCTCAGTGGGTTAAAGCCCCTGCCTTCAGCTCAGATCATGATCCCAGGGTCGTGGGATTGAGCCTCACATCGGGCTCTCTGCTCGGCGGGGAGCCTGCTTCCTCTTCTGTCTCTCTCTCTCTCTGCCTGCCTCTCTGTCTACTTGTGATCTCTGTCAAATAAATAAATAAAATCTTAAAAAGAAAAAAAAAAAGTCACCCGGTCTCTGGTTTTAGCCTTTATCCTGCACTAACAATTTCCCAAGTAGGCGACACTGTGTCTTCCTTAACGAGCCTGCCACCTTGTGGTGACTTGGAAAATCACACTTGGCAAAATGAGCGCTTGGCTGTACATTTCCTTCAGTAAGTACTTTTTGAGCCGGAAGGAGAACCAAGCACTGCTCTAGGTACTGCGCTTACGACAGCGGATGAAATGGACAAGAATCCCCACCCTCCTGGGGCTTGTGTGTTACAGCACAAGGACTTGCGTATATAAGTTAGAATTTGGAAATGTGGTCAACCTTTGTAACTTGCAGACGTAATAACCTACTTACATATGTGCTCATCTTCCCTTGATGTGTGCTCATCTTCCTTATATGTTATCTGTGCGTGACACGTCCCTGCTGCTATAAAGGCCAGCTCATCCCTCTTCTATTCTCTGGGTCCAAACACCTCTTGTCTTCTCAAGGACTCAGGGACTTTGCATCTGTTATAAACCCCTCTTTCTCCAACATTCACGAAGGCTGCCTCCCCCCTTGCTGTGTCCTCCAATATGTACACATGCTCAGTGGCTTCCAATTAAGAGTCTTTCCTTAATCCCAAATCGTCTCTGGTTAAAGCTATGTTTCTCTGCTTCCCATCACAACAAAGCGTCTCAAAAGTTTTGTTTTTATCTCTTGTGCCCACAGCAGGTTTGTGTGCCTTACTTATAGCTGAATTCTCAGCACTCAGGAATTGTTTGTTTAGTAGGTGGTTGATCAATATGTTTAATTTGCCTGTGAACTCATATAGTAATAATGGCAGCTCCCACCCTGCCCTAGTCTAGGGGCAATCGGGGTTTTGTAAAACAGAAGCCGGAAGGCCATTATGTTGAAGAGGGTCCTGCTTGGCACACAGGAAGGTTTTTAATCTTACGGCTCTCCAGTTTGTAAAAGGAGGACTGCACTCTCTTGGAAGTGACAGTTATATGGCAGCCTTGGGGTGAGATCTAATTGGTAGTGGTATCTGAGTATAATACTCTAAATAATGTTTTGGCCATGGGACAAATTCCGTGAACAGTCATTGGTGATTTATTAGTGATGTCCACACTGCATGTGGGAAGTGACATTGGCTGTACATTTTTGGACAACTTGGTTCCTTCCAGCTCTAAATGTGAGCAGTGATTTGAAAAGACAGAATCTTGGGGGCACCTGGATGGCTCGGTTAGTTGAGCATCCAACTCTTGATTTTGGCTCAGCTCATGGGGTCGTGGGATCTAGCCCTGCATGGGGCTCTGTGCTGGGCATGGGAGCCTGCTTGAGAGTCTCTCTCTCCCTCTGCTCCTCCCTATCCCTTTTGTCCTTTAATAATAAAAAATAAAAATAAATTAAAAACAAAGACAATCTCAGCACGTTGCTGCATTTTAGATTTCAGCTAGACTAAAACCTCTGAGCAGTTCTCAACATTTAATTACAGAGTAAGAATTAAACTCAGAATTACAAACTTCAATCTCTAGAGTAAATCTAAGATAAACGGACACGGATTTGCATCTATTTTATTTAACTGGAGTTCATCTGCTCTCCCGTATCATGAAGGAAAAGTTTTTTATTGTATAATATTTAAAAACATTACTTTCCAAAAAATGTACTGCACTAAGTGACGTTAATTATGCTTAATATTTTATTTCCATTTGAATGTGTTATCTTTCCTTCTCTTCTGGATGACTGACTTCATTTGCTTTCTTTTCCCTCATTTTGCTTCTCCACAAAGGGGTAATTCCAGACTAGACTGGCAAATATGTCAAGCTATATTTCAATTACTGGGACAGTAAATGTGAAGTTAATGAGATTAAAATACAATAAGCCTCAGAAGTGAGTGTAAGCCCCTTTTAAAGGAAATCAGGATTGAATGCAAATCTTCATCACCTTATGTGTCAGTCATAAATGTTCTGGGTCCATGAAAAAACATCTGAGTGGATTTAGAGACTTTGAAGAATGTAGAGTTTATCATAGTGAAAAGAAAATGACTTGCTTGCATTTATTCGTTGCTCCAGAGTAATTTTTTAAGGCAAATAAATAAAATTTAAAAGTTAAAATTAAATAAAATTAATTAAATAAAATTTTAAAAAATGAAAGAATGCGTATGAAAAATCTGAATTTGTGAAAGGAAGCTTCAAATTTACTTTATTACAGTCTAGGGGTGAATTTTGCAGGGGTGGGCAAATTGTAGCCCCTGTGTCAAAACTGACCTGCTACAGGTTTTATAAATAAAGCTTTACTGGAACACAACCAAGTCCATTTGTTTTCAGATTGTCTGTGGCTGCTTTCCCGCCAACGTGGCAGGGTTCAGCAGTGGCAACAGAAATCTCATGGCTTGCAAAACCCAAAATAGTCACTGCTTGGCCTTTTTGGAAAGAAGTTTATAAATCCTGCCCTAGACTGTAAGCTTCTCCATTATACTGTATATTTCCGAGGGCAGGGACTCTGTGTTTAAACTTAGTTTTTAATTCCTCTTAAAAAAGTATCTGTACTTTTGACATGATCAGTTAATAACAACTTGAAGAAATATGGCATAAAATAGAGATCTATGCAAGCAGTCATATTTTAAAGATTTTATAGCAGTAGTTACATGTGCTTAGGTCAATCCTATTTTTCTCAGCCCTTGGAGAAAGGTTGTGTTCTCTGCTTCTCTGCCCTCCTCGGGGATCTGCAGCCCGCCTCACCCCCGGGGAGGACATCAAGCTTACCACCTTCCAGCCCAGATCTCCTCCTAGGGTTTCCCTGGAGCCACTTAAGGAAGCAGAGTCCATCCAGCTGGTTGATGCGGAAGTCCCGCTCTCAAAACTCTTCCCGGTTGCCCCTTCCATCCCAGTGCTTCTGGCCTCTGCAGCTTCCAGCTGGCAATTTGCAGGCCTGGAGCAGATTTTAAGTAGCCGCCAAAAAGATGGCGGGAGTGGGGGTGGGGGTCGGGGACGGGAGATGTAAGGAGGGGGTGGTGGGTGGCCGACTGCCAGGCTCCCCTAGAGCCCCTGAAGGCAGAAATGGAAGAGCCCTTGGCTGGGCCAAAATACAAATGCTGAAAAAAGGAAGGTGAAACCTTAGAATACAAAGATTTCGTCTTACTCTTACTCTTACTCTTACTCTTCTGTGGCTACAATCCTAGAGAAGTCCATTTGGCACTTCAAGTTCATACCAAAACGTAGAAGAAACTAAAGAGAGGGACGAAGAACTCCTTCATGGCCATCTCCAAGTCCCCTAGGACCTCTGGGCTCCCCAGGTTGGAAACCTTTGCTTGAGACTCAAAGGGAGAGGCTGCTGCAGAGTCTGGGAGAGGGGTGGGTGTGGTTCAGGGGTGCCTGGTTAGCTCAGTTAAGCATCTGATTTTTGATTTTGGCTTGGGTTTGATTTCAGGGTCTTGGGACTGAGCCCAATATTGGGCTCCAGGTGCAGCGGGGAATCTGATTAGGATTCTGTGTCTCCCTCTCCCTCTGTCCCCACCTCCCTCTCCCTCTGTCCCCACCCCCACATGCTCTCCCTCTCCTCCTAAAAAATAAATAAATTGATTTTAAAATACTATATAATTATTATATTTCCAGAATTATTATTTTTTTTTTTGAGAGGGAGTGCACGCACGCGCGCACATGGGTGTGGGGGAGACAGGCAGAGGTAAAGAAACTCAAGTGACTCCACACCCAGGGCAGAGTCTAACCGGGGGTTCAATCCCACCCCAAGACCATGACCTGAGCCGAAATCAAGAGTCGGACACTTAACTGACTGAGCCACTCAGGCACCCCCAGAACTCAGAATTATAATACGTATGATAAAATCCAGAATTTTCATTTTCAGAATTGTGATATGATGGCTTGTGGAGTTTGATGTCCTAGATGGCCTTGTGAGAAAATTTCTGTCTTCTGTGAAAAATCATTATTGAAAAATTGTCCTTTCAGTAATTCACTATCCTTTACATAAAGGGCTACATCGATATGTTCCTCTGAAAGCCGATTGCTTGGAAGATTTGTCCCTCTCCATACATTGCAAACATTTCCTTTGTTAGATGACAGTTAGTAGTCCATACTATTTTGACTTCCTTTTCTTGGCTGCCAGGAAGCTTAGAGCTAAATTTCTTGTGCAAACACAGAGGGATACCATGTGCTATGGGCTTCCCATACAGGGACCCGTGCTCTCCCGCTTTCCCTAAGTGAAGCCTCTTAGTTTACTCCTTCCTTCATGACTCTGTTGGTGGTCCTGTAACATCAGCTTCTTTAGGACACATTTTTCTGGGTGTGTTTCATGAAGTGGCTGAGGGATTTAAATAAATTTTCTTGTATAATCCTCAGACTAACCCAGTGAAGTTGGAAATATGTCCATTTTCCAGATGAAAAGACTGAGACTAAAAGAGATGAAGATCTGTGCTCAAACTCATAAAGCCAGAAAGCAGAGGCAGTTAGGTCTTGGAACCATTCATACCTAAAAATCAAGCTGGTCTGCCACCTCTCCTACACCTGTTTCAGCCAAGTTCAACAGAGGTCAAAAAGAACTGGTCTGTAAGAATAAAGTCAATCTTCCCACTGAAAAGTCATCAAAGGGATGACTAGAGGACTTTTATCAACAGAACCGAAAATAACCCTTTCATAGGAGACAGACTGTTACATCAGATGAAACCCATACAGTGAATCAACATTGAAAAAAAAAAAAAAGTCTCATCCTGTCCCTAATTAGATAGAGGCAACTTAAAAACATCTTGCACCTCTGAAAAGTTGTAAACTGTATTGGGGTTGGATCTCTGGAGAAATGAATTCCCTTTGTTTCTTCTGGTTGCCATGATGTTTGTTTAATTTTCCTGGAGGACAGAACCATAAAAATCAGCATAGCATGATGATGGGTCCCATTTCTAGAAACTTAAAACCGAGAAAATATTTCAAAAGATGAGAACTATGTGTTTATAGAGTTGTCACAGCAGCACTGTCAGGAGTAAAAAACAAAAAGGAGGATAACTGGCCTTCATAGAAGATACGAGGCTTAAGTGATTTCAAACCAGCAGCAATGCTATTTACGTAATAGAAGATCATTCAAATACACAGATGTACAGAAAACAGTGTCGGGTGTGACTATGGGACAATCAACACCAAAAGTAAGTTCATATATAGTAAGGGCGAACGCTAGGCTAACATCTTGTCCCTGCAATCACCTCAAAAGCTGGGGAGGGGTGTTTTTTTTGCACAAGGGGTAGACTGTGGTGGGGTTTCCTAGAGACCTGGTCTCCCAGCCGAAAGAGGGAGTGTCAGGCCACATTCTTCATCGAAATCAAAGCACTCATTTAAAGGTGAGGAAGCAGAAAGATACAAGGAGGAGAAGTATGGTGTTAAAAAAAACACAGAGCAGGAAAGCTGATGAGAAGGCAATCCCCGAGTGGTGGTTTCTTGGCCCAGCACAGGTCTCCCGAGTAACATACCAAATTGTATACTCTGAGTCCACAATAATGAGTGGTCACTGCAAAAATACTCGTTTAACTCAGAAGTGTGTAACATGTTAGAAAGCTGAGCAACCCTCCACCCACTTCTGAAATGACACCAGCTCTCAGTGAGGGATGCTGGTAACTGTTGGGGCCAAGACCCCACAGAATTTCCCACGTATTCAGTAACAGTGTAATGGCACAATACCGCCTCTACTGTTCAGCAACTTGCTTTAGTACTTGAGAAGAAGTTTTTGACATCTTTCTGTTTGATTTTGATCAAATGAATATTTTAATTACAATGAAACTGTTTTTCTTTTTTGTTCCAAGTCCTTTGGTAACACTGATGCTTTAAGACAGGGACCATGATGCTTTGTGTCAAGTATCCTGGCTCAGAAATCATTCTGACATTGAGATGACCTTGTCTGGGTCAGAGATTGCTGTGCTCGAGACACAAGGGGGTCACGGCATCTATCTGGGGATTTTAGAGAGTCTATCCAAAAAGCAGAGTTGGCTAAATATATTGGAATTTGGACAATTTTTGCACTTGGAAAAGAAGGCAAGGCAGGATCATTTAATTAATTTATAACCAAAAATATGCATCCTCTGCATTCTGTTTGGCAACTTGCTTTTACACTTAGCAATTTATTTTCAGCACCATTCCTTGCATCCGAGTTGAAGTAAAACTATTTTAATTACCAGTAGGAGCTGATCTGAGAGTAGAGGCAGGTAGTAACAAGGAACCGGCTAGACCTCAGGCTCATGCTATTTAATACTAGAATCTCTTCCGTCTCACTTATTCAAAAGTAGAGCCATGTGAATAATTGTTCTACAACATTCTTTATGCTATTTAAAACTAACTTGTTCTTTGAAGGTTTTAACAGGCGATTATGGGGGAAGGGCAGCCAAAGAATTAAGGACTGTTTTCCTAAGACTGAGGTCCCTCTGCTTTCATACCCTGCCCTATGTCTGTAGAAACAGGTGGGCACCGTCTAGAAAAAGCCCTTGTATGTGAGTGAAGCAAACACCCTTTATCATTGACTTGATGTATTTCCTGAATAGAAAATGTAGGTGAATAGAAAAGTATTTGGGGGCTGATGGGATGGCAGTGGGGGAGGGGGACAGAAATCACAGTGTTCAAAAGGGAGAAGGGAGTTGGGAATGGGAACAATTTAGGTGGAGTATGAGTTTTTTTTTTTTTTTTGAGATTTTTTTTTTTTTTTAATCTGCCTTTTATCTTGGGCAAAAATATTTCTGACAGAGGGCCAAAGCCAGCTTGCTCCTTCCAGTCCGAGTTCGATGCTTTGCAGTAAATACATGTTTGCTCGGGTTTCCGAGCTAACGTTTTACAGGACTGGAAGGGGAGGCTGAAAGTGGGAAGCCAGGTGAAGTCGTGTTCTTCCAGTTCCTCAGCGTGTAGGGACAGAGACTGGAATTCAAAATCCCCGAGGTTAATTTTCAGCACTGCTCTCGAAGCGACTGCTCTGATTTGTGTTCTAGTTAAGGAAGGTCATCAGGCAAGGGCTCACGGTGCATGGTGGGCCCCTGCTAAGAGGAAAATCTCTGTTCAGTTTCATTGTCTACACCCCACTGCCGGCTAGACACCCTGACCCACAGTAAGGGGCGGGCCCCCGTGCGGTATGTGCTCTTAAAACAAATCAAGTCTTTTCCAACTTCATGCTCTTTTAAACCAGGGTTTTTCAACCTTGTCATTATGGGCATTTTAGACCGGGTAATTGCGGGTTCTGGGGCTGTTCTGGGTGTACCGTAGGATGCTTAGCAGCAATGCTGATTTTTACCCATTAGATGCCAGGAGCACTTACCCCCTTGCACCTTCTTCTCCCAAATGCCTCTAGATTTGCCAGCTGTGCTCTGGGGAGCAAAAGGTTCTCTGCTGGAGAACCACTGATGGACACAAAGGAAGGCCTTTCACTTGGGTATGTGAATGGCGAGGTTGTGATCATGGGAGGGTGGGGAGGGTAGGACGGGAGAAAGATGAAATACATTTACAGATTCCAATATTTTCCTTTGATTAAAAATCATAAATATATTTCAGGGGAACCAAAGCTGTACAGTTTCATATGTCACATTGGCTATCTGGCCCTTATAAAGCTTGCAATTTGTAGGTCAGGTCTTTGAGCATTTACAGAGATTCTGTTACCCACCCAGTCCTTAGGCACAGAGCTGAACCGATCAAATCCTCTGTGTGGGTCTCGGAGGGCTTGGGTGACCACAGTGGCCTTGAACAGGAGCTAGCCAGAAAGACGTCAAGCAAATGTAGCAGGGGTAACACAAGTGACAGTATGTCACCATGCTTCTGTTTCACTCATGTTGGTTCCTATCTTTTATTTGGGGTCTTAATCCTTTTTACTATTTAGGAGAAGAGGAAGGGGAAGTGAGGAAGATGCCAGGCCTGGGTGGCTGATGTGAGAGGTCCAGCGACAGGAGCCATGGGCGAGGTCTGGAGGTGAGATGAGGTCTACCTCCTACTCTCTTGCACATTGGATAACAATTTGGAAAGCTGAAGACACACTGAAATTCTTGGAAACTGACTAGTAATTTAGGTGACAATGTATCCATTATATTGCAAGCAATTCTTAGGCAAATCTTTCAGGAAAAATCAGTAGTCACTGGATACCTCCTCTTTCGGATGAGTAGTTTCATGATGCACCTTATCTTTCACCGAAGCAAATCATTCAGGCAATTGAAAATGACAACAGAATTCATTTTACAACCCAGAAAGTACAGATTTGTTTATTAAAAATATATTCATTCCATTGGGAGAGTAAAGCCGTTTTTATTTTCATGAGTGTCATGTCAAACAGGTAATTAAATTTGTCATAAATTGCACCTTGAACGTATCCATCCAAGTCGTTAGTTTAGGATCTAAGCAGCTAGTGATGTCCACAATGGTTAATGTTAACTTCTTTTAAACTCCAGAGCTTCAAATGCTTATTTATGAATTCTCTAAGTGTGTGTTTATAAAATTTTTCAAGGGCATGCACCTTAATAATGTAAGACGTTAGAAAAATGACCAAAAATCAGACTAAAAACATCACCATATTGGATTTTATGTAGTAATGGATTGAGATGGAACATTTCGGTCACCATGTGATACATGTGTACAAATTCTGGGATTAATAGCACTATCAACCAATTACATCATTGTTTCATTAAAGAAGAATTCCTTAAAAAAATCCTTTAAAAGGACAACTAGATCTGATGGGAGATAAAATTGACAAGACACAGTCTCACTGGTATAAGCTTCTGCCTCCCATTTCTATAGTAACCTGTGATCTGTTTTCCGATCACACCTTTGAAAGGCTTGTTTTCTCCATCAGGAATATCTGACCAGAAGCACTGAAGGTAACAAACATTTCTTTCTGTATTGTCTTTTTTTTTTTTTTAAATTGGACTAAGGGAAAATAGAAGGTAACATTCAGAGGCCACTCACACAAACACAACAGGAACTTACATTTATTAATTTGTGGATGACTGTCATTACCTGAAAGATCACAGAACTAAAGACTGAATATTAATCAAATGACCATTCAGATATCCTAACAAATACATTCAGTATATGTCTTGAGCTTTAATAAAATCGCAACTGCTCATTTGATTTGGTAAAGTAAGAACTTAGAGGCCTGCTTGGGATGACCTAAAATTTTACAGCCCAGCTGTTTTCAACCTGCAGTGATTTTTTGCCTCCCAGGGGACATGTGGCAATATCTGGAGACATTTTTAGCTGTCCCAGCTTGTGTCATGTTAGTGGTGGTGGTGGTGATGGTAGTGTGTCTCTGTGTGTGTGTGTGTGTGTGTGCGTGCATGTGCGCCCATGCACGCATGTATACTCACTACTGGTAACTAGTGGTTAGAGGCCAGCAGTGAGGCAAGCATCCAATAGAGCCATGACAGTCTCCCCTCCTCCCCTCTCCCATCCAAAATAAAAAATTACTGGCCCCAAACAGGAGGTTGAGAAAACTGACACATAGCCTCACAGATGCTGTTCTAGAATGAGAGACATATATTAAACATATGAAATTATTGAGCGTAAATGTTCAAATATATAAAATGCTTTGGAGGCAACCCTAGTTGAAATTTTCTTCCCTGCTCTTGTACTATATTTACTTCTTTGCTATTTCATTTAAGTGGCAAAAAAAAAAAAAAAAAAAAAAAGAAAGAAAGGAAAGGAAAAAATTTGGGGTTAGAAACCTATATAGAAACAAAATCACCATTTTTTAAAATCCACTTTTGGTTAAGAAGTGAACATTTCCAGCTTGCACGTGTTTAATTTGCTGTGGTCATATATGAACTGTAAATATCCATTCAGTCCCGTAATCTAGTGTTCCCCTGCATAACTTCTAGCAAAGTTGAAGTATTGGGTTCACACTGGCACTCTGCTTAATTTAAAATTTAGTAAAGTTCTGTTAAGTTTTTTTCCCGTTAATTGAAAATGGACTTACCTTTCCTAAGTGGAATGCGGACGCACTTGCCTTTGCAAGTGCCAAATTCGCCTTTTAAATATGGTGGCATTTTGTCTTCTTGATTCTGGAGGACAACCTTACCCCCAAATCCACGCGCGACCCATCTTGAAGGAGGACTTGCAACTCCACCGCTTTCTTTGCTGGGGTGCTGGCAAACAGGAAAGCAATCCAAGCACAGCCAGAGGGCGCCAAAATGCCGCAAATAAAAGTTCCAAAGGTTCAGATGGTTGCGGGAAGGTAAATTTGGCTTTTGTCTAATGAAACAACTGCGGTTGTAAGCGTTGTCATGTTATTTTTCGCATTTGCTTCTTGCCAACAATAAGCTAGGTGGGCATACGACGCCACCCTGACGGTTATTTTATGTCCCGGTGTTAAAGTGGCAGTGCCTGAAGCCACCCGGCACGTCGTAGTTGGTTGGCCACGGCTTTAACCTGAGCGCTTCTAGGCGGCCCTGGAAGGGTTGCCTCCACTAACCCAGTCTTCCCGGGGATTGGTTGCCCCTTTTAAAAGCACAGACAGAGAACACCGACGGTTCCTTTCCTTGGGCTCTTGTCCTTTCTCCTTCCTCGCCAAGTCCCGAGAGCATTCTTGCAGGGGGACGCCGCCCGCCCCACTAGGGTGGACCTCGGCGGTCGCGCTAGTCCCCAGCCGCAGACCTCCAGCCTCAGCCCAGCGTGCGAAGGAGCCGCCTGCCCCGCTCGTCTGGTCCGCCGGGGCGCCGCCCGGACTTGCCCGCCATTAACCGCCACCCTCAACCCCGAGGACGTCTGCCTTGATGGGCTGAGGGGAGCCACCAGGTCACCCTCACCCTCACCGCCCGTCCAGGTATCGCAATCTCAGGTGGACGTCGCGCGCGAGCGGGATTGGGGTGCTGCGAAGGGTAGCAGGTGGCAGGGGGCGTCATTCATCACCTCGAGGCAGCCCCTTAAGACTGAGCGAGACGGAGCACTTCCTATCAAACCATTCCAAAGGGGGGGTTGAGAGGGAGAGAAAGAGAAGAGACAAGTGCCCACAGACAGCCCTGGCGCGGCGGGGGAGGGTAAACGGCGCAGGGCTGGTGGGGGGGGCGCGGGAAAGGACGGGACAGGACGGGAGGGAGGGGAGGGAGGTGGGGAGGGAGTGGGAAGCCCTTCTGGAGGGCAGAAGAACCGGCAGGAGAGACGGGGGACGGAGGGGAGGGGAAGGGGAAAGGGGGACCACCAGGACGCAAGGAGGGGAGCGGGATGGAGGGGAGTTGGAGGGAGGCGGGCGGGGCCCGGGATGGAGGGGAGAGGAGGGGAGGGGAGGGAGGCGGGCGGGGTACGCGGGAGGAGGGAGGCTGGGCGGGCGGACGCGCCGGGGGAGGGCGCTGGGCAGGAAGGGGAGGGGGAGCGCGAGCGCGAGAAATGCAGAGGCTGCAGCAGCGGCGGCGGCGGCAGTAGCGGCAGCGGCGACGGCGGCGGCGGCAGCGCTCCAACTCGCTCCTCGCTCCGGGCTCCGCCGTCGAGCCGGGGAGAGAGCCTCCGCCTGCGGCCAGGCACCGGCCGGACGACGCCTGCGACCCGGGCCCCTCGGCGGCACCGCGCTCACCCAGGGGCGGCACAGGCACCCAGAGCCGGTAAGGAGGCGCGCCCCGGCGGCCCCGCCACCTCCGCGGACCCGGGGCGCCGGGAGCCCGGGGGATCCGTGCGCCCCCGCCCCACCTCGAGGCCCTTTGTTCTCTCCGCGCCGCGGCCGGGGGCGTGGGGCGCTGCGGGCCGGATTAGACGGCGCCCAATGAGGGGACCCTCCGCGAGGTTCCTGCCGCACCTCGGGGATTCGGGGGGATGGGGGCCCCCCGAGGTGGGTGGTTTCAGCCTCTCGCAGGGTGGGAAGGGTGTGGGGGTGGCGAGTCTGCTAACGGAGTTGGGGGGTGGGTAGCGGGAGGGAAGCTGCTTGTTAAGGAGGAAATGGTCGAATGCGAAACCCTTTAAACGCACTGAGTCCCGAAGAGACGGTTTTGTGCGGCCGAAGGGAGCGTATCTGTCATCGGAACCATTCACAGCCCGGAAGAAAGCGCTTCGGTCCGCGGGGCGCAGCTGCCGAAGATGGAGGGTGGGGGTGGGGTGGGGCGGGAGTAAGGGGGAGAGAGAATACGGGGATCTGGTGTGATCCGGAGGAGGGAGGTGCCTCTTTGGTTTCACAAATGGGGTTCCTTGAGCCGGGGGACTCCTGCATCTCGGCCTGCGGTAGCCACGGAACGCGAGGTTCCCACGACGACCTGCCTCCCGAAGCCCATCAGAGCGGAGCAGAGCCGCAGCCTCGGACGTGGCCGCCTTGCTTTCCCACTAACCTGTGGGCTGTGTCTGAGGTTTATGGAGGTTTGGGTTCAGAGATGCGCTGGGCGTCTCCCCCCTCGCGGCCCCGGCGGGGAGGGTGTGAGCTTGAACCTGACAGCGCGCCGGCCCCCACGGCCCAGCCCCGCTGCGAGCGAAGGTTTGGGGTTTAGCAGGTTTTGCCGAAAGCGCTAACACTGAAACCCGACGCCCGGTGCCTGCCTCCCGCCCCACGCCCGCCCTCCGGCCTCCCGCCCCCGAAAAAGAAAAATTGCGAATCCCTGGATCCGTTCGCACACGCCGCGCGCGGCTACTAACCGCATTCTTTTCATGAATATTCATCGAACGCTCGGCCGGGTCCTTATCTGCTTCCCCAGAGACATTTCCGCCTTGAAACGAGCTCCGTGGACAGCCTGTGCCTGTGTAATTTTCACCCTCCCGAAATCAGCCCCGCGCTCGCGGGTGCATTTTTCTAGGACCTTGAACGGGGTTGACACACCTCGGTCTCCCGCGAGGCCGCGAGCACATGTCGGGGGCGGGGGGGGGGTTAAAACCGAACAGGTAGCGTCGAGGGGGTCGTTTTGCTGTAGGGGTGTGGATCCACCTCCCCGGGATTACAGCCAGGGATAACAGATCTCAGTACTGCGGGCAAAATGAATGAATCGGGACTGTAATTACCTATTCCTTTGTCTTGGCCTCGCGCATGCGCCGGAGAGCAGGGTGTGGAGGGCCCCTGGCAGCCCCGTCTGATCTCTCCATCACCCACCCACCCACTCCCTTCTGAAGCCGAGGAACAAAGGCGTTTGCCCTAAATGTTGCGTGAAATCCTTGGACACAAATGACAGTTTTTTCCCCCTCTGTGTGTGTGTCTTCTTTTCCAGGTCACCTTTCGTCTTTTGCTTTCTTAGTGATTTCAGTTGACGAAAAATAAGATGATCCTTGCTGATGAGAGCACACTGTGGCTTAAATACTTTTGTGACCGAACACTGTTAATTTCCCTTTCTGGTACTGTTCATTGTCCTTTTTTTTTTTTTTTTTTTTTCTGTAGCTTACTGCACTGCAGTGATGGTGGCCCTCGATTTGCATCAATTAACCATTTGACAGATTTTTGCTGCTGGTCTTTTGATCAAGGGACATTGGTTTCAAAACTGACAGTGGCTGTCTGCCCCTAGTGTCACTGCTTGGGAGAAATTAAGACATTTTGGCGTTTATAGGAACAAGATGGCCTACAAAACCCAGAACGGAGAAAATGGTTACCTTGTTAGAATCCTAACCCTGTTTTACCTCTTGATTCCTGCCTCATTGTTTCACTAGGGATCCCAAAAGGCCAGCCCCATGGAGGTGAAAATCATTGGTAGGGGAGGAAGAAGGCAACCAGGGCTGATGGGGTGAAGATGGTTGATGGAATTCATAAGCTTCCCTTTTCTTTTTTCCTTTCTTACCTTTTTTTTTTTTTTGTACCATCTAACAGAAGCCATGATACATATACCTTTGATGGTCAATTTTCTTAAAAAATGGTGTGTTATCCAGATTATGGCCATTTAGATTTTTTTTTGGTTTTGGGGGCTACTTTAGTCTACTATCCAGAAGGTGACTTATGGATATAAAATGGCTAAATACCGTATTTTTGCAATGGCCCGTTAAGAATTTTATGTTTAAGTATTCTCCATACATCCTGGTGGGACGACATGGAGCAGGCAGATGGAAGTCATCTCTTTTGTTCTTTTTAATAAGGGGATATTGATATTGATCACATTTAATATATCAGAGTATCAGAGCCTATATTTGGTAAGATAGCTGGCTGGTACCCTCTCTGTTCCTTAGTATTGGGCGGCTTATTACAGTTCAGGGGGCTATCTGCAGTTTTTTTCTTTTTTTTTCCCTTTAGATTATGTTTTTGAGGGAAAAGTGAGTTGGAATATAGATGGACTTGGATAGCAAATATATGCTAATATGTTCCAAATTCAGTGAGTCTTAGGTTTTTAAGCACGTTGATTTTTAAGCTGAATTTGAAACAAACATCAGTTACCTTATTCTTTTATCTTGTTAGTTTTTTGGCAGTCCTTAGCAGGTGGAGAAAGGGAGCTAGTGGGCCTTTTGACAAAACGTGCCAACAAGAAGCATATGGACAGTGGCATTTTTGTCTTTAACTGGTGCTCATGCTTTCATTATGGCGAACGGAAGAGAACCTTCTCTCCTGCTGGACCACCCTAATTTGAATGTCCGATGGAAGAGCTCTAAAAACTGTGGCTCTCTGTCATTGGAGGCATCTTTACAATTTCACTGGATTTACCAGAACACATCATATTCTACTCTAAGATGTGATGTCGTCTGCCTCTTTAGTATTGTGTGTGGTGGTTTTTTTTTTTTTTTAAACAAATTTCACATTAAGAACAATTTAAAAACCATTTTTATTCCAGGGTCAAATAAGCAAAGTGTTGGAAACTTGGGTTTGGATGAGATTTGATCACTGTGAAGTGCTGTACCAATGGATGTCTGCGTGTCATACACAGTAGTTTTGTAAAAACTTACAAAATCCAAACATTTTTTAAGGTGCCACATAAATGCACATGGGTGTATGAGTTATATACATGCTCATATATACACATGATGTATGCATACATATGTGGTAAAACAAAGTCTTATTAATGATAAGCTAAACCAGTTGGTGTAGAATTTTATGATTTTTGGTATTTTATAGTGCTTCATACTGGTCTTTGGAAAATAATAAATTTTTGGTCTCTCTAAACACGTATGTGAATGGGGGAGCCTAGGTAGCGAGTGTCCTAAGAAGCTCATTTCCAGTTTCTAGCAGTGTAAAACATATGGGTTGCCTCGAACATCTTAAATTAAGGTGTTCATTTACAGGCTTAAAAACTCAGGTGAAACGCCACTGAACTTGAAAAGCTGTAATAAACAATGCTTACAAAATAAAGGACTTATGAAATCGTTCTGTCTTATTTTTCTGACCTCTTTTAAAATTTTGTTTTGGAAAAAAAAAAAATCTGGAAAAGGCCTGCCAACTATCATGTCAGAAGCCATTGCTTTTGGTGTCTGATTCTGTTGAAAGAAATACTCTGATTTGCTTAGGCCTGTAGTCTACATGGAATTATACCTACTCATTTTACACCTTCTTTATCAAAGGTTGACATCTCAGTGACCATTTTAGCTGGTGGACTGGAAGCCAGGTGGTGGCTGAGGGAAAATGGAGGATGTAGGCAAGCTGTTCTCTGGGAAGTGGGTGCCACAGCATCCTTCCATCAAGTTTTCTCAGCCCACCCAGTCCTTTCCATTTATTCTAGAGTCTTAAGACTTCAGATAACCCAGCGCAACATGAACCTTACTCTTTGGCTTAATTATGGTAGATAAATAATCAGGAAACAGCTTTGAGTTGTGACGATCCCAGAATTTTTTTTATTTTTTTCCAAAGAGAAAGTACTCTGTGTTTTGAGAAGGTGCATCAGGGATTGGTTCCCTAAGGCACAGTGGAAAAGAGCTGGGTTTGAAAGCTCTTAAAGACAGTGACTAAACCACTGTGGGCAAATGACTTCAAGCCTCTCTGAATTTCACTTACTTTGGTTGTACGGTTGGGGTAATAATTCTTATTTTCTTACAGTAATAAGGACCACACACAGGGCTAAAATGTGCCTAAGCACAATGGCTAGCTCTCAGAGGCTTCTTGACTTCTTACTCTGCATTTTCAACGGTTGTGTGATTGCCATCACTACTAACTCTTTTCTGTATCTTGAGCTGTATGGAGTTTTGTCCCATGCTGATTAGTCAGGACCTGTGGGTTTCAGTGTGTTCAGTTGGAAATCAGATATTTCAGTTTCAGAGATGCTCAAATATCATAATTACTAGCTACTGTTCTCATACATGTACATATTTGAAATTTAATGAGACACTGTATGGGAATTCGCCCAAAAGTGGATTGAATGAAACCAGGGTAGCCATCCTCCTTGAATTTCTCATGGCTGCTTACGTAACTGGAGAGATGGCATTTACATTCTTTTGGGAAAATACGGGGGTAGTCCTAGAGCCACAGATGCTCCCAGCCTGCCAAAGGAAGATTTCTGTTGAATGCCATTCCCTCCATCACTATTAAGACAGACATCTAGGTAAGTGTCCAGTGAACCACATGGAAGGTAGAAGATGACCATATGGAATCCAGTTCTTACCAGGATATAGTTAAATTGCAGTTTTGCAAAGGCACAAGCCTTAGCAACACTGATTAAACCGCTTTCTCTTGTCCCCGCTGGAAGTCAAAAATCGGCTGACACGGATGCAGAAAGAGTCCTGTGGTGGATTTTCCTTCTTCCGCAACCTGAGGATTTACATAACCTAAAGAATTGGGCTTTCCAAAGGC
Organism: Lutra lutra; assembly: GCF_902655055.1. Taxonomy (NCBI): domain Eukaryota; kingdom Metazoa; phylum Chordata; class Mammalia; order Carnivora; family Mustelidae; genus Lutra; species Lutra lutra. Next base: position 13,941,433 of record NC_062282.1, read on the forward strand.
AGTCGATTTTTTTGAACAAAAACAGGAAAGCAGAGAGTTTTTTGACTAGCTAAGGCTGTTGGTGAGAGGGGGTTGCCACGGAGCAGGTTTCAGAGTCTGGGAATAAATTCCTGAAAGCTTTGGAGATTTAGAAATAGAAACCATCTGCCGGCACACCAGGGGCCCAGGGCATAAGAAAACATTTCAAGATAATATAGAAAAGCGGCATTTAGTGGGAAGGCAAAGCATTTGCACTGTATTTCCTCCTTATCACTTAGACATTTTATGAACTTTTTTCGAATTACTTTTTCTTCATATTTTCGAAGGGACTGGGTTTCACTGGTTTGTTGCTTAAACTTCTCTTCGAAATCTATTTCAGCCATTGCTTGTACCTGGTGTGGGGAGTATGATATTCGGAAAAGCATGATTTGGAGGGTTGGGTGTGGTAGAGTTGGACTTCACTGGGTTGTTTACTAGCTGTGAGGCCTTGGGTAAATTGCTTAACTTCTCTGTGCCTCAACCCTCAAAAATCTGTAAAATGGGAGTTACTCTATTGGGTTGTTGTAGGGATCAAGCGAAATCATCAAACACCTAGGACACTGTCTCACATATTCCGCGTGTCTTTGTAAGGCACAGTCACCATAAAGTGGTGAGCAAACCAGCTTTTCTCTGTGTCTCTGGCTATTCACATACTTGTCAAAGAGGTCATCATCTGAAAACAGGTCTGTGGTGGTGCCTTGGACAGAAGTTGGTAGAATGTTGAAGTATGTGGTTTAGGAAAACCCGCCAGGTGTAGCCATGATACCTCAAATATGTTGCCTAGTTTCGAAAGTTCAGACTGGGTCGATTAAGACAACCCCACCCTCCATATTGAACTGCTATTAAAATGGGGCAGAAAATGAAAGAGCATCAGAGAAAGGTTTACTGTTTTGATAAGGTTGAGATCTGGGCAACACTGGATGACCTGGGCAGTAGACATAATGCATTCAGATTCCTTGAAGTAGGAAGTTTGTTGGGTCCTGAACAAGATGTACTTGTTTGCATTTGAAAGGAGTGTTTTAGTCATTAGTACAAAGATTGGCATAAACCAATCTTGATATTTAAAATTCGGAGGACACGTGGTTTACCCTTGGCCATATCCCTAACACCCCATGCCAAGAGTAAAATGTGTGTTATTCAGGAAGGTATAGGTATTGTCACCTACCTGGTCACAAAATTTTTGGAATTACCGTCATGGAGACCTGTCATCCTGGCTTCTTAAAAAAGCAAAAAGGAAGTTGGGTTTGGTGGATCCTGGAATCACTTTGACCCTTTCAGCCATTTAATTCAGGGATCTCTGCCCAAGTTGTTTGTATTTGTGCTCCTGGACACTGAGTTTTGCTGTTAGGTGAAGGTAAAGTCATTTTCATTTTGGTTAAATCATTTTCTTTCTTTCTTTCTTTCTTTTTTTCTTTCTTTCTTTCTTTCCTTTTTTTTAAGATTTTGAGAGGGAGAATGAGTAGTGGGGGGCAGAGGGAGAGGGAGAAGCAGGCTCCCTTCTGGGCAGACAATCCAATGTGGGGCTCAATCCCAGGACCCTGGATCATGATCTGAGCCAAAGGCAGGAACTTTAACCTACTGAGCCACCCAGGTGTCCTAGTTAAATCATTTTCTAAATAGTTTTTTTAAAAACAGCTTTTTGAATCTTAGGGATTTAGGAGGGAAATTATATTTTCTCATCTGTCAGGTGTTCACTGTTGGAAAGGTTTTAGATACGGATGTTGTATCTTTTAAAGTTTTCCTCAGTGAAAGCTTGTTTTGTTTTGCTGTTGTTAATCTGGAGAAGTTGAAGGATGAGGTAGGACATTTGTTCGTATTTCCTGTATATCATATTCTCTAATTGAATTTGATCCCCTGAAACAAACCGTAAAATGAATTTTACCCAGGAGTAAATAAAAAATGGAGGGCTCCATAATGTAGGTAAGACTGTAAAGCGAATAGAAAGTGCTAGAATTCAAATCCATGTCTGAGGGCCCTCCTCTTCTCTCCAGTGCTACACTGTACTTTCCATAAGTCTTGGACATTTTATCTTACATCAGATGGACATGGGATAAAGTGGGTGACTTTCTAACATCTTAGCATTTTCAGTATGGATTTAGAGAGAGTTGTCCTAAGTTCTTCAGTGAAAAATTACTTACCTAGGAGAGATACAATGCAGGATAAATAGTCACTAAATACATGAAGTGACCTGTAGATTAGAAATGCTTCTTGTCGGGACGCCTGGGTGGCTCAGTTGGTTAAGCAGGTGCCTTCGGCTCAGGTCGTGATCCCAGCGTCCTGGGATCGAGTCCCACATCGGGCTCCTTGCTCATCAGGGAGCCTGCTTCTCCCTCTGCCTCTGCCTGCCATTCTGTCTGCCTGTGCTTGCTCTCTCTCCCTCTCTCTCTCTGACAAATAAATAAATAAAATCTTAAAAAAAAAAAAAAAGAAATGCTTCTTGTCATAGTGAACATGAGCTAATATCCTTAAGTCATCCTTTTCTTGGATGGTGATGATGATGATGGTCATGGTGGTGGTGGTGAGGATGACGATGGTGGCGGCGGCTGCTCCTAATAAGGACTCGTAGATGGATGTGGCTTTGGTTGGCCCCTTCACTTTCCTTATTACCCTTCACTGAGTGAAATAAGTGCTCGAATGCCTTCCCTGTAATTCTGCCCTTGAGATACTAATCAAGATACTACTTGACCCCCTTCCTGCTAGATACCTAGCGTTGCCTGATGAGAGAAACAAACTGAATCCCAACTTTGTGAACCCATTTCATTCTGCCTCTGCAGGATTCAGTTAGGGGAATTTGGTGGCTGCTTTTAAATACTACTACCCTAGCTACAGCCTCAGCCTTTTGTAAATACTTGTGTCATCCTAACAGAATGTTTGAAAGCTCACGACCCAGACACTTATTTTGGAGCTCAAAAGGATCTTAGAAAAGTCGGTGGCTTACTCAAAGTCTCATGAGCTGGTTAGTGGCCGTGGAAAACCAGGTTATTTCCCAACAAAGCCTTCCTCCAGCTGCCCCTCCCTTCTGTGGAATTGAGTCAAACTCTTACTCAATTTCTGCAACTTAAATTCCTGCCATGCTTGTACCCTGGTACCATTTTTTGAAAATCCAGTCCTGATCCTGGGTGTCTGTCCCTGCCGTCCTCTTCTCCCCGCCTCTGCAGAAACCATCTCTTCTGCCTTTGATGGACCCACTGATGGGACTTGTCTGCAGATAGTCCCTGCTGTTCTGCTAGCTGCATGCCCTCTTTCCTCTTCAGCTTATCTCTTTTTTCTTCTTGCATCATAGGCACGTGACTTCCTTCATAGGCCAAAGCATTTATGGCATGCATTAAAATAACTTGGCTAATAAAACTAAATTTTGGTGTCAGTATCTTTGTTTCCCTCCTTAAATGAACCGTGGTGCTGGCTTGGGGGGCTGCAGAGGGAGGGTACACAGTTGAAAAGAAAGCCAGTTGGCTTTAGACTCATGGTTGGTTGGTTGGGCGGGGGGGCGCTGTAAAGTGAGTGGAACAATCCAGAATTGTACGCTGGGGATGCTGAGAGAGGCTCTTGGCAGATCCAGTGTACAGTGTTGTGGAGAAAGGATGGACACCAGCTTTTATTACTAGTGTTATCTGGCCTACTGGTTTGAGAGGTGCGTAAAACACGAGGTTTAATTGTTTTTCTTTAGAATTACCATTTATAGTATTTGGACCGACTAGAGGATTTGAAAGCGCTGCAGAGTTCTGAAGTAGCCATGAAAATATGGCACTTAAGTACTTAAGTTGTTACAAACATTTTGTAAAGCTTAATAACCAGGCATTTGAAACTTCTGTCAGCCTTGTGAATTGCGTGCATTGGCACTCGGAGAAATCATGGTAAGTTTACCTCTGATGAGAGACAGTTTTAATCTCCTGTTTTAAGTGATCTGTTTAGACGTTTCAATAAGTGGAGAATAAGCTTTGATGAATTTCTGTTCTTCCCAGGGAAACCTGCAATATGGAAGTGACTTCACAGTTTTAATAATGCTTTTAATTACTACAGTTTCCATAGGTCAGAAATACAGTCCTATCATAAATCTAAGTGAAAACCTCTTTTTTAAGTTCTCGAAGAAACAGATGTTAGAGACCAGCCTTTGCTGGTTGAGCTTCTGAATTACAAGTTTCCTGGATTGCTTGGCAAATCGATTTTGAACAGACCCACCTCGCTTACCTGTTGACCTCTGTTCAAAACACCATTACCACACAGACTAATGGAATAGCCAAGTTAAATAGTAATACCAGTTAATTGGGGAAACACTGTATCAAAAGAGAAAACAACAGCAACCATCTAGTAACTGTAAGAACATCAGCGTTACTTCCTTCATAGAAGGAAGGTGTTGGGTCTTCTAGAGTATTGTCTCAGCTTCTCTGGGCTTGTCGAAATCAGTAGGGGCTGGAGGAGTGTTTGCTGTCTTTGACCTTTACAGATGTTCTCAGCTGTTGAGTACAGAATAGCAGCATCTGTATTCACCTTGGGCATATTTGAGATGGTTGTGGAAAAGGCAGATGTAGAGAAATCAGTGATCTGTAGGCAGGAAGATGGGAGATACCTTTCTGCCTTTCGTTATCCTGCATTTCATCAAGGAGGTAGGGTAAGGAGACGTGACCACGTGGGCGTTTACTAAAGACATTCAGATGATTAAATAAGGTGGTCCGGAATCTTCTCTGGATGACTCATTTTCTTAAGGAAAAAAGAATCTCAACAGTTGGTGGTGACAATAGCTCCCGGGGCTTCTCATGGTCACCCAACCTCAGGGAGTAATGAGTAACGCCCTGTCGACAGGGAGGTTTGTTAGACTGCGCTCAGATTTCCTTGGTAGCCCTGGTAATCCTTTGTCCAGACCTTAAGCCTTGAATTCCCAGGGCTCACCCAACTGGACTTTGGAAACCCACCCGGTTCTAGAATTTCCAGTGCTTGGCTTTCAGACAAATAGTAATAGGTGTTTGTTCTTCACAAGGTGGTTAATACAAGATTAATAATGTTTTCTCAGATTAAGTGTTTCTTCATGTGACTACCATCTGAATGATTCTCTTCTCCCTCCTCCAGTGCAGGGGTTGACTAATGATCGAAAAGCCACCCTGAAGGTTTCTTTGGCGCAAGAGACAAAAAATTAATAGCTCACTCCATTCCCCTCTGCCTTTTCTGTTCTAACTGGTTTTGTTTCTGCCATCCAGAGAGTTTAGCTTTATTTCACCTGTACTACAGTCTCTTGGGTGGGAGGTCATCCTGGGAGACCCCAGCTGGCCCCAAGGCAGAGAGAAGTAACTGCACAATGGAATTATAACATAATTTCACTAAGGTAAGAGCGGTCGTTTTCAGTGGAATAAACACGGTGGGAAAGAAGATCTCCTGTTTAACTTTCTACCAACTCTGAGTGCAGGGAATGTTACAAAAAGTGAATTTTTGTAAAAGTGAATCTGAGTGTTCATAGTCTTCACTTTCCTCCCCCGCATCCAAACAAACCTGTCTGTTAGCCCTTCTGCTTTATAAAGTACCACTTTGTTAGACATTGAACTTGAGTGCTGTCCATACTAGCACAGTCGCTGACTGTATCCTTGCTTATGGCAACAAATCCTCGAACGCTCAGGAGAGCAGGTAGTGGTTACAGGGAGCAGTTGGTAAATTAGGACTGATGAACTCCTGTTCCCCTTTAACTTGCCTTCTCTAAGCCAAGGCCTCCTGTTTGCAGTTCTCCTTCCTGTATTGATCACCGTCGGCTAGGCATTCTATCAAAGGAGAATCTTTTGTTACTCCTTTCTATAGTGAGGTAGCCAGGAACCTCAGATAAAGGGCAGAGAAGTCCAGAATGGTGTAATACTGCAAAAAATGTGACTCTTGTCGCTAAGGGGAGTGGAAAAAAAAAAACCAAACCCAAAACTGAAGGCAGTTTGGAGTTGGACATGATTAGTATTGGAAGAGGGTGTAGCCTGGGGGAGATAGAGGTGGAAAATGCCACCAAACCCAACCCAACCTCTTTAGGGCATGTAGACAGTTGGTAGTCTTAGCAGCATGTGGCGAGGCTAACCCAGCAGACCCTGGCACGGAAGCACTTGTTTGCATAGTGTACCTGGTAGAGAAATCATCTAACTGCTTACAGGAAGGTGTTAGAATGTTGCAGTGCACTGTGGTTACAATACACTGTGCAAGGCTTCATTGTTCCATTTAAATCTGATTCTGAGAACATGTTGAAGGATCTCCCGACCCAAGGAAGCAGTCCGGTCTTGGGGGGAACACGGTGGGGGCACTTGTGCAGTGGCATTCCTTGTTAAATACTGAGGTTCATAAAATGTTCTGAAAAGGAGGAAGGGGCTGTACTTGGAAGTTTTTTTGTTAGGTCATTTTGCAGCCATGTTTATGGCCGGAGAGAGGGGAACACCCATTCTTTTTCTGCTTCTAGAAGTGTCTGGATTCCCCGTGTGTGGGCAGGATTTCTGGTAAGTACAAAAAGTAAGCAAAACTACATTGTTGCAGGTCAAGAGTCAGTGACACCTTGTCAGTGGAACCCTACTGCTCCCTCCGTCTGGGGTTCGTGTGACAGAGGAAGGGAAGGGACAGGAGAGGTGATAAGGGGAACTGTAGGAGACACCAGTGCTGTGTTCCTGTCTTGGTCTCCTCTGGCTGCCACTATGCAATACCACATGCTGCGTGGCTTAAACAACAGAAATTGCTTTTCTCACAGTTTATGGAGGCTGGGGGTACACGATCAAGGTGTCGGTGTATTTCGTTTCTTCCAGAGTCTCTCTCCTTGGCTTGCAGATGGCCACCCTCTTGCTGGGTCCTCCTGCATTCGGGTGCACACACCCATCCCTGTGTCTCTGCCAAGCCCAGCAGTCCCACTGGGTGAAGACCCACCCCAATGGACTCATTTTAGCTGCATCACCCGTTTAGAGACCCTGGCTCCAAATACATTCACATCTTAAGGTCCTGGAGGTTACGGCTTCAGTGGATGGATTGTGTGGAAACACAGCTCAACCTGTAACAACTCGTGCTTGGTATTAAGAAATAGTGAGGAACATTTGAAAGTCCTATGCAGAAAGCTGCTTCACCGGTTCCTACCCTCAAGGAGGAGAGTGGAGAGAACCATTAGTGCTTGAGCCCCTGGCTTGGTCCTCACCAACCCATGGGGGGCAAACATAAGAGCCTCCATTTGACATGAGATGCAGAGAAGTTAATCTCCCCAAGAGTCACATCACTAGAAAATGGCAAACCTGGTATAAGATTCGAAAGTCATGTTTCTGTGGCATCATTGTCCTGGGGACGGCAAAGGGTGTAGGCAGATCCTGTCCCCTCTGTTGTATGCATGATGGACTTGGGTCCATGCCAGAGGCCTTGGAATGAATCCTCAACACAGTGCCCTAAGCAGTTGCCACCAACCGGTCACCATTCACGTGTGGTGAGACCTGGTTTTCACTCTAGCCTTGTATCATGATTCTTTGCCTTTGCCCGAAGGCTTTCCCATTTGGATATCCACATACCCAAATGTGACAAGAGAGTGAACAAAGGGAGTGAGAAAAAGATTTCCTTAGAACAGTGTAAAGAACTAGCTAGTCTTGAGTAAATGAAGATGGAGTTATTTGGGGAAGGCTCTCTTTAGAAAGCTCCTACCAAGAGTGACAGTGGCAGAGAGACCTTACTGTAGACGAAAGAGTTGAACAGATGCATTGGCCAATTTAAAATCCTCTTCTAGCATCAAGGCTTATCGGTAGGGATTCACCTCACACAATCTTACCATGGAGCAGGTTTTAATAGATGGAGATGATGGGAGACGGGGGTTTTAACAAAGGCAGGTGTGGGAGGAGTGGGTAGAGATATAATGAAAGGTTTACCATACAGTGGGACTCTAGCAGGTGGAAAGTTAAGAAGTGTCAGGAATCATACAAAGTCTTGATGACTGCTGAAATCAAGGCTAATAAATTTTGGGTCTTTCCAAGCAGTAAAACAAGTAGTGATACTTAACAGGATTTTTTGGAGGGACATTCTCAACAAATGTGGATGTGGGTTTTTGGCTCCCTGTAACGTGACACTTCGGAGAGACTCTTTTTACAAAAGCAATGTGCCGTGTTTGAGGTGCCCTCTGGAATGATTCAACCATTGCCTTGGGCTGTTTCAAATTTCAGGTCCCATCATGTTGTGTTAACTACAGCAATAAAAATATTACTTCATTAATCCACCATGAAATTGAATATAATAATTCCGTTTTATCAGACTGGATAAACCACAGGCCCTAAAATAATTGAAAGTTGGTGCTATTTAGTTTCTTTTTAAAGGCTTAGAAGTGGTAGATTACTTTCTGCATAAAATGTGCCGTAAGTAGTAGAATTTTTAATTTTAACTCCTTAATTTACGCAGCATCTCTTTCCAAGCAGATGTCCGTGGTCCGCAGTGTAGCGCTCATTCTTGGCCGGTCCCTCTTCCTCTCATTCCTGAACACTGGGCTCTTCCTGGTAACAAAGCTCTGAAGTCCACCTTGTCATTGTCTCTCCGTCTGTTCAGTAGCCTCTACTCTTAAGCCGTGAACCTCGCAGAAGCTTCTCTTCCTCTCCCCTTGATTACTGCCCTGAGAACTCGTCTATATCTGAACATGGCATCCCTCTGCTGAAGACTTTATATCATGACTTTCTGGTCCACTTAGAATAAACTATAAAAATCCTTGCTGATCTACAAGTCCCCGCACATTTATCTTCTAGTTTCCTCTTCAGACTCCCTCATGGCTTCTCTCTCATCCACCCTCTGTTCTCAGCCATATGGCCCCCCATGTGGTTCCCCCTGTGCTGCATGCCGCCTCTTGCCTACACTCTTCTGCCTGGAATATTCTTTTCCCGCTGTCCAAGTATTCTTCAGTGAAATGCCGCTTTTTCAGAGATACCTTCCCTGCCTGTCCCCTCCTCTCTTGTAGCACTTGGTGTTTTTGTTCTTGCATTGATGGAAACCGATGTGATTATTGAATATCTCCACTCCTCTGGATGAAGAGACCAGAAGGCAGGAATGTGTTGGTTTTACTGACCCATAACAGTGTTCTGGGACAGTTCTGTTGCTAGGCACTCCATGTTTGTGCAGTGTACGAGGTTGCCTACCGTACATTATCTTTCTTCTGAAAATCACCTTTGGTAGCAGAAAGGGCTTCCATTTATGGACACTAAATGTCACCTCATCTGTTGTGCTTACTAGGAAGATGAATATCTGATGAACTCCAATTAGTGTAATTATCCTGTTTCCAGGCAGTAACTTCAGTAGTAATTGTTCTAAAGCCCTGAGACATTACGAATAATTGGTACTAATGGCTTATGCCATGTAAGCCTCCTCCCTAGGTGGGGTCTCCAAGGAAGAATGAAACTATTATTTGTGAGAAAAAAAGCACTGTTACACCGTGGAATCTTTTTGGAAATATAGCACTGCGAGTGAAAGCTGGGGCTGATTACAGGTGCATTCCTCATCCTTTCCTCCAAGTTCCTGGATGGAATCATGGTTTGCACTGGATCAGTCAGGACTGAACAGCTTAACCAATGCATTATTTAACAGCCTCTGTGAAGTTGGGCGTGTTAGGCCCCCCAGATGGCGTGTGGTTTTAAATCTTCACACCTTAATTGATCATAATAAAGTAAAAGTGAATTCAGCCCTGATCTGTGCTGTAACCACTTACTCTAACTTGCACATCCTCCAAGCTGGAAGCTTGCTTCATTCCTCCTTGGATGTCAGTTTCTGGCTCAGAACCTGTGGTCGAGGGAAGGGCTGAATGCACAGAAGGGCATGTTTCCTTTGGCCACTTGGCATCAATCATTCTATACAAATAAGGCGTATTTCATGTTATTTGTTTTGGCTTCAAGTCCAGGAACCAGCTGGTAATGAACCTTTAGCAAACATCATAGTGTTTCCTTTAGGGGGTGGGGAGTACACAATTAAAGCATTTGTGATTCCCCCTTCCCCTCCTCATTTTCATACTCTCCTTTATGGTCAGCATTTAACTGTCATTGCCTCCTCCCGGAGCGCTGTGCTTTAGTTGAAACTAAGATGATTAGAGCAGTAAGTACCGTCAACTCTGAGATCTCTCACAGATCTGTGCCTGGTTTCCTAAAGCTGAGTCTTGTATTGATGGGATTCTTATTAAATAAAAAAAAATGTTGGTAGTTTTTTACATCGATATAAAATGAATTTTCAAATCAATCTTTATTTAAGAAATAATAATGCAGGGTTTCAGTAAAGTTGTATCTGACAGTAACAATTTACTCATCCTAAAATGTTTCTGGATATTGATCTTCCATTTGCAAAATTCTTCCTGTAACAGGTTTCTTTTTACGTATTAAAGATTGTAGTTGAGATGATCACAGTCTTCACTGCCTACATTTGTGAGCTGAGAATGGGGTGTGAGACCCTCTGCGTGATTTATACCCTACACACTTGCTACTAATACTATTAAATCAATACTTCATCTTTAAGTGGTCTCATTTTAAATGAATTCAGTTTATGGATTAGCCAGTGGCATTATCTGCACCTGTAACCTCCTTCCCCTAATGCCCCTCAGCTCGGCATCCAGAAGGGCACTTCTGCCTCCATCAAGAGGAGCTAACCCATCAGGAAAAGGGAGAGCACAGCTGAAGGTGGTCTCATCCTTAAGGTCAAGCCAGTTAGATTTAAACTAGGTAGTGGAATAGAAAGGGCAGTGGTCACTCTCTGCAGTTAATTTTTTATCTTAGGCACAGTTTAGTCCCCCTGACTCCCACGTTCTGTTTGGAACCCTTGGTCCCATCGCTTCTCGGCCTTTTGGCTAAGATCAAGTGTGGAACCCTTGGTCCCATTGCTGGTTAGGTGCTCAGAAGATGTCATTAGCTGGAACGACGTGGTGTCCGTGGTTGGGCAGGAATTCCTGACACAAACTGGCTGATGTGTATTTCCAAGCAGTTTCCTAGATGGTATTTCCATCCTTTATTTTTCCTTGATCCTGGTGATGGGACTTGCATTAGGAAAGCCCAAGCAGTATTGCTGTGGATGTTTAGATTTGGTCATCTTTGAACTCCGGGGAATTCATGTGGGCCTCAGTCTTCGGCTATCGTGGGCACATACTTCCCCTCCCTCTGTTTCTGCTTTGTAAACATGTTTTTGGGGGTCGATGCACATGATGTACACTGACACATTTGCAGCCATAAGTAAAATATATGTACATATATATAATGTATATACACATACATATATATATATACATATATATATAGTTAAAAGATACAAATACTGTTTTTGTGATGAATGTATCCTTTATTTAAATATCAGTGTGGAGACCAAGCTCCTTAAAAGCCCTTCAAATGAGCAACCGATGTGGGATTCATCTGCTGTTAAAGGCAACGTGGGAAAATACAAACCACATTCAACTATTGCAGAATTACTGTTTGTTTATTGAATGAGCTGGGAGATGCAAAGACCGGTTTCCTTCCTTTAACACCAGTAATTACAGTGAGACAAGTGTTGGTCTCTAGATACATGGGACAGTCTTGATTCTACTTTTTCTCTTTTCTACCGTGTGTCCCTGGACCCACCTCTTTCACTAGACTGAGCCATGTGAGATATTCCAAGTTCAGTTGACAACTGTTGAGTTTTCTGTGAATATCACTTTGAGCGTGTGGAATTCAGGGTTGATTTTGTTTCATTTAAAGGTCTTAATTTTCTAAAGATAGAAAAGACATTTATGCATCCTACATTTCCATCCAAAACAAAGTACTCTAAGGATTAGAAATGGAAGGAAGAGCCTTCCAAAGAGTTAGTAATTAAAACACAGTAAGAATATACTTTGTGTCCTTACCCTGCAGTGCCTGAAGGACCTCTTGGGGCAATGTCCCCAGCAGGCACTCTGTCCTGTCAGTCTAACCGCACTGGCGGGGTACTCGGCTGGAGAGACTGAGGGAAGAATTACTGTTGCTCCCTCCAGAAGATTCTAGGGAAAGCTCACAGCGGTGTGCGGGATCCTTCAAATCGTTACTCCAGGGAAGCTGACTTACTGAACCTAAGGTGTAAGTGGTGTTTGTCCTTTATTCCGGAGAGCGATGTAACCCCTAGGAACACAAATTGGGGGTGCATGGAAACGACTCTGAAATTACACATAACCTATGATGCAAAGGGGTATCTCTGTACAGAGAAAACATGTAGAGCTTCTTCATGAATTGGGTAAGTTTGTAGTGCTAGGGAGGGCAACAGATCATTTTTCCCTAAATATTTTGTTACAGGAATTCTATTTCCCTCCATGTATAGTCCCTTTTGCCCAAAAGTGCTGGTTTCTCTGGACTCCTAAATTGCAAAAACTTCACAGAAGTAGCTGAGACTCTCGAATGTGATTTTTTTTTTTTTCTTTTTAATCTCAACAAAGTTAGGGCAGGGTTGGTAGCCAGTCTCTTACTTGCCTCTGGCCTTAAGCTTCCCATCTGGTTTGTACTACCTGCCATCATAATGGCTCCTTGACCAGTGATTACTTGTCACGGGAACTCTGTCTGCTTCAGTGCGGTTTTCCTAGAACTTCAGGCACTAGGTGGCCCAGAGTAATTCCTCAATGTGAATCAGTGTATTAATCCTTGAGGTTATTCCACCTTTCAGGGAGAAAAGCAAAAGTGACTTCTTACTACAGGATTAAACCAGTGTATACATTGGTGGGGATCTTGGGCACATCATTCAGAGAGCTAATTTCCTGGCTGGTAAATAAGAAATCAGTTGTTCTTTTGTGTTAACGTTCTGTCTTAAATCGTTAAGTGGCTGCTGAATATATTCTGAATGTGTGTCTCATGGGTTCAGTTTAAAAACCTGTTTAAGAAAAAACAAATATTTTAGTAAAAGGAATTGAAGATTTATATGAAGTCACAGATTCTGGTATCTAGAGGCTGAGTAGTTCAAATACGATTAACGCACACCTCCCATTAGGTTGATATTTTAAGAAAAAATTGCTAACAGGCAGTCTTGATATAAATACATCACAATTCTGTATATCCAAAAAGCTGGTGTGTTATTGTGTAATTCCCCTGAAAGTTTCAAAGGCTGGGATTTTTCTGTAGAACTTGAAAGCTTGTTCATGGAATCTCCCAGCCATACTTCAGAAATACTCAAGGATTCTTCATGAAAGTGTTGAAACAAAGACTGAAGGACTGATAGGGTTATCTGATTAGGGACATGAAGAACCTTCATTGGAGCTCATCTGGAATGCTTTTCTGAAGTAAAAGACAGACTACATAGTCCTTAACCTTAGTGACTTGGATAGTTTTCATTTTGGAGAAGGAAAACTGCTGAAGTCTGTGGTTCAACTTGCAGGCGTTACAGGTATGGACGCATGGGAATGAGGATTCTGTCACCTGACTCTTGCTAGGTGTTCCCTGATGCTGCTTTCTCAAGTCAGGGTACTCGTGTCCCCAAACCAGAGCGCAACACTCTGTGTGTGTGTGTGTGTGTGTGTGTGTGTGTGTGTGTGTGTGAGAGAGAGAGAGAGAAGGCTGTGTAGTTCCGTAAATGCTTATTTGGGGGGAATTATTGTCTTTTCAGCTTGGCACTTCGATTGCTACTTTATTTGGTTTTTGACTTGAAATATTTTGTGTGAATTTACTTACTCCGTTGTCTAGGAGCTTTTCTGTTTTCTATTTATTGAAATTGCCTTTTTTTTTTTTTTAATTAAAAAGAACAGCCCTGGACTTTTCCTTCTCCTTAAAATCTTAGCAGATTCATTTGGTTCTCGTCATTTCAACCTTCTTACACGGGAAGAGTGGTCGCTGTTTTCAACCAACCCAGTTTACATAGCTGGCTTTCCAAGTTTTTATTGAAACCAAAATAAAACTTCAAAGAAACTGCAGAAGCTTGAGCCTCCCGTCTCTCCCTTTCAACTAACACCTACCAGTGTTTATCTTGGGAATAATTTGATGTTTATTTGCTGAAACGTGTAGTTAAGTGTTAATGGAGATGAACGTCAAGCTTCAGAACGGTGTGCCAAAACCTTTAATATTCTGTGTGGAGCATTGGATGCTCTGTGGTCAGGGGTTTCTGCGGAGCCCATGAAAGCGAGAAGGAAAAATGGTTACCTGCCCCCGACGTGGGCTCGACTGGACGTGCTGGAGGGCGGCCACAGGCCTTTCTCATTGGACCTTGGCGCACCTTTTCCTTTTCCTCCTCCCGCCGTCTCTCTGACTGCCTCACGCCATCTCCCGTGTGTCACCGTGTTTTCTAGCACCAGGAACTGTTCGTAATTTCTGGTAAATACTGAAGTGTGACATAAGCGGTATTGCTATCGAAACATGACTCAGTATGAATTGCATTTAAATATTGTTGTGACAGTGACTTTTCAAAGAATACGTGGAAATTTCTGTTTGAGTGTAAACTGTTAATCACCTGCTTTCTGTTCAAGTTTAGTAATCTTTGGTAAGTCTCTTAAGTCTCTTTCCACCCCAGTGAGGAGTGTCCAGGTCTGATAAATGCCTAGGAAAGGAGGATTGCTTTAGTGCTTGCTCATTTTACCCATATAAGACGCCAGTGGAGTTGGCTTTATCCAACAGAATATGTAAACGAGTTGACAGATAGAACCACCCATCACCTTCTTACCTGGATAATCCATCAACATGTGACTAAATATTGCACATGGCCTTTAGCTCCTTCTAGAAGGAAATATGGCATATATGGAAAGGCCTCTCATTCCCTTTTTTTTAAATAATTTTTTTAAAAGATTTTTCATTTATTTATTTGACAGAGATCACAATTAGACGGAGAGGCAGGCAGAGAGAGATGAAGGGAGAGAGGAAAGGGAGCAGGCTCCCCGCTCAGCAGAGGACCCGATGTGGGGCTTGATCCCAGGATCTCGGGATCATGACCTGAGCTGAAGGCAGAGGCTTTAACCCACTGAGCCACCCAGGCGCCCCAGCTTTTTTTTTTTTTTTTTTTCCCCCTTGATAAACCGTTTTTGAAGCCACCAAATTCAGAGTCTGAATACATGGGTCAGTGTTGGTACATGTGACAGAAGGCTGTATGTTTGGTGTTGATGGTTGACCTCACACTCATCCTGGGGTGGAGGCCTCAGTGTCCCGAGGATGTGTTTGGATAGCCTGGGTTGTCGATGCAAATTACAGCTTCCTCTGTCTCTCTTCCAAGGCCTGGCAAAGCAAGGCTGTTTCTCATTAGGGCCCATCTAGGATTTCAGATATGTGCGGCATATGTGCATCTCATAATGTCCTCTCACGCTTGAAAATCCAAGCTTCAATTAGTGAGGCAAAGCTCTTCTAGTCTGGATTCCCCTCCCCCCGCCCCCAGTCTGTGAATTTGTACTTATTCGAAGTCCCTTTTACCGCTGACTATCATGGTGGTGGCGGAGTCTTCGGAAATGTCACTCCCGCGGTGTGGTGGTGGTTGCCTTTCTTCTCTCAGTCTGTAGTCTGTAGCTGGAACTGTTAATAGAGATGTAATTTCAAAGACTACTAAACAAAAAGCCTGGATTATTGTGATTTCGACTCTAAGCTGACAGCGTAAAACCATCATTACAGGGAAGACAAAAAACTGCAGAGATTGATTTTTTTTTTTTAAAGCTATTTTACAACATTTTATAATCTCTTCTAATTGCAATATAA
This sequence comes from Lutra lutra, assembly GCF_902655055.1. Classification (NCBI taxonomy): domain Eukaryota; kingdom Metazoa; phylum Chordata; class Mammalia; order Carnivora; family Mustelidae; genus Lutra; species Lutra lutra. Next base: position 13,957,038 of record NC_062282.1, read on the forward strand.
CAAAATAAAACCTTTTGGTCAACTGAACACAGGCTTGCCATGTGCCACACAGGCAGTGTTCCAAGCTTTACAAAGACTGACAGGCTAAGGTAAAGTCACCTGATGAGGTAGGTGCTGTTACCCATTGCACAGATGATGAAATTTTGACAGAGAAGTAAGTAAGAGTATACGTAGCCAGTGTGACTTAGCCCTTCGTGGCCCACTCTCCATGCTAGTAATTTGCGGGAGCACTCCCAATCAACAGGAAGACTGACTTCGTTGCTAATTTGGGTAACTTTTATTCTTTAAGTGCTGTTCGTGATCTGCGGTTGTTGGAAATGAACTAGATTCCTAAGCTCGCATCGATCTGCCCGGCAGCTGGTGCAGAGCCAGTGCCCATGTCCATCCTTCTGCATTGGATTCCCTGAGGGACCCCGGTGTCCCAGACAGCTTCTCCCCCTGTCCCTCCACCTGGGTGATGAAGGGGTGTGTCGTGGTCCATCCACCTGGACTTAAATCCTCAGGTCACACCTTATTTGTGTGAACAGTTGTTGGCTCAGGCCATTGCCTCCAACCTTCTTACCTTCGGTTACTTCTGTGTCTAATTTGACATGAAAGAGGTCTAATTGGGGTTGAATTCTTAGCAGAGAGATGCTTACACTGTACACCGTGAACAGGGTTCAAGATTTCTAATGGATATTTTAGGTTCTCAAACAGTAGAAGATAAGTTTCCGTGTTATGGAAATCTGCATATTAAATATTTCCAGTATATACCTCCCTGATAAGAATCTGTACATTACATATTCCCAGGGTCTGGAGGACAGAATGGTAAGAGGAAAGGTTAGTCCAGCACTGTGTGTGGGGGTGTGTTTGTCTTTAACATTTAACACATGCCAGTGTAATTGGATTTATGCTTAGGAGTGAGCTGCTTTAACTTCCCACTTAATTTTATATACTTGTCGCTATTGTTTGCTTTGCTCTGTGTGTACAGGTAAAAATTGTACTGAGCCTTAAACATGAATAGAATTTAAGAGTGTTCTCCAGTATCGGGAAGACACAGTCTGGCTTAGTAATTTGTTATCTGTGACTCTCTGGGGACCTGTGTTGTAGTTAGTAACTCCTGCCAAGCTGGGGTCCAACATTGAATTCTAGGGGGGTGTCGCTTCAACCCCCATTTTTAGGGAAGAGGGAACTCATGATAGAGGACTCTGAGTTAACCACACATGCACTGCTGTTGTATGTACTGTCAGATACTAAAGTGATGTTTTAACCAAAGTAGGACTTGATAGAGACATATTATTGAATATATATTTGCATTGATGTGCATTGAAGATACTATAATTACAGTTTTTTTAAAAGGTAGTTAAATGTCAGTGTTGAAGTAAGACATTTCCCCCTGTAGTGGCTATCAAATAAATTACATTAAATTGTTTTCTTATTTAACATTTATAGTATTACAATTATTTTTAAATTAAAATGGAATTTAAAAAAAATTTTTTTGCACTCTCATTTTGACGGTGGAGTGTATTTTATCATTGTTCCGTGGAGCTGTTCCATTAACACTGTTTGGTTTCACTATTATATTCAAACTGTTAATAGACATTGTATAAGTGATAAGTGTAAATACCGAATACGTATTTTGTATATAAATCTGTACAAGTCTATAAATACCACTTTGCCTCTATGACTGATTTTATTTCTTCTGTAAACATTCTCACCTCAGCCGATTTAATATATGAAATTCTGAGATGAATGAGAAATAAATTGTATAATTTTATAGGCTTTTAGAAATTATTAGGCTCTGCATAGAAAGCTACATAATTCTTTTCCCCCTTCTAGGCAGACTGTCTCCTTAAATTAGGAAAATACAGAGAAAACTTGGCTGGGGTGAGAAAAGACAAAAAATAAAGGGGTAAGGGAGGGAAGAAGAGACAAGGAGAGAAAGAAGGAATTGAGATCATAGGGAATAAATTCATTGTGTGGGACAACTCAGGATGGATCGTTCGGAAGCATCAGGATTCAGAACGATGTATGAGAGACACCTCAGCCTGTGTTTGCTTTCCTAGAGTCAGTACGTAAAACTGAGAAATGTGGTGAGTTACTGGTAAGTTGAATAGTATGGATGAAACGTGTGGATAGAGAAAAAAAATGTCAGGAAGGGTCTAGAAAGGGATTAGATGTTTTCTAGAATTTTTCTAGAATTCTCGGAGATAGCTTCATAGTAGAGCCCCATCATACTCAGAAGTGTTTGAAGGATGGGACCCCTGAGTGGCTCAGTGGGTTAAGGATCTGACTCTTGGTTTCGGCTCAGGTGGTGATCTCAGGGTCCTGGGATCCAGCCACGTATATTGGGCTCCACACTCAGTGGGGAGTCTGCTTGACATTCTCCCTCTCCCTCTCCTCCTGCCCCTCTGCCTGCTTGTGCTGTCTTTCTTTCTCTCTCAACTAAATATAATACGTCTTAGGGGGAAAAAAGTATTTGGAGGAGGTCTTGCAGCCAGATAATATTGCCCCAACTTGTCCCTGCTTTGAGGATGGGCTTAGCCTCTTCAGAGGATGGTCTGAGCTGAATCAACGAGAACAGAACCCTTCCCATAAAAGACCTTTGGGAAAGGTAGAAATTCTAGATCACAGTGGCCATGACAACCCTGGAAACGAGGTTGAAAACTGAACCCCGTGAGGGCAGTGGGGAGCCAGTGCACCCGTATTTCATTGAAGTGTGCATAGTAACAGAGCAGCATGGGTTGTGACAGCGCAGTGTTGTGACACGGCCAGGAGGAGAAAAACCCGAGCCAGGAGCTTAAACTGCATGCAAGCTGGTGAACGTGAGGCAGATTTTTAGATTCAGAATGTGATGGTGGTTATTTCAACTATTGCTATTTAATTTAATTTGAATTCCGTTAAGCACAACTTACTCGTAAAGAAACGGTACGATGCTTTGGGTCAACTCACATTTCTGTAACTAGACACGGGGGTGTGAGGCTGTTTGTAACTTCACAGGAATGTGAAAGAGGGGTTTCATTCCCTAATTCCCTTTTTCCACAATTTACTTTACCAACTCTTCCATACAAGACCTTTATCCAAATTGCGTTTTGCTCCCCACCCCTGAGTCTCCGGGGATCTGAACTCTGGCAGCAACCATTGCGGAGAAGGACTAAGCGTCTATCAGTCATCCTGTCTCAACTTATAAAAGTCATTTCAGTTCTGAGTGTTGGATTCTTACTTGGATTGAAGTTCTAAATATAGATCTGAGAAGGGTTCCACAGGTGCCCCAAAGGATGTGGATTCTGACTTCCTGCATAGAACTAAGTTCTAGTGATGTTTTCGTTGGTGCAGGGGATTGAAAAACCTAATGCTACTCTGTCATCATTCAACTGGAAGAAGTAGTTGAATACCAGACTGCCCACTGGATGGATGTTCCTTCCATATGCTCTGATCTCCAAGTTGTAACTCTTATCTGGAGTGCTCCTTCAAAAGGTGGGCATGGTTGGGAGTCAACTTTGATGTGGCCTATAAAGTTCCCCGCCCAGCACTTAAGCTGGCCTTTGATGGGAGAACTCCTCAGTTAATTTTAAGAAACTGTACCTCTTCCAGTGTAAGACAGTGGCTGGAATTAAGTATGTGAGAATGGCTCGCCCAATCCCTGGCCTGTCATATGTCCCAGACTTAACTTAAAAGAATTGGTGGACTTTGTGTTATGAGAATCAGGGGATAAGTGTACGGCAGAGGATTTGGAAAATATTTAGCATTTTTGTGGTCTCTTTAACAGTGGCCCACTGTTTTTTGGGGGAAAAGGCATTAGTGAACAGAGAAATCAGGAATCTCTGCATTTGGGCCACCACGGGGCTTTCTTGGCCATGGACTGGGCAGTACCCCAGGTCATGAGTCTTACTTTGTCTTGTTCCTCAGTTACTTAGGACTTTGTTTCAGTTCAAACAGGTCTGAGATATCCCAAACCTGGGATAGTGAACAGATGGTTTCATGCTAGTCAATATTCTGGTAAATATGGAGCACATGATTGGCTCAGTTGGTAGAGCACGTGATCTTGATCTTGGGGTCATGTGTTCAAGCACCACATTGGGTGTTGAGCTCACTAAAATAAACAGGTATATGTGTAAAAATAAAAAATATTCTGGTAAATAAATTTTAGATGGTTACCTGTAGTCATCTTGTTGGAATTCTCTTCACCTATAAATGGCAGTTGTCTCTTTCTGGCATACACTTCTATTTGGCCACTGTTTGTAAACTATTGTGATGGAAAGACCAAGTTCCTGTTTGATGTTTGTTACCTGGAGAAATTGACCAACAGGTGTGCCTATCAGCCTCTGTTGGGACCTTATTAATCTGCTGATCTGAAGTGAAAACAATCATGCCTTACTTTTTTTTTTTTTTTAAATGTTATTTTTTGGCTCCTGGGTGGCTCAATGGGTTAAAGCCTCTGCCTTCGGCTCAGATCATGATTTTAGGGTCCTGGGATCGAGCCCCACATTAGGCTCTCTGCTCCGTGGGGAGCCTGCTTGCTCCTTTCTCTCTCTGCCTACTTGTGATCTCTGTCAAAGAAATAAAATCTTTTAAAAAAGGTTATTTTTTATCATGTGCTGTTGCTCTGTGTGATGGATAAGGCAACAAAATTTTGAATTTCAGTGCATGTGTGGTGTTAATTCTAGGTTGACTTCGCTGTGTACGTTTCAGTGGTGGCAGGGTGAGGGGGTCATTTCACCAGAATCACTCAAAAAGTACCTCCAGCTCGAGTTGGACAGTACTCTGGGGAATGGTGGTGGTTCATAATCATTGCCAGAAGGACAGCGCAGTGTGTCTTCTATGACGGAATCTTCTCATTGCGTATACCTGAGGATTTGTAAAACCAGGTTCAGACGCTGACCAAGTTCAGTCACTGAGGTGTTCTTGCAAGCTCATGTTCACTGTAGATGTGAGTTGCTTTCCGCCGAGAGGATAGCAATGTTTGTGGTTGCCCACATTAAACAAGAGGACTCTGGAAGACTAACATCTGGATAAAAATACGTGCCACATCACAGCTGTACTTTCTAAAAGCTCTTAAAGTGCTTTTTCATATTGTTGTTCCTTGATTACCTTTTTTCTAGTCCCATACCACCATTCCACAAATCTGAACATCTCTTAATTATGGAGGCCTTCTACCACATCATATTAAACTTTAAAACATTCACATCTCAAATTAAATTTATTTTACAATAACGATAGATCTGTATGTGTTGATTTGTAGAAGCTCGATGGCATCACTATTACTGTAAACATTTGTCTTAGCCCTTCCAGACAGCTCTGGAGTCAGTGGCTTAAGCAGTAAATACTAATTTTACTCAGCTTTGAGGCTGGGATGTCGAGGATCAAGGCACCGACAGATTTGGGGTCTGGTAGGAGCTCTCTCCCTAGTTGATTGAGGACTCTGTTCTTGCTCTCAGCTCACGGGGTAGAGGGGGCAGGTCCTCTCTGGGGCCTGTCTGAGAAGATCAGTGATCTCATCCATCAGGGCCCCCCCCCCCCGCCGCCCGCCCCATGACCTAACACCCACCTCCCCAGAGGCCTCCCTCCAAATACTATCACACTGGGGATTAGGTTTCAACATACGAGCTTGGCGGGGGAGCATTCAGTCTGTGGCCACACGTAAAGTCTGGAGGTCTTCTCTTGGTAGTTTGGGCGCCCTGCTTTATTTCTTCGAGATCTCAAAACTCTCAGATTTTACAGGACCCTTGAGAGCTGACACCCTTGCCCCATGCCTGTGGGGCCCCACGATGCAGGAGACTTCCCTGTTGCTGGCCTGGTCCCACCTCACCTCTTGGGGGGGTGGGTTTGACCTTGAGAGCCAAGGTGTCAGATGTCAGACTCGCAGAGCCTTGTTTTTCAGTCAGAAGAGAATTCGAAGGTAAGAAACCATCTGCTCTTCCTGCATGTAGCTGCAGGTCCAGAGTTTATCTCCTTGGGTCGCAAAGTTCAGGGTCTTCTGTTCGCTCCCGGGCTATGCAGCGAGCAGAAGTCTAGATAGATGTGATTCACTGACGTGGAATTTGCAAAGCCAGATTCATTACCAGAGGCTTCTTCAGTCCTCTTCTGTCAGTGGTAAGGCAGTTCCATCATCTTTTTTTTCAAGCCCTACTTAAAATCACTGGTGACACACATTTTTAAGCCTTCGGTGTAGACTCTGTCATGTTTTGTGTAAATGGCTTTTTGTTTCACATACTAACATTTCTGTATCTTTGCCTGCTTTGCACCTTGCTCTTTCGTTAATTTTCTTAAAACTGACAATCCGATCTCTCTCTCTTTCTTTTTTTGGACCATCCCTAAGGCTTTTCATTTGAATGTGTTTTGAGGGTTCCATTTTGCTTTTATTTACTGCTAAGACTTTTGCTAGTGCTTTCTGCTCCATCTGTACAAAAATAGGCCAATGTCAATTTGATATTTGTTCCACCTGACTAAAATGTTTCCTTTATTCTTAACAACCGCATTTTATAGAAAATATATTCTTCGATGAATGTGTCTATTTTGTGAAATTAGCTGCATTGCCCTTACAGTAAGTATTAAAAATCAACCTAAATTTTGTTACTGTTTTGCATGGCGAGTAATCTTCTATGTGGTGAATTCATTCATTTTCAGGTGATACCATGTTCTGACCACTAATTGTTGAGAAGTGTATGTGTTGGAAAGATGGTCATGGTGGGGAAGGAGCCCTATGAATAATTTTATTGCCAAATGTGTTGAGAAATTCTAACCTGAATTTTTGGTGCTTAAAGAGTGGTTTTGAGAAATTTAACTCCGGTAGAATTAGATTTTTTTTTTTTTTTTTTTTTGCATAGAGTGGAAATTTTAAAATTATAATGGCTAAAATGACAGAGAAATTTAATTCTCTTTTACATAAAATTCCAAAGATGGGCAGCAGGGTTGATGTGGCAGTTCAGTGGTGTTTTCAGGGTACCGGGCTCCTGTCTGTCAGCTTTCACTCTCCATGTTGACTTCTGCCCTCATGGTTCAAAATGACTGCTGGAATGCTGAGCTCTTTTTTCTTCAGAAGTACCTGTTAGCACTTTAGATCGTATTTTGTTTGCCAGCACTTAGTAGTGGAGTCATGAACCTATTTTAAGTAAAAGAAAGACACAGTCCTTTGGAAACCTCGGTGGTGCAGGTTGGCCACAAAACCCCCATATTTTTGCCTGCACAGTGGGGCAGATGGTGGTTCTACTCTTGGATAGGGAACACAGGAAAAGGAGTAGGTTCAGGTATGTGGGAAAGGTGATGATAAGCTCACTTGGGGGAAATCTTGAGTTTGAGGTACCCAGGGATGTCCGGGTTGGGTCATTGGTATACCACAGCATGGCTGAGTTTGTGGCTCAGGAAGGGACAGTGGGTAAGCTATCAACGCAAGACCCCCCAGCATCCCTGAAGGCTCTTGAGACCGTGCAAGTGGGTGAATCTCTCAGGAAAAGCAAGATAGGTGATGTGTTGATCCGTGAATCTTTGAAGGATGTCATGGACAGAAGAGAGAAGAAGAAGGTTGAGGCCTGAAGATGAGAAGGACTGGTCTGTGGAAAACCAGAGGGAAGCTGTAGCTGTGTTTTTTCTTTTTTACTTTTTTTTAGAGGGGTGGGGAGGAGCAGAGGGAGAGGGATAGAAGGAATCTTAAGCAGACTCCACACACAGTGTGGAGCCCAACTTGGGGCTCATTCTCACAACCCGAGACCCTGTGCTGAAATCAAACGCTTGCTGAAATCAACTGAGCTACCCAGGTGTCCCAATGGCTGTGTTTTTTTTGTTTGTTTGTTTGTTTGTTTTTTTGCTTCACTTTCACCATTGGACTATTGTTTGATATTATGGAAGCATCAAAAGACAAGCATTTTAACTTCAGAGAAGGTTAGGTATGATATAATTTAAAGGGCTCCACCACAAGACCACGCTGTCTGCTCAAGAAGAGCACTGAAGTCTTTGTTGTCTCATTTAATTATTAATAGATCTTCTCTCAATAAATCTTCCCTCACAGAAAGGTATTATTATCCCCATTTTATGCATATGAAAACCAGGCATACACAGGTTAGGCAGCTGTCTCTTTGCCATGCACAAGAAAGGGATGGAACTGAGGGGTTGGAAACCAAGCGCGTTCATTGGTTCTGGTCAGGATTTTGTGCTTCTGTCCCATGCATGTCTCCTGAGGGGTTCAGTGACCTGTCAGGAGTTTTTGACCTGGAAAGTGCTGTGTTGATAACTACAACCTAAGTTTCTTTGTTCTCAGTGTTCAGAATACACAAAATGATGAGAATTAAAAAAAAAAAAAAAAAAGAAAAAATGAAAAAGAAGACGACCATGATGATGACGATGATGGTCTTGTTTCCCAATCTTGAAACATTCCCATGTGACCATCTTCTTTACTGATAATGTTGCTGCAAACCGAAAGGAGAGTGATTGACCTTTGCAGCATCTTTCAGACTTGAATCGCACCCTCATCTGATAGCAGAACTGAGTCACTGGTCACTTGTGTTTGTCTTAAACTAGACAGGGGGTGCCTGGGTGGCTCAATCCATTAACTGTCTGCCTTTGGCTCAGGTCATGATCTCGGGGTCCTGGGATCGAGCCCCGCATCTGGCTCCGTGCTCAGCAGGGATCTGCAAACTTTTCCTCAAAGGACCAGATAGCAAATGTTTTAGGCTCTGCCAGCCATGCAATTTCTGTCAGAACTACTCAGGCCCGTTTGTGCAGGATGAAAACAGCTCAGTGTATATATGAACGGGCATGGCTGTGTTCTGATTAACCCTTATTTTCAGCAACAGGCAGGCGACCTAGTTTGCTGACCCCTGCTCTAGAAGAATGCGAACTTCTACAATTTCTGCTGTTAACCTGCAACTAAAATCATTTGACAAAACTGTGGAAATAGTGAATTACTTTTTCTTATTTCTAGAACTCAAAAAACACTTAGCTAGGTTTGTTTTTAAAATTGACTTTATCTCTGTAGTGATCTTTTGTAAGTATAATGCCAGTAATTCTGATCTGGGAGAACAGATGCAAAGGAATTGTAGGAATTTGGAGTCCCTGTCATATTCTCTGTTTTATTTTCTCCTGTGTACTCTGGACAGAATGCTGAGTTACCAGGGTCCTTCTAAATCAAAGTAATCTACATCTCTCAAGTCAACCCCTCAGTCACGTAGACACTTGATCCCCCACCTGAGACTTGAGTCCCTCTGATCACCATCAGTCTGCACCCCAGCACCTGTGGTGTTAAAGACTGGAGAAGGAGGCTTGGATACTCACAGTATTAGCAAATTTTCATCCTTTTATTCCCCACCGGTCTTCAGGAGGCTTCAAAGAACAGAACAATTCTTCGACAGTAGTTCATCTGGTGTTTTTTGGTTTGTCTTATGCAGATGTCCACACCTATCTTGGAAAAGCATTGTAAAGTGAATTCGCATATTGGTAGTTTTACAATGTGTTCCAGTGTTGTGTTGCAGACCTTTGATTTGTACCGTCTTTGAGAGTTTTTAGTAATTTGAACTAGACTAGATTTTTAGGGGAAATAATCTTTTTTCATAAAAGAACAACTAAGAGGACATTAGCATTTTATATGCAGATTAGTGCTGATTATGAAGAAGGAGCATAATTAATTTGTAAAGAATCATAAGCAGATTCTCTCTTCTTTTCAGCTGTTAGTTCTCATTTGTTTGTAATAGAGAAAGCAAATTTTTGTTAAAATAATCATAGTTCACCTTTTGGGTTCCTTTAAAAGTGCCCTGTCCCTCCCAGGCAGGCTGTATGCATTGCAGTAATACAGGATGGCATCTTTTTTCTTTTTTTAAGACTTTATTTGTTTGTATTGGAAAGAGAGGACTCCGGTGAGGTGGGGGAAGAGCAGAGAGAGGGAATCTCAAGCAGACTCCCTGCTGAGCTGGGAACCTGACATGGGGCTCGATCCAAGACCCTGAAGTCATGACCTGAGTTGAAATCAAGAGTTAAGAGTTGGGCTCTTACCCGACTGAACCACCCAGGTGGCCCACAACAGGATGGCACCTTTAGCCCACATACCCTCTCATGGCCTTTGAGTGCTAGTAGCTGTGTGACCTTTGGCTTTCCTCCTGACTTAGTGGAAATAAAATATTTTCTCCTTGTGCAAAAAGGTCTCGAAGTTCGAGTGACTGGAGGAGCTGGGAGACTTGGGTTTGGGGAATCCTAAGAGTCTCTGATAATCACTCATGATGGTCAAGTCTTGCTAATGCTAAGTCAAAAGACTCCATTTTGCCTGGCTTAGAGAATGATTGGGATTTTAGCATCGTCTACTTTCAGAGCTACATTATGAGGGGAATAAACCTGTGAGTAAGTAGAATGAAGTCATTCCGATAAAAACTATTCAATTTGCAGTGAATCTGTACTCAGTCAAGATAGTCAAGGACTCACTGACAGTTTTGAAGAATTACACTTATTTCTCAGATTTTAATTTGTTGAAGAATTGCAAATCCCATACTTGGGTTGTCACAAAGTATGAGTCATGTGATCTAGGATAATGAATTTTTACTGTACGTCATGCTTGGCACTGATTCCTAAGACATTTTAGGCTTACAGTAGATAAGAGGTCCGGTGTAAAGGTGGAGAGAATAAATCTTACAGCACCAACTCTGCTGGATGTCTGTATTTCATATTTGCCAGCTTGGCCAGCCTGTTTCAGTTGATGCTAAAAAAAAGTAACAGTGTTCTGAGAACTGATGCTGGATGCTCCCTCTTTTATGGGCGGTCTGAGGTGACGTTAATTCACACTCCGCATCTTTTTTGGCCTTCCAGCTGACTAAAGGTATAGCTTTGATTTTCCTTTATTTTCCATGATAATTTATTCTCACCTTTTATTTATGTATTTAATATTTTGGACCCATTGTTCAAACATGTAAATAGTTTAGGACCTGTAAATTTTTTCCCTATTGGCATTTGTTGCATTGATGTCTTAGATGTCTCAGATTTTAAAGAAGAGTTAGCTCAGTCCCTTTGTTTTATAGAAGAACGTAGGTCCAGAGATGCGTGGGACAGGTGTCTAGTCACCAGGAGTAGAAGGGGCTGTCTTAATGAGTATTCTTTCCCTTTGATTCAACTTAATCTATTTTAGGTCTCATGTTCATGGCATTGTAAAATAATCTGCCCACTTAATACTACAGTAAGCATGCTACGATTTTCTCCATTAAAACCGACTCATGAGTCGCTTCCAAGAAAAGCTTCCAAGCTTTTCTTCTATATTCTCCTCACATCTAAGAGTCCTAGGGAACCTGTGGTACTGTGCGTATCTAAGGCTGCCTCGTGTTTTGAAATCTCTTACCCCAATCTCTTACCCCACACTGATGCCTAGTGTCAATCAGGAAATGTTGCAATTTGTAACCCACTACTCTGAATTGTGTTACAGGGTGGGAAGTTGTGGGAATGCAAGGTCGGTGGCAGGAATGAGTAGTGGAAGTCTCAGTCTTTTCTGAGGCCAAGTTTTGTTAGCTTGTATCAGTCAAATAGATTTTGTCATGTTAAATAACATCTCTGTCACTTCTGCCTTCTGTTTTAAATGGACTATATGTTTGCCTTTGACTTGTTTACTAAGACAGTACACCTCTCCTCAAACGCATCTGTCAAAACTTCAGGATTACTTAACACTCACTCTATCACCAGTGTATTCCATTTAGCAATGTCCTCCAGACAGGATTAGGTTTGTAGACAGGGAACTCGAGATAACCCCACATAGGAGACAAGGGTTGAGTGCATAGGATGGGATCCTTCATCTGTATCAGAAGGAATTCATACCTGTTTGAATGAATCCTCAGGTGTCCGGGATCAGCAAGATTTCCTGCCATTGCCTTTAGCACCCCATGTTAGCTGCTCCCACCTTGTTCCACATCTCAGTGCACAAAAAATTTGAAAGGCATCCCTAAAAGAGCCCAGAAAGCCTCCTTAGCAGATATGTGGGCTGCTGCCTATGCATTTTCTACTCTAACTCTGCAAAATAATTGACTTTATATTTTAGTGTACTTGTTAAAATTGTTTAAAACCATGCTGTCAGAATCCAGCCCTCAGGATAGCATTTTTAACCTTTGACCACTTTAAGAGGCATTTTTTCCTGCAATGTGGGTTAGCGAGAACTCTGGGAGCTCAGAGTCAACCTAGGACTGTGCCTGAATGTTTGTGGTGGTTCTGAAAGAAATGGGAAAGTGGATTTGAGTGCTCAATACGGTCTTATCCAATCCACACGTCATTATTGCACATTTGTACAAAGGTCTAAAATTACAGACCTAAGGGTAGCAATGATAGTCACTAATACCAAAAATGAAATAACCAAGCCTTGAGGAATTAAAAAAATGGCTTGATATAAGCAGCTTGTAGTGGCCATTGATGTGAGATTTTGGAGTCTGGGAGTGAACCATGAAGAGAGAATTCTTGAGACCTCTTCCGGTGCATAAAAGGTGATTTTAATTAAAGCACGGAGACAGGCCCTGTGGGCAGAAAAAGTTGCACTGGCATTGTAAGGAGGGACTGATTATATGCTTGCAATTTGGGAGGGGATTAGGGATAGCATAGGCCTCTAAGGAATTGGGAAGCAAGGTTTCTAGGACCTTGAGGGGTCATGTACTTATGTCTAGTAAAACCTGAATCATGAGACCTTAGATCTATGGAAGATGTGAGCTGTGTGTTTGGAGGGTGATTGCTAACATGGATCTTCTGCGTGTGGGGAAGGAGATAAAGGAATTTTCCAAAGGGATTTTCATATGTTAAAGGAGACTTAACAGGATCCTGGATATTGGGCTAATGTCAAGTTAAGGCTGCCTTTTGTCCTTTAGCAGAGTGCTGACACGGAGGCCATTGAGTTGCGGGAAGAAGGTCAGTCACTCTCTGCCTGTCCAAGCCTCGGCAAGGGGCTGTAAATGGAAGTTTCATTTTTTTCTGTATTTTACCTTGTCTTCACATCAGTCATCATGAGATTCAAACCCAAGTTGAACACATGTTGTTTAAAGATTCAAGTTCACAAAATCATGCAGTTAAATGGTGTTAGTTCCTTTTCCGAGGGGAGTGATTGGGGTGAGTTTGCTGTGGCTTGGACACCCCGGGAGGGGCTCTCCTGAGGCACTGAATAGGTGTTGGTTTTAGGATAGCGTGTTGGGCTGGTATTTAGCATTTGGTCAGCAGGCGAGTCCCGCCGTGCTCTTGACGTGGCTTGGAATGCAGTGCCTTGTTCCCTAGTGGCCCCCGAATTCCAAGGAAACCGCTCATGAATTTGGGCAGTCTGTTTCCTTGACTGGCTTTTTTCTAAGCCTGTGAGGGGCGAGGAGAAAAAACAAGAAATGGCTGACTTCTTGCTTGAATTTTATGCTAAGATTCGGGAAGGGTATCTGGTAATTCTTCTACTTTGTGTTTCAATAAATTACTTTGTAGCAGTGATGGAAAATAAAATATTCTAGGAGAAAGGTTTATTGATATTTCCATTTTAAAACTATGACTGAACTCCAAACAGGTGAAATGGGCAAAACAGAGTATTGTGCGTGGCCCTTTGCCACAACCTGTCAACCTACCTAAAGCAAGTAAGATGGAAATACACGTAGTTTGGAAAACACTCTTTCCCAAAGTTGCTGTAAAGCACCTCTTGAGACATTTTTGATTTTTTTTTCTGGAACGTGTTCCCGTATATACTGGGCTCACTTAGTCATTTGGTGTTCCTAGTTGGCCTTCATCTTTTCTCAACACGAGGCATCTGTTCTTATCATTATAAGTTTTTGCACTTTTAGTAACATTTACTTGCTCTTAAAATCTACAGATTATATAATGAGTATTTCAGGCTTTCACCTAGGATTTAAATGTTAAGGAAAGTGATTATTTGGGCCGTAACTGAATCCATTTCCATTCGTTTGCCTGTTCTGAATGCAGTACTTTGATCCACCTGTGTTTTACTTAATCTTGAAATTCAAAGTTACCTATTCACAAGACTGAGAAATGGTTTTAGGCACAAAAATGGAAAGATCTGATTAGGTTCCTCACGTATTCACTATTCACGTATTCACGAACCAGGGAGCTTCCCATCTGGCAAGTAGGGGGGAGTTCCAAGGAATTGCGCAAAATGAAGGCTTCCATAGGAAAGAGGGTGGGCAAGGACGTTATTAGCAAAAGAAAAGGATTGTTTCAGGCAAGGTCACCTTCCCTTAGCTGGGGGTGGGGAGGAGAGGCTCCTGTCCTGTGATTACTTCATCTTCCTTTGCAGCGTGGAGAGAGCCCATGTGACAGATTACCTCATTGGTGCTGATCAGAAAATTCCTGGCTGATTCCGTAAGCCCACACATTTCTAGGGGAGGTTGAAACCGCATTTAGCTTAGGTGTTCAGGCCTGTTTGGGGACTTGGCCTAGCATAAGTGACTCCCTTTGGGACCTGTGGTTTTCTTTTTAACAAGGTAAAAGAAGGTAAATGAAAATTTGCTGAACACCTACTGTGTGTCATGAACCAAACTTTTATTCTGTCTTGCAAAGACTCTGTTTAATGCTATGAACAACCTCCCCCCACCCCTTTTTTTAACCTTTCAAAGAGGAGGTTGAGTTTGCTGAGGCTAACTAACTTCCTTGTCCAAGTTCACATAGCCGGCCTTGGCCTGCTGACCCCGTTGCCCACTGGCTTTCTCTCACATAGTGTATGGGATCGGGGCTCAAGACTCCTGGGTGAGCCGTGAAAGTCCCATTTGAAGTAAAAGAGGAAAACCTGTTTTCTAAGGACATAAAATGGATGCTTTTGAAAACCGTAAGTACCCTCTCAGAGGGAGGGCTGCAAACTTGAACCACAGCTGAAGCCTGAGTTCTGTAAGGAGGGAGTTTACAGAGCCCTCTGGCTACTGGAGTGTGTTCTTCCCCAGCCTGTGGCAGAAGTTGCTGGAGCCACAAAGGACCCCCTGAAGCCTGGTGTAGGCCTAGGGGCTTCTCTGCAATGGATAAAACCCGCCCTTGGGGCAGGAGCCTTGCCCTTCTCTTCGGGCTGCCTCCTCTGTGGCTGAACAGCGGCACAGATGAGGGGGTTAGAGGAGGTGGGGGCAGTTGGCCGCCGGGAGTTTCTGGGTGGGACGCTAAGTCCTGATTATCGTGACATATTCATGATTCTGATAGCATAGAGAACTCAGATGGCTCAGGAGTCCCTAAGACTTCCTTGGGGCTGATACCACCCTGTTTTCTGCACCCTTACCTCTAGGCTAGACCCTGCTAGGTAGGAGTCCTTAATCATGCTGGTCTTCGGGATTTTCATGTTGCAGTTTATGCAGATGATGCAAAAGCCTTCAGTGACTCAGTGTCCGTGCAGACCCCGTCTGTCTGTGTTGCTCAGTGAGTGGCCCCTGAGCCACTGGCTTCAGGTTTCCCAGGTCAACTGTGAAAAAAGTTGATGCTTAGGATCCATAAAGGTCTGGAGATAAAACACCTAGGGGACACAGCTTGGGGTGTGTGTGTGGGGGGATATACTGCCATTTGTGGAGGGGGGGCTACATTACAAAGCACATTAAATGTCACACTATGTTGTTTAAACTCAACATTACAGGGATGCCTGGGTGGCTCAGTTGGTTAAGCATCAGCCTTTGCCTCAATTCATGATCCCAGGATTCTGGGATCGAGTCCTCCATCAGGCTCCTGCGTAGGGGAGCCTGCTTCTCCCTCTCCTTGTGCATGCTTTCTCTTTCTCTCTCTCCTTAACAAATAAATAAATCAAATCTTAAAAATAAAATAAATTAACTCAGCATTGCAGTAGCCTCTTGAAAAGAAACCCAGAGAATCCCGTTCATTTGTGCATTAATACGTACGTCCTTAATTCACCAAAGGTTTACTAAACCCTGATTTGTTTTGTGCTAAAGCCTAACATCAAGACAAAAAGTGAATTCTTTGTTGAAAAATCAAGGACGTGTATATAATATTTTAGAATGGTTTTCCTTGAAAATGATTAAAATATGAAATCGCTTCAGAATTAGAAATACTACATTCACTATTGGTGCCAGAACCAAAAGATACATTAAAATGTCAAAATGTGGCCATTTTAAGTGGCCATAAAAAGTGTGAACCAGCCCTTTATGACTGGAGATAGAAAATCCTGGAAATAGAACTGCAGTTACTCCCTGAGTGGGTGCACCTCCTCCTTCCCCTTAGCTACCAGTCAGTCTTTGTCCGGCGGACTCCATTGAGTGAGTCTCTTATGGCTCCAAGCCCAGGATGGTCTGTCTAGTTCACTGGTAGGCTGCAAAAAAATATCTCAACTTCTGGAAGGGTTTTTTGTTTGTTTGTTTTTTCCCTGCGCTTTATTTAATTCTCTCTTGAGAGTCTTAAATCAGTTGCAGCGATAGGACATATTAGTTTCCCAGGTCTGTGGATGGGAGGAGTGGCCCAGGAGTGATCTTAGTTTGCATTTCCTGAGTTGGTTGTGGGTTCACTTACCAGCTTTATTGATCGAAAGAACAGGTGATTCCTATAAAGTCCAGCGTTAGCATGCTGGAAATAGGGCTTTTGAAAGGACTGCTCGTTAAGTGCACATAAATAATGATACAAATGCGCAGACGCAGGAAGGTATTTAACTATTGACGAGAATGAATAATGCATGTTTTCTGATAGTGTCTGCTGCAAGTGGCAGGATGTTGTAAAGGGAGGAAAAAAACCCTCTGCCTAAGGTCTGCATTTGGTCAACGCTATATTTAAAGACAAGCTTAACCGTCATTGGTTATATTTATAGAGCCATCATCAGTTCGGTTTTATGGTTAAGCTTTGTAGAATCAATAGGAGGTATACTTTGAAAAAATGGTTTCTCCAGTATGCATATAGCAGCTTCAAAGATAATGTGGCCAATGTTTTTGCAGTGATTTGTGTATTCTCCTTGATGATGAGATGAGTGCTAGCTCCATAGAATTGGCCATCATGGACGATGTCTGGAACGTGGCCGTGTCTCATTTAATGGAACGGACATTTCAGTTACAATTCAGCGTACTTATATCTACCGCTAAGTGAAAGCTGAGTTTATAGAACTGAATTTATACTCGTGGTTCTTTCCTTTTATAAGTTTGTAACTTGAAAATTGCATGTTTCGGTGTATAGCAAGTTGGCAATACTTATCGGGCATCCATCGTGAATTAACCTTAACACAAAGTCTTTGTTCTGGGGTTTTCAGATATATGTTGAATAAATTTAAAGACAGCCTTTGAGGTCAATGCTGAAGTAAGGCTGGTTCTGTTCTACTGGTAAAACTCCCTACCCAATACAACAGAATAGAAATGAGGTAAGCAGGGATGTTACTGGTAAATACCACAGACGAATGGCTCCTTAAAGACCCAAGACCAGATTGCGTGATCAGGAAAACTAAGTGTGGGGAGGTGGTTCTGAAGAATTGATGTCCTTTTTACATCTCCGTGGAGAATCAGTGTCTAGAGACCCAACCATGCATTCCCTTATCCCATGCCCTTTGATAATGCAGCAAGCGTTGCTGCTTGACTTTTGCCCATCAAATCATTTCGCAGTAAGACCTCCCCAGATTTAGAGGTCACTGTGTTTGTCCTTTAGCATTTTAGTTGATGAAATGTCTGTCCTTTTCCTCCTTGCACTTGAGAAATCCTAAACGTTGTTAAATGAAAGAAGCTAACTGATAAGATAAATGACTAGACAAATTCAGACCTGAAATGCTAGAAAGATAAACAACTCTTTCAGATGCTCATGATTTAACATTTACTGTAGAGAGATCTTACTGAGACCTTAGCGAATCTTTTTTCTGGAATAAATCACACTGACCATATTCACTTGAAAGAAAGTGATGTGGATGCAGAGTCTGGGCGCACTGTGGGGCTTGGATTTGCCCTCACTCCTCTTTCTCTTTCTCCCCATCTTGTCTAGTAAATAAACTTGGTTTTTTTTGACTAACTTTCTGACTCTTCCAGAACCTTGAACTATCAGTGATTTCTCCTCCTTGTTGCTACTTGAGCTTCTTTCTTTATTCTTTTTCTTTTCCCATCTCCCCTTAGGTATTTGCAGTTCTTCCCAGTCCTTGTAAACTCCCATCTTGACAAAATTGCAAATTCTTGTCTTGACTTCTTCCTTCCTTGAGCAGCACTCTTTCATGTTGACCATTGTGGATGGTCTGAGGCTCCTCCTACACTATCTGAGCGCTTCCTCAGAGACATTTGTCCTCACCCCTCAACCTGGGTCACTCCAGAGTTAGCAGCTGACAAGTTGTCACCAGATCAAATTGCACAATTTCTGTCCTTAATCTCTCTTAACCTTTTTGCAGCGGCACAGAAAACCTCCAGGCTGCTTCTTAAAGTCCTCTGTCCCTTTGCTTTCTGAGCCGTAGACTTTTCCTTCTTTGCCAGCTACTTTTAAGAGCCCATGTTCTACTTTCTGCCACCTAAATACCAACATTCTGTTAGACAACCTTTATAGTTTTATATTCCACCCCCACCCCCCCAACCCCTAGGTAGATACATCCTCCCCATCTCTTAAATCTCCAGAGGGTTTTCTTAAAAATCTCAAGTGGACCTTCCTGGTTTTCACATACATGCTTTCTACGTTGCCATCTTCATCTACAGATAGCATAGCCATCTTTCAAAGCCATTTGTCGTGGTGGCTGACACTTCAGGTGAGGCAGTCTGCTTGGGTTCAATACCCATGTCCAGGCGGGTAATTATATAATTGTCCCAGGTGAGCTGTTCACCTGCACCCTGCCTTCATTTCCTCAGGGTAAAGTGGAGGTAGTAATAATTCCTTCCTCCTAGGATTGATGAGGCAGCTATAATGAGTTCATATACACAATTAAATAGTAAGAGTTCTAGGTAGAGTAAGTACTGTGTGTGTAAGTACTTTCCATATTTCTACCATCTCAGACCCCTTTTTCTCTATAAAATATTCCTGATGCCCTGACTGGGACGAAAGACTATCTTTTGGGGGAAAACTGTTGTTTTTCACTCTCTTAAAACACTTCACATCCTCTCATTTTGATTGTCTCTGTATGTCTTCTCTCTCCTGCAAGGCTAGCGGAGGCATTTTGTTGACTTGTCCCTGTGCATGGCTTCTTATACTTGTTTATACTTCAAAAAGCTTATTTTTTCCATTAAAGTCAAGTCTATTTTTCTAGAATAACTTCTGAACATCTGACGTTTTTGAGGCCACTCTGCATGGTGGATTTTTTTTTTTTTTAAGATTTTATTTTTAAGCAATCTCTGCACCCAACGTGGGGCTAGAACTCACAAACCTGAAATCAAGAGTTGCACGCTCCACCTACTGAGCCAGCCAGGTGCCCCTATCTGTTGGGTTTTTGGTGAGAGATTTCCAAAGATAACTTGAGGATGCTTCTAGTCTGTACTTCATGAAGGAGAATAATGGAGAGGTCACTTGTGGTTCATTTTCTTTTGTAGCTGACACCTTTCTGGTTTTGTAGGTCCAGCTCTTCTTAATCAACTCTTTGGTGGGAAAATTGGGTTGTAAAGCTATGATTGTTTCTGTCCTTTTTTCCAAATATTTCTTGCACATTTTTATAATAACACTTTTCAGTGCTTTTTATTATGACGGGAATAAATCATCTTAAATGTTGTAGAAACTTGGACATAGGTTGACAATTCTTACGGTTCCCTGTCCCCAAAGGACATTCCCATCACCTCCGTGGTGGTGATGTTACAGTTGCTGAATAGAGGCTTTGACTGAACCAGACACCAAGAACAATAATTTCAACAGTGGATATTATCACGAGGCATTGATAAAGCCTCAAAGCAAATCAGCTGTGACCAAGCCTACTCTGGTAGGAATACCAAAGACACACATAGGCTATAGGGTCTTTATTTCAGGTTTTCTCTTTTAGAATAAAAGTTGTGACTATTTAAAAGAAAATGAACAGTTTGTTGATACTCGAAATTGTTGGACATAACCAAATAAATGCTCTCATTCCTCTCTTCTTACTGAATAAAGCTTTTGAGTTTGTTATGTTTCTTCGTTCTTTGTAAATTCTTTCTTAAAAGGCCATTTCCCACCCTCTGCCTTCCTCTAATCCTAACATTTGCTTCAGCTGGATTTGGCCAATAATTTGGATTTTTTTGTGTGTCTGGAGTCATTATAAACCCAGTTGGTCTTGTGAAGAGTTCTTTTGCAAATGCAATTCACAAGTCAGCTCTGACTTTATAGGTTCCTTTAAGAAAAATCAATACTGGATTGTGTTGTTTATCAACCTGTTGAAGCTTTGCAGCCCTTAATTCACAATTGCTTGTTCAAGGATACAGTTTACCATATGCTCTGGCCATACATTTACCTTGTCAGGAAACATCAATCTTTTCTCAGCATCCTTGTGAAGCAGATATATTTTCTTCTGATTGTAAAATGGAAACAAAATTTAAAAAAGACTGGTTTAAAAAAAAAAAAAAAGACTGGTTTGTACCAGTCCCATCATGAAGCAGCAGTCAAACCAGGAATACCAGTCCCGTTTCTGACCTACTGTGGCATATTCATGTTGTTCTGCTGTATTGATAGAGTCATCTTCTTCATTGTAATCTGTTTGCAATCTTCCTTAAAAATCCTTTTCTCTTGGGGCACCTGGGTGGCTCAGTGGGTTAAAGCCTCTGCCTTCGGCTCAGGTCATGATCCCAGGGTCCTGGGATTGAGTCCCGCATCGGGCTCTCTGCTCAGCGGGGAGCCTGCTTCCCCCCTCTCTCTCTGCCTGCCTCTCTGCCTACTTGTTATCTCTCTTTCTCTGTGTCAAATAAGTAAATAAAATCTTTTTTAAAAAAATCCTTTTCTCTTGATTCTAGGTGAAATGGTAAGTTAATCTAGACTTGGATTTTCAAATCAAAACTTGGCAGTGGATGGGACCTTTGTGTGATTCAAACTGTCCTACATTAGGTATTAGAGAAGGAAGACATGAATAGAATAGCGTGTGAAGTTGTAAATATCGTAACTTCGGGGTCATATGGGAGAAAATTTGTATTAGCCATATTTTTTTATTTGGTTCTCTATACCAGTTAAGTATACCACTTATTTTCATTGTCCTAGAATTATGGTGGTGTTCACTGGCAGAGCAACAAAAGTGTGAAAATAATGCTAATAAGACATGGAATTGGGTGATATCATGGAGTATGTAGTAATTGTAGAAAGAATACAGTGCATGTAGGCTCCCGTGGTTTTGAGGTGGTTAATGCCTGGGAACTGTGTCATCATGCAAGGTTGCATTTTCTGAAGAGGGACAGTGTTATAATCGAGGTTTGCATTTTTGTTCCAAAGACTTGTGCAACACTAATGGATATAACCAACACCGTGCTACTGAAATAAAGATTCAAAGATCACAAGTGGTGACTCTCTGCATATCAAAACATCTAAAATTCAGTAAGTGGGCTAAGATAAATATTAACAGTTAACTACCAATAATTTTGCTTGCC
The DNA here is from genome assembly GCF_902655055.1 of Lutra lutra. Taxonomy (NCBI): domain Eukaryota; kingdom Metazoa; phylum Chordata; class Mammalia; order Carnivora; family Mustelidae; genus Lutra; species Lutra lutra. Next base: position 13,978,394 of record NC_062282.1, read on the forward strand.
ACCAAGTTACAGACGGATTCTTGAAAGCTGTTTGGACATGGTGGGAAATGAGCAAAAATGGGTGAAGGGGCGCGGGGGATACAGGCTTCCAGTTACTGGATGGGTGAGTCTTGGGGATGAAAAGTATAGCATTGGGAATATAGTCAATGGTATTGTTAATCGTGTTGCGTGGCGGCAGATGGCAGCTACACAAGGGATGAGCACAGCTAATGTGTAGACTTGTCAAATCACTATGTTGTACACCAGAAACTAATGTACCGTTGTATTTCAGCTATCAACTACAATGAAAAAAGCATCTGGGAACTGTGAGGCATAAAAAAAAAATGTTTTTCAATTTAAAATAAAAAAAAATACAGCAAAATAGAGATGAAGTGTCCCCCACTATGTAGAGGAAGAAAGCAAAGCTTGGGAGAGAGGAATTCATCGGGTAACACAGCTACCCTGAAAACACGCAGCCTATTTCTTATCACCGAAGTCTGTTCTGATGGCAGCGGGACTGTAGGGTTGAGAAGAATGTTCTGGAAAAAATAAAAAAGCAAGCAAGCTATTAGGATGACCCAGGTGTCCAGAGGGACTCTCCTGGGGTGGCTGGTGGGCATTTACTTAGACTTGCCTCAAAGGACTGAAATGTCAAAGTCAGCCCTGACAATACTATGGTTTCAAGTCTGCTTAGAACTCCTTTTGATCTAACATTTCTCTTTTTCTCTTTCACCTGCACCCAACCAGACTAGGAAGTGTTTAATTTCAGGGACTAAAGACAGGAAAGCATAAATGATAGCTCCCAGAAACCTGACATTTCACTGGGAAGCCATAGGAATAGCTCAGCTCCATCAGGGCTAAAATAGTGATAGATGCTCTCCAGGTAAGGAGGGCTGTGCCTTCCTTTGTTTTAAAACACTGGCAGTTTTTCTTGACTGAAATGGAAGACGGTTGGGATGAAGCCATGTGTTTTTCCTTGGTAGCAGCCATATAGGATTTGGGAACCTCAATTCTGGTAGAGGGAGAGCTGTCTTCTGTCTATGGAGGCTGTTGAACACTAAGTCACATCAGGGGCTCCGCTCACCACAGCAACTGGTGTCTGCCAGATTGCGCTCCTTTCTGAGCAGCAGAGAACAGAGGAGCTATTTTAAGGGGCTTCCTGATTTAGAATGCCTTTGCTTTAGCTTCCGTGCATAATAGAGTCAAGGTATAAATCCTGTACAGCTGGGTGTTCTCATTCTTAGGTGCCCTGGAGGTGTCCTGCTAGGGAAGCTTGCAGGACAGAACATTTGGCTTTAGTTTCTGTAAGTTAAAAAATGCAGAAAGAGATTGGATCTGGTGGAGGAGTAGATTTTCAGAAAAAGCATTACATGGAAGCTGGAGAGAAACTTCATTCAAAATGAAAAATGTTCTGTCTTGCCTGTCTCATTCGCTGTCGCTCTTGCTCTTTCATGTGAAGGTAATGAACCTTGGCCCTTACTGTGTTTAAAATCACCATGACCTCATGCTGATATTCCCAAAGCAGAGTTGGCATTTAATATCTATACCTGGTCTGAACTCTTTCCCGACTTACAGACTCCAAAAAAAAAAAAAAAAATCTTCTAAAATGTTGCTTTCTGGTAGCTTTGTAAAAATGGTGGTATGTCCTGGTTTTATCTTGTGTGACTTTTCCATGACATTAAATATAGAAATGAATTATCCCCTGATTGAAAAAAAAAAAAAAGCTATTCATGAGAGATGTCATAGATAAAACTGTTTAATGAAGTTACGAACTTGTAAGAGAATCTAGAAGAGATCTGGACCTTTACAAACAAATTGAATTTTTTTTTTCCCTTGGAAGAAATGTCCCATATTTCTGTGCCCAACTAAAGATAAAACCAACAAAAATGGTTCTACCCAAAGTAAGTGGTATAATTGATTGGTGACGGTAGTGCTTATGTGTTAAGCTCTTCCGATTTCTCAAAGAAAAGAAAAGAGAAGGAGTCTTCAGAGAAAACCTTCAACTCTGGCAAAATGTAGACCATTTTTTTTTAGTACTAGACAATCTTAATATTTATTCTGTCTCAAAAATCTACGTTTTTCCATAAAATTCAAGATAGCTCCCCCCACACCCCCCATGAGATCAGCCTAGGTTTAAGCAGAATTGCCCTGTATATTTTAAATACTTCTTGCCAGCTCTTGGGTATGAAGGTGTTTGTGGTTAGGAGCTTGAGAATTTTAGCACTTACTGAAGAAGAAGTGAATCTAATCACTGCTTAGATCATTTTTCTCACCCGTAGCAAGTGGGTGAAAACTGGTTTCTGGCAGACAAAATAGATTTTGTCAGGAGGCCACACATGACTAAGCGCTTAGTGTTAGCGTCCTGTGAAACAGTATAATCTTGCTTTAGAAGGAAGGCAAGTCCTCCATTTACACTGAGCAGTGTTCCTGAAGGATCTGCAAACACTGTTGGTATTGGCTAATTCTGGATGAAGCCATGGGGATGATGGCAAGAAAATAATTTTATGTTTTACAAACACTTTTTTAAAAAGATTTATTTATTTCAAAATGAGAGCAAGAGCAGGGAAAGGGGCAGAGAGTCTTTTTTTTTTTTTAAAGATTTTTATTTATTTATTTGACAGAGAGAAATCACAAGTAAGCAGAGAGGCAGGCAGAGAGAGAGGAGGAAGCAGGCTCCCTGCTGAGCAGAAAGCCCGATGTGGGGCTTGAACCCAGGACCTGGGATCATGACCTGAGCCGAAGGCAGCAGCTTAACCCACTGAGCCACCCAGGTGCCCCGGGGCAGAGAGTCTTAAATAGACTCTGCACTGAGCATGGAGGGCCATCTTATCACCCTGGGGCGCCATCTTATCATCCTGAGATCATGACCTGAGCCGAAACCAAGAGTGTGACCCTTAACCGACTGTGCCACCCAGGAGCCCTATAAATACTTTTTAAATACAGGAAACAGGTTCTTTAATTAGACTTAGATAACTGCTGAATTTATATATATGTGATATATTTAAGTAAGCTCGTGCCCATCATGGGACTTGAACTCATGACTCTGAGATCAAAAGGCATAAGCTCTACTGACTGAGTCAGCCACATGCCCCTGGATTTATATATTTGAATGGTTTTCACATGATACAGGATGGGATTAGGAAATTGTTTTAATTTGGCTTCTCAGGCTTGGTAATCATTTTATGTCATTGTCTATTTAAGTCACTGACCCTTTTTTTTGAGGGTTACATACTGTTCTAGCAAATTGGACCCAAGAACTCTTCCCACATGGTTTTTCTCAATATTTCTACACAACACATGACTGAATGTCATGTTAGCTTGAGGAACTTGTGATGGATCCTCTGTAGACTGACTTAAATTCTGTTGAAAAGACAGTTTTCAGTTATCTTTAGCATTGCATAAAAGGGAAGATGGCTAGCATTTGATCATTTTTAGAAAATGCTCCTTCTTAGAGTGTGGCATAGGGCAAATTTTGCCAAGCAGGACCACCAGTGGTTGGTAGATGTCCCGTCAAAAGTAGGTCAATGGGAACAGCAGAGTATCTTCTGTAAATAAAACACTACAAAATAGTTCTGCATGAGCAAAGCCAAAGAAACATGATTTTTCTGACAGTTATGTCTTTGTGTGACATGTTTTCAGTGTTAAGTTCCATTCCCACTCAATACTTAAGAGGTAAAACATTTCCTAATGTAATTGAAGGGGCGCCTGGGTGGCTCAGTGAGTTAAGCCTCCAGCTCTTGATTTCGGCTCAGGTCATGACCTCCGTATTGTGGGGTTAACCCCTAAAATGGGCTCCTCGCCCAACAGGGAGTCCACTGGAGATTCTCTCTCTATCCCTCCCCCTGTTCTCTCTCTTTCCCAAAGAAATTAATCTTTAAAATAATGGAATTGAAGACATCAGAAAATACTTTTTTGATAAATATTTGGATTTATAAAAATAAAATTTTATTTCTAATTTTTAACAGGCTTCACATAATGTTGAAATTACTGTGTATTTATCATATAGATATGTACAAGGAAATCCAGTTATAGCAGTAAGCCAGCTGATTGTCGATTTAATCTTCAGAGTGCAAGATGGTGTAATTTTTTATGGTAATAATTAGCGGGCATTCGAACTTTATTGTCTTAGGATGTTCCCGCTGCTCTAAGAGAGTACCATAGACTGGTGGCTTCTAAACAACAGAAATTTATTTCTCCTATATTTCTCATAGTTCGGAGTGGGGAGTCCAAGATCAGGAAGTAGCATGATCAGGTTCTGGCGAAGACCCTTTTCTGAGTTGGAAAATGCCAACTTCTTGCTATGTCCTTACCATTATGGAAGGGGCTAGGGAGATCTGTGGGGTTTCTTATAAAAAAGGGCAGCACTCCCATTCATGAAGGTTCCACCCTCATGACTTGAGCACCTCCCAAAGGTCCCCCCTCCTAGTATCATCACCTTGGGCATTAGTTTTCAACTTAGCGAATTTTGGGAGGATACAAACATTCAGAATATTGATCATAACACATTTTTCACACACACTAGTATTTTGTTAGTGTCACAAGCATTCATAAAATACACACGTGCACACACACACATAACATCCCCCACCCCCAAGAATGAACTTTAAATATCTTCATTTTACTGAGTAGGAAATTTGAGACCCAGAGGGGAAGGTGATTTGCTCAGAGTCTTAAACAAATTACTTACAGCTGGGACTAGCACTCCGCATACTTGCATTTTTAGCAAACTTCATATTGAGTGTTAGGTGGTTTGTTTTTGACACGTCTTAAAAGTTTCATAATGTGTTTAATTTTTTTCTAAATGACATTTGTCCTTTGCCTTTCTGCCTTTATTTTCTCAAAATGAGAGACTGAATTTTAATTCAGAGGCTATGCTGAACATAGATTGGTTTGTTTTAAGGTAAGAAAATTGTAAGTGCGTATCAGGAAAGTTTTGGATGAGCTTATCGCGTTAGAGCAGACATTGCAAGAATTGTTTAATGAATTCTGGATTGGATTCAGCTTGTACAGAGGTGATTCCGACCTCCGTGTACCCTGGCGGTTGTGTCTACAAAATAAATATGATTTAGATGATTATCAGTGGCTAAGGAACATCTTCCATGCTCTTTGACAGGCTTCCTAGAGCGAAAGTAAAAAAGAATTAAAGAACTCTGTAGGGGAAATCATCTCTATTAGAGTATGTTGATTACAACGTAACCTTTCAGATGATTTCTTGCCCTTAATCCCCCAAAGAAATTTTTCATGTTAAATTTAAGTGCTCAAGAGTCATTCATTTTTTTTTTTAGGTTTGCTATAGTAGTGATGTATAGGATCCCATTATATATATATAATGTGAAAAGAAAATATGGTACCCAACTTAATAGTTGCACATTAGCTTGAAAACAGGATTTTGTTTTACGAGAAAAAAGATACTTGGGGCTCCTGGGCGGCTCAGTTGGTGAAGCATCTGCCTTCTGCTTAGGTCATGATCCTAAGGTCCTGGAATCTAGCCCCCTCTCTCTCGTTTCTCCCTTTCCCCCCTGCTCATGCTCTCGCTCTCTCCCTTGCTTGCTCTCTCCATAAATAAAACCTTAAACAAAAAGAGTGCTTGTCAGCTTTAAGGCTCAACAGAATATTTGCTTTGAGAAAGAATTAAAACCCGATTTTTAGTCCGTTTTGTTATTTAACTTTATGTACTTCTTTCTGAGGCCAAAACCTATCACCTTACCTTGTCTACCTAGCTAGGGAGTTGCTTTTTTGTGTGTCTTCCTCCACCTGAAGATGTTAGAGAAACACACCTTTGGAATTTTCATGGAAGTTCCTGGATACACACTGTCCTTTATTATTAGGAAAAGTCATTAGCTGCCAATAAACAAAGGCAAGTTGTGTCAGAAATGAGTGTGTAGGGGCGCCGGGGTGGCTTATTCATTAAGCGTCTGCCTTCTGCTCAGGTCATGATCCCAGGGTCCTGGGATTAAGCCTAGCATCAGAGGCTCCCTCCTCAGTGTGAAGTCTGCTTCTCCCTCTCCCGCTCCCCCTGCTTGTGTTCGCCCTCTCACTGTGTCTCTGTCAAATAAGTAAGTAAAATCCGTAGCACCACCACCACCACCACCACCCCCGCCCCCGCCCAAAAAAAGAAAAGAAAAGAAATGAGTGTGTAGGGGCGCCTGGGTGGCTCAGTGGGTTAAGCCGCTGCCTTCGGCTCAGGTCATGATCTCAGGGTCCTGGGATCGAGTCCCGCATTGGGCTCTCTGCTCGACAGGGAGCCTGCTTCCCTCTCTCTCTCTCTCTCTCTCTCTGCCTGCCTGTCTCTCTGTCTACTTGTGATCTCTCTCTGTCATAAATAATAAATAAAATCTTTAAAAAAAAAAAAGAAATGAGTGTGTAGTGTAAGCTAACAACAGGGCTGTGAGGTCAGTGTCAGGAGATGGTAGGTGTGGATACGGGTTCTGAGTTCCCCGACCCAGGAGAACCCTTAGAGAGAATTCAGCACCATTGGTCCCTCCTCTACTCTTTTATGGCCTCCCTTCTGGCCTCCCACTTCCTATGCTAGGTTTCTTTGATCAGTGCACAATGCCACAGTGACCCTTTCTCTCCTCCCTTCACCAAAAAGCAGGACTTCAGTTTTTCTGAATATCTGTTTATATCCTAATTGAATTAATTAACTAGAAAAAGGTCTGTTTTTCTAAGAGTGGGGGAATAAGTACAGGACAGCTGTGGGACCTAAGTTAGGACCTTCAAAATATTAAAGTATTGGTACTTTATAAAAGAAAAAACTCCTCTGCAGAAAGTAGGAAAAAAGGGGAGGGGGAGGCATTTGACGGTGTTCCCTTGCTCCTAAGAAACTGACGTTTAGCTTACTAGCTAAGATGTGGGTCAGGCTTGTTGCCTTGTGCATATTTAATAGGCAGTAAATGAGTTTCAACGGCAGAATTTGGGTTCTATCTTCATCCTCATGACTGAAATGGATTTTCCCTTGTTTTTCTGGAACAAATGAAGAGGTACTAGGAAGATGAAATACTTCTTCTGTGGTCGCTCTAGTATCAGCTCAAATTTGGAGGATGGAGATTTGCTGGCTAGTCTACAGTAGACTAATTTACTATTGGCAGCATATAAATGCACCAGCTTCCTTTCCACATGCACTCAGTCAGCAGGAGCAAGCTTGGGATACACATAGAAAAAATCTTCATGATGACACTTAAAAATATTTTTAAATATTCTTTTAATTACAGCCCTTCTCAGATCTGATCATAGAGCTTGTGTGTTTCGAGCCCATGTTCTACCATTCTCTTGGGATTTACGAGGATAGAACTACCTAAGAATTGCAAAATTAAATGATGGGGAAAGGAATTAACATTTATTGCAGGCCCATGAAATGTCAAACATTGTCCTGATGCCTCATGTTAAATTCTTGTAAGGTTGACATTTTGTGCTGTACAGGAAATGAGAGGAAAGAGTTTAAGTAGACTTGCCCAAAGATTCAGGGTAGGTACGCTGGGGAGATGGGATTCATAGCAACACGTTATAGGAGTCAACCATGAGGCAACATGCAAATACTCCATGAAATAATTCTTGTCCAGAATTTTCCAGATTACACACAGTGAAGTTCTCTCTCTCTGTTGTTGACTGTTAAGTTATTTTCTATGCCAACTTGAAGACCTAAGTCTATAGTTTTGGTCCTTGTGGCATCAAATTCTCTTGTAATTTTAAAGGACAGCTCTGGAGTTTGCTTTCTTTTGACATGTTTTAACTACGAGATCAACTTAAGTGTTGGGTTATTATATCATCAACACATGGAGCTTAGTTCAGTCCATCAGCGTGGGTCGTGTTTTAATGGCTAGTGAATGTCCCAGATGTGGAGAAATGCAAAAGGTAGTCTCAGCCTTCACTGTAGCTCAGATTGAGGTTTAAGTGACTTCCAAGGTGGGTTATTTGTTGCTGGGTTTTTGTTTTTTAACTGCCTTTTTTTTTTTTTTTTTAACTTAGATGTTTGAACTTAAAACTTTCTATACCAGCTAATTTCCTTCAAAATTAGAAATAATAGATATGAGAGAAATGGTTAAAATCTGTGCCCATTGCTCTCCTTATTTCTTATGGATACTGATACAAAGCTCCACTGACAAATGGGGCGATAACAAGGTTAGGGGCAGAGAGTACCTAAAGTTCCGTGTTCATCATTCACTCGGCGATGTCTTGAGTTCTGAGTCACCCCACATCTGTGTGCACCAACCTTGTGACCCAGGGTGGGTAACATTCCTGAGATGAGCTCTGTCCTGTTACCAGCTTGTTCATGATGTTCCCTTTGACCTCCTGGATGATGCCTTCTCACCTTAATTCTGTTGGATTTGACGACCTTTTCCTTATGATACTGCCCCATGAACTCCGCTAGTTAGAATTTCCATATGGGTAAAATGAGCACGCTAACGGTAAATTTACTACCTTATGGTACTGTAGAGAAGATTAAATAAAATAATTTAGTAATGTGTTTAGGATTAGGATTGTGCTTGACACTCAGAAAACCATTAATAGATGTTAAATTGTAATTTTAATTCACCCCTGCATATAGGCAAGGTTTTCACCCATATTATCTTGGGAAAAACCGGACTACCTTGCTTTTCCAGGGTTCTCGTGGATTCTATAAGCCTGCCTCTGATCCCCCACTGCACCTTATACAAGAAAATTAGCAAAAAGCAGGGGTGTTTATTAACTTTGTGTTTGAAAAACAAATAAGGATAGAGACTTTCTTACTTACAACTTTATGATATATATTCATTTCCAACCCAGAAATGAATCGCATCTGGGCCTAAAGGATAGAAAGTGTCCCTGACTGTATTTCCGAAAACCAATTTTAGTAACATAGATTTTAGGTTTGTAAACCAACATGACTTTAAGCCTCTGGGGATGGTCATATAGAATTTCTTGCTGTGCGTGTCAGAGAGAGGCACTCCTGTTATGTTCAGAATGTACACCACATTTACACTTTGTCTTCTATTCTGTAATTTGTAAGTTGGTGTATGGGTTTCTACTACAGGATGGGAGAATATATACAAAGAGCAGAGCTGTCAGGTTTTCTTGTTTCTCAGCTCTAACCTAATGTACCAGAATATATCTCAAAATGTCAGAGCTGAAATTACTTTTGACATTCGTGCACATTGGCTAATTAACTGAGTTACACTGATCCAATTTATTTCTTTGTATTTTCATTTTTGCTTTGTGATTGCTTACGAGATTAAAGTATATTTCATTGTATCTTACCATATGTATTTGCCCCCGCTTCCGAGGGAAAAATAACCCAAAATTAAGTCAAATAGAACCCATTGGGTGTCTGAAGTGGGTTATGACCAAAAACCATTCCTTTTTTTTTTTTTTAAAGAGATATGTAAGAGAAGTTCTTTCAGAACATAATAAAGGCCTTCCTTCAGACTTGGAACATTATTTTGGTCATCTTTCTGCTTACTGCTTTTTTCTTCCTCCAACGTTAAAGGCATTCCAGACAGGAAATTCACATATGGGGTGGAAATTAGCAGATAGAGACAAATTTTGACTGAAGAATAGTGCTCTCCTACCTAACACCCAGCTTTTAAATAAGGTAAATGTAGATTATTTCACTCTCATGAATCATGCATGGTTCCAAGAAGTGTAAAGAATAAAATTTTCTGTTCTAAATGGATGACTTAAAAAAAAAAAAAAAAAGGTTACTGGTCAATAAGAACTTCAGAACTCAACCCAGAGTCATCCTTCACCTAGGACAGAACCAGGTCAACTGTCACTTGTACTCCACTGGGCCCCAGGGCAAGGCTCTCTCTCTCCTGGTCTTTTCTTAATTGTGGGGACTAAAGAATATTGGCATCGGATCTTTTCCCTGCTTCATCAAGGAGAAGCAACAGATTTTCCTCTGAAGAGCAGTTGTTCCCGGGGGTTCCCACTGATACATGATGGTTAATGACCATTTTATTAGTTTGAATTCTAATCAGGTAATTGACCATGAGGGACATTTTTATATTGCTATAGAGTATCTTTTAAGCCAAAAACATCTAAAAAAAGCAATGAATACAATTCTGACACAACTAACCAACTAACTGTAGCTAGAGACACTATCTAGCCTTTTCTGTTTTGGGAGATAGTTTTCTTTTAACTGGTCCTGCTATACTAAGGAGATAAGCCAAATACTACTTGCCTTTGGTCTTTGAAGATATGTGCGCATATATGAGCAGGTATATGAATAACGGAGTTTCAGAGGAGTTTGTAGTTTGAGAGTATTTTCTGGAAATTTGTGATTGTGCGCTATCAACAGCTGTGCCATTTCTCGGGAAAGTATTTTAAGATTGTGAAGGCTTTTTCCAGCTCTGCCATAGATCTAAAATGGCTGCTTCTGCCATTTTGCACGTAAGTGCTCCATGCTTCCGATCTGAGCCGCCCGTCAGAAAGCTCCTCACAAACACACACTGCTCCCCTTCCCCTTACCGTGGACAAGCTTAGTATTTAATCACGGATTCTTTGATCTGCGTTTATTATGTCTTCACTTGCTGCAGCTAGACCCTGTGTAATCGAGCTCTTTACTTTTTATGATGCACTTTTTAAGAATTTTGGATTGTGGCAAAAGACAGTCAACACCAGCTTTGCCCTGGTCGCCATGTTTGAAGTGTCCCCTTCAGTAGCTTGCTGAGCTCTTCACTTCGTGAGCAGTGGCCGCCTTCAGTTTTCATGCACAGCAGCATCGCGGTCCATTCTGGCCTCTGAAACAAACTGCGGTAGACTTGAGGGCGTCTCAGGAGAAGTTTCTGTCTCGCAGTTGTGCGGGCGGGGAAGCCCCACGTGAAGGTGCAGGCTGATGAGGGCTCCGGGGCTGGTGGTGGGCAGTTCTCCGCCTGGCCTCCCCCGGGGACGAGGGCCTTCCGCGGGGCCATCCCTGACCGCGCCACCTTCGCGGCCCGGTCCCCTGAAGAAGGCCCCGCCCCCCAGGGCCGTCACCAGGGGGCGTCGGAGTTCGGCCTGGGAATGGGGGCGGGAGGCGGGAGGCGGGGGGCAGCGACACTCCCTCCGAGCCAGCAGTAACCCCTCTCCGTGTTGTGCCCTGTTGTGCTGTGTTGCAGAACCGCAAGATGGGAGGCAAACTCAGCAAGAAGAAGAAGGGATACAACGTGAACGATGAGAAGGCCAAGGACAAGGACAAGAAGGCCGAAGGAGCCGGGACCGAAGAGGAGGGAACCCCGAAGGAGAACGAGACCCAGGCGGCTGCCGAGACCGCGGAGGTGAAGGAGGCCAAGGAGGAGAAGCCCGACAAGGACGGCCCGGACGCGGCGGCCGGCAAGCCCGAAGACAAGGAAGGCGACAAAGACACGGCGGCGGCCGCCAAGGAAGACGCCCCGAAGGCGGAGCCCGAGCAGACGGAGGGGGCGGCCGAGGGCAAGGCCGAGCCCCCGAAGGCCGAGCCCGAGCCCGCGGCCGGCGACGCCCCCCAGGCTGCGGAGCCCGAGGCGCCCGCGGAGGCCAAGGCGGATGACAAGGGCCCGGAGGCCGGGGAACCCACAAAGACTGAGGCTCCCGCAGCTCCTGCCGCGCAGGAGACGAAAAGCGACGGGGCCCCGGCTTCAGACTCAAAACCCAGCAGCACCGAGGCTGCCCCGTCGTCCAAGGAGAGCCCGGCAGCCACGGAAGCGCCCAGTTCCACGGCCCCGGCCAAGGCCCCGGCCCCCGCAGCCCCCGCAGACGACGCCGCCGAGGCGCCCGCGGCCAGCGCCGAGCAAACCGTAGCGGTCAAAGAGTAACACGGACACCTCTGAGCCCGGTCCCGCTTCCAGCGCCTGTCTCTCTCTCTGTGTCCTCTCTCTGTCTCTCTCTCTCCTCTACTAACTCGTTTCAATTGGAAGTCATGATATGTATTGCCCAAGGAAATAAAAAAAATAATAATAACTAAAAAGGATGCTGTCCCATCAAGGGAGGGAGGGGGTGGGGAGAATCCAAATAGTATTTTTGTGGGGAAATATCTAATACACCTTCAGTCCACGTTCCCAGTCAGTCCTGGATTTTGAAGATCAATGTCTGAAAGTACACATCTTCCGTACCGACTGCTGCCACACGCCCTCCGCCGCCAAGATCCGAATGTTCTTGTCTTCTGCAAGGGGGTTGGGAGTGATGCGATTGATTCTGCCCGCGGGGCCTATGCCAAGGCAATCAGATCTTTATGAGAGCAGTATTTTCTGTGTTTTCTTTTTAATTTACAGCTTTTCTTATTTTGATATTTTTTTAATGTTGTGGATGAATGCCAACTTTCAGACAGCCCACTTAGCCTGTCCACGTGTGTATCTTGATGCCAATACTCCATTCTTCCTCCCCAGGTATTTTTGGGAGTAACAAACATTCTCTCATCCTACTTAGCCTCCCTAGATTTCTCATGACGAGTTAATGCATGTCCGTGGTTGGGTGCACCTGTAGTTCTGTTTATTGGTCAGTGGAAATGAAAAAAAAAAAAAAAAAAAAAAAAAGTCTGCGTTCATTGCAGTTCCGGTTTCTCTTCCATTCTGTGTCACAGACACCAACACACCACTCATTGGAAAATGGAAAAAAAAATAAAAATAAAAAAAAAAAAACAAAAAAATGTACAATGGATGCATTGAAATTATATGTAATTGTATAAATGGTGCAACAGTAATAAAGTCAAACAATTAAAAAGTAATGAAGACTATTGGTTTTCTTTCCCCACCCCATCCTTTCTCCGTAATTACCTCAGTAGGGAACAGAATGCTCTGTTGGACCTGTTCCTGGTGGTACTTGGGTAGAAAGCAGTGTGCTCATATTTTCTTGAACATTCTCTGTTTCAACAATTAGCCGCTGGATCAGTGTCCGTACACTACCTTGCAGAGGCCAAACTGAAAACTGACTATGGCTATGGATAGACACCCTCTAAAAATGGATGTTATTAATTTACTTAGAACAGATATTTTGAATAAAACAAGAGGCAGTAAGTGGAGTTGATCTTGAAGGTTGGAAAGAGAATTAGAAGATCTTATAGAAATACCCTGTGTACGTGCGTTGTGAGACCACTGATGATGGTGATATTTTATCCCATTACTTACCATATTCCTGCAAAGCCTGGAAAGAGGGGCCAAGGGCTCTGAGGAGGCAGAACAGCACTGTGAGAACAAGCATCGAACTGGACCTCATGGTGGTCCTGTCCTGGTTTTGTCACTAATGACTTACATGGCTTCTAAGTCACTAACCTCCAAGCCTCCCTGTTTTACCTACAAGAGGGTGAAGGCTTTATGATGGCTAAAGAAAGACTTCTTTAACTTTGGAAGTATTTAGTAGTTTGTGTGTATGCGTGGTGGCAATTTTATAGGATGGATAGATGTTACGTCACCTCCATTCCTTGGTTTCTCCCCGAGAGCTTGCTTGGATTCCATATATTCTGTAGTTGGGGAAGAGCATGGAGAACCTGGATAATTTTTACTGAGTGTGCACATCGATCTGGAACATAAAAGAAGAAATTGTCCCTTGGATCTTTTGGTAGTCATTGGGTCTTTTCCAGTTGGATTCTAGAAACTACATCTCAGATGTAAAGCTCTTAAAAATGAACTCAACCCTAACAATAAAAATTTTTTCGTGATTGAATCAGATAAATGACAGATTTTGCTGGGGAGTGGGATTGGGTGGTAATCTGTAATAAATACAGTTTCACACTCTAACATAGAAAATTTTCTGGAGAACTTGGGAAGGATAAGTACACTGGAATTAATTCCCAAAGAGACATTAGGGATATAGTGAATGCAAATGAACCTGGTCCTGTTCCTTTGGGTTTAAGAACTTGGCTCCAGTTAACCTGAGTGGTCTGTAGTGTATACCACACCTAAGATGTTGCCAGTGGGTTATGCTGGAAGAAGAGATGGTGAAATTGAATCCTGGGCAGATATGAGTGTTGGGGTCAATTCATATCTATTACCGCCTTTTGGCACTTCTGGTTCTTGTTTCTATAGTGAAATGAATTTGAATTCTTAATGCTTGAAAGCACAGCATACAAGAAATATGTAAACACCTTAACCACCAAGCACCTGTTTTAGGTAAGGAAAATGGCAGAGGAATGTCCAGGTTGTTCACGATGTGTCCTGGCAGATATAAAATAGCCTGGGGGCAGGTTGCTAGTGGTGGGGAGAAGAGAACAGGTTCAGTGAACCCTGGGGGACATTTATATGGTTACTAATATTAAATGCTGTGCATTTCTTACAGATAAATGTGATTGGTGGAAGTGATACGTTACACATTCACTGTGTTTTCATCCCTTCCTTTGAGTTAAAAATTTCACTGGGTTTTTTGGTGATTAGAACAGTCAAATCAGGGACATCTGGCTGACTCAGAAGAGCATGTGACTCTTGATCTCAGGGTTGTGAGTCCCATGTTGGATGTAGAGATTACTTAAAAATAAATCTTAAAATCAAATCAGCCTCCTGGGTTAAGAGTTATTACTATAAATCACTGTTTAGGGAGGGGTAAGTGAAACTAAAGAGATGTTTTCTCTGTTGATGTACACTTCGATGTGTTGGGTAGCATATGGGAGAATTAAAACCTGAGCCAAGTATGACTTTTTTTTTTCCCCTAACTCTATTTGAATTATGTTCAAACAATTAAAATCATAAATGTGGTCACCAAAATTAAGTTATACTTTTAACCTAACTGGTTCATGTTTCAATTCTACCATACTTAGGCAAACTTAAGATGTAGTCTGAAATCACGGGACGCCTGGGTGGCTCAGTTGGTTAAGCAGCTGCCTTCGGCTCAGGTCATGATCCCAGCGTCCTGGGATCGAGTCCCACATCGGGCTCCTTGCTCGGCAGGGAGCCTGCTTCTCCCTCTGCCTCTGCCTACCACTCTGTCTGCCTGTGCTCATGCTCTCTTTCTCTCTCTCTCTCTCTCTCTCGAACAAATAAATAAATAAAATCTTTAAAAAATAAAAAAAAAGATGTAGTCTGAAATCATATATTCAGCAGAAGACGTTGTATATATGGGAGTAATTGGCTCAGCCAGGAAGGGAACAATTGGGCAATCCATGTTAGTTTTGGATTAACCCAGATTATACCCACCCTGTGAATAATCCAAGCTGAAGAGGCACACAGGCAGTGCTTAACAGGCAAGTCAGCCCTGTTCGGAACTCACCACCTGTTTGGCCCATGAACTCACATGAGTACAACCACTATGAAGAACGGAGGGTTCCAGGGTCTAATACTCATTGGGGACCTAATGTGCATACTGTAAGGAGGAAATGAATTTGAAATGAACTTGTCCAAGGTTACCAGCTTTGTCTCTCCATCTTGAAGATCCTGTCTAGGGGCTGACACAGCCTCTGCCTGATGGAAATGGACCCAAATCCCAAGAGCTGGGGAGCACTAGGCATTCCAGGGTGGGCCTTCCTGGCCTCAACCAAGACCATCTTCAGCCTGGCCCTGTTGATTGAGGCAGAGGTCACACATGGCCATGATCCAAGAACAAAATTCACCATTCTTGGAGAATCTTCCAGTGGGGTCAAGACCCAAGGTCTAGCGTACAGTATGGAATTGGTGGCCAGTTCTGGTACTGACAAGATCTAGACATTCTTCAGCTCCCCAAGTTGGGTAAATTGGTAAGTGCCAGCAGCTACACAAAGTTCGTTTTCATTAGGCATTCTGAATCCACAACTTTCATTCAATGAAACATCATGGTGTATTGAAACATTCTATCTTCACTGAAACATATACACAACATACCATTTAATGTCTGCTGTCAAGTGTTGGTGCTGGGACACCCATCTTAGGTTGCTACTTTACAAATAGAAGGCTGTGATACACAGCCAATCTCAGTCAAGTTTCATCTTTGGGGACAAAACCTACTGTTCATAAAATGTACTATTTTGGTGATCAACTACTTGTCCCAAAATCGATGAGATTAATCTTCATTCTTTTGATCATTATTTTTAACTAATTTCCTCAATATTGAATGTTGGATGCTCAGAAGGTAATGTTAAGAACAGGCCAAATAACACTATCACTATAGTTGTGAGGTTAATTAAGTTTTTATATGCATCCTCATAAAGGAGGCAACATTTGCTTCATTTTAGCTTACCGTGCTTTTGGTCTGCCAAGTAGTTAATATTTTAAACACTTAGTTTAGAGACTGCAATTTTTTAATTTTTTAAATTGAATTTAATTTTAAATTTATATTTACTATTTTATTTTATTTTTATTATTATTTTTTTATTATCTCTGCTACTGGGAAAGTGAAAAGGGCAATGTGGGGAGTTTTTCATGAAGATACATGTCTTTGGTTTAAAAAAAAAAAGCTATACCTTATCCTGAGCCTATACATTTTATGCCTTTTTTTTTTTAAGGTTTTATTTATTTATTTGACACAGAAAGAGAGAGAGAGAGTGCACGAGAGAGCATAAGCAGGGGGAGCTGCAGAGGGAGAGGGAGAAGCAGGCTCTGTAATAAGAAGGGAGACCAAAGTTGGGCTCAATCCCAGGGCCCCAGGATCATGACCTGAGCCAAAGGCGAACGCTTAACTGACCAAGGCACCCAGGGCCAGCCCCCCCCCCCCCCCATTTAATGCCTTTTTAATGATAGAAATTTTACTAATGTATGAAATCTTAAAGTCCCAGAAACCACTGTTTTGGAACATTTCTCTGAGTCTTTCTCAGTCTTCATTTTATTGACAGCAATTTTCTTTATGAAACTGTATTCTTCTATCCACATACAGACTTAAGTAAAAAGAGTGAATATCTTCTTGGAAAAGAACTATGATCTTTAAAAAGAATACTCTTAGGGTAACTGTACACACCGAAATGAAAAATCAAATAACAATATCGTATATCTCTATCTCATGTACACTTGACCTTCATATTTTTTAAGGTCCAAATATAACATGTGTTCCTCATTTTTTTTCCTTTGAGAGTGGTTTTATGTTTCTCCTGAGTTTCTCTCTGAGTCCAGAAAGTTCACTTTTAATATCACTCATTTATAAATTAATTGGCCTCATATAATGTATCCATTTATTTTGTGTTAGCTCCCTCAGGCCAGTGTGTTAAATTGTCAAATGACAAAATGATGAAGCAATGTGCGCCGATTTGGAATCATTTAGAGAGTGCATATTTGTTTTCTTCACATCTGTTCTTGCTTAGAGAGCTTAAGAGGGTAGGAGTAAAGGGGGCCTCAAGAAAAATGCTGTTTTGGGGACTTCTCATCTTAAATATGATTTTACATCTATTTCCGGATTCTGAAGCCTGATAGGCTATAGGCTTTCCTGAAGCCGTGGGTGGAGAAACGTAAACTAAAACTTCAAAAAAGAAATCTATTTCTTAAAATTTACATTCTGATAAATTTTAAAAAAAGTATGTTGAAGACTGAGTTCCAGTCACTAGTAAGAAAGGCTTATTATTGGCAACCTCACCATCTTTTGGCTTTTTAAGCTATGAATGTACTGAAGTAGAAAATATCTTGGAAGAGGCACCGAAGACTTGCCTCATAATAGAATAAATTAATTCTTAATGTCGCCTGGATTGTAGTTAAGGGCCACACAACCAGAAAGCCAGGCCCATCATGTTGTTACTTAAAGGAAAAGCACACATCTTTTTTTTCTACCTTGAGGTAGATGCATTCCCTTGTAATAAAATTTTGTTAACAAAAAGAATGGGGGAGAAAAATGAAAAAAACAAAAACAAAATTAAAAAAAAAACAAAACCCAAAAAGCCCCCCAAAACAAACCTTCCAGCTCCTAAAAACGTGCAATTATTAATGCAAGGGAAAGACCACATTTCAGTACTTTCCTGACAGAAACAGCCCTGTTTTGAGATCGCCCACGACAAAAAGGGGGATGACGTGTCTGATGACAACGCTCAGGGTCGGGGCATTTGATCTGACACATTAACCCCGGTAAGGGAACTGACGGAAGGCCCTAGAGCAGTGGTGACCAGCTTTCACCCTCCTCTTTCAGCTCAGACATCTAAGAATAGAGCTGCCTCTCAGCCGGAACCACCCACTGCAGGGCATCAAAGTCTGACTAGTATGCAAATTCCCTGGAGGGTTCTTTTTCTCTCTTTCTTTCCTTTTTTTTTTTTAGCCGCGTATAATGGAGACTATATTTTGCTTGCTACCTATTCAGTTGCCTTCTCCGGCAGGAGCTCAAATTGCCTTGACATTCAGAGCGAATTCTGCCTTTTCAAAATAAAACACACACACACGCATGTAAAAGCAACAAAATCCAAAATATCACAATTTGGAGACCAGCTAATGAGAATACATCAAAAAGAGATGCTTACATTTCTGGTGCTAGTCAGCCCCTCATTATAACTTTTTGTCTTTTGTTTCCTCTCCTCCTTACTCTGTTTCCTCTGCATTTTGTCTTTCCCGTCAAGTTTTCTCCCTTTTTTCGGTCAGCTAATTGAATTCCAAAGTGATCAAGTCCGCCAGCTTGCCTCCCCTCTCCCGCTCCTGCCCTCCTACTTTCCCCCCTTACTTCCTTCCCTTGACACAAACGCTTGCACTGGGCCAGAACTCTAGAAATGACATACATCTTAAATGTGTAGTAGCTGTTGTTGTTATTGTTGAAGTGTAGTTGACACACATTGTTGCATTAGTTTCAGGTGTTTCACAAGGTGATTTAAGTCTGTATGCTCCGCTGGGCTTACCAAGAGTGTAGCCGCCATGTGTCACCGCACAGGGAGAGTATAATAAATACACTGATGGTATTCCCTTTGCTGTACCTTTTATTCTTGTGACTTTTTCATTCCCAAACCGGAAGCCTGTGTTTCTTACTCCCCTTTATAACCCCCTTCCACCTTCCTTTAAATGTGTAGTTCTTAAATACACTTCAAGTGTACTGTTCTTTTTGACTTCGCATAACCCTTATTCATTTGCTCAGAGGTTTATTTGGAACTTACCTGTCCTTTACTCATCTCTCTTCCCTTGCCCCCACTCCCCAGTTTGTCTATAGCAGGGAGATTAAGAGGATCTATTCAGGATACAAAGTAATTTGAAATACTTTTTGATGTAGGATGCTTATTAAAAGAGCATCTTTAGGGGCACCTGGGTGGCTCAGTGGGTTAAAGCCTCTGCCTTCAGCTCAGGTCATGTTCCCAGGGTCCTGGGATTGAGTCCTGCATCGGGCTTTCTGCTCAGCAGGGAGCCTGCTTCCTCCTCTCTCTCTGCCTGCTTCTCTGCCTACTTGTGATCTCTGTCTGTCAAATAAATAAAATCTTAAAAAAAAAAAAGAGCATCTTGAATGTTCCACCACAAGAGGCTCTGTTCCAGAAGGTAGGGCCGTGGTTTCTAGATGCCATACAAACTGGTTACATAAAGTCTTCTTGCATGTTGAAATAAAAACTTTCCAGGCTCCTAGGCATATCTTTGATTCAGGAGTTCTTATGGAAGGTGGAGGGATATAGGAAGAGTTTTGTGGAGCCCTTCTTTGGGGATTAACTTTTTTTTTTTTTTTAAGATTTTTAAAAAAATTTATTTATTTGATGGAGAGAGGGAGAGAGAGCACAAGCAAGGAGAACAGCATGCAGAGAGAGAGGAAGAAGCAGGCTTCCCATTGATCAGGGAGCCTAGTGCAGGCTCTATCCTAGGACCCTGGGATCAGAGCTAGAGCCCAAAGCAGACACTCAACTGACTGAGCCACCTAGGCACCCTGGGGATTCACTTTGATAGTGTAACTTGCATAAGATTTCAAAGACACGGGGTTAAAATCTGGGTTTTGTGGCTTTTACTCTCACCTTAAGTAAATTCCTTAACATCCTGAGGCTCACTGACCTCCTTAGAGAAAAAGGGAATAACAATAATAATAGAGTTACTGTGAAAGTTTTCAGTGGGACCTAGGAGTGACCTGCTCACGACATATACTCCATGAACCACAGCAGAGGTTTCAGTTCTTTAGAAAGGCTAGGATCATAAGCTCTGGCCTGATTGTATACTGAAATTATACAGGAAAATGTAATGGGAAGACATTTCTTCATGTTTCTTTAGAAATGCAAAGGCAATACCCATGGTTTGTAGGAAAACGATAAAACACATATATGATGTATGGAAACCATTTGGGAGGGACGTCAGGATTCAAGATGGTTTTCCTAAGAATATTCAAATTACATCACCAAGATAGCTAAGGTGTAAATCAAGGAGAGAGAACAAATTGCCTCGGTGTATGGCAGATGAAGTCACTGGAGTCCCAACTCTATACGCAGGTGGCTCTGTGACCTGGGAACAGATTTAACTTTTTGGAGCCTCACAATGCTCATCCAAGAAGTAGAGAATATTCCTGTCTCAGGGGCTGGTGGTGAGAAATGAAGGTCATGTTTAGTACAGTGCCTGGTACATAAATGCTCATTAAATGGATGTCCTACTGTGATGTGCATTTCCTTCTGGAATGAGTGACAGTGAAGATTGGGGCAATTTCATCCTTCCCCTCACCATGATTTTTGCGATCAATTTCTCTTTTAAAGCAATATAATATTTAATGGGTTAAGTCTGGCATGGACTTTACTCATTCTGTGTCTGTCACATGACATGTGCCCAGTGGCTTCAATTAAGACAGGGATGTGGAAGGGGGTGTTCCAAGTAGAGCACTGAGGGTAAAAAGGAGTTCGCTGGCTATGATGCTGTGGTTCCAGGGCATGTAGTGGCAGAGGTTGGGAGGTGGGGAGGAAAGCAAGCTAAGCTGGGGCAAGGAAGCAGAAGGCATTATGGGTGTGAGGGAATCACAGCAAGAGGGAGTTCATGATAGTGGACAGTTGGGTGTTGGCTGATGACTGGAGATGAGAGATGGACATTAGGTTCTATCATTCCCTTTGAGGACGGTGAGTTCCATCCCAAATGGCCATTGGTTTTGTTTAGTAAGACCTGGTGTGAGGTCTTTCCAAGCAGTGGGTAGGGAGGTGATTAATTCTGCTCCTGAACTGATCTGGGTGGTGACTTCTTGGAAGCAGATGCTGCCCAAATGAGTAGAAAGGAAGAAGCCCTTAATTTTCTTTCAGATATCCACTACTTTGCCTCAGGAGACCTTGCAGTCCGGGCCTCAAATAAAGCCCAGGTGGGTGAACCTGCTTTACACATGGGCCAAGCACACTCTTCTAATCACCTGACATCTCTCTGAAGACTTCCGGTGACTTTATGCTTCTTCACTCTCCCTCTCTCACAAAACTGCATTTAGAAGATGCTGGCTGATCCCCTGGTTTGCAGCCTATCTCTGAGACTTCATGATCTCAGGGACCTTGGGCAAGTTACTTAACCTCTTACTGTTTTGTCCTCCTTATCTGTAAATGGCAATAATAATATCACTTACCCAAGCTCAGATCACATAATGGATCTAAAGCACAGGACCTGGAAGCTAGTAAGGGACCAGAGAAAATATACTGTGTTGTCTCTTCCTGTTTCTTCAACTGTTCCCAGAACTCCAGGCTTACTGGACTTCTTCCAGTTCACCTGTTAGCACTGCTCTGTCCTTGAATCTGCCTGGACTTCTTTTCCTTCATACTTCCCATGTCTGTGTGTTTCTTGCCTTTACCACCCCCTACCACTGAGTGTCTGTAGGTTTCTCCTCATTCTGACTCAAGAAGACTGGACATAACAACTCATGAGGTCCCTTTGTCGCTGGCAGACAGCTCCCTACCAGCCGACATTAAATTCCATGAGATTGACTCACGGGCATGTGATTCTTCCCCCACTAGGCTGAGTGACTTGAGGGTGAGGGCATTACTTCTCATTTCCTTGTCTCTAGTACTTTGAACATTGCCTCACACTTAGTAAGTATTTTAAAAATATTTGATGAGATGTAAATGATTCATATAATATGACCTCTATGTCGTCTCCTGGACTTATTTTCGTTTTAAAATGAGATAAAAAAAAATTTAAGTAAAAATGATTCCCAATTGTTTAGTTTCAGATAAATGGTCAGGCAGAGGGGAAATAGTTATCTGGGGAAGAGTGGGGTGACGTTGGGTGGGCAGCGCAGTATTATTAGTGAAGATCATCCTAGAACCACTGGAACTGTGTCATGCCTGGCCATTTTTGACTCTCTCAATTAAGAGGGCCAATCCTGTATTTGGTAGCAACATAATCCGTTATCTTATTAATGAATTTCAAATGTAAATTGTATTTGGAAAAGAAGGAATGTGAGTGCTTGTCCTAATTCAAATATTATAAATGAAAAACATCTGTGACTCCCAGATTAAAGCCAAGCGGTATTATTTTACGGAGATGTTGAATGAAGTGGCATCAGTGAGCTTCAGATGTCTGAATAGATTCCAGTGGATCTCCAACAGTATTCACATGGAGTTGGGCAGTCATTGAATCGAGGTCCTTATAGCCATCTTGCTGAAAATACTGTTATTCAATTTAAATTTGGACAAAAGCAATAAGCAAGGTCTTTATTTTGCTTAATATTCTTTGGACAAAGTAACATTTACTGTTGGGTTCTTCATGAGTTCTTAGAAATTTGACAACTATTTCAGTGTCTGATTTTCAGTCTTTTTCTGAAGGTCCCAGAGGAGGTTCAATGGACTGCTCTAGCCTGATTAGAAGAGCTGGTATTTTCTTACCTAGTTCTCACAAAGTCTTCCAGATGACCAACTAATAATTATTTATTCAATAATTATCTTTAATTTTCTTTACCTTTTTTAAAACAAGGAAGTTGGGGTTTTCATACCAAGTCTAGAACCAATCCTTTAAAGTTCTTAGATATCTAGAGAGTAAGTTTATTCTGGGAAAGTCCCTATAGTAAAGTAACATAAATGTTATCCTTTCTCTCTATGTTATGCACAGTGATTTGGTCAACTTCCAGTGGAAATATACATGATTCTCTTATAGATTTTCTTTTCTGAATCATGGTATTTTTTTTCCTAATGGGAAAAAAATGTGTTCGTGATTTCCATCAATTGTAGCATCCACTAACACGCTAAACCTACACATGTGCCTATATCTTCATTATATTTCAATAATTAGAAAAAAGTCCTCACTATTCTTCATTTATACAAGTCATACAAAAGGATGTTTCACCTATATTGCACTTTAAAAAACTACTGTTAGTGTATTAAAGCTTGTTCAATGATCAAATTTTTGATACAATGCAAACAGTATGCATAAAATTGTAAAGTACATGGATTATTCTAATTAACAAAGTACTCACGTTGAGATTTCTCCATGTAAACTGGCCTCTGGTTTTAAGGAGAAACTCTGGCTAGTCATGCTACTTAGCTTGATCAATATTGTCTTATAATCTCTGTCTTCAACCAAACAGCTGGATCTGTCGGTGATCTATAACTTTGATGAAATCTTAGTTACCTTTTTTGAAGGCCACCATCTTGTTGGCTGCCCAACCCTCTATATTCCATAGTTCAGATTCACTCATATGAGGTCCTTCTGATGCTCAAATCAAATTTTTCCATTTTTTCCTATTTCCCTATTCTCTGAAGCAAGAGCAAATTCATAGTTATGAGAGATTTCATACCAGCAACAAGCCACCACAACTTTCCAAAGCAAGAGGAGGCCCCAAATACGGCTGATGATCCAGATGGTTCTGTTGAGTTGAGCCTAAAAGTATTTTAAATTTTGGCTTCATTTTTATTTCTTAAACTATGACTCTGCACTGTTCCTTGAGACTGGTTGGGTTTAGAGTTAGAAGACAGTGCTGTGTGATCTCTGAGGACTCGTGAAGCCCAAGGTCCTCAGGTCAGAGTTGTATATGGGACAGATGCCTGCCTGAAAATGGACAGGGCCCAGAAATGAGCATGCCAACTGGGAACTAATGAGAAAGGAACTGATAACCCACCTGACCATTCAGTGGTAGACAAAGTAAAAAATCAAAGATCTTTGTGATTTATGTAGTGAAACACCAAGCTATCTATGCATCTACCACAAATGCTTAAGCTTTTAACTTTCCCCCAGGCCTTCCAGGGCTTTTCCTGAACACGTGGGAACATGTGTACTCCGGCTGTGTGCACCATTCCTTATCCTACTTGTATTTCTGATAATAGGTGTGCTGAATGTAAGGGAATTTGCACCATTTTGAAATGGTAGAGGTGGAGGATAGAAACAAGAAGTTTTCTTACCATATTTACCTTTACCAGTTAACAAGTATATTTAAAGATAACTCATAGCAACTAAGATGAAGAGGTTTTCTGCCTAAGAAAACCATTCTAACTTGCCATATGTAGGAGCTACTGGAAGATGGTAGGCACTTGAATTCTAGACTGATAGTGTGGGCTGCTCCCGGCTTGGGGTGAGAGGTACACTGGCTCAATAAAGATCCGTAAGTGTTAGTTAGAATGGGACAAAGACCTAGCAACCAAGCTGAGACTCTAACCTGCCTTTAGTCTGGATTGAAGAACACCGAGGAGGCAACAACTATGAAATCCCCTTTTATTTCCTGTTGGGTCCCGGGAGCACCTAACACCATCTTGCCAGTCTCCAGGGCAGACATCATACTGCATGAGAAACAATGACCCAACTGTCAACAATGAACTGTGTCTGTGCTCAAGGGACACCATCTAGGGTTGTGCTATTTTGAACATCATTTCTGTTCATGAAGCGGCCAATGCCATCAGCTGAAAAGTGAAAGATGAATCCAATCACACACCGTTCTCTTTTAAATAACATCAAAGAACTCCTTTAACTGACTTTGTAATTAACTTACTGCTCCTCGACCCAGAAATAGTGATCAAGAAGAAAAAGAAGAAACACACCACTCACTTTGTCTCCATACAGACTCTGCCCTTGAGATGCCCTTGAGATGTCTTCTCTAGAGTTTACTAGGAACCACCTCCAGCCCACTCTTCAAATCATCTAGTCTTGCAGTTTCAAGACCATAACTTATTCATTTGACCTTATGTCTCTTCCATTTCCCTCTGTACTTGTCCATCTGTGCTGTAAGGGTTAAAATTAAGGACCAGTATTATGTGTTGCCTCCACATCTAGGGGAAACTGGGAGTGTCTTGCAGGGCCAAACAGTGTGTTTCCCCTCAGCTCTCTGCTCCCCTGGGCAGGGTGCTCTAGCCAGTCCTTATCATAGAGATGTGCACTGGTCCTGCTTATCTCTGAGTGGCAGGCGTCCATTCCCTGCAAGTCCCCGGAGTTATTCAAACAAGCTCATCACAACTTCTTGGTAGGGGAGAGCCACCTCACCCCCTTGTTACTACAGAGTCAGGCTCCCACAACCTCTGCCTGTTCACTCTGCTCCCAAGTGCCACCCCTGTGTACCCTGCAGGGGTGGTGTTTTCCTTTCCCAGGCTGTGCATATGTGCGATAAGAAACCGCTGTTGCTTTCATCTGGTCCGTGTTGAGCATCATGTGTTTGGCCCCCTGCATAACTCTTGGGTGGGGATTCCTTCCTTACCTGGGTGTGAGGAGGTGGGGATTGAAACATCACCTATGACCTGCCACTGCTACAACAGCAACCTATCATCCCCCCGACCAGGCCCTTGGGTGCAGAATAATTGGGATGGAAGAAATCAAGTTGAAGACACATTAAGCTGTCAGTATGTGGCCATTTCCACACATTTTCTGGGGATGCAATTTTACTCAGTGTAATCAGTGGGTGGGAGAGATATTTTTGGAAAGTGGACATCCTTAAATCCACTGAAAGGAGGACTGTCGTCTTTGCCTGATGGTAAGACCTGTCCTAAATACTCAGCTCATGTGTTATACAGCAGAGGAGGGAAGCTTGCCTGAGTGTAAAATATAAAGTCATGGACATAAGACCAGAAGTGTTTTTAAGAAAAGAACAACACATGTACCATATTTTAATACTCCAAAGTCCTTACTAAAAGCCATATCGCCAGATGGAAAGAAAAGATTTATTTCTCTTGCTCATGAAGTAGATGGTATGGGGGTAAATAACAGACTTAGGGGGTTCACTTGGTGATTTACAAGTGCAGTTCTGATTCTAAATGCTGATTATCTTGGCTGAGTTACTTACCCTTGACCTCATCTGTAAAATGGGAATGAGAATAGCATCTACCCTAGGAGGTTCCTGTGGGGATGAATGGAGTGAATAGTGCCAGGTCCTTGGTAAGTACTGCTTACATTTTTGTGCCTTTTTTTTTTTTTTAACTACATAAAAATCTCAATCTCAAATTGATGTTTGACGCTTCCACATGTTTTTATATTACTGACTTTCTGTGGATTTATGGCTAATATCTTAGTTTAAATCTGCCTTAAAGCCTCACTTGTTCTTGATTGAATTGCCTTTTTATTTGAAAGTAATGCTTTCTCCTGTCTGAATTACTGCAAGGGCGAAGACATGAGCACTGGGCATAAGCGTGGTTGGTACATTCTCTGCAAGCAGGTGACTCAATGAATACAAAGTCAGGAATACATTCTGACTTGGTAATCTGGACTTCTCCACAGTAATGACGAACTTACTTCTGCATTCATATCTGTGCTCAAGATGGCTGGATTTCTCAAAAAGTCTGACTTCCAGAATAAGAAAAAATGGTACTTAATTATTGCCTTGAGGAATTGGTCTGTGGTCATCATAAGTCATATTCAATTTTCACTAGAAAAAAATCATAATTTAAAACAAAAGGCTATTTTTCATGTTGGAAATGTGGCTGGAGTTCCATGCCCTGTTTGTCTAGTTAATCAGACCTCTAAAAGGGCAACATTCCTGGAGAGGTACTAATGTGGTTTGGGAGGGGCCATTATTTATAGATAATGAGTTCAGATACAGGTGAGGTTGATATGTTACATTTATTAGAGATAGAAAAAGAAAAGAAAAATTGGATGGAAACATTGCAGATTCAGACTTGAACTTTAGATTAATTTAGTATGTGGGCAAACAGGTGACAACGGGGAGCGGCATGTCTCCATACATATGTCTGCTGGTGTATAGGTGCTTCTAAGTTGGTGGGAAAGGAACAGGCTGAAGGAATGGGCAATAATTGTAAGACATCAGCGATCACGTGAAAGGTTGATTGACATCAGTGCAGCAGAGGAAGAGTGACATTGCTACCATCACTTTCTGCTCTCCTGAGACCATAAAGTATAAGAATTATTGCTCTATTAGTGGTAATTTCTGGAACTACCAGTTTAATTTTTTTCCCATAAAACCAGAGGAGAACCAAGAATGGAAATAAGACTGGACCTTCTGATGTTGTTTTTATGATAAGTTTTCTAGCTGTTGTTAAAAATATATTTATCTTGGATCATAAACTGGGGGAAACACCCTTGATAAGCAGATATCTGGAATTAAAATCACAAACAGCCAAAAACTGAAGCACTTTGGTGGCCATGCTTATGCACATTTCCAACAGTAATATTCACTTTTTGTTTTAAAGAAATACCTTCTTTTCTTTTAACCAATAAAATATTGTACGTGTGTTTTGCGCAAACCAAATGGTACAATTTGTGGATGCATTAATGCTATCACAGCCCTCTTTTCCAGAGCAGGGGGTCAGGTTATGGAAACTCATGAAATGTGGACCCAGAAAGAAGCCAAAGAAAACCATGAGCAGAAATCAAGGAGAATTCCTGTTATGAACCCCACTAGGTATTGCTCTCCAGAAGTTCTCAGTTCCTTGCTTAGACAATAATCTGTCCATAGGGGGTAAATGAGAAAGATGGTGAACAGACTATGTAGTAATGGTTGTGTGCAGAGAGAGGGGACAGAGAATCCATAAAAGTAGACAAGAAGTATCATAGCCTGAGTCCATCGAAGATGAGGCAGATGGTGCCATGGTGTTGGGAACTCCTTTTCTTTTCCCATTTAAAATATAAGCTTAGTTATCATCACAAGAAAAAAAAAACCCACAACCATGGTGACAGATATTAACTAGACTTACAGTGGCGAGCATTTCACAATGTATACAAATATTGGATCATTATGTTGTACACATGGAACTAATATAATGTTGCATGTCAATTATCCCCCCAATGAAAAGAATTATAGTGAAGTGATAACGGCAGAAGAATTAAGAGTGCATGTAAGGAATCTTTGCCAATGTTTCTCAAGAACACTTGAAAGCATCATACACTACAGTGCACAATAAAATATCCAGTGTGCATGAAGACAACCAAAGCACAAAGAAAAGCTTAAATTATGCTCCATGCCTTTCATGGGTCAGTTTCTTTTCGTGGTACGTACCAGATACTTGTTCTCCTTGGTTATGCTGTTATGAGGAGTGCCTACCTCTCCTCTTTTGTTTCTTCTTCTGTCTACAGATGTCAGGGCAAAGCTCCAACCGGTATTTGACATTAAGCAGAACAGGCTGGTGTCATATTAATTGTAAATTCATGTGCTTATATGATGTATGTGTATGGTATACAGAACTGTTGACTCTCATCTTCACTCACCTCCCATCATAGCTGCTGCTCTGTCCTTCCCCTTTCCTTGCTTTGTCCTCTAGCTTGGAGATTACAAACTCAGGAGTGGTAAACCCTGAGGTTGCAAACTAAGGGGCCCATGGAGCCATGTAGGGTCAAGCGGGGACTGTGGCAAATTGTTCTATGGCTGGTGGCTCCTCAGCTCCCATAGATGATTGCTATAAGTGGATGCAGGCTTAGAGTTTCCAGAATTTTTCTCAAAAGAAGCCCTTGTTTTGGATTTTTATGGGAGATGTCTGAATTTTTATATGTCATTTAATGTAACATGTAAGAATGTGTGGGGCAATTTTAAGTTTGTGGGGCAAATCTCATCCATAGATTTGAGTCTGTCATGTCAGCCTCATAGATTTGAGTCTGTCATGTCAGCCTTATCCATTTTTGAAATTCACTCCATCTCTGAGTCTCCCCATGCCTGACCTGCATCTAATAAGATATGTGTTAAGGACAAAAATGTATATTAAAACACCACTTCAAGCTAGAGTACAATAGTAATGTTGCATAATAATATATAATATAAGGTAATAACAATAGTATATCAAAATAATATAAGCCTAGACAGCAATATATTTCCTAAATGGGTTATATATACTCTTCTGTTATAAATGGCATATTAGAGGAAAGGAAACATATATAATTTATTCTTAAAACCCTAAATTCATAATAGAGCAAAAGAAAGCTCTAGTTAATATTCTTCAGTGGTCGCAACCTCTCTAAACTATTATGATGTGGCCTGGGGCAAGTTTAGGATACTAGGAATAGAATTCGGATTAAATAAAGTATAATTATGATCATGTCTATAGTACAACAAATGCACTTTCATCAAATCATGGAAATAGGAAAGTCAGAATGGATTGTATCAGTCATGAGGAACTTACTGATATTTTTATTTGTTCTATCAACAGCTTCTTCTTTTTTTTTTTTTTTTAAGATTTTAGTTATTTATTTGAGAGAGAGAGAGACCAAGAGGAGGAAAGGAGTGGAGGGAGAGGGAGAAGGGGTTTCCCCACTGAGTAGAGATCCTGACACCAGGCTCAATCCCAGGACCCTGAGATCAGGACCTGAGCTGAAGTCAGATGCTTACCCGGCTAAGCCACCGAGGTGCCCTGCTATCAATAATTTCTGTTGGTAAATATGAATCTACCAGTCTCTTACATGAACCTCCTTGCCAAGTTCTTGCCTTTGATAAACACTGGAATAGTCACGCCGTCACCTTGCTACTAATAATGTCCTTTAACCCCTCTGACATATCCTTCAAAATCCCCAAACTTAGCCTTGGATAATGCAATTCTCAGGCTGATACTGTTTTGGGATCTTTTATCAGCTTTAATTTGCCTTCACGGCATAAGCATTCTGCCAAATCTAGTTCAACTACACAGAATGAGGGGAGAGGAGGAAACCCAAACACCTCACTCCTTAGATGTCAACCCCCATGTCAAGACTCTCATCACTCCCATGACCATGGTCATTGGAGAGTCCCACTGCATGGTACCCAGCCAGTGTTATCCCCAGGGAAGCCTTTGCTCACTGCGGACAAAGTTTCATGACATCTCCTTGGACCCCTCTCAGCCTCAAATCTTTAAATCTACACCAGCCTTGCAACTCTGAGTATTTCAAAGAACCCATCATTGCTCTGTGGCAAATTTGCTGAGATCTTAGCTGAGCAGCCCATTGGTCACTTGATCCACTGCCTTGTTGTCCCCATTGGCACTTAAATACCAAGAGCCAGGCTCTGAGACCCCCACTTCTGTGGCCCCCACTTCTGCAGCCCCCAGGTTGCTGCTGAAAGCTGTTGTGCATTTACTTTTCTCTGCTTAGTTTTAAAACCCAAAGCTGTTTGTCTGCAGCTACGTCTTCTTGCTGAGAAGCCCTCCCTTTTTGTGTTATTACTCTATGGATCTACTTGAAGTCAGCTGCTTCCTGGAAGAACACACTCTTTTTTGGGATCCTCCCCTGTAGAAGTTCTACATAGAAAGCTTCTCATCATGGAGATGAAACCCGGACTCTTACAGACAGCTGCTCTCAGAAGACTGCTGAGCCCTATTCCCTTGCTGGGTTGGAGGGTGGGGCTGAAGAGTGACGGTGTATTCCAGCCAGGCATAGCTGAGACAACACAAACTTTCCTCCCTTAGTTGAGATGTCCTCACCCCTAGGGACATGGGTCAATACTGTGCAGACTGACATGCATCACACTGACTTGACACGTCACAGTAGGTCTTGGAAATCAGACCTTATCAAGGCACATCAAACTGTCTCATGCTTTTAGCGAATACCTGGTATAATTTAATTGTTCTCCTCTTGATGAAGTTCCAAACCTTTTGGACATGACACTGCTGCAGCAGAGTAAATGAAAATGACTCTTTCTTAAAACATTATTGGTCTTTTTTTCCCCCTCCAGAATAACCTTTTCAATACTTGCAAGTAAGAGACTAAAATACTTCTGATAGTTTTGGCAATACTGTTAACTACTTGTTCCTTGAGTTCTCAAGGTCTAGGAAGGGAAATTTATTGAACCTCTCTGCTCCTGCAATCAGCAGGAATTGAGCCCCTACTCATTTATGTATTTATTCAGCATTACAACACCAAATGCCAGGCACCGGAGATACAAATCCTTGCTCTTGAAGACCTTCTGGTTAGAAGGTGGAAATTGCAGCAGCCCAGACTTAGTGTATCAGAGATCCTGTCTTTGTCTGCATTGTAGAGTTTACTGAGTCAATGGGAACAAGTTTTCAAGGTTGGAAAATACTTTTCTTGTAGAAAAATTTTGCTTATAATGGTATTTATTTTGTTTGGAGTTTGGCCTACACTCTGGTGATAACTCAGTTGGGTCACAGGGCTCTGAAAGAGTGAAGGCCTCTTGTGTTTTTTTTTCAACATTTGTGCAGAATTTTTGGAAAGCTTCCTGCCTGTAATCTGATACAATGAGAAGGTGGATGGACAACTACACAGTGGCTAAAAGCAGAATTTGATTCTGTAAGTGAAGGAGCCTGATGTGCAAATATAGGAACAGGATCTTGTTTCTTGTGAAGAGAACTGTTTTGTTTGCTGACGGAAGACACGTCTTTCTTAAAAGTGTCACTTCCATGAGGACATCAAATTAGCCTTGGCTAGGAACAGCAAATGGCAGGTAGTCTAGTTGTTAAAGATCTTTCATCAACGTGATTAATGTTGTAATGGATGAAGGAATCCTTAGTTGAAATTTTAAAAAAGAAGGCATAATGGATGTTAGAAATCAAAATGTGGTCTCAACTAAGCAGTGACTTGTACAACTCATAACCATTTTGACTGAATTGACTGGATTCAGTAAGCACAAAGACAGGATAGGTCTCGCAACCTTTCGTGAGGTACGTAGGGTCAGATAAAATAAACTGAATACTCTTTGAAGTCACCTAGCAAGTCCCAGAAAAACTAGGTATATCTTCAGTCTCCAAAATTCTAGCTCAGTACAAATCCAAAATCCTAACACTTCAAAGGATCATTAAGTGATTATTCGAGCAGATATTTGGCTCTAGATAAAAATGAAGTTTTTATTGTCACAATTCATGTAAATGGTGTTGACTTTGGGTGGCAAACAAGATGGGATCAGACCCGCTTGATACTGCTTCAGGCAATGATGTCAGCAGTTGCGCGTTGAATAAATAAATTAGAGATTTCATGAAAGCCAAGTCACACAAGCGGAAACACAACCTTCTCTTTCCATTTGCTTTTCACTGTGAAGTTTGTGTGTAACTTCAGGGCAAAACCCAGAGCAGGTCCACTGGCCAATTTGGAGACTAGTGAATATTTTACAGGATGGCGGATAAACTACATGAATGCTGAGGAAAAATTCCAGCCAATTTCTCTAGTCACTGGGAAGTGTCTGAGGTGAATGAAGACTGGTTGGGGCAGGCTTGAAATCTTGATTCTCCACATGGGTCTCCTTCCCCTACTCACTGCTGCCCGGATTTGGTCCCCTATTCAGCCCTGCACAGACTGAAACAATTCTCTATGAAGTCTGCATTCAGCTCTGTGATGTTTAGCATTGTGCTTTTAAAATTATTATTATTGATAATAACTGCTATTTACTGAGGACTTCTTATGTGCCAGGTGCTCATTTAGGGGGTTAACCACCTATATTTGGTCTTTTATCTCTGTGAAGTCATTTTAAACATTTTTCAAAGTTTTGAATATGACCTTTAACAGATTTAGAAATAGATTAAGAAGGAGGATTACAAAGAATAAATTTGCAAACAGGTCCTCAAATGCTTGTACACAATTTTCATAGACACATCAGTTATGATTGTCAAAGGTGGGAACAGCCCAATGGTGATCTATGAATGAACCCATCAACTGTGGTTTTATACAAAAATGGGACATTTTTCAGGCCTCAAAGGGATAGAGTGCAGGATAAATACTGCTACAATGTGGAGGAACTTTGAAAACATTATGCTGAGGGAAAGAAGCCAAAATAAAAGGTTTTACATATAGTATGATTCCATTTATATGAAATATCCAGAATAGAAACATTTGTGGAAACCAACCGCGGATTGGTGGTTACCAGGGGCTGCTGGAAATGGAGAGTGACTGTTACCAGATATGGGGGTTCCATTTGGGGAGATTGTGGTAGCGATGGAGGTGTTGGTGGCACCACTTTGAGGAGGTACTAAATACCGCTCAGGTGTACCTGTGTAACAGCTCATTCTTTGTTATGTGAATTTCATCTCAGTAATACTAATTTAGGACCAAACTAAAGGGATCTAATTTTCTATAACCCTGTATTCACCCTTTTTCATTTCCAACTTGAAGCACTTCTGAAAGGCCCTGTGGAGAGAAGCAAGCAGTTGGGTTGGTTTCACTTGCTTCAGGTTTTGGTTCAAAGGTTACCCTTTATTAGAAAGTCCCTTCCAGCCCATTGGTAACAATGCCCGACTCACCCTTTGTTTTTACGGCACTTTTCACCAGCTGACATATTTATTTGTTAATTTTTCTGCTTCACCTCCCAATTAAATATAATCTCTCTGAAAGCAGGAGTTTTATTTTTAGTCACCGTTGTACCCAAGACAGTGCCTGGTAGGGGCAGGAGTCCAATATGTATTTGGTGAATGAACAAACACAGTATCAAGTCCTGATTTTCTTCACCATTAATCATCATGGGAACCATAAGAGAGTAACATCAGTGGGGGAAGGGTGGGTGTCATTTATCTTTTACTTCCACATCTAGGTCGATGCCTTGCGCTGAGATGATGCTCATTGAATAGTGTTGGGACTAAACTAAAGACAGTCCAATTGGCAAGATGAGACATAGGTAAACATGAAGTTAAGTGACGATGCGGAGAAATCGTATGATTTTACAGTGGTGGAAAGAGTCATCTGGGAGTCATTAGATTTGGCTTCTGATTCTGGCTCTTTTCCTCCTCTCAAGAGAGGATTTCAGTCTGTCTAGGCTTCAAGTTTCTCACTACAAAATTTAGAAGGTGGGACCAGATGGACTTTCTGACCCATCCTAAGCTTTAATTATAATGCACATACGTGTAGCAAAGGAAAAGAGTGGTATACATTTAACTAAATGGAAAATATCCCTAGATGGGAAAGGTATCTGGTTAGCTTCCCTCCCCCACAACCTGATCAGGTCTAAAGAATAAGAAGTCTGAAGAAAATCTCTTCCAAATGTGAAATTTTGTTGCTTAGTATAGTTTTGTGAAATGTGGGCATGAATGAGTTCTACAATATATTCTAAACCTTTGAGACAACAACCTTTATTTGGAAAAGTGGTGAGTTTATGCAGTTTGACTTACTAATGTAAACTCAGGAATATAATACTGCATTAAAAAAAAAATTCTCAAGTTTGGTAGGATCTTAAATGAATCTTTAAGCCTACCGAGCAGTGAAAGGTCTGATTGCAATGATTTCCAATTGGCATACTAAAGTTCCCCCCACATTTCTCTTGTTTTAGCAATATGAGAGGTATTTGCAAGCTCTAGATAAATACAAATCCAGAACTGAAGCCCAAGCAAAAATTCTGTTCTCTCTGCCTAGGGCAGTTGACTTTGAACAATAATAGCAATATCATGCAAACAAGAATCGGGGTTCAGCTGACTCCTTGAAGAAACTAGTTGGCTTCAAGACACTTAACATGCTGAATTCTTTGAGATTCAACAGTAGGGACCTGGCAGATCTCTCCCTCTCTCTCTCTCTTTGGAGGTGAGGTGGGGGCAGAGGGAGAAGGAGAGAGGGAATCTCAAGCCAGCTCCCTGCTGAGGGTAGAGCCTGAGACAGGGCTGGATCTCATAACCCTGAGATCCTGGCCTGAGTTGAAACCAAGAGTGGGACACTTAGCTGACTGAGTAACCCAGGTGCTCCTTGGCAGGTCTCTCTTACTTGGACTTTTAGTACAAGAACAGAGAAGGGAGCTACCACAGACAAGAAGCAAAACCCAACACTCCTTCAGAGGCAAATCCTCAACTAGGGGCAGCACAGTAGAGACATTTATGAAAGGCAGGATAAAAATCCATTTAATGATTTTTCCTTCAGAGCACTGTGAAAAAGAAATAATCTTGCCAAATGAAAGTAATTTAAATTCAATTCAACAAACATTTATCGAGTACATACTCTGGGACACATACTGTCTTGCAGAGAAAACAAAAATGGGGTTGAATTTTTAAAAATCTAAAGGTCGCTGTAAAAATGTGATCAATAAATGACTAATTTCTTACTCTTAATTCTTTCTCCTTTTAGGGGACATTTCTGCCACATTGTCACATAGAATGTAATTTCCTTTCCTTTCCCTGTATTCCTTGAAATATGCATGATTATTTTTCACCATACTTTAATTTTGTCTTATATTTTGTTTCATACTATTTACAATTATATATATATTATATCATATATTATATATATATTATAGCATATATTATATATATATATAATATATATATAACTTTAAATATGTATATAAATTTTTCCCTCTCTTGCCAGGACTAAGAATTTCTTCCTATTCCCTCCCATCCCCCACCTGCATGGACTCTGCCTGAATATTTGATCTGGTTCTTTACTTTGATCAAATAAAAAGAACTGGGTTATAATTCTTGCAGCGATTATTCCATTGTGCAAATTAGTTAAATTCTCCAGGCCTCACTTTTCACTTTTCACAAAATTTATAGGCAATAAAATATGGAAAAATAACCTCTTGGATTTATTGCTGGAAACCTTGGTGGAGCCAAGCTCATAGATGTCAGGAAGAAGGATGGCGATAGGGCACAGATGGCTGATAGGTGGCCGCCTATTAAGTTGACCCTGTATTAGCATAAAGTAAATGTTTATTTAGTTGCACAGACTTGCAGGATGTCACTGAACGATTGTGATAGAGGTCTTAGATTAATGATAAGATCTGAGATGGGCTAAGATGAAATATTTAACCAAGGAGTATTTTGCATCTTACCAAGTAAGATGATAAAATACCAGCTTGCTGGGTTGAATGTACCCCCAACAACCAACTGGCAGGTTAATCCTGAAGAATCCACCACATCCATTGGGACGTTGACAGAGACAATGCCCGCTACTAGAAATTGAATTAGAGACCGGATCGCACATGTAAGGAGGAGGTTAATATTCAATGTTTTGTCATCTATGTGACTTCTGAAATGAACCTGCCGGAAGCTTCACTGAGGGATCCTAGAGTGGTAAACAGTGTCACCCAAGTGACACTGTGCAGAAATCAGGATGGTTTTGAAAATGGCAGATTGCTAGACAATTCGCTCAATCTTCCCCGAAGCAGGACATAACCATCTTCTTCGAGTCATGTTTGTTCTACTCTTTGAGAAGCTTGGAGGTCGAAAGTCAAGAGAATTGCTCCCAAAGAGCTGTCGCTGTTGAGCTGACGTGAAGGATCAGACACTAAAAGGTGACCAGCAACCCGGGAAGTTGGCGTTGGCATCGGAAGGCAGTGCCCGCACTGGTGCGAAACAGAGCTGGGGGAGTCCCTCAGGGAAGGCGTCAGGTTACCTATGAGGGAAACCAGTTCCCAGGAGAACTTGAAAATCAGCTCACCTGGGGGATTTGGTTGCTTGTGTAGCTTTTACCTATAGAATTTGTGCCAACTTGTATTAGAATAGGTATTTTCAACACTTCCAGGTGATTTTGATGACATTCAAGTTTGGAAATCAACGTTCTAAGTCAAAAATCTGCAAACCGTGGTCCACGCACGGGCCAAATTTGGTGTGTTGCCAAATGTTGTATGGCTGGTGAGCAAAGAATGGTCTTTTTAAATTTTTAAATGGTTAGAAAATGTGAGTACTATTTTGTGACAGGTAGACATTATCTAAAATTCAAGGTCTCCAAGTGAGAAATGCTCACCCCAGTGAGTCAGGCTGACCCCAGTCCTTTGGGATCACAAACTCCAGAGCAGAGCCCAAGGATCTGTGTTTGAACTCACGGGTGCCTTGTCCTGTGGTGTGTTTGATTAAAAGCTCATGAGTGTCATCTGTACAAAAGGCACCCTGCAAATGCTTCTGTGCTAATGCAAATGCACGCGGAAGGAAGTGCTATTCATTTAAATTTATACAATGCAAGCTGTTCTTTCTTTTTTTTTTTTTTTAAGAGAGGGGGAGGGACAGGGGGAAAGAGAAAATTTTAAGCCGGCTCCATGTCCAGCGTGGAGTCCAGTGGACGACTCAATCTCACAACCCTTGACCTGAGCCGAAATCAATAGTTGGATGCTTAACTGACTGAGTCACCCAGGCGCCCCAGTTCAAGCTGTTTTTAAGGAAGTCTTTCCTTGGGCCAAGGAAACAGATCTATCTGGTTCAAACAGTATGAGATACTGGAAGTGTAATTACTTTTTCCCCAATATTCCAGGCATTCCAATCCGGGGTCACCCCCGTATATAAGGCAATCAACAAGCCAAAAATCCCTTTAAAATAAGTTGGTGTTTTGAGTCTAATTATACATTAGAACTTTGAGCTGTTTTTGTCTTTTTAAGAGTTTCCATTATTTGGTATAGAAGCCGATAGATGAAAGGCTGAGTGAATGAAACCTTTTATCGTTTAGAAAACATATCCACTACCAAGAGAATGAACAGGAAACCAAGCATGGAAAGAACAAAGAATGACACTTGGCCTTTACATTTTTTAGCCAATTCTTCCTTGCAGGTGACTTAAAATCTCATTGTCACCAGGAGCATTTGTAGAATTAAATGTGTTTGTATAAGTTATTTGTAAGTCAAAGATAAAGGAATGTGACTCTTGGGACAGTTAATGTCCCTGGTACTAGTGTAGTTTTGTTTTAAATGCAACAGTAGGGTCTAAAAGCAATGTCCTAGGAATGTGGGGCTGGATGGAGGGAGGACACGAATGTGTTCAGGTATGCTCCTGGGGGAGATGTGTGGGAAGGGAGGAGGGTGGAGAATGGGAATGCTCACAATCGCATTTCCCAGAGATTTTTGTGGTTATTGTAAATAATCAAGGAGATTCCTTGGCAATATTTTTTAATTGAGGGAGGGGTCAAATGGAGGGAGTACCATATCTGGCCAAGCACAGTGTAGTTTTATTTACATGGTTATGCCAGAAGAGATTACAACTTGCATGATCCCAAGTTACAGTTCTTCTACTCACAATTGTTTTGCTGGACGAGGTGAGGCCCCGTACTTCCTGTCATTCCCGATCTCCTTTTTTTCCCCCACAAACATTTATGAAACACCTATGATGTGTAAAATGCTACACACTTGGAAGTTTGTCAAGTTTATCATTTGTGTAAGTCATTTGTAAGAACTAACACTTCTCAAAGACCTTGGACTTTATTTATTTCTTTGTTTTTCTGTTTATTTTAAAGATTTTATTTATTTATTTGATAGAGACAGAGAGACACATCAGGAGAGGGAACACAAGCAGAGGGAGTGGAAGAGGGAGAAGCAGGCTTCCCATTGAGCAGGGAGCCTGATGCGGTGCTCAATCCCAGGAGCCTAGGATCATGACCTGAGCCGAAGGCAGACGCTTTATAACGGAGCCACCCAGGCGCCCCTCAAAAACCTTGGATTTTAGTCTGAATCTGTTTAAAAACATTGTCAAGTTGTTAGATTTGAAAATATTTGCTGTACAAAAATAATTGAATAAATTAATATTTTGGTTGAATTTGCAAAGTAATCTAGTGTTTTTGGTACTTTCCCCCAAATATGGTCAGCATACCCTCAGCCTCAGCACCACCTGGGCACCATCCCAGACCTATTGAATCAGAATCTGGAGGGGGGGGGCTTGGGGGGGTGGAGGGTGCCCTCCAGGTAATTCTGAGGAGCCCTGATCTAAGTGAAATTATGAGACCATGTACTACTGATTTGTTCTAATTAGTAGTTTGAAATTTTAATAAGGAGAAAAAAGTATGGTGGATTCAGTAAATGGGCAAAAAAGGTCAAAATTTTATTTTTCATGAAATTGAAAATATTGCCATATGATAATCATTTACATAGTCAGGTGGTATGAAGGGGGAATGTGAAGGATTGGGGGGGGAAAGCATTGAGAAAAGCATT
Source organism: Lutra lutra (assembly GCF_902655055.1). NCBI lineage: Eukaryota > Metazoa > Chordata > Mammalia > Carnivora > Mustelidae > Lutra > Lutra lutra. The sequence goes on from NC_062282.1 coordinate 14,017,175, forward strand.
TGATACTTTTTCCCTTGAAAAGGGCTTTGGATTGAATTTCTTTGTTAATTAAAGTTATCTGGGCCATTTAATTTGAATATTTGGCTCAAAACCAATAATTGCATAGGAGAGATTTTCTCTTTTAATAAAATTGGAATCTAGAACATACTGAAATAAATAAACTTACACTTCTGGTTCTTTAAACTAATGCTTCAGAATGATCCGTGAAAAAAAGAATATTTTGTTTTTGTTTGTTTGTTTTTTGTTTCCAAATGCATCCTGGACTGTTACTTCTGTAACACAAAATTACAATAAACCACTAGAAAAATGAGATGAAAAAGATGCACAAAATGCAAGCACCAGATTTTATTGCTACTGTCAACAGACACTGAATTACTCTAACAAATGATATTCCCAAATGCTGACTCTCCTTTCTGAACCAAGCTCATTATGGACTGGTAACAAACAGATCACCGTGGACACCAGTTTTCAGGCCACACTTGGAGAAGCCTGGTTAAACCACATCTCTACTGAAAACACCAGAAAACCAATGGGAGTAAAAGACCAGGTGAGTCAACCTTAACAAAACAAGCAGCAGAGGAGGTTCTGATGACTGGGCTAGGATGTCAGTCGGACCCTTATCCTTGTGCCTCCATGTTCTTACCTAGAAAGTGGGCATCATAATATTTACCTCACAGGATGGTGGAGGGAACTTTTAGTGGTTGAGAATGTATTCAAGGGGGTGCTTTAAGTGAAAGACTACAGAATTTAAACTATAGACATAGGGAGATGAGGACAACATGGAGAAGGAGGACATTGAAAAATGGTAGGATCCATGGATGGTAAATCTTGCTAGTGTTAAGTTACTACTACAGGGAGAAGGAGGGACACACACACACACACACACACACAGTTGTTATGGACTGCAGGTTTGTGTCCCCCCAACCCAAATTCATCTGTTGAAGTCCTGAACCCAATGTGGCTGTATTCAGAGATGGGGCTTTTAGGAGATAATTAGGATTCAGTGAGTTCGTGAAGGTGGGGATCTCATGATGGGATTAGTGCTTTTATAAGCAGAGACACATGTAAACAAATAGCAGGAAGGCAGCTGTCTGCAAGCCAGGAAGAGAGTGGTCACCAGAACCCAGCCATGCTGGTGCCTTATCTTAGACTTCCAGTGTCCAGAACTGTAAGAAATAAATCCACATGGTTTAAACCCCCAGTCTATGGTGTTTTGTTATGGCAGCCTTAGCCAACTAAGACAGTGGTGCTCATGAGTGAGATCCTTGGGATTAAGATTTCCGGTTGGTTTGGAGTTAAGAACAGTGACAATATCCTTTGACTTATGGGCCAGGGAGTAGTTGGATGAGAGGGTAGCATAGGCTGTCTTTAATCCCAATTTGTAATGCTTGAGACCAAACTCAAAGTTTTCAGAATGACGCATAGTCAAGTTCTTTTTATGGTCTCTGTGATGCACCACGAGCAAGTTAGAAGTGGGGCCTGAGTTCTTGGCCATCTTCATGTACTTTTTAGTTTAGACCCAAAGAGGTTGCTGTCACTTCTATGTCAATTCATTCAAGAATATTTAAGAGCTCATGAAAGTGCCAGGCACGGTTCTTGACACGTAGGATACCGATATGCTAGCTTAGTCTGTTTGCACAGCTATGAGGAAGTGCCCTAGACTGGGTAGCTTGTAAATAACAATTACTTTTCATAGTCCTGGAGGCTGAAAGTCTGGGACCACGGTGCTGGCACCGTCTGGGTCTGATCAGTTCCTCTCCTGGCTTGCAGGTTGCTTTCAACTTACAGACCTGGGTACTGACTTCTCCCTATGCAGACATAGGTGGAAGGGGATTTATAAGGGTACTAATCCCCCCTTGTGAGGGCTCCACCTTGTGACCTTATCACCTCCCGACAGCCCCGCCTCCTAGTACCATCACTCTGGGGATGAGGTTTCAACATATGAATTTTGGGGAGACAAACATTCAGCCTATAACACATATTCATCTGTTTTCCTTGCCCTAAAGAAGCTTGATGAAGTCCCAAAAGTTCATTTTCGCTTTTGTTTCCTTTCCTTTGGAGACATATCTTGAAAGAAGTTGCTGTGGCTGATGTCAAAGAGGTTACTGCCTATGCTCTCCTCTGGATTTTGATAGATTCCTGCCTCACGTTGAGGTCTTTTATACATTTTGAATCTATCTTTGTGTATGGTGTAAAAGAATGGTCAAGTTTCATTCTTCTATACATAGCTCTCCAATTTTCCCAGCACCATTTATTGAAGAGACTGTCTTTTTTCCACTGGATATTTTTTCCTGCTTTGTTGAAGATTAGTTGACCATACAGTTGCGGGTCCATATCTGGGCTCTCTACACTGTTCCATGGTCTATGTGTCTGTTTTTGCAATTCGGGGTCTCTTCTGGTTCCATACAAATTTTAGGATTGTCTGTTCCAGCTCTTTGAAAAGTGCCAGTGAAATTTTGATCAGGATGGCATCGAAAGTATAGATGGCTCTAGGCAGTATAGACATTTTAACAATGTTTATTCTTCCGATCCAAGAGCATGGAATGGTCTTCCATCTTTTTGTGTCTTCTTCAATTTCTTTCATGAGTGTTCTGTAGTTTCTCAAGTACAGATCCTTTACCTCTTTGGTTGGGTTTATTCCCAGGTATCTTATGGTTCTTGGTGCTATAGTAAATGGAATCGATTCTCTAATTTCCCTTTCTGTGTTTTCATTGTTAGTGTATAAGAAAGCCACTGATTTCTGTACATTGATTTTGTATCCTGCCACATTCCTGAATTGCTGTGTGAGTTCTAGTAGCTTAGGGATGGAGTCTTTTGGGTTTTCCATATAAATTATCATGTCATCTGCGAAAACAGAGAGTTTGACTTCTTCTTTGCCAATTTGGATACCTTTTATTTCTCTTTGTTGTCTGATTGCTGTTTCTAGGACTTCTAATACTATGTTGAACAAGAGTGGTGAGAGTGGGCATCCTTGTTATGTTCCTGATCTCCAAGGGAAGGCTGTCAGCTTTTCTTTATTGAGAATGATATTTGCTGTGGGTTTTTCATAGATAGATTTTATGAAGTTGAGGAATGTTCCCTCTATCCCTATACTTTGAAGCATTTTAATCAGGAATGGATGCTGGATTTTGTCAAATGCTTTTTCTGCATCAATTGAGAAGACCATGTGGTTCTTCTCTCTTCTCTTATTGATTTGTTCTATCACATTGATTGATTTGCAAATGTTGAACCACCCTTGCATCCCATGGATAAATCCCATCTTGTCATGGTGGATAATCTTTTTAATGTGCTGTTAGATCCTATTAGCTAGGATCTTGTTAAGAACCTTGGCTTCCATATTCATCAGGGATATTGGTCTGAAATTTTCCTTTTTGATGGGGTCTTTGCCTGCTTTGGGGATCAGGGTAATGTTGGTTTCATAAAAAGAGTCTGGAAGTTTTCCTTCTGTCTCTATTTTTTGAAACAGCTTCAGGAGAATAGGTATTATTTCTTTTTTGAAAGTTTGGTAGAGTTCCCCAGGGAATCCATCAGGTCGTGGGCTCTTGTTTTTTGGGAGGTTTTTGATCACTGCTTCAATCTCGTTACAAGATATCAGTCTATTCAGGTTGTCAGTTTCTTCCTGATTCAGTTTTGGAAGTTTATAGGCTTCCAGGAATGCATCCATTTCATCTAGGTTGCTTAACTTATTGGCATATAACTGTTGATAATAATTTCTGATGATTGTTTCTACTTCCTTGGTGTTAGTTGTGATCTCTTCCTTTTCACTCATTATTTTATTAATTTAGGTCCTCTCTCTTTTCTTTTGGATTAGTTTGGCCAATGGTTTATCGATCTTATTGATTCTTGCAAATATTCTAGGGATATAGGAGCATGATGGATGGTGGTAAAGGGAGGAGAGATAATAAATAATATGTAGGTGTGTTAGAGGTGGTGGTGCTGAGAATTAAGGGAGGAGGTCTGGGGGTAGGTGTGCCAGAGTGGGCCGGGTTAATGTGCTATGTTAATAGCTGACTGGGGTAAGAGAAGATTTGAAGGAAGTGAAGGAGTTAGTCCTTTAGATATCTGAAGGTAGAACTTGCCAGGTAGGGATGATATTTGTTATTATTACATTCATTTTCTGCCTCTGAATTTGTATATAAGATTTATATAGGCTTTCCCTACATGATGTCAAAGTGGCTGTTGCTGGCTTATCCTGGCCAGCATGGGCATTTCTTTTTTCTCTTCTCCTTGTTCACCTTGTTTCTAAACTGTGGTTCTCTGTGGAGGGTCTTGGCAGCTTTGGCATCACCTGGGACTTGTGAGAAGTGCAAATGGTCAGGCTCATCCCAGTCCTCTGGGACTAGAACTCTGGCCTGGGGCACAAGGATCTGTGTTTGAACTCTTCCTCCAGGGGATTTTGATGACGGCCAAGTTTGAAAATCAGTGCTCTGACTCAGAAGATGGCAAACTCCAGCCCCTGGGACAAGTCTGGTCAGCTGCCTGGCATTTTATGGCTGGTCAGCAAAGAGGTTTTTTTTTTTTTTTTTTTTTTTTACAGATTTTATTTATGTATTTCACAGACAGAGATCACAAGTAGGCAGAGAGGCAGGCAGAGAGAGAGGAGGAAGCAGGCTCCCTGATGAGCAGAGAGCCTGATACAGGGCTCAATCCCAGGACCCTGGGATCATGATCTGAGCTGAAGGCAGAGGTTTTAACCCACTGAGCCACCCTGGCACCTCGAGGGGTTTTTATATTTTCAAAAGGTTAAGAAATGGGATTACAATTCTGTGACATAGAAAAATGATCTCAAGGTCAAGTTGTGGTGCCTGTCCGTAAATACAGTTTTGTCCTAACATGGCCATGCCCCTTCCTTTACAGATCGACTCCGGCTGCTTTCATGCCACAAGTAGTTGTGATATAGACCAGTGCTCCAGAGAGCCTGTAGACTTACTCTGTGGCCCCTCGAAGCAAGGGTGCATGAGCCCCTGCTCTAAATCCTTTGTTCCTTTATCTCCTGCCTCCATCTCTACAGCCCTCTCCCTCCCCAGCTCTGAGGACTGGCGTGTGTGGTGGTGGGGGGGTTTGTCCCTGTCACTAACCATCTCCTACCTGGGCTGGAGCTCAGTGTCAAGGTGCAGGGAAGCAAAGCAACCTTGCTTTGCATATGCAAACGACATTTACCCATCTCTGCTCCGGGAGAACATTGCTTCCATATACTTTGCGTTCACAGTTTTGGGTTCAAGGGTGAGGGTGCATATTTTAGTAGCATTTGATTATGGATCTGGTTTTAGCGGAGCAGGCAGTGGGGCAGGGCACAGCCTGCTACCTCGAGTTCTGTCTAGAATGCCTTGGCACGCATGTGATGCAGATGATCACAAATTGTGGAAATGAAGACTTGTGGTTTAGGAACATGGCAGTTGTGACTCTAGATGAGATTCTATGTCTGCCAAGTTGAGACTTTCACTTCCTGAAATATTTCTTGAGTGGCAGAGACGTGCGAGCTGCAAACAGGGAGTATGAATGCCAGGGTGGTGGGTGCCTGTGCAAAATGAGATGGTTCTCTTCCTTCCCTCTGCCCGGCCCCCAGCGGCTTCTTTCTGAGGCGACAAGCTTATTTGCTTAATGCTTGTGTAATAACCTCTTATTCTTTGAAGAATTAATCTTCAAAGCTCTTACTAATGTGGTGGCGAAGCGGGGGTGGACGGACGACTTACGTGAACGACTAGTAACATGAAGAGGACTATTTCCCTTTGGCTTAAAATTTGCATTCATTTACTCATGGGAGCGCCTGAGCACGATAGCATCACTTTCTTTACCTCTCCCCGGGGAGATGGCAGTGACCGCTCAATTCCTCCCACAGCTCTGTTCTTCTTGTACTTAAAAATGTGGTCTGCAGGATCACCTCACTGTTCGGTTCTCATAGGGCCAGCTGGGCTTTGATTCGGGCTGGTGAGGGGAAGGGTGTGTGTATGCACGCGTGCCTTCTGGTGAGGAGGGGAAGACTGGCCGAGTTCTAGACTCGGAGATAAAGCGTGAAGGAGGAGCATCGTGGACATTTCAGATGGCTGCGAGGACAGAAGGAGGTCTACATGATGATGATCATGGTTGACATTAGTAACAGTTTTATCTTAGACAACCTAGTTCTGTTTGCCCTCAAAGAGCAGCTTTTCATAAGCACCCACTGGGCAGGTAGGAAACTGCTGCCTGGGAAGAGAACAGGATGGCATCAGGGAAAAAGAAGAAGGGAAAAAAGCATGGGGAATTTTGGGAAGACCTCCAAGAAGGTCTTTGTTCTATTTAGACAGATTACTTTTCCTTACAACTTTTAGTATGAAAAATTTCAAGATAGAGAGGAGTTGAAAGAAGAGTTTGACAAATACCTGTCTACCCACCCAACGAGATTCAAGAAACTGTTAACATCTCCTTATCTTTGCTTTGTGCACTCATCTGCTTATCCATCCGTCCACTCATCCCGTGCCTGTGTCCCTCTCTCCATGTCTTTATCCATCCTATTCCATCAATCCATTCATCCATTGATCTATTTTTCCATTTGTCTCTCTTTTGAGAACATTTCATTTTTTTAAAATTTTTTTCAAGATTTTATTTATTTATTAGAGAGAGTGTGCATGAGCTGGGGGAGGGGCAGAGGAGAGGGAGAAGCAGACTTGCTGCTGAGCAAGGAGTCCCACATGGGACTTGACCCAGGACCCCAAGATCATGACCCGAGCCAAAGGCAGGCAGTTAACCCATTGAGCCACCCAGGCACTCCTTTTTAAAACCTTTTAAAAATAAGTCACAGATATCATGAGCCTTGATTCATAAATTAGCATGCATCTCTTCAATATAAGGACATTCCTCAGCATATCCTTATACTTCAAATCATTAATGGTAATTCCCTGATATTGTTAAATATTCATGTTTATTGAATTTTTATTTAAATCATTACACTTTTCACTTCGAGAAGTTGCTTTCCTTTTAAATTTTGCCTCTTCCCCACTCACATTTTAAAGTTTTTTTTTTTTTTTTTTTTTTTTAAGAAACGTCTTTGGGGCACCTGGGTGGTTCAGTGGATTAAGTGTCTGACCTTGGCTTTGGGTTATGGTCTCGGGGTCCTGCTCAGTGGGGAGTCTGCTTGTCCATCTGCCCCTCTCCCTGCTCATACTCTCTCTGTCTCAAATAAATACATAAAATCTTAAAAAAAGAGAATGTCCTCTAAAAACTGTTAGTACAGTTATTATTTATATTTTACCTACTAATTCCGGTATGTAAAATTTTGTATGTCTGTTTCAGCTATTTGTTATTTTTGCGGATTCTCTTAGGGTGCCTGTTCCCTTTGTGTTTCCTAAATTTTGAATGAGAATTTCCCATTTTCCTTAGAAATTTATTAGTGGAAATTCTCTGAGATTTGGTTTGAACTTGAGTTCCTCCAGGAAGTATATATTTTGCTTCTACTTGCAACAAAGCTGAGACTGCGGGATTCCTGTTCTCTGCTGAGATGTTTCTGATCACATGGGCAGTGGGTAAATTTGGCCTGAAAACCCAAGTAAAAGGCCACATGTAATTATAAAATCTTAAAGGAGATTTCTGTTTCATTCATGTGACATGAACTTTGGGATAGGGTATGTGGCTTTTGTTTTGTTTCATTTTGGCTTTGGTTTCCTTTCATGTGTGATGTATTTCTTGGTTCCCTTTGGGTGATAGCTTTAGGTAAAAGGTCTCCTATTGGATTTCAGATTGAACAACCTTAAACTTTATTGTATCCTCAGAGTTTAGCACAAAACCTTAAGAATGCAGCTGCTTTGGGATTGACTTGCTTTTCAGAGTTTCTGGGTTTCCCTGGATTATCATATTGCCAGAAAGAGCTATTGAATAAATCCTTCCTTAAGATTAGAGGAGAGAATATTCAAGAAAGAAGATGGCTGACTTTCCTGTAGGGAAAGACAGTTTCAAGGTTTAAGCTTAATTTCTTGTCTTGAAATAGTCTAGAAAAAGGGTGATATACACACTTGCATGCCAAGATTTTCTATTTTTTTGTAATCAAAAACATGATATAAACATTGACTTCATCTGACTATAAAGCAAATGTTCAATTTTCTTACAGCAGTGCAGGTTATAAATTCTCTAAAAGGGGATACTTTGTGCCTCCCAAACCAGGGAGGCTACGGAATGACCTGATTAATAACCAGAAGATGAAGTTTCTGCTTTTGATCTCTAGAGCAGGAAAAGTTTTCTTTAGATCCACAAAGAGTTGATTCCATTAGGGAAATGAAAAATGAAGGTGATTTTTGTGGTTGTAATCTTTAGGATGGACTCCATAGGAAACCACATGTTTGGCATCTATGATGACTCAAATGAATGAAGCCAAAGTCTATAATTTGACTGAGTGACCATCACCATTAACCAATCTGAAAATACAAAGATGTTGTAAAGTAAAAGGATAGATCTGGTAGACAATTTTATCTTAACATTTTGAATTTTCCTATCAGATAGCACATCTTTTAGAAAGCATTATCTTTTTTTTCAGTTTGATTCACAAATAAAATTCAAACCTTTGAGTTTCTATGTATGCAAGGAAGAAAATGGAATATTAGGGCAGACTTCCTGTTACATATCCTCCAGAGTAATTCCATGGGAAAAGTAGGATACATGGATGGGCAATTAGCTTTCTTATTTTGAAGATGTAGGGGTTATTGCGTCTTTTTTATTTTTTTTGGTCAGTTGGCTATTGCCTCCATACAGGTAAAGCGCATGTAGATATTAAGCTCCAGAAAGTAACGTTGTCCTGTTTCTCCCAGAATGGCTGAAAACAATAAAAAACCACAACACACTTGAGTTCAAATCTCTGGATAAGGATTTTATGGGTCTTTTAATTCTTACTTGGGTCCTCCTCACAAAATTCCTCTAATACGGATGGAAAGGAAGTTTCCCGTTTCTGAAGTAAGATGATTTTATTTGCTATTTTAAAAGAACTGATGACAAGTCCTTTAATACTTTGCTTCTTTAAGAGTTCTTTTAAGAAGCAATGAAACAGGACAGGAGAGGCACCTACTTTTTGGATTAAAAATGATGGAGCATCTCCTAGTCTTGGGCCTGTTCCAGCATCTGAGGCCATACATGCAGCCCAGAGAAGCCCAGTGGAGCATTAGCTTGTACATTATTTTTGTGCACTTTAGTTGAACTTGCCCTCCGGCCTGGTGTTGGAGAGTTTTTGGCACCAAGTTTTACAAACTCCTATATCACTGTCAACCATATAGACATTCTTCACTTTCTACTGTTTTCTCTCTTCTCGTTTTGTTGCCACTATCTTGGTCGGGACCCTCCATCCCAGCCTGCACTGGGCTTTCCGTTGTTAGAATTTTAACCAGTTAGAATACTGCCTCTCACCTCTCCCCACCCGTCTGCCTTCTGTGTGGCAGTCTGTTAATTCTTCCAAAAGCCGCACAGTTTAGAGTTCCTGTGCTCAAAAACATTTAATGGCTTCCATGGTGGCTCCATAGAAAAAGTGCAGACATTGAAATTTTGCTTTAAGGTCCTTTAGGATCTGGCCCTAAATTCCTTGTCCAACTTTATCTGCCTCTTACAACCAGTTAGAACCCTCTGTCTTGGTTATATTCATTTATTGTTAGCTCGCTGCAAGTATCTCATTGTAAACATCCAAGTCAACAGAAATCATTATTTTTGTAACATGAAACCACAGAGAACGATGTTAAGGATAAACACCAATGGATGTAGCAAACTGAAAGATTTAAGAGATGTTTTAACCCGGGGTATACCTGGCACAATCTTTCTTTTTAACTCTTTGGTGGCCATAGAGTGATATGAACGAATCCATCTTACCTAGAAACAAACTTCACATAATATAGGAAGCTTCCTCTTCAGATAAATTCTTTCTTCAATGTTTCTTTCTCTGTTCTCTTCTTTTGCACTTTCCTCTTTGACATTTATTATCAACACTGTCGGCAGGCCCACGTTCCTGAATATTTGCCATCCTCAGAACAGCTGGGTTTATTTTGATGGATGTTCCGTTATTCACTGTGCAAACACAGCATCACTTTGGATGTGCTTTTCCAATGGATGAATATTCTGAGGGTTTATTATGCATGGGTGGTCTTGTCCATAACAAAATCCCTTGTCGATTTTGGTAGATTTCTACATTCACACGTTTGTTGCTCTGGAACTCATTTTGTTCACTAATTCTAACCTTTAGATCCCTTTATTCTCAAAAACCTTGTGATAAAATCAATACTTTTGAATTAAAATATTACCTATTTACGTATTTTAGTCTCCTTTCAGTTTTACTTTTGGGGTGTGTTGTATGCTCTGCATAATACATTATTGCATTAGTTCATTTTATGATTTGTAAAACTCATGCAGGTATATTGAGGATGAGCACATAGTTTTCTCATGAGAGGGGTATATGATATTATGATATTAAAAACTTGGAGGCCATCTTTTTTAAACCATCGATTTGACATTTACTATGTTTCGCAACATGCAAAATAATGTTTTCAAAAACAGCTTTATTAGGTATAATTCATATTCCATAAAATTCACTCATTCTGAGTATACAATCAAATGACTTTTAGCAAATTCACAGAGTTGTGCGGCGATCAGCACAATCCAATTTTGAAACCTTTTTATTATGCCAAAAGATCCCGTGTGCTTATTTGCAATCCCTCTCTTTTCCTACCTCCAACCCCAGGCAACCAGTGAGCTTTCTTTCTCTATAGATTTGTCTTTTCTAGACTTTGTGTATAAATGGAATCATCCAATATGTGGCTTTTTTCACTTAGCATATGCTTCTGAGGTTCACCCATGTTGTAGTAGGTATTAAAACTTCACACTGCAGGGGTGCCTGGGTGACTCAGTGGGTTAGGCCTCTGCCTTTAGCTCAGGTCGTGATCTCAGGGTCCTGGGATCAAGCCCCGCATCGGGCTCTCTGCTCAGCAGGGAGTCTGCTTTGCTCTCTCTCTGTCTGCCTCTCTGCCTACTTGTGATCTCTGTCAAATAAATAAATAAAATCTTTTAAAAAAAAAAAAAACTTCACACTGCAGGGGCACCTGGGTGGCTCAGTGGGTTAAGCCTCTGCCTTCAACTCAGGTCCTGATCCCAGGGTCCTGGGATCGAGCCCCACATGGGGCTCTGCTTGGCGGGGAGCCTGCTTCCCTCTCTCCCTCTGCTTGCCTCTCTGCCTTACTTGTGATCTCTGTCAAATAAATAAGTAAAAATTAAAAAAAACAAAAAAACACAAAACTTCACACTGCAGAATGGTAGTGCACCATTTGGGTAGTCCACCCTTCATTTATCTGTTTCCCAGTTAATGCTCATTTGGATTGTTTCCACTATTTTGGTTATTATGAACAATGCTGCGATGGACATTCATGTGGGTGTTTGTTTTTATTTCTCTTGGCAAGAAAATTTCCTAAGAGTGAGTTGCTGGGTCATATGGTAACTCCATGCTTAACTTTTTAAGAAACTGCCAAATTGTTTTCCAAGATGGCTGTACCATGTCACATCCTATCAGTTTTTCCACATCCTCCTCTTTAACACCTGATACCATCTTATCGATTATAGCCGTTCCAGTGGGTGTGGCTAGTATTTCATTGTGGTTTTCATTTGCTTTTCCCTAATGACTAATAGCAAGACTTTTCTCCATGTATACCTTCATTGGCGAAATACTTATTCAAATTGTTTGCTGATTATCTTTTTATACCTTTTCCAAAACAGGAATCCTTCATCGGGATGGGAATTATACGTTATACTTCTTTGAGCCCCAAATACTTGCCTGATACATGATAGGGTCATTCATATATTGGTGTCCCAAATGCCCAAAATGATGATGACAATTTCATATATTAAATGTAAAAGGAGTTTTGTATTTTATCTCATTGGTTCACAAATCCAAATGCCTACAGTCACCATGCTGGTAACATAAATGTGTAACCTGGGGTGACTTTAGGAAAATAAGGAGTAGTGAAGAGGGCAAGCCGTCCTTTAAAAAGACTTCTTTGTTCAATAAAAATAATCACTGTGCAGGAGAAGGAAGTCCATTTATCACTAGATTTGAGCCCCCCCCCTCCACCAGGAGATGCACACCAGGTCCTCCACCACTGAGCCTAATTCTGGAGAAGTCATCAAGCTACTCAGGGTGTGCTCCCCTCTATGATGCTATGAGGGTCTTCTCTGAGAGATTATACAATCTTCCATTGTCTTCTTTTCTCTGGCTTTCCACATCCATTTTGCTGCAACCAAAGGGATCTTCCCGCATGTGGCCATGCTGATGATGCTGGCACACTTAGAGCCCCCTCCAGACCCCTCATTACTCTTTAGGTCAGCTTGGAATGCTCCAGTGCCACCTGAGAGGGGAACAGATGGGAGTCTCTTTCCCTGGTGCCAGCACCCAGCTCCCTTTCTCACCACTAGCTCTTTGCCCTGTCTTTTCATTGTCCTGTAAGATCTCCTGGACTCCACTTCCCCCTTCAGCTGATAACTCCCACTGATCCCTCTCAGATCACTTCAATGCAGCCCCTCTAAAACCTTTCATAGGACCCCATTTTACTCTTGTCAGAGCACATTGCATATTTTATTGTAATTTCTTTTTTTCTTTTCAATTTCTCTGTTCCTCAAGGACATGGGTCATGCGGAACGTATTTACTGGTGTATTCTCAGTGATCAGAGCTTTGATTGCATAGAAGAACCCCAAAAGATCTCACAGCATGCCAAGTGAGTTGATGTATAAGGGGGTCTATAACATCACCTTGGGGAAGGACATCTTGGTGAAGAGTCAGTAAGCCTGAGTAGCAAGGATGTGATAAAATCCCTATATACCTGCCCACAAAGTTGATATCTGATTTTCACTCATAATTCTCCTCTGAGTTTGAAGCTTGGGGTCCATGTAGAATTTTGCTTAGCTTCAGGGTTACTGCAGGTGCTCAGTGAGATAGTATCTGGAGCCTGAAGATGAGAAATTGGATGGTGTGGCTCCAAGCTGGGGAGCCACCCCATGTGATCCAACAGGTCTGTTCTCTCTGGTTCATGTCTGTGTCCTTTAGTTACCCAGCACCTTCTTCCAACAGAGTCCTGGAGGGATTCTAAGTCACTTACGTAATATACCAGTTTCTCTGATATGCAAAGTGATGGTTACCTTACTAATTCATGGACTTAGTCCTCACCCAAGGAAACTCAGGGCTGTTGGAGATCCCTAGGTCCAAAAATATGACTTCATCTCATTTCGAAGGGCTGAGGTCATCTGCAAACTTGTAGGGCCATATGAATTGGCTTAACTTTCACTTGGAAAAGGAAGTTATGCTTCAGGCTGGAAGTTTTCAAGTGACTTTTTAAAACTTGACTTTGGGGGCGCCTGGGTGGCTCAGTGGGTTAAGCCGCTGCCTTCGGCTCAGGTCATGATCCCAGGTCCTGGGTTCGAGCCCCGCATCAGGCTTTCTGCTCAGTTGGGAGCCTGCTTCCTCCTCTCTCTCTGCCTGCCTCTCTGCTTACTTGTGATTTCTCTCTGTCAAATAAATAAATAAAATCTTAAAAAAAAAATAAATAAAACTTGACTTTGGGTGATATCTGACATTGGCATGCTATCTTGATGACTCGTCCTTAGGCTCCAAGCTTTGAGTGCCCCAGGAAATGAGAACTGAGGAGAGAATGTCTTTCCTTACACCCATCTTCCCTCTTTCTTGGGCAGGGATCAGGCCTCTTTTGTGGAGCTTGCCAGGTAGAGTCTCCAAATTCTAGGAAAGGTAAAACTGCCTATGATGTTGCTCTTTCGAATTGCCTCCTGTGGGGCTATTGGCAATACCACAAGGACATGATAAGTGGAGTAAGTTCTTCCCTTTGGTGTTAGGATTTCCTCGATCTCTGAACCCTAGAGTTAAAAAAAAAAAAAAAAGGCAGTGTGAGTAAAAGGGCTTCTGATCCCTCAGTCTTACTAATTTGCATGGGCTTAATTAATAATATTTTAACACTTCATTTACTTGGCATAGTTGTGGAATGAGAGCCTTCCTATTAAGTGGGTTGTTAAGGGATCTTACCCTGATAAGTATTAAAACATACACTTAATTATCTTTACAACTACAGAAACATACTTCTCTACCTTATTTACCATTTTGTAAAAACCACAATGGAATGCCATACTGATTACTTAGGCAAAGCATTAAAAAAACCCAGATATTACACGTGATTTAATGCATTTCTGTGGCCAGGGCTTCTGTGTTGTAGTTCATCCTTCACTAAAGAGCCCCAGGCAACTGGGCTTTTTTTTTCTTCCTAAATTCTGGGGGGGATGGGTCTTTTTTTTTTTTTTTTTAAGAGTTTTTAAGTCTCATTCATGTTGTCAGGTTGTGACTTCTCACTTCTTTCTGCTAATATTAGATCTCTTATGGCTATCCACTCTCCACACCCCTTTCAAATCTGTGCCTTCAAGTCTTACAATGGACTGAACAAGTAGACCACTGAGCTGATGAATCTTACATAAGAGTGATTAGGCGCAGAGATACTCTCCTAGGAGTCAAAGAGAGGAAATCTACTAAATAGAACATGTTATATCTGAGTTGGTTAGTTTTTAAAATTCTAGGCCTTTTTTCTTTTATGGGCAGTTTCTCCATGGAAATGATGTGTTCTTTCATTGTATCTGAGTGCTCAAAGTAAAGAATACAATTCTAGAATGAATTCAACATTGAGTTGTTTTCTACCTGTGAAGATGATGATGGAGAGACAGAGAGAAGATAAACATCACAGAGGTTCATCACAAATCAGTTTTCATCTTTTAGAAATCTAATTTTTTGCCTCACCCAGAGGTGATCAGACTGTAAAATAAATCACACTGACAGTATCAGTTTCTTGCTGTTGCTATAACAAATCAGTACAAACTTAGTGGCTTAAAAATATATATAACTTTTTATTAATTTACAGTTGGGAAGCCAAAAGTCCAAAATCAGTCTCGCTGGGGTAAAGTCAAGGTGTCTGCAAGACTAGCTCTTCCTAGAGCCTCTTGGGGGGGAATCTGTTCCCTTGTCTTTTTCAGCTTCCAGAGTCTGCTACATTCTTTGGCTCATGGCTCCTTCCTCCATCTCCAAAATCAGTACCTTCAGTCCTCTCTGATCATGTGACCTCTGCTTCCATCATTCCATCTCAGTCCCTGAGTCGGGGCATCTGGGCTCCCTCTTGTAAGAACATCGTGATTTCCCCAACCCCACCAGATAATCCAGGATAACCTCCCCATTTCAAGGTCCTTAACTTAACCACACCCACAAAATCTCTTTTGCAAGGTAAGGGGACAGATTCACAGGGTCTGGGAATTTGGAATTTTGATATATCTAGTAGGATAACTGGAATTACCTATTACTTTAGACACTCTCTTTCTGCCAGGGCACTGGCCAAGGGAGGAGACCAAATAATGGGAACTTGCTTGGTGAGTGTAGGCTTATACCTCGTCATGGCCAACAAACTACAGAAGCTTGGTAAATTGTCTTTGTATGCTGTGATACTTCTACCCAGCTAGGCAGTACTGGCTGTTAGAATTTTTTTTTTTAAATAGTTCTTGAGTTTTGGTATCCTGACAAACTCAGTCTCATTGGTTCTTCTTTCACTAGTTCTCATGGAGTCTATAACTTGCTGCTATAATTATGCTTTCTTGTGTACAAAAAAATGTGACAAAACTGTGTTAAATTAATTTTAATCTACATCCTACAGGCAGTTAAAATGCATTACTCAGAATCCACATTTTGGGGTGAATACTTAGCCTGTGAAATATCATAACAAGGAACCAACTCTTCTTTTTTACTTACTAGTTCAAATCTCTGAGAAACAGGAGGCAGGAAGTAATTCTTCATTGGTGCCATGAGTTGTTTTCAAGGTTAAGTGAATCCTTGGCTGGGTCTCAGTGCCTTTAGGGGATAAGGCATAGGACCCAGCAAGCCAAGGGACCTGCGATGGTTAGTGCAGAGCTCAAAGTCTAGAGCCATCTTAGTCCTGTACCCTTCTGCTTCAGGGAGGATGAAGACATCTCACCAGGACCTGGATGGGACTGTCTGCACAATACTGTTTTACCGGCCCGAGAGTCAAACTTTCATGTAAGATGCCTGTCAGAGGGCCCGAGAGCAGGTTGGGGACTTTCCTAAGCTATAAGAATAGGTCTCCTGACTGTTCGGCACCTGCTCCCTAGTAAATATTGCTACATTTGTCAGAAATTGGACTAAGTCTTGCTTTCTTTGTAATCTACTACCTGGTATTGCATCTCTGTGTGCAGAAGGTTGGGGTAGCAGGTCTTGGTGTCCCAACATCAGTGAGCATCAGCATCACACAGAGAGCTGGTAAAAATGAAAGTGACTGAGCCCCAACCCTGAGTCCCCAAGGCAGTAAGTCTCGGGGAGGGGGTTGAGAATGTTCATTGCTCCCAGGGTCCCAGCTGCTGTTGCTGCTGCTGGTTGAGGTCTGCTCTTTGAGAGCCACTTGCTCTGACTTAAACCAGCAAAAGCTAATTTTTTGCTCACACCACGTGTCTCCCATGGGTCTGTTGGAGGCTTTGCTTTGCGGCAGGCCTGATCTCACTTACAATCCAGGCTGATGGAGCGTCACTGCTTGTGGTATGTATGTGAAAAAGTCTTGGCAGGTATCATGCTGGTGATTAAAAGACTTCCAGCAGCTCACTCGCTAGAGCGGGTCACATGACTCAGCCCACCAAGGGATACGAGGAAGCACGATTCTACCCTGTGGCCCGGAGGGGGTTATCTGAAAGTTGGTAAAATAGCACTGATGATTATCACAGGTACTACCCAGCTCTAGCTGAGAGAACCTGGTAACAGCTGTGCAGTCAAACTGATTTTAATTGGTTCACAGTGCTTGGGATGATCTAGCTGAGGCCATCGTGGCTAAGTTTACCTTGATAATTGTTTCATCCTCTCAAATAGAATTGGAAATCGTACTGGCCTCATTGGTGCTGGATCTACACAGCATATCCAACTCAGTACCTCTTAGGTAAGTGGTTGATCCATCTCACCCCCATAACTCCCTTTTTTATTCTTAGATTCTGTTGCAGACATGGTACTTTCTGCCTTTCTCTTACATTTTAAAGATAGACTTGGCCTTGGAGGCTTGCGTCCCTGATGTGCTGTCTACAACCATGTAAGAACAAAGTCTGCGAATTTGGTCATCAGCAGTTTTCCTTCCTTCCTTCCTTCCTTCCTTCCTTCCTTCCTTCCTTCCTTCCTTCTGCAGCTTTGCAATCAGTTACACCATCTCTGAAATTGCAATGGCATAATGCATAATTTAAGCATAAACAAATATTGGCTCAGAAATTATTTCTCAAAACCTCTTTTTGAGTCACCACTTCAACAAAAACTCCTGTCCAACACTGTCCTCTTTCTGATTATTAATTTCTTTTGAAGCAGCCAAAGACAGTAGTTAAATCTTCACCAAAGGACACCCCATAAGGGAAAATGACTGGGTGAGGACTGCTTGTTTTCTATTCTTGGGTTCAATCACTTCAGCTCATCAGGGAAATAAAACTGTCAGCACAACATCTCTGGGCACAGAGGACATGCGTAGGGTATGCGATTCGAAGGATTGCCTTAGGCTAAAGCCACTGTGTAAGCTTTAATTAACTGGGACAGCCAGGGGCAGGTGCTGTAGAAAGGAACATGATCATTATTAATGTTAATTTTTTATGTGAATATTGGGGAACTCCTGGATGCATTGCTTCATAATTAATTTTCTTATAAGTTATGAATGTTCTAGGCTATCCCCTAAAGGAGGGCTGGAGAGAGCAACTCATTTAATTCAGTTTAACTTTTAGAAACTCTTCTTGGAGTCAAGTATTTATGACTATAGTTGAGTTTCCCTTTCTTGTGTGGCTTTCTAGAGCCTAGCATAGCTTTGCTTTAAGGTGGGAATGGCTAATGACTACTGCTAGGGTTTTCCGGAATAGTTTAAGTTCCTTGGGCACATTTTTAGGCTGCAAGCTGAAGCAAGATGAACGGAACTTGCGACTGAGTTGGAGTTTGAATCAGTTATGGCAGGAAATACACAAGTATTTGTCAATCAAATAAATGTTTGCTTTTTTTTTTTTTAAGTTGAGGTTATCCTGATCATTGGTTTTAGTGACATCAAAGTGTTTTGCCTTATGAAAATATTGAATATATTCTAATATTTTATTTTCTTTAAAGTTGAATTTGTTTGCCTTCCTATTGTTAACACTGATATTTTTATTGTTCCTTACCACAAATCTTTAAATGGGAACAGGTAGGGCAAGCTGCTTCTGTTTGCCCCATGGCTTAGAAACCTGGCGATAAGACCATTTTTAGTTGAACCAGATTTTCAGGTAGGACAGAACTGCTAGAATTCAACAGGAGCCCTGGGCAAGGCTGAAGTCAACCCTAGGGGTGAATGGGATGGGGGAGAGCTCAGTGGCGCAGAGAAACAAGTGTTCTTTAGAGCACATGACTCCTTTTGTAAAATGAGGACAGTTAGAGAGATACAGGATATCATAGGATATTAAGATTAAACGGTATAATATGCAAATAGCAGCATAAGAGAAAGTACTTGGCTGGTAGTAAACTCTGAGTAGAAGTTGACTTTTATTTATAACTCTCTTCCCTATTCCTTTTTGCACAAATAAATAAGTAAATAATCAAGCAACAGGGGTACACTGCTGTCTTGCCTTCAGTGGTAAGACATTATGGGGCCCACAAAGAAACATCAGAATCTTCTCTGGAAAGATTCAAAGCCATTGGCAAGATGAATCATAAGCGATGACTTAGAAAATGTAGGACAAAAAGAAATTCTCGTCGGTTCTCAAATAAGTATCGTACAGAATGTGCATCAGAGAAGTCCAGGAGGGGGAGAAGTGACTCTGGAGTCAAGTGGTCTGGAAGGAACCCATGGTTTGGATGGGTCCAAAATCATGCTGATGGAGGTGATGGCGGGGAGGGGTGTTGGAGTACTAGGTAGGGAAGGGCAGTAAGATTTAAAGCACAGAGACAAGAAAGTGTCAAGAGACAAGAAAGAGACAAGAGCAGTATATAACTTAGTTTTTTGGCAGGAAAGTACTCTACTGGCAAGTATTTAGTGACAAAAAGTTGTGTTAGAGTCCTTTTAGGGTGGACCCTTGCTGACGTAAGTACGATTTTGTTAGAACCACTTTTGCAAACAAGATTGAAAATATGACCACTAACATTTTAGTTGAGAGTGCACATATTTGATGCTTTACTATGTTCAGAATATGGTCATTAATATGATCTACTCATAAATAGAATCAACACAGTGTAAGTCCACAGGCATATGGTAAGTTCTCCAGAGAACCCTTTCATACCATCTCTCACTGGTTTTTAAATAACATTCTATGCTAACCAGATATTATACAGTATTTATCTGATATCATATAATAGTTATCCATTGTGATAAATTGCTCATTCTTGGCACTGGCTTTATTTGGCCCATGGGATGTACTTATTGACCTGGCAGTAGAAAACATTCAGTTTTGGATCAATATATAAGTATTACATCATATTACATTTAATTACCTATCAAAATGTATCTACTGTTGTCATAGCTTGTCACTTTTGGGGGGCTGCTGATGCTAAAATAGTATTGAACATCTTGAATAATTCATATATTCTTTACTTTGTCACTTTTATTGAACTCTTCAAAGTACTTCAGATAATTTTCACCTGTAGTGTGGAATTATTTTGTGTAGTTTGATGGTTATAAAAAGCATCTAGAGCAGCATCTGTATCCCCAGTGGCAAAGTTGATGTTTTTGTAGGATTAAAATATTTTTTTCATAAAGTAACCAACTAAGCTTGCATCTAAGAGACATGTGCTGATGACAAATATTTCTTCTTTTTATATTTTGTGCGTGTGTATGTGGGACCACCATCAAGAATTAGAGTAAAAGAGGAAGGAAGGAAGGAGGAATATAATCCAGTGAAACTGTATTTGGATAGTTCAGATGTCCTGGATGTATAGGAGGGTTTTTTTTTTTTTCATTTTGTCAACATTTTATTATGAAAAATTTTAAACATATAGGAAATGTGAAATAATTTTTAAAAGATCTTTCTTTTTTTCTTTCTTTCTTTCTTTCTTTCTTTCTTTCTTTCTTTCTTTCTTTCTTTCTTTCTTTCTTTCCAGAGAGAGAGCACAAGCAGAGGGAGTGGCAGACAGAGGGAGAGGAAGAAGCAAGCTCCCCAATTAGCAGAGAGCCCAATGTGGACTTGGTCCCAGGACCCAGGGGTCATGACCTGAGCTGAAGGCAGACATTTAATCAAATCAACTGAGACATCTAGGTGCCCCAATGTGAATAATTTTAAATAAGCATCTCTACATCCACCACCTAAATTGTACCATTAACATGCTACTGTACTTATTTTATCAGATGTTTATCCATCCCTCTACCTGCACGTGTACAGAATTTAATTCTATGTAGGGGATGACCACGTCAACACTCTACAGAGCTCTAGTTGTTTAGCTTTATGCTCACCATGTTCCCATGTGTTCCAAGCAAGACCAATGGGACAGATTAGAAGAGTCAGTTCATTTGATCAAAAAATCCTTCTTGAGCATGTTCCCAGCATGATTCTGTGGAGCTGTACGGGCTTAGCTATGTAACAATCATCTGGGGAGCTTGTTAACTTGATTTTCTCCTAGCTTTCATTCCCCAAAATTCTTAGTCCATAAATTCAGCACAAAGACTTGAAATCTGTATTTCTTCTGCAAAGTCTTTCAAAAGGCGTCAAAGATGATTTTAACATGTGGTTGGATTTGGAAACCATTGAGCAAAGAAGTATATCTTACAGTCTTTGGAGAAGGCAAGACATTTTTTGGGGAAAAGTCAATAATTCAATATGTAACCAAACATTAAATTCCGTAGTTTACATTCTAAATACTAGAGACTTTCTGGGAATGGAAAGACCAGTGTGGGCTAGAAGACTGGTCATCATTTCATGGATGACAAGAGGCTTGAGAGAATGATAGGGTAGTACTGAGGAGATAGGGAGTTAATAGTTTTGGGAGGGTGACATGCTAGAGAGGCAGAAAATGTAAATTCCTGAAGAACTTTCAGAGAACAGTCTTGAAGGTCTATAGCCCCTCTTTTACAATGAAGACACACTGATTTTAACACACACTAGGGTATTTAGAACTCTTCCCATGGAAAATTATAGACATTGAATTCATCCATACCTTAGGACGAAAGGGGAATTTTCTGGAAGGCTTGAAAAGCTATGGGAAGGCAGGGGTATGGACACTGATGGATGTGAAGACAGATCCCACTGGGGCTCTCTCTTGTCATTTCTCATTTCAGTTACGCTCTGTATTGGCCTCATTCATTCAGACTGGCTTCTTCTATATGGTAACCAATCTCCTTCTATCCTTTCCTTTGTCCAACTCTCATCATTAACCCTCAGGCACGGACACTGGGGCGGACACAGGGGTGAGTGCAAAAATTACAAAAACAAAAATAAAAAGCAGAGTCTCTGCTAAGGACATCGCAGGGGCCAGGAGGGTTGGGGAGCTCTTTGGTAGGCCTGAGACAGCCCATTTGTAGATGTGGGCTGTGAAGAGTTCTGTCCCATAGGAGAGGACAGTGAGGGCAGGGGTGATTCTGTAGCCTGTGTGAGGTGGGCCATGCATCATTTCCATGCTATTTCAAAATTCTATTCCCTTTCCTTCCCTCTGTTTTGTGGAGTCTACTCAGTTCTGTCTAGGCTGCCTCTTTAGGGTGCTGGTTGCTCGCCTCCGAAGCTCTTCTAGGCTGTTCTCTGAGTAGCACCCGGCTTGCTAAAAGGCGCTGGATCTCGAACAAGTCATAATAGTTTCTGACAGGATCTTTCTTTTGAAGGAAAAATGTGAGAAAGCAAAGGGGATAAAAATGTCTTTGTTTTCACTGAAGCATAGTCAGAATGAATAATTAAGAAATTGATACTGAATTCAGCAGCATTATCTGAGCTGTTAGTCAAAAGAAGGTGGATGAGGGTGTGGGTGTGTTTGTGTTTCCAGATGACAGGTGGAAGTTCCTGAGTCTGTTTCTGTTCATGGCTCCATGCAATGGTGGGATGAGGACAAAACTCTCTCCTGAGTAAGAGCTATCTTTCCAAAATGACACACTTAGAACAGGTAAATGGCTACCCCATTGTATGGTTTCAGGAAAGAGACAGGGTTCTAAGTCCAAAATAACACCCTTAACCCAATGTTCAATATCAAAATACTTTTGTCAGAGAGCCCAAATACTTTCTTCTACCTTTAAAAAAAGAGACAGACACAAATATTTCTGGAAGAGTTAAGACACTGATGGAAATTCATGTTAAAATGTTCATAAATCTTATCAAATGATTTCCTGAATTTTTTTGTTGGGTGAGGCGTGTGCACGTGCGTGTTTGCGTCTGTGTGTGTTAATTAGTTGCGGGACCTCAAATTCTGCCTAATACACAATTTTTGCCTGGAGCTGATTACGATATTAAGTTTTCATTCTACTTCACACCAGATGCAACGCATGCTTTTGAATGGGAATTCTGTCTGAAAAATAATAACATAGCGTCAGACACTGGAGGGTCTCAGAATATTTGTGGCTTTGACTATTTTAACAATTTGTTTGGTATTAGCGTTCTGCGAGGCTAGTTCTCTCAAAACTTAATTCTTTTTAACAAGCACAGACGAGTTAACTTTTTTCTCTCAGATTTCTTGTTGAATAGCAGAGAAAAGTTCAACACTCCTTTCCCAATGTGATATCTTTCACTAGAGTGTTATCTGCTTCAAATGACAACGTTTGGATGCAATTCAAATCAGATAAGGCCTGTTGTTTATTTAAGGCCCTTTAAGAACATGGCCGATTAGAGACCTGAATAATAGGCACATCACTGAGGTTTCCTAGAAAGGGCTCAGTAATGGGGTTTTGGAGCTCCCATTACAAAGCATGGCGGGTTGCCTGTTTTTAAAGGAATGTTTATTTTTGGAAATCTATGATTCTCTTGTTAGCTTCACACTCCTTTGCTTATAGGTGGTTCCAAAGAAATTTGAGCTCTTGACAGGCTATTTTTTTTTTTAAGATTTTATTTATTTGGGGCACCTGGGTTGCTCAGTGGGTTAAAACCTCTACCTTTGGCTCAGGTTGTGATCTCAGGGTCCTGGGATCGAGCCCCACATTGGGCTCTCTGTTCTCAGGGAGCCTGCTTCCTCCTCTCTCTGCCTGCCTCTCTGCCTACTTGTGATCTCTGTCTGTCAAATAAATAAGTAAAATCTTTTTTTTTTTTAAAGATTTTATTTATTTATTTGACAAAGAGAGAGAGACAGCCAGAGAGGGAATACAAGCAGAGGGAGTGGGAAAGGAAAAGCAGACTCCTGCTGAGCGGAGAGCCCAATGTGGGGCTCCATCCCAAGACCCTGGGATCATGACTGAGCTGAGGACAGCTGCTTTACCTACTGAGCTACCCAGGTTCTCCTTGTCAGGCTATTTCTATGAAGTCACCTACTTTTTTTTCCCTCACAGATTGTTTGCAAGAAAGAATTATAATTAAAAATTTTTTTTAAAGATTTTATTTATTTATTTGACTCAGAGAGAGAGCACAAGCAGGGCGAGTAGCAAGCAGAGGGAGAGGGACAAACAGGCTCCCCACTGAGCAGGGATCCTGAATCAGGGCTCAATTCCAGGACCCTGGGATCATGACTTGAGACGAAGGCAGTCGCTTAACTGACTGAGCCATGCAGGAGCCCCTAAAAATAGGTTTAATGAAACTATACTCTGCACGATTCAACTAACGTCAAATCAAGAGTTCACCAAATTTCTGTTCATAAATTACTTTGTCAATTTATTCAGTATACATTTATTGAGGGCTTACTATGCGTCGAACACCACCGTCAGATGTGACAGATAAGTTCTCTACTCTTGTTTGACGATACACAAATAGGCAAATTCCTATGAGCTCACACACACACACACACACACCCCTTGAGAATTACCTCAAGGTGAAGGGCTGAGTAGTGACCGTGCCAGCATCTTTCTTCAGGGTGCTAAAGACAGTCACTTTGGAGAGGGACCACTTACTCGTGGTGTGTATGACCAGACGGAGTTAGGCTTGTAAAGACCTAGGGAAGAACATTCAAGACAGAGAGAAGAATTGACTCAAAAAGTTCCCAAGATGGGCATGGGCTCGGCGTGTTGGAGGAGGAGAAAACAGGTCTGTGTGGCAAAAGCTTACACGGGGAGGTTCAGAGAAGTGGGCGGGGTCCAGATCCCCAGATCATGGACAGTTATGTAAGTCAGGGGAAGAAATTTAGGTTCTAAGTGCAATGAAAAGCCATTGGAGAGTTTTAAGCAGTGGTATGGTATAATCTAATTTAATTTTTCTTTAGAAAATGGATTATAGGAAATAAGAATGGAAGTCAGGAAATCAATTATGAGAGAAGCATAGTAATCTAGGCCAGTGGCTTCCATGCAGAGTGCTAGACCAGAGAGGGTATGGGGTGATCTCTTAGGCTGGAGAAAGAAAATATTAGGGGTGTGTGTGTGTGTACATATGTGTGTGCATGTGTGTGTATGTATACATACATATGTATGTATGTGTATATGTGTGCATTACATATGTGGACACATTACAGTTTTTTCTTTAAGACTTTCTATTTCCATATTATATAATGCATAATATATAAATACCACCATACGTATCTTATTCAGAAATAAATCAACATGTGTAATGGGTGTGGATGTGTTCAAAAATATTTTCTTGGTACAGGTATGATCCAAAAGTTTGGAAGTCACTGTTCTAAGTGTCAGGTGATAATGACTTGCATTTGGTGGTGTAGTGGAAATGGAGAGCAGTAGATGCCTTTGGGATAAGGTTTGACAGTAAAAGTAACAAGACCTAGGATGCCTGGTGGCTTAGTTGGTTGAGTGTCTGGCTCTTGATTTTGGCTCAGGTTATGATCTCAGGGTTGTGAGATCGAGTCCCACGTCAGGCTCCGTGCTCAGCATTGAGTCTGCTTGAAATTCTCTCTCTCCCTCTCCTCCTCCTTGCCCAGCCCCCGCCGCCCTGTACCCTGCTCCTGCTTTCTCTCTCTCTCTCTCTCTCAATCTCTAAAAAAAAAAAATGAAACAAAACAAAACAAAAACCCAAAAAACAAAATAAACAAAAAACCCCCAAAACAAACCACACAAGACCTATTGAACTGGGTTGTGCTGCAGGGCGGGGCTAGTTATGGCTCAAGACACAGCCCTGTGCTCAGGGGGCCTCGTAGTGCTGCATTTTCTTCACTGGGGATCGGGCATGGAACAGTTTTCAAGTTTCTGTTTACGTGCCACGTTCACACACAATATGGCTCCCACTTCCTCAAGACAAAATAAATGTCTCTTCATTTCAGGGCCACTGCTGCACAACATTGGGGTCACCATTAGCTTTATAATCTCTGGAGTTGTGCGGCGGCAGGACAAACGGTTCAGAGTTACACACTGAAAAGATGCTGTGAAGGGGTGTCTGTGTGTGTGTGTGTGTGCGCACGCTGGTGTGTGTGAGTGCACACGTGCACGTGTAAGCAAGCACGTATCTTTAAGTCTTTTCTCACAGAGTGACTTGGTTTAGGTCTGTTCCCCTGCCCGCCTCCGAGATGAGGGTCTTTACTTGAGACTGTAGAGACCAGGGGATATATTAAGACTAATCAACGACTTTACAGCTGAGAGCTCAGGTCTCTCGGAAAAGCAGACTTGCAGTGGGGTCTGGAGCCTAGAACTGAGGCTTTCACTGATTTTTACCGAGGATGCTTATAAAAGACTGAGACCCCGGGGTGTGGGGATGCCCACATGTCATCTATTTTTGCGTTTTGTCAGGCTCGATGGAACATGTAATACCTGTTCTCCTCTTATTCCGACCCCCAAATAACCCACCCATGTGAAAGGCATTTGTGAACTACGTTAATCTTATTGACAAATTTGTCCCCAGAAGATATTTGTCCTTTCCTGCGTCCATGCTTATCCCTGCATTCGGAGAAACTTGCCCTCACACAGACCTGGACCTGGCTTTCCCTCACTCCTCCTTCTTTACCACACAAGCAATTTCCATCTCTACCACACAGCGTGCCGGGTGCTCTCACATTATCGTCTGGGCAAACCAGATCCCTCAGTGAGATGGAATCCATGCACCAACTCCTACAAAGATAAATCTCTTTATGTTGTTGTAAGGAGTTTGCAATCATTGTTACATGTTACCAGTCATGTTGTTACTACGATAAAATGAATTCCGAATGACTGACCAACAAAGGAACTGTTGGAGTACAATCTGTATTTACATTAGACACTGTCTTTTTCTTTTAATGAGGGAATGTAGTCTTCAGTGAGTTACTGAAAACACAGAGTATTCTCTTTATCCTGGGGTGAAGAACACAAAAGTTTTCCTAAGAAACAGGAAAATTATCTTTTATAATATTACGATGTCCGAGTTTCTCATGGAAAACAAAGCACTGGGTGAGCTGTTAAAATAGGTTTTCTTATTCCAAAAAGGAGACTTACAGTAAGCTAGAGCCATTTTTTTTTTAAAAGATTTCATTTATTTAGTTGACAGAGATCACAAGTAGGCAGAGAGGCAGGCGGTGGGGTGGGGGTGGGGGCGGGGGGTGGACATCAGGCTCCCCGTGGAGCAGAGAGCCCAATGCTGGGCTCAATCCCAGGACTCTGAGATCATGATCTGAGCCGGAGGCAGAGGCTTTAACCCACTGAGCCACCCAGGCGCCCCAAGCTAGAACCATTTTTAAGAGAGGCACAGAACCATTCATTATTTTTTAGCAAAAAGCACGAGAAGAACTACTCCATCATTTTGAGGCCATTGTTTGTGTTGGGAGGAAACTGAGGCTCGGATTCTGGGTTTGGTCTGCAATATTGGGAAAGCAGCAGAGACAAAACCTCTGCACTCCAGCAACTGAAAAATTAGCCTGGGAAAATTGAATATATATGCACAAAATGACTGAAAATGCTTGATGGTTAGAAGCCAAGCAGAAAACGCATCACTTCCCCTGACAAACCCCGTTTGTGTGTAGCCTGATTATAAGACCACAGCTGTTTGTCAGCACGGGAGTTTGAGTTAAAAAACGAAAGCACAGGTTGAAAATGTAAAATCTTCAGGTAGAGGGAGGCCACTTCTCAGGCTCTCTACCTGCCACATGCGTTCTGCATACTCTTATAAATACCTGAAGAATTCCCCACCTGTATCCGTTTTCTTTTGCTGCTATTAAAAAATTGCCACAGGGGCGCCTGGGTGGCTCAGCTGGTTAAGTGTCCGACTCTTGATTTTGGCTCAGGTCATGATCTCAGGGTTGTGAGATCGAGTCCTGGGACTGGCTCTGTACACAGTGAGAAGTCTGTTTAAGATTCTCTCCCTCTGCCCTCTGCCCATTCAGGAGCTCTCTCTCTCTCTCTCTCTCTCTCTCAAAACAAAAACAAAAACAAAAAACCCCCCAAACTCAGTGGCTTAAAATACACAAATCTATTAATTTCTAGTTCTGGAGATGGGAAATCCAAGTTCAGTCTGAGGTAAAATCAAGGTGGAGCAAGGCTGCGTTCCTTCTTGTCTCTAGAATCTGTTTCCTTGTCTTTTTTAACTTCTAGAAGCCACCTGTGTTCTTAGCTGGAAGCATCATCCTCTAACTTGAAAACCAGAGGCATAGAATCTCCAAATCTTTCTCTCTGTCCTCTGCTGCTTTCGTCACATCTCCTTCTTTCTTGCTCTGAAGCTCAAGCCTTCCTCTCATGTAGAGGCTTCTGATTAGATAAGGCCCACCCAGACAGTCCGGGATAATTTTCCTATCTCAAGATCTTAGTCACATCTGCAAAGTCCCTTCTGCCACAGCAGGGGACACATTCTCCGGTTCTGGAGATGAGAGTATGGGCATCTTTGAGAGCCATCACTCTTTGTACCGCATCGGTTTTCCATTCAGAAGCTGGACTTTTATCCAAAAGCTCACTTTCTATGGTGAGAAGAGTGAGGCATGTACCTCAGAGGACAAATTAAAGGGAGTACCAAGACAAACAAAAAAAAAAGTCAGTAACCAAAATAATATTTTAATGAAATATTTTTAAAAATTAAAATTTCAAAAATCGATACCAAAGTTTTAAATATAGACTTTAAATTTTTCCTTTGGCTCCAAAATGGCCCCACATGACAGTATCCTTTGCTTAATTAGCAAAAACAGGCAATCCAGGCTACATGAATGAGATGCGCTGGTGTGGAACTTGGATTTAGAAAGAATAACCAAAGGAAGCCGGGGTCTGGCAGGTGTTTTTCTTGCTGGTGTGGTTGGGCAGCTGGCAACTGAGGGGGCAGGGGTAGAAAGTGTGCTGGCCTCAGAGGTGGGAGCTGCTGGGCAGGGGCCATGGCTTTGGGAAATTGCTAGTAGCCTTTGGGCCACGGGTGGTGTAATTTAAATGTGACTCAGCCGAAGATTCTGGAAGCTACCTATTATTGGTTAAATCCCTTTTCTACTGAAAAGGCCAATTTGCTGTTGTTGGTGACTAAGAATGCTGAGTAATGTGATTTATCACAATAAGGACTGTCTGATTTGGTTGGGACAGCCAAATCAGACTCACAGCCAAGCACCCATGTTTAAAGAGCAGCATGGCAGTGACTTCACCAAGGAAATACAATGTGGACACCTCACCCCAAAACCCGAGCCTAATATTCCCCAGAATCTAAAAATAAAATCGTTACCACTCAGTTCCTTACCTGGGTATTTCCCTGGTTCTGAATTAGTAGCTTATTCAGGATTTTATTAGTAATAAAATGATACTGACTTTTTCTTTGCTTACTGGATAACAGATCAGTTCCTGTTGCAATCATATGCAAGATACTGGAAGGTCCTTTCTGATGTGAGCTTCCGTTCTCTCTCTCTCTCTTTCTGCATTTTAAACAGAGGTAGAATTATGATTCCAGATTTCTAGGCCTTATCTTCCACTTCCTAACTTAGCTGGTCTTTCTTTGGCAGGTCAAAGATGGTACTGTGGTAGTTTACTTCAACATCTTCAAGAGGCTACCTGGCTTGTGTAGCTACATTTTGTTCTTTCTAGATTCTTTCTTTGTTAAAAGATTTCTTATCTTTTGTCCAAATCTATTTAGTTGAACTGACCATGTATTAGAATCAACTGTACATTCAGAAAATAATTCCTTTCATCTGATCAGAGACTGAAGGGTTCTCGTTTAAAGTGGCGAAGTAGAAGGACCCAGAACTCACCTTCTCCCACAGACACGCTGAATCATTCACTACATACAGAATCATTTCCTCTGAGGGGACAAACACAGGAAGAGAATCATGACTGATATCACATCATAACTCTGTGTATCGTGGAAAATAACAGATAAAAAATATTAAGCAAATGTGGAGAATACTAATCAAGGTAGTTGAGGTGAAGTGAGCCATCAGCTACTTTTCTGAAAGTTTGGATAACATGCTGTGACGTTTTGGCAAGTTTTAGGGCAGTGAAAATTAGCTGAGAACAGCCGTCAGGCTCTGGCTGTCAGCGGCTCCATCTCTAGGAGGGTGAAATCGTAGTTCTCACATGCAAAATCAGGGGCCCTCTAGCACTCCTTCCAGACTGACTTTTTCACTCCATTATTTCCCTCCAGTGCTTGAACCCCGAAATCACTATGGTTTAAGGTGGTTTTTTCTCGGTTTAACAAATAGGATGATATAATCTATGACTGTGCCCATCTGTGGAAAATATCCTTTCTTTGACCTCTTTTGAGGGAAACTGCCTAGTTTGTTTATGGGGTACTGACACTGCCATCTGTATTACCAAAGATAAAAGAAAAACAGTGTATGGCTTGCCTTCTAGGAGCTCAAGTTTTAATTGGAGAGTGCAAGTTTTTATATTTTATTTAAATTGTTTTTAAATTTTTTATTTATTTCTTTGAGAGAGACAGAGAGAAAGAGAGAAAGTGAGTGGTGGGAGGGGCAGGTGGAGGGGGAGAAGCAGACTCCACGTGGAGGGGGAAGCCCAACGAGGGGGTTGATCTCAGGACCCTGAGATCATGATCGAGTCCAAGGCAGACATTTAACCAACCGACCTACCCAGGTGCCCCTGGAAGTTTTTATTTAAGAAAAAAATATGGAGTAAGATATGAGAATGTATGGAATCAAGTGCAAAATGTTGGGGTACAAACTAAGAATTACATCATTTAAAGGTTTAGACATTTATTTAGATAAATGGCAGTCAGAGGGGGCCATCTGAGAGGGCTTTCTTGCAAATGATTATGGTGTAGACTTCTTTCCCCTTTCCATGGGAGAAACTTCAAAACTGAGAATGTGAACTAAAGAATATGATCTGAATTAAATTCAGATTTAATTGAGATTATGAATTAAAGAAGGCTGGAACTGATAGCATAAGAAGCAGGAGGTTATCAGCTTGGACTGATCTGAGAAAATAAAAACCACGTAAGGTATTTCCAGCACATAGGATTTAATATGGGGAACTAGATTGTCAAATTATTGGAAAGGCTGGAGGAGCCTGAGAGGGAAGGGTGTTTCTGGAGATAAAGGGCCTTAGGGGGCTGCTGTCCGTCCTGCACTCCAAGCCCATCCACCCCAAGCTGCCTGCCATGGTCTCTTGCTTCCACCTGGCCCAGGTGTCCTGGGGGGACCACAGGTGCTGGTAGCTGCTCCTCCCGGAGGAGGTCGTGTTCCTCCTCTTTTTCTTCCTCCCTCTAACCTCCTGTGAAACCTCCTTTGGCAAGACCTACCCTGGAAACCCCCTGGTAGAGGAATCGTGCGATGCAGTTTCCAGCCTTCTAGCTCCTGCTCGAAACCACCAGACACTACCTGGCTGTAACAAGTGCGGGGAGAGGGGAGAAGCATGATGCCGGGGCCGTTTTCAAGAGGTTTTTCCGGTGGTGGCTGAAGTCTCATGTTCCTGACAATGCTTTTTTTCTTTCTTTTTCTCTCTCTCTTTTTTTTTTTTTCTTTTCTCACTCACACAGTCTCCCTTTGGGTTTGGTTTTTTTCCCTTGTCATGTTGTCATATTAACATTATACGCATGTTTTATAGGACTAAGTTTTGCCTCCCTAACTGAATTTTTAAAGATTGGGAAGACAGCTTTATTGATTAACAAAGAACTTGTTGTGGAGGGAACAAAATTCTCTTTGCAGGGCCGATGACAGAGCAGTGAATGAGACATTTATAATCTATTCTTAAGGAGCTGGGAGTCTAGCAGGGGAACCTGAGAATAAAGAAATAAATGCCTACTTCCTATTACTTGGTGACAAATGCTGTGAAGAAAAACAAAGTAGAGGACAGTGATGGAGATAGGCAGTGTGGATGGGAGAGGCTATTTAAAAAAAAAATATTTATTGGAGAGAAAGTGAGAGACAGAGAAAGAGAGAGAGAGAGTGTACAAGTGCGGTGAGGGACAGAGAGAGAAGCAGACTCCCCGCGGAGCAGGGAGCCTGATGCGGGGCTCCATCCCAGGACCCCAGGATCATGACCTGAGCTGAAGGCAGGCGCTTAACCTACTGAGCCACCCAGGCGCCCCATGGGAGGAGGCTATGTTATACTGGTGGCCAGGGATAGATTTTCTGATAAGGGGACCTGTGAGATATGAGAGAGGGAGCCAGGAGCACATCCCCAGGGAGGGAACTTTCCAGCAGGACACAGCAAACAGAATTGAGACAGGAGCTAGCAGGACACGTTAGAGGAAGAGCAAAGTGTCCAGGGAATGGGGGAAGAGAGAGTGCTGGAAGGTGGCAAGAGATGTGGTCAGCATGGGAAGGGGAAAGGGAAAAGAAAGACATAGATCTTTCATTTTCCTCCTAGAGTTTGTTTCAAGATGTTTAACTCCTGTCTTCAAACCCAACACCCACCTCCCCAGACATGAGCTTTTCCCCTTTGGTCGTTTCTTTTTTCCCTCTCTGATGTGAGTCTGTCTGTAGCAACATTTATTTTCCCTTTATTAAATTGCAAAGACCACTTTCCAGAATGAGGTAGATAGATCGGCCTTTCCTGCAGGCAGGTTGCCTTAGCAACAGGGCAAATCTTACCCATTTCAGCGAAACCTTATCAATAAAGCCGTCTCACATGAGACTAATGTTCACATCATTAAACGCTGGCTCTGCTTTTCCTCCGTTCCTTAACCAGGGTACTTCTTACCTTGCTAATGAGGTGCGTGCACAGTGACTAAGTTTCTTCACAGGAGCAGACACCAGGAGAGCCCAGTAATAGAATGCTCCTTAGCAGTCACTGTAGACGACCCCAAGTTCCCGTATCGCTATGGCTTCCTCGTTCCACCACAGCACCTGCTGATCCCCCGCGGACAAAGGCGTGTGGTTTCCACGTTGAACACTCGGTATCTACTTAGACTTCCCGGTATCCATCACCCGGAAGCCTCACGCAATAACAAGGCCGTGTCTCGAAGCAGGAAGAGTGTACCCAGTCTTGCCAACTGCAGTCTACGAATGAACAGGTGTGTGGGTCCCTGAAGGGGCAAAGAAAGCAAAAGCAAAAAAACCCCCCAAAACTCAAAAAACCACAAAACCCCAAACCTCTCAAACCTTTCACTTAATGCCACTGAGGTACATTATAGAATTTACGGTAAGAAATAAGTATATAAACTAAGACTTTTTTGTTACAATAAATTATATTTATGAGAAACTTTTATGAGAATATTTATGAGAAATCTAACAAAGAAGTTCAGAGAAACAATATATATTTACACACACATACACACACACACATACATGTGTACCTAGATACATCTGTCTATGTCTCTATCTATCTCTGTATCTATCTATGTATCTATCATCCATATTTGTCATCCTCTACATCTATCTATTGATCGATTGGTTGATTCACCTATGGGAATAGGCTCCCATGAGTGTAGGGGCTGGCAATACTGAAATTGGTAGGGTAGGTTTGTAGGCTGGAAATTCAGGTAAGAGTTGATGTTTTATTTTATTTATTTTTTTTAATAAAGATTTTATTTATTTATTTGACAGAGAGAGAAATCGCAAGTAGATAGAGAGGAGGCAGGCCGAGAAGGGGGTGGGGAAGCAGGCTCCCTGCTGAGCAGAGAGCCCGATGCGGGGCTCCATCCCAGGACCTGGGGATCATGACCTGACCTGAAGGCAGAGGCTTAACCCACTGAGCCACCCAGGTGCCCAAGAGTTGATATTTTAGTCTTGAGTCTGAATTCTGCACGGCATCAGGCCAGAAGCAGGCAGGTTTTCTATGTTACCGTTTTAGGAGAATTCTTTCTTCTGATGAAATCTCGGTCTTTGCTCTTAGGGCCTCCAACTGATTAGATGTGGCCTATCACTTTATGGAGAGTAAACCTCTTTGCTCAAAGTATATTGATGTAAATGTTAATCACATCCATAAATACCTTCACGGCAACACCGAGACTGGTGTTTGACCAAGCAACCGGGTCCTAGAGCCTAACCAAATTGACGCATAAGATGAACCATCACAGGGCTTAAAACAAGACATTTGATTTTGATAGCTCTGTTTTCTAAGGGCAATTTCATTTTTAAAAATGTGAGGGAGTAAAAGGAAGTGAAACTAGGATGTAGAAGAAATATGGGAGCTAGAATAAAAGTGATTCTAATAATCTTAGCAACTTCCTTATCCTTCTTTTAATTTCCTTAATTATAAAACTTTTATATGGCAAAACCATTACAGATGTATATTCAGTAAGCTGATGAATCAGAATTTGCTTTATAATTATTTTATATGGTACCATCAAGTTAAAAAATAATCTTGTACTTTGACAACAGAAAACTACTACATATCCTGGATAAAATTAAAATCTGTATAATTTGAGGCTTTTTCAGCTCAGATAATTAATGCCTTTCATTAACGTGGTATGGTCTGATTAAAACAAGTAATAATTGACTTTGACAATAAAAGTGTAGAAAGGACTAATATCAATGAATTAACTCATGTGGGGTTTCAACACTATAGGGATGTCTCTCTCTATAGCTGTGTGGCTAGAGCTTAGATATATTTATGCAATCTTTTATGATGGTCAGTTTCCATCATTAGATGATCTTCTCCTGCAAAGCAGGACCCCTGACTTCCATGTCTTGGTAACGTTCTCCTCCATCTGATGCAGTCTCTGCTGATACTGGACCACTAATGATATTGTGAACCCAGAAGTATTGCCATATTGAGAAGGTTAGTTTTATGTCCAGGCTAGGGGACCCACTTATTTAATCAAATACTGCAGTGAAACTATCTTGTAGATGTGGTTGATATCTACAATCAACTGACTTTAAGGGGATTGCCCTTGATAATAGGGATGATTCTCTGTCAATTAGTTGAAGGCTTTAAGAGCAAAAACTGAGTTTTCTGAGATGAAGAAGAAATTATGCCTCAAGACTGTAATATAAAAATCCTGTCTGAGTTTCCAGCCTGCCACCTGCTCTATGGATTTCAGACTTGCCAGCCTCTACAATCATATAAGCCAATTCCTTGAAATAAATCTCTCAAAACCCTCATATATAGTGAATACATACACATATAGATATATTTATATACACATACATATATATTTGTAGCTATATATACCCTACTGGTTCAGTTTCTCTGGAGAACCCTGAATAATACCCACACTAATATTGTTTTTGTTTGATTCATTCATGTGCATTGTTGAACTTGGAATGTATCTGTTAAAATTTAGTGTCTAAATGACATTGCTTAATTTAAGGGAAATAAGTCATTTAGGTCATGATGTTGTGGACCTATTTTATTAAACTGGACAGTATGATCTTATAAATCTAATTTGTTGGGCTGTGGGACTCAACATTGAAAGTATTAATTGCCAAATATTCCTTAGAGTTGAGTATCTAGTAAAATAAACAGACTGATATAATGGCAATGCCTCAAATCATGACCGATTGCAAAGTACATGGACCCCTCTGCAAATGGGGGCATCCATGAACAGGAGGGTTGAAGACATTTGTCGTGTCAGATGGATGACATTCAAAGGTGGTGGTAAGTATCCCTGCACGAAGTCTCAGTGCCTTAAAAAAGGATGCCAGAATCTGAGCCTGGTTTAAAAACAAATATCAGCCAAGGGATGTGGCTTTGTTTTCTGAAAAAGGACACTGAGATAGAGACTGGCAGGATGCTCAAGGTATGGACTAATAAGGAGCCTTCCCCAAGTTGCCATTGATAGATCTGTTTGAGAAGGTTCTGGGTATAGATCCATTCTCAATATGATTCTAGAAATGCAGACACTAACACAGTCTTCAGAAGCTCGGCTTGAAGCTAAATTGTGATAGAGGACAAAAAACTGGGTTTTTTCCTCTCTTTCTCTTCTTTCTTTCTCTTTCTTTCTTCCTCCTTTTCTTTCTTTCTTTCTTTCTTTCTTTCTTTCTTTCTTTCTTTCTTTCTTTCTTTCTTTCTTTCTTTCTTTCTTCCCTTCCTTCCTTCCTTCCTTCCTTCCTTCCTTCCTTCCTTCCTTCCAATTTTATTTATGTATTTGAGAGAGAGAGAGAAAGCACTGGTGGGGGGTTGGAGGAGAAGGAGAAGCAGGCACCCTGCTGAGCAGGGAACCCAATGTGGGGCTCAATCCCAGGACTCTGGTATCATGACCCAAGCCAAAGGCAGATGCTTAAATAACTGAGCCACCCAGACTCCCCACTGGCAAGGGTTTCTTAAAAGAGAATTTTCTGCGTGTGTGTTGAAACATGTGGTTTTACAAATTATTGTGAGCGCCACCAAACCCACAATTTTATTACTCATAAAATGTTCTTCTGCTTTCTTGAGTTAACCAATGAGATCTGGGAAGTCTGACATAGATTATTTATTAGAATTTGGGCAAGCCAGGTCGAGCAAGTCCTGGCTCAGAGGGGATGGTTTTGGGTGGTTGGAATCAAGCACAGCACGGGGGTCCCTTTCTGTTCTTTTGTCTAGTCTGGCGACTTTTCATCTGCTCTTTCTCCAGTGCTCCAGCTGAACTTACCCCTCCAATACCTTGCTTCCTGACTTACCACCCTGTGACCAGTTTTTCTTCCTCTATTCTGCTGATTCTTCTTCTCCCCCTCTAGCTTGCTCAAGTGCTTTCTTCCCTACAGAAGTGGTTTAAAAGACCCTAAATGGGGGCATCTGGGTGGCTCAGTCATTAAACGTCTGCTTTCAGCTCAGATCATGATCCCAGGGTCCTGGAATTGAGCCCCACATCTGGCTCCTGGCTCGCTGGGAAGCCTTCTTCTCCCTCTCCCTCTGCCCTTGCTTGTGTTCCCTCTCTTGCTTAACTCTCTCTGTCAAATAGATAGATAATTTTTTTTTTTTTTTTTTAAAGAGAGACCCTAAATGCCTCAGCACCAAAATGAAGTCATTTCAGGGGATAGTTTTTTCATCACTGGAAAAAAAGTCCTTGTCCTAACTTTTTATATTTTCCCCTATCTCACCTGCTTGCCCTTTGTGAAGAAGAGTTGTGTGTGTGTGTGTGTGTGTGTGTGTGTGTGTGTGTGTGTAAGATTTATTTATTTGAAAGGGAGAGACAGAGAGTGTGTGCACATGTGAGCAGGAGAAGGGGCAGAGGGAGAGGGAGAAACACCTTGAATATTCAAGCAGACTCCTTCAAGTTCATGTATTTGAGAACAGCAGTTTTTGTGCTGGGGGAGGACTGCGCCCCCCTGCTCTTCCCCCCTTTGGGACTGTGTAGCGCCATATCTGCTCTGTGTGATGTGAGATGTGGTGGTTGTTATCATCTCTCCTCCATCATTTTACCAAAAGCATCACCCATTGTATTTCTCACTGCCTTCCAGAGTTGGAACTCTGATATCCCCATGTGTGAAGACTCCAACCTCTCCAAACTCTGCGTGCCCTTCCCACTTGTGTCTCATGCCCCTGAGTCTCAAAGACATCATGATTCTCTCATTTTGGAGGCTTGACTCTTTGGCATTCTTCTGGCATTCTTAATGTCTGATAACTCATAGGTGGTAGGCTTCATGTTCTGTAGTGTGGTAGCTTGTGGTTCGCGTTGCATAGCCATCCTCCCTTCTCCGTGGACTTTGTGAATGCTCTATCCAAGGCTTATCTACCTTGTGGGACAGACTTCAAATTGGCTTCTTCCTCTTTCCTCTCTATTCCAAGCTAAATATTATAATTAGACTTGTTTTCTTTAAAAAAAATCCTCTTATTTTCCATTGCTGTTCAAAAACTCTGAAATTATATCCCTTTGATTGGTCTCCAGAGCTCTTACGTCATTTTTCAAGCATTCTTATTTCTCCAGCAGAATGTCTTCACTCACATTAGAATGGTCCTGTGGCCACAGGGACAAAGCCTGCTTCTTCTTATCTGGCTGTCTTTTTCTTCATCTTTATCTGTGCCTGTTAGCAAGGATGGTTTCAGTTTCGTGGTCCTCTCTCAGTACTTGGAAGATTAGCAAGCATCACTTCCTTTGGCTCCTGTCACTTCTCATCTTCTTGGCACACCCTTCATGTTTCCTTTCTTGTGCTGGGCATCATGGTATGCCCTGGACACATAGCGATCAAAGACTGCAGTCTACCTCCTCACGAAAGCAAGGGTCCAAAAGGCCATCTCTGATGACTACACAAACCTGGAAACAGGGCACCACATTTCCTTGTAGCCACCAAAGAAAGCCCTCCACAAAGTGTTAGTAAGTAATCGTAGATGTTACCAAAGATTTCCAGGGAGATAGCAGGAGAGGATGTCAATGACACAGCCAGTAATCATAATACATCTTGGTAAGGACTGAAACCAATATCATTTCCTGTCTCTGTATTAAACAATTCTGGGACCCAGCACATTTTCCTGTGCTTGTGTTACCTGGAGTTAGGAATACTTTCCTCTCTGTATGTGAAACAACACTGATGACCAATCAACAAAAATAAAAAACAAAACACAATGACTTAAATCTTCCCTGCTCACTCCAGAAAACAGTTGTCCAGAAGACAAGATTGCAAGTCATCAAGTAGCTCACTCTCCAGGACTCTCTTTGAGATCTCACCTTTCTGTCCCCATCAAGCCACAGCTCAGATGTAACAAGCTCTGGCCTATCGCCACCAGCTCCCCACCTTGCCAGACCTGTCTGAAGATGACCTAGGTCTCAAAACATCATATATATGTTTCCTCAATTTCTCCATTTTGAGACACTACTAATCTCTGTCAAGTACTGTCATTACAGAGAGTCAATAAATTAAGCTTTGCTTGAGCAACAAGTTTTTCTGGTGGCTTTTTGGGAAATGGAGATATTTTTTCTCTCTCTCTGAAAGTCCACCATCTTCCAGGCTTCTAATCCTCCATCATGTGGCTTCTCAGTGAGCCTCTAGCCCAACTTCCTCTTTCTAAGGCAAGGAAATTTAGGTCAGCCTGATAGGCATTTGGAGCACCAACCATCAGGTAGACTAACCTAAGAATTGACCTGACCAGGTGGGTTTCTATCTGTGGAAATTAAATGATGATCATCATAACGGTAAATAGCGTAACTCTACCTTGAGTCTGGATGGTGTGGAAACCTCTGTGGAGTTTTTATTCGTTTTTTTCATTTCTTTCCTCTCAACCTATCTCAGGAGGCTGAAACAGCTACCCAGCAGCTGCTCAAGAAATCATTTGAAAGCATAGAATCAGCACATGACAGGAAGAAACATTTACAACTCTGACTCTGCCATACATCCTCTCCTGAGAGTTTGTTTTTTGTGTGGCTATAGATTTACATGAGAATCACCTTCTTCTCTGACCAATTTCTCCCAACACCACAGAAAGAGATAATACAACAAAATCCAGAAATTCTTTGGGATTAACCAGTGTTTCTGTGAATCTTTTGGAAACATGGTGGAATTTTTTAGGGCACAAGTGTGCTTTTAAAAGTTCCCTATAAATATAATTTTTAATGACTAAATAACATTCCATTATGGTCACATTCAGTAATTTTCTTTACTGCTTCCTTATTCATGGACATTTAGGTTGTTTATAATGTTTTAAGATTTTGAACATTTTAAGAACAAATCCTTGTCTGCATCCCATATTGTTTCCTTTCAGGGTAAATTTCCAGTTGTGGAAGGACTGAATCAAAGCTATGGCTATTTCAAAGTCTCTGACTAGACATTGTCCATGGGTCTCCCTTTGGAAATGTGAGATGTCCCTTGTGAGAAGTTTTACTGCATGGCAGAGAAAACATATGTGGAATTAGTCATGGGCACTAGGTGCTGACCATGTTTATATGGAAACCGAACTTTTGAATATGTCATTACCTTTGCTTTTAAACAACAAGACGACCCAGTGGATGGCAGTCAGGGTCTGTGTGTTTAGGGAGAAACATTTACCATTTTAAATGCAAGATCTCGGAAATGCCATACTTCCCCATTTCCCGCCAGAGCTACAGGCTTCCTGGAGAACGTGGAGGCCAAGGTGCTGAGACCGTTTCTGGTCTCAGATGAGGCATTCATTCCATCTTGGGAGCGTCATCCTCCCCCGGAATTACCTTCTGTGTGTTCTTTTTACTAGAACACACTGTACTTTTGAAAAGCCAGACCCTCTTTTCTCTTCTTCCCTTAGGCTGTGTTGAGAGTGGTGCATTTTGATAAATTGTCTAACCAAGCAGAGCAATTAGTGCCCAAGGAGACAGGAGGCTGACTGCCTTGCTGAATGAATGGTTTTCATGGGAACAGCGGTGATCACACTGGACTCAGCAAGGAAACTTGCCAGTGACCTTGTTCGGTGCTGGCCCTCCTGTCTGGTTTTCTAGAACTTGTTTATATTGCTGATGCTGTAATGAACAGCCCTTTTCAGGGGGCAAATCCTTGAGATCGTTTTAGTCCCAACATGAGTCCCTGTGCCAGTCATATGCTGGCTGAGTGATTGCTGTTCTCTGGGAAATTAGCTCAGAAATTGGTAAGCCCCTGGTCTTTTACCTCCTGTGTGAGGCTTTCTTCCAGCCACTCAGTCTTCAGATATTCATCAACTGGCCAAGTGGGTCAGATCCTGTTTTGGGGACTGGGGATAGAATGATGGATGAGACAGACAAGGTCCCATTTCTCATGGAGCTTATATTCTAATGGG
The DNA here is from genome assembly GCF_902655055.1 of Lutra lutra. Lineage (NCBI taxonomy): Eukaryota > Metazoa > Chordata > Mammalia > Carnivora > Mustelidae > Lutra > Lutra lutra. The sequence goes on from NC_062282.1 coordinate 14,057,144, forward strand.
TATAGTCAGACAATAAACAGTTAAATAAATAAAAAATGTGTCAGATGCTGATAAGGAATACAGAGAATTAGAATAGTCTGCTGTGATGGTGAATTTCTTTTCCTGTTTGGATGATCCAGGAAGGCATATCTGAGCTAAATTCTGCATAATAGCTCAGACTGGCCTGTTCAGGAGAAGGTTGGAACATGTCAGGCCAAGGAAGAAATAAGTATAAATCCCCAAGGCATGCAAAAGTTTGGTGGACTTAACAAACAAAACCAGAAGGAAGGCCACATGGAAAGGACTTAATGAGTAAGGGGACGTGGTATGTGATGAGACCTTGAAAGCCAGAGTGAGGTGACAGGTTGTTTTTTTTTTAAATTCTAAGTATGATAGGACGTCAATGGAGAATATTAGGCAAGGAATGACATATTGTCATTTATGTTCTTAAAAACCCACTCTGCTGGGTGAGTGTTAACTGTCTTACAGGCACAACAGAGGAAGCCACAAGGCTAACCAGGAACCCATTGCACAGGGGATCCGGGAGGGAGACAAGAATGGATTGAGCTAGAAAGGCAGCTGTGAAGATGGAGAGTAGTCGTGGAATTAGGACATGCACTTGCACATTTTTTCTAACAACAGCCAATTCTCCAATACCAACTGGGTGTCCAACAATTCAGTTCAAATCTACCCAGAGTTAGAACAGATCCTAGAGGTTAGAGACCCAATTCTACAAGACTGCCCTACTTCAGACACAAGCAGCTTGTGGGATCTCTAGGTTCCCTCACTTTTGCCTGGCTGACTACAACCTTGGGGGTACCCATGACACATCCTCTGCTTTGATAATTTGTTAGAAGGACCCAGGGAAGTGTTATACTTACTATCAAAGTTATTATAAAGTATACAGCAGATAGCAAGTTGGAGAGATAAATGATGTGAGGTCTGGAAGAGTCTGAAGTATGGGAGCCTCTGTCCCTATGGAATCAGGATTCACCACCTTCCTGGCATATGTCCCCCAACCCAGAAGCTTCATGAGCCTCACTGTTGCAGAGTTTTTATTTATCCAGGTTTCATTGCATAGGAATGATTGATTAAATTTAAGATTTTTTTTTTAAATTTATTTGACAGACAGAGATCACAAGTAGGCAGAGAGGCAGGCAGAGAGAGGAAGGGAAGCAGGCTCCCTGCTGAGCAGAGAGCCCGATGCGGGACTCGATCCCAGGACCCCGAGACCATGACCTGAGCCGAAGGCAGAGGCTTAACCCACTGAGCCACCCAGGCGCCCAGGAATGATTGATTAAATCATTGACTGTTGGTGACTGAAGTCAATCTCCAGCTCTGCTCCTTTCCCTGGAGGTGGTGAAAGTTCTTACCCTCTAATCAATGCTTGGTTCCTTCAGGTGACCAGTCTCCATCTTGAACTATCTAGGGGCCCTGTCAAGAGTCATCTCATCAGTGTAAACCCAAGTATAGTTGAAAGAGGCTCATTATGAATATCAAAAAACACTCCTATTCCTCAGGAGATCCAAGGGTTTTAGGAACTCTACCAGATCAGATCTTTATCTACAAGATCAGATATTTGTTTTTTATTATACCCCAGAACTGGAGGCAGATTTTATACACTTGGATGTGGGGAAGGGAGAAAAGAAAGTCTGGGGATATTAGCCAGGGTTCTCTAGAGAAACAGAACTGATATCAATCAATCAATCTCTCTATCTATCACCTATCTAAAAAGAAATGGCTCATGCAATTATGGAGGCTGGGAAGTCCAAAATCTACAATATTTTGGCTGGCTTAGGACCCAGTGGAGCCAATACTGCAGTGCCAGTACAAAGATAGTGTACTGGAGCATTTTGTTTGTTTGTTTGTTTATTTGTAGAGAACACTCTTTTATCCATTCAGGCCTTCAACTGATTGGATGAGGCCCACTCATGTTATAGAGGTCAATCTAGTTTACCCAAATTTCCTCAGTGTTAATGTTAATCTTGTCCAAAGACACTCTGCAAGTTGACCCATAAAATTAATCATCACAGTGGGTAACTGCAAAAGTTTTCCTGCTTATGTATCACCAAATTGTACTGGTGTCTCAGCTTATTCAGTAACAATAAAGATATGTGACATAATTTGAATTTTACAATTTCCAAAACTTGTTTGGATCACTCTACAAGATTTCATTTGCACTCTAGCATTATTTTGGGTGGTAGTGGGGACTTAGTGGGAAGAGGAAGACAGTTAGAATGACTAGTTGATATATTTTAAAATAACAAATTGACTAGAAATTTCTTGCCCACTGTATAAAGAAAGAATGAAGACCATACACGCATCTGTTTTATCGGCAAACTCCTGCAGCGCTATGAACCTGTCTTAGTTCGAAGAGTCATGGAGCAGCTTCCATTCAGCAGCTTCCTTACCAGTATGCAATTTTAGGTTAATAGACAAAACGTGAACAAAGGTTTGCAGCAGGATGGTGTAGCCCCCCTGCTGGGTCCAGCACTGGTGAACTGTCTCCTGATGAAAGGAGGTCTTCACATGTTGAGGGTGGGAAGAATAGAGCATTATCCTAGGGCACAAACCATGCTCACCAAGTGAAGACTGTAGGGTCTGCAGAAAGTGGGTCACTCAGCTCCCCTAGGACTTCTAGGACTCAAGCAAATCCTCTTGTAGACTTTCTTCCTGCTCATGGGATCCCTCATGTCCTCCCTTTCATTATATCCCCAAATCATTTCTTTTCTTCAGGATCCCCCATTTCCCTAGCCTAAGGTTGTTTTCTGGTCTTTGGAAAGAAATTGTTTCTTTTTCAGGCACACTCCTGCAGGAATTTCCTTCTTTCCTTTTGCACTGCCTTTAACATAAGTTCTGAAGTGCCTTGGCTTCAATTTTGAACTCGGGCTTTGGGAAACTGAAAGTTCTGGGCTTTTGAACTCATGCAGACAGAACTGTTTGAAATGGAGTGGGGTGCAGGAAGGTGCCAAGGGTTTTGGAAAGGGAAGGGAAAAAAACGCTGGAGGAAAAGACAAAAATCATTTAATATCTCCAAAGTGTTAGCCTGACTAATAAGGATGAGTACCTCCATCAATATTTTTCTTTTAGGTAATCCACAAAAGTCTGCTTTCACATCAGTTTCCAGAAAGATAGCTCTTTAACTCTTTCAGTCAATTTTTAGTAAGTAATATTTTTTTCATAATGAGTTGAAAGGCTACCCAGACATCTGGGAAGGCCATAAAAATGAATGAAATAATTTATGGACACAGAGAAGCTGTTAAAAAGAAGTATAAACAATAACCTCCGTTTACAAATTTTCCTCTACCATTGGCCTGTCCTCTTTATAGACTTCTCTTGGAGGCTTCATCTCATTTTTATGTTGTTCTTGGTCCTTGCCTGGAAGTGGATGGTCTCCAAAGTGGAATGTATACACAGGGCTGGGTTCGGAGAAGCCAGATGATCTATTTGGGTGTAGAAAGAAAATATGAGGCTTTATACTTAAAAAAAAAAATCTTGTCCGGGGTGCTTGGGTGGCTCAGTGGGTTAAAGCCTCTGCCTTTGGCTCAGGTCATGATCTTAGGGTCCTGGGATGGAGCCCCGCATCCGGCTCTTTGCTCAAGGGGGAGCCTGCATCCCTTCCTCTCTCTCTGCCTGCCTCTCTGTCTGTCAAATGAAGAAATAAAATCTTTAAAAAAAAAATCTTGTCCTTTACATTATTCTATTTTTTTTTGATGGTACGATATTAATACCATGATGACATATATAATATAGAAGTAATCACAGTTGCACAATAAAAATATTTAGAACTCTTGTGCTGGAAATCTTGCAGGTCTGCATTTTCTTTTCTAAGCCTGATTTTCTAAGTTATTGGTCTTCAAAGCTGAGGTTGTTTGTAAAAAGTGCTGATTCCTGTTGGTCTCTCCATCCCCGGTTATGTTTCAGTTGGTCTTAGATGGGGCCCAAGAATCTGAATTTTAAGAAGGTTTCCAAATGGTGCTTGAACAGATGTTTGGAAAAGACCTCAAAGTTTTAATTTCTAGTTACTCATGGCATTTCTTTGTAAAACATGGGACAGTTACCTGCTTATTTTGACTGAGGCCACTTATTCCAGACTATGACTCTTTAGATAGATCTTCTAAATTGAAGCAATGGCTGACCATGTGTTTTCAGCCCTTTTCCTAGATTCCAGGAGGGGAGAGGGACTGTTGAAGATATTTCACTGTCATCTTCAATTCTTGGCTCTACGTGTCCTTCCATTGCTCCCTGTGTTGTGATGAGCAGTCATATCTCTACATTTGTCCCCTCTAATTCTGAATGCGACAGTGTCCTCTAATGATGCTTCCAATGGCCTGCTTTTCCTGCCCCAAAGAGTGGCCCTCTATGTGTGACAGACACCTTTGACATGAGCACCTTAATACTAACATGGAGGTATGCTTTTGCAACCCTGACCGAGGGGCATGCCCATGAGTGAACTAAATGTGACCTTTAAATATCACTTCTCTTAAGGTCTTGTCTTGTGGAAGGGAATGCTGGGAAAATGTCATTTCACCCGGTAAACAGCCTCACCAGTACAATTTACTCTATTTCCACCACTGGGGCGGAGGGGTGGGGGGATTTTGTTTTAGCTGTAAATTATTTCCTATTTCCATAGAGCCTAGTGAAGGAAACACAAGACGGAGAGGTGAAGGAGTGTCAGTTGTGCCACGGATAAGTAATAATTTCACCGTAGTGATAGTTAGGCTGGGGCACGCAGACCTTGTATAGCAGAAGTAGACTCTCCAAGGGTAGAGTGTAATCCTGGAGAGTTTTTGAATGGATTCAGATTCAGGATCCTCAGCTTCCATATATTACCTTTCTTGGGACGTGATCAGCCTCAGAGCATGCCCTTGAAGGTGCTCAGTGGTTTCCCTTCCCACCTCTCCTCTCAATCTCCTTTCTGCTGCTTATAAAGAACAGCATTGTTATGCAAGCTTGGTCACGGTGAAAGCACTTTGGGAAGGCCAGACAGACTGGACAACTCAAAGTCCCATATTGGTGTCAGAGAAATCTCTTTTAATCCAGACTTTGAAAACCCCGCCTTGTATTTCCAAAAAATTTTACTTTTACTGCTTATTAGTTACCAAAACCTATGCATGCTATGTTGTCTTGATCATTTGTGGACTAATAAATAATATTATTGGTTCCCGAAACCTCTGCCCCCCCAATTTTAACCTAAGTGACTTAAATACTACATAAATTTAAAATTATCTACCTATGTTTGATCACTTATGATTGAGTGATCAATAAACAGCATTCAAAGGGAAAAATATATCACCTAATGGCAAATTATGTGGGAAAAGAAAATATGGTTTCAAAGAGAAAGGAAGTCTTTTCAATTTGTGACTTTTACAAAAGAACTTATGCATGTGTTTTAAGAATGGATGACAGTCGAGAGCACTTAACTCTGCTATTTAAATTAATAGTTTAGTTTTGGGGTGCCTGGCTGGCTTAGTTGGTTGAGTGTCTGCCTTTAGCTAGCTGAAGGAAGAAGCACTTATTCTAAGGGTGAAGAAGGCAAACATTGCGTGGTTGACATGTGACATGTTAAGCTGCTGATGGGACAGCCTCTACCCCAAGCATCAGGTTACACTCTTACTATGGCAGATTTTTATGTGAATCAAGAAGTGGACTTACTCTTTTACAAATAATTCTTTTAAATTAAATTTTGCTTGTAGGAAAGGCCCCTGCTGATTGGTAGTTCTCCCCAAACTGTTCATCTGTAACCATTCTCACAGCAGACGATTTTCTCAGGACATAGAGAGCTTCACTGTTTTTACCCTCTTCTTTCTGTTCCACTGAGAAGAAGAAAACCTACCGATTGTCAGCTGTGACTCGTGTATATTCCTCCCTGTAAGTCAGCCGAAACCCTTGTCAGGAGCTTTCTGGATCCCAGGAGCCTAATGGCTGTCTCATCATCCATCCTTCTGAATTGTAGAATACAAGGGACCTTGGTTACTGAATGGGGATTTATGGGAGGATGCGGCGGGACAGGTGCAGGGCTGAAGAACACACAGGATGGTCCCAGACCCACACTTTTTGTCTCAGAGAGAGCTGGCTGGTAAAGCCAGCTAATGGTGCCCCAGACATTTGCTCCTGCCTGTGCACCTTTTACACATGACCCTTGCAACAGTCCTGCCCTCTGTTCTCCCCCCATCTCCCCCTTTATTCTGAATCATTATCTGTGCCAAGGACTCACAACAGAATGTTAGTATTAAAAATGAAGTAGTTAACAGCATAGCTTCCTTATTGTTCTGGGACTTTAGAAATAAAAACCTTTTCTGAGGTCTTGGATTAAAAATCTTATCTTAGCTTTTTCTTTTTAATGAAAAAAAATTTGCACCTGGTGTTGTATTCTTTGGTTGAGAGCACAAACATCTAATATGCAGTTTAGATTAACTATGTTACATAATATAACATACTTATACTATTTGTTTACCTCCTGTTTCCTATAGTCAAAATTGTAACTAAATATATAGTACAGATTCTATTCTCTCTGATCATAGTAATCCATCTTTAAAAATTTTACTTATTTATTTATTTTGAGACACACACACAGAGTGAGCAAGGAGAAGGGACAGAAGGAGAGGGAGAGAATCCCAAGAAGACTTGTTCTGAGCACAGAGCCTGATGGGGGACTTGATCTCACAATCCTGAGATCATGACCTGAGCTGAAGTGGAGAGTCCAATGCTTAACCAACTAAGCCACCATAATAATTGATTTTGAGAAGCCTGATGAAACTTGTCACCTTGAACCATAGGCATTTCAGGTCAGCAGTAGGTTGAACTTGATATAATTTAGAAATGGGCTATCTAATCAGTCTGCAGCTGCAAGAGGTGGGTCAATCCCCAATTCCCAGCTCCCTAAGGAAAGGAAGGCAGCCTGATATGGGAAGTGCTAGCCTCAGAAAAGGTTTTGTTATGGACAGTTAGAGATGCAAAATATGTGGCAAAGTCTCTCTGTTGTCAACTTTCCAGCTCCTCTCCTTTTTCCGTTCTTATTTCTTTTATATGTTTCTTTTATATGTTTTCTAGACTTTGGAATGGATCTGACAATCTTTTCTTTTCTTTCTTTCTTTCTTTTTTTTTTTTAAACATTAGACCACATGGATGCTAATCAAAAACCAGAGATTCCTGAATTCAGGAAATGTAACTTAATTTATTTTTCTATAATAGAATTTAATTCCTGTTACAAGCCTTCATTCTACCAGGCAGCAAAACCTTGTTTATTTAGGAACCCCCTTTAGCCACTTCCCACATTCTGTAGGGGGTCCAGCCTCATTTCCAAGGATCTTTTAGAGCATGACTCTTCCCAGTGGGAGTGAGAGGGGGTCTGTCCTCAGCAATCCACACCACCTTCTGCTGGGGATACTCATTCCTACCTGTGTTCTGGTCATTAGTTCATTCCTATTATACTTGTTCTGGGTCCTCTGGCTCTCATTCTGTATCCCTGCCAAGCATGGCAGAAAGATCCACCCCTTTATTCAGCAGGCTTCCTACCTCCTGTCTGTGTAACCCCTATTTTTCTGATTCTTCCTCACCAGGGTGACACACCAGTCAGTCAATTCTGGGGTCTTCTTCTTTCCCAGGACCCATGTAAACCCTTCCAGGAAGGGGGTCTATGGCCAAGCCTGTGTGCCCTGGGATAGGAATGAGAACAGTGAAGACCTCCATTCCTCAGGCACCCACCAACTTCCCATTCTTCTGCTCTCTCTGAGTCTTTCTCTCTCCTCCTTCTTGCCTGAGCAAATTTCATCTTAGGGACAGAAAAAGAAGGCCTCTGTCTGAGTACTGCTTTGAAAACCGAGGCTATCGTATCGGCCTGCCTCCAGCCCTTCTGTCCTTTATCTTGTCATCCAGTTTTATTTTTCTCCACAGTGTTTTCATGTGCTGGTCCTTTAGAAAACATTTGTTTGTTGACTTTTCCCCAGTAGAATATAAAGGTCTATGAAAATAAAGACTATTTTCAGCACATAGGACAGTGGCACGCAGATGGTGCTCAATCAAAATTTGTTGAAAAAATACTGGATGAATAAATGAATGAAGTTGATCCTTGTGTTCTTTTGAGATATTCCTTTCTTGAGGCAGTAAAAATAGAGTTCCATTGCCTGAGCTGGGGGTGGTGTGGGGGTGATGCGAGGGAGGGCTATCAGGCCACAGATCCCAGAGAAAAACAAAACAAAACCTCAAAGTTGGATAATATCTCAAAACGTTGTCTCATTATAAATATATACATATACACACAAAATGACAGCCCTACTACTTAGGTCCTTATGAGGATGGAGTTTGTGTTTTCCTCAAGGTGGAAGAGTCTCCCTTGTTCCTTTCTGGTAGGTAGATTTCATTTCCTGGTCTGCTTGCTAGAAAGTACTTGGCAGATACTTGGAATGTAGCACGGTCATTCATCTTGGGATAGCTCAGTAGAGACTTTTGCTCCCATATTCATGTGTTCTAGCCCGAGTCACTGTTTACATTCCTTTTGCAAACTCTTGAAATAGCGGGGTTGCAAAATCACTGCGGAATGCAATAAAATATAAAAATGAAGACTTGAGTGGGAAATGGATTTGAAGTTCATGGTGGTGTTTTTTTTCCCCCAGCAAATATATTAGCAGGGAAAACACATGCACAGATAGATTTATTTTTCCAGAAATAGTATTTATTCTAAATGACTTTATTCTAAATAGAACTGTAGTTCTTTTATTTTTTTTCTTTTGCGAGCTCTGCAGTGAGTATTAAGGAACATAAATATTTTGAAAAGACTTACTGATTCATTCATGCATCTTCAGTTGAGATAAAAAGACATCAAAGGCATACATTGGGGAAAAACAGCGAGAATCCCTTAGGTCATAAGTCTTAGTGAAAACTCTCCCGGGTTAGAGAGGAGAAAGATTTGGTGTTCTCTTCGAGAGTAAGCTTACTCGTAGATTATAAGCAGCACCAAGATTAAAGATTTTAAATCATATGTTTATTCTTAACACTAAATGATGACTTTTCACATCACAAATTACTGTCTTTGCAGTCATTTAAAAATACAGACAATAATGGATCCATGAATCACAAGTTAGATATTGGGGGTTGAAAATGTAGCTTGTTTTTTGAAGATTCTAGGCATGTTTGGAGACCTATTTCTAAGAAAAACTGTGTGCTTTCCACATAATTCAAGTTTTAATCAAGTCTTTCCTTTCTGGTAACTCCTGGTTCAGATGTTCCTCATTTTCTGCCCTCGTGCTCCCTGAAGAAGTGACTTAAACTAGATCATCTTTTAAATGTACTGAAAGCACCGGCTGCAATAAATCACGAAAGGCGATCTCTTCTCCACACTGAATCACTACCTCTAATGTAGCTGACTTTTATGTTTGAATTCCCTGAGGCATGACTTAAAGCTTGGCCCTCTGCCAGACTGCCATTAGGAAATTTGCGCAGGTGACTCCAATACACTCAGTGTAATTGCCCCCAGGCTTGCATCTGGTCCCACAAAAGGACAAGACACATTTGTGTGTCATTTTATGGACAAAAAAGACATACTATGGGAATTTTGTTACAACATCCACTTTATGTTACCTGTTACTGCTTATGTGCACATAAGAAAAATGGTAATGTAGGTCTAATCAAACTGGAGAGGAAAATACATTCCTACCCTTTTTTGTATTTTTCCCATTATAGAGAAATCTCAAATAAGGGATCATTTGGTCATGTGTCCACACTTCAACTAGACATCATATGCCCGAAGATCGTATTTGTTGCCTCCTTTCTACGTTTGTTGCCAAATAGGGCAATTTGCCAATGAGGTGTTCTAGGAGCTCGTGGAAGGTCTCTGTGCTTTGATTTTTGTTTTATGAGTTTGTGGCTCATAAAAGAATGCAGACTTGCCCAAAAGTTCAGTTCACTGTAAGAGCTGAGCAGCTGGTATTACTTGTAGTACCTGGGGACTCTTGTTCTCTGTTCTCCTGGAATTTGAGACGCAAGATTTTCCAGTGAGAGTTAACCTTTGAAATCAGCAGAGTGGGATTCAAATCCTTTTATACAAGAAATTCTTTAAAAAGACAAAATAGCTTAGGACTCTCCAAGCTAGTGCAAGTGGTCTTTCATTGGAGAGGTTGAGCCCATTTGGAAGCTTGGTGGAAGAAGAGTCATGAGCAGACAGTGCTTCCCATCTAAGCACTACCTAGGGTAATTGAGTCTTAGCCAAGAAACCTCAAGGGCTAAGGACCCCCAAGTGATACCACTGCCCCCATTCTAGAGGCGGAAGCCCAAATAACATTACCTTTCCTATTAACCTTTATTGTCTGTGTTCTGATTGCAAATTCACTAGGGTCACTTGCTGTCACTTGCTGTAGACTGTTCTTTCTCTTATGTTTGTCTGCCTGGCATTTCTCAGTGTAGGCAGTCAATGGACATCGACCATACATCAACAGAATGTTCCTCTTGCATACTTGGTTTGTGGATATGCACCTGAAAGACTTCAGGTCGCATGTCCAGCTTCCTAATTCGTTCGGTCAACAAGTACTCATCACACACTCACTACGGGGTAATGCCAGCTTGCCAGTCCTCTTGGGACAGAGCAGGGGATGCCCCAGGGGCTCGATGTCAGTTTCTGCTTGGAACTATCTGCAAGCATTTCCCTTGCTCCCTACCATGCTGGAATCTTTCTCAGTGTTCCATGTGGCACCATTGGGGCCAGATGCTCATTCAAGCTTTGAAAGGCTTTGATAATTTTCATTCATTTCCTGGGTGGCAAGATAAGGGGCAAAATGGGGATGTGTTTTGCAGGTGAAGCTTTTGAAAACCTTGAAATGCAAATCATTCTCTATTGTCACTTTCAGGGCTGTACCTTCCGGGATGGGTGTCTCCTGGGTTTCCAGAAAGGCTCCTTAGCACACAGCAGATTTTGGTGAATGGTATAAAATCTTGGGGTCATTTTGGAGCTGGAAGAAGCCTGAGTGATTATCTGGTATAGCACTTCTGTTTATGAAAGGAAACAGGTTCAGAGGTTAAGGCACTTGGCCTAAAACTCGGTGCAGATTCTGCAAGAACAATTTTATTTGCTTCTGTGACGTGGGGCAAGTTTTTTGTAGTTTCTAGGAGCGTGCTCTCTTCATCATGGGTACTTCTAACACTGATTGTGATACTCCTTTAATTATTAAGATGTAGACCAGGCAAACTCAACTTTACTCAAATTTCACCAGAAAGTCCATAATATAATTACAAAGAAGCAGAGAATGTTTTAGGATACCATTGGTCTAGTCCTGATGAAAACTACAAATCAGTGGGGCAGCCGCCTGTAGCAGGAAGGCCTGCCTCTGTTGTTTCTGTGACCCTGTGTCTCTGCTTTGATAGCATCAGGTTGTTATTTGCTGTGACTTGCGTTACTCACCTTGTTGCGGTCCAGTCATCACCTCTGAGAGCCTCCGAGAGAGAGTGCTGGTAGGCAGGCTTCTCAGATGGCCCACAAGGGATCACCACCTGCTGGTCTCATGGTCTTGTGTTATTCTCTTCCCTCGAGCCTGGGCCGTGCCTTGTGATCTGCTCCTAACCAACGGACATGGCAAAAGTGAGCAGATGCCACTTCTGAGGTTATGTCACTGAGGATTGTGACTTCCATGTTGCTAGAAACCCTCTTTATTGCCTTCTTGGCTTGAGCGCACTGACGAAGCCAGTTGCCATGATGGGAAGGCCAGTATGACAAGGAAGCGAGGAAGGCCTCCAATGAAGAGCACTGAGGAACTGAGACCCTACCTTCAACTGCCTGGAAGGAAACAAATCCTGGAAGTAATCACATGGGCTTGGAAGCAGATGTGTTTTTTCCATTTGAGCCATAAGGTGGCCACAGCTCAGTGTATGCCTTGATAGCAGCCCATGAGAGACCCTGAGATGAAGGGATGCAGTGAAGCCTTGCCTGATCCCTGGCTCACAGAGGCTATGAGGCAATAACTGTGTGTTGTTTTAAGTTGGTACATTTTGGGGATAATTAATTTATAGCAATGGATAATCAATATGATAGCAAAAGGGGTAAGACAAGCTCCTAAACATACATTTATTTTAAATGCATTGCTGATCACGGGAATTTTTGCATTATGCATGACCTTAACTTGGCAACTGCAACACAAAGAGCATTTTGAATGAAAATGCGTTCAGACAGGAATGGGCAAAACTCCTCTGCTCCTTTTAAATCCACAGGGACAAGGAAGCTGCATTTGTGACTTGGTGTAAAATTTGAATTGCACCAGACTTTTCAGATTTGGGCAATTGTGAAATGTGGAGAGAAGAGGAAATAACACATGCCATCATGGTATTCATAATTACACAAATCATAACAGCAACGATTTACTGAGCCCTTGACATGTGCTAGGTGACGTGTTAAGTGACTGTGAACCTCATTTATGGAGTTCCTTTGCTGGCTCTGAAGTAGAGGAAGGTTATCCCAACTTTTCAGTTGAGGAAAGGGATGTTTTGATGTTTTCCAATGAGTAATTTGCAGGAGCAATGCCATTGGAACCCATTGTGTCTTGCTGGAAAGCCTGTGTTTGTTCACAGTCATCAGCCTTGAAAAATTACCTAGTGACACCCATTCCTCTCCTCTGCTTTGTTCAGCCAGTGGTAGCAGGTCATTAGCAATGCTACTTTGTTTTGTAAAACACAAAAACTAAACACACAAACAAACAACCAACCAAAAAACAAAACCCAAACTTCCTGATTCTAAAAACCACTTTTTTCCCAAGAGCATGTTTGTAACAAATCATATTCTGCCTTGTGATTTTTTTTATGCTTGTCCTGTCAGTTTTATTATTGTTTGAACTTTTTATCCCCCAAATATTTGTTCTAGTCACAAATAAGGTCCTTGAGGACAGGAATGCTCTTTTACACCGCGGTGTCCCTGGCCATGTCTGTTACTGGACTGAGCAAATAGTGAATGTCCAGGAAATCTCTGTTGATGAATTTGAGTTACTCCGAACTACATACAGTAATCATCTGAGAGACGATTTCTCTCTAGAATGGACTATCAGCTTTGCAGAAGGGGCCAATGTTGTCAGGAGAGAGTCTTGGCTTAAGTTATGCTGAGAATTAGAAGTTACCACAAGATCAGCTGGATAAATCATCTTAGGGGCAGCCTTACCCTGGGCCCCTCCTGAGATATTTGGCAGGTAAACTGGGGTAACCAACCATTCTAGTTTCTCCAGGACTGAGAGGTTTCCCAGCACTTCAGTGCTAAGATCAGGAAAATCCTAGAGAAACTGGGAAGAGTTGGTCATTACAGCAGGGATATTGTTCTGGTCAGAATATTTGTATGCCATGGACACCCCACTCATCTGTTAAAGCCCTAATCCCCAGTGTGATTAGATTTGAAACAAGGAATTAATCCTGGTTAAATGAGGTCTTACACACCAGGCTGATGAATGTGTTGGCCTGATGGGCCTGATCCAATAGGATCAGGATCCAGTAGGATCCAATAGGATAGCGTTCTTTTAAGAGGAGATACCAGAGCTTGCTTGCTTTCTCTCTCTCTCTCTCTCTGCCATGTGAGGACACAATGAAAAGGAAGCCATTAGTAAACCAGGAAGAAGACTCTCACCAGAACCCGACCAGGCTAACATCTGACCCAGGACTTCCAGCTTCAAGAACTGTGAGAAATAAATCTCTGTTGTTTAAGTCCCATCCCCTGTCTATGGTATTCTGTTATGGCAGCCCAGGCAGCCTAACACACATGTGGATTTGGTGGCAAAGGGTGCTGTTTCCACTACAGTTACTTTTTTATGAATTTAAATTCAACCAACCAACCAACCAACCAACCAACCAACCAATCAACCAGTCAACCAAATTCTATGTATCTTAGAAGTATACAGGACCCTATTATTTCACAAGTAGTATATGTTTCTTACCAGACATGCAAGCTAGATTTACATAGTCAGTGTAAGGGTGGAAGATCTAACAGTATTTTGAAGGCCATTATCATCAATATTTATCTGTAATGTGCAGACAGACCCCCTGGGTCTTTTCCATGTTACAGATCCTCTTTGAAGTTCTGGAGAGTTTTTCTCACTGAGCAGCTGGATGGGGTGCAGAGAGGAATAAAACCAGGGAATTAGCATGCTCTACAGGTTCAGGAGAACCAAATCAAAAGCTCACACACCAGGCTATTTAATTTATTGGCTTGATGGGTAGAAAGATACCTGCCGGGCCAGGGTGGGTTTGAAGAATCAGATGGAGAGAAATACAAATGAATATAATTCACACTATTATTTCTTGGCCGTGTTCACACATGGATGAAAAGTTTTTGCTACCTCAGTGCTGGCATACATCTTTTGCCACTTTTTCTGAGCTAATACCCTGGCAGCAGAAAGTTGGTGGAGAAAATCACACAAATGAGAGCTCGACTAATTTTTTACTTTCAAGTTATTTTAAACTTCCGGTTGGCAATGCCTAGTAGTTCTACTGTGTTGCTTTAGAAGGTGATCTTTCCTATTCACTGAGGTTCATCTTTCCTACCTTCCTCTCGATCTCAAACATCCCAGCTCCTCCTTCAGCAGACGACCCTGTCTCATTCTTCATAAAGATTTTTAAAAGGGTGTCATTGGACCTAATCCAGGAACAAGTCACCGCCAATGATAACGATCCACTTTGACCTGCACCATATCTTCTTCTCCTGCTCAACTATGATGAAAGAAGTGTTCCTCTTCCTCCAGAACCAATTGGTTCATCTGAGTTCAGTATGCTTGTTTGTTCTCTGCAGGCACCTTCTGAATTGGTCCCCAAAGACTCCCATCTCCGGGTATTCACACTCTTGTGCAGTCTTCTCACTGGGTTTAGCAACTTGCCTCTATTGAGCAGAATAAGGCAAAAGTGATGGGTTGTCTCTTCCAAGATTACAAGATTGGGTTATAAAAGGCTGTGACTTCTGTCTTGGCCCCATTTCCTTTCACTTGCTCTCTGTGATGACACGGCATGCAAATGTTGTCATTGGACCCTGTCTCTCCACATCTGGACCCCATTTACATTATTCTGAGGTGAGTTCTTTACTTGTGGAGACAGCGATGTTGACTAGCACCCCCCATTTTCCATTGTCTTTATATACAGAGGAACAGACAATATAGTTTGCAGAATGTAAAAACAAGTTTTGTCTCTGAACTAAAACCTTCCCTCGCATTTGATAAATACCAAGTTAGAAATCTTACTATGCTTTTTTCTATAATCAGCTATTGATTATATATGACCTTCTCCTCCACACTTTGTTCTCAGTTTGAGTTTTCCAACTTTATTCCAGTTCAGTACATTAACCTGATTGACATAGATAAGAAATTGATTTAATATTTCTTTGGGAGAGAGAAAGGATTATTTTAGAAGAAGATGCAGCATTTTCTCGATGACCTAAAATAACATATACCCGACAGAAGAACAGGAGGAAAGAGTTGGTGCTCCAGGAAGCTGTCCACACTCTAGTCACTTTCTGCTTGACTAGACTTTGTAGGCAGCCTGACTCTGGGTGAACATGGCATTGTGCAACCCAAAGTTGAAGTAGTTTAAAATTTTGCCCATTAAAAAGAAAAGAGCTTCCTAAAGAAATCAGAGGTGTTTCTCAGGTGCTAGGTCCACAAATGTTTTTCTGATCTGTCCAGGGGCATGGGCCCATAACAGGTGCCACGAGCTTCATCACAAAACAGCATGTGAGTATTGGTTTATGTGAGATCCTGAATGCAAATGGAGAAATCAGAGGATGGTAGAGAGTCAGCTCTATCTAGGCAGAAAAGTCCTCTGGTATTGTCCCCCCCGGATCTCCAGCAGGTACATGGCATATAAGAAGCACTTAATGGATATGTATTAACTAACTTGAGTAACGAGGTCGTAGGTAGCACAACTAGTCATTGAGACAAAAGTTAAAAAAAGAAAAGCTACCTGAACAACAGGCTGCTTGTTGAATTTAATCCTCACACCCTGAAAAGACTCAGTAAGTGTTCTTTTGTATAATCAACTGATTTTCAATTAACTTGTAATAACTACCTTAATAATTCTAGAGTGGTAATTTGAATCTGAAAAATCATCTAGCATTTTCCTTCGTAGTCTGTTCTGGGGAAATGAGTCACAAATATTAATTACTGAGTGGGGATTCATTTTTTTTCTTTTTTTTTTTTTAATGCAGTGGTAAACATGCTGCACGAATATTAAATAATTATTGAGTTTTTGATAATTTAGAAGTTATTAATAATTGTTGGGCCCAGGGAAGATTTTATTCAGCTGTGCGAGCACATGGCAAAAGAAAGCTAGCTTAAGTTGTGGAATTTCTGCTTCTACTGGAAATCTGTTTAAAAATGAAACTGGAGAACATGTAATTACCCCAATGGAATGATTACGGGACATCGAAAAACTGGTTGCCCTAGGCGGTTAACTGCATGATTAAGGAATGATAATGGCATGGAGAACACGAACCTTGTCCAGTAGTGATCTCAATTTGCATTTTGGTTCAGCAAAGCACAGAGGTTAACTAAATACCAAAGAGCAGTGAACTGCCTATGATTTGCATTTTTACATGGTGATTAAGAATTCAAGAAAATAGAATATAATATTTATAACACTGTATGGACCAAATATCCCTTCAACTTCCTATACTTGCGAGGGTAGAAAGCCAGAAAGGGCCATATTCTTCACTTATGCAACTGATAACCATTAATTTTCCAAGAATTTTCCAGTGATTGCTTGCTTTAAAATGTAAAATGGAGCCAGAAGCTTCAGCATGTGTTAGTCACACTGTAATTTTGGTTATTTCTTTCTAAACTCTTTTTCCAATGCACATTTTTTCCCAATGCATGTTTTTTAGAATAGTTACAATCGTGTTGTTCTTCAAATTTACACTCACTCTTTAAAATCTAGTTGTTATAAATGTTACTGGCGTCCATAATAGCAAGAAATCTGGAAAAGAAGTATATTTTCATCATAGTCAATGGACACATGGCACTCTTAAATGTATTGGTTATGAAAATGATAGCATTTAGCTGACAATCCCCAGATAATTGACTACCTGGACTCTATCTACTTTTTTTTTTTTTAAATTTTTGTTGTTACAAATGAGACAAATGTTCTAATGCATTTTTCCACCCATGATTTTGAACTTTTGCTTGGGAAAAAAATTCTATAAGGGAAATTAGTGGGTGAAAATTTATAAACCTTAGGGTGCCTGGGTGGCTCTGTTGGTTAAGCATCTGTCTTCGGCTCAGGTCGTGATCTTAGGATCCTGGGATTGAGCCCTGTGATGAGCTCCCTGCTCAGCAGCAAGTCTGCTTCTCCCCCTCCATCTGTGATTGCTCTCACTCTCTCTCAAATACATAAATAAAATCTTTAAAAAAAAGAAAATTTATATATAACCTCTATTTAATAGCTCTGGAAGCAAATATTTGGAACCTAGTTGTTTTCAAGGTAATTAGCTTAGAAATAAAAGGGCGATTTATTAGACGCAAACTATTGCATATATAGAACAGCAGGAAGGAAAGAGAAGTGCTTTTGGATGGCTGGAACCAGGGACTTACATATCCTTGGGGTTTTCTCTGACTCTGGGATTTAGCTGACAGCCTCATTTCATGCAGTTAGCGGTTGGCTTTTATTTGTTCTCCCAGGGGTAACACAGCCTCCCCAAACTTCTGTGTCTCCACCAGTAAGAAGGGACTGGATTTAATTCCAATAGGGAAGGTTCTGGAAAACTGCCTTCATCCCAGCCTGGCTCAGGCAGGTGGCTGCCACCGAGCCATCCATACTGGCTCAGTGGGCAAGACCCAGTAACTCAGACAAGGTTTCAGAGACCCAACTTTTTTTTAAAATTAGGTCCATTTCTAGAGAATGCAGAACTTAGGTGAGCCAGGAGCCTTTGTTATTTACACCCATATATATGATAAATATGTCTTGTCAGTTAGCAGTCCTATAAACACTATATAAATGTACTAGTTTGACGACATCTTCACCAAGATGAGCTATTGACATCATCATCATCATCATCATCATCATCATTATTTTAAAATATTTCCATTCTGGTTCAGGAAGGTGGACCTAACATACATGTATGTAAGTCCTCATTTCCCCAGTTCCACTGGAATAACATTAAATAAATACAATAGCAGTAAATCCATAAGAACTCTGAAGGAGATAAAGAGCCCTAAGTTGGTCGGTGACTTTGATACATTTATGGAAGACACAAAGATCATTTTGATGGGTCAGAGAGAGCAGAGGATGGTACAGTCCTGAATATGTGCAGAGAAGTCCATGGTAGGGATAAGAATTGTTCTTACTGACACGGCCCAAAGAGGCTTCATACCTAGAGTCTATAATATGAAGAAGAAAGGGGAAAGCAAAGCTATTGCAGAGACGTTGTAGTGAAGGGCGAGATGCCAGGGGCCTTCGACCACCCTTGCTCAGGGCAGTTCTACCCTTTGGTGGGTAGCTTGACTACACAACCTTAGCAGGTGGTGCCCAGATAAAACCAGAATAAGATCGTTCTCCAAAAAACTGGTGGAGGATGTTCAGTGGGCACTCCTAGGTGAAAGCTGATATGCAAGACTGAAGCTTTCCTCATTTGGACATGTTTCTTTCAGATATTCATGATTTATGGCTGAATAACAAAGAACCGAAGAACTTAGTGGCTTAAAACAACATTTTACTTTTTCTCAGGAATATGTGGGTTGGAGGGCTCTGTTGGGTGTTTTCCTCCTTGCTATGGTATTGTCTGGGTCACTCATTTAATGACAGTCTGTTGGGAGTGAAGCAGCCAAGATGGATTCCCTCACATATCTGGTGATTCAACTCAAGTGCTCACAATGTCTGGGGGCTCTCTGGGACTCTCCCTTCTTACACGCTCTCTCATCGTTCTATATTCTAACCCAAGATTCTTTATGAAGGCAGCTATGATGGATTCTATCATGCTAGCTGTACAGGAGGTCCCTTAAATCACACAGCATCATTTTGACCCTCTTCCATTAGTCAAAGCAAGTCACAAGGTTAGACCAGCTTGAAGGAGAGGAAAAAGAGACCATTTGATATGAGGAATGGCAGGATCCTGTGTGAATATTAATTTTATGTGTCAACTTGCTTGAGTCAAGGGGTACCAGACATTTGGCCAAACACTACTCTAGGTATATTTGTGAGGGTGTTTCTGAATAAGACCAACATTTGAATTGGTCAATTGAGTAAAACAGGTTGCCCTCCTTAAAGTAGGTGGGTCTCATCTAATCAGTTGAAGGCCTCAAGAGAACAAAACAGACGAATAAAAGGGAACTCTTTCTTCCCAACTATTGAGCTGGATTGGTCTTTTCTGGCCTTTGGACTCAGACTGAAATATCAGCTTGTCCTGAGTCTTGAGCCTCCTGGATTTTGGATTGGAAGAGATAGCTTTTGCTTTCCTGCTGCTCAAGACTTTGAGAACTACACATCAGCTTTTCTGGGTTTCTGGCTTGCCAACTGCAGATCTTGGGGCTTTACAACCTCCAAACTGTGTGTGCTAATTTCTTATAATAAATTCACCCCCCACCCCCCTGCTCGTGCGCTCTCTCTCTCTATCTCTCTCTCTCTCTCTCTCACACACACACACACACACACACACACACACACACACACACACTGTTTGTTCTGTTTCTGTGGAGAACTCTGACTAATCCAGCATTCATGGACATGGAAAGTAGAGATTGCTGGTGACCATTTTTGTGGATATTCTACCACAAAGATGGTGAGTGGTTGTGCTTGCACTCTAAAGAGGACTTTTCCGTTGCTACTTCTTGGCCATGTGCACTGAGCATAGATTCAGCCCTGCCCATTAGGGGAGAAGACTAGTGGGGAAGCAGAACTACACAGTCTCATATTGTAAAGCTGTATTTCTATTTATAATGAGGAAACAAAAGATCTGAGACATTTAAGGAAAATTACCAACATGAAAGAAAAGAGTCAAGAAGAAAATACAATGATTAATTTTGGAGGAAAAAGAGATACTTCGGTGAATGAAATAAAACTTTATAATGATTACGATTAGTGTCTATCAGTTTTCTAACACTTCTATAGCAAATTATCACAAACTTACTGGCTTACAATGGCACAAATTAATTATCACACAGCTCTGGAATTCAAAAGTCTGGAATGATTCTCAAAGGGTTAAAATCAAGGTATTGTCAGGGTTCACTCTTTTCTGGAAGTTCTAGGGGAGAATCCGTTTCCTTGCTTTTCCAGCTTCTAGAGGCTGTCCACATCCCTTGGTTCATGGCCCTTTCCTCTACCTTCAAAGCCAGTAATAGTCAGTTGAGCCTTTACCATACTATGATCTGTTTTTGACTCTCCTACCTCCTTCTTTCCCCTATAAGGACTTTGGTGATGGCATTGGCTCACCTGGATAATTCAGGATATTCTTCCTAAAGTCAGGTGACTAGTAACATTAATTTCACCTGCAAGAGTAATTCCCTCTTGCCAAGTAACCTAAAATATTCACTAATTGTGAGGATTAGGACATGGACATCTTTGGGTGGGTGAGGAGCAGTATTCTCCTTGCCACAGACCTAGCAAATTATGAGAAGAAACATAATTCGATGAAAATAGGAAGTAGACTTTTTTTTTTTTTTAATTTGGAAGCATTTATATGTGGACAAAATCTCAAACATATTAGGGGCTCAATATACAACTCTTTGTTGGATGTTTGGAAGGTGGAGATAGAAGGCAGTTTTACTGGACTTGTGAAGTTTTCCGGTTTTGGTAACATGGATAAATATTTTAAAGTATGTGTAAAAGTATTTTTGGAGACATTATATGAGTGAAGAGCTATGGAACAGGATCTTGCATTCAAATATTTGCTTACAAAATGATAATTTACAATGAGAAATGCAGAGAATTGAAGTAGGTGAGTGATACTGATTAGGAAGGAGACGGAACATCTAGAGCCATAACTTGCCTTATTTGTACTCTGGATGAGAAGTGTCTCAGTTACCTACATTGACTAATGTTGGTGAGGGCATAGAAGAGGGTTCTCTTTCTACTTTATTAATAGGTGTGGATGAAGGACTGCGTTGAAGGAAACAAGTTCAAGGTCCCAAATAGGCAACTGGACTGTATGTTACATGGCGCAGACAATAGGGTAGACTATCTACAGGGGGCTTTTTTTTTTTTTTTTCCCCTCTATGTTGCTTCAGTGTAAAAGCTATTTTCCCCTCTGGTCTGAGCAGGATGCTATGTTAGTTGTTGACACAGCGACTTTGCAGAGGATGTCTGCTTTATTTTTTTTTTAAATTCCATGAACTTTGAGATAAATTATTTTTATGTAGTGTTCTTTATATATGTGTAAACAAAATGTTCTACTGAATCTAAACAACTAGAGCTTTAAATTTTGAGTCACTGTGAGAAAACTGACTACCAGACATTCAAGGGAAAAATCCATGCAAACTCTAAGTCAGATTCCTTCTCCCAAAGTTGATAAGTCATTCGGTAAGGTTCTTTCAGGATCTGGGGCAGAAAACCACACTTAGAAATGCACTAGAATGGTTTTTGTTTGGTTCAGAATGAATAACATTGACATGGGATAGAAGATATCTTTTAGAAATATCTCAAGAAAAAAAGCTTCAGTTTCATGAGCAAGGAGTTGCAGTATATTTTGTGTCATGAAAAAATCCTATATGGCATGGTCAAGGGCCCTTTACCATTCTGGGACACAAAGAAACTTCTAAGTCTTAATAAGGTAAACAAATAACAGCATCCTGTTACTTTCTGTTCAAGTTTGAAGTATTATATTTTAGGACATGTATTATATACAGAGTTTTAAATATGGTTTTATATTTGGCTTTATGAATATTGGAGGAAATAAGGCTTGATGTCCTGCTTCATAATGATGCATATCAGTACATTTATATTTTTGTAGCCAACTTTTAATTTTGGAATAATTTGGGGTTTACAGAGAAGTTACAAAGATAGATAGTATAGTCTCATGTACTCTTCCTTCAACTTCGACTTCCCCTTCTATTGTCTCACACTGCTGTAGCACATTTGTTAAACTAAGTAAGCCACATTGCTACATTCCTATTAACTAAATTCCAGTCTATTTTGAAATTCTTCCAGTCTTTCCCTAATGTCCCCTTCTGTTCCAGGATCTCGGCCAGGACACCCTGTTGTAGTTAGTTGTCATATCTCCTTTGTGTCCTCTGTTCTGTGATGGGTTTCTCAATCTTCTCTTGTCTTTCATTAACTTGACAGTTTTGAGAGTGTCAGTCAGTTATTTTATAGAATGTTCCTCTATTTGGGTTTCTCTGATGTTTCTCTCATGATTAGACTAGGTTGTAGACTTGGGGGCAGAAAACCACAGAGAGGAAATGCCCTTCTCCTTACAAAGTATCAGAGTTACATGGTGCCCATGTGATTTGTCATTGGGGATGTTAACTTAATCATTTGGTTAAGATCATGCTTACCAGGTTTCTACTCTGCAAAGTTACTATTTTCTCCTTTCTTTGGAAATGAGTCACGAAGTTCAGCGCACACTTGGCAGAGTGAAAGGATTAAGCTCCGCCTCCTGGAGGAGAGTATGTTTACATATATTCTTTGGAATTTGAAATCTATTTTTTAAATTAATTTTTTAATTTTTTTATTAACATATAATGTATTATTAGCCCCAAGGGTACAGGTCTGTGAATCACCAAGTTTACACACTTCACAGCATTTACCACAGCACATGGAATTTGAAATCTACTTTGATAATGTATTTAATTTAAGGATTTTGCCCTTGGTGGACCTGTATTTTGTATGTGTGAAGAAAGGGAATACTACACATAAATGCTTCCTAATTTGTCTCCATCCTGAGTGAAGAGCATGTTTCTGATGCTATGCTGACACTCTTGAATCTTTTGTCTAAAACATCCAACCATATTGACCTACGCAGGATTATGGCAGAGGCGAATATAAGGAGATTTGCACATATTTTTGGGTGTGTTTCATCTTTAGATGAAATGATGCTGAATTCTAAATATGAAATATAATAAACTCATTGATTTTTAGATCAAAGCCTGGGCATGGCACAGTCCGCATGGGTGCATGTAAGTTTCAGTTCAACTGTGTCTCTGCATGCTCAGTGGCTGGCTGACAAATTGGTCTCTAGCAGGATTTGCATCACTGCCCCCTCCCTGGGACCTTAGCATCTGTCCCTAAATTAGATGTTAAGGATTGATTTCTATCCTTCCAAAATTCATCTGTTGAAACCCTAACCCCCAGAACTTCAGCATGTGATCTCATTTGGAAACAGTCTTTACAGGTTTGTAATTTGTAAGTTGGGATCATGAGGGTAAGCCCTAATTTTATATGACTGGTGTCCCTATTGAAAAAAGGGGCAAGTTGGTCACAGAGACACAAGCACAGAGAGAATGTCATGTGAAGAATAACGTAGAGATCGGGCAATGCTTCTACCAGCACCAACACCAAAGACTGCCAGCAAATACCAGAAGTGAGGCAAGAGGTATAAAACAGATTCTTTCTCACAGCCTTAGAGGAACCAACCCCACCAAGACCTTGATCTTGAAATCTCAACCTGCAGACCTGCTAGACAATACATTTCCATTGTTTAAAGCCACCCAGTTAGTGTGCTTTGTTACAGTACCCCTAGCAAGCCAGTAGAATAGATCATTGAACAACCAACCCAGCTTGTGTAGCTCAGAGCCCGGTTGGTTAGAAAGCTTTGTCTTGGTCACGGACTCCAGAAGGAATCTGGAACTTCTCCTTTACTATAAGCCCTTCACAGTTAGACACTGGTACTAACTGTTCATTTAAGATTGTTTTGGGGTGTGGATCCTGTTGACATAATTCTGATGATATAGAAGGAAGGTTTTGTTTGCCTTCCAAAATCTTCAGAGCTTCCCATCTACTGGTCCTGTTGTGATGATAAACCAATGTCAGTTTTGGTTGTCAAATTCCTGCCCACTTCATAATGGTTGAACCAGTAGCTGAAGCATTCAGCTCTGCCTTCTGGTCTGGTTAGAGGAGAGGTCAGCAGAACTTTTTTTTTTTTCTTTTCTGGCAAAACAACATTACCTTTCCAGGTAGTATGAAATGTGGTTGTTTATTTAGCAATTGAGTTGAAAGGGGTTTGTGCATTTTGCCTATGAGTCAAGCTCCTGCCTTTCCCTGTCTCAGCCTCAGGCAGCATTAACCCCCGGCTCCGTGGACTGCTCACAGCTCCAGGAGGGTGAGGGTGTGGATAATTCCATACAGCTGTGCCTGGCCCCTAGCGGGCTATGGCAAATGATTCTCAACTCATTCAGGGACCAGAATGTGTTCATTTTCTATGAAAGAATTACTTAAGTGATGGCCTGGGGAGGTGGAGAAAATAGGTGGTAGGTGGTTATAGTCATTAAAGTCATTTGAAATTTAACTCCTAGAAAGGCATCATCCTATACTAGTCCTTTTCCAGAATATTCATTCAGCTACTTTCTTAGGCGTGCCTGATGATAATCTAGGGAAACAGAACTATCATTATATCTCTTTAGCATTTAAAGGAACTAAAATGTGGAAATGAACCAACAACTCATAGGTGTACCCTACACCGCCCCCCCTTTAAAGCTTAATTCCAATGTAATTGAAACTAACATTTTCCTAAGAAGGTATCTTGGGCATTTGAACAGGCCAGTGAAAACTTGGCACTTTTGTCTATTTTCAACACACTGTTGTCAAAGGCAGTTTGGGTCACTTGAGGGTTGTGGAAGGTAAAGCAGGCCCTGTGCTCTTCCTCCTTCAAAGGAAGACATAGGGATGGGGTGGGAAGGAGAAGATGGCATTCCCTATCCAGGGAGTAGAACACAGTCCAGTTGAAGTGAGAGACCATTGGAGGAGGGACTCTGTGTACATCACTGTTTGATTGAGGTTACTGGTTAGATGCAACTTTCAAGGTTGTGTCGCGTAGGTTTGGCAGAATTCATTTTTCCTATTCCATATTAGGCTTTTTGTTTTAGGGCAAAAATTCTAATTCATCCCCAAGCGTGCCTATTCCGTTTCTTTCTGCGGTTAGTGTATTTTTAAGGAAAGAGGCTCCAGCTCTGATTTGTCTAACTGCCAAGTCCTTATCTCTTCTTTGGAAAGTACTGCAGTCTGGATCATCTGGAGGGCAATTTGGGGCAATCTCCTATTCTCACGATGACACCAAACCTTAAATCGGAAGGTATCCAGGGAGGAGAGGAGAGCATTTCCAACAACAAAATGAGCTAGGATAAATTAGAAAAAAGTACCAAGTACCTCAGTGTAGCGAGATTGTCACTTACCTGAGCAGAACCAAACAGCATGTTCGGAGGCCAGCTCGAA
The DNA here is from genome assembly GCF_902655055.1 of Lutra lutra. Lineage (NCBI taxonomy): Eukaryota > Metazoa > Chordata > Mammalia > Carnivora > Mustelidae > Lutra > Lutra lutra. The sequence continues at coordinate 14,082,419 of NC_062282.1, forward strand.
AGCTGAAAGAACAAAAAGACAGGGGAAGAAGCTTAGAAGAGAGAGCCCAAGTAGACTAAAATAAAACAATGCGAAATAACCTCAGATAAGGGAGGTATAGCCTGGTGGAGAGGTGCAGGGGTAGCGACTGACCCACAGTGGACATGACCATTTTTGGAGGCCGTCAGTGAGTGGTGGGCCACGATGGGGGCCAAGAGTAGTTGCCAGGTCTGGGTGGAAGGAAACCTGAACCATTTTGTTGTGTAGAAACTCACCCACCTACACATCTTGGCCCATTGGGAGTGGATTATATTATAGCAGGATAAAACACACTCCTAATTATGATCTTTAGCTACCAGGAAAGTTTGAATTATGTTTGCATATTTTACTAAAGAAGAAACAGAAGTTTGGAATAAGTGAAATGTTTAAAAGTTTGGTAAAAGGGTTAAATTAGGGGATCTGTGATGTGCTATACAGATCCACTGATTCCTGGAGATGTTGGCAAGTTGATGCGAAAATTGTACCTTACTATTGAGATAAAAGGATTGAAAATTAAATTTCAAAGAAAAAGAAATCATGGCCTTGAAATTATCATCAATGCAGTGGGGGCAATTTGTGAGACAAACATTACAGAATGAAAGGAGCAATAATGAAGATGTCTTAAAACACATACACACACCCACAACCCACACACATACACATTGTGCTCACTTTTACATATGTACACTTGCACACACTCTCAGACACATTCACACACACACATTTCTTCTTCCCCCTCCCCTGCCTTTTTCCAGAAAAGTCTGTATTTGTTACTCTTCCTGTTTCAGGATTTCTAAGTATGAAATCTACTCAGAAGGTGGAAGAACAAGTAGGAGAAAAGTCGGTTTGTGTCACATAATGAAAACACTTAGTAGAATGTAGGTTCTGAGAAACCTGCTTTATCTGATACACCTCATCATGTCACTCATCCCATTCTCCCTCCCTTCCCCCATCTCAAGTCAGCTTAAAGCTTTTCAGGGCTTTCTGTGCTCATGTCTTATTAACAAGCACAACCTCCATCCCCACGGGGCAGTGCATGTCTGTGGTGAGCGGCCATGGTAGCAAGGGGGAAGTCAGTGAGTCAGAGCCTGTTACCTCATAGTCTTGACCAGTACGATGACTGTTCCCCTACCTGTTTACTAAGTAAATGGGCACCACCAAAACCTCATTAGAACAGGAAGTCCAGGACCTGGAGTTCACCATCTTCTCATCTCTGGTCCCATTGGACAGAGAGAGAGAGAGAGAGATTGCTGAGTCCCCAGGGACGGTTCTGAAGGAGCAAGAGAAACTGCAGAAGATCAAGGCCATTGTGGTGGGGCTGGATTGAGATCACCCAGGAGGCCCCTGGAGTACACACCTGGCTTCCCTCACTCTTAAAATATAGGCTTATAAAGCACATGCCTGGGATGCCCAAACATTGAAGGAACAGGTAAACATTTAGACAGTGGACAGATAAAGTCTCTAGAATGATAATTTCTTGAGCTTGGAGGGACCATTTTGTTTGGCTCTTTGACATTGTGTTTATTTGTTTATGTGAGGGTTTTACAAGTGAATCCCAGTGTGCAAAGATAATAGGCCATCCGTGTGGCACTGGCTGCCGACTGGGGGCATCTTGTGGGCTAATGGATTCTTTCAGCTGCAAGTGTTCTATGGGAATTCCTTTGCAAATTTTAAAACAAGTTGTGGAAGCAGCCAAGTGACGTTTTCTCTTTCTCTCTGTCTTTTTTCTCAAAGAGTTAAAAATAGCCAAATTTAGAGCTCATTTTGAAAGCACTTTCCCACCTTGTCTTAGGGGTTGAGAGTTAAATTGAGTGTCACCTGAGCTGGATCTTTGGATGTGGGCGAGAGCAAAAGCCACGCCTTGGGTTATTTTAATTGAGCAAGACAGAGAAGCAGAGCTAGAAATTCCAGGTTGTAAAGGGCCCACAGGGTCGTTTGTTGTAAGGTTCCTTCCATTGTTCTGGAGGAATCTGAGACCTCTGGTGCCAATGATCTAGGTTTCTTGAATCTGAGCCATCTATCACAGGTGTTGAGAGCCTCAGGGTGAAGGAGTATGAGGCCATGTGGGCTGTGGCCACAGTGCCAGTGGGGGAAATTTTGGAGGAGCAGGGCAGGTAAGCGGTCAGAAATGGCTTTGGAGGAGTCAACGTCATAGTCATGGAGGTGTGGAGAGATTCTTCCCAGGCCACTTTGGGACCAATCTCCCATTCCACTTTGAGTCAGAAGTAGGAGAAATGTATTGGGGTGCCTTCAGTGAATGCTCAGCTTAGCAGACCTGCCCTGGTTTTATCATTACTCACCAGACCACCCAAGGACATGCCAGAATTGTTGGAAAAGACCCAAAAGGTCATCCTGTGCTACTAGTTTTTTCACTTTTGGTCTCAGAGCTCTGGGGTGTGCCTGGAGGAAGAAAGGGAAGGCCAAATCTTCATCTTGCCTTTACCAGAGCTGTTATATTTTAGACTTTCTATATTAGAATTCTCACTAAGATTTCCTTTGGGAAAAAGAAGGGCATTCTGTCCATTAACAAAATATTTGAAATATTACTCATCTAATCTCTTCTCGTTTTACAAATGAGGAAACTGAGACCCAGAGGGTTAATCGACTAACCCGGGATTCCATAGTTAATGGCCCAGATTGAGTTACAACTCTGATCTTTGACCACTGGAGTACTAGTAGTGATTGTAAAAGGGGATCAGCTACACAGAGAACTCCACATGTTATGTGTACTACCTATAATTCTCTTTTAAAGTACTAATGCTCACATGGCAGGAATCACCCATATTTGGGTGTAATATCCATTTAATAACAGTGCTGTTGTTACATGTGGGTTGGGTGATATTGATAAATTCTTTTTTTTCTTATATTGTTATCATATGATCATTCTGAAGACCTGTTTTGTTTCTTTTATGGAAATGAAACCAAGATCGAATTTCTTGTTTTAAATAATTTGATTGACAGCTAAAACTTTAACCAATAGGAGAGCAGAACCCCCTTTGAAACAGAAATAATTATGTTTGTTGGCATGTAAACATAGGAATGTTTACTTCCTTCCATTTTCCCCTTCTGCCTTTCAGTTTGAAAGCTTATCCTTAATTGATCAACTTTATTCAACTTTTAAATGTTGTCTGTCACCACCGGTGCTGTAACAATACAGCGATTGTCTTCAGTAAGAGAATACAATGTAATCATTATTCAGAGGAAAATAATACCTAAAGCTGTTGGCAGACCAATATAAAGCTATTGCAGGAAAAATGTAAACAGGGAGCCAGTGCTATTTTCTAGTTTCTCTAGTTTTTCTAGTGTCAGTTCTCAACATTTTATGGAAAGCATCCTCAAGGCTTGAACTAGTGACAGTCTTCCTAACATTCTCTTAGATGTTACAATTACATATGGAAGCAAATGGAGCTCCCTGTCTTAGGAATGGTATGCAAGAGTTATACAAAGATGTTCTAGGAACCAGGAGGGAGAGCAAATAAACTAGGTTGGGCAGGTGGGACATGGAAAGGCTTTTCACAGGAATACTTCAAGATCAGTTTTGGGGTACTGAGCAGGAGTAAACTAAAGGAGAAAAAGCAGGGCAGAAGGTACACCACCTAAGAAGCTTGAAACCACATTGGAAACACAAGTATTCTGCCATGTCTGCAAAGAAGAAAGACAATTTGTGTGTGGTAAGAAGGACGAAAGATAAGCAGGTGGTGGACGGATTGCAGAGGGCTCTATGAGCCAAGATGAGAGCTGAAACGAGGTTTTAAAATTTAGGGCAGAATAGTGAAGAAGTTTAAGCCTAGAGGTAGAAACGGAGGGCAAATTAAAGTTAAATATTTGGGAGTAAAGACAAAACCCTGTGATTGCATTGAAATGGGGTGGCCAAGTTGGGTTTAGAGAGAAGAATCTTTGCAGTATAAGAGATCAGTGGTATTAAGTGTTCAATACAGATATGAGTTCAATCATCTATCATAAGACATGGATGTCATATGCAGTGTTTTTGGGAATAGAGGTAGAAAAGAAGAACTGGCAGCTAGAAATCCAAATTCTCAACCAGTAACTGAGGGAGACAGGAGAGTGATGGAAGAGCTTGATAAAGCCCAACCATTTTTATTTCCAGGTGGGGGAGGGTGTGGTTTGGAGGAGAAGAGGAAAGGTAGCAGGGAGACTCTTTTTCTCCTAAATTCTATGTACATGGAAGTGGAGTGGGAGGCCCCATTTTCTCCTCTCAGTTGAGTTATATCAAAATTTAAGGAAAGAGACTCTATGAAATTTCCCTATAATGATCCTGAAAATATCAGGTAGTAGCTGCTCAGTAAATGGTTACTAAACATTGCATAAAGAACTATGACTATTCTCTGGAGAAACAGACTCTGATGACTCCACATCTTTTGGCACTTTTCCTAGACTACTGAGATATTTGCAATGGTCCTTTACATGTTAATATCTCCAATCCTAGAAATGAAAGTTTATTTCCATCAATTTGCCTTCAAGTAAATGATATAAGTTGCATTTCATGATTTCATGGACATTCCCTCCTTTACCAATATTTACTAAGCACTATTGTGTGTTATATGCAGGTGGTATAAAAGGGAACAAATTAGAAACTTTTCCCTCTTCTCATGGAGCTTATATTCCAGTGGGTGTGGAATGTTACTAAGATTATTTTAATGCTTAACTTATATTTTTCCTTTAAAAACCAACAAAAAATGAGTCCCTCTTTATAGCAACATTATAATATGTTATCTTAAAAGACGAATGTGTAGTATTGTAAATAAATCCATTTCTATGAGTGATCATTAATCATTAATCACTATCAACCATTGCTTAATCTAACCTGTGTTTAATTTTTATTTTTAAATCTTAGAATGTGGTAGATATTTTAGAAGTATAGTTACTGATCCCTAAGCAATATGGCATTCATCACCCCTGAATTACTTTGTCTAGTTGTTGAGTTTTCTTTTCATATATTTCTTTGATGTTTAATGCAACTAACAATTTGTCTTTACCCATCTTTCTGTTTTCTCTTTTTGGGTCTCATATTTCTTTACAAATGGTCTTTAGTCACTACTGTGTACCTCTTTGACTCCTGGCAGAGGTGTATATTTTCTCTTTTGTAAAATGAAGAGAATTTTACTCATTCCAAGAAGAAATTGAGCTTATTAGCTATTTACCTTTTTGATAATTTGTATCAATTTCCCTCATAGCAACCGTCTGAGTTGGAATGAGAAAAAAGTTCAGGTTACACCCCAAATTACTTTTGTAAAGGGTTATACATTTCCTCTAAGAAATATTAAAAGTAACAATGGAAACATTTAATGAGTTTTAAAAATAAAGCTAAAAGTGGCTTTAATTGCAGGTATAGTAAAACTCCAGTGATTGTTAAAAATTCTGTGAAAGACCTACATGACTAAAATTGTGATTATTACATTTATAGTTTTATTATTTTTAAGCACATGTACAAAGTCTAAGGAACACTTAAGAGTAATTTTTTATTAGCAAGTTAATTTTTAAAGTAATCTTAAAATACCTCATTCTTTTTGTTTCCTTGAGAAGGGTAGAAAGCTCCCTTTGATTCTACTTTGTTCCGCTGAGCTGCAGAAAGGGCACAAGGATCCCAATTATTTTGTGTGACTGTATGTGTACATGTATAGATAGATCATAAATGAATATAATTACATAAATTAACACAGTTACCTTATATTTATGACAAGATATATCCTTGATGCACAATATTACTTGAGTATCAGGCAATTGAATCATTCACTCTCCTTCCTTGAAAAGTTCTTGAGGATTGACAAATGATTACCCTCTCTGTGAAGGTAACCACCTGGGAGTGTGATGTGTTCTTTTCAATGAGATATTTGAATTCCTCTTGGTATCCTCGAGAAAAGATTTTGTTTTCCCATGTAAGGGTTAGTACAAGAGGAGAGCTCCCTGGTTTTGTCCCTTCTGTCTTCCTGCCCTGAAGGTGGTTATATTTGAAAACGATAGTTGGACTTGTCGTAGCCATCTTTACTGGGGGCGTGAGACAAAAAGCCGAAGGACAAAAGGCCATCTTATTTAGGATGCCGGAAGATAGAGACAAAATCAGAAGGATGGAAGGAAGGAAAGGAAAAAGAAATGAATCTACACCTCTGAGGACATCACCTTGTTATCTTGCCACAATTGGAACTACTCACTTCTGGTTTCCTCATCTGTGAGGTAATCACTCAAGCTCCTATTGGCAGCTGAATTCCAACTGATACATTTTAACATTTTTCCGACTCATTCTCAACCTCACATTTGATTAGTAAGTAAGAGCAGATATTTAAACCCAGGTTTTTAGATCCAAAGCCCCGTGTTTTTCTGGCTTTGCCATCTTTCCACATGGTTATAATTTGGGAAATAAATATACATAGTATGAAGTAATAACATATGTTACCCATTATGAAGACTTGCCTACTCTTACTTAAAGCCTTATTTCTCTCATTATGCTCTAGACTACCCTACTCATGGCTTGTCTAACCAGTTCATTTCCCTATATTATGCTCTGTTTCCTTTGTCATTGTATGTTTGTTGACCTCCTTACAACGTCAGACAAGTTCCTGATCATCAAATTATATTTCCTGATCTTTTTTTAAAAAAAGATTTTATTTATTTATTTGACAGAGAGAGATCACAAGTAGACAGAGAAGCAGGCAAAGAGAGAGAGGGAAGCAGGCTCCCTGCTGAGCAGAGAGCCCGATGTGGGACTCGATCCCAGGACCCTGAGATCATGACCTGAGCCAAAGGCAGGGGCTTAACCCACTGAGCCACCCAGGCGCCCCATATTTCCTGATCTTTATAAGGGGACAATTTATAATAACCTTTTGCAGATTCCAGTCTTGTTGAGAGGGAAGGACCTCATGGGGTGGGGCTCAATTTATTACCAACATTCTAATTTTTTTCCCCCAACATTCTGATTTTTGCTTACTTGTGGTTGTTATACAGGTGTTTAAATCTTTCTGTGCATTGTAAACATTTAATAATGACTACTAACAAGAAAAGAGATCAGTTTATAAAGTTTGTAAAAGTTGCACAGTTGAAAAATTGGCACGTGAATATTCACATGGGAGAGAAGATGGATATTAAGGAAGCTCATGATTGTCTGTCAATGTCTGTGTCCCTTTAGCTTACTTTGGTTCTCTAAGAAAAAAACCATTTTGATATAAAAGTAAAGTACACATGAAAAACTGGTTGAATCATGGCTTATTTTTGTAGTATATATGATGTGTAGAGAAATTACATATGGAATAAAGGCCCATAAGGACACATGACATTTTCAGCTGCCTTTGTCAAGAAATGGGTGTACTTAACATTTTTATTCATTTTTTAGTGGTGACAGCCTGGTCCATCATTTTCTTTAGCTGATTTATGTTTTTCTAGAGATCAAGTTTTAAAAATCTATATGTAGATATTTGGTATGTATGTAATTGGAATCTAATCATACCATTATTTACGTATTCAGAGAAACCAGAGATTCTGCAGTTAGAACATATAACTAAAACTGGGAACTATGTTTAGTCCCTTACAACATGGCATTAAGACAAATGAGAAGGCCCTCTGAATACACTATAAAACTGGGTTATGAAGGGAGCAGAGTAGAGACTGGCATAGATACTCATTAAGGGCAAAATGACTCCTAAGCTAGTTTGGACTCAATTCTCTGAGTTAATTAGCTGTGCCAATTTATTTATTTAATATATGTATGTAAAGACTTTATTTATTTGTCAGAGAGACAGAGAGCACAAGTAGGGGGAGCAGCAGGCAGAGGCAGAAGCAGGCTCCCCGCTGAGCAAGGAGCCCGATGCAGTACTCGATCCCAGGACTCTGGGATCATGACCTGAGCCGAAGGCAGATGCTTAACTGACTGAGCCACCCGGTGTCCCTGTACCAATATATTTAAAGAAAGTGTGTCGAATGCGTGGATTGAGAAGGCATAAAAGCAGGAAAAGGAGAGATCCAGAGGAGATCTTTGTGTGATTCAACCAAGACTTGTCTAAGAGAGATGATGTCCTGAACCACTGTATGTCCCAAGGCAGGCGTATTACTGGTGTTGTTTTTATTCTTCATCTCTGACACACGTTGGCTGTCTCAGGGTCAGGTGCTGCACACCCTTACGTATTCTGTCACTTAATCCTCATAAAAGCTCAGGGATGTGGGCGCTACTATTATCCTTATTTTATAGATGAGGATATTAAGGCTGAGGGGGTCAAATGGTTTAGGTTCATACAGCTGGTGAGCCACAGTGTTAGGATTTGAACTTTGTCTAGAGAACTTGGTCATGTAACCACCATTCGGCGAACTTAGGAGGACAAAAGGGAATTCTCTCCTCAGTTCTGCAAAGAGCAACATGAGGGTCAGGAGTTTGAGACTTGCCTCACAGGGTGTGTGAGAACTAAAGCAATAATTCAAGGTCTCCTGAATCTTGGTTTGATGTATTTCCAGCACAGCAGGTTGCTTCTTCTCCATGAGGAAATCATTAAAGACTAGGCTGGTGAAGATGAGGCCACTTTCAGCACTGGAGGATGGTACTCTTTGGAAGGAAGTAAATATGCCCAGATATATAAAAATGTGTACGTATATATACATGTAAGCGTCAACCCTCACTATTTGTGGATTCTGTGTTCAGGGATTTGCTTACTTGCTAAAATTTGTTTGTAATCTCCAGATCAATACTCTGGGCACTTTTGAGGCCATTCGCAGATGCGCAGAGTAGCAGAACATTGAATCCCCTGGTCCCCATGTTCCCAGGGACCTTGACCAATGTGACCCTCTTCTTCTTTCAGCTTTTATGAGGTAAACAAGTATCCTTTCCTCAACATGTTTAATGCCACAATTTTCACACCTCTGTGCTTTTGGTTGGTGATTTTATTACTTGGAGTGGTCCCCAAAGCCACCGTTAACATCATCCTTCCTAATGCAAGGAGGCTGCAATGTGCCTTATGGAGAAAATGCGCGTGTTAGATATATTTGTTCAGTCACGAGTTACGGTTCTGTTGGCTGTGAGTTTAACATTAATGAACCAACAGCATAGATTAAACAAGGTATCTTTCAATAGAAACCAGGTTATGTATTGATCAGTTGATGAAAATGTTGCGACCGGATGCTTGGAGAAACCTAATTTTCTATTTCCTCCATGAGCAGGGGTTCAGTATTTGCTAATTAATGTTTGTAGTGACTTTATAGAATATAAGAATGATGAATCATGAGAATCGATTGTGTGTGTGTGTGTGTGTGTGTCTATCACAGTGAGATAGATATATAGATAGATAAATGTATATATCTAGATAGGTACCCATAGATATCAACGTATATCTACCTACACAAATATAAATGTATAAAGATATGAGAAGCTATCAATATAATAAACCCTCAAATAACATGCCAGCTATCATTATCTAGGTATCTGTCTAGAACTACTCTGCAACCCACAATCACTCCTGGAAATGATGATGATGAGTTTTCTGGCTCTAAGTCGCACTTCTCCATAGTGGAAGGAGCAGCAATAAACAAAGAAACCCCTTACTCTCATGGAACTTATAGTATGATAGAAGTTACAAGATGTCGGGTTGCACTATGTGTACAACATCTAACTTATGGGACCTCATACCCAGAAAGGACTCAACAGTTTTCCAACTACCTAAAAATCTTAAGAAAAAAGTGGAGGTTTGGTGAAGAAAGACCAAAGTTCAAAGCTCAATAACTATATTAGACTAAAGTAGACAAGTAAGCAAGTGAGTCCTGGGTAGGGGATTTTTGCAATGACTTGTCCTTGTTCTGAAACTTAGTATTCTATGAACAGGCTTCTTGAGCTCTACATGAACAGTGAGAATCCCATCTAATGTAGGAAATGAACACATGCTCTAGCTCTCAGGTCAATGAGTATGATGTTCCTATTTCTTTCCTAGATTAAGGAAGCGGATTGGTTCTGATGCAGTGCCAACAGAATGCATGATCTGATTGTCCCATTGTCCTCTGCCAAAAAAAGCAGGAACGGGCTTTCCAGTGTTCATTATGGAGTATTGAACATATTTGGTGTTAGAGTGCCTTAGAAACAAGCCACCCTTCAAATTCAGAGCTTTCTAGGTAATTTGAATCAGGTTACTGAACTTTGAAAAAATCTTGCCGCCAAGTTTAGAGGGTCAAGGTGCTTGGAAAACATATGTACTCTAGGCTATTTCAAAAATGCATCTACTTTGGAAAACAGTGTGGAGATTCCTTAAGAAATTAAAAACAGAACTACCCTAGGACCCTGTGATTGCACTCTTGGGTATTTACCCCAAAGATATAGATGCAGTGAAAAGAAGTGCCATATGTACCCCAATGCTCATAGCAACAATGTCCACATTCGCCAAACTGTGAAAAGCCAAGATGCCCTTCAACAAACAAATGGATAAAGAAGATGTGGTCCATATATACAGTGGAGTATTATGCCTCCATCAGAAAGGATGAATACCCAACTTTTGTATCAACACGGACGGGACTGGAAGAGATTCTGCTGAGTGAAATCAGTCAAGCAGAGAGAGTCAAGTATCATATGGTTTCACTTACTTGTGGAGCATAAGGAATAACACGGAGGACATTGGGAGATGGAGAGGAGAAGTGGGTTGGGGGAAACTGGAGGGGGAGACAAACCATGAGAGACTGTGGACTCTGAGAAACAAACTGAGGGTTTTGGAGGGGAGGAGGGTGGAGGGGTAGGTGAGCTTGGTGGTGGGTATTAAGGAGGGCACAGATTGCATGGAGCACTGGGTGTTGTACATAAATAATGAATTTTGGAACACTGAAAAAATAAAATAAAAAAGAAAAAAAAAGGAAACAAAATGCAACACTCCAGCCATTATGAGCCGTGCATGGAGCAACGTGGACAGGAATAATAAGAGGGTAGATTTTAACTGAAAGGAGGAGAAGGGAAGGAATGGTACCATAAGAATTTGCAAGACAGGACAAGGATAAGTTCAGTTTGACTCAATAAAATATGCATAGTTAGGGGAAATTCTACGAGGTGGCGTCATTTCTTGTCATTTAAGTGAGACCTGAAATGATCCACTGGAGATCAAAGCCATACATCAGCTTCTGCTAGAATTGTGCTAAAATAACTCCAGTCCTGAAATTCCTCTGGGCAGTCCATCTAGACGGTCCAACCATACCACGTAGGTATCTGGGGTCTGGGTGGAAGATTTGGAAGAATCGGGACCCTGATCCCTTCATATAAGGGGCTGAGAGGTATGAGAGAAAGCCTGTTCAAACGAAATCGGATCTCATATAGAAACTGACTCAACTATTTATAAAGTCCCCTTTTATCCCTAAAATACAATAATTGTGTGAAAGAAATACGATATTCTTATTTCATAACAAGAGTCATTTTCTCAGCCACAAAATTAAAAAGCACTACTAGCATGCCTACACCATATACCGTGCCTGCTATTTCTTCCCTGAGATACAGAATTGTTCCCTTTCATGTGGGGAAACTTTATTCTAGAACTAACCAAATAACAATGTAGAAGATGGTTGTGTGGGGGGCCATGAGGGACGTTGCTCAGCAATCCCTTCGAGCAGATCTGCTGCAGGAGGGAGGGGAGTGAGCAGGCCTGGCACCAGTTAATTCCTGCAGAAGGTAGGTGGCCTTCAGTGGGTAAGCTCTGCTCCGGAGCTCACTGTCAGCTTGGGTAATATGTTCTCAGAGCTCGCTGCAGGTTGAGGCTCCTCTGACCAACTCCCACATCTTTCAGTGGTGGGAGAACCACAGCTCAGTCGGAAGACTCTCCAAAACATCCCGGATACCTCACCCCTCCTCTTTATCCTTCAGATGTATCTTGCCCTCCCCCCACCAGAATCTCTCCAATGGATGGTGCCCTCTTTGCGTCTGCTTCTTGGGGATCATGGACAGAGACTCGTGAAACAAAGGATTTTTAGTCAATATGAGCACAGAGAGAGGAAGGGAACAATGCGTGTATTTCGGACCCTGGTCACCAGGTGCCTTCTTGGACTGAGGGTCGTCATGGAGCTGATAGAATAAAGTCCAGTAAGAGGGGACACAGACTGGCCTCCTTTCTGGGACAGTGCCCAGGAGGAGCAGATGACCCACCACATGTGGACTGGGGGTCAAGGACCCTGGCTTCATCTTGGAACACCAGCTCATGTGCGGTGAGAAGAAATAGACCGAGAGTCACGTAAACAACCTGCAGCCAGCTCACTGTTTCTCAGAGAGAGAGAGGAGAGAAGACAGCTTTGTGGAGAAAGGCCAAGGTTGTACACCTCGTGGCATGCTGAGTTTCCTCCATGACTTTTCCATTCGGGATTCAGAGTATATTTCTGGGAACTTTCCTTTCTCTCAGGGCTGCCCAAGTGTTCATTTGTCCAGCAGCCCCTGGCTGGAAAATGATAGGGAAATTTGCCTGGTTTCACACCTTTTGTGTAGGTCGATCAGAACTTCAGGCATTTCCCTTGGTTTGTAGCTGGACAAGATTCAATTTCGAAAAGTGCAAGTGGCAGAGAGATCATGGATATTTCCGAAATATATGGCACAGTGACATTATCAGGTTTCTAACCTGTTGCCTGGAAATCTAGAAAATAATAATAAAATCATACAGGCTTTTCTGCCCTGGGAACTAGAGACACACTTGGGGGAGGAGGAGAAGTCTTCCTTCCTTGCCCCCATACCAGCCCACTTTTCTCTTAACAAGGAAGGGCTGGTTACCTAGATGGTTCAGAGTGAGGGTCTGCAGAGGCAAACATTCATGAGTTACCCTTCCTCAGGAAGAGGTAAATACTTTCATAATTCAAGAAGGAACACCTACCTAGATAGGAGTTCCATTTCCAGAACACCGTATTGTCTAAAAAAAAAAAAAATGGGCACAAAGAATCTGATCATAAAAAAGCATATCTAAAATCAGGGTCACCTTTAGTATTCTGGCTAGCCATTTTTGCAACACTGGCTCTTTGAAAAGAAAACTTTTCATAAATATTTCCTTTGAAAGCTCTTGCTTATGTTGAAGACTCGAGAGAGCACTTTTTGTAGAACTAGAAGCTCAGTATTCTTTGCTTCATTCAGAGTTTTATTACTAGGTATGTTTATCGTAAAAAAAAGGCACATAACCCAAGACAAACTTTATATCAAAGCTAGATCATCTATAAAAGAAATAAGTTATCATAATATGCCTCATAATTTTTCCAGGATTTGGTAAACATATAGTTTTTTTTGTTTCCTTGAAACATTAGCTACCAAATAGAATATGTGATATATTTTTTAATTAAAAAGTTATTTAGAGAAAAAAAAATAAGTCCCCAAATTTCTTTTTTACTTCCTTCCTGAACTCTAAACAACAAACTTTATTAAAGGAAAAATAAGGCATATGATGGACAAGCAAGGAAGGACAACTATTTGGGAGTCCATAGCAAATATAGCAGGTTCATTGTTCAAGTGAAGGGAGTATGATTGTCTGACAGCTGTTTGTAGTTCTCACAAAAGACCTTTTTCTCTGTATTCGTTGCTGCTAGGATTAAAAGGGAGGTCTAAAATTTTCTGCTTTTAATTTCTTTGCCAACCATTGGTAGCTGGTGAAAAAAAAAAAAAAAGAAAACAGAATCACCGGGGTTGGGCCTCATATTACCCCATTACTCTATCCGCAAATTGCATGGAACCCAGACAAATGGACAGTCTGCTGCAGCCACACAGGTCCAGGGTCCCAGGGGATCCGGGTGCAAAGCAGCCAGCATGGCAGGGCCCGGAAGCCAGCTTGTTCTGCCTCTGAACACCTCCAGCATGGCTCTCTCTGGGCCAGCATCTCTCGTGCTCACCAGTGAGGACCTGAATGTTTTGTCCCAAACCAGGAATGTTAATAGATTCTGGCTCCCTGCAGCTGGCTGGTAACCTCTTCACCATTGTTAACTTCCAACACGTGCCCTGGTCAGCAGCCCCTCTGTGGAGAGGCTGCCTTAGCAGTCGGAGAGGGGCAGGTCCTGCCACGGATGCTTCCGTACCCCCAAGGGAGGTGATGACCTTTACCAAAAGGGCTTGGGAAACTGTAAGGTCCTTTCTGGAGGAATACTCCTATAAGTGAATAAAGAAGACCACCTTTACAAACAGGTACCAGTAACAGGTACCTTGTCTTTACGGTTCAGGACAATTTATTATTCCCCTGTTATAAGTTAAGTGACCACAGAGCTCTCTTAATTGCTTATTCTATTGGTTCTCAAAGTGTGATCTCTGAACCAGGAGCATCAGCACCACCTGGGAGCTTACTGGAAATACAGATTCTCCAGCTGCACCCAACACCTGCTGAATGGGAGACTGGAGGCAGGGCCCAGAAATCTGTATGTAACAAGACCTCATGTGAGTTTGCTGCATGCTCAAGTGTGAGGACTGCTGTTTTATGCCTTTTGTTCATGTTTCTGTTATAGTACTGGCTATTTTCAAATTTGTGCTGTCAAAATTCATGTTTTCAAATTCACGTCTCTAAACTCTTCCCTCCTACAAGTGGTTCATGGGGCTCTATGTTATATCTCTTATGTCATGAGCTTTAAAAACTTCAAAAAGGCAGACCTCTTTGGTCCTGGAGCCTACATCTCTGGCTTCAAGTCATACCCATATGCCCTAATTCTTGTCTTTATTCACAGAAGTCTTTAGATTCTATCCAGGTTGATTACTTGATGGAAATTTACATTTCTTTGGCTCATAAGATCTAGAAATGTATTTTCTTTTAGTTTCTTTTCTTTCTTTTTTCTTTTTTAAAAGATTTTATTTATTTATTTCCTGTAGAGAGAGACAGCACACACAAATATAGGGAGCTGGAGAGGGAGAAGCAGGCTGCCCGCTGAGCAGGGAGCCTGATGTGGGGCTCAATGTGGGGCTCAATATGGGGCTCGATCCCAGGACCCTAAGATCATGACCTGAGCTGGAGGCAGATGCTTAATGGACTGAGCCAACCAGGTGCCCCTTCCTTCAGTTTCCTAAGACCATTGAACTTGATGAAATCTCAAGATATCTAAAAGTATATCTTCTATTAAATTATAAGATCTTTTAAATCTTGATGTCATTCTGCATTCTTTTATAATATTAAAACTTCACAAGTTTGATGGATGTTTCAAATGATATCCAGTTGAATTTTGAGCCTCTCACTTGTCTTTGTCTGACTTGATGTCACAATCTATGAGACCATTCCAGCAACATGAACACATACACAAGCATTCATGCACGACTGCACATTTTTTAAGTTCACAGGCTTTAGGGGCCTGCTTTCCATTTTGTCTTCCCAAAAAGTCTGACTTTGGGTTGGAGTAGAAAGACAGGGGTTGAAACTTCCTTATTCCTTTGGGGATTTTTTTGGAGCATTAGATCAATGTGAAGGACTACTCGTAAGAAAAAGGAAATTCTTAACATTCACAATGAATTGTATCGGTAAGGGTTTCTTTTTTTTTAATTATGTATTTTTTAAATTAAATTTATTTATTTATTTTTAATAAACATATAATGTATTTTTATCCCCAGGGGTACAGGTCTGTGAATCGCCAGGTTTACACATTTCACAGCACTCATCATAGCACATACCCTCCCCAATGTATTGGTAAGGGTTTCTAAATTGGAGACTGTTTGAAAACTTACAGAGGTCGAAAAGAAAATACTACCTTCCATATCCATGTAATCTTTCATTCAACATTCATTAATCAGATATTTACTGAGTCCCTACTCTGGGTCAGGCATGGCTCCAGATGATTGGAAGTATATGAGTAAGCCAAATGAACGAAGACAATAATACATAAGTAATTTATATAGTACTTCAGAAGTGACTAAATGCGGTGGAAAACAGTAGAGTAGGATAGGGGAAGAGAAGAGAAAGCTGTGGTTATGATTTTGAATAGGGTGGTCTGGGAATTCTCATTGAATCCAGGTAATTTGAACAAAGTGTTGAAGGAGATGAGGGATTTAGCTCTGCAGATAAAATGGAGGGGAGGCTTCTAGATAGACAGTGAAGTTAGAACAAAAGTGTAGTCAAGGGCATCCATTGTGCTGGATCATAGGAATGAGGGGAGAACTCTAACTGGGGTCAGGTCAAGTAGGTCCTGGTGGCCATTTACAAGGGTGCTGGCTTTTCCTTGGAGGGGACTAAGGAGCTATTGCAGGGTGTTGGCCAGAGGAGTAACATGACCTGACATGTTTTCAAAGGGTCATGTGTTTTGAATACACTTTGAAGGGGATTATATCAAGTCCATGAAGAGTCTCAATTCCAGGTGAGAGATAATGGTCTGGGCTGGTGTTTATAGCAATGGATGTGGTGAGCAATGGTTAGGTGTCAGATGGTCTTTGAAGGTAGGTTCTAGAGCATTTTTGTTGCATTAGATGTAGGATATAGTATGTTTTATTTATAAAAATGTTTTTGTTTGTTGGGTTTATTATTATATATTATTTATATATTATTATACTATTATTATTGAAGAAATTTCTAGAATTGACTCAGTATGTTCACCCTTTCTAACAAAAAGATTCATGTTTCAGTGTGTGTTATTAATTTGTTAGGGCTACCATAACAAATACCACAAATAGGGTGCATTAAACAACAGAAATTAATTTTTCTGCATTTCTAGATGCTAGAAGCCTGAGATCAGGATGTTAGCAGGGCGGTTTTTTCTGAGGCCTCTCTCCTTCCCTTGTTCTCTGTGTTTCATAAGGTCTTTCCTCCACATGTGCCTGTGTATTAATCACCTCTTTTAAGGACAGTAGTCAGATTGGATTTGAACCCACCCTCATGACCCCCCATCTCACCTTTAAAAAAAAAAAGTAGTTATTTATTTGAGAGAGAGAAACACAGAGCTAGAGTGAGAGCATGGGGTGGAGGGGGGCAGAAGGAGAGGGAGAACAAGAATCCCAAGCAGATTCCCAGCTGAGTGTGGAGTCCAATATCCCAGGTTCATGACCTGAGCCAAATCTGAGTCAGACGCTCAACCAACTGAACCACTCAGGCGTCACCACTTTGCTTTTTTAAAGGCTCTGTCCAAACACAGTCACATTCTGAGGTACTAGGTGTTAGGGCTTCAACCCTATGACTTTTGAGGGGACACCTTTCAGCCCCTAACAGTGTGTGTTGTACATTTTACTCAGCCACATAATGTCATTTTAGTCATGGTTGTGTCCGGCACACAGCCTTTGTGATAGGCAACCTAGAAACATCCAACAAAACCGATTCCTATTTCACAGTGAGATCATTTAAAATAAATGGAGTTCATTCTTAGCAGCCCTTGGAAGCATCTCAGTCTTGGATTGTCATGACTCAATTTAAACAGAAGCAAGATACTTTTCATTTGTATCTGCTATTCAAGATACAGCTACCGCTAGGAAGAATATTGAGTTAGAGGTAATTTTTAAGCACCTTTTTTTTTTTTTTTTAATAAGAAAGGTACCTGCTTATTATATTAAAAGACTCAGCTGTTAAAGAAATATCACCTCTGGAAGGGGAGAATCTCCTGTAATCTTGCTCAACAGTTTGTCCAATGACTTAGATGCTACAGGGATGAGGCCGCTGCTGAAGCATCCTACCTGCCACATGTCAGAACCCCCGAGGTTCAGTCATGGGGCTACTGTTGAGATTGTTCTGACCACCCACAGACTGTACTCTGTTTGGACTTGGGCCGTTATTTGTTGGCTAAGTTGATGGTTTCTGAGTGCCCAGCATGGGCGTCCCATCTCTACCTAGGTAGGGGTGGGGGGTTGGAGGGGGGATTCGAGGTGGTGGCAATGACAGGGGAAACTCAGAAAGGTTCTTTTCTGTTGGGGTGGGGGAGGGAGGCAGCACAGTGAGGCTTGATTGCTGCTAGCTCTCCTCTGACACCACAGCCTCCCCGCCTCCCTACTCCTGACAGGGAGAGTTTGATGCCCTTCAAAATATAGAGTATATCGATCTGTTTTCTAGGCAACAGACACAAAGCCCTGTCAGCTAACGTGACTTCAGAAGGTTAAATATGGTTTCGGAGTGAATTACCAGCTGCCTACAGATGTTTTATGGGTGGTTTGAAATGCAGATACAGGGAAGGAGGGAGCTCAGGGTGGGTTTTTATGTGTTCATATGCATCTCTCCAGGCATAAGTTATGTCCTTTGTGTTCTATCTGGCTCTGCAGTACTCTGTGTCTTCATTAGACAATGTCATCCCTAGAAAATTAGTAAAAATAGGAGGAAAACAGAGAATATCAAAGATAAGGAAACAGTTCTCTTTCATTTTCTGAATTATATATGTATTAATCAGTAAGATTATCATTCTCCCATTGTACCTCTCTGGTGGGGAGAGAGACAGAGAAAGGATGACTGCTTCAGTAGTAGAATGCCGAATTTAAACTTCCTGGGATAAAAACACCAAGAATTTGGCAATATGTTACTAAGTGACAGATTTAGAAAGTTCTTTGTCATTTGATCTGGCTTTCTCCTCCTCTTGCCTTTTATACAGTGTGGGCAGTAAAAACAGATCCGTTGGTTTTCATCTTGAGTCTGGTTTTGCTCGTTTGTCTTTTATGTGATGGCAAGCTTAGTATTGCTTGAATTTATAGAAAGTACCTCAGGGGAACACTTACATTCTCTCTTTGGCATATTTTCTTGATTTTTGTTTAATCAAATTTGTGTGAATATGGACAGATTTATAGGAAAGTGGAATTCTGCTAAACATTTCAACCTCAGAAAACCTGGGTTTGGATCTTAAGGGTAGTATCTCCTAGCCACATGAACAATTCTCATGTTCTATCTCCTCTCTCAGCTCACGATTTTTATATGTGGAA
The DNA here is from genome assembly GCF_902655055.1 of Lutra lutra. Lineage (NCBI taxonomy): Eukaryota > Metazoa > Chordata > Mammalia > Carnivora > Mustelidae > Lutra > Lutra lutra. Next base: position 14,101,209 of record NC_062282.1, read on the forward strand.
AGTGTTGGTGATCACATGGCCTGAATTTTCAGTGTTGTTTGGGGTGTTATGTTGGAGAATAATGTGTGAAATAGTGCTTTGCAAACTCAAAAACTCACCAAAGGTTGGTGATTAATATTGAAAATTTTCCACATTTATTTGAATACTACGATTCAGATAATTTTTTTTTTTGAGAAAAGTTTTCAAATTAAGTTTATAGCTCTCCTTAGCAAAAACAATGAGCATGCAAATGATGGGATGGTCCATTTTTTGGATATAGACTATTAGCCCTGGAGACAAACTAAAAAGGGAGAGGAAATTTTTCTAGAGAAGCATATGGGTAAGTAGCTACTTAAGAGATATGTCTTTGGTTTTTCAGGCTGTTATAATTGATTTATGTCCATTTTACTGTGTGAGTGAAGTTTGTGTGCAAATGTGATATTAGCACATAATTATATGACAAAAGTGTGAATTATGCAGGTAATTAAAGGTTGGGAGATGGAAAGGTAATGTTGACCCAGAGGTACCATTTTGTAGGATCAAATTCCATTATGTTTCTCAGAATTAAGTAAGTGCAGCACCCCATTCCTTCCCAGCCCCACTATAAAATTAGTGTGGGGCTACTTGGTTTAGGAAATTTTCTCTTCTGCTGGCTTTCACTGTGCGGTACAAAATGAAAAATGAAGCAGTATTTGTGCAGATAGACACACCTGACAGTGTATGATTTGCCACTTGATGCAGTAGAAAGCTCTGCTGATTTTTCTCTGGGCTCTCTGTCTTTTGAGATGGGGTGGCAAGAGTATTTGCTCACATTTTGTCCAGTTCTGAGGATATTATGGATTTGCAACAATTACTAAACTATCCATGACAGTGTGAATAGATCCTGCAAATTATTTACTTCCTGAATGAACATTTAGCTTTTTTCAGATCCAGGTGTGGGGGAGGAAGAACTTACTCTGCCTTTCAAGGTCCTTCTAGCTGAACTAAGAATCAGATAGACGTAAGACAGAGTCCACACAGGGAAATCCACAGAGACATGGAAATTCCAGAGAGAAGATGTTTGAAAAACAAACATTGCCCTATCATGCAGATAAGTTTCTTTGGTAGAGGGGAGTCTCTGCTGTTAATGGCTCTCTTCCAGATACAAGCAGGCAATTGGGGGTGGGGTGGGGTGGGGGAGTGGGGGGTGGGGGGAGATGAGGGGTGGAGGTAGAGAGTTTTTCCTGAATCCATTGGGGTTTGATTGCTTTTAATTAAAAATAATGTTCATGCCAAGGTGGACAATCTTGGGTGGCCTGCCCTTGGCCCCAACATGGGGAACAGAGTACTCTAAAAATCAGGGGAGTGAAGATGTATATTTATTTTGTGGATGAATGACATTAATTGCTGATGCTGTAAGTAGAACCAAATCAATAAGTCATTTTTTTCCCTCTAGATGATGCTAATTTATTTAATGTTTTGAAGTGTCTCTGAGTTCAAAAATGTCTTTGAATACACAGCTTTCTTGTTATAACCATGCTTCACCATTTACTAGCAGTGACACTTGGGGAAGGTTGCTTAGTCTCTCTGCCCTCACTTTCCTCATCCACAAAATGAGAATAGGACTGTCATAAAGTTCCCACAAACTATTACATTTAAACCTCTCTAAATTTCAGCTATTATTTAAAGATTTCAGAAAAAATGATTGAAGCAAGGAAATCTCCTCATATACTGAAGCTCTTGGAAAGGCAAAATGGCAACACTATAGTGAAAGTCTTCTGTGTGGCGTCTGTGGCATGGCATTTGGCACAGTTATTACTATGTTACTAGAATTGTCAGAACAACAGATACTGTGCTAGGTGAACCCAGGCTTCATTTTCACTGCATTACAGACTTCTCGGTTATTTAAATGCACGGTTATGATGAAATGCAACAGTGGAAAATATACTCGTTTGTAACAATTAGCCTTGAAATTTTATGCGTGTTGTGCAAGATAGGCAATCCTTAGCCAATTCATTTTCCAGACATAGCCTTTGCCTTTGTGTTTCCATTATATACATATACATATACATACATATACCTATGTATATGTATGTATATGTATATGTACACACACACACACACACACAACACCTAGCAGATGACCATGCCTTGGTGGCCCTACCCAGTAGATGGACCATTCCTGGTGATGCCCCACTCCTTCCTAACAGATGCACTTCTTTTTTCTATTTTTGCTTTTCCTATTTCCCACCGATGGTCTCCTTGTACCATACTCTTTATTTTCTTCAACTTTTTTCTTCTCTCTGTCGTATCTGAAGTTTGCCAAAAGAAGTTCCATCATCTGTCAGGTTTTCACTGCCAATGTAGTGATAGACAGAGATTAGTAACCTTTGGGAGAGTGTGCTTTACTAAATAAAGGAAAGAAACATTACTTGGCTTTTCTAAATGTTTGGTCTGTTGCATATATCTTTTGTTTGAATTAATTGTGGTTTCCAGTAATGGCTGAGATTAGAGTTCCATGGCAAAGTCAAACTTATTTACTTCTGTAATTCTTTCTGACAGAATAGTAATACAGCTAGTGAAGTCTGACGTAGATGAAGGACTCCAGAAGAAAGTAAGTAGCAATGGGTTGTGTACTATTGCTCTGGGGTTATGCATTTCTCTCCACCCTTTAGGAAAATGAATGGAGATAACTAGAATAATTATGACAAAGCAAAGAAGGGAAGAACTTGCTTTAAAACAACGAAGTCAACATCAGAAGAATCCACATATAGGTAAGCATTTCTAGCCTATGAGTGAGGCATAGACATTCTGCATTTAACTGACTTCTCATACTATGGACCAGTGGACTCAGTGCCCAAGGAATATGTTGTCTGTGTAGGTACAAAAGGGCTGGAGAGACAAGGAGACTGTTGCCAAAGAGCAGGGAACTAGGATTCAATCAGACTCAAAGACAGATTGACTTCTTCTCCAAGTTATGCTTTAATAATGAATAAAAACACTGCAACTCCCTAGACATTGCCAGGGAAAGCTTTTTCATGATGATCATACGTTCTACTCCTTTGCTTGCAGTAATGTGATATTGTACTCCTCATTCTCTAGTTAGGTTAGCATTTTGTCCTGTATATGCTATTTCTTCAAATTGTACAACTGCAAAGCCATTTTTCTCCTCTTCTTTATTCTTTGGTCAAAGGCTATTTATGTGGCCTTGTGACATCACCCTTTTGGGCTGAAGTCAGAGGCCCTCCGATGTTGGTCTCAAGCTTCAGCTGGCATTTCTGCCTCTTACAGAACCAAGATTTTTGTTTCAGACAAATTCTTCAATTGTCATTTTCCTATTTCCCATAACTCTAAAAAAGAAATGGAAATCAGTCAAGCTATTAGAAAAACTCAGAGTCATGGTTGTGATGTTATCCTTTGTGATGCACATTTATAGGACTGGGGCATAATGATTACCTCCACCTCACCTCTGGCTTGAAGGCCACCTAGAATGTGTGGGACCCTGGATAAGTCATTTTTGGGGGGTAGATCCCTTGTTTATATAATCTTTTTCATTTAAAAATACGTTGCTAAATTCAAGAATACATTTGAGGCATAGTGATTTATTGTTAAAGATTAAGAATGATACCGAGAAAAGATATCAATGTGTTTGCTTGTTGGAGAACTTGATAGTTTATAGTATCAAGGTATTGTTTCTCTCAGTTTAGGTGCAGGAATCATCTCTTCATAGTTTTTGATGTCAAATGTGCTGTTGTTGAGTAATTTCATATCTCCCACTGTGAGAAAAAGGTAACAATGCTGTTATTATTCAAGTCCTGTAGCTTGTCAGAACCTGTCTGAGTTGAAACAATACAGCTCTTCTCGACTCTGAAGTGCCCTCATGCCATTTGTTTCATGCTGGTTACATCATTATTCATGACGCGCACCATCCATCTTGCTGTCTGTGAGTCGCTTCCAATGGCTTTCAACCGTTGTTCCTGTTCTTCTTTGAAGATGACCACAAATGCACACAATGTGCAGGAAAACATGAACGATAATTTATTTTATGGGCATGTTAAATTTATCATTTGGAATTTTATGGCATAAATATAGAACAACACATTTTCCAACTATGTCTCCTCTTGAACTCTTTAGGCTATAATCACAGCATTCCTAAAATGTGCCCTTTTTCACTGTTGATTGCACCCCTGGTTTCTACCCACCATACCCAGTGAGGAGGGTGGAGGGAGGAATCTGTAGGTAGAGCAAGAACAGTGTTTCTATTCATGCAAGGAATCCCTGACCCTCATTGGACTCGGCTAAATCTGGGAGAGCACAAAATCATCACAACAACTGGAGGCAAGAGAGGAAGTAAATGGAAGGGCCCACTGATGCTGCAGAGCAACAGCGTAGAAAGCCATTGGAGGAGATAAGTGGGGCCACTCTCGAGGCCTGTATTACATGTATTGCAGAGCCTGCAGGGGGATGAGGTGCCAGTGATGGGAGAGGGGGATGGACAGGGTCAATGACACCTGCTATTTCAGGTGTTGTAGACCAGGGGCAGCACCCCTGTGGGAGCATGTGGTAATCAAAGATGCAGGAGAACACATGTAGCTCAAACTCAAGGGTGTGCTGTGGGCTGTAGGGACCCCAGGGTCCTGAACTCTTCCTGCGTCCAAGTGAGTGCAAATCATCAATATCAGCATGTCAGCACCATTGCAGTAGCCCAGTGTCACACCACCCCATGGAGACAATACTGTGCCTGTCAGCAGAACTGACCATCTCACCAAGTTGCTTTTCTGGAACTGGAGCCCAGCCCTGGGGCCGCAGAGTGACCCAGGCCCAGGAAGACTCCACAGGCACAAGTTTGGGAATTCTTCAGGGCATTGGGCACCCCCTCCCCAATTCCAGCACAAGGTAGAGGGTTGGAGGCAACACAAAATGGTACAGATGGAGACTGGTTACATGTTGACTCCCACCCAAGCTCAGGAACATGTCTCGATGACAGTATCAGCTCTAACTAGGCCCAGGTACCAGAGATGGAGAATGGGGGGTGGGGAGTCTTAGACCATTTCATGGAAGGCATAGGGAAGTTTTTGTCCCCAGAGACACAGGGACCCAGGCAGAAAGGAGTGAAAAGAATGAAACAGAGGACTGGTATAGCAGAGCTGAGGTAAAGTGAGAACTGTTCTTGTAGGTCTGAGTCCAGAGAAGGGATGTCATGAGTTCACCAAAGACTTGGATTAATATATAAGAAACAAAAACAACAACAATAAAAAGAGCTCTTAAAGTGAAGTCCCCCCTCACCTCCCCAATTCTGCACTGGAGGGAAAAAAATGCTATATAAAGACCATAATTAGGTCAACCAATCAAGTTAGTTTATAGTTGGTAGAGTATATATAAAATTGTCTCAGTCTAAATTTATGAGGCAGATAACTATACAATGGTCCCATGAGAGACTATTCCTTTACTTAGCAAGTATACTCTGAAATACTTAGGGGTAAAGAATTGTGTCTAGAAAAAAAAAATGTATCTGTCCATCTATCTGTCCATCCATCTATCTGTCTTAGTTTGGGCTGCTTTAACAAATTACCATAAACTGGGTGGCTTCAACAGCAAAGATTTATTTCTCCTAGTTTTGGAGGCAAGAAATTGAGATGAGTGTGCCATCATTGGATGGGTTCTTGGTGAGTTCTCTCTTCTTGTTTGTAGACGGCCTTCTTCTTGCTTCTTGTTATCTCAATAACATATGCTGGATGATCAGTTTTCCCCTTATATTTTCCATGTGGATGGGCTGTGTTGGCTGACACTGAACACAACGACTTTTGCTTTGTTAATTTTGAGTAATGTTGCCACTCTTGTCCATCTAGGAGTGGATGTTTGTCAGTCCAGTGGGACTCCACACACACAAGACAACCAAATTTTACTGGTGGATCTTTTCCAGGTTGCTAGCTTTGGTGCTTTTCAAAATGCGCTGAGTGGCTGTTTGGAACTTGTCTCTGCTGACTCCACTGGGCTCAGTTTCAAATCTCTTCTAATCCACTAATGAACCTTTATTAAAGTGAGAGAGAGGTTGAATCAGTCTTTGGACACATTATTAAAATAAAGTTGGGGCAGTGAAAAGATCAAAAGAGAACACTTGGTCTCTCCCTTCCACTCCCTATTCAGTCGCTTTAAAGCTGATTTTTTTTTTTTTTTGAGAAATGTCAGTATTAGTTGGTTAATTTCAAGTAGTCTTTAATTTTGTTTTGTTTTCTTTTTAAAGGCAGCTATATGAAGAGTCTCTCGTTCTGCAACCCCTCCCCCCCCCCCTTTTTCTCTTTTGTGACTTAAAGTTCAGGTTAAGCGGGTCAGGTCAAATGCCCATGAGGATTTAAATGATCAAGGAGGCAATGAAATACCAACCCTTTAGAATTTGTGGATCAAACCGTAATTACAAAGATGGTTATTACTGCCCCCCCAACCTTTGCCACCCACTCTCGGCTCTCGGTGTCTAGAACACCCTGAGTCTGGGTGACTTGTGCTTATGAGCAATGGAAGCATCATGTACCTTTTCAAAAATGCCCACTCATGCTTAAAGTAACAGGTTGAGGAAGAGATGGCTTTTTGATATGCGGTTGAACTTCTGATACCAGCCAGTCTGTATTCTGAAATTGCTCTGGTTCTCTGCTGCCTTGTTCATCGTTTCTGCTGGGTACCCATTCACTCAAGCACTGAGCGGACAACTTTCTATGGACCCAGAGGACACACTGATGAATGTTTCAAAATTCCTCGTCCCCAAGGAACTTGTATTCCACCAAATAATTTCTTTCAATAAGGGGAAGCCATAATAATTTTAACCACTAAATTAAAAGGGGGGACCTTAGTTAAGTACAATATTGTGCTTTGTATTTGTTTTTGTCAGTTCCCATTTTTAACATCTTAATTGGGGAAACAATGGTCATTACACAGATCTAGTCTTAAGTTTCCCCATGGATGTTTGCTTTCTCCTCTTCTCTTTCTCTCTCCATATATATAGGTACATTACATAGGTAGACAAATACATGGAAATAGATAGATACAGATATAGATATTTTATCTGTGTTTACCTATATACAGACATTTCTTTTGGATGAGCTGCATTGTTCATTTGTGAGAGTTGATAATTAAACCAGTAAGTTTTCTAATCATAACTTCAAATTACATAGCATTTAATACTTTTTAGAGTGCTTTTATAAAACATTATCTCATGTGATTAGTGATTATCTTCAAATGAGAAAATAGTGGCTCAGAATAATTACTTGTTTAAGGTCAGAAACTTAGGTAAGATATCAGTTATCTGTCTAGGATCAGAGAGCTGGTTAGTGAGGACATGGCATATGAAGAAAGTGTTAATTGCCTTTCTGTTTTACTCCTTTGTCCTATAAAGAGTTGTTGAGTCTTTCTGCATACTAAGCACTATTTTTGATGTAGGCATTCAGCACTGAGCAAAAGGAGAAAACCTCTTGGTTTTGTATAGAGCTTATATTCTGTTCAGGGAGATGAAGAAGTTGTATTCCATAAAATATAAGAAGGTGATAAGGAAGGTGTAGGAAAAAGCAAAGTTGGACATGAGGGTAAGGAGTTTGGGAAGTCCTATTTTCTAAGTTTAGATAAGATGGTCAGAAAGGGCTCACTGGGAAGGTGATATTTGGCCATAGACTTGCAGGAGGTGAGAGAACAAGTCACAGCACCATCTGGGGGAATAGCAGGAAAATAAAAAGTGCAAAGGCGCAGAGACAGCAAGGGGCCCCACGTGACTGAAACAGAGTGAGAAAGGGGTCTTTTGGGAGCAAGATCTGAAATGACCAGTGTTAAGATGGGAGGGGTCTGGTGAAGGCATAAGCTCACCAGCTGGTCACTACCATAAGGATTTTGGCTTTTTCTCTGTGTGATATCAAGATCCATTGGGTGGTTTGAGCAGAGACGTGAAAATGCTTTGTTATTCATCTCATTTAAAAAAAAGATTATTGTGGGAGATGTCTTGAGAAAAAAAAACAGTAGGAGAGCATGGATAGGCACAGAGGATCTTAGTTTTATGAATTTGTGAACTAGGCAAACGTCCAATGAGCAATGGACTTCCGGTCTCAAGTTCTAATTCTAGTTCAGACTCTTTCTTCCACTGTTTGGTGGGACAGCAGGGCTTTGGAGAATCACTTAAGGTTTTACTAGAAAGGGAAAGAAAACTGAACAGTTGGTATGTGTTTGAGTCCATTTCCTTTTCTTCCTTATGATTTGTGGACTGCTAAGATCTTCTAGTTTAATTTTTGTTTCTTTTTCCAATGCCAAAGTGTGTGCCTCTGCTTGCCCCTGTCTCTATCCTCATCATGTTTTTACTGTCATTCTTTTTTTTTTTTAAAGAGCTGTTAAGCCCAGACCTTTTTTTTTTTTTTTTTTAAAGATTTTATTTATTTATTTGACAGAGAGAGATCACAAGTAGACGGAGAGGCAGGCAGAGAGAGAGGGAAGCAGGCTCCCCGCTGAGCAGAGAGCCCGATGCGGGACTCGATCCCAGGACCCTGAGATCATGACCTGAGCCGAAGGCAGCGGCTTAACCCACTGAGCCACCCAGGCGCCCCTTTTTACTGTCATTCTGACCTCCCTTCCCAGCCTTCCTTGGATCATGAAGAAGACAAGAGGCAAGGGACAATAGTCTTGCTAGGTCTTGAGTGGTTCTGAAGTTCTAGGTTGCAACCCATAGCCTATGCCTCTCTTTAAAGTAGTCAAAACTGCATGTAGAGGGATTCTAAAAGTCAGTAAAGGCAATTCAAGCAACCTACTTAACCACTGAATAATTTAATGTTCCAGAATTTCCGGTACATGGTAAAGGATAGACCACTGTGTGTGCAGTTCTGGGACTGGGGTATGTATGCTGTAAGCAAATATGCATCAGCTCTGTTTTGGTTTCACTTCACTTTAGTTATTTGATTTTGGTGTCTGTAAATCTGTGTGCACATTTTTATGAGCCTTAGGACAATTTACTATCAAGCTTGCTTGAATTTTAAAATATGCTTCCAGTTTCAGAAAAGCCACAAATTATTTACCACATAGGCAAAGAAACAGAGGTCATTGAGCTCATTTCTTACATAATTTTAAACTTCCTTCCTGAGTACTGACATCTCCCAGCAGCCAGAGTGATGTGGTCTTTAGGCAGATTCAGTAAGGGGCAGAAAGGGTAAGTAAGATGTGCTGAAATTTGCTAGTTGCTATGCCTCTCAGTGAGCTTGCTTTTGTGCTATAATGACAGGAATCAAAGCTGGAAGAGTAGAAGGTACATATAAGCTCCTTACTTTATTGTGCTTGCAAAATGGTAAGCAGGAAATGCTGAAAAAAAACCTCTATCATGTGAGAAGTCAAATTATTTAAGACATGAGGAGTAAGTATTAACCTAAAACAATGGAAAGAGCCATCCTTAACGACCCTAAGATTAGAGAGCAGTAAAGTCAATCTTTGAAACACCACCTGGTGTCAGTTTCTTCCAAGATATTTCCAGAATGACAAGATCTACCTAGCAAATACATTCAGCAAAAAAGGACTTAGTCATGAGGGAAGAGTGACCCTGTAAAACATATAACAGAATAAGTAATCACTTTATATCAAAGGAAAAAGATAAAGAAAGAGGGAAAGTTAACTCTTATGTGTCTAGCTTACAAAGATAAAATGACTCAACTCAGTGAAGTGGGAAGATGGGCATAGCTGGTTTGAAAATTATGAATTTCTTACGAGATGGCAAAAGTTTTCTTATATAGGTTTCCTTATGATAGTTGTGTCATGAGTCTGTCTGAAGGGGCTGGAAGACAATGTCACCATATTAGATTTCAAGACCCTTTCATTTCCGAATTTTGTCTTTTTTTTTCCTCCAAGGGGCCAGGGAATGGGAAATACTGGGTGTTGATGGATGGTTTATCCCGGAGATCTCATGTTTTGGAGGAAATAGTGCGCAGAATCAGAGCAGAGGACTCTTCTGAGGGACCTCCAAGCTGTGAACTGAAAGCTTAGAGCTGAGACACCAGATGTTTTCATGACATCAACAGGGTTTAATTTAATCAAAGGATAGGGCCTATAAGGAAATTCAGCGACTGATGGTAGGGAACGGAATCCCAACTGAGCTCGGTTATAATTTCAGATGCAGAGAAAGGAATGCTTCAGGAAGCTTTGCTTTGAGGATATTATGAGTTTTTAAAATTCCTTCATGTTTATGGTTTTAATTATTCCTGTTTCCCAAAGTGATTAGCAGAAACAATATAGGAGGAAATGGATGTGCGTCCTAGAAGGGCAGTAAAAAGCTAGTCAACTATATCCCATTTCAGAGCCAGGCTTGCGGTTGGGGAGGGGTGGTGTAATGTGAGAAAGGGAGAGGGGCTGGTGGTTTCCGAGAGGAGGGTCAGGGAGAGGAGACCAGACTTGGGCGGTGAGAAAGAACTCAATGGGAACCCAGCCTGATTCCATTCCGATCTGCAACGCTTCCGACAAAATCCAGAAGCGGACAGCTAGAATGAGTGTTGGTCTCTAAAGAGAAAGAAAAAGGAGTAGAAATGGAATTGAAGACATTGGACTGTCTGAAACAATTGACACTGTGGAGGTTCAGGGTACAAATGAGTTCATTTTCATCTCCACGCATGATCTAGGTAAAGTTCACTTCACACCTATGATGATCTCTGGAAAGAGTTTAGAAGAATGCCGCAGCTGCTAAGGGCTCAATAAACGTTGGCTCTTTACCTCTGACTCCTCCTACAATTTGTGTCTGATTCCCATAATTCCCGCGTCGTAAACAACCTCAGCCAAGCTTTCTAAAGCAAATATATGAGAGAAGAGTTAAGATTTAATATTCCTAATTCTTCTTCTTTGGAATTACTTTCTCAGTGTTTCAATGAACTCATATTGATTGGGCATGGAGATTCTTCTTGAAATTGGTTTTATCTTGATTATAGGACAATTCGAAACTAATGGTTTCTATTATTTTTGAAAAGCAGCTAAAAGCTTCAAACAGTAAACACTTTTATGTGCCTCTCACTTGGTCTTAAAGTTATGGAAGTTAATTTCCCTTTAAAATAAACAGTATTAAAAAATAATTTATAGCCCATTCCATTTGGGTTTTAAATTGAGAGTGTGGCACAGGGACTATCCAGCCTGTTAGAATCAGGGCAAATCCTTCGTCTTCAGTGGTCTGATTGTGACGTACCTGCTTACTATTCTCTTTGTATCTGTTGTATTTGGGATTAGCTGAGAATCTTGAATATGAGGGTTGCTCTCTTTAAGAACTTTGGAAAATTCTTGACCTTGTTTTCCTTATATATTATTCTGTTCTGTTCTTCTTTTCCCCCCTTCTTCTTTTTCTCCTCTCCTTTCACTTCCTCCTCCTTCTTCTTTTTCTTCAGTTAATTCTAATAATAAGGATGCAGGGTTTTGCACTATGACTGCATGTGATCGACAATGTGTATTATTTTTTTCTCTTGTGGTTTAGTCAAATATTTTATACTGATCTGTCTTTGGGACCATTTAATGAATCTTCTGCTATACTGTTAAACTCAACCAATGGGGTCTTAATTTCAGATATCGTATTGTTTGGTGTTAGACCTTTTTTTTTTTTACGGTTTCTAATCTTTGATGAAATTTCACATCCTTTTGTCACTTTGTCCATATTTTCTTCCAATTTTTTAAGCTTATTGATCATTTTATCAAAATCTTTGGATGCTAACTGGAATGTCCATTTTTTTTTTTGGTATCTGCTTTTATTGTTTATACCACGCGGTTATTGCTCACATTTTCCTACCTCTTTTCATGTTATTAAATTGTTATTATATGCCAAATACGAAGCAAGAGTCAAAGCTCTATGGGATGCTACTTCTACCAGACAGGGCTCTGCTTTCTCCTGTGAGGCCCATAAGGTGCGGAGCTGGTCATCTCAATCTGCAGGAACTGAACTGGATCCGGGCCATGGAAGATTAAGTTCTGGTTTAGTTTCAGTTTAGTTATTGAGTTCTGTCTTTTTTCCTTGGGTGTGTCTCTCCTACACTTTTGACAGAGAACGCTGAAAGACTGCTTCAGCAACTTACCACACACTATAGTATTTCCAAATTTGGTGACCATCCTGGGGAGACTGCCCACGATTCCGAGCTAGGCTCCCCCAGTTACTGTGGGATTACTGGAGCTCTTAGCTTACCCTCCAGAAGCTACTTACCCTGGAGTTCAGCCTCAGAGTTCAACAATGGTATGGTGGGGAGAACTCTGGGGAGCATGTAGGGAAATGGTGGTCCTTTGTATGAATGCCAACAACTTGGCTGGCTGCTGCTGGCCTCCTCTGCTCCTTCTGCATGGATCAGGCCTGATCTTCGGACGGTGTTCAGAATCAGCAGGTGCTCCAGGGAAGAAAACCACCTGTGAAAGGGCTCACCTAAATAAGGCTCTCTGCTGCGGGGAGTTTTAGTTCATTTAATTCTGTTTGCTTCCACAATTCTCTGATCTTTTCAGATGTGATTTTTGAAGTCACTTTTTGTTCTGCAGTTGGTCTAGCAAGAATGTGTTCTGCTGCACCAATCGCATTTGATTTATAATTGGAAGGCCCGTCCAGGTCAGCGTTTAAAAAAGTTTGCGGCAGCTGTGTCCTTCCTACCTAAAAGCCTACGAGGAGTTCTTCACTTATTTTTCCAGGAGCATCAGGTAAGGCTGTCACGAAGAAAAGGGTGGATGTACGTGTCAAACAGAGTTTGAAAATTAAATTTGCATGCCAAACTTCAAGTGGAATTGCATTTCCTAGCAAGCTACCATCCTGTCATACACAGTAACAAAGACTGTACTGCAATAGGCAAATTGATCCCTCAATTTTTTTTTCCAATATGGGAAATATTTGTTAAGGTGATTGATGTATGGGGAAATATTGCAACATCTGAAAATGAATTTTGGAAGTCATAATAGGACCTTAAAGGTCTTGGCAGGGAGCCTACCCACATGAAAGGCTTGGCTCTCCTTTTTTTCTACTTAGGGTAGAGGAAGTACAGGTGTGTGCTGAGAGATATCTGGCCACCCATGGAGCCTCCCCTGCCAGCATCAGTGCAACAGGTGATATTACCCTCGATGCAAACATGGGAGTGTTGGATCTGAGATTACCCTCCAAGTCAGGGGATAGGCATCTAAGGAGGTGGCCTTAATTATCCTTAAGAATGGTGGCTGTGTTTGTGGCTTCATTAGACCCTTGGGTATATCCTGAATCAATATTTCTTTTGGAATTAAATTGCTGGAATTCTTCACTTTGGCCCATTCTCATTCTGTCTGGTTTTTCTCCTGCTATGATATCCCAGCCCTACTGTATCAATTTCCCTGATCCCACGGTAGGATCTTGGCATTTCAAGACACTTGACAAACTTTATATGATTTGATCCATACAATGAACTTTTGTAGCTACACATTGCCTAAGTTCCACTTGATAGGCAAGGAAGCCATAGGTTGAGAAGTCAAGCACAATTATTTATAACAGAGACAGGACTTAAAACTGGGTTCTTTTGCTTCTTCTTTTTTCTTTAGGCATAGCATGTGAATAGATCCTAACTCTGAGATGACAGATGGCACTAGAGCAAGAGAACTTCTTTACATCTGGTATATAGTTGAAAAATGAAGATTCCACACAAATAAATATGGAAGGCATTTTTACCCTCTCCCCTCACTTCCTTTCTGGGGCCTGGCACTCCTCAAGCTTACAGAACAGAAACGGGACTTATATAACTTAACTCAAAGCAGACAAAGATAGAGAAACTGTCAGCATCCCATAGCATGAGGTGAAATGCAGAAATGCAGGTTGGTTGATGGTCTGGGAGGTAGCTGGAGCTTGAGCTACCCTAGTGGGGAGCATGTTCTGTCCTGTCTCCTGTCTCAACTTCAGTCATGCACTGGCTACCTTTCTCCCCAAATATCAGCAACTCTGTAGGATCCAAGCAAATATTTCTGCAACTCATTCTTTTCTGTTCTGAAATAGTAATCTTTGATCATGTCAACTCTGCACATGCGTGCTTTGAAACTACAATGCTCTGACTCTAACTTACTGGATAGTTCAGCTCAATCGTGACTGACATAAATGCCTGTAGCTATGTGATTACTCTGGGTACCAGGCCATGAATGCAGGTGTCATTAAGGGTATTGTATTGGTGACTTAACACTAGTGTTTCACCCTACTTAGAGCAGTCCTGGGCCCAGATCACATGTCTCCAGGTCCGCCTTTCAATCTTTTCCCTGTATCTGGCCTCTGAGTTCCCTTTCTCCCTTGGGAACTCAAGTTATATATTTTAAAAACACACTGAGCTATGTTTTAAACATGACTTTTAGCAAGGAATTTTCCTTATTGGAAAGTTTTCCCTGTTGCTGGAAACAGAACCTGCCAGTTTGAGATGAAGGAAGTACAGAGATTTCATAAAGGATGAAAGCTAAGCATGCAATGGTTTTCCCATAAGTAAGCATTTCAAAATGTATGTGTAGAAAGGCAATAAAGGAAAAACACAAATCAAGTTATTTAAAACCATTATTTTCAGGGCCAAGAAAGAAATGATGAGAATAAAGTTTTAAAAAAACATTATATGTCCATTGGTGGTGTTTTTAGTCAGACTCATTTAGAGATGATTGGATATTGTTATTTTTAATTTGATTTTTTTTAAAACAAAAATTTACCAAAATAGTAAGTTTTGCCATTTCTTTTCCCACAACTTTAGAAAAAGTAAACCGTGAGAGTTGGGTCAGCATAATCTTTCTTTTTTGGACTCCTTTGCTTGCAAATATACCCACCATTAAATTACATTGTATTCCTTCCCTTTTTGCCTCCCTGTGGGAGAGGTTTAATATAAATAAGTCCAAAGCTTGGTTTTCTTCACGTCTTTTGTGCTAAGTAAATAGTAAAGAATCAGATGCCAGAGTCTGTTGATTTGATTTTATACAAGTGGATCTTGTTAGAACATTTCTTTACACCTGGGATATGGGGAGATTTATTTTGACCTTCTTTGCCAAGAGAACCATAGAGGTATTTATATTTCTACAGTATGTTGTAGTTTCAGAGATTTTGTTTGAATTTCGCCAAAGTGATTGAATTAAAAAGTACTTAGTCGACTGATTTAAAACAACAACAACAACAACAACAACTCATTTTAAATCATTCAGGTGTTCGGCATGTACCAGTCCATACTTTCATAGGGTTGTATGTCTCAATTTTTTGGTTCTATTACTTGAAAATACGTAGACCCAACTATTTCTGATAATTATATAGGCCTTTGAACTCCAGTTGGCCTATTTGTAAAATTGGATACAAATCTATCAAGGCTGTTTTCAAAGAGAGCACTGTATATCAATGGAGGGTTCAAATCACTTGAGTGGTGGGGCTGAGTCCCAAAGAAATAGACTAAATTGTTTCTGGGAGAAGGGAGGAGGTGTCCTATGACTTGCAGGGGTTCTGAGTAGGACATACAACTTTAGGCCTAGAGCTCAGGGCAATGGTCATACTACTGAGTATCCTGCAAGTCATCCCTATTTTCTGCCCCCTCCTACCTCACCTGGTTACACCCCATGCAATTCTCAGCCCCTTCTCCAAACAAAAGTTGAACATAGCTGTACCTTGCAAAAGTGTGTCCCAGTATATGGTTGCCCAGAGTTGCTCACATATTTTGGCAGAGTCCTGGTCAACAGAAGGAGTAATGAAGAGACATCGGCTATGGCAACTTCTGTCATTTATTTCTTCCTGAGCACTGGCATGAGTTGATTTTTTTTTTTTAAATAGTTTGCAAAATACTTGAACTCTTCTTTTCTCCCCCTTCTTTCTTTCTTTCTTTTTTTTTTTTTTGACCACCACCAAGAATTAAATGGAGGTATCTATTGAAAATGCTGTGAACAGTGATTTGTAGTGTGTTGCTGGGTGTGGGGCTAACCCCCTTGAGGAGTCAGGGATTGCGTGAGAGATGTATTTAGAAGATAGAGAAATAACACTCTTCTATCTTCCCAGTCTAAAGAAACAATTCTGTAGACACATAGCATGAATGAGAAGGAAGTATTTGCATTTTACCATCTTTGAGCACTGATTACTAATGTCTCTGTCTTTAAAGGATCCTGCTTTTTATGAGAAGAGTAGAATCTCCCTCCTCTCTCCTGTGTTAAACAGCCTCTGATTGCAAATTTATTCTTGGCATCCTTGAATAGCAAAGGCCCTTTGACTGTATTTCCCCTCCACATATTCTTTTGTCCCTGCTGCTTCTTTTTACACTTTCTGCTATAGAAGAAGTGAGCCTCTTGGCAGGGCATCTCTCTCAGCCAATAAAAAGCCAAAAGAGAGTGGAAAGCTTTCTACTGTACAAATCAGGAAGAGATTGTTTTAAAAGTATCGTATTTTTCAAAAAGTGGCTTCAGTTAGTTTTGTTGTTCAGCTGCAAAGAAAACCACAAATATTCTTTTGGATTCAACATTGCTTGCATGGCACAGATATTGATTTACTGGAAGAAAACTTTGTGTATGTGCATGCATGTGTGTTACTCTATACATATTTCTTGAGTACTTTCTGTGTGCCAAGTCATAAGGCTAGATGACATGTGGTTGAGAGTAACAGTCACGCTCTCTGCCCTCAACCAATTTACAATGTGGATAAAACAGACCTCCCATGTTCGAATTCACAGTGACATAATTACAATATGATAATTATTGTATTTAAGAGTAAACAAAGAAAAGTACACAGGACTCATAAGAGGGTTTAACAGGGGGATTTCGTATAGCTAGAAGTCAGGATAATGCTTCCTGAGAAAGGGATATTTAACATGGAATCTTGAGGATGAGTAGATACAGAGTAGATGGAATATGGAGCCCAGGAACTGGGAGTAGAAATGAGGGAGAGAGGTGGCACTGATGGTACTGTTGGGAGAGTGTGGATAGTTGAGGAGGCAGATATAGATAAAGTGGAAATATTATTGGGTGGTAGGTCTTGATACAGGAAGAAACAGAGAGGGTACCACAACAAGGCAGTTGGCAAGAGAAGAGTCTAAAGGTTGGGTTGGGTGTGTGTGATTGTAGAATTAAGTGGAACATAGTTTTTAATGATGACCAAATTCTTGGTGTGACTCGGAAGTTGGCACTTAAGGTGGAGTGATGGAAAGGATCATTGGACATCCAGTTAATGGACTACTGGCCAAGGTGTTGATGATGCATCCATGTAAGACTGGAGATGCCTAGCATGATGGCAGGCTTGAAACAAAAAGAACACTAAATTGGTACTAAGTTTTTTAATGAGTGACCAGATGGCTAAGCAATGGCCACAGAAAGAAGAGGATGCTGTAACCGGCTCCTCAAAGGAGCAGCTTGCAAAAGAGAGAGCAGCTATTTGTCTGGAAGTGGCATTGATTAGTCAGAAAGATACTGTATCAGTTCCACTCTGACCTTGAGGTTTGAGAGAAAACACAGCTCCTAATACCCAACTAAGAGAAGAAGCAGGATCCTTAGGGGAAAGTGACTGTCGGTGAAGTAAAATGGGTGTGTGTGTGTGTGTGTGTGTGTGTGTGTGAGAGAGAGAGAGAGAGAGAGAGAGAGAGAGAGATAGCTTCAAGATAATTATGGGTTAGAAACATGTAGAGTAAGGTAAGGATAGGTCTCCTTAAAACATACCCTTAGCCATTCCTCCAAACTTTGAATTTCTTTTATAACATTCCTCCCAAATTGCAGTCTTAAGTACCTGCTTACAAACTTCCAGCAACAGGTAAATTACTATCTTCTAATGTAGGATGTTTCGCTTTGGGTGGGTCTATTGAAAAAAATGATTCTGCACCTGCACTTTCCAGGTAAATGTGTGGAAAAAAGTGCTCAGGGGTGTGCAATGAGCGTGGATAAAATGAACAGTTATTTTATCAAAATGTTTCAGAATGAGAATTTGTTTATGTAATACTTATGTGATTTAAAACATAAAAACAAAATTTATGTTTTAAAAAGTGCATCAAAACCTGAAAAATAAATTTAAAAACACTTTATGACAAGTTCTATGGACTGAAATATGTCCCCTTAAAATTTATAGGGTGAAGCCCTGACCCACGATGTGACCATATTTGAAGATAGAGACTCTAGATAGTAATTAAAGTTAAATGAGGTACTAGGGTGGGGCCCTGATTTTATAAGATTAGTGTCTTTATAAGATGAGACACTAGAGTGTTCTCTCAATCTCTCGCTTTCTCCCTACATTCTGAAGGCAGAGCAAGAAGGCAGCAGAAGAAGGAGAAGGAGAAGAAGGAGGAGAGCTCTCACCAGATCAACTGGCATCTTGATCTTGAACTTGTAGGTTGTAGAACTGTGAGAAAAAAATGTCTGTTGTGTAAGCCAGCCAGCTTGTGGTATTTTGTCATGAAAGACTGCATGCACTAAGATCATATGATTAGAATTATGAGTATAATTCGTTTTCTGAATAACCTGATAGTTGCCACTTCTAATTGTGTTTCGTTTGCTCCTCATTTGACCTGTAAACATTCTACGATTTAAGAAACAAATTGAGTAAGATGATTTATAGGTATTTTAGGTTAATTTTAAAATATAAATTTATTTAGTTAATTTTTGTGGTGGGGGTCTTGATTTACCTAGATCCTGAAAACATTGTTTCTTCCCTCAGAGTAAGCTCTGTAGTCAGGAGATAGCAGGAACATACACCATGTAGACACTAGTACCTGAGGTGAATTCTGTGCAAATCAGTTACTAGAAGTTGTTCCTGAAATGCCTTCTCAAGTCATTGTCCCATTCGGTAGCAAATACAGTATTTATGTTTGAGAAAGCTGTTATAGCATATTAAAATGGCTAAATTGTCAAAACATACCTGGATATTATCATCTCATTAAAACATGTTTTTAGACATATATAGATATGTCTATACATGTCATATATATGTACATATATATTTTTATTTATTTTATTATTTATTATTTAGTTTAAAGATTTTATTTATTTGACAGAAAGAAGCAGAGGGAGAGGGTGAAACAGACTCCCTGCTGAGCAGGGAACCTGATGAGGGACTTGATCCCAGGATCCTGGAATCATGGCCTGAGCGGAAGGCAGATGCTTAACCAACTGAGCCACCCAGGTGCCCCTAGGTATATATATTTTTTAATAGAGAGAACTTGCACTTAAATTTCTTCCATGAGATCTGGAGATTCATTTCTTTGATTTTTCTCCTCATATCCTTCCCAACGGAAGCTATACATTTTGAGGATAACCACCTGGTTACAAGCAAAAAGTGCTAAATAAACACATATACTTTCCACTACATGCTCCATTGCAGCTTGAGATTAGACCTTCAGTGTCAAATCTTCTGGGCCAAGAACGCTGCCAGAGTCCTGGAGCTCAGATCCCAGATTCATACATAGCTATATACATCCCATAGATCATTTCATTTGCTGCACATTGAAGTGAGAGTGCTTTCTTTTCTAAAAAAAATTAAGTCTACACAGGTAAGTGCAGCCAGATAGTATAATTAAGGGCCAAAAAAGAAATTTGGCCATTTTTAAATGGGTTTTGAGTTTTCCATTAAACAAAATATATACTTGTGTTAGCAGTTATGTGATAATATCTAAAATTAGTACATAGAACATGTTTGCTAAGAAAATGTGTTTTTTTTCCCCCCTGTTTTCTCTCTGTGCATTGTTTCTTCTGGGATTGATAAAGCAGTAGATCTATTCATTCTATAAACTTCTATTGCACACCTACTATGTGTCCAGCATAATGGGAAGTGCTGTGATACTCAGATAAAAGGCACAATCTCTGTTCACACACAGATAGAATAACTATGTCTTGAATAAAGGTGGTGATGTGGGCAACTGCTTACATTTGGGAAGGGTAAAGAGAAATTGGAATCTAGGATGATGTGCAGATTTCTGGGTTCAGCTATTGATCTGGTGGGGGTATAATTGTTTTCAAATGAAATAAAGGGCATCTCATTTATAAATAGTGGCAGTATGGAAGCCAAATAAAGCTTCGTAATTTTGGCTTCTATAACATATTAATGAAATGTGTATTATGATTATGAGAAGCCAGTTTGAAGACCAGATTAATTTATACCTCTGTTACCTCGGTGAAGAGGAAATGAATTTCATGGGCCAGCAGTGCATCATCTGAAAGAAGCATTAACAGTTAGGTTTGTCATCGATTGTGTAGGTAGTTAACAAGGAAGTTCAATGTGGGCCTTACATAGTGGACTGATCTTTGCTCTGTCTGTTTTCAGACTATCAATTAATACACATTTTGTTATGCTATTTTTGGTATTCTGACTTAAACTGAGTACATGGATACACACTTTTAGTAAGTCTATTAATATAAAAATTGGATCTGGGGAACTAGAGGTCTTTAATAAATGAGTTGTAATTTTACTTAAAGAATTCATTGAAGCATGAATACTTGAAGCATTTCCTCTAACACTAGAATTCCTATTACTGAGAGGCAATTCTCTGTGGACATTTAGTATTTCTGTACACATTGTGAGTAAGGAATGGACTGCCTTGTGTTTTAGACTATGTTTACATGGGTATGTATATTGTGAACAACTTTGCAAGAGATTGCAAGAGTGTCTCCCTCTGGAAGAAAAGTCAGGAATGCTCACTGCCTGTTATAAAAGCTTCAGGTTCCTTAAATTCAGGGTCCCTTTACTATAACATGGTCCACTGTATGTGCAGATGTCACCTGGCCCTCTTTACCTCATCTTACATTAGGGGTCTGGGGAACTAGCACCAAAATACTGATTCTTTGGCTACTGCTATCGCTATGAGTAGTAAACTGTCCTTCTGTATGACTCAGGAGGCTTGTGTCTTCTACAAGCAACTGGGAAATATTTGAAGGGCTAACTTGTTAACTTGCAAGTAGGGTGAATTCTCAGGTCCTTCATAGTTCTTGACAGCATATTTCAGATTCCTATCTACCAATTCATAGACTATATTCTACTGTAAAATCTGAAATATCTCACCTTTTTCAGCATCAACAGGGTAGAACTCAAAAGTTGTAAGTTAAATAATCCACTCTGTCTTATGTCAATGAAACTTCACATTTATTTTACATTATAATTTTAAAAGCTTCTTATTGACAAAAACTGGTTTTAGTACATTCAAGGCAATAGCTTTTGTGGATATGTGAAAGCTTGTTTTTGTTTGTAGGTCATTTATTTTCAGTACACTTATCTCTCATATAAGCACCAGAAATAAATGTTCTGCTTTCTTTTTGTTTTGTAGTCAACTTTATTGAAGTGTACTTTATAGCAATAAACTGCATCCACTTAAAGTGTACAATGTGATGAATATTGACAGTTGAATATGCCTGTAAATGCACCATCACAACCAATTTACAAAACACTGTCATCACTACCAAAAGATTCCTTGTACTCCTTTGAATCTAAATGAATTTTGATTACAAGTGAAAGCCTTTTGCATTGGGAAACTTCAGGGATAATTTTTACTGAGGAATTTTTGCCAGTGTCCAATTTCATTTCCTTTTTCAACCATTTCAAGCATGAATATTTGATTTTTTTTTCCTTGGGTCTTTACTTTGACTTGTATTTTTCTTCTAATGGTTCCTCTGTCTAGTCTTTTCCTCTCCTTCATATCATTTAGAGCAGGAAGGCTGAATAATGTTCTCATGAGCTCATAGATGCGGGATAAACAGTGTGAATTTGAAACATACAAAGATTAAGTTCCCTTGCAGAAAAAAGAATGACATATCACATTCAGGAAACAGAAAGTGGGTGTTAGTGTACAAGACTGTGCAAACTGATCATGGAAACAGCAAAAAAGTGTAATTGTGTATGTAATTAAGTACTAACTTATATATAAGACATATACTTCTTTGTTTGCATTAATTATGATATTTGATTTTGGGGTTTTTCTTCTCTCTATCATTGACACATTTTCTAGGGAAGCCCTTTCTCAGATATTTCGTTTTTTCAATCTGACCCTTGATGATCATGGCTCTCAAAATGCAAGGGTGAATTTTGAATAGTGTGTTTCTCTTGGTGATGTAAAACAGGTCATGTGGGTCCCTTCGTCTTGAGACCCTTCAAAGAATGAAATATGAGCTGAACTCTGAAAGCAACTTCCCCACAGCCATGGTTGTATGTGGAGGACAGGACATTTACATGGTCTAATTCCGAATATGAGATATAGCTAAATGATGTCTTTGGTGAGAGTTGTTCTAGTCGTCATATGACTTCTTGATTTATCAAACAAGTATCTTCTCTCTTCTCTCATCAGTTTGGAGGGCAAACTTTATTTTTAAAAAATGTGGATAGAAATCAAAGACTTCTGTCTGCTCTACATAAAAATGAAGGATGTTTCAAAGAGTTTGTAAAACTATAAAATTGAAAGCTTGATGTCAGTGACCTAGGATTTTTATGACACTCTTCTTTCAACCTCCTACTTCTCATGGAGGAAGGTTTTTTTCTGGTTCAAGGGGAAATATCCACAACAACTGTAGGCATGTAAGAGAAAGCAAGTCCCTCTGATTAGTCTGCAATCTATCTCCTTCCTTTCACATCTGGAAATGCTCAGCTAGACACATGTCAAAACCCACAGCATATACGTTTTATCTCTCTGTGTCTGTCTCCATCTTCCGGCATTTTGCAACTACGTCTGTCTTTTGTTAGCAATGGGATGAGCAAAACAAGAACAATAAAAAATTTAATTCAACAACCCACTGTTTTTTCTGCATTAAATATGGAACAACTGTTGTGCCTTTTCCAAAAATAGTCTACCACAAGGAGCAATCAGTAATCAGAATTCAAGGAGGCGAGGGCCTCAGAAGGCCTCTTCCACACGCAAACATATTCTATAACCTTCATTGTACTTAAGAACAACATTATCCTAGTGGAATCTGGATTTCTGAATATCATACTACGGAGAAACTATGAGTAGGAAGTATTTTGCTTACTGTGCAGCAGGGAAGCCAGGGCTCTGTTTGCTAGGATTAGATCAGTTTCTGGGCATCAAACCCCCAGACTGGTCACCTTGTGAATCACGCACCTGGATGGAGAAAATATTTCAATTTGCATGGAGATGCAGCATAGGCCAGCGTAAGATCAGGGGAGTAGGTGGCAATTACACCTTCACAGAGACTGAGATTTAACACGACCTCATCTCTTCTCTTTTTCAGCAGAGGCATGGTTATCATTTGTTTATACCTGGATCCCTATTGAATGGTACCTGGTTAGTAATACCTTGGGAGTTTATATGTAGGAGGTGTTTTGATCCAAGGAAAAAACAAGTTTGGTTTCTTTTGATTTTGCTTGTTCGCTTTATTATGATGATTATCATCATCATCATTATTATTTTTCATTGCTATACCAGCTCAAGGAGGACAAACTTGTAGTAGGGAAATAAAGTAGGCTGATGGGGGCCAGAGAGAGCCACGTAAATGGCTCACGGGTTGAAACTAGGCTGTAGCTCAGATAAAGGCTAGTTTACAATTTAGCTTTGTACACGGAACCGTTTGGCCCTGGTTTTCCTTCCATGTACAGCGAGGGTACCAAGTGGGTGTGGTAAAAGGACACAGTGGGATGGAGATGTTGGTGTTGGAATTCAGACGAGCTCAAGCTTTCTGGTCCAGAGTAGTTGGGGGGCTGTGGAAGAGTCAGTGGGCACAATTGGTCTGGGTGGGTAAGAAACACGGAAGTCAGGAGAAGCCTGGAGAACCAAGAGCTCAGGACCTAGGAGTCTGTGAAGAAAAGATCAATAATCTTGGCTAAAAATTAGGAAAGAAGGAGCAGGCTCTCAGCGCAAGGTCTGAGCTGTGTGGTACCAGGTACAAGAATAAGGCTTGATTTCGAGGGTTAAGCTAAGTGCCACAGTAACTGTGTGTCCAGAACTGATGTGTGATTTTGAGAAAGTGAATGTGCAGTTTGCAGAAAGTAAGTTTCTGACCAGAGTGTGAACAAATGGAGAAGTCATTTCCTGGTGCACAGTTTAAAACTGAAACATATTTGTAAGTATGAAGAGAAACCAGAGGCACACTTTTAAAGCAGGTGATAATGGTCCAGTAATGAAAAAGGTGTCATCTCTTGAAAACATCAATCCTTTACACTGAAGCTTAGAAGTATTTGCCAATTAATTTACTCATTAGTTAATCAGTTCATTCATCAAATATTTACTAAGTGTCTGCGACATGTCAGTGTGCTTAATATCTTAAAAAGTCAACTCTAGTTACTTTCATTATTTGTCTGTTTAGATTTTTCGTAGTGGAGAGTGAATCTCTCTAATAACGTTAGCAATTCATAATAGAATGACTATTTAGGCAAGTTTATACTCTGGGTAATTATGAAACTTACCAGGAAACATTGATGCCTATGGAGGGAAATAAAATAAGATCATAAAAGCCTGAGGTGGTGGCTTGTGACTAAAATATTGATTTGAGAATGTATTAAGTGAACCATTTAGCTATGATAATGGTGGCGCTGGACATCTGGAGGCTGTGATTGATTGTATAGTGATAAAGAAATTGGTTAAAACCCCTATACTGGATGAAAAGAAATTGATTTGGTAGCTTCCTCTTCATTTATTATTCGAGATAATTTTAGCAGGGAATTCCAGACTAGAAGCACTTTTTTGGATCCTGGCTCAAGCTGTTTGCCAGAAATAAAATCTAAAAGGCCCTCTTTACCTCCTATTTGTGACTTGTGGTTTGTTGAACCAGCCATTGTATTCTCCTGAAAGAATGACTATTTTTATTTAGTTCTCTTTTAGACACAATGTGAGGATGTGTATGGAAACAGCATGGGAGGTAGTGGGGTAGCAGGGAATAAGGAAAGAACTCAGAAATACTCCTCTATAAGTTGCAAAGGTTATTTTGAGTAGAAAATTATTTTGAACTACAAATTATTTCCAGGGAGTTTTATGAGTTTTTTTCTTGATTAGACTAGATATGAATTATTTTAATATGTGAAAAACTCTTGAAAGGAGTCAAGGTAAGGATAAGAAAGATAATTTTTTTTTTTTTTGTAAAGATGGAGGACTTTGGGCAGCTAGCTGGTGGGCAAAATGATGGTGTTGGTGATAGGAAGAACCATAAGTAAGAGGCAGGGCAAGGAGGTTTCAGAAAAGGAAATGAGAGGAGGGCTGCCGAGTTTGCCTTGGAACCTGGTGCGACCAACATTGCCTCTTCTTTGTAAGTTAAATTATGAGAACCATTTGCATTGGGGGTTTTAGCCTCTCTCAGTTTGATCCTGTTTACTTGACCTAGGTCAGTTCACCACAGTCTATGTAAATGCCATCCTTTCTTGGGGTGGAGAAAAGGGGAAAGGAAAAAAAAAATTAAACGTGGGGTGCCTGGGTGGTTCAGTGGGTTAAAGCCTCTGTGTTCGGCTCAGGTCATGATCCCAGGGTCCTTGGATTGAGCCCCACATCGGGCTCTCTGCTCAGCGGGGAGCCCGCTTCCTCTTCTCTCTCTCTCTCTGCCTGCCTCTCTGCCTACTTGTGATCTCTATCGGTCAAATAAATAAATAAAATCTTTAAAAAAATTAAACATAAAAAGAAATAGGAGTTTATAAGAAATATTTATCCTTTTTCTCTTAGCTGTTAATGTTCATGTTCTTTCCTTAATAAAATTATTTATTTATTTCAGAGAGAGAGACTGCAAGAGTGTGAGTAGGGGGAGGGCGGAGAGAGGGGAAAGAATGTCCAGCAGACTCTGTGGGGGTCGATCTCATGACCTTGAGATCACGACCTTAGCTGAAACCAAGAGTCTGACACTTAACCCATTGAGCACCCAGATGCCCCTGTTTGTTGTTAATATTCTTAATCTTTCATTAATACATGTACGATTTCCTGGTTTCTAAGACCCAGTGATTACTAATGTTACGCCGAGAATTAACTCTGAGCCAGCACAATGGATTCATGTTCTCTGAACATTTAGTGTATGAAAATTTAACTATAGCTTGAGTAAGGGAAACACAGAATACAAATTCACATATAGAGAATGATTTTGCCCTTCATTTCACTCAATAAGCTTGTGCCCTGCCATGAGAATGCGATGTGACCCCTCATCCTGTTTCTGGCAGTTAGTCAAGCCCTGTGCTTCTCAGTGTGCTGAGATCCTGGTGTTAGCTAAGCAACTCACTGGCAGACCGACCAACCGATGGGCCCTTATTTGTTCCTTCCTGTGTCAATCCTCCAACTGCAATTCCAAACTCTAAAAAAATTTACAAACAACTTGAAACTAATGGGATTTTTTTCCAGTTAATTTGGTGGCAAAGTTTAACCTGAACTGATGTGAACATTTTTTTATAGTCCTTATCTTACATAGTCTTAATATTCACACATTGACCTCAAAAAGAATATGTTGGGATACAGAATGTTTGAGGTGTTTTATAAAATACTGCATATGTTCATATTGTGTGTGTGTGTGTGTGTGTGTGTGTGTGTAAGATTTTGTTTTTTGAGAGAGAGAGAGAGCAAGCACAAGGAGGGGGAGCAGCAGAGGGAGAGGGATAAGAAGGTTCCCCACTGAGCAGGGAGCCCAATGCCAGGCTTGATCCCATAACCCTAGGATCATGACCTGAGCCAAAGGCAGAAGGCAGGTGCTTAACCAATTGAGCCACCCCACTCATATTGTCTTTTTAACATCCGAATGAATCAGGCCTGAAGGGCCAGATGAAGCAGAAAAGAATTACTCTCTTTAATCCTCATACTGAGCTCTTTAATTAGGTACAATGTTATCTCCATTGTACAGATGGGGAAACCCAGAGAGGTTAAGTAATCTACTCACAGTCAAAGAGCTCGTGAGTATAGAACTTGGCTTGTTGAATTTTTAAAAACTGTTTTACATATGTTTCTGGTCTTTTGTGTTAAAATAAACACGGGGAAATGCCCCAGGAGTGTGTGAGGTATAGAGCCTAAGTCCCTCACTCTCTGCCTCTCTAGCCCCATTTCTCAGATATGTTGATCAGTAGTTTTGTACACAGCTTTCCAGACATTTTTCTGTCTTATACAAATACAGGAACATATAAGCAAGTGTAAAATATCAGTCTATGAGCTGAGAAGTATAAGAAATTTAACTGCGTATTTTCATTAAATGTCATTTCTCTTTTAAGTCCCTGTTCTGGGATTGTAAGAAGTAAAATCTCAGAATGTTGGATAGTTTCAGCCAATCCCAGACTTCTCCAGGGAATTCATTATCTCTCTGCCTTCCCACCTTCAGGTGTCAGTCTATTTTTGGGGGGTCCTGAAGTGGAGGGTGGGTGGTAAAATGGTGAGGGCCGCATCTACTGCTCCACTTCTGTTTTCTATTTATAGAGCAGCTGCTAAGATGTTTTATTTTTTTCCTTGCTTGCCGTAGACATTGGGAGATACGTCTCTAACTGATCAGATGCTACCTTAAATTAGCATTTCCTGCCATAGATATAGGGTAAGAATATTGGAATTGTGTGATTCCATTTACCACTCTTTCCAGGTACCTTTCACTGTGTCGTGTATTTTACTTCTGTTTATATTTTAAAGTTGAAAATCAAAGTAAATTTTTCTTTCATTTTAAACAGTCAATTAGCTTTTCAAAAATTTAGGAAAAGTAATTTTTTAAGATTACCCGAATACTTACCATTTCTTGTGTTGTTCTGTATTTGTGATTGCAGATCTGTGTTTCCATTTGGTGTTTTTTCCTTCCTTCAGCATGAAGATCTTCCTTTAGCATTTCTTTTCTTTCTTTCTTTCTTTCTTTCTTTCTTTCTTTCTTTCTTTCTTTCTTTCTTTCTTTCTTTCTTTTTTTTTTAAAGAGACTGAGAGAGAGACAGAGCACACATGCATGGGGTTTGCGGGGAGAGGGAGAGAGAGAATCTTAAGCAGGCTCCACTGTCACTGGGAAGGACCCCCATGCAGGGCTCAATCTCATGATCCTGAGATCATCTGAGCCCAAGAGGCCATTGCTAAACTGACTGAGCCACCCAGGTGCCTCACCTTTGCAATTCTTATAGTGAAGTTTTGCTTGTAATAAATTCTCTCAGCTTTTGTTTGAAATGGCTTTGATTTGTCTTTATTTTTTGAGGGATACAGTTGCTGGTGCAATATTAACAGTTGAGAGATTTTTTGTGTATTATTTTAAAGATAATATTTCACTATCTTCTATCTTCCATCATTTTTTCATGAGAAATCAGTCATCATTCATATTGCTGTTGCCCTGAATGTAATGCGTAGCTTTGCTTCTCCGATTGCTTTTAAAAACTTTTTAATCATTGGTTTTCACCAGTTCTAACATAAGGTATCCAGATATGTTTATCTTTGTGTTTGCTGTGTTGAAAACTTGCCACGTTTAGGGTTCTGATAATGACTTTTTAAAAAATCAGTTTGGAAATGTTTTAACTATTTTTTTTTAAAGATTTTATTTATTTATTTGACAGACAGATATCACAAGTAGGCAGAGAGGCAGACAGAGAGAGGAGGAAGCAGGCTCCATGCTGAGGACCCCGGGATCATGACCTGAGCCGAAGGCAGAGGCTTTAACCCACTGAGCCACCCAGGCGCCCCTGTTTTAACTATTTTATCTTCAAGTATTTCTTCTATCTTCACATATCTTTCTGGGACTTCAGTTACACATATGTCAGAAAATAAAATACTGTCCTACAGGTCCTTAATCATTATTATGTGCATTTATTCTTTTTTTTTTTCTGTTTTTCTGCCTTTGAGTTTATTAACTGATCTTTCTTTTGTAGGCCTAGTCTGCTGGTAAGCCAATCTCATGAGCTTTTAATTTCTTTTTTGTTTTAAACACTTTATATATTTATTTGAGAGTGAGAGCATGCAAACACAGAAAGAGAGAGAGGGAGAGGGAGAAGGGAGCCTGATGTGGGGCTCCATCCTGGGACCCCAGGATCATGACCTAAGTTGAAGGCAGACACTTAACTGACTGAGCCTCCCAGGCAACCCGAAATTTTTATTTCTGATATTATAGTTTCAGTTATGTGATTTTTCATGGTTTTGTTGTGGTTTTCAACTTCTCAGCTGAGATTCTGTACATGTTCATCTAGTCAGTCTACCTTGTTTTCTACATTCTTTAGTGGAATTTTATTAACCATTTC
Organism: Lutra lutra; assembly: GCF_902655055.1. NCBI lineage: Eukaryota > Metazoa > Chordata > Mammalia > Carnivora > Mustelidae > Lutra > Lutra lutra. The sequence goes on from NC_062282.1 coordinate 14,130,187, forward strand.
AAAGTTTCTGTTAATTTCAGCATCTGAGTTATTTGTGGATCTGCTTCTATTAATTAATTTTTTCTTGTTCCTTAGGCCATATGTTCATATTTTTTAGTATGTTTAACAATTTTTGATTGGATACTGAGTATGTTGGAGGGTGAACCTTTCTGGATTACGTTATCTTTTGTTGAAGAGTGTTAAATTTTGTTCTGAAAAACTTTGGCTTTCAAGTTCGTAGCATCATCCTTCGATCTTTTGGAGGTTTACTTTTAGGATTTGTGTGTTGGTGTCTGTTTGGTTTTATCCTTAGTTCTGTGCCATTCACCTTAATCATGATATGTGATTCTTGCCCCTAAAGTGTGGACCTGCAGAAACTCAATGAAAACGAAGGTATCTATTAAGCCCTGCTCACCTGGCCAGACTTGAACTACAAACTCTCATCACTACTAGGTAGGTGCTGAGTTCTTTATTCTTCTAGTAGCTGCGTTCTGCTGGGTTCCCTAGATTGGCACCATGAGCATGGACAGTTCAGGTGGAAGTCAAACTGAGGATATTTGCATGAAGATTTGGGGGCATCCCTTCTGTGTTCCCCTACTCTTTGGAATTTTTCTTCCAATTTACCGCTCGGCTAGCAGTCCTGTACTTCATCCTTTGTGTCCTCTTCACAAAAGAATGCTGTTTCCTGGTTGATTTCTCTTCTTTCCCTGCACTGCAGTGAGCCCAAGAGTGTCCTCAGGGGGAAAGCCAACCAATTATGGAGCTTGCCTCTGTGCTTTCCTTAAGGACTGGATTTTCTCCAGTTCCTGCCTGCTTTGCTTTGTACACTGATGCTTTCAAACAGTTGCTTTTTTATATCCGTCTAGAGTTTATGACTGTTATTTACAGGAAGTTTAGTCTGATACAAGCTATGCCACCGTGAATTGAAACAGAGCCTCCTCATAAACTAATATCTAATATTCATTGACTACCTGTCCTTTGTTATGTGCCATGTAGATTTACATATATTAATTTTGATCGACTGAACAACATTACAAGCTAGGTGCTGTCATCTCCCTCATTATTAGTTTACAGATTAAGAAACGGAAGCACAGAGTGATAAAAAAGCTTGCCCAAGTTTATACAGTAAGGGACCAATATGGGATCCAATGCCATATATGTTGAATATAAAACTTGTGTTCTACTTCAGCAATTTTTAAATTTAGCTATAGATTGAAAATTTTTTTTTTTTAAGATTTTATTTATTTATTTGACAGAGAGAAATCACAAGTAGGCAGAGAGGCAGGCAGAGAGAGAGAGAGGAGGAAGCAGACTTCCCGCTGAGCAGAAAGCCCGATGTGGGGCTCGAACCCAGGACCTGGGATCATGACCTGAGCCGAAGGCAGCGGCTTAACCCACTGAGCCACCCAGGCGCCCCTAGATTGAAATTTTAAATTGGAATTTAAAAATACCAATGGAGTGAAATAAGTCAAGCAGAGAGAGTCAATTATCATATGGTTTCACTTATTTGTGGAGCATAACAAATAGCATGGAGGACATGGGGAGTTAGGAGAAGGGAGTTGGGGGAAATTGGAAGGGGAGGTGAACAATGAGAGACTGTGGACTCTGAAAAACAATCTGAAGGGTTTGAAGAGGTGGGGGGGCGTGGGAGGTTGGGGGAACCGGGTGGTGGGTATTAGAGAGGGCACGGATTGCATGGAGCACTGGGTGTGGTACAAAAACAATGAATACTGTTATGCTGAAAATAAATTAAAAAATGATTAAAAAATTAAAAAAAATAATGAGAGCTCAAAAAATAAATAAATAAGAATACCAATGGCTTGGCTCCAATGCTAGAGATTTTTTTTTTTTTTTTTTTTTTATAACAGGTCTTCCCGGTGGCCTGGCTAATGAGATTTTAAAAGGTTGCCCACACATTTCAGATATTCACCTCCGGTTGAGAACCACTGTGCCATGCCGTACTTCCTGTGATAATGACTAAAACCTATACATGGGTCAATTAATACTTATTTTTTTTTCTTTCTAAATAACAGTGGGGTGGGAAGATGTTTCATGTACTTACTATTCTCGTATCTTCATGATTAACAGTGAGAAATAGGCTTCTGGAATATTTTAAATTAATTTTGTAAAAGCTAATCCATTCCTAAGGGTTCTGGGTGCTGTTATCTATGTGAGAAATGCTGTTTATGGATGTCAATAATAATTCTATTTAATTTTTAATAAGAATTTTCCAATTGTTCACTTGTTTTGTGCTAAAAACAGGTAGGCTTCCAAGAGCTATTAAAACCCTGCTTTGTGAATCAATGTAAATAATATAAATAGCCAATAGTTAGAATAAAATCCAACACTCCTATGTGAAGTTATCTGATGTCTTTTGACCAGTTGTAGATAGGGGCTACGGGATGTTGATGGTGCAGTAAGGTACAGCACATTGTGGAAGATGGTGAGCTTACATGAAGTCAGGGGGCGTTAGTTTCTGATACTAGTCTGGTTTGAATGACCAAAGAGTCTCTGAACTTCTCAGGACCTCAGCTTTCTACTCTGCAAAATTTAGAATTGAAGCCCTTCTAGCTTCTAAGCTTTATGAATATCGAATTATTTCCTGCTCAAGATACCATTTCTTGGCTTGCTGTCAAGAGGATAGAACAGTTACTAGAGTAAAGGACATACGCAAACACCTAAAATCAAAGTGTACCATTCGAATATGCTTTTAATTGCATCTATTTCAGTGAATAAACCCTATTATGGACTGATGGTTTGGAGGCCAAGGGGATGCTGCTAATTCCAGGTAGAGGCAGCGTGCTAAAGGCAGAGGAAATGAAGATCATCAGTGAAATGTAATAAATTCCCAACAAGTCACATCTAACCCTCTGTTTTAAGAGAGAACTAAACATGTCTTTGTCAGAAAATCCCATGACACCACGCTGTGTTTTCACCTGGCAAGTGATGCTGGCACCAGTGCCTGCTTACACTGAAGCGTTTCTTTCTAGAACGGTGACGCTGTGATTTGCTTTAGTCAGGACTGCTATTCTTATTGGGGGAGCAACTGTTGTGATTAAAAAAAGTAATTAAGCCCACCAAGAAAGGCTGATTTTGTTGGCTGGCTGCAGTCTAGGATTTGGAAACAATAGATGGGACCATAATGTTGTGTTTGGGAACAGTTTTGCTTTGATCTGAGTATCGTTCATAGGTTGAGCACAAAGCTGTTTTTACTGGTAGTTAAACATTTGGCAATTGCTGATCAGTAACAATGAACTGGATGTCCTGCTGAAGTAGCATGGTTCAGTGAGCAGAACATTGATTGAACTAGAATGTAAAAATATTTGTATTAAAGCGTGTCTCTCTTGCTACTGATTGGCCTTGCGAATTTGTTTCCATTCTTCAGTGTCTTGGTCTATGTGTGCGTGTGTGCATGTGTGTGCCTTGGTTTGCTTTGGGATCTGGTGTCAGGAGACAGGGTATCTTTAATTAGATGGGCTTGAAATATGATGAATTGAAATATTTAAAGGAATAACCTAAGATGATGGTAAAAATTAAAAAAAAATAACAGAAAATGTATAAAAATGTAGGTTATGAGAAAGCTGAATGGCAGTGTGCATTCATGTAAAGATACTTGAGAAGGAATATCTAAGACGTTTGAGACCTCTATCTTAAGAACAACGTAATTAAAGGGTGACTGGGTGGCTCAGTGGGTTAAGCCTCTGCTTTCAGCTCAGGTCATGATCTCGGGGTCCTGGGATCGAGCCCCACGTCGGGCTCTCTGCTCAGCAGGGAACCTGCTTCCCTCTCTCTCTCTGCCTGCCTCTCTGCCTACTTGTGATCTCTCTCTCTGTCAATAAATAAATAAAATCTTAAAAAAAATAACATAATTAAAAGCCAAAGGTAGTTGACTCAAAGATTTGCTAAGCATATTTAATACTTCTTTACTCGTTGCAGTCTTTGGATAGTTCTGGTTATGCAGGTACTTAGTTTTCTGGTTTATAAATCCATATCAACAGTTTGTAGATGAGATCTGAAGCCACATTCCATTCTTGGAACAAATTCTCCAATATATCAGAACTTCACACACTCTACTTCCATCCTTAACTCTATTTGGTATAAGAGCATGCCCTGCGGTAGGCATCTATGTTGTCATTGTGTGTACATGTATTTGAGATCATGTGAGCATTTACCATCAGGCAACTATTTTTATGTACCTTCATTTTAAGAACAAATACACATATTAAATGTAAGCTAGGCGATGTTGGGAAAAGCAAGTTAATCAGTAATAATTCCAGAATCCTTCAGACCAGGAGTATTTAAAAGTGTTACATACTATTTACATATTTCTACAAAATAGGGGAATGTGTTTTCAGTTTGGACGAGATGAGTCATTCCTTTTCTTGCTTACTAACCACAAGGGTTCATGTTTAAGCTCTCCAATCTGGAGTCAGGGGGATGTGGGGAGCGGAGATTGGAGGTGTTAGCCCCCAGAGGCAGATAGAATAAAGTGTTCTACCAGGAAAAAGAAGATGCAGGCTTATGTGACCAAAATTTCTAAATTTTAAATCTTGGAAAAAATGCATAATCAGTAATCGCATTTCTACAAAAAAAAGAAAACAAACATCGAATCCTATGATACAGTGGAAGAACAATCAAGATCTCGAGGCCAGATTTGCATGACAAAGGAATTATTTGAGATACATTAAAAAAAGGACAAAGAAGAGCTGTGAACGAAGCTATATATTGAGAATGCAATCTCCAGGCACGCGTAGGAAGGGGGGGGGGTCGGTCGGTGAAGCATCAGCTTGTGGCTCAGGCTCAGGTCATGATCCCATGGGGATCCCATGATCCCCATCAAGCCCCGCAGCAGGTTCCTTACTCAGCGGAGAGTCTACATCTCCCTCTCTCTCTGCTGGTCCCCCTGCTTGTGCTCTCTCTCTCTCTCTTTCTCTCAGATAAATAAATAAATTCTTAAAAAAACAAACAAACAAACAAAACGACATGGGATTTGCTGTATGTTGGACCCAGTTCTGAAGGTAATTCTTACTCTGATGGATTTTTGTATTCTGACGTTCTACATAGCAGAGAGTTTGCTGACCCTAGTGTGGAGACAATGCCGGAGAGTGAATAAAAAAGCATGCCGCACACAGACACTGGTGGGGTGTGGATCCTGACCTCGTGACCTATTACCTTGCAACTCTGGGCAAATTTCTTAAAGTCCTACACCTCAGTTTCTTCAGTTATAAAGGGTGAACATTAAAATACCGCCTTCATGCATGCATTAAATGAGATATTAAACGTATTAAGTGAGATCATTCATGCAAGGAATTAGGAAAGTATTTGATCAGTATTAACTCTTAGAATGACGGTGATTTCCTTTGAGAGATTTAGTGGTAGAAGGGTTTCAATTACTGAAAATGTAACTGGGTTGTGGTGAGCCACAGGGGATTTTACGTCATGATAATTATTGATATAGTGGCAGACAAAAGAATAGAGGCGACCAATGATACTTGGGTTGGAATGAGGAAATTGACAATTTTGAATTTCAAGAACTGTTTTAAGTTATTTATCCTGACTTCTGGATTTTGGACTCCTTTGGAATTTATTGCTTTCCTTTTTTTGTTAGAGACATCCCTATTTGGTTTCGTTCCTGGAGTGTAAGCTCCCTGAGGGGAGGTCCATGCCTGACTCCTCATTCGTGAAATATATACAGTGCTAAGATGGAAACAAACTTTTGGTCATAATAATATTCTATAAAGGACCCTGGATTTGTTTATTTTAGAATGCAAGTTTTTGACAACAGAATATACACAGCAGTTAGAATGTCCTCTAACGGTGGCCATACATTTTTTCTTCCTTTTGACTTGTGCTATTTTGAAGATGACCAAAAACTTGTTTAAGTATGACTGAATTACACTGTGTAATATAACACACGTTCATTTTTACCAGAAAGCTAATGTAAGCTTAACTTTATACAAGCATTAAAATATTATTGTATATAATAATGCACTCCAATTTCCTCCTAATTAGAGAATTAATGAAAACCCTCAGTTGGATATAGCATAGAAAATTTTTATTCTGATTTATCTTAGAATCTGCTTCTCATGTTTTACAAGGTTTCTTGAGCTTGATTACATATTTCACTCATTGTTTCTCTGTTTTTTAGCTATGTTAGAATTTATTGGTTTGGAAAGAAGATACACAGATGGCCAACAGACACATGAAAAGTTGTTCTTCATCACTTATCATCAGGGAAATGCTAACCAAAACTACAATGAGACATCACCTCACACCTGTCAGAATGGCTTAAATCAATAATACAAGAAACAACAGGTATTGGCGAGGATATGGAGAAAAAGGAACCCTCATATTCTGTTGAAAGCAGTGCACACTGGTGCAGCCACTGTGGAAAACGGCATGGAGGTTCCTCAAAAACTTAACAATAGAACAACTCTACGATTAAGCAATCACACTACTGGATATTTACCCAAAGAAAACAAGATCAGGAATTCAAAGGGATACATGCACCCCTGCGTTTATACCAGCATTATTTACGATAGCCAAGATATGGAAGCAACCCAAGTGTTCATCGGTAGATGATTGGATAAAGAAGAATTGGTATAATGATACATGGAATATTACTCAGCCATAAACAAGAATGAAATCTTGTCATTTGCAATGACATGGATGGAGCTAGAGAGCATAATGCTAAGTGAAATAAGTCAGTCAGAGAAAGGCAGATACTGTATGATGTCACTCATATGCAGAATTTAAGAAACTGAACAAGAAAGGGGGGAAAGAGAGAGAGAGAGAGAAACCAAGAAACAGACTCTTAACTATAGAGAACAAACTGATGGCTACCAGATGGGAGGTGGGGGGATATGGGTGAAATAGGGGATGGGGATGAGGGAGGGCACATGTCATGAAGAGCACCAGGTGCTGTATGGAAGTGCTGAATCACTATGTTGTACACCTGAAACCAATGTAACTTTGTACGTTAACTAACTGGAGTTAAAATAAAAACTTTAAAAATGGGAACTCATTGGTTGAATGTTTCCTTTAATGCTTCCCATTGGGTCTCTCATTAATATAATAGGTATAATATATGCATTATATATTATAAAAGTAGTATATATTAATACATGAGTATATATCAACATATACAAATCAACATATTATGTTAATATAGCATGATACTATTACTATATTCTGATATGTATATTTGTATGCATATATGAGTGTGTGTATATGTATATTTATACATGTGTATACATATATGACTTTTTTTAGCTTGCCAGGGAATATACTTGTTCAAGTTAGTCTTTGTCATGTTGCTCAGGAGATCTTGTTCTCCTCTGCTGCTTACAGGCCATGTTCTTGCTCCATTTATTTCCTATCACCACCTCTAATCATTTGGGAGCTGCTGTGGCCCTTTCCCTCTCTTTCTGCTCTGAGTGATTCTGTCCTCTGCAAGCTACCTATGTATTCTGCCCCTGGGTCTCTGCCATACTGTGAGGTAGATGGGAAGCTTATCCCACTGTTTTTGTTTTTGTTTTTGTTTTCAGGAAAAGGAACCTCTTAAGGTTCATTGAGATGTGCTCTCTTCTTGGCTGCAGTCTGAAAGGCTGTGAAAGGCAGGAAGCAGAAATCCCTGAGAAACTTCTCAAGTGGGAACACAGTCTATTTATTGAAAAAAAAATGGTGCCTTGAACACTGTACTTCTCAACGATTCAGAAGACTATGATCTGGAAGAGGAAGCTGAAGACGAAATGTATGAGATAGAATGCCTCTTGGAAGAAGTTAGTCCACTAGGCTGTGTGATGTCTTCCAAAGGGAGGATTTATTGCGAGGTTGGCAGGATCATCAGGATGCCAGCTGAGTGCTCTCTCCCTCCCCAACTTATTGTGTGGCACACCAGAAAAAAGTACACGTTAAAGCTTGGGGGAATATGAGAGCATCCCTGTGGTGTGCAAAGTAACAGGACAGGATGGCAGGTTCTGAGGAGAACGTACCATGGCTGTACAGGAGGGATTGGAGTCCAAGAGAGCCTCTCCCAAGCCCTGGGAATGTAACTGTGAGAGATGGAAAACCGAGGTACCTTACAAAGTTTCAAACAGATTCGAGGCAGATGCAGTAAAGTTTAGGAAATAGACAGCAGGTACAGAGGAAACAAATTGCTGTGTTCCAGCTAAATAGAAGAGCTAAATAGTACATCATCATGATGGTCTAGAACACAGGATTATCCCTTGATTTGAACTAAGAAAGCAATTATACCAACATAAAGAAAATGTGACATTATAAAGCCTTTGGGATTAAAAGAACTAAAACAACAACAAAAAAATGGTATTTTTTTTTTAGATGGTATTTCTACACAGGGCTGGTCTGACTTGTGCAGCTATGCAGGGCCCCATACTTAGAAGGGCCCTATCCTTGATTTAGTCTATGCTTACTTGATATTATCATTTTCTGAACAAGAAGCCCTGTATTTTCATTTTTCACTGGTACTGTAAATTATAGAGGTTGTCCTGTTTCAAAGCTAACATCAAACTTCATCCCGAATTGCAGAAAGTCATAGAACCACTATGACGGTTTCCATTACGTTAGCAGTATTAACACAAGGCTTCACTCTTCGTATGGGTCATAAGGGTTTAATCAAACGTTGTGTTTTATCTGAAGATGTTAAGCATTCACTCCCTTTTCCATATTGAGACATAGACTGCAAATAGTAAGGGCTTTTTTAGAGCATTATGATAACTATTGAAACCTCTAAGACTTATGTTTTTATTCCTGGCAATTAAAATCTTGAAGGAATCCTCTTAGTCTATCATTTTGTGAATAGATACGCTAATTTTCTCCCATTCTAATAGAATGTTGTGTGGTGGATTAGATTTCACAGAAGGCTTTTTGAAGAAAAAGATGTAGGCATTGTTGTTTTAGTTTCTTAGGGCTGCTGTAACAAATTGTCATACACCGGCTGTCTGCGTTAGTCAGGGTTCTCCAGAGAAATAGAGTCGATAGGATCTTTCTCTATCTCCATATCTACCTATGTATGTGTCTGTGTATCTATGTATCTATCTATCTGTCCATCGACCCAGGTTTAGATATAGAAGATAAGGATGTTTATGGGACTTGGCCCATGTGATTATGGAGCCCCCCAAAATCCCATGATCTGCCATCTACAAGCTGGAGAACCAAGTTTGCCAATAGTGTAAATCCCAGTCTGAGCCTCAAATCTTGAGAAAGGGATGGGGGAGTCACTGTGTTAAGCCTGGGGTCTGAAGGTTCAAGAACTAGAACCTCTGAATATTCAGAGGGCAGCAGATGAAAGTCTGGTCAAGAGGACAGAGAAGGCAAATTGGCTCTTCCTCAGTCTTTTTGCTCTATTCAAGTGTTTAAGGGACTGGACATGCCTGCCTGCTTTGGTGAGGGCTGAGTTCTTTCCTCAGTCTCCTGATTCAAATGTGGATCTCTCCCACAAACACCATCCCAGAGACATTTCTAGAAATAATTTTTACCAGCTCTCTGGTCATTCCTTAGCCCAGGCAAATTGACACTGAAAATTTCCATCACAGTGGTTTAAAACACCAGACATTTATTTTCTCACATTTCTGGAGACTAGAAGTCTGACATGAAGTTCTCAGTGGGACTGCACGGCCTCCAGCCCCGCTAGGGCAGTCTGGTCCCTTCATCCAACTTCTGGTGGTTCCAAGGTTCTTTACCTTGCGACTGCAATCTTTTCTGTTCTGACTTTACCGCTTATGTGTGTCTCTCCTCTGAGTGTCTATCTCTGTGATAAAATAAACAATATATGTTTGGCCTTTGTCCCTTGTTCCTGACACAGAGCTCCTAAAACTCCTGTGATTTTCCAAGGGATAGAAGTGATAGGATGATCAGACACAGAGCTCCTAAAACCCTTGGAGTTTCCTGGGGGATCGAAGCATCTTTTGCTGTAATGAGGTTACTCTTGGTGGGCTCCTGGATGGGGGCTTCCGGGGAGATACTGGTCGCCAGAAAGACCAGACCATGATCAGAAGCTTAGAACTTTCAGTTCCACCCTCCACCCTCAGGGAGCGAGGAGGGGTTGGAAAGTGACTTAGTAAATAATCATACGACGAAGCCTCTAAAAAGTCCCTCAACTATAGGATCTGGAGAGCTTCCAGGTTGGTGGATACATCCACGTGCTGTGAGGGTGGCATACCCCAGCTCCATGGGGACAGAAGCTCCTGAGGTCAGGACCATGCCAGACCTCATCCTCTGTACCTCCTCTTCTTCTTTTTCTTTTTTAAAGATTTTATTTATCTGACAGAGAGAGAGAGATCACAAGTAGGCAGAGAGGCAGGCAGAGAGAATGGAGGAAGCAGGCTCCCTGTGGAGCAGAGAGCCCCATGCGGGGCTTGATCCCAGGACCCTGGGATCACGACCTGAGCCGAAGGCAGAGGCTTTAACCCACTGAGCCACCCAGGCACCCCTGTACCTCCTGTTCTATAACCTTTATAAGATACTGGTAGCTATAAGTAAACATTTCCCCGAGTCTTGGGAGCTCTTCTGGCAATTATGGAAGCTGAAGTGGAGTTGTAACTTCGTAACCAAGTTTGGTACATGGGGACCTATTACTTGAAACTAGCATCTGAAGGCAGGGCAGTCCTGTGGGACTGAGCCCTTAAATCTTTGAGTCGGTTGCTAACTCTGGGTAGTTAGTATCAGAATTGAATTAAATGATAGGACACTTAATTGGTGTCTGGAGAGTTGGAAAATCAGTTGGAGTATGTGTGTGTGTGTGTGTGTTTGGAGGGGGAAGATTCCCTACATATTTGATGTCAGTAGTGTTACGAGTTGAGAAAGTTTTGCTTGTTTCTATTTTTGTTGTTAGTCTCCAAACTTCTTGTCGCTTGCTTATAAGGATACACATGGGATTGCATTTAAGGTCCACAGAAATAACCCAGGATACCCTCTTCCTCTCAAGATCTTTAATTCAATCAACCTTTTGACACATAAACAACAGTCAGTCTTTTGCCATATAAAACAATATTCACAGATTCTGGGATTAGGAAATAGACATATCTTTGTGGGGTTCACCTTTCGGCCTGATCCACGGACCTGTAATGATAGGAGCGTGTGAGATGTTCGAGCAGGGAATACACGTGATAGTGCAGTGCACATGCAATGCCTCTTTCCTCTTAAAATAAGTCACTCAAAAAAGCAAACCAGTCGTCATCTTTTTAAAGCTGATTCAGAAATACACATTGTTAGGCATTGATGGTTTTTGTGCTACGCTCCTTACCCTGCCATTTTTATATGTAATATTCAAAATGTTTGCCTGAAATGTTCTCTATTATTCTCACTTGTGCACTGGTTTGAAATCTCTGGTTTGAAACAGTTCATCTCACCACTCTTGAAACCTAGGAGAAAGCATTATGCATGGTCAGCTCTTGTTGAACTTCATATTTAATGTATGGGTCCTTGTGACACCACTTTCATCAAGAAAGTAGATAAGAAAGTAGGAAACATGAAAAAGTCACTTAGTTTCTCTAATCTCACTGTAAGTTTCTGGAACTGGTTCAAGTTTCAGTTCAGTTTCCTTGGATTGGAAATTTGACACTTATTTTGTAAATTAGAAGAAGCTCCATGTGGGTAGAAATTAAAATTAAACTTATTTTTTTATGGGAAGTTGAAATATACCAAAGTAGAGAAGCTGGATAATGTACACCCACACATTTGTCATCCAGGTTGAATGATTATCAGTTTGTCAATGTCATCTAAACCATCACCCATTCCCCATTCTCCATTTTTATTTTTTATTTATTTATTTTTTAAAGATTTTATTTATTTATTTGACAGAGAGAGATCACAAGTAGACAGAGAGGCAGGCAAAGAGAGAGAGAGAGAGAGAGGGAAGCAGGCTCCCTGCTGAGCAGAGAGCTCGACGCGGGGCTCGATCCCAGGACCCTGAGATCATGACCTGAGCCGAAGGCAGCGGCTTAACCCACTGAGCCACCCAGGCGCCCCCCATTCTCCATTTTTAAAAATTCTTTCCTTCTAAGTGATTTCAAACTTAAAGTAAGGCTAGTAAAAGGCCCTTCTGCATACCATTTTTCCAGATTCATCAGTTGTTGACTTCATCATTCATCTTTCTCTCCAGGACAGACTGATGTCACGTGCTGCCAGATAGGACTCCCTAAAAACACTGTAACCTACAACCTGAGCGTTCATGAAGGAATGGCCATGGACAATCCCCACTGGAGTGGCATTCTGGAAAATAACTTGTCTGTGTTACTCAATAACTTTAAAGTCTTGACTGACAAAGCAAGACCGAAAAACTCTGTCAAACTGAAGGAGACTGAAGAGACATGGAAATTAATGCAATATGTGATCTTGGACTAGATCCTTTACCATAAATAATTGTGTTTTAGGTCACTTGTGGGAGAGTTGATGAAATTGGAAGATGGACTATTAGATTATGCTGAAAAGAATATTTTAGTTTATATGGGGAAATATGTCAGATAACTACATCATATTAATAAACATACAATGCTATGTTTATTTTGTTTGTCACTTAGGTGATAATCTAAACTCCAACTTCAGAAAAATTCTATGGAAATTCTGCCTCTGTTGAGACCTTCCAACCAAAGCCCGTAATGCACCTTTAGTTGTGGAAATGCTACAAAATTTTGAAAAAAAAAAAAAAAATGCAACTTTGGAACTCACAACTATGTTGTGTGGAATAATCTTTTATTCCCCTTTTGAGTGTGTTTCCTTAGTTTTTGAAATCTTATGAACTTCAAGTAAAAGGAAAAAGAGGGAGGAACATCCATGAGCATGGAGACAGTACAAGAGAGGCAAGGATGAATGAGGTTGTCTGGAGCACAAGTGAAAGGGATGAAGATGGTGGTTAAGAGAGGAGCTCGGGGGGACGCCTGGGTGGCTCAGTTGGTTGGACGACTGCCTTCGGCTCAGGTCATGATCCTGGAGTCCGGGGATCAAGTCCCGCATCGGGCTCCCAGCTCCACGGGGAGTCTGCTTCTCTCTCTGACCTTCTCCTCAATCATGCTCTCTCTCACTGCCTCTCTCTCAAATAAATAAATAAAATCTTTAAAAAAAAAAAAAAAAAGAGAGGAGCTCGGGGAACAGTGGTACCCATTCAGGCAGCTGCAAGAAGAAGACCAGGAGCTCAGTGAGGGACGGAGAAGTATGTTGAGAGGGGGAAAACAACCTTGAACAGCTTGGGGGCCCAGACACCACAGGAAGAAAACTTTGTCTTTTTGTTTTTTAAAGGAAGGGAGTGGTCAGCACCATCATGTGCTACTGAGAAGTAAGAGAGGTTTCAGTGGCAGATTCTGAAGGGCTTAGGAATGCATACGAGTCAACAAAATGTATAGAAGTCAACTCTTAGAAGGAGCCCAGTTCTTAAGTGGGAGGAGAACTGGCAATAGCCACAGAGGCATATGAGGAGAATGGAGTTAACTCATTTTCAAGACAGAAGACACTGTTTAATTGCTTATGGGATAGCAGTAGTAGAGAGGAAAGAGGTGGGAAGAGATATAGGAATGAATGATGTCCTTAGAAAGGATGATATGGGATTTAGAATAAGGCAAAGAGTAATCCATAGGTGTGTGTGGGGAACCATCACTGTGACAAAACAGAAGGGGAAAATGTGGTTACAGAGGTGGATATCTTTATAGGTAGGAACTGAATGAGCTGACATATGACATTTTATATATATATATGTATATATATATATATACACACACACACATATATATGGTTTATTTTATTATATATATAAAGTGTATTATATATGTCACATATATGCTGATATTTATATAAATCCTGTAGATGCAAACTTCTTCAACTGATTCTCATTGTCCAAGATGTATGTATGTATGTATGTATGTATCTATCTAATTTCCTTATCTGTCTATTTATCTATCTATCTGGCAAAATGGCTTGCTGAGAGGGACAGGAATAACACTGTAATGTTAGTGAACATACTAGAAGAATAAATGGTAGTACACAATGTTAAAAAATTAAACATAGATATATTCTGGAAAGTCTGTTGATGTTTTTTCTTCCATTTAATTTTGTTTTAGCTTGGTGATTTTTTTCTCTTTTAATAATACCCATTAACTTTACTTAAATAGAAATTTAAAAAAATAAAATCAATCAACCAACCAACCAAGATGTTAAATCTAAATTAGTCTTGCTATACCCCAGAGAGGAGTTGTATTGGTGATAGAACAGTCACTCCCCCACCACGCCGTCTGCCATAAATATATCCTACAGTCAACAACATGAAAGTCATTAAGAATAAGCACACATGCTTTTTGGTATGCTACGATTGTCACCTCCTTAGATCTCATGCCCAATGCCTAAAACGAGTTAAGCATATAAATCCTGTAGACGCTGATGTCTCCAGCTGATTCCTATTATGCAAGGACAGAAGGAGAGTTTTAAAATGAACCAGCAAGGGGAAAGCTTGCTCAGCACTGCTTGGGATCTCTATACCATGGCTTAGAGGGGACAGATGGCTTGGATGGGAAGAATGAGGAAACAGTGTAGGGCAATGTTTAAATTCTGGGTTTCCATCACTGAGAACCTGCCGATTACTCTAGAGGATATCTCCCTTTCTTTTCTGCCTCCTCCTCCCCGTTATTTTCTTTTGTTTTGATCTTTCCATACTCCCGAAAAGTGGAGCAGGCCACTGGAGAGCAGGACCAATTCAGATCTAGAAGAATGAAGAGCTGGAATGAGTCTTTCCAGTCCATTGACCCCTATGTTCTACCAGGAAGGAAATTTGTCTTTCTTTTCCACATAGTTTTCTTCCTTCATATTGTGGAGCTAAAAAAAGGAAGCATGAAAATAGCTTGTAAGCACAGTGATTTTTTTTTTTTTAACCCTGGATTATTTAGCATCATCACAGTGCTCTAACTTCTGTTGATACCTATTTTATGCCTAACAAGAAATTCTGTAAAAATAAAGAGAAAAGCTTATGGTCTATGACTACATTAGACATTTTCAACTATGCATCTGCATTAAGTATCTGTGTCATAATTAAAACAGTCCAACAGCACAAACGAAATAGAAAGTATAAGCTTGAGGGTATGTGCTATGGTGAGTGCTGTGAAGTGTGTAAACCTGGCGATTCACAGACCTGTACCCCTGGGGATAAAAATATATTATATGTTTATAAAAAATAAAATTAAAAAAAGAAATAAAAAAAAAAGAAAGTATAAGCTTGAGACTATGCACTGTACACTTATTGCCATTAAGATACTGACTGGTTTTCTGAAAGGCAGTGGGGGGCTAAGGAACTTTCCCATTATGGCTAGAATAGAAAAAATTCACAATAGCTCAAAATATTAGATCTTTGATCTCTAGGAAGTAAGGGTTTGAATTATATATATATATATATATATATATATATATATATATATATACTATTTTCTCCATAATGTCTAGCATGTAGAAAAATGTTCCATATATATTTGTTGAAAATGGGAATTTTCCCATTATGGCTAGAATAGAAAAAATTCACAGTAGCTCAAAATATCAGATATTTGATCTCTAGGAAGGGAGGGTTTGAATAGTATATATATTTATACTATTTTCTCCATGATGCTTAGCATATAGAAAAATGTTCAATACATATTTGTTGGACGTTTTTTGAATGTGTAGTAGGACAAAGCTTAAAAAAGGATGTCAAAGATCTGGAAAACTGCCATGCAATACTTTCTCCCTTCCCTTCCCTCCTCTCCCCTCCCCTCCCCTCCCCTCCCCTCCCCTCCCCTTCCCTTCCCTTCCCTCCCCTTCCCTTCCCTTTCCTTCCCTCCCCCCTTTCTTCTTTCTTTCCTTTCTCCTCCTTTCTTCCTCTACCCCCTCCTCTCTCTCTTTCTTTGTGTGAGAGGAGGGGGGAAGGGCCCCCACTGCAACCCAAGCATCTGAGAGAAGCTGTTCCAAGATTAAATTCCAAGGGGCAAATCCCCAACACCAAGCACAACAAGAAAATGTTCTCAGCCAAAGCACGAGGGGCCTATTGCTGAGGGAATAAGGACTGCCTGCAGACTTCCTGTCCCCTGAGACTCGTGCGGTGCAGCTTCTCTATCTCAGGCTGCCATGAATTTATCCACATTTCAATAGCTTTCTGAAAACTCTGATGTTGGCTCACCCTAAAAAAGGGATGCAGCCTGTTTGATACTTGCCTTGACTTAATAATAGCCTTGGTAGTCACTAGTCTTGATAGTTTTGGGGGTCTCATATATGACTACGAAAAAAACCCAAAGCCTGGAAGTCACTTGGAAAATAACCACCATTATATTATGGCTCTGTGCAATGTTTAATGTTTGCTATACTGTGTGATCGATATTGCCATTGTTTCTATAGGGACCAAAATTTATCTCAAAATATTGTATTAGAATATATTTGCTTTTAGTCATTTTACCCAGAATCTTCTTAGACAATCAAAGCCTGAATAAATCAGCAGCGGGAGGGAAATTGTTGTCAGTATGAACCTAAGCAGTCTTATCAGTAGTTGTGAAATTATTCCATATTTTACTTGTGCATGCATAGTACAAAAGAGTACTTTTTCATTATAAAATAAAGGTCTGAAATTTATTCTCAAATCTGTATTGACATTCGCAGCACAATTTAGATCTCCATAGTGCTATTTCAGTCTGTTTAATTTTTCCACTTGCTCCCTGAAAGGTGGAGTATAAAAAGACGTTAATGGGGGGCGCCTGGGTGGCTCAGTGGGTTAAAGCCTCTGCCTTCAGCTCAGGTCATGATCCCAGGGTCCTGGGATCGAGCCCCGCATCAGGCTCTCTGCTCCTCGGGGAGCCTGCTTCCTCCTCTCTCTCTGCCTGCCTCTCTGCCTACTTCTGATCTCTCTCTGTCAAATAAATAAAATCTTTAAAAAAAAAAAAAGACGTTAATGGGCCCCACAGTGCAGCCCACATGACAAATGGATAAAAACCTCCATTTTTCCCTCTCTGAAGCACAAAGTCCCTCCACACAAAATATTATTTTGTTTCTTCTTACATTTACTTTTTGCCTTTAAGTTGGGACCTATCACAGACTCTGTAATTGTTTTGGTGTTTTGTTTACAGTAGGTTTGCAAACTGTAGCAAGAATCAGCAAATTCTATTTCACACCATAGTATTTTGTAAAATTCTCATTTACCAACTTCCCACATCAATGGTTGTAATAAGCGTGAGCAGAAAACAAGGACGGAGTTGGAGGTCATTGTCCTCGGAAGAGCCTGTGGATCCGGGAGGACCGTCCCAGAAAATACAGTGCTCAAGCAAGGACAGAAGTAAGGGATTCCGGTTCTCCCAATCTTTACATTGCTTTCAGCTCACTGCTCTGCCAGGCATGGTGGGGAAGTCTTAGAAGCGGTTTTGGGCATCTTCTGTATGGACAAGTTATGTTGTGGCATTCTGGAAGCTGGAGCTGAGGAGAACTAATCGAGCAGGTGTAGCTGCCAGAAGTAATGGGGTCGCTGGACGCACAGCTGACTAGCTCTTCGGGCCCCCTCTAGTGCTCATGGGTCCTGTGACGTCTGCGTTAAGACTGGACCGCTGGAGACAGAAGCGACTTCTCAGGAAGCTCTCAGAAGTCAGCCCAGGAGTGGGACAGCAGCATTGTTTTCTCAGATAGGAAAACGGCTTCACTGAAAAGGTGCAACATTTTTACACATTCCAATACCTTTTAATATGTAATGTTATATATCTGTGATTCTTAAAAAGGCAGTCTATATAATCTGGTACCATTCCTAAAGAAATCTGTGGAACAGTTTCATGAGTGGTTTATTGTGTGTTATTACCAATAAAAGTTTCCCCTGGAGCTTCATTACCATTCTTAAAGTACATTTCATAATACATGTTTGGAGACTTCCTAGGAAAATGTGGTCTCTAGTTGGTGCTATTTTGGTAAAATGATGCATAACAGATAAAGAGACTAAAGTTGACATGTAATTTTGAATAGTTTACTATCATTCTGGGATAAACTTAATACTCTACCCCACCTTCCAAGAAAAAAAAAAAAGTACAAACAGTTTAAGCAATTTCATTTCACTATACCCAAAGGCATATTGTCTAGGGCACGGTCTTCAAAAGTACTAATATCTATGGCAACTAGAGTTTAAATTGTACACAATGTAGACAAGGGTAAGCTAGAAATGGATGGGTTTATGTTTGTTATGAAGGAGGGCAAAATCAGGGTGCTAAGCTACATAACCATACATGATGGTAAGGGTTTCAAAAGACGAACTAAGTCCTGATCATACCGAAGAGTTTCATAAGTTAGCTGAATATTAGAGAAGCCTTATAAAATTTCATATTAGTATCTTGGAACAGCTTATAGACTGAAGGAACTTAATAATTACAGTAGGAACCCTTCAAAAATTGTAGATTTGGGGGAAAATAAAAGAAAAGTATAAATTAATTATTTATTCCATTAATTAAAGAGCCAGCACTCCATCTTGGAAGTAGAAGGCAGTGAGAAAGCCCCTTCTGTTTCAAAATTCCTACCCCTTCTCCCACTGGCATTTCTTCAGCTTACTTGTTTTCTCTTTATTGTTCTTGAAGCAAGAACCAGATCTTGCTTTTCAGAAGCCGTCTCTTCTGTATTGTCTGGAGAACATTAAAGATAGAAGGTGAACGTTGAGATCTGAGACTTCATGGTAATTATGAACGGATAAACTTATTTCCTATGGGCTAACTGGAGACTTTCAAAACACATAAAGTGAGCACATGTTCAAAACTATAAGCACCAAAATTGAACCTCCACTATTATCTAACAAGAAAGAGTTAAATGCCTCAGTGTGCTTTAAGAGGTCCCCATATTAAGTCAAGGTATCAAACAAGCTGTGTGCCTTTTTTAGGTGGGGCCAGTATCACAGTTTTCAGAAAGATGTTAAAATCCAGGTAAATCCACTACCGCCTGAGATAGAGAAATTGCATCACATGGAGTCTCAGGGGACAGGAAGTCCGCAGGGAGGGCTTGTTCCTCCAGCAACAGGCTCCTCCTGGCTTTGGCTGAGAAGAACAAGGTCTTCTTTATGCTTGCTGTTGGGAATTTGGGGCTTGGAGCATAACCTTGAAACAGCCTCCTCCCTCCCATGCTCAGATTGCTGTGGGGGCACTTCCCCAACCTCTTGACCTCTTGTGCATCCAGGGCCCCTCCCACCACCTTCCCATCCAAGACCTTGGCCTTTAAGGACATGATAATGGCCAGGTTCTGGGACACCTCTGTGCCAACTATGGTCTGGATCAGGCTTTTCATGGTTGCCTTGGGACAACTGACCAGCAGCACACTTCGTGGTGGTTCAGTGGTCTCTGCACACACACACACACCAGGGTTTATATCCTCTGAACTTCTTTCTCCATTTTCCATGTCCTCCCTTTTTTTCTCTTTTTTTCTATCTTGGTGTCTTTTATCAGTCTTTCTGGACGGCAGGAGAAAGTCATGGGGAGTTTTCCCTTTCACCTGTTCTTAGATCTGGGCTGTTCTGACTCCTGTGCTCACCTCCTTTGGCAGACGTTTCCTTCCCCCAAATCAGTTCCTGGAAATTCTGTCCATGTTGCTGGCCCTGGGGACCAAGAGTATGAAGGGAAGTTCACCTGTCATACCTGTGTCCCCACCTTTCACCTGCAGGCGATGCTCTGGCCTTGTCCATCCCAATGTGGGCAGACATGAGGGCCCAGGCTGCACTTGTGGGGTCAGTGACCTACAGTGTGTGTGTGATCAGAGGTTGGGGCAGATTTGCTGCTGCGGTTCTATTGAGCTGTATTTGTGGAAAAGCATGTCATATGTGCATGTGCTACACACACACACACACACACACACACAGGTTTCTTCCTCTCATGATGTGAAGAACTTGCTGGTGGAGATATATAACAGATTTCCACAAACTTAGCACCTTAAAAGAAAGCCCACTCACTGACTGGTTCATGGTCTGTGGCTCAGAGTTGAGGTACTGGGGCCCCTTCTTCAAAGCCAGCAAGAGAGATTCTCCCTCATATGCAGCCCCCAAATTCGGGGTCAGACTTCAGGAAGGCCCAGACCCTTCAAAAGCTTTCACATGAGGTCAGACCCACACAGGGACTCTCTTTGGACTTCCTCAGACACTTGTTTTCCTCATCAGGGAAATGACACCCAGCCTAAGCCCAGTTCTGCCTAGAGGCTGGCCCCTTGTCACCTCTTACAATTCTGTTTGCTACAGTTTCTGAAAGTTTACATTTCATGATAATAATGGGAACATTTGCAGCAAAAAGAAGACGTATGTATAAAGATGCATTTTAGAAAACCTAAATGAATGCACAACTATCGCAATCGCTCAAGCGAAAGTTCTTTCATTGGGAGCGATTGGGAGCGATGAGAACATGATGGGCTGGGGAGGGAATTACTAAAATCCTAAAATTTAGCTACTCCTTTGGCTGCCCTTTTGGCCAGGCTATGATGGTTCTTTGCCATACTTCTCCCAAAGAGGTATACATGTCTGCAATAGGTCTTATGGGAAAGCCTAAGCTTATCTAGTAAGATGGACATGTCACTGTCACTGACCCTTCTACACCCTGATCGATCTTGAACATGGATGTGTTGCTTGTAGCTGAGCCTTCCTTTTCGTACCCAGGATGAAAATGTCTTGAAAGTAATCTTGGGTATCCAGATTGATCACATTTTGATTGTCGGTGAGTCAAAGGAAATTCTTTGCCACTGTAGCAGAATGACATGCAATGGACACCATCAAAGAGACATGGGATAGAGTATTGAGGCAAAAAGACATTAACGCATGATGGAACAATTAGCTTTGTCACTCATCCAGGATTCTTCCAAAACAAAAATAAAAGAAACCAAATAGATTTTCATGAACTCATTAAATGCATCAAGATATGTCCTACTACTTTTTTAGCCGAGTTGGTTCAAGTACAATATTAATGAGGTCAAGATCATATCTTAGATCCCTGGATAGCCTAGTTAATTTTCACAAAGAAAATTACATTCTACAATCATGGCTTCTACGAGTAACTTAGATCATTATGAAATATGTGTCACTGATCACAAAGGACAAATGAGGAAAAGCACATGGATGTTTCAAAAAAAAAGCCATCGCCACTAATGAGAAACAAAGTTAAATACCTACAAGCATAGAATTTCAGAAAGTAAATATATTTGGAGGATTTTATAGCTTAGTGGTTTTATATAAATATTCTTTTTTTTTAAAGATTTTATTTATTTATTTATCAGAGAGAGAGAGAGAGATCACAAGTAGGCAGAGAGGCAGGCAGAGACAGAGGGAGAAGCAGGTTCCCTGCCGAGCAAGGAGCCCGATATGGGACTCGATCCCAGGACGCTGGGATCACGACCTGAGCCGAAGGCAGCCCTTAACCAACTGAGCCACCCAGGCGTCCCGTATATAAATATTCTTAATGGCAGAATTTCTTGCTCAAATACTTCCTTGGATGCCCAATATACAAAGCAGAGAGTTGACTGGTCGATGAGGGAGTTAGCAAGGGGTCTATAAACCATCAGGCTGGTGATTCTTATGCCTTCCTCTTTCCTTGGCCCCTGTCCTTCCCTCTTCCACCCAAACTGCCCTCTGAAATAATTTAAAAAATGTGATAATTGGCGTTCTGTGAATCACAGTTGTTAAGAGCTGATCTAGCCAGATGTTCTCAATTTAGGAATGAGGAAGTGGCAACTTGTCTGAGATCATCCAGTTAGGCAGAGGCAAACCTGGGGCTGACACTCAGATAGTAGCATTTTCTCTGCATAGTACAATCCAATAGCTCACATGTATGTATCTCCTACATAACAGACCTAGTTGAGTGTTCCAGATGGGCAAGTATATGTTCCACACTAGTCTTTATTCAGGGATCCAGATTTGTTCTCATTCTATTATTGCATCGTGCCCTTGGCCAGTCCTCATCTCTATAGGGTGAAGTTGGTTGCAAAGGATTCCAGGGGCACTTAGCAAAAGAGATCGTAGATGAGGCATGCCCATGAAATTAGGACCTAGGTGTGGGAGCAGAACTTCAATATGTGGCAACACTTTTTTTTTTTTTAAAGATTTTATTTATTTATTTGACAGACAGAGATTACAAGCAGGCAGAGAGACAGTCAGAGAGAGGAGGAAGCAGGCTCTCTGCCCAGCAGAGAGCCCGATGTGGGGCTCGATCCCAGGACCCTGGGATCATGACCTGAGCTGAAGGCAGAGGCTTTAACCCACTGAGCCACTCAGGCGCCCCTGTGGCAACACTTTTAACAACAAATAAGGCTGAGCAGCCACATGCAGGGAAGAAGGGAGGACAGATTTTGAAGGATAAGTGGGTGTCTCTGTCATGGAACCCTGTTGTTTCTCACAATTAGGAAACGGATGTAATCTTTAGTTCTGACAATAAAATAATCTTATATTTAGGAAATCTTTAAAATTCTTTCATATCTGTTTCTTACTGGTTTCTCACAAAAACCCAATGAAGTCTCAAGAGCAGGACTCTCCATGCCCATCTCAAAAGTGAGCTGGAGTCTTTGGGAAGTGGAGGGATAACAGCTTTTTAAGTTAAAGTTTCATAATACATTAGTCTTGCTGCCATCATGGTTGTCAAACTTCTAAGAAAGGCAGCTCACTAGTAGACCTGATCTCTTTGTCCAGGTTATACAATCTTTTTTCTTTCTTTCTTTCTTTCTTTCTTTCTTTCTTTCTTTCTTTCTTTCTTTCTTTCTTTCTTCCTTCCTTCCTTCCTTCCTTCCTTCCTTCCTTCCTTCCTTCCTTCCTTCCTTTCTTTCTTTCTTTCTTTCTTTCTTTCTTTCTTTCTTTCTTTCTTTCTTTCTTTCTTTCTTTTTTTTTTTTATTCCTACTTCCTTCAACAGATTTCAGTCTCTGTCGTGACTACTTAGTAGACTAAAAACTCCTGGAGGGAAGTGTAAGGTGTCTGTATTAGGATTCCCACACCCTCACTGAAATGCCTTAAACATAGATACTTGTGGAATCAATCTCATACAAGTTTTAAGTATTGATTCTTACCTAAGTGTTAATGACTAGACTAGGACAGTTACATGGGTCTTAGTTGATTTTTTTTTTTTGAGGTTTTTCATTACTTTGAAGTAAGCTACTAAGGCTTGACAACAAAACTTTTGACACTATGAAAGGACATACAATAGGTATTAATAGAAAAATAGTGTTGGACAAACCAGTTTGTAAAAAGTGGGAAGCTCATAGCTGGAAATCAGTACTATGATGCTACTGGACAGTACATCGACTTATGTGAGCAAACCCTGTTTTTTCACTTTTTTAAAGATTTTATTTATATATTTGACAGAGAGAGAGAGAAAGAGAGAGAGAGAGCAAGCATGAGGAGGGGGAAGAGGCAGAGGGAGAAGGAGAAACAGACTCCCTTCTGAACAGGGAACCTGAAGCTGGGCTTGATCTCAGGACCATGGGATCATGACCTAAGTCAAAAGCAGACACTTAACCAACTGAGCCACCCAGGCACCCAGCTCTGTATTTTCAAAAAGATAAATGAAACTTTTGGCTGAGCTCAAATTTGGTTTTCAGGTACTAATATATTTTGTGTAGTACAATATTGAATGTAAAAACATGACCTGGTGAATTAAAAAAAAAAATCAAAACCTCTGTGTACTGTCTATTACCCATCTCATTGCCTCCTTCCAGCAGACAGGTTTTCTGGCAGTTTTGAAGGTTAAGGAAAGCCATATTGTATGTAATTGGCTTCTAGAGTCTGCTTTGTGGAATCATTTTTTGGACAAAGTTTAACAGACATGGCATTAAAAAAAAGGGCCCCCTAGCTAAAAGAAGGCTAAAAAGTGAACTTTCTTTAACCCTGTGTCTTCCATACTGGTCTGATTACAAAGCATGTCATTCCCTGTCCCCACCCTAGCTACAAACACCTATTATCACTCCATGGATCACGGATTCATCTTTGCTATTGTTTTTGGAAACACTGGAAAGACTAACTGCACTCTTTTGGAACAAGATAAAAGGCATATGTAAACTGTCACAAATATTTGATTTCCACTTAATTATTCAAATATAGAAAACAGGTGCAATTATAGAAATCTGTCTATAATATTGTCTGATAATTTCCAATTTCGTTTTCAACAGTAGGGTTGCTGAAGTTTCAAAAAGCAAAAAATAAATTTGTCATTTTTAAAAATTTTACTGTTTCCCCTTACACATACATGATGTTACTGAAGTGTGTAAATTTGGTCCCATCATTTCTGTTTTGGGCTGTCTTCTTTTTCCTTTTCTTCACCCCCCACATTCCTCCTCCCTTTACCCACATTAGCATGCCTGACTCTACTCCCCATAACTCACGTCATCAACCTCTTCCACATCATTCCACATGTCTGGAATCACACAGAGGAAGACACATCCATGCACCCACATACTGGAAGGCAGGTTTCTTGAGGTCAAATTCTTGGATTTGCCCCCTGGTGCTAGTGCTTGCTGTGTGGCTTTAGAGAAGCTTTCTAACCTCTCACTGACTCAGCTTCCCTATTTCTAAAGTGAGGTTAACAAGGATGCTGTGAAGATGAAGTGGATTTGTCTGTGTCATGCGCTTAGAAAAGTACCTGGTACATAATGAAAATTCAGTCATGTCTGTGATGATTACTATATTATTATTATTGAATCTGTTGATAGCTTGCTTTTCAAAATGTGGTCATGTATGCATGATTTTCTCCATCTTACTTACCTCACTTAGTTATAATTTGTGGAACTCTTTCCAAATCAACAGATTTACTCTAAGTTGGTGTCTTTATATTATCATGTGGTGTGGATGTATCATAAATTATTCAGCCCTTCACTTAGTGATGAACTGCCTTCATACTCCTGGCATTTTATCATTGTGAATAATGCCACTATAAACACCTGGGTATTGTGTCCTCTGTGATGTTTTTTTTTTTCCTTTAAAAATTTAAAAAATAAACTATAAAATATACATAACAAAGTTTGCCATCTTAACTATATTTTTAAAATTTTATTTATTTATTTTATATATAGAGAGAGAGTGTGAATAAGCATGGTGGGCGGGGGCAGGCAGGGGGAGAGGAAGAGAGAATCCTCCAGCAGACTCCTCACTGAGTATGGATTCTGAGGTGGGGCTGGATCCCACGACCCTCAGATCCTGACCCTGAGATCACAACTGGAGTCAAAACCAAGAGTCAGCCACTTAACTGACTGTGCCACCCAGGCAGTCCTACCATCTGAACTTTATTTTTTTTTAAGATTTTATTTGTTTATTTGACAGGGAAAAAGAGAGAGAGCGTAAGCAGGGGTAGTGAGAGAGGGAGAAGCAAGCAGACCCCTCACTGAGCAGGGAGCCTGACGCGGGGCTTGATCCCAGCACTCTGGGATGGTGACGTGAGCTAAAGGCAGACACTTAACCCTATCTTAACTATTTTTAAGTGTATCTTAACTTATCTTAAGTATCTTAATTGTTTTTAAGGTGCCCCTATCTTAACTATTTCTAAGTGTAAAGTTCA
The DNA here is from genome assembly GCF_902655055.1 of Lutra lutra. NCBI lineage: Eukaryota > Metazoa > Chordata > Mammalia > Carnivora > Mustelidae > Lutra > Lutra lutra. Next base: position 14,155,645 of record NC_062282.1, read on the forward strand.
TTACTGTTAATTCACATTGTAGTGAACTAATCTTCAGAACTTTCTTCATCTGGCAAAACTGGAGCTCTGTCCCCATTAAACAGAGCTCCCCATTTCCCCCTCCCTTAGCCCCTGGAAACGTCCTTCCAGTTTCTCTAAGAATTTGACTTCATTAGTTTCCTGATATAAGTAGAATCCTACCGTATTCGCCTTTTTTTAGTGACGAGCTTATTTCACTTTGCATAATGTCCTCCGGGTTCATCCATGTAGAAACGTGTATCAGAAATTCCCTCCTCTTTAAGCCTGAATAATATTCCATCGTATGTATATACTGCACTCTGTTTATCCATTCATCTTTTAATGGACACTCGGGTCATTTCCATCTTTTGGCTATTGTGAGTAATGATGCTATAAGCATGGGTGTATAAATACTTCTTTGTCACCCTGCTTTTAATTCATTTGACTATAATTCCAGAAGTGGAATTCCTGGATCACACAGTAATTCTATTTTTAATTTTTAAAGGAACTACTCTACTGTTTTCCATAGAGGTGGCACCATATTACAGTATTGGTTCTTATTTCTATTGGCTTTCTCTTAACATTTTGAGCCCTAAGTGGACTGATAGTTTTTAAAGATAAAATATAGGGTGTAAGAAAAAAAGGTAAAATCTACTGGAACATATGGAATCACGAAATGAAGCTAGGAGTATTGGATTTAGAATTGATGCAATTATAATCTAATATACTAGAAATAGTTCTTTATAATTAGATAATCTCTGCTATAAAACTAAAGGCTAACCTTTGACATTTAAGTGTATAATAATTATATTGTCATATGTTCAGAGATGTCGTTGGAGGCTGATAATTCACCTTTGTATCTTAAAATGTTAGCTCTTTGCTATGAACAGCAGTACTTTCTTACCAGGATCTAGAATTTATTTGTGAGATGAAGGTTTTATTTTTCCTACTCTTTGTCTGTCTGTGCTCTGGATTTTAGATATATATCTTAACGCATAAGTGACCTTTGTCAGCTTACATGGTCTGCTTATTATTTGATATCAGGTCCACTGAATTATGTAATTTTAATAATATTTCAAATTAATGTTTACAAATAATTTCTGTTCAGTGGCTATTAGAAATCAACAGTATAGTAGATTCCAGTTATGAAATGTCATAATAATTACTAGTTATCCAAATATATTCACAACTCGTTCATGTATATATAGATTGATTTATCTTTAAGATTGGGGGATCTTTAAAATTCATATAAATTACTTGGGTATATTGTTAAAATACCAGTTCTGATGCAATAGGTGTGGGATGGACCCCAAGATTCTTCACTTCTAACAAGCTCCCGGGACGCTGGTGCTGCTAGTCTGTAGACCACACCTTGAATAACAGAGGCTAGAGTTACCAACAAAGATCTGATTCTTACAGCATGAAACAATTCAACTTTTTAAGTTATTTTTAATCTAAGGCATTATTTTTGTTCAGGATATGTTTTTCCTAGGGTCAAAAAATTCATTCAACTTGTGAAGGTGATTCTTTCTTTTTGTATCTTTCTTCTCATACAATACTCACCAAGTTCTTTTTCTTAACTCCAGTCAACAAATTTCTTTCTTCACACTTTAAAATATTTCCTGTTGGGTATTGTACTCCTTTGTTTCTCTGAGCTCCTAGATCAATAAAATTTGGTTACCAACACTTCTAACTTTAAACAGACTTGCTACATTCTCTCTCTGGATATTCTAATATATAGAGAACCCATATAAATATAGACTATTAGGAATTATGATATGAAATATTATGGTAATTAGAATTTTTATATGGTAAAGAGTCTCCATTCTTAAATGGAGACTGTGGATCTCATGATGAGGAAGTAACAGTATTGTTTATGTGATGGAGATAGTATATTCTGTCCAGCTTTTTTAACATATAAATACTGTATTTGGAGGAATATAATGTCCACATTAGTACTCATGAAAAATGTACTGTCCTTTTAACTAAGCAGAGATGCAGGGCTGGGTGTTTGAGTTGATAAAGCATCTGACTTTGGCTCAGTTCAGGATCTCGGTGTCCTGGGATTGAACCCCGCATCAGGCTCCCCTCTCAGCAAGGAGTCTGAGCCCTGCATTGGGCTCCCCACTCAGCGAGGAGTCTTCTTGTCCCTCTCCCTCACTTTCTGCCCCTCCCCTGCTTGTGCTTTCTCTCTCTCAAATAAATTAAAGAATCTTTTAAAATAAAGTCACTTAACTGAACAGAGATGCTTTCCAGGGTAGCAGCATGGTCTATCAGAGTGTAGAATTGATTCTGAGGAGTCAGCAGAAAATTCTAAGTCCAGGAGGAGTCCCGATGTTGAATCATTGACTGGGGACTTGGTTGTTTTGTAAGAGGAAACTGTGGAAAAGCAGATGGTGTCTACCACAGAAGGAAATAAAAAGACACAAGCCTTTTCATTTCAGGGGTGACTTTGAGGCACCCTCAGTGGATTTGAGCTCTTTAATAAACAGAGAGTAGAAGTTCAGCTTATGAGAAGAAAAACCAAAGAAAGTCTGAGAGTTGATGCCTACTCAATCCTCAGCTTCCTTTCTTATAGAGTTCCATCTCCCTGCTCATTCCCCCCCTCTCCTTTCTTCCTGTGACTCTTTATCTTTCTGCTTCTGTTTTTTCTTTTTTTTTTTTTTAATTCTTTCTTCTCTTCAACTCCTGACATAATCTTTGCAACAACAATATGCTTCTCATTATTACAATGGAATTGTAATTCTGAAGTTAGGTCTGAGTCAGATGGTAGTTATTTTTTGATTAATTAACTCTAGCAACATAGATTTCCTCTAAATAGATCTTGTCTTGAAATGTGTTGATTTGAAAGTTAACATTAGGTAAGAAATAGCTTTATAAATATTTACTTCTGGACTCAGAACTCAGACCAAGTAAGTTATAGTAGTGTAAGCACTTTATATCAGACAAAATATTATAGTTAAAAAAAAAAGACACTAACATAGAACTTAGAGCAAGGTGTCTCTAATTTTTAATATGAAAAGATATACAGCGTACTACTTACTGAGGATGAATATAAACTACCACAGTTAATATTCTTATATTGCTGCTAGAAATGAAAAATAGTGTTTGGAACCTAACCATTTCTAACTCCTTAATTACCCCATTTATAGCACAAGACATAAAAGTCAGTTAAAGGTTTTATGAATGTTAGTTCTACCCTTTACTTTCAGTACATTTTTTTGTTTATTTATTTATTCCATGTAGATAATAATGAATAATGAAGACAATTATAAATCTAGAACTAGGCACACATATGAATGTACACATTGTATTTTAATTCAGAGGGATTTAATTCACTAACCTTGCCAAAATAAATATATATATAATATATATTTATATGTTGGCTTTTAAACATTCAAATGTTTTCAGGAGAAGAGTCATGAAATATTATACTAAAATAACTAGAACAAATACTAATATATTCATTATAAAATCTGGAAGTCATAAACATGATCAGTTCTTATGAATTCTCCTGAACATACCTGTGGAAAAAAAATACGAGCAGAGCTTAACTTTTGCAAAGTTGTAATTAATCTCTCTGAATTTCATAACATTCTACTGCAAAGATAAACTTTATCTAATACACATTAAATAGGTAAATAAACTCAATGTAAAGTAGTATTTAATAACTTTTTGCCCAAATCCCTTGAAGCCATTTTCATTAGGTCTTGGCTCAAATTCTTCTTTGATCCCCCTATATTAAAATAGTCCTGTCAGTGTCCATCAGATCAACTTCTTCTATTTCCTGCACAGTGCCTGTCAGGACTTGAAATTATCTTGTTTATATCTTCACTTGCTTATTATCTCTCTAATCTAGGGTGAATGCAGATTTTGTGGGGTCTGAAGCTTACACAATTTTAATGATCCTTTAAAAAATAACTCGAAATTATGAGTACAAAATTAAGTACTAGGTCTCTTGCAAAGATACATGCCAACGAGGGGCCCTGAAGCTTTGCTTCCTTAGCTTCAGGATAAATTCACCTCTGGTCTTTCCTGTTAGCTTACAGTACCTTGGAGGGCAAGAAGTTTATACCTTGATTACTGTTATATCCCCAGCACTCCAAAGGCATGTAATACCCAGTTTTGGAATGAATTAAGGAACGTGCATGCCCCGAGCACACTTCCTTCCTTGCTCATTATTGCTTTCCTCATAGCAAACACACATTTCTGCTGTTATTTATAACAGGGCACAGTGGCCCCATATTATTTTTATTGTTGCATTTGAGTTCCTATATTTGTTTTGCTGTGATGCTTTGTGGCAAGGTAATTCTATTGTACAAAGAACTGCATTTTTTCTGTCTAAATTGCTAGCCAGCATGGCATCTCTCATAGTCTAACATTTTCTCACAGGTGAAGTGTCCACTGTGAAAGACGTAGCAAGAGCATTCTCACTTGCACTTTCAGGGATTTTATGGGTATTCATATTTATTTTTTATTTCATCTTATTTTCTGATTTTTTTTCCTCAAAGAGCAAATATTGATTTTTGTAATAAAAATTTTAAATAAATTCTTGATCAATGAGGATCAGGTCCCATTGTTTGCCTGAAGCCTATCACTATTTTGAAGAACACCCTCACCACGTGAAATTCTGGTGCACATCCCTCATCATTTTATCCCACATTTTATCTTCAAAGTAGTGATGGTTAATGTTACATGACTGACAGATATCTACTACAATATGAAGTGTGCCTCAATGCCTCGGTCTAAGATCTGCGCTTTGCAAATATGAGTTATTCTTCTTGTTCTGTTGGGATATCTTGAGATTACTTGTGAAAAACAGTATTGCTCTTACCTGTCTGAGTGCAGGGATGAATTTGGACCCACAGCTATTCTTATTCTATTTATTCTCTGAAAGCCCTACATTTTAAAGGCTTATAATTTACCAGCTTAGGTATAGTTGATTTTAAGTAATGAACTGTATTGGATCTGGGACAATTTCATACCTGTTACGAACATGGAGTGGAATGAGGCAAATGAATGGGTGGCTTTCTATTGTAGGACACTGGCTAGAATGAGAACATAGAAATATATTTTGTGGATTAATTATAGCCAATTTTAGTACTGTCTTTTCTTGTTAACATCACTCAGAATGTTGTAGGCTAGCTATACCCATTCCAGCGCTATCAACTCATGCTGGTAACAGCCCAAGAAGAATATAATTAGAAGAAAATCTACTGTCTTCCAAATAAACAAATGAAAAAATCCTGGGCTTAACTCTAAGTTAAAGAGAAATGACTTTGAGACTATTTGATTTGAATTATCCATATCAGTGTATGCCATTCGTCTTGACAATCAATAGTTTTTCTTTAGAAATTCTAGAGCCAAACAGGGATATATGAAAAAGTCTAATCAATGAACATGTATTGGGAAAATTATAATGTAAGGATGTGAAAAGCACTTCCTATCACCAAGACATCAGTTTTCAAACATCAATGGAACAGAATTGGATGTTAGTGAATCAGAACTTGTCTACATTTAATATTTTTGATGGCGCGTTTAGGAATTGTTCTAGAATGAGCAAATTGGAATTCTATGAAGTGGCGTTGTGGGACTGGATCTTCAGGGAGCATTAGGAATTCGGTATTGAGGAGGGAGGTGTAACAGAGAGAGGGCACTATGTCAGAGGTTAAGCCGCATGTTTGTTTTCTTCTTTTAAATAAGAATCTTATAACAATGATAATGTAGAGGGGTGGTTCTCAAATCTTAACATGCGTCAAAATAATCTGGAGGATTTGTTGTTAAAACACAGATTCCTTGCCTTTCCTCAGCCTCAGGAGAGTAAGTATGAGGAGGGGCAGATAATTTGCATTTCTAACAAGGTTCCTGATATGGATGGCTCAGAAACCACACTTTGAGAACAACTGACATTGGCTATCGATGGACTAAAAATCACTCAGACATGTAGTTTAAAGGTATAAATCTACTAGATCTATTATTTTATATACTTTTGTGCAAAAAGTGAGAAGAGATAAATCTCAAGCTTTTCTGCTAATGAAATGGAAAGGCTATTCATATAGTTTTGATATTGTAGAAATTGATTGGAATATGACAAACCATGATGACTAATCAGCAAAAATAAAGACCTGTAGGAATTAGAATGTAGCTCTCATGCATCCTTCATCCAGTTACCTCAGGGTAATATCCTGCATACTAGAGACAATAGCAAAGCTCAAAAGTTGACATTAGCCCAGTTCAAAAACCTTGCTGAGATTTCACTAGTTTTACTTACACTCAGATGTGTGGATATAAAGCTCTGTGTGATTGTGTCACATGTATATATACATCTGTGTAACCACTACTACAATCAAGACGAACAACAGTTCTGCTCTCACAAAGATTTATTTTTTGGCAACGTGCACAAAATATTTCTCGATCTTCAGAGCTTACATCATTTCTATACTGGCTAGGATAAGATTCAGAGCTATAAGTTTTGGAAGAGCCATATTCCAAAAGGCCATCGGATTTGCAGCGAACAGGTTTTAGTGGTACTTAAGGTAGAGCGAATGCCGTCGTTGGTGTGTGGTGGATTTTTGCTTCCATAGCACAGTAGAGGGGCAGTGATTGCTCTGTGTAGGGCATGCATCTCCGTCTTGTCCCACTGATATGGAAAGAGTTAACTCCAGTTCTGAAGTTCTGGCCAGTTCTGAGAATTTCTAAGAAGGTTTTACTTTCAGCTCTCCTACACTCATCTGAAGTATTCCAGATAAAAGGCACCAGAAACTCCGTAAGTCTTCTGTGTCAGGTGGTTGTGATTAGATGAAAATGCCTGCCAGCTGTGTCCACACTGAGGAGCTCCTATGGGCTGTCACCATTGGCCTGGCACTAAAATGAGGAGTGAGTTATTGGTGTCTGAGTCTTAAAGAAAATTAGACCTTAAGAGTAAGAAGTTGTTAAATGGCTGGGGCCAATGTTTTCACATAGGGAGAGGTGTAGCCCAAGGCAAGAGGACTGGCTGTTGACAGCCCTCCTTGGCCTTGGTTTGGCTCTTTCAGAGAGGAGGAGTAATATTTGTTGAGGGACTTTGGTCTAAGCCCAGTCACTGAGATATAGGGCACGACACTGCTCTGTGAGTGACTCCTTTGGCACACTGTGGGAAGGCTTTGCAAAGGCGTCTCCCTGATATTGGGGTCATGATAGAAAGCAGTGGGCTGGGGCACTGTCTGTTTTTTAAATTTTTACAACCCACCCCTCCCCCCACCAGCCTATTGATACTATAGTAGCTTAATATTAACCTAACTGAAATAACCCTGATGACAAAACAGAACAGGTAAACTATTCGTCCTTTTTCCAGTCATTGTCTGGGGGCTTATTAGTTTTCTTAATACCAAATGGGTTGAATGCCTGAAAATCTGGGTATAGATTTTCCTTTTGTTTCCCGTTTCCACCTACCTCAGGTGATTCTCAACATTTAGCGTGCCTGAGAATGATGGAATGGGTTTGAGGCACAAAACCTGTATGCTGTCCTTCAATGACAGTTGAAGAAATTTTCAAGGGTAATTAAAAAAAAAAATCAGGGTTTTTATTTTGCTCTTTAGGAACCGAATCCCTACCTAAGACGAGATTCCGTTTATGTATTTTCATGCATTATTTCTTGTGAGGGTCCCAACAATCTCATGATGCAGATAAGGCAGATCTTATCTTCATTTTCAGGATGGGTAAATAAGACCGAGGACTGACCTACACAGGGAGATAAACTTTGGAGAAGTTACCTATTAATCATTGTATTTTTGCTTTCTGTACTTCTTTGTATGAGACCCTTCCCATGACCAAGGAGGCTTCCAATTTGCCAGGAGTCAGGCTGTGATTGTTATCCCAGGGTTGTGAGGGAGAGAATCAGTATCCAGAAGAACTTGATGTTGCTATGAGAAGAAATGCTCTCGGGAATCAGAAGGGAAGATCCCAGAAGCTGACAAGGTACAGAGTTTTTCCTAACAACCAGTGGGAAAGGAAATAGAAAAAATCTTGATTTTGACTTGCCAGGACACTAGGTGAGTGTCCTGGCTCTTTGGGTGTAGGAAAGAGTTTGACAGCATTTGGCTTTGCCAAAGATCTCTGAGTCTTTGTGTATGTGGGCCATTCCTGATGGCCCATTAGGAGAGTTCGAGCAGCATTGTTGAGGGTATCCTGGTGTGGTCTGTGACCGATATTTATAGAAACCCAGTTGCTATCCAAAGGAAGCCTGTATCAACCTTAAAAATAAAATAGCCAGTTGTTTGACCAGCAGAATGAGTTCATTAGGGTATAGCAGAGGAATTGCAAGTTGGAATGAGCACACTAGGACAAATCACGTTCAAGACCAATGGGACAAAGCAAGATCAGCGTTTGTTAGGTTTTAGGAAGAAATCAGGGAGGGTTGTTTTGTACAAAATTTCATTGGAGAAGAACAAAAGTTCGAGGTTGTGGTGGTTTCTCATTGGCTGTGAACAGTGGTTAGCGTGTCGTTGCTGGGGCTGAGAGAGATCTTCCCTCTTCTTAAAAAGCAGGAGATAAAATTCCTGGTGGACGGGGCCCTCCCTATTCAAGATAAGTGTTATCCTCCTTCTTCCTACCGGTTCTGCAGGCTGCACCTAGCGGTACTTGTGGAAGAGCTCCCCCTTCAGGGCTTCCTGACTCCATTCTCAATGAGATTTCCCTTTACTCATTTTCATACCTGCGTGTTAGCCCTGTTAAGGACCCACAGGGCTCCTCTTTCATGGCTGCCTGGCATGACCCATTCAACAGACTTGCTGTTGGCTTGTGTTTTCCTATGTTTCTGAATTTCATCCAAAATGACATTTATGGATTCTCTCCTTCCCATTGGCCAGGTCACTTGTCAGCTCTTCCTATCACTTAAAGAGGGATTAAAGAACAAAAGAAATCCCCCCATGCTGGTATTTAGGTGGAACTGGATGGTGATAAAAGCCTTCCCTTTTTCATGGAGTTTGCCAAGGGTGGAGGAAGAAGTTAAACTTGCCTTTTGTCTCCATAGCTTCTGCTTTGTCGAGGCTACCATATCAGCTTTCCTCATTTGCTAAATATCAACCAAATAATGCAGGTACATGAAGAGCTATGAAGATGGGAAATGGAGAGCAGGAATCAAATGCAAGCACCAGAAAACATTTATATTAATATTTCCAAGACTCAGACTGGCTTAAAAGAACCATTAATTTTCTTAACTCGGTGGCCAACAAAAAGCACAAGATTCTCTCAGCTCAGAAAAATGCAAATCATCTCAGTCCATGTACAGAGATAATAAAACATGGAATTGATTATTCTTCCTCTTTTCGATGTAATCCATACAACTCACATCTGTCTAAACATATTTTTATCTCATTAATATTTATCTCTCACCTACAAATATTTCCATTCTTCAAGGAACGTTTATTGATATTTGCCAAGACTAAGCACTAGGCTATAAAGATGAATAATTTATGGTTAAGGAACTAGAGGATATCATATTCTAGTAGTATATAAAAGATGAATTACATATACATTGCAGCAAGCCTTACAGTGGAGGTATGAGCAAGGTATTACACTCTAGGCATCAAAGAATGGAGCAACTGCCTCTGTTTGCCATCCGGTTTGGTGCACCAATGGTGAGTGATAGACTGCAAGGTGGAGAAAGGGAGGTAGGAGGAGAAAATTTTCCCTCAAAGAGAGAGATAGGATAGAGAGCTATAGCCTAGGGTGTGTGGGCTGTAATGATAGAAGATCAACCCAGAGAGGAAAAATCGAGAGAGATGGTGAAGGGCCATTGGGGCTGAGCTATAAGTGGGCTTTGAGATGGTGGTGAACGTGGAAAACCCTTATCATTTTACCCTCGCCACCTGTTACCTTTCCGTGGGCCACACCTTTCCTCGAACACGGGAAGTTTCTTGGTCGCTTCAGCCTACTGTGAGCCTTCTCACCTTCAAGGCTTGATGCATGCGGCATTTCTGGCTGAAATGTATTTCTTTTTCACCTCACTCTCTCTTCTTGCCTTTGTCCAAACGTCTCTCTTTTGGAAATCTGCCCCTTCTCATTCTCAGGTTCAATTTAATTTCAGAAAGACCTTCCTTGCCCCTCTGACCAACCTAAAAATGTAGATTTCCCTTTACTCTCTCCCCTTTTAATTTTTCTCATAACATTTGTTATAACTTAGAAATATATATATACTTTGTACCATACAAAATCTATAATTATTTTTGTTACTCCAGTTTTTATTCTCCTCATCACCACATTCTAGAATACTCTTGCTTCTTCTCAGTGTATTTCAAAATAGCTGTCATTCCCTCCAGATCCTGGTGCCCAGAGGAGAAATTAGTCTGGAGTATGAAATTTAGGATTATCTTTACAAAGATAAAATTTAAATCCAAGGGAAGTGAAGACATCACCTAGGAAAATAAAAGTGGCAAGAGAACTCATGATATAGCTTGAATCACGTAGGCTTTAGCAGAAGGTGGACGAGGCCCAGCTTGAATATGAGTGGCTCAGCCATCAAGATGTCCTAAGAACTCTTGATCCGATTTCTCCAGAACGTTACCTCTCTGTATTTTATCAGGTTCACTGCTTGGAAGTAAACTTACTAAGTTCTTGTTCTTTGGCTTTACGGTCTTCTTTTCCCTTTATTCCCTCTCTTTCTCTCACACGTGCTTCAGGGAGTGACTTCCATGGGGTTCTAGCTTCTTCCAGGAAGCCCATCCCGCATGGTCTCAGTCTGCCCAGGCATCTCTCACTAGGGCTAGTTTTCTCCAGGCGGCCCTGGGCTAGGCCACTGGGTGGTGGCAACATCATTACACCATTTCTGTGTCTCTCCAGACCTGGAGAGATGCTGGCTGTTGCTAATCTTAGGTATGCCTCTCCTTTTCCAGTTGGCCTTCAAGCTCTTGCAATCAGTAACTGCAAATTCCTTCTATGGAACTTCTTGGCATTATCTCTATTTTCCTCACTAAACCTGAACTGGTGGAGTGATATGGTGGAAAGATCTCTGTGTTTAGCAAAGGAAGAACTTGAAAACAATTCTAACTTTGCTGCTTATTAGCTATGTCTTTGGGCAACAAATTTCACCTGCCTGAACCTTATTTTTTTTTTTTTCTGTTTTAATATGGAGTTACCTGTCTTATGAAGTTAATATGTGTGAATTAAATACAATAATGGATCTGAGACCACTTTTGTCAAGTGCCACGTACAGATGAAGCTCAATACTCCTCCTGTAGCATTCATGTTGTTTATCTTCTTATGAATTTGTTTCTTAACTTCATAAACAGATTAACAACTTCATAAGGGCACAGATCTTGTATTTCTTTGTAGAACCTCTCAGTGACTTATTCGTTACCATTGCTCAATGCTTACTAGTTGTTCAACAAATGTATGTTGGTGATCTGCCTAGAACAGATGATAATGTTTTCTCACAAATGTAGTCCCTATGCTTTCAAATGTTTGCCAAAGAAAACATTTTAATCTTTTATCTCTACACAGTAGATCTGGAATTTTGAAACCACATCCTGAGGAATAGGTTTTAATTTCAGCCACTTCTGTGACTTGAGATAGGACACCATGAGGGATGAAAAGTTTTCTGACCATCGGGGAAAATATTTTAGGTGACTCCCCCCGCCCCTGAGATATCTTTTGTATGATTTGGAAGTTAGGAAAAAATGCAGAATTCCTTCTTTGACAGTCATAGCAAAAGGCATTAGCAAAAACACATTTGCCTTCCAAGGAAGTTTCTTAGGAGTGTCATACCTCCTGTGGTTGTGGTGTTGTACAGATTTTCTAATTGTTGCAATTATAAACAAAGAAAGGCAGTGTCAAGAGAAACAGAATTAGAAAGCAAGAGTTATTGGTGGTTGAGGCAGAAGATACATACTTTAAAAATTGAACTTGGAGCAATTCTGACAGAAAAGAGCCTGCAGTGAGTATTTTGGTTTAATACAAGGAAGTGATCAATTCAGTGTGAAGGAGAGAAGGATGTAGAAATGGCTGAGAGGCAGAGAGCGGGCAGGCTCTGTGGAAATGAGATCTCACTGCGATGATATTCTCTTGTCCCAGATGAGGACTCTGACATTGTCGGGCAACAGGTCATTAACATGAGAACCACATGGCAATGTTCATCATGATAATATTCATATTATTTACAATTAAAAATAGCAGCCTATCTTAAATTCTGTGTACTTCACTCAATACTTTTCATTCAGTTCTCAGTCATTTTGCCCTTTCTCCAAGATGTCATGTTAAACACTGCATTTGGGGATTGTTTTGATGAGAATTCTGGCATGATAGATCCAACTAGTGTTGTTTTTAAAAAAGCTCTTACAGAAACACTATTAAATTATATGTTTTTTGGCCATTTCAGTTGTGTGTGACTTCCTTAAATTTCTGGGTATGCAGTTTAGTGCCTATTTATATGTTTTTATATATCTATGTGTGAATGCATATATGTATCTCTTTAGATAACTTGCTGCAAACTCTTGCCCGAGTTAATGGCATTCCTGCGTGCAATGGCTGCTAAGTCATGCCTTTAGGAGATCCATGTTCCTCCCTTAATGGTTACTTTTTCCTTCTTAACCAGAGAAAATTCAGTGGGGGTGAAGTGATATAAATTTTTTTGCTAACTTTTAAGTTGGCTAGTTTAATCCTGCCTTAGGATTAACATATGTTCTTGGAATTCAGGGGGGAAATGAGCAGCATTTAGCTGTGTCTTCTTTAGCACTAATGATTTAATATAACTATTTTTCCCCTTTAGGTAGCAGAAACTAATATTTCTAAACTCAAAGAGCTGACATAGCAGTAGGTTTATTTCTAGGTAGTTCATGAACATAAGCAGCTGTGGTTACTGTTGAAAATAGGTTGGTCAAGGATTGAAGTGCAATTGATTGAATGAAAAAAAGTATTTTCCACTGTGACTAAATGTATGTTACTGGGTATCAGTCAAATAATCAGCTTAAGACTTGCAAAATTTAAGTATTTCCTGGTTACTGAGAAATCTTCATAATTCTTCCAGGCCTCTGTTTCTTTTTTGATAAATCCCATCTGCTTGATTAGTTTTCTATCTGGAGATTTGTTTTTCCATTAGGTTCAAAAGTTATTCCTTTGCTGTTTTGAGAGGGAATTATTTAAAAAAAAAACTTATAATAAACTACCATATTAACTTCTGCATAATAAAAATATATTAAAATATTATTTGGAACAATTATTTTGAATATAAATGTTTAATTTTAGGGTTGTAATAGTTAAAGCAGAAATTTGAAGGTAAGTTTGTTTTGGATTTGGCTGTATTTCTAACACCATGAGCCTGAAGAGACTCCTCAACCATGCTTTCCAGTTGAAAACAAAACAAAACAAAACAAAAAATGTAAGAACAAAAGTGTTACATAGTAGCAGTTGCTTCACTTACTTGGTGTTAATTGGTTTGATTAATTGATTTTATTTAACCAACTTTTTAATTCTGCCGACTCAATATACAGTTTGTATTGACATAATATAGCAACAATCTCTTTCTCTGTTTGTCCTAATTTAAACATGCACACATGCTATTTTATCTATTTTTAATGGACAAATAGTCCAATTTATAAAAATTTCAAATTTCTACTTAATACTGTCTCTGCTGAAGCCTGCCGAACCATTTGGGGACTGTTATTCTTGTTAGCTGCAAACTCATTTGAATCAAGCACCGTAAACCAATGCTCATCTTATTTCTTCTGCTTTTTAAAGTTGGCACGGACAATTTCTCAATCCTTAAAAATTTCATAGGGACGTTTTCCTGAATTTAGGGAGGCTCAGATCCTGAGATTTCCTTGCTCCAAAGCCTTTAAAGGTTTCTGGTTGCTATGGAAACAAGACATAAATTTCTCAGTCAGGCCTGCATGATCATGTTTGAGAGAAATACCTTATAGAAAGTTTCCTGCCTATTTCTCTAACCTGTCCAGTGCTCCAGGCCAATGAGAGGACTCTACTTCTCCCAGATTCATTTCCTCCACTCCTTTAATCCAATTCTCCTTGATTAGTTTTACCTAAGCCTCCTGGCTCATTTCACACTCCAGGTTTTCCTGTAAGTTTTTTCTGATCCCACAGTGCGATATAATTATATTCATGTTTAAATTTCAATAATGTGTTGATTACACTTTTGGGGATCCTTGTTCTGCCTGCAACTAATAACTATTTACGTACAAACCTTTTAGTGTCTTAATGAGAGGAATTGTGTCTTTCTTACTCTGGTATTCTTTTTGTATCTAGCACAATACATGGGAAGATCTTAAACTCCAAATGCCAGGATATGTGAAGGCCAGTTTCAACTTTGTAGCAATGCGACAGATAGATATTGTGGGAATAGAGGACAGGGTAACTGTTTCTGCTTTGAGTCCTTGTGGAGGTCGCAACAAAAGATTGGAACTTTGAGCAGGGGCATGACAAAGGAGCCTGTGCCTTGCCATAAGGACCAAAGAATTCTCTTTTATCCCTAGTAGGACTGGCAGTACAGAGGAAGGTACAGGTGAGGTTATGTATGGAAAGGGAGGGTCATTTTAGTTGGAAGCTAGATTTTGTGAGAAAGATGTGAATTATGGGAGGTGAGGTTGAATAGCAAACTGAGGTCAGTTGTAAAGGACTGTATATGGTATATCGAGTCTGGAATTCATCCTTAAGGATGGGAGGAGATGGAGCATTAAAAGTGGGTATGTATGGAAGCAGCCGAAGTGTCCATTAATAGATGAATAGAGAAAGGAGACATGGCATAAGAGAACGCACTGATGATTGCCGGGGTGGAGGATGGGGGATGGGGGAGGGAGATGGGCAAGATGGGTGGAGGGCAGTGGGAGACACTTGCTTCCAGGTATGGCATGAGTAAGTCATGGGGATAAAAGGTACAGTGTAAGGAATATAGGTAATGGAATCGTATGAGTGTTGTGTGATGACAGAGGGTAACTCCATTTGTAGGGAGCCAAGCATCAGGTACAGACTTGTCAAATCACTGTGTTATACACCTGAAACTCATGTAACATTATGTGTCAACGCTGCTTCAATAAAAAGGGGGAAGAAAGAAAAAAAAGTAAAACAACAACAACAACAACAAACAAAAGATGTGACAAAGGAATATTACTCGGCATACGAGGAATGAAATCTTGTCATTTGTGACAACATGGGTAAACCTAGGGGGTATTATGCTAAGTGAAATAAATAAGACCGAAAAAGACGAGCGTCATAAAATTTCACTTATACGTATAATCTAAAAAGCAAAACAAAACAAAATAGACAAACCACAAAGAGAGAAACAGACTCGTAAATATGAAGAACAAACTAGTGCTTTCCAGAGGGGAGGGGACTGGAGGGATGGCCAAAGGAGGTGAGGAGGATTAAGATGTACAAAGTTATAAGATAAATAAGTTATAAAATAAATAAGTCACAGGGACAAAAAGTACAGGATAAGGAACATAGTAATATTATAACAACTTTCCAGTGACAGACAATAACTCAATTTACTGTGGTGAGGATATTGTAATGTACGTAATTGTCAAATCCCTATGTTGTACACTTGAAACTAATGTTATATTACATTCAACTATACTTAAGTTAAAAAAACCATGAAAGTGGGTATGTGATGACATTGGAATTAAAAAAAAAATTTTTAAATTTTTAAATTTAATTTTATTTATTTAAATTTTTTTGGTGAGATGGGAAGTCTGGCAGCTGTGTGGCAAGGAAACCGGTGTCTAGGGGACTGGCTCCCCAATCAGAATCTATAGTTGAGCTTTGCACAGTGGCAGTATCATAGCCAATGAGGTTTACCCTAGGCGTGATTATTGCTAATTGAAAACTTTTCCCAGAATCTATAGTTGACAATTTCCATCCAATCTACCTATCCTGATAACAGGAAGTCCCATAGCAGCTAATTAAATTAGGACCTGTAATCCTCTGGAAGGCCACACCCACTGACCACTTGATTTTAGAAGACCTTCACCCTTCTTTGAAGGGTGTAGTGTGTAGTGTGCCTAGTTTGAAACTTTACATTTACTATATTATTTACATTCCTAAAATGAAGGAATACCTATGTCTGCACATAATTTCGTATTTAAAAAAGAATATGAGATCTTAATTGTCGTAAGAGGGGTGGAAGGGAGGGTGCTTTTCGGGACTCGGAGGAAGAGGCTGGTTTCAGGTCACTTTCGGAACTCCCAGGCTGAAAGTCAAAGCAAGGTCTTTCTTTCTCAGGCAACTTCCTCATCTGTGATGGGCTAGTTCCATGTGTGCCGCTGTTTATCTAGATAATGTGAGTTTTTGGTTACATTCTGACTCTGCTGCCTTAATCGGCCAGCAGCCTCTGATATCACTTCTCCTTTCTTCTGTCACCATTCATCATCATTTGGCTTTCTGGTTCTTAAAATATATAGATCACACACATTTCCCGTTGAAAAGAATGGTCTTCTCCCACAGAAAGAGTGATGACGTTATTCATTCTTTATGATTTATAACTTCTTTTAGCCAAGGATGCCCCTAAACATCGCTTGACAGATAGATCAGTTACCTGAAGGGTTTTGTATCCCAGTAAAAAGGAGGTGAAGTGATTGTTGCCACAGGGAAGATGGCGAAGGTGCTAGAACAGGGAGCAGGATGGGATCTTACCCTGTGTGAGCTAGAGGTGGCAGTGATGGGTCCCAGGTCAATAAAAGATCCTTATCTGAATCTCAAGTCCTTCATTGCACCAGGAGCTAGCCAAATGGCCTTTAAATTCCTCTACTTATAGATTAAATTCCTGAAATTCCTGACTGCCTATAAAATGGGTCAGTTCATATGAATAGTGAGGGGTTTTGCTCCAGGTTATAACTAGGACTTATTAGAGGTCTTTCATGTAGCGACTAGGAAGCCCAATGCCTGTCTGATTTACAGAGAGGAGGAAAGGATCCAACCCCACTGTGCGTTCACATGGAAAGAGATGCCATTTTGTTACTTTCTTTTTGGAACATTTTTATTTATAGCTATACCTTCCAGTGAAAGTTTGTCCTGTCTGAACATCTACATCACTGCCAAGCAAACGAGACTCAGATACAGCTCCAAGCCTTTAGTTTCTATTTTTACAACAAAATCTGCCCATAGCTGCCTGTTTACATTACTTTCATCCTATCTGGGCTTGACAAATGTTATAAATTAGGATTAAAAAAAGAGAGATAAGAGGTAGGGATAGGAAGAGTGAAGTATGTCCATGAATTCTGGGTCTCAGAAGAATTTCTGAGGGTGTGGGGTTTCAAAGACCAGAAGAATGTTCAGAACTCCAGACCCGTGTCCCAAAGTGAATTTATTTTCATATGCTTTGAAAAGTTTATTTTTTCTAAGTATTGCTCCATTTTCATTAAAATGTAAATTAGTAGATTTCTATATGCAGAGGATTATTTCATGTGACTTTTATTAACTTCAAATTTCATAAGAACTTAAAAGAGTTTAGTTTTATGATCATGTCCAAATGTAACTTTTTACTCAACAGTCAGAGCTTTGATCTGTAGGAATTTGTGATTTTGGGGATAAAAAAGTTAATTTTACATAGACACAGTAACTATGTGCTTTTTCTGCTGTGCACTAATCCTTTTGGAATACAAGTAAATGTCAAGTGATAGCAATAGAAAAAAAAAACTATTAGGTGGCAATTTTTACTGTGAAGGAAAATACATTCTCCTTGCTATGAACAATTCAGTTGTTACTGGGCTGAGGGTTCCAGGGTACTAAACTAGTAAGTTGGAAAGTTCTGAGTCAATAATTTTTATAATTTTTATTTCCAATTAGTTTATTTTCTTACCATCGAAAAAATGTATAGGTGCACATGTGAGCACACATGCGTACCCACTCACCAACCTAGATGCATAGACACACACACACACACACACACACACACACACACACACAGAGACACTGCCTATACCTAAAATCTCAAGCAAATAAACACCATATATGTGAGAAATTTTGACTCGTGCTGGGGAGATAGTGCCAAAAACCAGTTTCTAGGAACCAGCAGCTAGGAAACTAGAACCAGTTATTTTTGTCCTCAAACTTATGTAACCCGAATCTCTTTCCTGGTCACCAGCTGTGAATTTATAATATTTTCTTTGATATTCTGTAGTGATTTCATGGCAAAACCTCTTATTTCAAATTGTTAAAACAAAACAAAACAAAACAAAACAAAAAACAAAATGCCTCCTAATCCTTCCCAACTTGAGAATGACCTTTCTGGGCTCACAGACTTACCAGTCTGAGTTTCATTGAGGAGAAACCCTAGCATTGACTTCCATTTCTCCAGCTTCTCCTGTAGCGCTCAGATTCTTTCTTTCTAAAGATTTTATTTATTTATTTTTCAGAAAGAAAGAGAGCACAAGCAGAGGGAACAACTGCAGAGGGAGAAGCAAGCTCCCCGCTGAGCAAGGAGCCCAGTGTGAGACTTGATCCCAGGACCCTAGGATCATGACCTGAGCCAAAGGCAGATGCTTAACCAACTGAGCCACCCAGGAGTCCTGTACTCAGATTCTTTTCACTCCCCTCTGCCACTACATAGTCCAGCCCTTCATGCAATATCTCCTATCTACATAACTAATAAATTTGTAACTGGGGGTCTAGGTGCATAATAAAGCTAAATGTTTGTGTCCCCCTCAAAATTCATGTATCAAAAGCCAATTCCCAGTGTATTAGGACATGGAGCTTTTGGGAGGTGATTATGGTCATGAGGGCAGAACCGTCATAAATGGGATTCATATTCTTAGAAGCTTGCGAGAGCTGCCTCACCTCTTCCACCATGTGACAACACAGTAAGCAGATGCCATTTCTGCAGTCAAATGCTCTACCACTGAGCTATACCCCCACAGATGCCATTTCTGAATGAGGAAGTACGCTTTCACTAGACACTGAATCTCCCAGGACGTTATCTTGAACTTCCATCTTCCAGAACTCTGAGAAATAAATTGCTGTTGTTTATAAACCACCCAGTCCATAGTATTCTGTTAGAGCAGCCCAAACGACTAAGATGGTACTTGCATTTAAATCCTTTTATTTTTCCAAATCATACTTCAGTTACCTTCCAAAAACACAGCCTCGATAAGATGAATCCCCACGAAATCTTTAGTGTTTCTGCATTTTTTCAGCTTTACTGGGATATTATTGACATGTAAAATATGTAAGTTTATGGCTACAAAGTGATGACTTGATACACGTATATATTGTGAAATGATTACCATGATAAAGTTATTTTCACCCCCATTTCCTCACATAATTAGCTTCTCCATTCTTTCTAAAGTCATGATGTGGAATTTCATGGTTACATGCCCTTCACATTATTATCAGTCCACTAGCTTCCTCTTCCAGACCTATCCCAATTGCTTTATGGTAACTTACTTGTTCCTTTCAGTTAGAAGTAATGTTAAAAAATGTGATGTGTATTTGAAAAGATATCTAAAGCTATGTCAGAAACAAAAAAGAACAAGCTGTCTTTTTGTAAAACACACACACACACAAAACCACTTTTCAAGTCCTATTTTCTTTCACCTTATCTACTAAGAAGAATGATCTCCATCCTGGAAAGGATAGAATAGAAGTTATAAGAGAAAGGAAAATGATGTACAAGACATCAGCAATAGAGATAATTTAAATCCTTTTCATGAAAAGATCTTATTCCCCAGATAAATAACCTTTGTTCTGATAAAAGAATTTAATATACCATTGAGGGTCCATTGTTCAATCATTATGTTGGATCATATGGACAGAATGATATTTCTTCTTCTTCATCTTCTTTTTTAAAGCTTTATTAAGAATGAGGAAGGGGCAGAAGGAGAGGCAGAATCAAGCAGACTCCTCACTCAACATGGAACTTGGCATGGCTCTCCATTTCAAAATCTTGAGGTCATGACCTGAACAGAAATCAAGAGTTAAGACAATTAACTGACTGAGCCACCCAGGCACCCCAGGATGATATTTCTAAAGTCTTGTCAAGCCATGCTTGTTTTAAAATCCTTCAGTGGTTTGCCATTGTCACATTAGTGTCTTTTCCCCACTGCCTTTTTATTTCTCTGACCTCATCTTTTGCCACTCTCCGTTGTCTTAATGCCATATTCTTCTCCCATAGTATATAATGTATATCATAATTGCAGTAATTAGGATAGCTTATTTTTTACTTAGTTTATTTGTCCTCCTCCCACAAGGTCTTTACAATAGGCATTCCTCTCTCCTCTAGGCATAATGGAGAGAGCATATGTTCTAGAATGATGTAGATCTAGGCTCTGGTTCTGGCTTTTCCCCTTACTAGTGTTGGCAAAGATGATTAGGCAGGCTGTTTCTTTGAGGGGAAGAGGCAAAGAGGGATAGAATGGCTGTCCAATCAGTGACTAAGAGTATTTCCTATCCCTGCACATGTTTGGTTGTGGTTCTGTCACTACTGACTATGGGTTGTCATTGGAAGTATGTATATCACTTCCTCTGAGGCTTTTAAGAAGTGGGTGTCTTCTCCATGTTTTCCTTTCTTCCTTTTGCTAGGTAAAAATGACTGTGAGTTGATACATTGTAAAGGGTTTTGGTGTCTGAATTATTGCCTGGTGGGGAGCTGCCTGATGGCTAGGAAGCCTTCACTTCCAATTATTATTCAGGTGAGAAATAATTTGTATAATGTTTATTTCTTGCTTATATATTATTATGAATTTCTGTGTGATAGTTATCTCCAAAGATGGCCACCAGTAATTTCTTCACTCTTGGTACATGTTGCTTACTCCTTACCTCCAGAGGTAGAGCTTATTTGCTCTCCACTTGAATCTAGCCGGCTGGCTTTGACTTACAGAATGCAATGAAAGAGGTGTACTAACTCATGATGTGGAGGTCCACCACCTTTTACTTTCTGCTGCTTGGGACCCAGGCGCCCTATGGTGAGCAACTCTTGCCTAATGGAGACTCCACACGGAAGCCTGAGGCTCTCTGGTTAACAGCTCCAGCTACCTGCCACGCAATAGCCATGGGACATTTTCATCTTCAGTGATGATCTTGGGAAGACGGAGAAACTGCCAGTCAACTTACAAAGTCATGAGAGAATATAAAGTGGTTTTTAATATGCACCAAATGGCTTTTGAGTCCTTCTTCTTCTCCTCCTCTTCCTCCTCCTCCTCCTCCTTCTCCTCCTCCTTCTTCTTCTCCTTCTTCAGCAGTGAGCACTGGTCTAAGTAGTACACTTGCTTTTTGACTTCAGTACTTCAGCTCTCATTTCATGATTTGTTCAGTGGAGAAAAAAAACCCTACTGATTTCATAAGGCTGCAGTGATTCAATGAGACAATGATGGAGAATTCCTTATTCTGTGTCCGACATGTGGTAAGCACTCAATGTTTATTTGATTGAATATTAATCTTTGGAAAACTATAAAGAAATGTTCATTTAGAAAGAGAAGGATCAGCTTCATTTATAATCACAAAACGAGAAGTTCTGTGATAGGATACATCTCAGTTCTATACCTTCTTGCCTTGAAAGGAGACCTACATTTTGTGATTGCATTTTGAGTTTCTTCAGCTAGCTTCCTCTTCATCTTTGTATTCATCTCAACATATTTTCTTCTATGAATTCCCACTTCAGTTTTATATAACACATCTATTCTTGCTCCTTAGTGAGAACACTGAGAAGTTATTCTCTTACTGATTTTTTCTCCTGCGGTGTTTTTTTTTCAGATGTATTCTCCTTTTCTGTTAGGTGTAGGATTATTCACAGACCTCATACATAATTGTCCTATTTATTAATTCAACAAACATTTAGTGTGCACCCATTGTATGCTAAGCTCTAAATTAAATTTGGTTTCCCTCTAGACACACCTAATTCCTCACTATGAGTTCTATTTTTCAGATCAAGGTAAATTATGGTAAGAATATAATTTATAACATTCTATATAGCCTATGGGTCAAATCTAGCAAAAAACCTGCTTTTTTCCAATAAACTTAATTGGAACATAGACATTCATTTTTTAAAAAAAGGATTTTTATTTATATATTTGACGGGGAGAGACATGGAGAGAGAGGGAACACAAGCAGGGGGAATGGGAGAGGGAGAAGCAGACTTCCTGGTGAGCAGGGAGCCCGATGTGGGGCTCAATCCCAGGACCCTAGGATCGGGTGCCCCGACGTTCATTTTTTAGTATATTGACTGGGCTGATTTTGTGCTTCAATGGCGGGATTGATCAGCTCTAACAGAGATCATCTAGTCCATAAAACCCAAGGTATTTACTATCTGAACCATCATTAAAAAAAGGTTGTCAACTTGACGTGTGGTAATATGAATAGTTTTGGTTGGTATAGTTTGAAAGGTTCTGACTACATGGGTGTGAGCTACTTTGACAATGGAAATTCTGAAAACTATACCATATGGTAAAGGAAAAGATATAGGCAATTTTTAGTGTTTAAAAGAGAAGCTTGGTGGGGGGCAGGGCTCTAAAATTTAAAAATGACAGATATGATTGATACACATCACTTCTGCTTACAAGTGGCATACCACTTGTTGGAGAATAAAATAGGAGGATATTTAGAAAGGCAACCTGGAGTTTCTATGAGGAAAGGAAATGTGAATACTTTTGGACTTAGCAATTATAGCAGGGAATGATTGCTAGCAAAATGTTTTCCTATGTGTAAAAAGAGGCACAGTCGGGGATGTTGACTGGGGCTTTTGTTCATAATCGCTAAAGCTGGGAAACAACCCTTAGCAATGAGGAATGACTAAAAAGCATGGAATGGGTGGACCCATTCTATACATGGTTTTTTAATTGAACAAATGCAGCCATTAAAATGAGTGAAGTAGGGCCCCTGGGTGGCTCAGTTGGTTAAGCATCTACCTTCAGCTCAGGTCATGATTCTGGAATTCTGGGATCAAGCCCCACATTGGGCTCCCTGCTCATCAGGGAGCCTGCTTCTCCCTCTCCCTCTACTCCTTCCCCCTGCTCATTGTCTCTCTCATTTAGTCTCTCTCTATCAAATAAATAAATACAATCTTTTAAAAGAAGAGTGAAGTAGTTTTATATGTTTCAGACTCAAAAGATTGTCAAGTTTTGCTATATTCTGCAGCACAACATTTTATACTACTTCAATATTTTAAAAACATATGTAAATATTTGTGTATATAGTTAAGGCTAAATTCAACTGCATGTGATAGAAAATTTCAACTTAGAGATGCTTAAGCCAGGCAGAACTTAGTCTTCTGTCACATGAAGTCCAGGCAGTGAGTTCAGGGCTGCCATAATGAGACCTCTATGGTTTGAGGAGGCCACACTCCTATCTTGTTGCTTGCTGTGGGTCATTTTCACATGGATGGCATCTATATTCCATGCAGCATAATGAGGAAACAGGTAGTGTCAAGGGGAGGGTTGATTATATGTTACTTGGAATTTGAAGATTGCCATTGTGGAAAGGAAAGTCATATCTTGGTCACTATAGTGCTGTAAGATGAAGACAAGGTAAAAAGGTAATTTGTTGGATATGAAGTGTTTTCAAACAGGAGTTGGGTCACAGAATTTGGAAATTATCAGGTAAAGAAAGGCTGTTAACGATTCCTAGCCTAAAGACATTTAAAGCTAAGGGGAATGTCAGCTTTGACTTAGTCATTTTACATCTTCTAATAGAGTCTCAAAAGGAATATTCTAATGCACTTGAAAGATGTTAACCTTTCATGCCAAACATCTTTAAAAATTATACATATGCCTATAATTTTTATTTACTTATTTCTAGATTATTTCATACATTATTATTAGTGAGGGATAATAATTTTACATTGGTATTCAATACATGGACTCTGGAGTCTAATTTCTACTCAGAAAATCTATTTCCCACATCAACTTAGTTATCCTTCTTTGTTTCAGTTGTTTCATGTGTAGCAAATGGACAGCACCTCACAGGGTTGTGACAAATGACCTCACATGCATAGAGCATTGCCAATGTTTGATGGATGGCAATATTAATTAAAAATAACTCATTTAGCTGAAAACATGCCTTTGTTAAAAAGAACATGATTACATTTATAATTCAGAATAAACTATTAGGAAGAAATCCTGTGGAAAACTGAATACTTTTGTTCTCATGGTATCTACTTTCTCTCATTGGAGGCACAAAATGAGTTCACAGTCCTGAAGACATTTTTTGACTCCGGCATATATAAATCTTACATTCAACATCATAGAAACAAATCAAGTTAGCCCTGGAAGACATCTTGGAGGCCATTTATACCATAGTCCTCATTTTGTAGATTGGGAAATAGAGAATTGGGGTTGAATGATTGACCTAAACTCATAGAGGTAGTGTATCAGAACTTTGGTAAAAATGTCTTTTCAATCACTTACCTTGGACTTTAAGCATTAGGTACTGTGTTTGCTGGGGGAATGGTGAAAATAAGATGCTTTTGACATTCCAGACTAAAAAAAATTAATCTAAGCTTTTTTTTTTTTTTTTAAACCTAAGCTTTTACTGGAGATAAATGTTTCCACGACATTTTAAAAAAGATTTATTTAGTTATTTTGAAAGAGAGAGTAAGAGAGGGAGACAGAGAATGTGCATTTTGGGGCAGGAGCAGAAGGAGAGGGAGAAAGTTTCTCAAGCAGACTCTCTGCTGAGTGCAGAGCCTGATGCAGGGCTTAATCTCATGACCCTGAGATCATGACCTAAGCCAAAAATCTAGAGTCAGATGACTGAGCCACCCAGGTGCCCCATCCACGACATTTTTAAGGAAATTTATTTATTTATTATCTTCTCTTGTGAAACTAATTATGGCACATCTCTTTTGAAGGGATAAAGTGGCATAAATTTCTTACTGTTTTCTCTTTCACCTCCATCCTTTGTTCCGAGTTGCTTGCTTTGTAAACTTGCCATTAATGTAAAATATGGGTTCTCGTATTAAAAGGGAATCATCAGGGACGCCTGGGTGGCTCAGTTGGTTAAGCAGCTGCCTTCGGCTCAGGTCATGATCCCAGCGTCCTGGAATCGAGTCCCACATCCTGCTCCTTGCTCGGCGAGGAGCCTGCTTCTCCCTCTGCCTCTGCCTGCCATTCTGTCTGCCTGTGCTCGCTCTCTCTCCCTCTCTCTCTGACAAATAAATAAAATCTTAAAAAAAAAAATCAGAAAAGGGAATCATCATGGCAGGAACCGGACATCTAGGTGTTTAGGAAAACAAGTTTTAATGAAATGGGAAACATAAAACACATTTGAACTTAAAGATGTCTGAATTTTCTGGCTCATTGATTTAATATTAATAAGTTTGAAGAACTAAAGATAGAATACACACATAGTTCACAGCATTTGGGTAGAACAATTTTTATTTGTTGTCTGAGATAATTTCTCTCTCACTTGAATTGTTTTTATCTCTAGAAAATCTACACAGAAAAGAAAGCGTTGGTTATGTGGTATCATTTGAGCTGGTCTGCAATTAATACCTGTATCTCTCAGGATGATTGTTGCAGATAACAATGTCCAGTCTTGCTAGTTAAAGCAGAAAGGGATTTCCAAGGGATGTAGGGCTGCTTATGTAATTTCCAGGAGTGCCAGATAACCAACCTCGCATGCAACATCCAGACACTGGACTCTTCCAGTGGAAATCTACTGCCACTGATGTCACCGCCTCTCAGCACCCACAGCACTAGGGACTGAACCTTTAAAAGTCTTTACGGCTATCGTCACAGAAGACCATGCGTGGGCAAGCTTGAGGCTCTTGGTGTTGACTTCCATCTTCCAAATCTCAGTAACTGAATCTGCTTAGTTGATGGTTCACGTACAGAATCCTCACTTCAGGGGAAGCTATGAAATTCTCAGGCCTTAAATTCTCCTTATAAGGAGATTGGAATAGAGATGGCCTCAGCAAAATTGCTGAGAGGGTAGACAGTAATCTGCACATGTTGTCTGGAAGACTTTTTTATGAGTTGTTGGTAGGGACAAGTTTATCAGAATGCATATCATTTCCAAAGAGGAAAGTGGCAGAGAAACGAAGAAAATACACTTTGTGTAAAATATACTTTCAATGGGAATAGGAGAAAAATCTACTAAATTTAGTTATGTAACTTGGCTCATATACAGACAATTCTATTTTAATTCTAGAAGGAGTATTAAGAGAGGGATTAGAATATGGGTAGACCTTACTTTGTGTATTTCCAAAATGCATGGATTTCAGTTACCACCATCTAGTTAGACATACAGTATGGCTTAAATTTCAGTTACCACAGTCTATTAACGGTGTGTGATTGCATGAAGTAGAAACTTCACTGTCAGCTCTTTCCTGCACAAATAAATCACTATATAAATGACCGATGGGTGTCATGATCAATGACTGATCGTGTTCCTTCTCACAGAGTCTATTGGTGACTGGCCATGGGACATCGGTTACCCACACACAAGGAGCAAAGCATGTAGTTGTTGCTCTTTGACTTCAGTAATAAACCCACACGACATTTCACAGAACTAGATAGCAGGAAGAGGAAATTGGCCAACAGAGATGAAAGCTTAGTGGAGAAACACAAAGTGATAATATTGACAGTGAAATTCACATGGAAAGTTACATGCAGCTGTAGGACCAGCTGACTGTGGGAAAACGGATGCTGCCAGTGGTTGAGAGACCCTGGGTGTGCAGCAAGAACAACTTAGTGATGCAGAGTTACTCACCTAAATGAGGAAAGCTGTTGAGGTGAAAAGGATGATGTCTCAGAGGAAGTGACACTAGCAAAAACTTCACAGCAGAGGAACTCTCAGAGATACCTCATGACATGAAAAACGTAAAGGAAAAATGCTGCAACAGATCCAGACTGAAAAGAGTATGATAGTTCCCCAAAACAGAAAACAATAGTCACTCCATATTTTAAGTTAAATGATGAGAAGAAAGCAAGCGATCTTCCAACTATTCTTGATAAGTTTTTATTTTTTTAACAAAGAAATAAACATATTTTAATTCTCCATGTTTCTAATGTTTTAAAGTATAGTGTATTAAATAAATATTAACTTTACTCTATTTTTTCCTTTCTATATAGTTATAATCAACAGCAGGAAACTTTTAAACTTTTGACAAAAATTTTTGAAAGTTATGGAATAACTAATTCTGCCCATGAATTAGTAAAATCACTTTGTGTGGTTTCACATGGCACAGTTATTTATATGGTCCATACCACATGCATGAAGAGGATCTGCCTGCACTTAAAATGAGGGTAAGTAAACATCCCCTAGGTCTATATTGAAAGAATCACTTCCTGGTTGAAAGGTTAAATGTGCCTTACCAATTAAGACTCCATATTAAAAGCACTGGATTGAAGGCCTGTTCATAGAGCATTTTAACACAGATTAGAAAAAAGAGAACTGTCCTTATCTATCCTGGCTATGGTGAAAATGGGGTTCCATTAGATATGACCCTGCTGTGCATTACATAGCCTGATTATGTATGGGTGGCCCAGGCTGGTTTAAGGGAATCTCAGTCTAAGTTACAACAACAGCAGCACATGTCGTTGGACCACAGATGCTGAGCAGAGAGCTCTCATTCTCAACAGAGCAGGTGGGAAAAGGTCCAAGGTGGACATGGGTATCCATCAGTGTCTTGAAGGTTAAGAACCAGGGCTGGGTTGAGGGGGAGGCAAGTGGGGCCAAATCACTAAAATGTGGGGTCAGAATCTGTCTTCACTTAAATTTTTGAGGTTTTATTCATCATGAAATTTTTGCATTCATTTTGATTTTTAAAAGTGATTCACTAAAAAGTGATGTAGTTTTATTAGTGAGTTTGTTGGTGCTTTCCCCTAAATTTCGTGCCTAAGTGACTACCCAACTTACCTTATCATGTTGCCCACCTTACAACTTTATGAGGCAACTTATATTGTACTGCAGATCCACTGTTAAAAGCAAGGGAAACAGCATGGCCAGGACTTCAGGGACTAGAAAGAGAGAAGAACTGTGATCCTTTTTAAAATGTTCTTTGTTGTTCTGAATGTAAAATACTGGCCATGTTCATGGTTCAGTTTGGCTACAAATGACAGGAAATCATACTCACCTCTGAGTAGCTGTCAGAATATGAGCTGCAGAATATGACTGCAATTTTTGACAAGCTATGTGATTTTTTTTTGTGTTTAGAAATTCAGGTATTACTTTACACATGTAGGGTTGCTTGATTTAGGGAATAAAAACATGGAACACACAATTAAATCTGAATTTTAGATATGCAACAAATAATTTCCTAGAATAGGAATACTCCATGAAATATTTATATAGACTTATCCTAAAAAAATCATCCCCTATCTGAAATTCAAAATTAGTGTCCTGAATTTTATCTGACATGTCTACACTCTGTGAAGCTGCGATGGTTTAGGGAAGGTTAATTCCCATCTCCTTAGCTGGCCTGGCCACAATGTTTAGGTCTGGACATGTTAATGAAAATCACATATTAATGCCTTGAATCAGAAGTGGTTCTGCAGACAGTAAATTTCTTTAAATGTTAACTCATGTTAACATAAAACAACTTTTTATAATTGGGTAGGCACCTCTTTTTCTGTCCTTTTTTTTTAAATAATTTTTTTACTATTTTTTTTTAACATATAATGTATTATTAGCCCCAGGGTACAGGTCTGTGAATCACCAGGTTTACACACTTCACAGCACTCACCATAGCACATATCTTCCTCAATGTCCATAACCCAACCACCCTCTCCCTACCCCCCTCCCCCTGGCAACCCTCAGTTTGTTTTGTGAGATTAAGAGTCTCTTATGTTTTGTCTCCCTCCTAATCCCATCTTGTTTCATTTATTCCTTTCCTACCCCCAACGCCCCCCACGTTGCCTCTCAACTTCCTCATATCAGGGAGATCATATGATAATTGTCTTTCTCTGATTGACTTATTTCTCTAAGCATAATACCCTCTTGTTCCATCCATGTCATTGCAAATGGCAAGATTTCATTTCTTTTGATGGCTGCATAGTATTCCATTATATATATATACCACATCTTCTTTATCCATTCATCTGTTGATGGACATCTAGACTCTTTCCATAGTTTGGCTATTGTGGACATTGCTGTTGTAAACATTCAGGTTCACCTGCCCCTTCAGATCACTACATTTGTATCTTTTTTTTTTTTTAAGATTTTTATTTATTTATTTATTTGACAGAGAGAGAGATCACAAGCAGACGGAGAGGCAGGCAGAGAGAGAGAGAGAGGGAAGCAGGCTTCTTGCTGAGCAGAGAGCCCAATGTGGGACTCGATCCCAGGACCCTGAGATCATGACCTGAGCCAAAGGCAGCGGCTTAACCCACTGAGCCACCCAGGCGCCCACTACATTTGTATCTTTAGGATAAATATCCAGTAGTGTGATTGCTGGGTCATAGGGTAGCTCTATTTTCAACTTTTTGAGGAACCTCTATGCTGTTTTCCAGAGTGGCTGCACCAGCTTGCATTCCCACCAACAGTGTAGGAGGGTTCCCCTTTCTCTGCATCCTCGTCAGCATCTGTCATTTCCTGACTTGTTAATTTTAGCCATTTTGACTGGTGTGAGGTGGTATCTCATTGTGGTTTTGATTTGTATTTCTCTGATGCCAAGTGATATGGAACACTTTTTCATGTGTCTCTTGTCCATCTGGGTATCTTCTTTGCAGAAATATCTGTTCATGTCCTCTGCCCATTTCTTAATTGGATTATTTGTTCTTTAGGTGTTTAGTTTGATAAGTTCTTTATAGATTTTGGATACTAGCCCTTTATCTGATATGTCGCTTGCAAATATCTTCTCCCATTCTGTCAGTTGTCTTTTGGTTTTGTTAACTGTTTACTTTGCTGTGCAAAAGTTTTGATCTTGATGAAGTCCCAATAGTTCATTTTTGCCCTTGCTTCCCTTGCCTTTGGCAGTGTTTCTAAGAAGAAGTTGCTGTGGCTGAGGTCGAAGAGGTTGCTGCCTGTGGTCTCCTCAAGGATTTTGATGGATTCCTTTCTCACACTGAGGTCCTTCATCCACTTTGAGTCTATTTTTGTGTGTGGTATAAGGAAATGGTCCAGTTTCATTTTCCTGAATGTGGCTGTCCAATTTTCCCAACACCATTTGTTGAAGAGGCTGTCTTTTTTCCATTGGACATTCTTTCCTGCTTTGTCAAAGATTAGTTGACCATACAGTTGAGGGTCTATTTCTGGGCTTTCTATTCTGTTCCATTGATCTATGTGTCTGTTTTTGTGCCAGTGCCATACTGTCTTGATGGTGACAATGTTGTAATAGAGCTTGAAGTCTGGAATTGTGATGCCACCATATTTGGCTTTCTTTTTCAACATTCCTCTGGTTATTTGGGATCTTTTCTGCTCCATATGATGTTTTCTTTCCTTCTTTGGACTGATAGCACATTAAAAATTATTATTATTAATTATTAAAATTATTATTAAAAACAGGCTAATAGGGGTCAGCCTTCATCTTTTTATCTTATTCTTTTGACAGCTAATGACTGAAAAGGAAACCATGTGAGACCAAAATATGAAATCAGTTTTCCATATCACAGCTGGATGTGGCTTGTTCCTTTGTTCATGATCTATCAAGGCGTGTAATTTCAAGCAACGTTCCTCTTCTGATCCGTGTAATGATTCTTTTATTTTTCTTTTAGGTTTTTATTTAAATTCCAGTTAGTTAACACACAGTGTAATATTAGTTTCAGGGGTGCGACACGGTGATCCAACACTTCCATACGCACCTGGTGCTCATCCCAAGTGCTCTCCTTAATCTTCATCACCTATTTCACCCACCCCCCTGCCCACCTCTCCTCCAGTAACCAGCAGTTTGTTCTCTGTAGTTAAGGGTTTGCTTCTTTGTTTGCCTCTTGCTCTCTTTTCCTCCCCTTTGCTCATTTTTTTTGTTTCTTAGATTCCACATATGAGAAAAATCATATGGTATTCATCTTTTTCTGACTACTTTTACTGACTACTTAGCATGATACTGCGTAGACTCCAGCATGTGTTTTGAAGCCATGGCAGATTATCTATCTATCATCTATCATCTATCATGTATCTATGTCTCATCTATCATCAATCTATGTATCATCTATTTATCTATCATCTATCTATCTATAATATTTCATATTTGTAATTTGATTAGTTAGATGGCTAATAGCAAATCTAGCATTCAAATAGTGGTAGAGTTAGGAATATTGGCCTGTATTAACCACAGTGATTTACACTTTCTGTTTACATCAGGAAAATCTTAGTTATACTTCTCACTTGCCATTTTGTTTTTGAAATTGGTTCTTTATTTCTTTTGCTTTCAAGTTTTTCCTAAAGGTACCTTCATGCCAAAGCCAACACAAAACATTATTTCACACTTAGTGAAATATGTCTTGGTGTCATTCCTCCTTGTATTGGTCCCCTTGCTCTAATTGCCAGGCACCTTTCCTAACCTGGCGACAAACTCATGCCATTTCTAGTCTACCCAAGCTTGTTCTTGTCATTTCAATATAGAATGCTGGAAATACCCAACCCTCTTGTTCTGCTCATCTTCTCTGATATTTAAATCTTAGAGAGATTGATGGAGAGAAGTCACTTTTTTCCTGCTCCTGATGAATTTATCCCATTGCTTGGGTGTTATATCCTTAGTGTCTGTGAAGCCACTGGGTAAATCTGTTGGATTGAGAACTTGCTACCAGGGTTGGAAATAAGTGCATAATGTTGAAAGACTCCTGGACCCATCGAAGATTCTGACAACATGCCAGGCACAGAGCTAAGTGTTATGGGTGTGATCATGAATCCTTTGGTTTTAAAGAGTGTGTGCTTGTGGGAGAGATGAGCATGCATGAGTAATTTGATGACAGTTTCATTTATTATTGTTATTTAATGCTAGTGTTTTGTATAGAGAATGATGTGAGCTGAAGTAGGATTAAAGATGATCTTTTCAAGCAAGGTAGGAGAGAAGCTAGTGTGGTTATAGACTCCCATGGCAC
The DNA here is from genome assembly GCF_902655055.1 of Lutra lutra. Classification (NCBI taxonomy): domain Eukaryota; kingdom Metazoa; phylum Chordata; class Mammalia; order Carnivora; family Mustelidae; genus Lutra; species Lutra lutra. Next base: position 14,187,531 of record NC_062282.1, read on the forward strand.
TGTTAGGTGATGCTTGTCCCATAGCTGAATAGCGACAGTAACACCGAACACCATGCACTGTGAATGTTGATTTTGAAATTAAATTGCTTTTGCTGCTAAATACCAAGAGGATGGGGGCGAATTTAATTTCTTTTCCTTCTGACTGTGAGCAACTAAAGAAATTTCTGCCTCCAACCATGGCCCTTCTCAAAGTCAGGTATGAGAACTAGAGCTCCAACGTAGAAGAGGTTGGTTGTAAAATCGATTAGATCTGGCAGGAAACATTTAAGTTTGGCAGGTTTCCCAGGAGTCACATAGTTTGGGAGCCGAGCAGAAATGCTCCACCAAGTTAAATGCTCAGGACCTGTCACCATTCAATTGTCTGCCAGCAGTAAAAGTCAATGAGCTTGGGAAGGAGGTGGTTCCAGATTCTTGAACATCTTTATAGCAAGAGCTATCAAATATAAATAGTTTTTTTTTTCTCTTTGAAAACATATTTTTTTCTTAGCAGGATCCTAGCAATTTTTATTTTTATTTTTTTTTTAAAGAACAGAGAAAAAAATAAGGCAGAAGAAATACATGGTATCTGAAGCCTTATAAACAAAATATTTGACAGAATTTTCTAAAACTGAAATCTTGTTTAAAGAGAAATCTGAGCCCTGGGATAAAGACTATCTTCAGAGTCCCCATAGGACACTTTAGCTCTTATTTGAATCTGACTCTGACGCCTTGGCCTTGACAATAAACTATATCAACAATAAATCAGGCTCCCCGTGGTTGTTCTTTGTTCTGGTGTCGGAGCTGAAGGAGTATGAGAAGACTCTGTTCTTCCCAAGTCAATTCCATTCCATTCCATAAATGTTTGTTGATTTCTCCTCTGTAGTATTTATTTATTGGGGTGGTGGATTTGGCAGGGTGGGGAGGAGACTATTTCAGTGATGCTTAATTCACATCTCTCAGGTCAGATTTAGCACAATGTCTAGAGAATCCATAATTTGTGCTGAGTGAGGGATTCATTCTGAATCCCTGAAAATTACTGTATTGAATGTGATTTATTTTGAGATACTTTGGCATATTCAGTGGGGTACCCACAAACACATACAGAGTACATTCTATCTCTTGGGTCAATTAATTAACATTTATAGTATTCTAGCCAGAAATATATATTCTAGAAGCGGTTGTTTAGCACTTGAAAAACTAAAGCCTGATTCTCCAGAGGTGGCTGAATAAAAGTGTGCCAGCTAACTTTTTTTCTCATCAATCCTAGAAAGTTTAAAATTTGCACAGTGGAAATTGGTGAAATAATTATGCTTAAAATATGTGAATTGGCTGGAAATATTTTTTCCAGCCCTATTGAAATATAGTTGACATATAACATTGTGTAATTTTAAGGTGTATAATGTGTTGATTTAATATAATTATATGTTATAATGTGATTACCATTATAGTGTTAGCTGACGTCACATACATTATGTCTCATAATTACCGTTTCTCTTTTGTGGTGAGCACATTTAAGATCACTCTTTTAGCAACTTTCAAGCATATAATATGGTATATAGTTAACTGTAATCACAATGCTGTGCATTGGATCCCCAGAACTGACTCATAACTGGAAGTTGGTGCCCTTTCACCAATATCTCCTCATTCCTGCTGCCACCATACCCCACAGCCCTCAGCACTTGGTAATCACTATTTCACTATGTTTCTATGAAATCAGCTGTTTGAAATTCCACATATAAGGGCTATTATATAGTATTTGTCTTTCACTATCTGACTTACTTCATTTAGCACAAGGCCTCGAGGTCCTTCCCTGTTGTCAGAAACAACTGGATTTCCTTCTTTCTCATGGATGAATAATACCCCATTGTATATATATACCACATTTTCTTTATCCATTCATCCACTGATGCACACCTATTTTGTATCCATAGCTTGACTATTGTGAATAATTCTGCAATAAACATGGGAGTGCAGATATCTCTTCAATGTCTTGTTTCATTTCCTTTGGCTATATACCCAGGAATGGGATTGCTGGATGATATGGTAGTTTTATTTGTAATTTTTTTGAGGAATCCACATACTGTTTGGAATTGTGGCTGCATCAGTTTACATTCCCACCTAGAGTGCACAGGGTTTTCCCCACATCCTTCACATCACCAACACTTGTTACAGCTTGTCTTTTGGTATCAGCCATTCTAACAAGTATGAGATGATATATCATTGTGATTTTGATTTGCATTTTCCTAATGATTAGAGATGCTGAGCGTCTTTTCATGTACCTGTTGGTCATTCCTTCGGGGGAAAAAAATGTTTATTCAACTCTGTTGTCCATTCTTTTTTTTTTTTTTTTTTTTAAGAAAAAGACTGTTAGCAGGGGAAAGAGAGAATCTTAAGTAGGCTCCACTCCCAGCATGGAGCCTGAGGCAGGGCTTTGGAGGATGGAAAGGTGGGGCATTGGGGCTTGGTAGTGAGCTGGATCTCAGGACCCTGAGATCATGATCCAAGCCAAAATCAAGAGTTGGTCACTTATCCAACTGAGCCACTCAGGTGCCCATGTACATTTTTAAATTGATTTTCAAAAAAAATTTTTTTTTTTTTTTTGCTACTGAATTGTATTAGTTCTTTATATTTTTTGGATATTAACCCCTTACCAGATACATGACTTGCAAGTATTTTGTCCCATCTGGTAGGTTGCTTTTTCATTTTATTGATTGTTTCTTTTGCAGTGCAGAAGATTTTTGATGTAATTCCACTTATTAAATTTTTCTTTGTTGTTTGTGCATTGGTGTCATATCTAAAAATCATTGATGAGACCAATGTCAGGGAGCTGTCTTTTTAATTTTCTTCTAAGAGTTTCATGATGTCGAGTCTTATGTTAAGTCTTTAGTCCATTTTGAGTTATTTTTTGTGAATGGTGTAAGATAGGAGTCCACTTCCATTTTTCTACACGTGGTTGTCTGGTTTCCCCAACACCACTTCTTGAGGAGATTATCCTTTTCCTACTGAGTATTCTTGGCTTATTGGTCAAATATTACTTGACTGTATATGCAGGGGTTAATTTTTTGGGTCTTAATTCTGTTCCATTTGTTCATGTGTCTATTTTTCTGCCAGCACTACACTGTTTTGATTACTATAGGTTTGTAGTATAGTTTGAAATCAGGAAATGTGACGCTTCCAGTTTTGTTCCTTTTTCTCAGGATTGCTTTAGCTATTCAGGGTCTTTTGTGTTTTAACACAAATTTTAGGATTTAAAAAAAAATTTCTGTAAAAAAATACCATTGGAATTTTGGTAGGAATATTATACAGTGATGATCTCCCTTGTGTGAACAGGGTCTAAGAATCTAGTGTGCCTACAGATCTGCTAGATAGTGCTGTAGGCTTAGGATTCCAATCTTTTCCCTGGCTGCTGTGCGTGGAGGATCTTGGAGCTTCATTCTGCCTCGCTCATTAGCCAAAATCCTGCCACCAGAATATTGACACATCTGCTTTGAATGAACTTATTCGACAAAGTGGGCCCTGTGTGTCTTTAAGATCAGAGAGTAAAGACTTGATTTGGTTTTCAGAACAGGTACATGACTGCATGTGTGAAGGGATATGTAACCATTTTTACCTTCCAGTCCTCCTGGCTGAATTCCACCAGAGACTTCTTTCACTGAAAGCAATCTTGTGACTGCTAATTGCAGGAGAGAAACACAGTAGCTCTCGTCTAACTCTTTGTTTCGGTGACTAGAAATGCCTTAAAAAATTATGATATCGCTGATATTCATGAATGACTTCTGATCAGCACCCACCAGTGTAGACTGTGTCAATAAATACTTTCTAGAGTTTTTTCCTTTAGTAGCACCAGAGGGGAAAGGATTTTGCTAATTAGGAGCATGATTGGAGAAAATAATGTATTATATACCTCTAATTATATTTCTTTACCTTTAGATGAAGCTTCTAAGAGGTGTTTGGCGTTTGAAGAATTTTCAAAAGAATTTTTCTTTTTATGCTTCATCTACCATGACACATTTTTCTCTGGGAGCAAAGTCAGAGAAGGGTATTTGGAAAGAAAATTCTGTTGCCATGATTAAAAGAAACATTCACAGCTTTTTAAAAGCAGTTATATGTGGAAGGAGCCTTGGTGCAGAAAGTGGGGTCAAGCAAAGCATGGGAACTCAATTTTCCCAAACCTGTCTAAAGGACGTGTTCAAAAATCTTATCCAGAAAACTCTCGGGATCTAAACGTGTAGACATTCATTCGAAGACAAAGTAAAAGGAGACTTTGTGGACTTATATGAAAATCTGAACATTTTGCTTAAAGTCCCTCTAAAATGAACATCGCAGGAACACTAAAGAACTGATCAAGAAAAACAAACTTATTAGTTAAGTAATGAAGACCCCGAAGAGAGAACAGAAGAAAATCACTTGGTTGAAATATATTTGTCTTTTCAGAATGCTTGCTCTTTTGCTTATATTTTGAAGGGAGCACTCTGAGTTTCCAGGAAATTATTTACCTTACTACTATCCTTTCTCTGCCCTTGCTCGGGTATGTGGCTCCGGTTCTAATACCTGTAAAGAAACGATGACTTATTATGTGTGCTTTCATTCCTTCCAGAAAACGGATTTTATTAGCACCTACGGCTTGCCCATAACACATTTGCAACCACTTCATTTGTTGGACCTAGGAAATAAAAATGAGATTTCCTTTAACAAAATGATATTCTGACATTCATAAAAATGAAGTAGTAGGATCATTCAGCTAGCCCAGAAGGCCGCATGCCAAAGTGATAACAGTTTAAATAACATAAAGTACAATGTCAAAGTAGTTCAAGTAATAATACGTAAATTTCTACTAAAGAATAAGGAGAAAAAGACACTTCTTTTTACTGCAATGTACCATAAAGAGCCCACATTCTGTAGGACTCGTTTGGATATGGCCAATGAAAACTAGCAGTTGATATAATCTAATTTGCTTTCAATACTCTGTAACAAAATGAGACGCAGAGAACAAATGATTCTACAGAAACCATTATGAAAGTAGAAAAGCTATCCTTTGTTCTTTAAATGGTGCAAATTTAAACAAATTCTGTGACCGCAGGACAGAAGATGAGTAGATTAATATATTGGTTGCATAATAAATCAAGTTCAAATAAATGGATCTGCTATCTAATTTTCTTCCACCTAAATTGATGTTACATTTATCTTTCCTTTATGATCTTGAAACTATACCTTTAGACTGAATTTATGGGAAGTTAAAAATATTATATATTTCTTTTTATATGAAAACCTTTAATCAATTGCCTTCATTTCCACTTCATTGTTAATAAAGCAATGATGGCAAGGTGCTTCAGGAAATCGTGGCTTTTTTATAAACAGATGAATTTTTATCAACATGGAATGGACAACATCTAAAGGTCAATGACTTGAGATAAAGCAGCTCATAATTTATGGGTTTTTGTAATGACTTACGAGAAGGTTGTGACACAAACACAGATTTGTTTATTCTTTTCAGTTTCTCTTACTCATTTGCTTCTGGGTCACCTAGTCTTTTTCAATTCATTCTTGATATGAAATTGCTAATTCAAAAAATAATGTAATTAAAACACAATAGAAAGTTATTGCCATACATGCCTTAATACCATGATAGCCAAAGCTCATTAGAGATGATTTTTTCAATCTTGTAGTTCACATTTTCCTCTACTAACCAATATCCTTGGCAGTTTTTATAGGCAAATGAGTAAAAGGAAGTTATTCATATAAGACTGTTGAATTTTAGAATTAAAAAGGAGAGTTACAGTTCATCTAGTCTAACTACTTAACTGGTGTGAAAATGAGCGTTGTGTAGGTTAAATCATTTGCCTATGGTGACACAGGTGTCATGTTTCTATTCTATTGCTTATTTGTCTAATGTGTTCAATTAGCTTATTGTGTCCAAGAAACCCCAAAGTCCTCTGAATAATTCAGTCACTGGTCGTCCTCTCTCCTCCATCTGTGTGGGCATCTGTTCTACATGGTTTGTGTTCCTTCCCAGGGATCTGAATCCTTATTTTCCATCTGACTCACTAAGTTTAAGCCGGCTGATCTACCCACTGACTCAAGGGACTGAATCCTAAGAATCGCTTGGCTCAGGGGAGACCAGAAGGTTTGCAATGGCCGTGATTTCTACTGGTACTACTAATTATTCTTGTCCCATGGCTCATGCACACATGAATATACATTAGCTCTATTATTTAACTACTGAAAAATTATTAAAAAGTTTCTAAATGGTGTTGTTTTAGCTAATTTCAGCAAAGCGAGTCCCTTCCACATTCATTCTTAGATTGATGTATTTTTATCATTGCACTGAAAAAATCCAAACATGGCATAAATCCAAACATAAATTTTGGTAAAGGCCAATTGAAGATACAATCCGAAAAACAGAATAAACCAGAAAGATTTTTTAATTAAGGATTTTTTGGCCTCAGATGTTGTGCGGAATTTTTAATCTTTTTTCTCTTAGGAACAAGCATTTGAAAGAACAGAAGCATATATTATGAGATATTATACTTAATTATCTTTAGCTTTTTATCTGTGAGGAAGTAGTAATCCAAAATTATGCTCATTTAACAAAAGATAACAAGCATTGGGGACCTATTATTTTTTATATTTCCTCTTCTTTTTTCTTTCTTTCTCCTTTTCGTGGGCTCTCTTTTCTAGAGTTCTATGTTATAGTATGCTAGCTTCTTTAAGTAAATTTGTATATTCTACCTTAATAAGGGGAACATAAATAAGAATGAAAAAAATTTAGATTGTAGGAAATACACCAACTTTAAACTATGATATTATTATAATGAATTTATCCCTTGCTATTCAAATCTATTCAGTCTCTAAGGTGGGATATGAGAGTTCCAGTAGTAAGTTTAGGTAACAAGGACCATTGTGAATTATTTGAATCTATTCATGTTCTGAATTTTGGATACCAGGTAGTAAGAGTTGGAAAATTGAAGTATAACTTTCTTCCAAATTGACCCATTTTTTCCAGCTTTATCTGACTCTGTTCTAAGTTTGGAGAGTTTAATAGGAAGTGTTACTTGTATCTTTCAGTTTATACTGTTAGACCATTCTGCTATCATGCTTCCCAAGGACAGTTTTTATTCTCAGTCATTTTTTTAAAGTTTTTTTTTTTTAATTATTTATTTGAGAGAGACAGAGATAGCGAGACAGCATGAGTGAAAAGGAGAGGGAGAAGCAGGCTCCCAATCCCCTCTGAGTGGGGAACCCAACTCAGGGGCTCAATCCCTGGGACCCTAGGATCATGACCTGTGCTGAAGGCAGAGGCTTAACCAACTGAGCCACCCAAGCTCCACTATTGTCAGTCATTTTGAAAGAGGGATTTGGGAGAAGGACATGAAACAAAGTCAAGGTAAAAAAGCATCTCTTTACTTGGGGGTTAGGAGTGAGTCTGCTTCTAGATGCTGAAGAGGACTTCTGGAGTAGATCCAGGGAAGGGAGTATTGGGCATGTGATGGGAGCAATAATGTCACTGTTCAAATGGAAGCAGCTGCCAGGTCTGTAAGCTATAAATTGTTCCGCTCACTCTGTACCCCATCTATGGTGTCTGACCACCAACAGAGCCTATAAAAATTTGTCACCTGATTCCACTTGTAAATAGGGAATGAAAAAAGAGTTAGTTACCATGTTCAGAAGGAAATGAACACGGGAAGTGTCTTATTCCCAGACTAGAAAGTGATTCCTCTAGCATTCACTGGATAGGAACAATGACATTGGAAGAGCATGATATTTTAAGTGGCATCTGCAGCAGAGATGAAGGTCTTGCAGTAAGATAAGATGTCTTGAATGGAAAACAAGAATGCTAATGTGGGTGGTAATAATGCTGTTACTACTATTCTCTCTGCCACCACTATTCCTACCACTACTATCACTACAACCACTAACACAAGATGAAATACTATGTGCCTGGCCTTGTTCTAAGCACTTTCTCCAAATCACTCACTTGATCTTAATGACAACCTGTGAACTGCTATTATTATCCCTATCTGGCAGATAAAATTACAAAGATGCAGAAGATTAAGGAAAGTCCAAGATCACACAGCTCATAAATGTCAGAGAAAGCTTGGAAGGTGGGTAGCCTTCTGCAAAACCTCTGTTCCTAATAGCCCTATTATTCTACAGAATGATTCCACAGAGCCAGGAAATAGGTACATGAAAGCTAACATCTGGCAATAAACCTGGCATGGGCTTATTTAAAAAAAGAAAGAAAGAAAAATGGTTTTTATTTCCAAATAAAATTTCCAAATTTATTTCCAGCTGTATTTCCAAATAAAGTTTAAGATATTTGTATTGTACTACATCTTTCATATTATAAATTTTATTAGTGTCAGTATTTAATTTCTTTAAGAAAATAGCATGTATTTCTTTTAAGTAAGTCTTCAAGATATTTCAACCCATCTTATAGGTATACAATTTGATATGATATAGAGGGATAATGAACAAGTTAGTTATTCAGCATTCATCTCTCACATAGTTTCCAAATTATGTTGATGCTTACCTTGACATTTTCATGATGAAGCTACAGATTTTAAGGCATGGAAGAATTATTTTACTTTAGTATTTTTTAGTGGTTGTGTCTGCACTCAGTGAACAGTGGACTCATTCTATCTATATTCAGACACTTCTCTGGGAGCCCAGCCTTAGTAGGTACCTGCTTGTGGTCTAAGTAGTTGCCAGCATTAACATACCATAATGGCACATTGAGACCAACCCTGACATCGGGGATGAGGATGGAGAAACTGAGACTCAGGACCAAGGACAGCGGTGGCACCATCGGAATCCCAACGGCAGTTACGTATTGGAGGTGAGGACTGAGAATCCGTAGTCAATGTCATGTACTTTTTGAGTTTCAGTCCCGGTGTTGGTCATTTGGATTGTATGTACTGAGAGAAAAAATTGGGGGTTGGAATAAAAAAGATTTTTTCTGGGTTAGGAGAGGAATCTTATTTTAGGATTCTATTTTAGGAAACTGAGCCTTCTTTTCTTCTTTCTTACTTTTCAGGGCTAACAGGAAATATTTTCATTGCTCTCTCTTCACATTACAGTTCTCCCCCCTTCATCTTGAAGTCCTTACTGACTATTTTGGTGTTTGTTTTAATGTTTCAGAAAAAAAAACCCAATAATTTTCCCACTTGAATTTCCTTTCAATTTGCCTGATTGAAATTTGATATCATGTATCAAGTGATTAATCTGTAGCATTTGTATCTAGTTATTTGGACAAGAAGCCCTGCATAAAAGCAATTATGTTGGGTAATTCCCAATTATCCACATGAAACTCAAATGGATATGTGTCCTTTAAAATCTCCAGATGCCAATACAAGGAAAAGCACAGAGCAAAACAGAAATACACTGTTCTTAGCCAAAAGTGTCTTCTGGAACAAAGTTCTAAATAACAGCAATGTAAGGGCTTAGCCAGGGATTCTCAAATTTGTCACTATTGACATTTTAAAAAATATTTATTTATGTATTTATTTATTTGAGAGACAGAGAGCAAGTATGAGTGAGCAGAGGGGCAGAGGGAGAGAGAGAGAAGCTGACTCCCTGATGAGCAGGGAGCCCAATGCAGGGCTTGATCTCAGGACCCTGAGATCATGAGCTGAGCCAAAGTCAGATGCTTAGCCGACTGAGTCACCCAGTTATACCTCTATTGACATTTTGTTCAGGATAGTTCTTTGTTTTGAGAGCTGTCCTATGCTTTCTGGAATGTTCTAGCTCTCTAAAATGCACTCAGTGATGTTTTATAAATCAATCTCGTCCATGCTACATTTCTTTTAGCTACCCCAACCGAACAACAGTAAATAATGTTGACAAAGCCTTTCAAAGTTCTAAACATACAGTTCAAAAAAATCTAATAAATGTTCATACAAATAGCAGTTTTCAAAACACTTGAAAATCCCATTTTACTTTCATAAAAGCCTTGTATGTTATCTTAGTTGTTGCTAATGTTATTCCCATCTCACAGGTGAAGAAACTAAGTTACAGCTGAAGTCACACAGCTGGTTTATGCAAGTGTAGGCTCAGAGCTTGAGTCTCCACAGTGCAAAGCTCCTGAGTGTCCATGAGGGCCTGTGGGTGTGTATGGGTGGGGACTGCTTGAGTTCAGATCTTGGTTTTACCAATTCCTAGCATGGCAAATTGGGCCGGTCATTCAATCTTATTATTTTTCAGTTTTCTTAGTGTAACATAAGGATTATACATGATAAGATTAGAAGGGACTTTATAAGGTATATAAGATTGTGAAGAATAAATTATCACCACTTATACATAGTAAGTGCATAATACATATCAGGTATTAATAATAATGTTTATATTATTATTATTATTATGAAGAATGAATAAAGTTAGGACAGGTTGCCTAGATTTGGGCCAAGCTCCATCCTTATAAGCCACTGATTTATCTTTTCTCTGCCTTCATTTTCTTACCCACAGAAAATGATAATGAGGGAACTGCCTCACCTCAAAGGGCTTCTGTGAGGATTCAGTGTATATAGTGAAGGGTTACCATGCATAAACTACAACAATAATAATAAACCATAATGATGAAATGAAATGAAATAATAAATAATTACTACTAAAAATTAATTATTGTTATTCACTAAATACATTGACATTTTTCTAGACTCAGCTCAATTTGAGCTTAGCTTGCATAGTCTTATCTGGTACCACCTTTATCAGCCAAGACTTTTGTTTGTGAGCCAGAGAAGACAACACTTGTCATCTTGGGAATTTTCTGGATGGAGTCAGAGCAACGCTGGAAGGCCAGATCTGGGAATGGCCAAGAACCAAGAGAGGCCACAGCTCTGGTATCAGGATTTGCACCTTGATTCACCTAGCAGGAGCAGCCTGGAAACTGTCACTATGGCCAACAGCATCCATCCATGCTCAAGTCCTGTGCTTCTCCCTGGAAAGTCAAGGGTCCAGGAGAGGGGTCTGCTCAGTTTCAGCAGGCTGCATGGGGCTGGGGCCAGACAATCTGGCCTGTGTGGTGGATGGCACAGGCTCTCCCCAGATACACAACATATGGGAGAAAGGAAGCTCCTAACCAGCCCTGGTTTATGAAAGGATTGGGCTGTCTCAGGCTTTCCTACCAATGCACAATGTATTTGTTTACTTGGGGAGGGGATTTGGAAGGTGGGGGGTGGCAAGAGACAGAGAGAGAGATAGTGAGAACACTAGTTTCCCTTCTAACAGTTAATCACTATGATACTATAAGTAGAATTTATTCTTTTCATGATAAATTACTTCATTGAAATACATCAGTTTTTTTCCATTTTATAGCTAAATATTTGCTTTGAGTAAGGTTGCAATCAATATCTCACTGGTGGGAATGATAATGAGGAATGACTGACTATTGAAAGAAATATTTACAATTGTAAAAGAGAAAAAAGTTAAGTCATTTCACCCACTTTTTACTTGCTATGCACCTGACACTGGGCTGGTGTTGAGGACCAAAGGTGCAAGGAACATGGGTCCTCCTCTAAAAAGCGAATCATCCAACTAAAGATACAGACAAATTAAAAATGCAGCACAGCAAAAAGTAGCTGTAGCATCACACAACAAATGTTTCCATAAGGACATATGCAATATGTTTTGGTTTAACAGAGACAGGACACCATAATGGCAGTGATGTGAGCTCTGACCTGAAGTAGCACTGGGCTGGGAAAGAGAAGAGGACATTCTGGGAAGGGAAAAATCAAAGGGGAGAGAAAAACCATAAAGAGAAAAGACACAGACCCCATATCTGTTCTATATGTTTCATGGCATCTTGTTTGCTTTATTGCCATTTTTTGTCCCTTGTGTGTGTGTGTGTGTGTTTTGTTTTTGTTTTTTTTGTAGGAGCCAGAGCTGCTGGGTGATAGTCTGCTGTCCTATCAGATCATGAGCCATGTGAAGAAACCATGTTTCTGGAATAATTTCATGCAAGTAGTATTTCTGAAGGTGCCCCCAATCTAGGATTGCCTAACCCTTGTGTGGATACTATTTTGGAAAGGGGAGACATGCTGGTGTTTAGAGGGGAACAAAATATCACCTCTGCTAATCTAATTCCATTTTAACATGTCCTTAAGCTCATTTTGATAAGACTTAAATCAGCAGGTCTGGCTCAGGTATCAGCTGTATCAGATAAATGCTGCAGAGGGGGCACAATTGTGGGATCAATTAGCATCTTAATTACCCACTAAAATTAATTAAGGTAAAGGCGGGCGTTAGAACAAATGGCCCATGTGGGCAATTTGAATAGTTCTAGATACGTAAGATAAATCTGCCTTTCTTTTCTTGCCTCATCGCAGTAAAGCCTTTCCAAATTTATCTCCTTTGAAAAATTATTAAAAGACTCAAATAGATTTTAAAAAGGCAAGCAAGTGCAGCCTGACTTAAAATGAGAGATGAAAAATCATGGTCTCAGATTTTAGTCTGCTTAGATTGGGTGTCAGCCTGCTTTTTTAATAAGAAGCCATGGCGTAAATATTTTAGGCCTGGGGGCCGTCAGTCTGTGTTACAACAACTCACCTCTGCCATGATAGTGTGGGAGCATTCGTAGACATTGTGTAAAGTAATGAGCATAACTGCGTTCAGTAAAACTATAAACGGATGCTGATAAATTTGAATTTTATATAATTTTTACATATCATGACATATTATTCTTCTTTTGATTTTTTTTCCCCAAACCATTAAAAGTTGTGAAAACCAGTCTTAATTTGCGGGCCATATAAACACAGGTAGCAGGACAGCACTGGCCTACAGGCTGGTTTGTCGACCCCTGGCTTGAATCGTGAGGAGCTGATGAAGTGAGATGACAAAGCCCTTTGGTTTCATGTGGCCCAAACACAGCAAATATAAATAACATACACACTTGCCTAGCATTGCAGAGTAGAGAATGACATAGTAGAACAAAACACATTTTCAAATTATATGGCTATTCTCCAATATGTGACTCAATCACATGTTAATGAACGTCTTTCAGAAATTCACCAAGTGCCATTTATCAATACAAGAATATGCCTTCCAATATCACTGGGAACCAATAGATTCAAGTATCTTTTAATTGCACTTGAAATATCTTCTAAATCTGACCAAATTTTTTGATAAGAGCTGATATTTACTGGAAAATGAGACACAGGTGATGGACATTGTCTCCGGCCCATAGGAGTGCTACAGGAAACCGGCGTGTTATTAGGACCACAATTATCTTAGGTTAGTGCTAAACACCTCTGAGGGGGATGTCTAGGGTAAGATATTTGTGCAGATTTTTGACTTAGCTCTTTTTTGTTTTTCTACTTGTTTTAATCATCTGCTGATTGATACACCTTGATTGGGTGCTTGTCATACATAAATCTGGTAGATTCCTGGTACTACTAATACCAGGTTGAGAGCAACCTATTTTTTTCTTGGGTTCCACTGATACAAAGGTTGAGTCTTCTCTCCCACCCACTTTCATCATCCCTCCCTTTTTGGCACAGTTGTTCATTACCTGTTTTTATACTGTTCCATTTTTGTTTTTATTTGCCAATTCAAAATCCTGTGGAAAACTGGGAGTGTCACTCTTCTCAAATGTGACATATTCTCCTGAGAAGTGCTCTCAAAAAATAAGGCAACAGGGCAGATGCTTCTCTCAAATGTGTATGAGTGTTCTGAAATACTGTGGTGATGAGGGGTTTGCAAATGTCTTGAATTTTGATGGGAAAAGAGTTTGAGTTAAAATGTGCCTAGAAAACTTGGATTTTTGTACAGAACTCTGGTCCTAGGGGCATGGGCTCCTAAATCTTATCATCATACCTACTTATAGTCTCACATGTGTATATATATGCATATATATACTTTTTGTATATGTAAAATCATAAGATATATGCATGCATTACTGTGCACATTCTAAACACACAGGTAACAGAATTTTAAAAGGCCAAATAATAAAAATAGATGTTCTAGTGTTTTTCTCTCCTAGTCCCATAAATGGCTTTGTGCACTCTGGGATACATCCCCCACTCTGGAGATCAAACATCCTATTGGCTCTGAGAGCTGAGATTAAAGGCCATCTGTTTTCTGCTTCACTGAGGTTTTATTGTTTAATGGCTCCACACTTACAGTGGTGCATGGAACACTGAATCATATTGTTGTCCATTTGGGCATGAGGATACAGAATTAAGCATATAGAATGTTCTTTTCATTGGTGGCCTATGGTGAGCTTGATGAGTCTGGCAATTTCCATGATGAAGCAGGTTATTCTGAGCACAGTCAAGCTGATGCAGCTCACGCACGAGCAGGGGGCCTCAGGGTTGGGTGTTATAGTGGCAAACGCCGTAAGACCATGTCCACTGATTTTGGTTCAGATTGAATGTTATATTCATTCTGAGGGCTGGCTTTAGTCAAAACCAGTCAGTTTTGAGGGAGTTCACAATTTTTCCAATTGCTACCTGAAAGCAGCACTTAGCCCCTTTGTGATGGGTGCATTTCATTTTATACCACAGTGAAGGAACCTAGCACCATGCGCTTATGGGCACATATAATAATTTCTCTCCTCTGAGTTTAAGACACTAAGCTATTCCTTTCTAGTATAGTGAAATGTAAGTTCTTATCTAAATGTTGGATGAAGATTTTTTCCTTCATTAAAGTCATTGCAAACATTAGTGATTAGAAAGTGTTAGAAGTAGAAAGCGCTCTGTTTGCATATTTACCTATTCTTAGCTTCTAAATATTTTCTCAGCTATTTGAAACAAGACATAGAGCTACCAAACCAAGTTTCATTTCTGAGAGAATACTGTCACAAAAGCTAATGTTGTTGAGAAAATGGGAGTACTGTATAAGTTCTGTTTGGAAGTGCTAAGGATGCTATGGCCAGCGAAAGTGGAAGGGTGATATCAGAGGAGGCTCAAGGACTCTTTTGCTGATAGACAAAGGACATCATAGTTTTCAGGAAAATTTTCTGCCAAATTGCATTCTCTAATCCTGATCTTGAACTTCATATCTACATTCATTTTAATGATAAAGATGGAGAAGTACATAGTATTAATTAGGACATTTTGAAATGGTACCAAAGTAGAGAATATTTTAAAATCAAACTTATAACAGAATGAACAGAAATGGGCATAAATAGGTGAGGAAGGTAGTAATGCTCATTATAAGCATGGAAATAATAATATAGTACACAGATGGGCTGGTATTTAGTACTAGATTCATGGTCTGGAATAAGCAGAGTTTGTGTGTGTGTGTGTGTTTTAATTGGAAATGGCATTTTACTGGCAAGCACAAAACATAATAATTGGTTACTGGGGACATTTCCTAATTGAGGGCTTAATAGATTCTAGGTGTTCCTGCACTCTTGGGGTTTGATTTGATTGTATGAAACTAATAACTTTCATTTTAAAAAATTACATTAGTGATAGATTGAAATGTTTGAAGTAAAACTTAGTGCTGGTTTCTAAAACAGTTATGGAACCTATTAAGTAGATTGGAAATATCAACAATATATTAGTAGCTGTGAACGTGAATTTTGAGATGAACAAAATACGCGGATATCAGGATTTGATTAAACAGCCAGGCTAGGAACCACATGTTTACACTTGGGTTTCTGCTGTTAACAGTGCATTCAACATGGCCAGAAAACTTCATCTGGACTAGCAGAACCAGGGCGGGCACGAACTTTGATATTCCGCATGCTTTAATAGGGCATATGGCTCCAACACCACAGACCAAATTCAATATCTACTCTGCAGTAAATTTTTGCCCATTATATATGAATATTTATTATTCTCTTCAAGGCATTTTGGACGTCAGTAAAGACTCAAGGCGGAGATGGACCCTCTGCCAACTTCAAGGCCACTTTGAGATGGAAAGACCCAGTGCTAAGTTTAGACTGTAGGTCTGTGATGTTTATGGATTTGGCATCACACTGCACCATGAGTTCTGACAATAAATATTCTTTAAAGAGGCTCGCAAATCTTCTGGAGCATCAAATGTCTCTTTGCAAATAACATTTTAGGGAGTTGAATGTAAATAAGCCCAAACCATAAATAATAGATGACTCTGGACTTATAAATGAAGGGAGAAAGGAAGCATGTGGTTAACTGTGACCAGAAATTGTAACTGCAGCTTTTGTTAGATGTTTAAAGATGAAAATATGTGGTTCAAGCAACAGTTTATTGAGTGCCTCTTTTCTGTTGGACGCTTTCCTTGGGTTGTGTCAGTGGCTCATTAGGTGGGACTTGACCTGGTCCCAAAGCTTTATTAATTTTCTTGTGGCAAATTTGGTTTCTTTCCTCTTTCTGTGGGCCTCAAATCCTTATTTCTCAAATTGTATATATTTTTAAATGACTATACATATTATATATGTGTATGTGCATATATGTACATATATATTTTTTGCAATATCTTCCATAGTTATCTTTCTCAGAGACTATACTCAAATGTTATTAGGAAAGTCCCCAGTGAGGCTGGAGGTCATCCCAGCTACCTCTGAGGAAATCAAACCTCAGAAAGTTGACTTGGGTTGGCTTCTAGAGCCTGTGTCTTCTGATACTCAGTTCTCTGCCTTGACCACTATTCCACATGACCTCTCCTTGGTCAGGCCATATTGCCCTCTACTGGGACATCTGCAAAAGGGCTCTGAATTCTGATAACTTCCCTTTTCAATTTCCTGTGCACAATTTATTGAGAAAATACCTGTTCTTTCATTTAGCAAATCTGTAACTATACGTACCAGGTGTTTTGCTAAGGGCTGGGCACCAGCCTGTCTCTGGCCAGAAGAGCAACATATTTGAGGGACCCGGTATGAAATGAAAATGCATGGCCCCAAGTTTCAAAATAATTAAGAATTTCAACCTGGCAAGAACAGGGCATCAGAACATGTGTGGGGCTTTCTGAACCCAAGACCTGACTGCACAGGTGGCATACCCATGATGCTGACCACAGACCCTGGAGCAATTTCCATAAAACACTTTTCATTGTGACCCTACTTATATATTTCTAAATGGTCCCTAGTAGTGTTTGAATTCTAAGAACCATCTATGTTTTGGCCAAAATCTGACTTTCCATCCTTATTTTTCATGCTTTCACTAAGTGAATGCTCTTTCTGTCTAATTAATGGAGATGTAGAGGTGGGGAAAAGTTCATTTTCTTAGCATTGGAAAGGAGAATGGCAGACTGTTTGAAGAGGAGGTCTCAATGAGTCCCCCTAAAAGGGAGAAGTGATCCTTAGGAAGGCACTCAGATAAGGAGAGAACTAGGGAAGTTCTTCTATAGAACAAAGAAAAGGTAAAGGAGGGGGTGCCACAGGGCAGTGCCCCAGGGGTATAGTCTCAGGAAGAAAGATTCTTGGCTTCTCAGGCAGTAAATTTCCCAGACAAGAAACCATTTGGCTGGAGGTATATATTTGTGTATTGGTGATTGTATCATGAAAACCATTATGCCCCACCCCCTATTGTCCTTAAAAAACCTCCTGCCAACCTTACCTTGCTCAGTAATGCACTTGGAAAGAATGGAGTCTTTTCAGCAATGCATGGAAATTTGCAAAAATCAGTGAATTCATGGGGAGATGACCAGCAAATGGATTCTGCTGGTTATATTATCACGTCCCAAACATGTCTGGCAAATATAATTTCTCTGCCACCCTCTAAACATTGTCTTTGCCCTATAGCTATTCTTTCCTCTTTATCCTCTGTTTATCTAAAAACCTACACATCCTTTGAGGTGCAAAAAATCTTTTGAGATGCAAATCACCTTGCTTTTTTCCTAAGAAATCTTTTAAGGGCGATTCTTCCTCAAAATTATCTCTCCTGTTACAGATGCATTTTATTTATTACTAATCCCTTGGCAATGACTTAGTTCCTCTTTCTAGATAGAATTGTCTTATATGACTCTGCCTGATATCCCTATAGAGTGGAAGCTGGCTGAGGGCAAGGCTTAACTTTTCACCTCTTCTTACAATCGTAGCCAGCCCAGTACTGTCCATACAGCAGAAGGAATGCTAATCCCAAATGGGAAACTTGATTGGGTTGGAGAAAACCTTAATGTCAAAGAGAATGAAAAGAGCAAGAAAGACATACTTGGGTTTTAGAAACAGAGCCAAAGCTAACACTGGGTGCTCATGTTTAAGAGAAGCAAAGCTTTTCATTAAAGTTTGTTGGTAAACATTCCCTTCTAAAAAGTAGTATTTTGATCAAGTACATTAGTAAGACTAAGATTTTTTTAATGAGCTTCCTGAAGCAAGTAGTAGATAGTCTAATGCAGAAGTCATAGAACAAGTGTAATAAGGGAAACATTGAAAACATCTAAGTTGTTCCAGAACACTTTTGTTATCTATAACAGGCTGATAATAATCACCCATCCTTTGGGAGGAACTTGAATCTGAAATACATACTTAGAGTACATTCCATTGCCATACTCATCATACTTAATAAACTCTTGGTTATTTTCAGGTAGTGTATGGGATCAACTTTTCCCATTTACATTATTCGTCACGTTCATAATGTTCTATAGGTACTCTTTGTACAGACACCTGATGGGATACAAACTATAGTAGTAAAGTCAATATTTTCCATCTAGAATGGGCTACAGGCAGGTAGGCAGCACCTCTTAGAGCATTTTGTCTTAAAGCTACTTATTGCTGTATGTACACCCTATGTACAATTTTGCCAAAAGAAGAGGGTTAGGAATCAGGCAAAGAAATAAGAATTGACCCTGTTGCAGGTGACAGTCTCAAGTAGGAATACATTTTTGTTATACCAACAACTATGGTAAATTTATATTTGATTTCAGAAGGTACTGGTAACCAAGAAGCTGAACATGGTGATAATAGTAGTGATAGTGAGTCAATATCTATACAACAGAACATTCAAATGGCCCTTCGTGTATGAAGTCAGAGAAGTAGGTAGCAACATGGACCCAACGAATGAACTGGTTGGAATTTAGAAATCTCAATAGTCATTTGCAAATGACTCACTCCAAACAATTTTATGTCTGCACCCTTCTTTCCTAGATACCTGCCAGGGAGGCATCACCCTCAGGAGTTATTAAGGTACTTAGCCTCTTGGAAACTTGGTTTTGTCAGGCAACTGAAAATCATCTATCTTTAAGGCTCAGGTTTATAGTAATAGACCTTGAGGCTCATATATGGACATAGAAAGTAAACTTATCCATTTGCCATGAAGGATGTAATTGTCATAGGAACAAGAGTACTCAAGACCTTAGCATTTTCTCCCTGTATGTCAGCTTGTAAGGCAAGCTAAATTTTGATCATCAGAACATAGAAAGTTAATTTGATGTACTGCAGTGTTTCTTGTCAATAGGCTAAATTAGTCCATTGTTTTCACAAGTGTAAGAAAGATCTTGACAACGGACTATAGGATTCTGGTTCTGCGGGCTAAGCTCGTTGCTTGTTCAAAATGTTTTGATGAGTAGTTTATATATACCTTTCTCTTCTTTGCAGCTTCCGTATTTGACCAAACCCCACTTTGGAGCATCATATGCTTTCTTTGGATTTATGAACGAACTCCATCTGAGCCTCCTGAGATCCTTTAGGGTTAGGGCCTTAATGCGATCTTGAAAAATGATGACTTCTTAGAAATATTTTCTTCTTTTCCTGCTTCATTGATGACTACTTAAGTTTTGCTTGTGGGCAATAAGGAGACAAATCCTGGTCATCGTTGGTGGGGCAGGGTATGGTGGCAACTACTGAGTTCTTCGGGTGCAAGTGACAAGGTCTTCAAAAAAGATATTGGAAATCAAGAGAAGTCTCTAGTCACAGGAAAAATCAGCCTGAGTTTGGATTGGGAACACGTAGGGAGAATATCACTGGTGTGGATTCAGCTGGGGTGGCTGTAGTATACCAAACTATTGGTATAAAGAATTTACCTCAATACACATTATGACCAAATCCATGGTGGTGGGCAAATACCAATGCAGGTGACTGATAGGTCTGTTCTGGTGAGAACCTGATGGTGTGAGTTAGATCTAATATAAACCAAAGACATGGATGCCTGAGGTTTGGAGAAAAGACCTGACACATGAGTGTGGCTAATTCTTTCTGGAAAACCCAGTCTTGTCCTGGTTGATGGAACCAGCAGAGAAGGTGAAATTTTCACTTTGCTTCTTATCTAGTTTACGCTTCTTTCTCATAGGAAGGAAGCAAATTGGGGCACAGAAACATTTTTTCTTATAAAGGTTTAATGACAATCTTAACTGATAGGCGTGCCTGTATTTTTCCTTTTCTGCCCTAGTCTGACAGAATAAAATAAAAATTTTATTTTTAAAAACATTACACCCCTCTCCAAAGAAAAATAAAACTGTAAATAGCTTTCAGAGTGGTTGTATCACTGACTTCAGAGAGATTTTGTTAACAAATCCAACTTTTGTCTTCACAGGATTGTAAACCATTGCCTTATAAATTCAAACCCAGACATTATTACATTCTTAGTAAGACAACAAATAGACTAGTTGTTTAGTTGCCAGGTTTTTTTCACTTGTACCCAAGATAAAGTAGCAGAAGACCAAAACCAAAACCAAAACCATCCAAAACATTAGAGTGAGACAAGCTGCTTCATGGCGTAAGCTCTTCCACCAGGTTGTGTCGCCTGAGATATGACCTGAGGAACTAAATTCTGCAAATGCATGAGAATGGGCTATTTGCAAATGGCGCTCCTTTGTTCAGTAATCAAACATGAATCAAAGTGTTTAATTTCATTTTAGTGGCACTAAAGAGATTTTAAGCCTTTGTTTTCACCAATCTACACATCTGTTCCTATCTGGTGTTCATAGTACAGATTATTTCTCAGGGATGTTCTTCAGAAAAGTAGAAGAATTATCTGAATCACGAAAAACATGATGACGTTTAGGGTTCCATTTGAGTTGTGCTCTAAAATGTGTCTGGGTTCAAGCTGTGGATCCAACTTATGTATGATCACTATAGAACAGGATTTCTCAGTGACATAAGTGAGCGGTCCCTGACGGGCTTCAAGAGGGGACCTTACGTTACCCAGCACTCTAGAGCATGTCGTTGGGTTGTTCGATATTTTTTATTTTGATAAACTTTCCTTAAATATGAAAACTCTGAGTACAGTCAGTTCTGTTATAATATGACATACATGTTCCTGTAAGTCACCCTTCTATGCAAAAAATCATATGAAATAAGAGACAGAGTTTGTGGGGAAAATGAGGTTTAGGTGTATAACCCTCAAAAGCTTCATCACTGATACATAAAAAGATAGAAACTGGATAAAATAGGCAGTATGATGTCATACATAATAAAGGGCTAGGAAATACACAAATACATATATGAGGCAAAAATACAATAAATATGGAAACTTTAGTCTTAAGTTTGCTTATAGACTTGTTACAGCTTGTGTACCTGTGATGTGTGGAAGGACAGTTATTGCGAAGACACCGGAAGGTTGACTCCACATGTGTATGGATGGGCATGCCTCTGAAACTGCGGGTAGACTGAGGTAGCTGGTAGTTGCTTGTTTGTGAGTTTTCTGTATTTCTACTCAGCTCATTTCAGTTTAGAGTTTCTGCTTTCACCTAGTGCTTCTTGCAGAGTAAAGGACAGGCAACTGAGAAATTCAAGAGCCTTGTTATGCTTAAATTTTCCCCTAACATATCAACTGTGGTGGAACAAAATTTGCATTTCAAAAGAAACATTAAAAAAAGGAATCGACTATCTTTTTCTAAGTCACTGCCCTTCAGTGACTCAAATCATTGCCACTGTTGTTGCCTTAACCTTTTCATGAGTTGATTTTGTAATAACTTCTTGGGCAAAATTTTTCTCTTTTAGAGTAATGTTTTATTAAAACAGAATTTTTTCCAAAGATTTTAATTATTTATTTGAGAGAGAGAGAGTGAGTGAGAGAAAGAGAGAGAGAGCACAGGAGGGAGGGTCAGAGGGAGAAGCAGACTCTCCACTGAGAGGGAAAGCCTTTGCAGGACTCATACCTAGGGCTCTGGGATCATGACCTGAGATGAAGGCAGATGCTTTAGACTGTGCCACCCAGGTGCCCTAATAAACAGAACTTAATGGCAAATCTGAGAAATAATTTTTGTCTTTCAGAAGAACATTAAAATGTATTTTTTTAGAGAAATAATCTATACAATGATCTTTTGGCTCCTATCCTTTAAGTTTTCAGAGTCTCCTTAAAGTGGGGCTCCTTTTGTTCTTTCCACACGGAAGATACCTAACACATATGTTGGTTTGACTTGACTCAGAGTAAGTGGCGAGTACCAGCCAAGTAAGGTTGGTTGACCAGAGCTCTTACTCATTAGTATTTTCAGAAAAAAAGCTGAAGGTGAAGTGATGGGTGTGCTAACTAGATGGGGAAATCCTTTCACAATACATAAACGTGTCAAATCACCACGATGTACACTTGAAATATTTTACAGTTTTGTCAGTCATACCTCAGTCTAGCTGAAACTTAAAAACAAAACAAAAACAAAATGAAAACACTGAGCTAGTTTTTTATATCCTTTTAAAAATGGTTGATTAAAAAACATTATTGAATTATTTCAATGACTTCCCATAAAGTGTGTGTATGTTCCCGAGGAAGATGGGACCTCAGGGATGAGGGAGGTAGACAGAATTTGAGGAGAAAAGACATGGAAGTGTTGCAAAAAGATGTTGTGCTTGACTCTCTCTGTGTCTCTCTGTGTCTGGCCTGCAGTTTTCTTTTTCCTTCAGCAACAAAACCACCCCACTGAGGGGACGAGCACTGAGGAGATGCCCACTCCCTTTGCAGTCTCCTTGGGAGCCTGGTGGATAATCAGTTTCTCATGTGATCTGAGAGGATTCAACTTTCAAAGCCTAATTTATGGAGGCCTCTGTGACACTGATTGGATTACTCTCCTATAAATGTGTATAACATGAATGAATCATTTAGGGCCTTGATACCAAACAAAGCTTAGATATTTCAGACCATTTTCTTTCCTTCCTTCTCTAATTCATTACTTCAGAAAAATTAGTAGAGAAACTAATAAAGTGATTTCTCTAAGAACAGTAAGAGATCTGCATTATTTCCCCCTAGAAATTAAAATTCCAGGGGTGGGCATATAATGATTGGCAGGCTTCTTGATGGTTTTCTGCAAAGTTAAATCACAGAGATGTGAGTAGGAAGTTTGGGGTGGTGGAGGGCATGAAGAGTAAGCTTGAGGAGTGTATTTATTGACTTAAATCACATGAATATAATTCTTCTTGATGGGGTTTTGGAATATAGGTGAGGTTCAGTGGGGTGGAGTCGGGAGCCCATGACCAAGAAAGAATTCTTGAGATGTTTTTGGTCCAAAATGGTGGTTTATTAAGGCACAGGGCAGAAAGAGCTGCTGCCCCGGGTTGTGAAGGGTGGCTGGTTATGTACTATGGGGTTGGGGAAGTAAAGACAAAGGGAAGTTTCAAAAGGATTTTCATATGCTAAAGAGGACCTAGAAGATGGAGGCCTTGCCACCCTTAAGTTAAGGTTGTTTTTCCTTCTCGTAAGGCATTAACCTAAGATAGTTGGGAACTTCCTGGAGGCAGCAATGGGCTGAAAATGATAAGGACATTAAACTCTATCTATATTCCCTTCTGGAAGCTAGGCAATTGATAGAAATGCTCCGTTCTTGTCAATTGCTAAGACTTTTGTAGACTGAGGGAGACTCATGTCTTGCAGGATTGTAATCTCTATAAATCAACTCTTTATTTTTCCCTTAGGGCAGCCAGGGGTGCCTGAGCATTGTCATATATACCCCATGGCGGGGTGGGGGGTGGGGGGGTGGGGATGGTGGGGGGTGTGAGCTTCTGCCTGTCCTCAACTAGCCTTCTGCTCCCTCATCATTCTTGTGATTATTAGTGCCAGTATGTTTTTATTTAACTTGAAACTCATCAACAAAAAAAGAAACCAGATCATGCGTATAGTACAAAGTCTATTTTACTACTGAAATACAAACTGAAAAAAATGACCTTATCTTTATTTTTAATGATTTCTTGGTTTGTAATGAAGAAAGAAACACGATGCAATGATGAAATCTCACATTCTCTAAATAAACCTGCCAGTTGAAAAGTAAATCCATATGATATTATGATGTAAAAATAAAAAATACAATACTGTAGAAAATAAATAATAAGATATTATTTACTTATCTATATGTAAAGTTAACAAGCTTTAAAACATTCAACTTTTTCTTTTTCAAAGATTTATTTATTTATTTATTTATTTATTTATTTATGAGAGAGAAGGAGAGCAAGGAAGCTCATGAACATGAGTGGGGAGAGACACAGGGGGAAAAGGAGAGAGAGAATCCTCAAACAGACTCCCTACTGAGTGAGGCTTGATCATAGGACCCTGAGATCATGACCTGAACCGAAATCAAAAGCTGGCTGCTTAACTGACTGAGCCAGCATGTGCCCCCTAAAATATTCAACTTATAATCATACATTTGATTCCAAGAAATTTCATGCTCTTTTATCAAAAGGGCAAAAGGGCATAAAATATAAGTAGAATCCAGGATATAAGAATAGGTCTTGTTTTTGTATTAACTAGCATAATATCAAATAAGGGCAACGATATAAAATGTATTGCTTACATGCACCAGGAGTCTGAGGTGAGGTGCCAAGGAAATACTCTGAGTCATCCCAGCCAAACTTGTAAAGCAAAGGCCAGTATTCAGAGCTGGCATCAGAGGTTTACTACTTAAACCTATATTGGGGAGGTTTACTACTTAAACCTATATTCTTTCTGCTAAGCAGAAAGAAGCTGAACTCAGGAGCTGTCAGGGGCCGTTTCTCTTGCTGTGTGAAGGCAGCTAGTCTGCAGTGAAGGAGAATGAGGCTAATGAACACAGAGATACAGAAATCAGGAGCAGATATAACCCTGTGCTGTACAAGCCCATGGAATTAACACCTGCACCCCCAGTTCCACTGTTTTATCTGTTCCATCAATTCCATGAATCAATAATTGCTGTTCTTGTTTAAGCTGTTTAAGTTCCTTCCAATGGCAACCATACCACTATAAGTACCAATTCGTACACCCCACACTTAGGGCGTTGTGTGGCTCTGTAGTCTGATATTCCCCGCAAACACTAAAATGTTCTCCTAGCACAACCCTGATTGATTCATCTGATGCTTTTCCTGGTTAGATCTTGATAGAACGTAGAATCACTAAGTCATAGCAGATAGTGCTTACCTGAGTGGTAGAAAATAAAATTGCTGTCTTAAGGACTGAAATGGATACTGACTAGCTCCTTGTGAGTCTGGGGAGAGACAAACTCCTTCCCAAGGCAGAAGCAGGGTGCCCTGAAACTACTCATTGTTGGGGCTTTTGGCTGAATAAAGAGAGCACTGAGACTATGGCCAGTCTACTCAGGCAAGGTTGAGCAATGGGAAGCTAAATTGCTCTGCTGGAAAAGAGATGAAGGGAGTATTAAAAGGGACAAAAGTCAGAGTAAGACCACGTGGTTTAACAGTCTGTCTGTCTGTAACAGAGTCACTACCTACACGAATGTGCTGAAGCATAGACACAGCCACCTTATTCCCACACTCAAGGTTCTTGGTTTCTAAGGGACAAATCTGTGGTTAACAGAAACTTTGTGTCATATTCAGGGTTGGGAATTTAAAGTTCTTTCTGCTGGTTTTGACACTTTCATTATATTCATGGGTTAAACTTTTTTGGGGGAAGCTTATTCATTTTGGCTCAGGGCCTTCTTGGACATGTAATCTCCACTTTACAGATTATCTCTCCTTTTGGGATCCATCTTGTTACTTCCTAAAATTCTATCTCTGCTCATATTTATTCATTGTATTGAATGAAGGCTCTTACATTCAAATTAAAAGTCACACTCATTATTTAAATGTAGTAGTTCTAGGTTGAGATTTAGCAAAGTGAGGGTATGGGGACACATTTAAGCTTATGGGCTTTGAGTCCTGTATGGTCCCCTCAAGGAAATTTTTGACATATGGCCTGAATATAGGAATTTTGTTGAATGTACATTAATATTTTTAAGTTACTTTGAGATTTAAGATCCTTGAGGGTATAGACCACATTATCTCTAAATTATAGCAATAAACTACTATTATTTTAGAAATTATACATGAAATATATTCTAAAGACCACAGAGCAGACTACAAGAGTCTTGAGTACTGACAACAACTGAATCAAAGAAAGAATTAGAAGGATATTTTTTTCTCTGTAGTTTTAAAGTGTAGTCACTGATTTAGGAATAAGGTTAATATAGAGCAAATGATATCACACCGTTAATTAAATGATCTGTAACATTCTATATTTCCATTTCTTTCTTTACTGAAAAACAATTACTTTGGGTTGCAACCTATTAGTTTAGTTATTATTAGTAAACATTAGCTAATTTTGCTTCTATGGTATTACAGTGTCAGGTTTGTAACTTTCATGATTTTAAGGATCTTAAATTTCAAACTAAAGAAACATTGCATATTCCCGGGATGGTTCCTTATAACAATTAGTGATATTTACTTAATTTTGGCACATTAGATTAAGTTTTTGGCTGATGGCCAATATATTTTTTCCTATGATGAGTTATTCCTAAAAATAAATCTATGTTTAATTTAATCCTTCGATGCACTCTCATCCTGTGAATAATGTCATTTTAATGAATTTTACATTAGCTCCAAAAACCCTGAGCAACCTAGTACATTCCTATAAATTCCAAACTTTGGGAGTTTCAGTGCCAAGGTTTTAAATCCATTTAATAATAGTAAAAAAAAAAAGTTAGTGTAAGTGTTTTTGTGACGGTTTCTGAAATTTATGCAGTTTACAAATAGTTTACAGTTAAAATCACTGTTGATTTTAGGACAAGTCAATGTCTCTCTTTCTCTCTCTCTCTCTTTTTTAGAGATTTTATTTATTTATTTGAGAGAGAGAGAGTGAGTGAGCCTGCGTGCGCCAGTGAGCATGAAAGTGGGGAGGGTCAGAGGGAGAAGCAGACTCCTCGTGGAGCAGGGAGCCCCGATGCGGGACTTGATCCCAAGACTCCAGATTCATGACCTGAGCCAAAGGCAGTTGCTTAACCAACTGAGCCACCCAGGTTCCCTCTCTTTCTCTTTTTTTAATCAATAATTTTTCTGATTTTGTTTCATTCTCAGTGGACAAACATGGAGCAAATATTTTTAGCAGCTCTTAGAGATAGTCATTGTAGGGGGAGATCAACTTTACTGCAAAGAAACTTCCCAAGTGCAGGTTTCAGAGGAAGAAGAGGGCTCATTGCCATAATAAAGGAGGGGGAGTGTGCGGGAAGGGAAGGGGTACAGTGGTGCAGGGGCATAAGGGAGGGGCAGCAAATGGCTGGGAATGGAAAGCATGCACTTAGGAAGAGAGACAGTTCCATGAGGATTTCTTTTTAGTGGCATCCAAGGGATCCTGTGGAAGCAAACTTCCAACATTCCTACCCCAATTTTACCATAATCTAGGTGCAGTTGGATTTCTTACAGAAGCTGGTGAAGGAGCTGAAATCTGAGTTAGGGTACACAGAGGTCAAACAGAATTAAGCTTTGCAACAAGGGTAAATATATATATGTGTATATATATATATATATATATATATATATATACACATATATATATTTATATTTCTTTTTCTAAATTTTTATTTATTTTTTTATATATTTATATTTCTTTTAATGATACACACAAAAGTAAACATTTACAGTTAGATTTTAGTTAGTTAAAAAACCTGGCCTTAAGTGGTATCTTGTCTGCATAGATCACATTAACAGAAATGCAGTCCAGTCCTAAAAATTAATTAAAAGAGATTGAATTGATATTAAAAATGGTGGAGGGGAACTAATCTGCCACCTGTAGTAATACATCTTAAAATCCTCTCCTCCACTCTTTCCTCTACCAGTATCTTCCATAGCCTGTGGCTGCTTCTCCATATCCCTCACTCTCCAACCTCCAAATCTGTCTCCATTCCCATCTCAATCTCCACCCAAATCTTTTCTAAGCCCAATAAATAACAACAGATATTTGTTAAACATAAACAACCTCTGAAGCAGCTTGATGAATGAAGAGGATATACTGGTGGATAAGCCTGAAAAGTAGTCTTGTCCTCATGATCCTTTGCTATTCATTCTAGTGGGGGAAAGAGACAATAGAAAAGATGCATAAGTAAAATACATACAGTTATAAATAATAGATAGTAATAAATAATAAGAACCAAAACAGCAATAATGAGTCTACAATGTCTATTAGAAGGAGTGGTGGCCAGTAGAGTTCTTGCTGAGAAGGGGACTGACAAGAAAAAAAAAAAAAACAAGCCATGCAAATAAATGAGGAGAAAGCATTCTGGGTTGAGGGGACACCAAGTACAAAAAATCTGTGTGTAGAGTAATTCTGGCATGTCCAAGAATGGGAAAGGAAGCCTCTGTGGCTGATGGAGAGAGTAGAGAGGAAGGTTTGTAAGAAAAGGGCTCAGCACACACACAAAAAAAGGATCAGCGAATTCATGTGACTTTACATATAATAGTCTTTTTATTCTGCATGAGGTGGAGGTCATTGGGAATTTCTGAGTAAAGGAGTGACACTAACTGATGTTTTAACAGACTGTGAGCTGAGAAAAGAAGAACTAGAGTGAAGGGAGGCATAGGTAGACACAAGCAACTCAATCAGAAGACCTCTACAATAATTCATGAAATAATGGTATTTTGGATGAGGTTGATGATAAAGGGTCATATGAAGGGGCAGGATCTTGAATATATTTTGAAGGCAGCATCAATGGGATTATTTTTGATGGACAACTTGGGAGTTGAGAGAGAGATAATGGAGTTGTTATTGTTTATGATAACAAGGACTGAGGATGAGTTGGTCTGGGGAAAAATAACAAGAACTTGGTTTGGGATATAATTAAGATTGAGATGCCTACTGTATACTCAGATGGATAGGTCAGGTTGGCAGCTGGATACATAGGTTTGAGTCTAGATTTTGAAGAGAAGTCTGAGCAGGGGATATGGATTTGGGAGAACAGAGGTGCTACTTCATCCTGTGGAACTGGGTGAAATCCCTAGGGGAGTGAATACAGATAGCACAAGGAAGAGTTACAAAGACTAACCTTTGGACACTGCCACCTTTAGACATGGGATGAATAAAAGGAATACAGAAGAGACAGGAAAGGAAAGCCAGAGATATAGGGAGAAAACAGGGGCAGGCACTGATCTGGAGGCCAAGGGAGGAAAGCATTTCCAGAGTGAGGATATGATCAGATAGGTTAATGCTTCTGATAGGTCAGTTCTGATGAGAACTGAAGAATGATCATTGGATTTAGTGATATGGAGATCAACAGTGGCCTTGAGAAGAGCAGTTTCAGTGGAGTAAGGGAGACAAATCAGGATTGAAGAGTGTTCAACAGAGAGGGAAAAATGAGAGAGAAAGTGAGTTATAGTGAGTTTTTTTTTTTTTTTTTTTTTTTTTGAGGCATTCTTCTTGCTAAAAAGGAAGAGAATGGGAAACAACAGTTGGGAAGGAAAGTGAGGGAGGTCAAAAGAGAGCTTTTATTTTATTTATCTACATTTCAATTATCTATCTATTCATTCATTCATTTATTCATCCATCCATCCATCCATCCATCCATCCATCCATTCATTCATATTTAATCCTGGGAGAAATATTTATAGACCAACAGATTAATCCATTAAAGGGGGGTGGAAAATGATGATTCTGGAGAGGGAGAATGGTTACAACAATGAATGACCTTGTGGGAGCGAGAAAGGAGGCGCATCTAACACACAGGAGCAAGGTTTGTCTTGGCTGGGAGCACTGGAATGACAAGTTCAGGAGTCTGGACCGTGCTTTAGCTCCTTCTACTTTTCATTTTTCTCCTTCTCTCTAATGGCTCCATAATCTAAATATAAATTATCCCTTACAAGCTGAAAAACAAAGAATCTTACCCGAAAGGATCCAGTGGGGAAGAATGGTGAAAAGGCCATGGAAATCTGTAAAGATGGGTGGTCAAACATAGAGCAGTAGCAGTGTTGGCATATATCACATTTAATATTTTTTTAAAATTTCTTAAAAATCATTTATATTTGTAAGCTGCAGTAATTAATAATTACATTTCAATAAAACAATTTTTTTCTCTGTCTGCTGTATGGGCAATGAGTTGAAAATTGAGAAAAATCTATATAATCACTAATTGTTTATATAATGCAATGCCCATCAACAACTTCACTCTTTTTCCACGGCTGAATTGACTGACTGTTTTCTTCCACTGGAAGGACACAATATGGATTTGAAGGCTTGTACAGGACCCCAGAGAATCAGATACTGTATCAAGGGACCTTATTGTTCTACATTAAACATTTCCTTTTGTTTGAAGTTTTCTCAGAAGGCCATTACTAAGTGGAGGAAGGGGAGGAGAACTTTGAATTCTTTTGGAAAAGTTAAAGATAGATCAGGAAGCTGCCGAATGTGGAGATCCTTCAAATATGTCGACTCATCTGAAGAATAGTGAACAAACAAAGGCAGATAACTTTGATCACCATTACCAGCTAAACATTCCGGATTGAGATAATTACCTGTCATCTGTGACAATGGTTGAGGATTTGATCTGGAATATCTAATCACAAAATGAAGACAGCTTCACAGATTAAGCTAATGAACTTGTATTTAACTTAAGAGACTGTTATTTTAAAATTACATATTCATATACATAATTATGTACATGTTATTTTGTATAAAAATATATTATCTCAGAGATAGTATCTCTAGGTATATCTAATGTATATTATTAGAGATAATATCTCTAGATATGATATATATAACATAAAATATATGTGTATATATATTTAACATATGTGTATAAAATAGATGTTTTAACAATATATATTCATACATATATAATTATACAGATGTATATATTACATGTATTATCTCTAGAAATATCTCTAGACATAATATATATATACTTTTAAGTTTTATGTGTGTATAAAATACATATTTAACACAAATTTTATGGTAAAAAGATTTCCTACACAATAACTTCGTTTCTGGGACAGAATCCTTGTACTAGAGGCAATAGAGAAGATTTTTGCTCCCCTGAACTGGAAGAATGTTTCACGGTCTTCTACTTGCATACACCTCCATAAGGATCTGTTTCTGCGTTTGAAACCACAATTTTTTTTAAAGATTCATTTATTTAATTGCCAGAGAGAAAGAGAGAGAGCATGAACAAGGGGAGAGGCAGGCAGAGGGAGAAGCAGGTTCCCTGCTGAGCAAGGAGCCTGATGCTGGACTCAGTCCCAGGACCCCGTGATCATGACCTGAGCCAAAGGCAGATGCTTAACTGACTAAGCCACCCAGGCATCCCAAGTGTTTTGTCTTCTTTTTTTTTTTTCACATTTGTATATTTTAATCAAATAAAAATCACCATAGTGATGGTAGAAAGTATTTTTAGGAAAAGAAAATTGAACAGCAGAAATAAAGTAATCAGGTTGAAAGATACCTAACTGAGTCAGAAGTCAGGTTAAATTTTCTTTTGCAGGTGTATGTTGGTTGTTTGATCTCAGGTAAAAGTTGCTGAATAGGTGTTTGTGCTGGTCCCTATGATGGGCACTGGGAGTACAAAGGTGAAAAAGACACAATCTCTTCTCTGGAATATATTACTTAGTTTTTTTTTTTTTAATTAATTAACTTATTTTTTAATTTATTTCCAGCATAACAGTATTCATTGTTTTTGCACCACACCCAGTGCTCCATGCAATCCGTGTCCTCTCCAATACCCACCACCTGGTTCCCCCAACCTCCCACCCCCCACCCCTTCAAAACCCTCAGATTGTTTTTCAGAGTCCATAGTCTCTCATGGTTCACCTCCCCTTCCAATTTCGCCCAACTCCCTTCTCCTCTCTAACTCCCCTTGTCCTCCATGCTATTTGTTATGCTCCACAAATAAGTGAAACCACATGATAATTGACTCTCTCTGCTTGACTTATTTCACTCAGCATAATCTCTTCCAGTCCCATCCATGTTGCTACAAAAGTTGGGTATTCATCCTTTCTGATGGAAGCATAATACTCCATAGTGTATATAGACCACATTTTCCTTATCCATTCATCCGTTGAAGGACATCTTGGTTCTTTCCACAGTTTGGCGACCGTGGCCATGGCTGCTATAAACATTGGGGTACAGATGGCCCTTCTTTTCATTACATCTGTGTCTTTGGGGTAAATACCCAGTAGTGCAATTGCAGGGTCATAGGGAAGCTCTATTTTTAATTTCTTGAGGAATCTCCACACTGTTCTCCAAAGTGGCTGCACTAACTTGCATTCCCACCAACAGTGTAAGAGGGTTCCCCTTTCTCCACATCCCCTCCAACACATGTTGTTTCCTGTCTTGCTAATTTTGGCCATTCTAACTGGTATAAGGTGATATCTCAAGGTGGTTTTAATTTGAATCTCCCTGATGGCTAGTGATGATGAACATTTTTTCATGTGTCTGGTAGCCATGTTTTGTCTTTTTGATTGAAGGAGGTTTTCAAGTGGATAAACTCCAGGACTAGAAATGCCTGAATCCATCCCTGCCTTTGATTATTTTACGTGTGCTGTTCAGAATGCATAATGCTAGTGTAGTCTGATATAATATAAAACCCTAGACTCATTTTATAGTCCTCCTGCCCCAGCTCGGTTCCAATTCAGATTTGAAAGTTTCAGGGTGTTTGGTGTGTGGGCGCAGGTACTATAGGCTTCTCTTATCTTTGCTTCCCTCCTGCTCTGGTTAGCTTCTGCTCTTGACCTCTCTAGGACTGGCCTCAGGGGGAATAAGCACAAGTGGCTGGTGCAGCAGCGATGTGGAATGGGTGTCTGTTGGCATAGCGAATCATCCCAAACTTATCCCTTTACTCTTACACAGTGAGAGCCTTTGTGTATTTCTTGGCAGTATTTTCTGCTGATGTTTCTCTGCGTCTCAACTGATGAAGACAGTGTCTTCTGTGGGCTGGTCAACTGTGACTCCTCCTCCACCCTTAGGTTTGTTCTAGTACCCACTTCTGTTTTGGCCTCCCTCTGCCTTTTCAGATAGAACCCTTCAAGGGATGTCTTTTTAAGGGCATCCAGTGGCAAGGTCTATGTTTGGATTTTGAGAAACTTCTCTGGCCGTGGATATGCAGCTTGACCTAATACACTCCCTTCTCTTTTTCTGTAGGCCCTGAATTTCTCAAGTCACTTTCTTTTGGCTTGAGATTAAGGGGAAACATCACCTCTGCTTCCCCATGGGTGTGTGTGGGCCAACATAGCTCACTGATAACTCGCTCTGAAGAGATCTTCTCAGTCCTTCAATCTTTTTAGACTGAGGTCAGCAACCAGCTCACACCAGCAGGACCAGTGTGGGACTGCTGTCGCCTCTCCTCCACTCCACTTAAAAAATCCTGAAGGAGTGCTTTAGCATCTGTCTTCGAAAGTAGGTGTACTTAAAGCTTATTGTTTTGTGCTTTACCTTAGCAAGATTAAGCTGAAGCAGGAAGAATGGCCTGTGATAACCTGTCACACTCCCAAATTGGAAAACACAGGGATATGGAGATGAAACAAGTCTGAAAGGACATTTTGGCATACGGCACCAGTGGTACAAAAATGGCAGGATACTCCCATCATGTGAGAAGGTGGCCACCCAGTTCTGGAGGGCAGGGTGCTCAGAATAAAACCTTTCCATTTCTGACCTGGCCAACCAGGCACATCTTTATTTAAAGCGGTCTGTAATTTCCTTTTCTAATCTAGGTTTTGACTTCTAGGTATTACCCTTAAAGACAGAAAGAGTAGCTGTAAGGAAATGTCAAGTCTAAGAACCAATGGATACTTCTTCATGTTGTAAATGGGCCGATAAGAAAAAATCTATCTTGGTTTCCCATGATTTAATAATCCAGTGATTTCCTTGGTCATGGGGATTGGAATCCATAGCATATTCTCCCGGCCTCTACAATGGGTTAGAAAAATTTACCATCCAAACACCCAGCGGTTAACTTCTAGCCTGAACTGGTCCTCATAAAGAAGTAAGATTTTATGGAGATAAGAATTTCCATTCATGTCGTAGCTGGAATGGAAATAGAAGCTTATTAGTTTAAAAGATTGTACTGAGTTACTGGGATAAAATTATTAAAATGTTAAACACTTTTGATCGTTGGTTATCTGTATGATATTGGGGCGTTTGTGAATTATCTCAGATTTCACACACTCGCTCCTCCCCCCTCCCCCTATTCAGTAGGCCAACAAAGAACTCAGACTTGTAGATACTGATGTGCACTCTTACGTTGAACTCATCGGCAATAAAACCTACATTGAAAGTAATATTGAAATTTTTTTTACTGTGGCCTCCTTCATAGTCACTTCCGGGGTATCAGATAAGCCAGTAAGACTTCTCGCGATAGGCGTGCTAAGCTTTCAGCGGGTGGGATGGAAGAGTGGGGAACACTCTCGCGAGACCTGAAGATAACACAGCCCCAGCAACCACAGGGAGCAGAGGGGGACCGGAAGTCCTTCATCTTGAGATCAGGCCCTGTGCTGATAGGGCGCCGACTTTCACTGTGGGAAACCGTTTTTTCCGGGAAACAGGAAGCCGGCCCCCTGGCTGGAGGTCCCGTCTCCTTGGCCTTTCCTGCTCTTCCAGTTTATCTGTCATTTGTGCTTGCCTTTGCTCCCTTTCCTGGTTGCATCCTTATAGTAGAAAAGAATACTCTTAGTGTCTCCGCCACTACCTCTGCTGAACCTGTTGGATACCTCCTTCCCGGAGCTGGGGTTCCTGCCTTACGCCCCTATGTAGCTGGGAAGTGGGGCCTGGGGATGTCTGGACTCCTGGGACATTGAAGGAAGGGCAGAGAGGGCACAGAATCCACCTTCTGCGTCTGCTACCAGACGCGGCTTCCCCCTCCGCCATGCACCCAGCGGCCTTCCTGCTTTGCACGCTTGTGGCCACTTTGCTGTGGGGAGCGGCCCTCGTCCGGGGGCTCGTTCGAGCGATTTCTGACCACAATAACAGCATGGACTTTGCAGACCTTCCAGCTCTCTTTGGATCTGCCTTGAGCCATGAGGGACTTCAGGGGTTCCTTGTGGAGGCTCAGCCGGCCAACGCCTGCAGCCCGGTTGCCTCGCCACCCCCAGCTGCGGTCAACGGGTCCGTCTTTATTGCACTTCTTCGGAGATTCGACTGCAACTTTGATCTCAAGGTCCTAAACGTTCAGAAGGCTGGGTACGGTGCCGCTGTGGTACACAATGTAAATTCCAACGAACTTCTGAATATGGTGTGGAACAGTGAGGAAATCCAGCAGCAGATCTGGATCCCGTCTGTGTTTGTTGGGGAAAGGAGTTCCAAGTACCTGCGTGCTCTCTTCGTCTATGAGAAGGGAGCTCAAGTGCTCCTGGTCCCAGACAGTAACTTCCTCCTGGGCTATTGCCTCATCCCTTTCACAGGGTTTATGGGACTGCTGATTTTGGCCATGGGAGCAGGGCTGATAGTTCGCTTTATCCAGCACCAGAAACAGCTCCAGCAGAATCGGCTGACCAAAGAGCAACTGAAGCAGATTCCTACACATGACTATCAGAAGGGAGACCAGTACGACGTCTGTGCCATCTGCCTGGACGAATATGAGGATGGAGACAAGCTGAGGGTACTTCCCTGTGCTCATGCTTATCACAGCCGCTGTGTGGACCCCTGGCTCACTCAGACCCGGAAGACCTGCCCCATCTGCAAGCAGCCTGTTCACAGGGGTCCCGGAGAAGGGGAGCAGGAGGAAGCAACTCAGGGGCAAGAGGGTGATGAAGGAGGGGAGCCAAGGGACCACCCTGCCACAGAACGGACCCCCCTTCTGGGCTCCAGCCTCACACTTCCCACATCCTTTGGCTCCCTAGCCCCAGCCCCCCTTGTTTTTCCTGGGTCTTCAATAGCTCCATCACCATCTCCATCCTCTTCTTCCTCTTCTGCTGTGGTCCAGATCTGATACCCTTCTCCAGCTCCCCTCTCCTCTTGAGACCTAATTGCACAGTCCCTCTTCCTCCTTTCTGTCTTCCCCTTTGAGGGATAGGGGACATTTCCACCCCAGGTTTCTTTCTCCCTTACCCAGCCCTATCCTTTTGAGGGGGACGGGTGTAGAAAGGGATGGGGTCCTCACTCACTGGGTTAATAAAATTGTATTTTCTGGAATTAAAAAGAAAGTATTCAGAAAGCTGTCAAAAACAATTTGAAAGAACGTACTTTTATAGTTTGTGTCAAGGATAAAAAAATGAGAGACATTATTTTAAATCACTCAGAGTGTCTTAAATTTACTTTGGGATATTAACATTTCATATTTGGCCTCAGTGCAATTTCTCCTATCTGTAAAAATTTCAGTGAATTTCTTTCAACCATTTTTGAGAGGGGTGAATATAAATTGAGTAATCTACACTTATCTAAATGTTTGTCATCTCTTAATGCCTAAAGAGTGCAAAACTTTTGAAATGTCTATGTGGTCATGACAAAAAATAACTAAGTTGTAGGTCACCTGTCCTCTGCTCTTCTTCTGTGTTAAGTGGTTATGTAAATATAACAGATTTAATTGGTTTATAGCATGTGGTCATTTAGAGTTCAAATATGGCTAATTGGGGTAGAATTTTAAGAGAATGCTTTTTAGCTTTGTCTTTTCACATCTTGGAACTAAAAACCTCTTTAAATGAAGGAACCATGCTACCTGAAATGCTTTTCACCTGAGAGTGGTGATTGTTCAGCCATATTTTCTCTCTGGAGCTGCCTATGTGGTAATTGTATAAGATGGGAATTTGCTAATAAGGGATCATTAACTATACCCTTCCTTTTTAGAAATTAAGGTCATTTTTGCCTCTTAATGATTATTAATGTTAGCTAAGCAAGTTCTTATTTGTATGCCCAATTTCAGCTCACCTCAATCTTCCCAACACTGCATTGGTAAAGCAAATGAATAATACTCTCAGCATAACTCTGTTATTTGGATTAGAGTTTTCTCTTTCATGAAAGCCTTGAAATAACTCTTACAACACACTGAAAGACTTTTATATTGGGAGACAAAATCAAGAGTTAGAAGAAGATGTAGTATTTAAGCTAATATAGAGTTTTATTTCTATAAAGATGCATTTAAGGGGCGCCTGGGTGGCTCAGTGGATTAAGCCACTGCCTTCGGCTCAGGTCATGATCTCAGGGTCCTGGGATCGAGCCCCACATCGGGCTCTCTGCTCAGCGGGGAGCCTGCTTTCTCCTCTCTCTCTGCCTGCCTCTCTGCCTACTTGTGATCTCTCTCTCTGTCAAAATAAAAAATAAATAAAACCTTTAAAAAAAAAGATGCATTTAAAATCATAGTTTTAGAACTGAGATGGTTCTATTAAATCAGTTGTAAATTCTATTGCGATTGATTATTTGTTCTATTCATTAATGTTATGCTCCAGGTTTTTACTTCAATATTTTTCACAATACGCATCCTTTTGGCATGAGAGTGTATTAAAATGTATGCATTGAGGAGCATTATGCAGTATGGAGGGCCACAGAACCATGGGATCCTCAAGGAACAGATCCTGAGGTGAAGTTTTTTGTTTACTAGTTGATCAAGGAATTAAGGAAGCAGAACTGGGCAGAGGGAGAAGACTGGTTCACCGGAGAGCACTATAACTGGGATGGCCCTCTAGAGGTGTCCCAAATCACAGCAGGAGGGCAGGTCCTCATGCTCTTGAAGTGCCCAGTCATTTCTTACAGGCTGACACAGATGGAGAGGAGTGATCTTGGGCTTGGTAGCTTTGTTCAGACAAGGAGAGTTTCTGGAGAGAAACTCACCTGAGAACCTTTGGTTTTGAAAACCCTCAGGAGCTAGAGGAATGAGCGCCTCAGTCTTGACGGGGTCGGGGTGGAAATCTGGGCAGTTTCTATAAAGATTTACTAAGGGTGGGTGGATCCAAAGAATAACCAGTGTGAGAAACTTCAGTAGCTTACTTTGTGCAGGGGTCCTTTCTGTTACAATACAATACTCTGAGGTGAGTACCGGATGGGAGCATCATAAGGAAAGTGCCTAATTAATATTTGTATGAGTTTCCTCTAATGGGGAGCGATATGGAGAGAGTGGCTTTTGTTAAGCTGAGTTGCTGATGAGATAAAAAT
Organism: Lutra lutra; assembly: GCF_902655055.1. Lineage (NCBI taxonomy): Eukaryota > Metazoa > Chordata > Mammalia > Carnivora > Mustelidae > Lutra > Lutra lutra. Next base: position 14,225,588 of record NC_062282.1, read on the forward strand.
AAGTGAAGTCTGGAAAGTGTGCAGCAGTATTTCCCCCGCTTCTGGGCCAGCAATGGGCGACTGTTGAGAGTTGCATGTACTCACTATGTGTCTACTGAACATCCACCAAAGGCTTGATGACATTCCAGGAGCTGCAAGGACTTGTGACCCAGAGCAGGAAGATCTCATTCCCAATTCTCTGGTATTCAGGAGAAAACAAATAAGTAAACAGTCATTACATAGCATAATGCCTGTGACAACTCATAAGAGAGGACGTGGATGACCCAGGAAGAATTTTCCACTGGTGTGTTGGAGTGGCTCATACTGGCTCATTAGAGCCAGTTGTTAATTTCTCGGAAGCCTTGTCACATTGTTGCTAAATGCAGGTGTTATTAAAAATTAAGTTATATAAACTTACCATTAAATAAATTGTATTAAAAACAAAGTTAATACAGACTCAAAACTCATCAATTCTTGACTATTTTGCTCTTATTTATGCTCTAGAGATTCTTCATGTCTGTTAGCTCTGTCTTGATGTAGTTCTCATAAAGTTTGTGCTGCTGTGCATATCTCCTGCTCTCTGTGTCAGTGACATCACACTGGTGCCTGAAATTGGTCATGACAGCAGTATTTATAGCACAGAAATTGGGAAATGCTCCCCCCTCATCTCACTTCATCAGGATTAGCTTTATTGTTTTGTTGATTATTTAGATGTAAGGAAGTAATAGAGAAAATGTTAATAATGCAGATGAAAACTTAAATATATGATGTCGTGTCTCCAGCCATTACATGACAAATAACACCAAAAAATTGATGAAATATCGTTCCAGGGTTTTAAAACTAGTCTCTGACAAATAAATCCTCATGTCATTGATGAACGAGTGAAGTTGTCCATACATCCACAGTTTTCCCCCTTTTGTTTTACTCATTAGAATAAATAGAAATATCAACTAATATTTATATCAGAACTATATTAGTTTGTCAGTAGCATGAACAACTACTGAACTGGGAAGTAATCAAACATTTATTCATAGTCTAATTTTGTGAAATCATGGTTGAATTGTAATCATACTTTAGCTACAAATGCCAAGAGTTCAGCAAAAACCAGGCTAAGTATTCTGGGAGGATAAATTAGCTATGTCATATTTACAATAAAGACTATTATGTATCTTACTATTTTCCTACACTGTGTACTAACACCCGTTTGCATCGGTAGAGATTATAATAGAATTATGTACATAGATGCATTTTTCATACAAGAGCAGTTTGTTAAACCTTTTCCAGCAAGCCACTGGATAAAGCAGAGCCAGTACAGAAATTGGCATAGTTACTGTGGGAGCACATGTAAGAGGATGTAAGTCAATCAGAAAGGATGGCATGAGGGGAGAAAGGAGAGGAAAAGGAAGATTTAGCTGAGATGGCTAGCCGAATTCAGATTCCTCCCCTTTCTCTCAGACTGTGCTCTGCTTTGTAGCAGATCATGATGAAGATAAAATTCACAGGCTCTCTTTTCATTCTGTGATTAGCACTGCTGATCACAAATGCACTGGCTGTTGTTTGGACTGGAAGGTACTCAAGTGCAGCACTTCTTATAGTCCTTCCTGTTTTTGCTACAACCACATTTTTATGACAACCTAATAAGCACTGTTGAAATCACCTGCTTTCCCTCGTGAGACGCTTCTAGACAGTCTGGTTCTGTGTGGGTTCTCTGTTCAGTGCTCACTGTTCTTTGAGTTATTCTGGGAAACCTAAGCCTCTCCCACATCACTGGAAAGCACCATCTATACATCACCCAAAATGGCAGGGCTACTTCCTCTAACTCCTGTCTTCCTTATTGAAAGTGATAGGGTTCATTACCTTCAAGAGACTGTGAGGGAGTATTGTACTCAGCACACCACAGGAGAGCATTTCCTTAGGTGAGATTCTGCTCTCAACCCTTCCAGATCATTTTTCCTACGTCCCAGTTCTCAAGTCTTCCTCCTCCACATTTATTTTGCTCTTTTCCTCACATAGATAATAAGCTTTAGTTAGGGGCACCTGGGTGGCTCAGTGGGTTAAAGCCTTTGCCTTCGGCTCAGGTCATGATCCCAGGGTCCTGGGATCGAGCCCCACATCAGGCTCTCTGCTCAGCGGGGAGCCTGCTTCCTCCTCTCTCTCTGCCTGCCTCTCTGCCTACTTGTGGTCTTTTTTGAGATCTGAAAAAAAAAAAAAAAAAAGCTTTAGTTAATTTTTATAGAATTCATAAGATTGAATACTTGAGAAATAAGAAATATCTTTGAGTTTAAAGTTAAAAATTCATGTTTTTTTCCCAGTCAAAACCATTTTTACTATTCTCTAAGACTTTAAAAAAGTAATTAGTAAAATTGTTTTTTAAAGACAAATGTAGAATTCTTGTGGTTTATTTTTTTCTTTAAAAAGACTGTATTTTTCTTTATTAAGTTCATCATATAGCACATACCTAGGCTGTAAGTTTCTTAGAGAAAGAAACAATGAATTTTATCTAATTATCATGAGCTACAAGCTCCATCACTATCCTATACCTAAAGTGAAAATATAAATATTTTTATTTTTTTCTTCTTTTTTAAATACATAAATATTTTTAAATTACTTCTTTAAAACTTGATTATATAAATGAGGTCATAAACGTTTTTTATAATTAATATGTCTTCTATCCAAGCAATGTGCAGTGGAATGTTTTTAAATATGCATTAAAGTTTTCAAAGATGCAACAACCAGCTGTGTTGTCTCTGATTTTCTCAATAGTCACCCTAACTCCATTTATTAAAAAAAAATCTATTCATCCATCCATCCATCCATCCATCCATCCGTCCGTCCATCCATCCATCCGTTCAACCAGCTGATAAGCCAGTCATTCATTCTGTAAATACTAGCCTGTGTTCTAGTTATATAACAGTGTGCAAAAAAAGAAAGACCCTGCTCTCTTGGGAAGAAGAGAATATGAAGTCTGTCAAATAAAATGGGATAGAAAAAATATGTCTCTGGTATTTCTCAGAGTAGAGGCCTTTAGGTGGGGAAGAAGGATCTAGAAAAGCATGGGGGAGGAAATGAACACTATGTTGAGATTTCAAAGGTGTAAAAGGGCTGGGCCCAGGAGTGTGGAGGGCAGTAGTGTTCAGGCAGACTGCAGCACAACAGCTGCAAAGCTACGGGGAAGAGAATGTGACATGTTCTAGGAGCAAAACAAATTGCAGTATTCCCAGGGCTTGGATTATGAAGCAGGGAGGACGTTTTGATGAGGCTGCCGGTGTGAGAAGAGGCTAGAATGTGAGAGGCTCAATTAACTGGTTAGAGGGTTTGGCATTCTCATCATGAATGAAGTGTAGAGAATGGGTTACTGTGCAAGGGGGCACAGGACTAGGGCTTGGGAGGCCAGTTAGAAGGTGGTACAGTAATCCACGCAAGAGAGGATGGTCACCTGACCTTAGGTGGTGGCTCAGGGATTTGGGAAAAAAAAATGGTGTCATTCAGATAAACTCTTTGTTACATGGGTCTGGGAGAACAAGAAAAGATCCAAAACAGAAAGTCTTTGCAGTCAGAAGACACAGGTAAAAATCTGTTCCTATTCAGGTCTGTTGTATCATCTTTGTAAAACTAGTAATTTTTGATAATTTATTTTTGAGAACTATAGTTTAGTTTTTCCTTTTAGCAAAATTGATTAGCCTCTGTTATGATTGAGGGAGCATGGGGTGCCCAGGTGGTTCAGTCAGTTAACCATCTGCCTGTGGCTCAGGTCATGATCCCAGGACCCTGGGATGGAGCCCCGTATCGGGCTCCCTGCTCAGCCGGGAATCTGTTTTTCCCCCTCCCTCTGCCTGCTGCTCTGCCTACTTGTGCTCTCTCTCTCTATCTCCCTGTCAAATAAATAAATTAAATCTTTAAAAAAAATTGAGGAGGCTGGAAAAAAAAAAAAGGAAATGTAAATATAGGTGATACCTTTCTGGTAATCTGTAAATTTGCTGTTTCCCTTGGGAACAAAATCAAAACAAGATGCCAGACTGTGCTTAATATATGTGCCTTCCTGAGTCCGTGAATATAATGCTGTTGGACAGGCTGCAGGCAGAGCCAGGGTCTTTTGTGCTCCCCTTTGAAGTAGCTGAGGACCAAAAAGCTGAGCGGGCATTTCAGGTTTGTATCTCCTGCCTACTTGATTAAAAAAGGCATTAAGTCATTTGGAACACTAATTTTGGAAGAAGACAAATACAGTAAATAGTAACTGTTGCATAAAGACATAACACCGTTGGTTTATAAAAGCCCATTCGAAGTTTTAAAGATCATAGATAGGTTTCTGTATGATTTCTTTCTGTACCACATAGATATGATGCTTAAAGGATCTTCCTTAGTTACGTGTGACCTTTAGTCAATACTTGACCATAATTAGTGATTATTTGTGGCTGATTTGCTCCTTTAGTCACTGTAGGCTATTGTTTTTGTGAATTCCAAATTGCTTGTATTTAAAATATAATGTTATTTACTTAAAAATAAAGACGAACTTTGACAGTCTGAGGTTTCTTATAGTGGCCTGAATAGTCAAAGAGATGGTTTACTTTGCCTGGAAAAGGAAATGTGACCCTAGGATTACACCCTTGAGAGATGATACTTCAATTCAAATTGGAATTCACAGAGTAATTGCAGCCTGTGGTAATGCATCTTCAACATCTTAAAATAGCTATTAGATGGGTAGAGCTTTCCCCTAGAGGAACGGCAGTGTTCACTAGGGGATGTCTTTTGTCTCTTTCAAACCACCAGAGTTGCCTCTGAACAATGCACAAAGAAACACAATATTGGACATTTTTTGGAGTGATCTGAAAATTAACTGAGAACAAATATATGCTCATGTCTTTTGGATCATGTTACAGATTAAAAAAACAGATAAAAAGATAAAATAAAATCAGCAATGGCTCCCATCTGAGTTAATTTTTTGTGCCTCCAGTAAGTGGGCATAAAATGTGGACTTCTTAGAGCTATTCCTTAATGTACAAGCAAGTATCTGAACAACATTTTCATTGAATGGGTCATTAAACCCATTTTATCTGTATTCTTTACAGAAAAAGATGTAAACAATAAAAAGTGTCATTTTTTTTTCCTGCCCTTATAGGCAAATACTGACTGACAGCAAACAGTGAGGTTTTCTTTATTTCTGATTGCACACATCGAGCCACTAGTTTTCTTAAATATTCAGTGAACCTGACTATTTTTTTTTCTTGGTTAGAATTTGGACAGGGAATAACAAGATCTGAAGAACAATAATAATATAAAAAAGCCTTGAAGAGTCCTCCACATAGAGGGTTGTAAAGCACAATTAATGGTGCAGATGGACTGGAACATGGCAGGTAGGAGACCGAACAATGCCTACAAGATAAGAGGTGGCAGAAGGTCGATACAGTTTCTGTTCTCTATCCCAAACTGAGGAATGATAATGGCAAATGCCCCCAGGGAATCCCGTTGGAAGGGGAGGAACTGGGCTGAGATGAGAAAGCATGGCTGTCAGAATGGTTATAAAAATACTAAGACCAGAAGAAAAGATAAAAGCCAAATCAGGAAAGCAAGGAAAAAGGCGAGACTCCAGAAAGGAGGGATTTCGTCAAACTGGACAAGCAGGGGAGTGAATGAGAGACAGGGGGATGCAGGAGATTGGGACAACATGAGGAGGTCTGCTACAGGGGGAGCCAATCGGTTCAGGAGTTCAATCTGCAAAGGCAGAGAGGCAGAAATCTTTGAAGACAGTGGTCCTGCTTAAAGGAACCGAATGGGTTTAACAAAGAACAGGCAGGGGCTTGACAGCAAGAATACAGAGTCAGGGGTTTCTGCTGCCCAGAGTCAAGGAGTGTTGAACCAACCGAGGTGCAAGCCAGTCCATTTCAATGGACAGCACAGGTCTAGAAGGTGAGCAGCAGGGCAGGCTCCTCAAACATGGAACAAAGAGCACTGGTTTTATGGTGGGTTCAATGCACAGGTTATAAAGAGATATTGGAGATCAGGGCTGATTTCTTTTCCTCAGGAATCTGAAAATCTGGTAGGGAGGCCACCAGTAGTCATTCCCCTTCCACCTGCAGAATATGTATATATATAACAATTTTATTGCTTTTGTTTTGTGACGTGTGGCCTTTGGGCCTCCGCCAGCCTGGCCTGGAAGTTCCATGTGGCCAGGCTTGTAATAGCTCTGAGCAAAGCCATTGTCGAGTGGCTAGGAAAGAGTCTAAGACATTTTCTTGGTATTCATCCTAATTCATTTTCTAGGCATGTAGTCATTGGATGCTGAGCAGCATGGCTGTCCTGGAGGCCCCATCCTTAGCCACACCAAGATGAAATTGCAGAAAAAGTCTTCGGCATTTAGCAACTATTTTCTCTTCTGCTAATCAGGAATGTCTCTTACTTTTCTATGATGGACCCAGTGGGTTTATTTTTAGTACTCAAGTACTTGAATGTGCTCTCTAGATCTTTTCAATGCACAGTATTGGATACATAAGGCAGAGTCTACAGTAAAGGTCAGGAAACTGCATGCCTTGAGCTAAATCAGGCCAATGACCATTTTTACAAATAAAGTTTTATTGGAACATGACCACACTCATTCATTTATATATCGTCTCCAGCCATTTTCCTGTCGTAACAGCAAAGTTGAATAGTTATATCTGTCCCACAAAACCAGAGCTTTTTATTATGTGGTCTTTTAAGAAAAAGTTTGCTGATGCCTCATCCATAGGCAGCAAATTGCCCAGTGGTTAAGAATGCCTAGGTTTGAATTCCACTTTTTTCATTTCCTAGCTTTTTGGCCTTGGGCGATTTAACTTTGCTCTCCGGTTTCTTTATTTGTAATATGGGGATAATAATGGCTCCTACTTCATAAGCTTGATATGAGGATTGGATTAAATGAATTATGAAAAGCACTTATAGAGATGCCTACAATGTTGTTGGTTCTCAATAAATATTACCTGTTGTTTTCTTTAACTATCACCATGAATTATTTCATTTAGAAAATTGTACTGGCTATTGACAAAGGGCTAGTTAGTTAGTCTAGGCATTGGGAATGAATTAAGGTCCATTCTTCCCTGTGAAAGATTTGTAATACAGTGGGAAGATAGACATATAAATTACTGATTATAATATCATGTGATAAATAGTCCAATGAGAATGCAGGCCTGAAAGAAGGTCGTTTGAGGGATGAGATTTGGCCTGCATCTTGAAGTATGAGTGGACTTTTGTAAGGGAGACCCCGTGTAAAATGGCATATGGGAAAAAGGAAGAGACTGTGTAATGTTAGTGCAGTGGCAAGATGGAAGGTTAGGTACAGAAACATAAGAAGGTTTTAGGTCCATGTGGAAAAGTGGCAGAAGAGCAAATAGAAACATAGGAAATGGGAAGAAAAGTGTTTTAAGGCAGGGCAGAGAAAAGTTGTATATCTGAGCTGACTTGGCGTGAAAGGTAGATTTGAGAACAGTGAGACTGAAGCCAGTGTGGAGAGGCTGGTCTCTTGGGGTGTCTATTGATGGGGCATGGAAAACAGGATCGAATTGCAGAGGGGCTTGAAATAGAGGACTTCAAGGGGTCCTATCCGTCTTTGTGTTCTCCAGACCTGACACTGTATGTGTTACTTAAAAGACATGTCTAGCTGCTCACCATCAATATTGGCAGTAAAAATTAAAGGCATAAGGTGTATCTTTTTAAGGAATTGATTTAAAAAGAAGGATGTGTATAGTTTAAGGAGTCTTGGGTTCATTGACATGAAGGCCTCTACAAAAGTTCTAGGTCTCTGTGAGTGCCTTAGAAACTTAAATGTGGCAGTCAGGAAGGCTGTGTTATTCTTCAGTTTCCGCTCCCCCCCCCCCGCCCCCGCAACCGGCCCCTTAACTACATGGCTTTAGGCATGTCACCTAATCTCTTTGTGTTTGAGGAGCTTGTCCATAGCTATATCCTGGGATGAACATACATGTATGTAGTTCCAGAGCTGGCAAATTTTCCAGGGAAAATTGGGCCCTTCAAGACTAAATTTGGGCCCTTCAAGACTAAATCTATTGTCAGTTCCCTTTTCTACTTCAATGTTCCAGCCTATTCTTTCATATTCTCCATCTCCCTCTCCCCATCCCCTTCCTTTTTCTTCTTCTTCCTCCTCTCCCCTCCACCTATACTCCCTCCCCCCCCTCCTCCTCCTCCTCTTTCTTTCTTGCTCTGTCTCCCTCCCTCCCTCCCTCTCTCTCCCTCTTCCTCTCTCTTTGTCTCTCTACCCTGGGAAAACTAAAAAACCATTGGGAATGATTATGAGAAGCAGTCTAAGTTTGTTTTTTGTTTTTTGTTTTTCCTGAAGGGATATAATATGAAAATCAGGAAAAATGTGTTCCCTTGTTATTAGGTCAAATTTCACTTTTACTAGAATACACAAAGGAATTGTCACAGAGATTTGATGAGTGTACATGTTTCATATTAAATGGAGGATGTCCAATGCTTTCAGTTATCTGCCAATGTTACCTGTCTGGTGACATTAAGGATGAGTGATGGGAGAAGCTCAGGCTCTATGGAGTATTTCTTCCTGCAGGTCTTAATTGTTTTGGGGAGATTCTATTCCCGATAAGGAACACAAACCCAAGATAGGACCTTGTGTATAGGGAGTGAGTAGGACAGATATGAGAAAGAAGCATGAAGGGAAAGTGAACCAATTCCCAAGTGAAATTGTATTCAGCTGAGGGCAAAGATGGTATCAGTTGCTTTAGTCGTGAGTAATCTGGGTTAATTATTACACCTGGGGAAGAAAAAAATGTATTGTTTCCTATTAACTATGACCTATTTAAGTTTTGTTTATTTGGTATTTGGCTACACAGTGTCAGCTTAAGACAATACATCAGCGAGTGAATTAGGGTGGCCCATGAGATATGTCCATTAACCCTTTTAACCTGTTGGGTTCTTCTTAGTGGGTGTAGGGAGGTTGGGTGCTGTAAGTCAGAATCTCCTATAAGTTAATGAATTCAGAGAGTACAGCAATTTTTTATTGAAGTCAAAATATTAAAAATGTATAATCAACTTCCTATTATGAGAAAGCAATTCATTTTCTCTATTCGGTTTTTTTTTCTTAAGACAATGAAAGTATTTTCAGTTTTTAAAGAAAACAAGAATGATGAGGGCACGTTAAATCTCCTAATGAATATGAGAAACTGGGGCACAAACTTAGAAAGTTGGTCTCATATTTTTAGTAATGAATAATGACAACTACAGAGCTTCCTTGACTTACAATGGGGTAATTTTGTAAGCCTGTTACAGGCTGACTATATCATAAGTCAAAAATTCATTTAACATACCTAATCTACCAAACATCACAAGTTAGACCAGCCTGCCTTAAACACGTTCAGAACACTTCCATAAGCCTATAGTTGGGCAAAATCATCTAACATAAAGACCACTTTTTAAGGTAATGTTGATTAACTCGCATAATTTATTGACTACTGTGCTGAAAGTGCGAAACAGTGTGATTGTATGGGGACAGATGGTTGTCAGTGTATCAGTTGCTGACTCTTGTGATCACGAGGCTGACTGCGAGCTGCCCCACTACCCAGCATCATGAGAGAGCATCAGGCCACATGTCACTGGTCTGGGAAAAGATCCAAATACAAGCTTCAAAGTATGATTTCTACTGAGTGTGCATTACTTTCTCACAATCCTTTAATCAAAAATTCATGAACTGAATCATCATCATAAATTGGGGACCATCTATATTTTTGATGCTCCCCTTTCTCTGCAGCTCTTAAACTGTGACTTCTATTGTAGCATATTAAAAGTGTGGAAGTTCTAGATTTTCCTAAGCATCAACACTATGAAGTGACTTTGATCATCAGATAAGTGTTAAAGGAGATATAAGGAGAATGAAAAGAGAAAATCCAAGGGAACATGAAGTAGATGTTTTGGAGGATTTTCTAGGGAAATCTTTCTGTGGGGACTTGTCCATCTATTTCAAGCTTTCTTGTGATAGTCTCTTTCTCCTTCTCTCCTACTCCATGTCCAACCCATCACCAAATACCATAGTCTCTATCTTAAAAACAGATCTCAAATTTAGTCGTGTATCAGTATCTTCTTAACTCAGTCACTTGAGCAGTTGCAATAGCATCTTACGTTGTCTCTATTTTCACAGTTGGCCTGCTACATCTCTTTTCCATATGACAGCCAGTCCTGAACTGAAGATCAGATTATATCAGTGTCTTGATCAAAGCTCTCCAATGCCTCCAGTCCCTCCTAACATAAAATTCCAACTCCTTATCCTGGTTCACAAGACCTGTGTTGGGCAAACTTCTAAAATGTATTTTGATGATGCCCTCCTCCTGCTATTCACACTCTTGTGTAATTTCCTCCCCTCCTGTGTTGGCTAGACCTGGCCATTTGTTTTGACAAATAGAATAAGGCAAAAGTAATAGGACCTGACTTCTATAATTAGATCACAAAGCCTGTGACTTCCATCAGGGTAGCCTGATGACCAAGAACCACTGAGAAACTGAAGACCACAAAAAGAAAACAAAACAGAATAAAACAAAACCAAACCAAACCCCCCCAAACCTGAATGTTTTCAACAACTGTGTAAATGAGCTTAACATGGACCCTACTTGAGACTTCAGATGACCCCTGCTCTTGCCAACACCTGAATTGCAGCCTGTGAGAGATTCTGAAGCAGAGTATCCAGCCCAGTTTTACCCAGATTTCTGACCTACAGCAACTGTGGAATAATAACAAATGCCATTTCAACCTACTACATCTTGGGTTAATTATTACACAGGAGTAGATAACAAAGACACGGCCCTAGCGGATTGTCCTTGACTGTTTTTCAGACCTCACTTCCCTTCACGTTCCCCTTGCTCACTTTTCTCCAGAAACCCTGCCCTTATTTATTCTTCTTGGACACATCAAGCTTATTTCAATCCTTGGACTTTGTGCTTGCTGCTCCCTGTGTTTGGAATGCTCTTACCCTAGATCTTCACATGGATTATCCTTTCACATTTTCAGGTCTTGCTTCAAGTATCACCTTTGCACAAAATCTCTCTCTGGCCTCTCTCCATGGAGGAGCTATAGCTACTCTCTCCACTTCCCTTCTTTGTGCCCCCGTCCCCTCCCTCTGTCCCTTTGTCCTGCATTTACTTCCTTCCTAGCCTTATATAGATTTTTGTTTGTTATCTTTTTATTGTCTGTCCTTTACATTCAATTTTAAGTTCCATGAGGGTCAGGTTTTGGTCTGTCCCACATGCTTAGAATATATAGAAACTAATTAAATATTTACTAAATTAATGGATACATTTCACTACAATAGGCAGGCATTCCTCATGTATAAAATAATGGTATTGAAGCAAATGCAATTAAATTCACAACTATATCTAAAATTTTTATGCTATGACTAATATGGCAAAGAGATTAAAGATAACACATCAAAATTAGACCAGAATGAGATGTGGGGCAAGGAGATTTTGGGAGTGAAAAACATGTGGCATGTGAGAGACTGTATAGAGAGAATGTGAGATTTATGTCATTGCACAAATGCCATCTGGTCCAGTCATGTCCCGTAGAACTTTCTGGGATGTGGAAACGTTCTATTCTATGCTGCGTGATACAAGAGCTTTGAATTACCTGTGTGCTGAGCTCTTGCAATACAGCTAGTATGACTGGGGAACTAAATTTTCATTTTATTTTATTAATTTAAATTTAAGATCAAACAGGCCTTTAGATTCTAAAGTATGTGATTCCTCTTTGGCACTATGATTTTACCATCACAATCTGCTCCCATGTGAAAGATAAGGGCATATGAGGGGGTTACACAGTCATGTGGGTAGTTTGACTTCAGAAATGGTTAATTGACAGGAGAAGGTGTATCTTCAATATATGTGTCTTAGATTTATGTTTAAACATTCAGATTAGGAAAAAAAAAAAAAAAAGCTGCATACCACCCAAATCATACCATGGAATAGTACTGTCTTGCTGTGCTAATGACAATTTTCTATGTCTTTGAATTCTTTCCTTTCTCCTTTTTAATTTTTTTTTCTTTTTTTTTTCAGTCTCATCACTATGGTTTTGAGCCCTGGTGAAAGTAAACAAAAAGTAAGTGCTCAGGAATTCTGCCACATTGAATACAACACTGAAGGAGTCTTTGTGGACGATTCTAAACTTCAACGGATCCAAATGGTTTCCATGTTCTTTGGATCTATGATGTCCTCTTCTCATCTGAAATTTAAATTTCTGCATTCCTGTAGTTCTGCCCTTTTCTTCTTAATTATCTCTTTTGCTTCCACAAAGAATCCAAACTGTCTTTTCACAAGTGACAAATACAATGAAATGTCAACTGCTTGAGCTACTCTATACTCCAGGGGAGTCCTCCTTAGGCCAGGTACTCAGCTGTAACACCTGGTTTCTTAAAGAAACCACAACCTTATTTTTTCTTTCTTTGATAGTGACAGCAAAGATATGTCAAAGGACATATTTATTATCCTGGATAATAATAATAATAATGACTCCAAGAAATCTTACAAATGTTCCCATTTTTTCTTAACCCACTAGTGCTTTGACATCTATGAAAGATGATGTGTTACATAGGATTTGAGATTAAGAGAGTGGGTTTACATTCAGGCTGTGCTACAGATGCATATGTAATCTTGAGAAAGTTGCTAAACATCACTGTTTAGCAAAATAGGGAGGACAGTATGTATGTCTCAGGGTTGGCGTGAGAACTAGCTAAATTCCTATATATAGAAGCACCTCATATCCAGGCCAGGGGCAGGGGGTACAGTCAACGTGAGATTCAATTAACAACGACAAAAAAATTCGGAAGGTTATTCTGGTTTCAGAAATTGTCTTTGAACTTGCTCTCTCTTGGGATATTTACTCACCCCTCCACCATTATGAATGTCCTTTCTTAACATAGCTGTCACCCTTCAGAAAGTACCTTTCTGACTACTCCACATTGGTAGGATATTATCTTTAACCATAGCTCTTCGTAGTGTCTGAGAGTATCAGATTTATTATTAGTTTCTGTGTATATTAGCTGCCACTCTCCTCACACCCCTGAGGATATAAATTTGTAAAGGATTGATATACCCACTATTTTGTTTACTTCTGTATCCCCTGTTCCAGCAACATTGTCTGTACACAGTAAATGCTCAATAAATAATTGTTGACTGACAAACCCCTGGAAACACTCTTAAATTTGTCAGAAGGTGGCTGGTTTTTCCATAACAGGTCATTTTTACTGAATTTATGAACTTTCCCACCTATTATTCACTTTAACAGCTTGCCTGCTATGGGAGCCATATTTCCTTCTAGGTTCATTATGGGTGGCTGTGGGAAATACAGATAATTTGTCACTGTGAATCCAGGTTAAATATTTTGGCAAAGAGCTCCACAGCTCACCACAAAGCTCAGTTAAATTCTTCAGTGACTGTCATTATAGTCTATAGTTTGTTAAGATCTAGATATGGGGCGCCTGGGTGGCTCAGTGGGTTAAGCTGCTGCCTTCGGCTCAGGTCATGATCTCAGGGTCCTGGGATCGAGTCCCACATCGGGCTCTCTGCTCAGCAGGGAGCCTGCTTCCCTCTCTCTCTCTGCCTGCCTCTCTGTCTACTTGTGATCTCTGTCTGTCAAATAAATAAATAAAATCTTTAAAAAAAAAAGATAGTTCTAGATATGTGGTTATACCTAAAGGAGAAGCTTAGATTTTATTTTTGTTTGTATACCACAGTTTTATCACACAGTCCTCAGTGGTGTTATTTTTCTGTACTCTGCACAAAATTCATAAAGGAATTAGGATTGTATTTAGTTAATAATCAGATATTTTTATTAGGCTACTCTTGCTGCCATGAGTTGACATAGTAGTCCATTAGCAGACATGTCAAAAAGTTTCCCTTGCCATTTGCTAGTGGCCCAGTAAGGAGACTTTTTGCAGTGATGGGTCCCCAGCTTTTCAAAGCTCTGGGGAACAAGAAGGAATCTCTGGTGCCCCTAATGTGACAGAATGACAGAAAATGTCTGTATTTTGCTGCTTACCATGTTGAGCCAACAGAGAGAAAGATGTTCAAAGTAACAGCAATTCAATAGCAATTTGCTCAAGTTCATCTCTCCATTTGGAGCCAGACTACTGATATCATGGCACTAACTGATAAATTAAAAAAGTTTTCTTGTGGCAGAAGTATTTATTATTCTATTATTCTTAATGGACCTTAAAGCTGGACAAACTCCTTCAAATCATTTGACACACGAGTTTTAGAGCAACTCCCAAACATCTCCTGATACTCTAAGATGGACTCTAGGGGAGAAGTCGTAAACTTTCCCTTACATAAATTACCTGAGAGTGTCAATTATATAGCCTTCACAAGTTTGTATTTTGGGAATTTCTGACAGTTAATTCATGAACCACCATGCTAAATAAGAACCAGAAACCATGTTTCTCTTCAGCCACGTGTCTACATGGGATGGTGGCTTCCTCACAGCAGGCACATCTATTTCTGAATTAAGTGCATTTAAGAAGAAATAAAATAGAGGGGTTATATTTTAAATATATTTTTATATAACATTCTGTAACAATTTTGAATTAAAATGATAACAACAACAATTTTGAATTAACATGATAACATCAGCTAATTAAAAATTTTAGGTGTAGGGGCACCTGGGTGGCTCAGTCTGTTAAGCGTCTGACTTCACTTCAGGTCATGATCTCAAGGTCCTGGGGCAGAGCCCTATGTCTGGGGCTCCTTGCTCAATGGGGAGTCTGCATCTCTCTCTGCCTCTGTCCCTCTGCCTGCTCATTCTCTCTCTCTCTTTTCTCTCTCAAATAAATAAAATCTTAAAAAAAAAATTAGACGTTGGTGAAGATAATCCTGAATTGAAAGTTAGACCAGCTGGTTATGAATCCAAAACTTACTAATTATATAATATTAGGTAAGTCATAATTTCTCTAAGGCTTAGTTTCTTCTTTTGTCAATTGATTTTCTCTCTCTTTTTATACAGATTTTGAAAATTATACCGATTTAGCTTCAAGTTCATTGATTCTTTCCTCTGCTCCCTTCATTCTGCTGTTGAGCCCACCCACTGAGATTTTATTTCAGTTATTGTATTTTTCTGTTCTGAAATTCTCATTTGGATGAAGAGAATTAAAAGCACACTTATCACAATGAGCACTGAGTAATGTATAGAATTGTCAGATCACTAATTCTACACCTGAAATTAACGTAACAGTGTATGTTGACTATACCGGAATTAAAATAAAAAGAAATTCCCATTGGGTTCTTTTCTATAGACTTCATTTCTTTATTGCTACTTTCTATTTTTCATTAGTTGCAAGTGAGTTTATAATTGCTCACTGAAGAATATTTATGATGCCTGACTCAAAGTCTTCCTCAGATAATTCCGACATCTCTGTCCTGTTGGTGTTGGAGTTCTTTGTTATGGCTGGGATCCCCTGTAGGTCTTTGTTGAAGGCTCCCTGGACTGGAGGGTTAGGAGTAACTCATTAGTACTGCCCACATGGTCACTGATACCACAGAAGAGTGGGGTGGCCTCATGACTGCTGGGTAGTAGGGAAAGTCCTGACTCCATCAGACCTCGCCTGACACCACACTCTCACGGAGGTATGACAGTGGCTTCTTAGTGCCAGCTGCGGGTGGAAGACTGGTCTGTCTCTGTTACTCCCTAAACTAGTCATGGGTGAGGTCTCTTGTTACAGCCTAAAAGGGGTGGAAGTCTACATTTTTCATTCCAGTCCCCACTGAAGCAGGTGGTGTGAAGACGAAGATTTTTTTTTTTTTTTTTTGATGTAGTATTTGGCTGGCATAGAGTGCTTTTTGTCGAAAAGTTTCTGTCTCACTGGAGCTCCTGGGTGACCCATCCAGCTGGGCATCTGACTCTTGATTTCTGCTCAGATCATGATCTCAGGTTCATGAGATCTAGCCCCATGTCAAGCTTCCTGCTCAGTGGAGAGACTGCTTCTCTCCCTCTGCCCCTCCCCCTGCTTGTGTGCTCTCTCTCTCTCTCTCCCTCCCTCTCTCTCTCTCTCTCAAATAAATAAATAAATAAATAAATAAATAAATAAATATTTAAATGAAAAAAAAAGTTTCTACCTTACTAGGTGCCTTTCCTGTTTTTGTTTTTTTTTTTTTTTTTGGCTAGAGAGCAGGCTTTTTTTTTTTTCTTTTTTTTTTTTGTTCTGGATCCTTTAGTATTCCCAGATTGTCAACTTTGGCTGCTTCAGCTCCAAGTCTGTAATATATTAGGCAAAAAAAATTCAAGGAACTCACCACTGAGTGATTCCACATGTCCTGTAGTTCATAGCCATCAACCTTCTAGTCCTCATTTCCAAGTTTTCTAATCTCTGTTTTATAGATAATGACTAGAGTTTTAAACTGTACTTAGTGAAAGTATTTGGAAAGTGTGTTTACTCAATCTTCCTTTTTTTTTTTTATAAAGATTTTATTTATTTGACAGACAGAGATCACAAGTAGGCAGAGAGGCAGGCAGAGAGAGAGAGGAGGAAGCAGGCTCCCCGCTGATCAGAGAGCCCGATGCGGGGCTCGATCCCAGGACCCTGGGATCATGACCTGAGCCGAAAGCAGCGGCTTTAACCCACTGAGCCACCCAGGCGCCCCTTACTCTATCTTTCTACAAGTAAATCCTTCCATGATTTTATTTTTACTTTTATTTATTTATTTATTTTGGAGATATTTCTGAATTCTCTACTCTATGCCTTGATCTATTTGGTCTCCAGTACTGAAATGTTTTGATTGTTATTCTACTACCTGGCAGGTTTATCTTTATTACCATTTTTTCATGGAAATACCAAATTTTATGGGTATTCCTACACATTGTTTTCTCATATAAGCTTTAGAATAAGGTTGTTGATTTTTTTAAACCTTCTTTTATAGCATTGTATTGGGAATATTAAACAGATCAATAAATTTTGGGATAATTGGGTCACTTAAAATATTTACTTTTCCTTCATGAGAACGCAATACTTATTTTCATGTATTGGTATCTTCTCTTATGTATCTCAGGAGAGTTTTTACATTTTCTTCACAGAAAGACCTATTACATAGGCCTTATTGGGTTTATTCTTTATTCGGTCTCTTGTGCTTTCTTTGAGTTGCTGTTGTAAATGAGATATTTTCTTCTATTACTTTCTATCCTATATTCCTTCCTTGCTTTTGCTTAGAATTAACTATCTTTGTCAGTTTTTGGTCATTCAATTTTGATTTTTTTTGATAATTTAGAATTATTTCAATTTGTTTTTGGAATATAGAATCTTAGTTCAGATTTTTTTTTTTCATTTAGAAAACAACTATTGCCCTTCCTTATAAAGATGAGAAAATTGACACAATTTCACCATTTTTTATGTCATTCTCCGCAACTCAGATTTGCCTGGTATACATCTTAACTGCTTTTCTTTATCACCTTTAGATAATCTCTTTAGGTGGATTCTGGATTGTTCAATTTCAATTCTTTTAAACGCATCTACTCCCCTGAGCCAAGAAGTTCTGACCTGTTGCTTTCTTTGAAGGGGAGTGAGGCTTCTTTCCTTTCATGTGGGTGAGAGATTGCATGCTAATATAGGAGAAACTTGGGGAAAGACCATGCATTTGTCAAGATTCTTGATTCTTCAGGACGAAGGTCAGCTTTGGTCCTTATGTATCTTTCTTTTGCCCCCTTCCTACTCTTGGGGCCTTGAAAAGAAATTAAAGTCACAAGCAGAGTCCTCTACATTCTCAAAGCTATAGATAAAAAGATAGGAAAGCTTCTTTCTGTACCTTGATGGGAAAGTCCTAGAATTTTGTTGCCCTTCAGAGGAAAGAAGGCTACATTTTCATCACTCTCTCCAGAACTGCAGGTCAAGGCCCCCAGCTGGTGGATGTCTGACCTAAGGAAGCCCACAGCCAGAGAGGGAAGTTACCATCAGGTGAAGCCCTGAAAGAAACAGAGACTCTGGAGAAGACTATTAATAACCTGAACAAAAATTATCACACCTCCTAAGGAGAGCCAGATAGTGGTCAAAAATAAATTTTAGGGGCACCTGGGTGGCTCAGTGGGTTAGAGCCTCTGCCTTCGGCTCAGGTCATGATTCCAGGGTCCTGGGATCGAGCCCCGCATTGGGCTCTCTGCTCAGCGGGGAGCCTGCTTCCTCCCTCTCACTCTGCCTGCCTCTCTGCCTACTTGTGATCTCTATCTGTCAAATAAATAAATAAAATCTTAAAAAAAATTTTTAAACCGAAACATTATTTAGAATATAATTCAGTACATGACT
Source organism: Lutra lutra (assembly GCF_902655055.1). Lineage (NCBI taxonomy): Eukaryota > Metazoa > Chordata > Mammalia > Carnivora > Mustelidae > Lutra > Lutra lutra. Next base: position 14,243,826 of record NC_062282.1, read on the forward strand.
CAAAGTGTGGTCATGGCCTCTCATTTTGTCAAGCCTGACCTCCGTGTCCCTAACTGCATATTTTCTGTACCGTCTAATCTCCTTTTGTTGCTCCTTATGTGATTTTTATGTCTGTAGTAAATTTCATTTTCTTGCCTGAGAATTTTCAACTCTTCCCGCACCCCCCCTTCTTCCATTGTTTTATCTTTTTAAAAATCTTTTCCCAGAGATATTTTTTGAATGTTTTAGTTTCATGCTGAATTTTTGTTTGTTGCTAATTATCACTTGTCCTGGTTTAAAAAAATGCCAGCAGTCCAGACATTACTAGGCACTGTGCACTTTTTGCTTATGATATTGTAGAGTTGGTAGTTTTGTGCAAAAGGTTTCCTTTTGTAGTGGGTACACATATTGTTGTGGCTATGGTTACTGGCAATGCTTAGCAAAGAAAGGGAAATAAAAAAGTTTAGAAAGGTCTGCTGTATTCCAGCACTGTGCAGGGCACTCTACAAACTCTTTCTTTTAATCCTTGAGAGCAAGTGAAAACATTACCTAAACAGGAATTCCTCTTTAGTTCTCATTTAAAAAATGTTTTCCTCTTCAATTCAAGCTTTTTCCATGGTTATTATGGTGGCCACCTCCTTTCCTAAAACAGATAAACCACTTCCCCCTCCTCATGGATAAAATATTTACCTAGAATATCTTTTTATTAATACTTTGATCTTTAAAAAACAAACTATAGATCATATATTCTCCAATACTTTAAAGGCATTGCCAGTTCCTTGCATGGGAGCAGGGATAACATAGGAGCATGGATAACATGGGAGCAGAGAATTTGGACGATAACATGACATCCAGATACTTCAAGAAGAGTGTCAAAGATTTTGAGTAGGAAAATAGCAAAGAACAAGGAAGGCAGGGGAACTGAATATGAAACATTCCATAATTTTGTCCTGGACTAAACAGGGTTGTTGAGCATGTGTAAATGGTGGGATGGAGGTTTCTACCAATGGGTAAATTTTCTTCAAATTACCAGTTCTGCCTGATGGAGGAAAATGAATTAGGTTATAAACACTGTGAGAATAGGGAAGGCAAGGCGAGAAACGGACAAGGACGAATCCCAGCAGGTGAGGAGGTTGCTGGATGCATGAATGGACCCAGAACGGGGCCGCTGTGTCACCAGAGACAGTGGTCACAGGTGACAGAGTGTGTGGGTCCTGGGAGGCATTCTCTGGAGCTCTGTCCCCTCCTTACTCCTGTGCTGTCCTATCACCAGTTGGTCCTCTTCTGTTCCTATTCCCTTCATCTCCACTGACTCACCCTGGGCCCAGATGATCACTACATGTATCTTTAGGAATCATAGACTGGATAGTTTCCTATAAATTAGATGGCACTATTTTCCCCATTAAAATAAAAAAAAAGAATTTTCACAAATGATTTAAAGATTCCCTTTCAAGGGTATCCTTGATCAGTCTAGCTAGAATTGCTGTCCTGTAGCTCTTGGTTGCCTTGCTGACAATGATTACATGCTGTGTAGTGCTTTGTTAGGGTTTTCCTACAACCACCAGACTAAACTTTTGATTTCAAGGCCATGCCATCAATAAGCATCTGTCGCATTATATAATTGGTTGTGATAATGACTGCTTAACAAAAGGATTACATTAAAAAAAAAAGACATTTTTTTTTCAACTTTGTTTCTCCTCCCTGCCTGTAAGCCTATCTGTCTGTATCCTTCCTTGTCCACTTTTCTTTTGCTCAGAGATAGAAATGTCCCTCCTCAGAAGTGAATTGTTGGCCTCTGTTACAGATGCCCACTCTTCCCACTCTCTGTTTTCCCCTTTTCTAGAATGTTTAGTCTTTCCATTCTTCAGAGTTCTTGGATTTTTTTCTCTTGACCCTTCACCTTCTCAACAGTCTCTCATCTTTAAAAAACAGGACTACAGAAGGAAACCCAAACAGATCTCCCTCTACAGCCCATTTAATGGACACAAGAGGAATGCGGACTCATTATCATCATCCCAGCCCCAAACATAGCAAGCTGATATAAGACTGTGTCACTGTGGATGGAGAAAATGGAATGGTTTTAAGATAAGTTAAGTAATTTCCCTTTTCACTGTCAAGCAAATCTGATTACTCCACTCTTTTCCTATTTTTCATCCATTCTCATAGCTCCTCTGCTGGCCCACTTTGTCTCTTTTGGCTTCACATCCAAGTTTATGAGGAAGTTTATTGCTGTCTCCTTTCCTACTGCCCATTTCCTCCTGTCTCCTTATTTATCCTGGGAGCCCCTGAGCATTGGCTTTTGTCACATCACTCTGGGAAAGTACTTGCTGCTGCTTCCCTGTTTTCTTTATTACAAGGCCAACAGACATTTTACACCTGCCTTTTCTGCTTCATTTGACTCTGTTTTCCACCCCTAAATTTTGAGACTCTGTCTGTAGTTGATAAATAAGTAAAGCTCCTTCTCCAGCTTCTCCTTCTGCTTCTCTGGTTCTTCCTTCCCAGTTTCCTGTGGACTTTTCTCCCTCCTTCCAGCCTCTCTTTAAATGTTAGAGTTCCTCCAGGATTTCCCAATGTCCTTCTTAGCACAACCAAACCTCCTTGAGAGGTCTTCACCTCCATAAGAGGTTATGCCTTCAAATAGGTCCTATATACTAATGACCCTCAAATTGTTATTTCTAGTCTTTATCTTTCCCCACACACTAGGTCATCTATCTAACCTCTGTCATGGTCACTGACCTATGATAAACCCAAAAAGAACTCACCTCCACCCTATCCTGCATCTCTTCCTATACTTCCCACTTGGAGGAATCAATTTGACTAAAGTGTCCACATAAAGATCATTCTGGAGTTTCTTCTCTCTCCTGTCCCAAAGTTTGGTCTCCTCTCAAGCTCCATTCATCCACTGTGTTACTGCCTTGGGTTCTTTGTTTCCATCCTCACTGCCACGGGTTTCATTCAAGCTCTTATGTAGTTCCTCTTGAACTACTACAAGAATCAAAAACCACTTTCCATAGTACATCAGAATGCCCTTTGTAGAATTCATTTCTGCCTTGGATGAGGTCCTATGTCCCTAGAAGAATAACAAGCTCTGTGAGCTCTTTGTGATTGGGTGCCTGCCAGACTCTCCTCACGCTTGCTACCTCTTCTTCCCCTTGAGCTCCAAGTGTGCTGAACACCTGCAATTGTCCTGGTAAGTCCTTGCTGGTCCTTGCCACCCAACATCATTCATTCCCACAGCCATCTCTTTTCCTGGATAGTTCCTATTTGTGCCTTAAGACTGCAGTCAGGCAACCTAACTTCTGTGAAGTTTACACCCTATCTTCACTATCCATCTTGCTCCAGATTAGGTTACGTGTCTTTTGTAGATTCCCTTAGTTCCTCAGGCAGGTTTCTGTTTCTATTATTCTTACCAAACTGTACTGTAAATGCTTTCTTTTATTCTTCTTTTTTTCTTTACTTACAAAGACCTTCCGGTGCTCTGAGAGAAGTGATTATATCTCAGTATTTCTCAAACCTAGCACAATGACTTCTAGATGAATGAGTGAAACTCAGCAGAGGTTTGGTAGTAGAATATGACTAACATAGTTAATCTAATTTAATTAAAATATCAATTGTTTTAACGTAATTGTTTTAATCTAAATTCCCTTCTAATAGTGTTTCATATGCAAACATCACTTTATTACATGTGCCTTCATTTTACATAGTATGCCCTTAATCTTAACATTATAAAAAATTGACTCATGATCTTCTTATTTTAAATGTGGAATGAAATTCTATTAAATTGATGTATTATCACTGATTTGCTGTTCCTCTGTGTCTGGCCGCTTAAGATATAAGCACTTATTTTTATTTATAAAGACAGTGATTCTGCAAATCTGACATGTCATTTCCTCCATTCACTATCAATTTGGTGCTTAGAGGAAAACTAGAATCTTATATGAGAAGGGGACACTACAGTCTGGCCTTGATATACAGGACAATAATATATTCAAATATAATTTTCTCTTTTATGATTTCATTTGCCCTGTAATATCTGCTTTTCAGAATTATTAAAATGAAAGTCATGTCAGAAACAAGAGATGAGTGCTGGCACATCATGTTAGCACTATTGGAAGCATATATATTAAGATTGAACTCTGATAATCCTGTTTTGGTTGAAATCTGTACTAGGTTTCAGAGAGGAACAAACTGGCAGGTTAGATTCTTAATTCATAACCTGAGCACGTGCCTGTGATGCGTTGTTCTGTCCTCAGCTGCTCTGGGTTCGCTCTCACTGAAGCAGGTCCTAATGCATAAATGCTGGTTGAATAAGAGAGCTGCTGTTTTGCCCCAGAAAAGAGTTATAAGGCCAGGCTATGGATGGAATGTTTGTGTCTCCTGAGAATTCATATGTTGAAACTCTCCCCCAGTGGGATGTTGTTAGGAGGTAAGGTCTTTGGAAGGCAATTAGGTTTAGATGAGGTCATGAGAGTGGATCCACCATGGTGGGATTGGTGCCTTTATGGTAAAGAAAGAGACTAGCACCCTCTCAGACATGTGAACACACAGGAAAAGGGTGGCTGTCTACAAATTTTTCACCAGGATCTCAATTAACGTTGTACCCTTTAGTCTCCAGAACTGTAAAAAATAAATACCTGTCATTTAACCCAACTAGTCTAAGCTAATTTGTTAGAGCAGCCCAGACTGACTAAGACAGACCATATGACCTGGAAGAAGATGGTTCCAGGCATTTCGGGCATAAAAGATGCTCAAGACTTCAAGGCATCCTTTATATTTTTTACAATATAGATTGCCAGCGTTTCATCTTTCGGTAAGCTTCAGTATATTGACAACTTCCCTAAATGCAGAGTTCCCCAAGCACACTCTTCCAGATGGGGACTGGTTAGCATCTCTTACCTTCCACATTCTGATACCTAATGTCTACTAAGAGAGCCAAAGCTTGCATTTTTGTTTCTTTTTAGTTAACTTCATCATTATTCAAAAAGTCAGTCCAACAGTCATTTATGGTAAGTAATGTCAACTCTGTCCTTTTCAAGGCAATGCCCCTAGCTTTTAAAATTTGGAGAAAGAGACATAAATCTGCTATTGGAAGGTGCTGTTGGAAGGTGAAAGATATCCTGACAGGGAAATGGCAGGGTTTTTTTGGATAGACAGGATTTCATCCCTCAACTCACTCCAGATGCTTTGTTTACTCAGCCTAGGCATGCAGCCAACCCTGATTAGCACCACTTGACCTCATGTGGCTCCTGTTATTCTTTGTTAGAGAAAATCTCATCTCCCTGTAGCAATCACATGCCCAGATGACAATGAAATGTTCACTGCTTGTTTTGTTCCGTAATTAATTAATTAATTAATTAATTCTGGTAATTTTGAGTTTCCAATGACTGTCCAACACTTCGGGATATATACAAGAGTACATGACATGCCCTCTTCCTTTTTTTTTTTTTTTTTTTTTTTTTACAGCTTTATAAACATATATTTTTATCCCCAGGGGTACAGGTCTGCGAATCGCCAGGTTTACACACTTCACAACACTCACCATAGCACATACCCTCCCCAATATCCATAACCCCACCCCCTCTCCCAACCCCCTCCCCCCATCAACCCTCAGTTTGTTTTGTGAGATTAAGAGTCACTTATGGTTTGTCTCCCTCCCAATCCCATCTTGTTTCATTTACTCTTCTCCTACCCCCTCGACCCCCCATGTTGCATCTCCTCTCCCTCATATCAGGGAGATCATATGATAGTTGTCTTTCTCCGATTGACTTATTTCACTAAGCATGATACCCTCTAGTTCCATCCACGTCGTCGCAAATGGCAAGATTTCATTTCTTTTGATGGCTGCATAGTATTCCATTGTGTATATATACCACATCTTCTTTATCCATTCGTCTGTAGATGGACATCTAGGTTCTTTCCATAGTTTGGCTATTGTAGACATTGCTGCTATAAACATTCGGGTGTATGTGCCCCTTCGGATCACTAAGTTTGTATCTTTAGGGTAAATACCCAGCAGTGCAATTGCAGGGTCATAGGGTAGTTCTATTTTCAACATTTTGAGGAACCTCCATGCTGTTTTCCAGAGTGGTTGCACCAGCTTGCATTCCCACCAACAGTGTAGGAGGGTTCCCCTTTCTCCGCATCCTCGCCAGCATCTGTCATTTCCTGACTTGTTCATTTTAGCCATTCTGACTGGTGTGAGGTGATATCTCATGGTGGTTTTGATTTGTATTTCCCTGATGCCGAGTGATATGGAGCACTTTTTCATGTGTCTGTTGGCCATCTGGATGTCTTCTTTGCAGAAATGTCTGTTTATGTCCTCTGCCCATTTCTTGATTGGATTCTTTGTTCTTTGGGTGTTGAGTTTGCTAAGTTCTTTATAGATTTTGGACACTAGCCCTTTATCTGATATGTCATTTGCAAATATCTTCTCCCATTCTGTCAGTTGTCTTTTGGTTTTGTTCACTGTTTCCTTTGCTGTGCAAAAGCTTTTGACTTGATAAAATCCCAAAAGTTCATTTTGCCCTTGCTTCCCTTGCCTTTGGTGATGTTCCTAGGAAGATGTTGCTGCGGCTGACGTCGAAGAGGTTGCTGCCTGTGTTCTCCTCGAGGATTTTGATGGATTCCTTTCTCACATTGAGATCCTTCATCCATTTTGAATCTATTTTCGTGTGTAGTGTAAGGAAATGATCCAATTTCATTTTTCTGCATGTGGCTGTCCAATTTTCCCAACACCATTTATTGAAGAGGCTGTCTTTGTTCCATTGGACATTCTTTCCTGCTTTGTCGAAGATGAGTTGACCATAGAGTTGAGGGTCCATTTCTGGGCTCTCTATTCTGTTCCATTGATCTATGTGTCTGTTTTTGTGCCAGTACCATGCAGTCTTGATGATGACAGCTTTGTAATAGAGCTTGAAGTCCGGAATTGTGATGCCACCAACTTTGGCTTTCTTTTTCAATATTCCTTTGGCTATTCGAGGTCTTTTCTGGTTCCATATAAATTTTAGGATTATTTGTTCCATTTCTTTGAAAAAAATGGATGGTACTTTGATAGGAATTGCATTAAATGTGTAGATTGCTTTAGGTAGCATAGACATTTTCACAATATTTATTCTTCCAATCCAGGAGCATGGAACATTTTTCCATTTCTTTGTGTCTTCCTCAATTTCTTTCATGAGTACTTTATAGTTTTCTGAGTATAGATTCTTAGTCTCTTTGGTTAGGTTTATTCCTAGGTATCTTATAGTTTTGGGTGCAATTGTAAATGGGATGGACTCCTTAATTTCTCTTTCTTCTGTCTTGTTGTTGGTGTAGAGAAATGCAACTGATTTCTGTGCATTGATTTTATATCCTGACACTTTACTGAATTCCTGTACAAGTTCTAGCAGTTTTGGAGTGGAGTCTTTTGGGTTTTCCACATAGAGTATCATATCATCTGCGAAGAGTGATAGTTTGACTTCTTCTTTGCCGATTTGGATGCCTTTAATTTCCTTTTGTTGTCTGATTGCTGAGGCTAGGACTTCTAGTACTATGTTGAATAGCAGTGGTGATAACGGACATCCCTGCCGTGTTCCTGACCTTAGCGGAAAAGCTTTCAGTTTTTCTCCATTGAGAATGATATTTGCGGTGGGTTTTTCATAGATGGCTTTGATAATGTTGAGGTATGTGCCGTCTATCCCTACACTTTGAAGAGTTTTGATCAGGAAGGGATGCTGTACTTTGTCAAATGCTTTTTCAGCATCTATGGAGAGTATCATATGGTTCTTGTTCTTTCTTTTATTAATGTGTTGTATCACATTGATTGATTTGCGGATGTTGAACCAGCCTTGCAGCCCTGGAATAAATCCCACTTGGTCGTGGTGAATAATCCTTTCATGTACTGTTGAATCCTATTGGCTAGTATTTTGGCGAGAATTTTTGCATCTGTGTTCATCAAGGATATTGGTCTGTAGTTCTCTTTTTTGTTGGGATCCTTGTCTGGTTTTGGGATCAAGGTGATGCTGGCCTCATAAAATGAGTTTGGAAGTTTTCCTTCTATTTCTATTTTTTGGAACAGTTTCAGGAGAATAGGAATTAGTTCTTCTTTAAATGTTTGGTAGAATTCCCCCGGGAAGCCGTCTGGCCCTGGGCTTTTGTTTGTTTGGAGATTTTTGATGACTGTTTCAATCTCCTTACTGGTTATGGGTCTGTTCAGGCTTTCTATTTCTTCCTGGTTCAGTTGTGGTAGTTTATATGTCTCTAGGAATGCATCCATTTCTTCCAGATTGTCAAATTTGTTGGCGTAGAGTTGCTCATAGTATGTTCTTATAATTGTATTTCTTTGGTGTTCGTTGTGATCTCTCCTCTTTCATTCATGATTTTATTTATTTGGGTCCTTTCTCTTTTCTTTTTGATAAGTCTGGCCAGGGGTTTATCAATCTTATTAATTCTTTCAAAGAACCAGCTCCTAGTTTCGTTGATTTGTTCTATTGTTTTTTTGGTTTCTATTTCATTGATTTCTGCTCTGATCTTTATGATTTCTCTTCTCCTGCTGGGTTTAGGGTTTCTTTCTTGTTCTTTCTCCAGCTCCTTTAGGTGTAGGGTTAGGTTGTGTACCTGAGATCTTTCTTGTTTCTTGAGAAAGGCTTGTACCGCTATGTATTTTCCTCTCAGGACTGCCTTTGTTGTGTCCCACAGATTCTGAACCGTTGTGTTTTCATTATCATTTGTTTCCATAAATTTTTTCAATTCTTCTTTAATTTCCTGGTTGACCCATTCATTCTTTAGAAGGATGCTGTTTAGTCTCCATGTATTTGGGTTCTTTTCAAATTTCCTCTTGTGATTGAGTTCTAGCTTTAGAGCATTGTGGTCTGAAAGTATGCAGGGAATGATCCCAATCTTTTGATACCGGTTGAGACTTGATTTAGGACCAAGAATGTGATCTATTCTGGAGAATGTTCCATGTGCACTAGAGAAGAATGTGTATTCTGTTGCTTTGGGATGAAATGTTCTGAATATATCTGTGATGTCCATCTGGTCCAGTGTGTCCTTTAAGACCTTGATTTCCTTGTTGATCTTTTGCTTGGATGATCTGTCCATTTCAGTGAGGGGAGTGTTAAAATCCCCTACTATTATTGTATTCTTGTCGATGTGTTTCTTTGATTTTGTTATTAATTGGTTTATATAGTTGGCTGCTCCCACGTTAGGGGCATAGATATTTAAAATTGTTAGATCTTCTTGTTGGACAGTTCCTTTGAGTATGATATAGTGTCCTTCCTCATCTCTTATTATAGTCTTTGGCTTAAAATCTAATTGATCTGATATAAGGATTGCCACTCCTGCTTTCTTCTGATGTCCATTAGCATGGTAAATTCTTTTCCACCCCCTCACCTTAAACCTGGAGGTGTCTTCGGGTTTAAGATGAGTTTCTTGTAGGCAACATATATATGGTTTTTGTTTTTTTATCCATTCTGATACCCTGTGTCTTTTGATTGGGGCATTTAGCCCATTAACATTCAGGGTAAGTATTGAGAGATATGAATTTAGTGCCATTGTATTGCCTGTAAGGTGACTGTTATTGTATATTGTCTCTGTTTCTTTCTGATCTACTACTTTTAGGGTCTCTCTTTGCTTAGAGGACCCCTTTCAATATTTCCTGTAGAGCTGGTTTGGTATTTGCAAATTCTTTCAGTTTTTGTTTGTCCTGGAAGCTTTTAATCTCTCCTTCTATTTTCAATGATAGCCTAGCTGGATATAGTATTCTTGGCTGCATGTTTTTATCATTTAGTACTCTGAATATATCATGCCAGCTCTTTCTGACCTGCCAGGTCTCTGTGGATAAGTCTGCTGCCAATCTAATATTTTTACCATTGTACGTTACAGACTTCTTTTCCCGGGCTGCTTTCAGAATCTTTTCTTTGTCACTAAGACTTGTCAATTTTACTATTAGGTGACGGGGTGTGGACCTATTCTTATTGATTTTGAGGGGGGTTCTCTGAACCTCCTGGATTTTGATGCTTGTTCCCTTTGCCATATTGGGGAAATTCTCTCCAATAATTCTCTCCAACATACCTTCTGCTCCCCTCTCTGTTTCCTCTTCTTCTGGAATCCCAATTATTCTAATGTTGTTTCGTCTTATGGTGTCACTTATCTCTCGAATTCTCCCCTCGTGGTCCAGTAGCTGTTTGTCCCTCTTTTGCTCAGCTTCTTTATTCTCTGTCATTTGGTCTTCTATATCGCTAATTCTTTCTTCTGCCTCATTTATCCTAGCAGTGAGAGCCTCCATTTTTGATTGCACCTCATTAATAGCTTTTTTGATTTCAACTTGGTTAGATTTTAGTTCTTTTATTTCTCCAGAAAGGGCTTTTATATCTCCTGAGAGGGTTGCTTTAATATCTTCCATGCCTTTTTCAAGCCCGGCTAGAACCTTGAGAATCATCATTCTGAACTCTATATCTGACATATTACCAATGTCTGTATTGATTAGGTCCCTAGCCTTTGGTACTGCCTCTTGTTCTTTTTTTTGTTGTGAATTTTTCCGCCTTGTCATTTTGTCCAGATAAGAGTTTATGAAGGAGCAAGTAAAATACTAAAAGGGTGGCAACAACCCCAGGAAAATATGCTTTAGCCAAATCAGAAGAGATCCCGAATTGTGAGGGGGGAGAAAGGGGGTAAAAAGGAGTTCAGAAAGAAAGGAAAAAAAAAAAAAAAAAGGAACTATTAAAAAAAAGAAAGCCGATAAAGAAAAAATATAAAAAGAGGAAAAAAATATATATATTAGATAAACTATTTAAAAAACGTTAAAAAAAGAAAACGGTAAGAGTTAAAAAAAATTCAGCAGAAGAAGAGAAAAAGAAAAAAAAATTGAAAAAGAAAAAAAAATTAAATTAACTGCAAGGCTAAAAAATCATGGGGAGAAAGCCATGAGTTCCGTGTTTTGCTTTCTTCTCCTCTGGAATTCCGCCGCTCTCCTTGGTAGGTGAACTTGGTCCTGGCTGGGTTTCCCATTGATCTTCTGGGGGAGGGGCCTGTTGTAGTGATTCTCAAGCGTCTTTGCCCCAGGCGGAGTTGCACCGCCCTTACCCGGGCAGCGCTGAGTAATCCGCTCGGGTTTGCTTTCGGGAGCTTTTGTTCCCTGAGCGCTTTCCGTAGAGTTCCGGAGGACGGGAATGAAGATGGCGGCCTCCCGGTCTCCGGCCCGGAGGAGCCACCCTGGCCTCTGGCTACGCTCTGAGCTGACCGAGCCTGCGACCTGTTCAAGGCAACCCCGAGCTGAGAGTCACTCCTCGGCTCTGTCTCTGTAGCCGGCTTCCCTGTTCTAATACCGGTAAGCTCTGCGACACTGAGACACCCCCGATCCTTCAACGACCCTGCGGGACCTGAGGCCGCGCTGACCCCGCCTGGGCTTCCAGTTAAGCCTCTGGAGCGATGTCCCTCAGCGGAACAGACTTTTAAAAGTCCTGATTTTGCTCCATTGCTCCGCCGCTCGCCGGGAGCCGGCCCCTCCCCCCGCGGTCTATCTTCCCGTCGCTTTGGATTCACTTCTCCGCCAGTCCTACCTTGCAGAAAGTGGTTGATTTTCTGTTTCTGGAATTGCTGTTCTTCTCTTCAATCTCCCGTTGGATTTGTAGGTGTTTGCAATCTTTAGATAAGCTATTTAGCTGATCTCCCGCTACCCGAAGTAGTCTCAGCCTGCTACTTCTCCGCCATCTTGACTCCTCCTCCCACATGCCCTCTTCCAATCAAATTGTATATTATAAAGTTACAGGTGGAATGTCATTAAACATCAAAGTATCTTTTAGGAGGTTGGCTAAATTTGAGTTTCATGACAAACACTACTCTTGCTCACCAATATTCCTAGTTCCCCTTACTTCCTGACTCCTTAGAGGATTACATGCCCCTGACCCTTAAAGTCAGGCATGGCTAAGTGCCTTCTTTTGACAACCAAATGTGAGCACAGTGATATGTGCCATTTTTAGAAAAAAAAAAAAAAATCGTTGGAGAGTAGTGTTAACCCTGCTGCAGAAAACAGTTAAAGGTTCTTGTTGAGAGGTTGCCGTCATGAGTTGGTCGAGTCTACAGCATCCTGGTTCACTGTATATTATAGCGAGCAGAACCCCAGTATGACTATTGTTCAACAAATAGCCTGCATAAGATTCATCATAATAGGTGCTCATTAAATGTTTTTGGGCAAAGCCATGTAAGCATGCATGAATATCCCTTAAGGTAACTGTCTTATCTTGAGGTGCTGTAACAATACCATAGACTGGGTGGCTTATAAACAACAGAAATTTACTTTTCACAGTTCTGGGTCCTGGGAATTCATCCTCAGGTTGCCAACATGGTCAGGTTCCAGTGAGAGCCCTCTCCAAGGTTGCAGATAGATGATTTCCCATTGTATTTTCACATGACAGAGAGCAGAGCAGTGAAAAAAACTTCTCTTGTGACTCTTATAAAGGCACTAATCCCATTCATGCGAATTCCAATCTCATGACCTTATTGAATCCTAATCAATCCCTTAAGGCCTCTCCTCCTAATTCCATCACATCTGGGGATAGGGTTCAACATGAATTTTCGGAAAACACAAGCATAGTAATGTTTGTGTGCGTGTGTGTGTGTGTGTGTGTGTGCAAAGAGAATACCATAGTCTTGGCCCCAATAATGGCAGAAGCTATGTTTCTATTATGTAGGGATAACATTCTAACATTTATTTTAGGATCTTTGTCTAGGAAAGTTAAGTACAGGTTTGAGAAATTACTAATGTTCTCACCCTAAGTATAAGTTCTTAAAATTAATCATCTTGTTTATGTACTCCTACATGAGATAGATATGAATTTATCTTATTTTGCTTCAATTTTCTTAGAGCAAAATATTTATTCTTTAAAAATTATTTTAGAAGGGCACCTGGGTGGCTCAGTGGGTTGGGCCTCTGCCTCAGGCTCAGGTCGTGATCTCAGGGTCCTGGGATCGAGCCCCACATTGGGCTCCCTGCTTGGCGGGGAGCCTGCTTCCTACTCTCTCTCTGCTTTCCTCTCTGCCTACTTGTGATCTTGATCTCTCTCTCTGTCAAATAAATAAATAAAATTAAAAAAAATTATTTTAGAGACTAAAATGGACATTTTTATTCTATAATATGTATTGTCATACTAAGAATTGTATATGATGTATTGAGTAAAACTATGCCTAAAATGTATATCTTTAGATATTTTGAATAAGTAAGGATGTATTTTACATGAGAGAAGTCACAGAATCTGAAAGGTAGAAGGGAACTGGACACTGAGTATTTTGTTTCCTTTTTGCATAGGAATAGAGAAGTCAAAGTCAGAGAATGTGGCCGAAGGATTTTATCTTCCAGAAACATGTTGTTTTGGACCACACAAATATTTAATGGGGTAAATTTTCTGTTAAAATGAAAGCCTCTACAGCTGTGCTAGGAGAACTATTTTAGCAGTTTAGAGTGATGCTGTCCATTTCAGATTTTAGATAATAGTGATCAGAAACACTTTAATAGTCATTTTGAAATGTACTGTCTCCAGTGATAGAAAGTGGGGGGTTTCCTGCTGCTTCATTAGTGATGGGTTGATCAAAGGTATAACTTTCATCAGAAGGATGGTTTGTGGGGTGCCTGGGTGGTTCAGTGGGTTAAAGCCTCTGCCTTTGGCTCAGGTCATGATCCCAGGGTCCTGGGATCAAGCCCCGCATCGGGCTCTCTGCTCAGCAGGGAGCCTGCTTACTCCTCTTTCTCTCTGCCTGGGTCTCTGCCTACTTGTGATCTCTGTCAAATAAATAAATAATATCTTAAAAAAAGAAGGATGGTTTGTAAATGACTAACATGGGCTTGCCTACCTAGCAAAAAGTTAAAAAAAAAAAAAAGCAAACAATCAATTCTTTTAATTTGTAACCATTTTAGCAAATTACTCTGAGTGTGACGCATCTGTATTGGTTTTAATAATGCCAACCAATTTTCACTCTGTCACTAATTTCAGGTGTCCCTGCGACTGCCCTTCTCAGAAAAATAGAAAGTTCCTGGCCAGAAATATCAGAATTGATGTCTCCAGCAATGCCAACCATGGAGCAGGCTCTAAGAAAGTAATTATTGAAATGATAATAGGAGTTTGTCTTTAAAGCTTGTTGTATGGAAAAATAATGGTGTGTTGAATGTAGACTTATTTGCAAAATTAAAGGCTATGGAAGGATAAGCATTGTGGTTCAAGAGCATGTAGAATATTACAGGAAGCATGGTGGTGGGTATTAAGGAGGGCACGGATTACATGGACCTCTGGGTATTATACGCAAACAATGAATCATGGAACACTGCATCAAAAACTAATGATGTGGGGCACCTGGGTGGCTCAGTGGGTTAAGCCTCTGCCTTCAGCTCAGGTCATGATCTCAGGGTCCTGGGATCAAGCCCCGCATCGGGCTCTCTGCTCAATGGGGAGCCTGCTTCCCTCCCTCTCTCTGCCTGCCTCTCTGCCTACTTGTGATCTCTCTCTCTGTGTCAAATAAATAAATAAAATCTTTAAAAAAAAACTAATGATGTATGGTGACTAACATCACATAATAAAAAAAAGAATAGTAAGGGAAGCAGATTATTGTACTTGGAAGGAAGAATGCAGTGTCAGTCATGTCAGTCTGTCAGAGCGTCAGTCGGAGGCATTAATTGTTGTATTGTACAAATTAGCATAATTCTACAATCAGCAGGTCAGTGGGTGATCCTCTTTTTTCCTCTTAATTTGATGGACAGGTTTTTCCTTGAATGTAGCTGAGTAAGCATTATTTCTAAATGTACTAAAAGAAAGTAAAACTATTTATTTCTTCTTTTCATGGGTGTCAACAAAAAGCTATTTTAAGAATCCCAAGAACTGGACTATCGGAATAAAGATTGTATAAAGAGCATGTTGATAAAGTCATCAACAATTTTGTTCTCTTCCACATTTGCCCTGAATATCAATTATTTCTCATATGCACTGAAATGAAATATGAATAGAAAGGCCAGTTCCTTTCATTCGCCATTGTTTAAATAGAACCCTAATTAGTGTATCATCTCTTTATTTGAGTATCACCTTAAAGTCTTTTACTGTCTTTGATAAAGCACTGTCAAGAGTCTGACATTAGATATACCTGATATATAAGTATTTCTGCAGTTAATTTGCATGCATGGGAGAAAACAAAGCGTAGAAGGTCATTAAAACATTTCTCTGAAATAAAAGACATTCATAAGAAAATCATTCTGTTTTGTCAAAATCACAGAATTTCATAGCTACACCTGTTTCACACAAAGAGCTGTGTTTAACCATAGTGTACCATCTATACGTCACTGTGCAAATTTACTTATGACACAGAGAATGATGTATAATAGTTACTAGTTTTGTGTTAGAAAAAATGGCACATTCTGAACGACACAGACATTGACCCTGACTCAAGCCATTGAGCTTATCAAAGGACTGTAGACCCCTTATTGATCTCTTCTTCCACATTTAGAAACACAACAAGCACTGCTTTAGGAAACATCTCTATAGAGTTTTTCAAACAGAGAATCACAGGGGTACTGAAAATTGTTTCATATGTTTAAACAAATAATTTTGCTGACCCATGCTGTGTCTTTATACTGTCCATTTTTAGTAAGTAAAAATGATTTTATATAGCCAAAGTGAATAGTTACATCAAAAATCATTAAGCACAATCTTTTAATAAATTCTCACAAATAAATATATAGCAGATATCATTAATAGCTTCAAAATTGTTGGGCAAATCCAGTAGCATGGAAACACTTCAGTACTTATAAGTCCAATAAAATATATTATTTAGCTCTTCTAAATTTTTAATAATCAAACGGGTGAGAGAAATAGGAGTAAGAAGTAACATTTATACAGTAAGCTTAAAAGATCCTTTGAATAATGGATATCCATCTCTTTATGTTATCTCTGAAGCTTTGGTTTATTGTAGACTGTTCGCTATGATATAACCAATACGTACATGGCTTTTGTTTTATCCTATAGACTGAACATTCTAAGTACGAACTACGAACTATAAACACTACAACTTCTTTGTGCCCTTGGCATTTTATGCCTTCTTTACACATAACATTCATTTTTTGCCTCTAAAATTTCCCCTTACTCACATCTTTCATATGCAATCAGCAGAGAATATTTTCAGCCCAAATGGTGCCCCCAACCCAAGTTGCACTATCATTAGGCAAAGCAGGCTGTTTTTTTTACATTTTGTAAGCTAAGTGTTAACACCATAAAACCAAGCCCCTCCTGGGTTCAAAATCTATCACCACTCTGCCCCCAACTTACCCCGCCTCCACATCCCTACAGCATTTTCTATTCCTGGTGCTAAACTGCTCCAGATTTCTTCTAGTTTCTCTTCATAAACAAGAGAGGTGAGGGATGTATTTTTGGTTTTAGTGCCTGCCAAAGGGAGGCCCTCCATTCTGCAGCTCATAAAGGACCCAACTCTGCCTGATGAACACCATCCCCTGCAGGTATTGGAGGGTGCTTTCTAATAAAACAAAAGCAACCAACATTTTTTAATTTTTATCTCCTCTTTGAAAAGCCAGTTCTGGCTTTCTGTGCATTCCCTGTCACTTGGTGGCCAGAGAGCTCTATTAAGACCATGTCACCAAGCTGGTGAGAGAGACTGTGGCTATAAGAGTGTAAATTCTCTCCTGATGCGTATTGAGTTTCCTACCTGAATGCATTTGTCAGCAGGGCTCACAGGACAGGCATCTGATCCTGTGGTTTAAATCAGCATAATCAACTTATCTGACACCTTTCTCTTTTTTTGGTAAGGTATTGAAAAATGGTAAGGATGGGAGAGTATGTTTATGTAGCTTTAACTAAGCCTCATGAGCAAGGAGTGGAGCAGTTAATCATGAGTGTACTGTGGTGTGAAACAGCCTGTCTCGTATCTGCAGCCAAGGCGCCTGGGTTCCAGTGCCAGCTTCGTGTGACTTCCCTTCCGCCAATTCACCTCAAGACACCAGGATGCTCTCTCGCCCTCACATGAGCCGCTGAATTTGTTCCTCTTGATTACTCTATAATATAGTCCAAGAGGTCTCAAATGTAGTACATGGATCCTGTGGGATTCTCAGCACTCTTTCGGGAGGACTGAAAGATCAAAAACTACTTTCGTAATAATAGCGAAATAGATTTAATACGTCTTTTTCACTGGAAGTGTAAAGGCATTGGCGTGGGAAACTGGTAGAACCTTAGCATGACTCAGGCGGTCGACTAGCAGTCGACCAAACTCGACTAGCAATCCTTCCCTTCCTTACCACCATACCCTTGCAGGATTTAAAAAAACAGAACAAAACAAAACAACCCCCTCCCCCAAAATAAAAATAGTTTCACTTGAGAATGTCTTAGACAAAGCTGGAAAGTTACTAAGTTTATTAAATCTACTCTTGAGTACATGTCTTTTTATTATGCTGGTGATGATATGTGAAGGTTTCTGAGGGAAAGGCACTTGTAAAATTGTTTGAGTTATGAACTGAACTGGTTGCTTTTTCATGGAAAACTCATTCTACCTTAGAGACCAGCCAACAGACCAACTGATTTTCAGACTAGGATATTCGGGAGACTTTTTTTTTTTTTTTTTTTTTTTTTTGGGAAAAACGAATTAAGTGAGCCTGCCACTTCAAGGAAAACCAAAGACAATATTTGTAGCTGAGACAAAATTGGATATTTCAAATGAAGAAAAGTATTTCAAAAAGACTGGTTTTCACCTCTGTTTAACAGCTTTGCAATATGTAAAGACTAATTTGATAAGATTGGTTTGTTATGGATGAATGTTTGTGGACCCTGAGAGTCATATGTTGAAGACCTAACCCTCCCAGTGTGATGGTGCCTAGAGGTGGGGCTTTCATGAGGTGATTTGGTTTAGATGAGGTTTGGATGAGGTATGGGGATGGGTTCCTATGATGGGGTTAGAGGCTCTAGAAGAAAAGGAAGAGAGATCAGACTGTGCTCTGGGTGGTGGGTGGAAAACTGAGGAGAATCCCAGGCAGTGAGGGCTGGAGCAGGGGCCGCTGACTTGACTGGAGAACTCAGGGTAACCTATGTTATCAAATTTGAAGAAGTATTTTCACATGTGAATCATGAGGCTCTGCCTCTGATGAAAGATCAGCCTTGATTAGTACCTGATTTATTTCAGCAAAATAGAAGGTCAGTTGAGTATGATGTTTTTGACCTAAGCCAATAGCAAAGAGAGTGAAATAGACAGTGACATAGAGGCTATTATTTGCAAGACTGTAGACCCTCTGTCTATCTTTTTCTCCCTCTGTCTTTCCCTCTCTGTCATTTTTGTAAGGACACAGTGAGAGGGATGCCATCGGAAAGCCAGCAAGAGCATTCTCACCTGGAACCAAATTAATTGTCACTTTGATCTTGGACTTCTCAGACTCTGTAACTGTGAGAAGTAAATGCCTGTGGTTTCAGTCTGTGATATTTTGTTACAGCAGCTGAGCGGACTGAGACAGTGGTGATATTAATGAACATGATTTTTGGTAGTGTATAATAAAATAAGAGCGTGGAGGTGTTCCTGGGCCTACAAGTATAGTAACTGCTGACGTAATCTATTCTGTGGGTTCACGTTCTCTTTGTTCTGTCACTTTGGCTCCTTCAGAGTCACCTGGGTGACATCTCAGAGTGACTACTGCTGCCAAGGCCTGTCAGGACTGGCCTGAGTCGAGGACACAAATTCATCTCCTATACGCCCCAAAGTATGAGGTCTAGAGTTCTGATGTGGTGTTAATCTCTTAGAATCTTCACTCTGCCTGAGCCCATTCCAGTGTGTATATCAAGGAGGGACAACCACCCCTCATGCTCCAAAACAGACACCCTGCTTCTCAGGTGGACTTTGGTGAAGACAGATTCTCTTGCTTCTGCCTGAAATATTCTTCTAAAACCCCAGTCAGGAGCTCATGCAACTGATCATGGAGCAGTTCTGGTTTTCTATAATCTTTTCTTCTCTGGTGCTGACCCCAAACAAAACCCAAACAAACCAAATAAAATACAACAAAGCATCAGGTCAAAACAATGGCCTTGGCTCCTCCTACCCAAGGGGCAGACAAGTCCAGCCCTGTCCAAATGGCAGTGGAAGTTCAGACTGGATACCTTGCTATTGCAATCTTTTTACTGACTGGAATTTGAGATGCAAATAGAAAATAAACTTCATTTTTCCTGCCACTAACCTTTTTATATGGATCCTAGGATAGTCCCCTTCTTACCCTTAAATGACTCTTAGATGTGCCTCAGAGTTTTATTCAATTACACTCTGTTAGTAAAGAGCTCAAATAAAATTCCAGAGAACAGTTTCACTTCAGTCATTAGAACATCTAGACCAGAGTAATAATCAAATTCAAAGATTGAAAATTAATGCTTCCTTTTGCCTGGCTCCAGTGTGAAAGTGTTTCTCATTCTAGATTCAGCTGTCTCTCTCTGTCTCTGTCTCTGTCTTTGCACTTGGCTCGGGTCAATAGCATCAGACTCACTTGACCTTCTGTTTTGCCCAGATAAATCAGATACTAATCAAAGATGATCTTTTTTCAATGGCAGGGTCAAAGGATGGTTCACACGTGAAAATATTTGTCTAAATTTGGTACATAGGTTACTCTGAATTCTCCAATCAAGTCAAGAGCTCCTACTCCATTCTCCTTTCTCTGTGATATGAGCACAAATCCTTCAAGAAAATTTGAGTGGTTAGTAATTACATTTCTCTTTAAAAGAGAAACAGAACATTCAGAGAGGAACAAAGGAAAGGGAGAGAGAGAATTTTAAGCAGACTCCATGTTCAGCATGGAGCCTGATGGGAGGTTCGATCTCAAGACCTGGAGATTCACGACCTGAGTTGAAATCAAGAGTTAGTCACTTAATTACCCGAGCCACCCAGGTACCCCAGTAACTGCATTTCTGACTGGAAGTAATACTAGCTGCTCATGTGTAAGACTAGTTTGAAGGTAGAGAGGGATTTTGAGGGCCCAGGAAAATTATCACAAGACTAAGGAAGAATTGGCAATAATTTAGAATAATTTTGGTTTCCATGAATGTCTGTTTTCATGTATAATTACATTTAGATGTAATATATGTAATAATGATTATATATGTGTGTATATATGTTTGTGTACACATAGAACTTTGGCACTCTTATTTGGATCATTAAAATACATAGATCTCTCTCTCTGCCTGCCTCTCTGCCTACTTGTGATCTCTGTCGGTCAAATGAAATGAATAAAATCTTTAAAAAAATACATAGAGAAGTGATTACATATTATTGAGAACACAAAACATCAAAGAGAAGGATCTGTGGGTGGTGACAAGAAATAGAAAGCTTATTTACTGGAAAATCAGTCAAAGGAAAAAAATAGTGAAAATAAAGCAAACTGTAGACTTCAAATGTAAGACTTGAAATTAATTTTTCAGACATAAAATAAGATGGTTAAGAATTGTTCTATTTAATAGGTTTAAAATAACATTATTTTGAATCATCAATATTCTCCCAATTCAATATTTTCTTCTTCCCCCTGCTCCCTTTATCCCATATCCACTCCCATAGTCTTCTCACTGAGGTTTGTTAGGCATCATGCTGTAAATTATATTCACTTATTTAAAATAAAAGCCTTATCACATGAAGCAGGAGAAGAAAAATGAGTTGTATTATGCTTTTGAGAGTGCCAAATGCCCCATCAGCATAAAGAGAAGGAACTAATTGTTGTCTTAATGCATTTTGAGACATTAGTAGGTCAAGGAGTAAGACAGGGAGATAATTCAGAACAGAGAACCTAATAAGGTTGCTAATGTATCTCAAAGGAGTTCAAGAAGAATGTGATGCATTTTGAAAATATTGATGAGTTTTTATGGAGGGTCCTTGAAAGTCTGCGGTCCTGTCTTATATGATCTAGTGCCTCTACCTAATGAAAGAAGACTCCTACATTGCTAATGCAGTGAATGCTGCCTGCTTAATGTCCCACTGATTCTCACTGTCCAGCGATATGGAGAACTACCTTTAGACTCAGCTTCTTATGCATTTTTGGTTATTTAAAATATATATGTCTCTGTGTCTGTCATATCAGTGGTAACTTTGTACGCCTTTTTAATATGAAGCTAATTAGAATCAAGTCATGATGACAGGTTAATGCACACATATCAGGGGTATATTGCAAGACAGCCATTACAAAAGGACTCAAATTTTATTTTTCCCTCCACATTTTGTATATAGATAATCCTAGAGTGGAAATGGTGGAGATGGAGCTATAGTTAACAAAGAATACACTAACTCGTACTTAATAAGGTTGTTGCTATTTAATTAGAAGATTATAAAGGAAGTTAAATGGCTCATTATATTTCTCAATGCTAGAATTATGAGTTAGCTCAATTATGCATATATTTTGCAGTTGATAATTTTGGTTCTTTGTATTCCAGAGTTCTGAAGAAATACTGGTGACAATCGAGACTTAAGATTGTGTTTAAGTGAGGATGGCTCAAAACAGAAACCAAGTCTCATGAGAATATTCTAGAAGTTTATAATGGAAATATATATTTTAGAAACAAACAAACAAAATAATCATGTTTAATCATGCATCCATTATGAGCATCTTAATTTGGGCTCCCAACCATCAGAACACTTTAAGAAGCAAATCGTTCTACCATAATTTCAGAGACCAAAGGGGGCAAGCCAAGAACTTCCCTTGTAGCATGTGCAGAAAACAACACCGAGGAAGGCATGTTTTTTTCTGTGTGAGATGGTTATAGCAATGCCACCACATCTGCTGATGAAGCATTTCTGTGCCTTCTTTCCTCATATGATCATTTGATTATTTAAGTGCCCACATATTCATTCACCATCCATTCACATGCTCCTAGAAGGAACATTTCAGAAGCCACAATATATTACATTTTAAACATCACATTTCTGCATGAAGACTGGATTATAGAACAACTTTTTGGATCCTTTTCATTTTTTATTACATTTATGACTTTCATAATCAGTCCCCACATAGATGAGAAGTGGATGTGGGTGGAGTGTGAGGAGATTCAGTGAACACTTGTTAAACATTCCTATAAAAGACATTGGCATGAAAAGGGGTGATGGCACAGGGAGGAACAGTTTTTAAAAATATTCATTGAAGTCTCTCGCCAATCAAAGAAATTGAGATTGCCATTAGGCTTGCTCTCAAGGAGGTACACCACACCAGAATCCTTATCCTTCTAACGATTCAAGAGCTCACCTCCCCAGCCATCATGATGGACCGCTAACTTGTACTCTCATGGTTTCTTCACTCTGCTCTTTATCTTCCTAGTTGCTTACTCTGCCTGTCTTTTCTCATATGTCTTTCTTTTCCCAGGACTGATCTTTTTTTTAAAATAGACTCTCTGCTATTCCTCTCCAGTCTGCATTTTAAAACCCAAATTCAGATATGAAACACATCCTGCCATTCCTGATGGCTACTTCCTCAAATACTTCTTTCATCTCTACAACTTAACTGACATTTTCTGTCTCCATTTAAATCTTTCTCCTCCACTGACTCCCTTCTCAGTAGAATTCAATCTAAGAAATGCTACCTTATAGTAGCCGTTGACCTTGTTCTCTCCCAACTTTCTTATGGTTTACTAGAAAGCATGTTTTTGGAGGGGGCAGTGAGAAAAGATGTATAAAGCATATCATTCTAAAAATTTGCATAATTTAGTATACATACACATTATTGATTCAAAATTTGATATAAAGCCAAACCTCAACTTCCCTTGTAACCCATCATTCTGTACTTCTAGGCATTGACCCAACTGACTCAAGAACTTAGGCCCACACAAAAGCCTGTACACATGAGTGTTCATAGGAGTTCTATTCATAATTGCCCAAACCTGGAAGTAATCAGTATGTCTTTCAAAAGGTGAATGGAAAAACAAATTGTGGTATATCCATACAATGGACTATCGCTCACCAATAAGAAGAATGCACTATCAAGTCATGTGAAGACAGGGGTGACTCGTCAATGAATATAGTAAGTGAAAGAAGCAAGTATTAGAATGCTGTGTACTTTATGATTCCAGTTATATGAGATTCAGGAAGAGGAAATACCGTAGAAATAGAAGCCAAATCAATGATTGCTAAGGAATCATGACTTCTGTCAGTCAGGTCTTGACATGACTGCAGCTTTATGAGAGACTGTGAGCCTGGGGACCCAGCCAAACTGCACCATGGTGTCTGACCCACAGAAACTGTGAGATAATAAATGTTTGCTGTTTTAAAATACCCAATTTGGGGGTAATTTGTTATGTAGCATTACATAATCCTGTCATATATATTTTATGTAATATTAAAACCAAGTCACCAGAAAATAACAAAACAAAAACCAAGCCACAGATGAAGTTCTTCTTCTTCCTCTTCTCCTTCTCCTTCACCTTCTCCTTCTTCTTCACCTTCTTCTTCTTCTTTTCTTCTTCTTCTTCTTCTTCTTTCTCCTTCTCCTTCTCCTTCTCCTTCTCCTTCTCCTTCTCCTTCTCCTTCTCCTTCTCCTTCTCCTTCTCCTTCTCCTTCTCCTTCTTCTTCTTCTTCTTCTTCTTCTTCTTCTTCTTCTTCTTCTTCTTCTTCTTTTAAAGAGAGAGAGAACAATCGGGGAGGGGCAGAGGGAAAGGGAGAGAGAATCCACTGGGTGTAGAGCCTGACACTGAGCTCAAATTCACAACCCTGAGATCATGACCCAAGCTGAGATCAAGTGCCAGACACTTAACCAACTGTGCCATCCACATGCCTGGAACTTCTGCTTTTAAATAAGAGGGATGATATTGAAGTGTTGTGAAAATACTTTTGTCCTGCATCGTACATGTTAAGAGAGTTATCTCTGTAAAGAGGAATTTTGAAACGAGACACAA
Organism: Lutra lutra; assembly: GCF_902655055.1. Lineage (NCBI taxonomy): Eukaryota > Metazoa > Chordata > Mammalia > Carnivora > Mustelidae > Lutra > Lutra lutra. Next base: position 14,267,657 of record NC_062282.1, read on the forward strand.
AGAATGTTATGCCTTCTGCTTTTTCAGAATAATAATACTTTTCTATACTACTATATTTCATTTTTTTCAAAGATTTTATTCATTTATTTGACAGAGAGAAACACAGTGAGAGAGGGAATACAGCAGAGGGAGTGGGAGAGGGAGAAGCAAGCTTCCCGAGGAGCAGGGACCCCAATGTGGAACTTGATCCCAGGACTCTGGGATCATGACCTGAGCTGAAGACAGATGCTTAATGACTGAGCCACCCAGGTGCCCCATACTACTATATTTCAAAGAGAATTCCTTAACACATGAGACATTCTATTGCATTTTCATATGATTTTCCCCCAAATTGGTACTTACTCCCAATCATTAAAGGGGGGGGGGGGAGAAAGAAAAAAGAAAAAAGAAAGAAAGATATACCCTTAAAATGAAATGGGACAAAATAAATGTTTGGTCGTGCCTTTTGATTACTCCTAGATGTGTCTATATTTTAACTCTACAAGAGGAGCAGGTTTATTTCACATGATGCTAATGGGATAGAAAAGAGGAATGGGTGGTTGTAGGTAAAGAAGTAAAGAACAGTGATGGTCAATGGAGGAAGGTGGTTGGGGAATATGCTAGATGGGTGATGGGTAGAAAGGAGGGCACTTGTCATGTTGAGCACTGGGTGTTATACGTAAGTGATGAATCACTGAATTCTACTCCTGAAAACAATATTATACTATATGTTAACTAACTAGAATTTAAATAAAAAATCTGAAGAAAAATAAGGAAGTAAAAGAGTGTTATTTAAACCAGAGCGGGGAATAAAAATCACATGAAGTCGAAGTTAAAAATGTCAGGCTGTAATTTGTCTGGTTCCTCACTCCAATAATGTTCAAAACTTCTCCCTCTATTGAGCTCTCTTTTCTATACAAATGTGGCCCATTTCCTATACAGATATTTTCTTTTGCTAATGTTCCCTCACATGCACAGATCAATCTTCACACCTTCTCACACTCATTTTCCCTTTCTTGGCATGTGTTCTGTTTGCCTGCCATATGTAACCATCCCTGCAACATTTCCAGACTCAATTTGAAGTTTGAAAAATATCCTTCTCTGTATTTTGCATTTCTATGCCTTCGAAACTTGGCATAAGTTTTCTCTATCAAAATCTGACCGATCTCCTTTTTCTTTTTTCTTTTTCTTTTTCTTTTCTTTCTTTTTTTTTTTTTTTTTAAAGAAGCTAGTTGATTTCAAGGATGTATTTCCTCCTACTTTGATCAGTTTTGGTCCAACTCTGAGTTCAGAGAACACAAAAATGCAGCAGTGTTTCAGAAATCTCTTTATAGTGGTGTGAAGGCAATCCTGTTAGATAGATGGTGTCTTCATGGGACAACTGGAGTAGATCAGAAAGTTCTCATCTAAGCTTTTCAGCTCTTTGTGTGGGAACCTCCGTTGGCTCAAGAAAGATACTATAACGAGTGACTCTTTATTACTACAAGAATGAAGTTCTTTTTTTTTTTTTTTTAAAGATTTTATTTATTTATTTGACAGAGAGAGATCACAAGTAAATGGAGAGGCAGGCAGAGAGAGAGAGGGAAGCAGGATCTCTGCCGAGCAGAGAACCTGATGCGGGACTTGATCCCAGGACCCTGAGATCATGACCTGAGCCGAAGGCAGCGGCTTAACCCACAGAGCCACCCAGGCGCCCTAAGAATGAAGTTCTGTCACATGGGAGATCCGATTTAATTTGTAATTAATAGAACTGTCCTTAGAGTGATTGCTTCAAAACTGAAAGCTTGTTTCCTAATTTATCTGATGACTCTATGGACAGAAGCAAACTATCTTGTCCCAATTTATATCACTCACCACATCACAGACTAGGGCAATGGCTTATGTGTTTACTGCAGTTGAATCTTCTTTTTCCATTTCTATACCTTCTTCATTTTTTAAGATTTAGGTCAAGTATTGTTTCTTTTACAGGCCCCTCTGTTTAAACCCACATGGATCCCCTTTTCTAATCTCTTGAAGCAGTAATCGTTTTTCTCACTTTAGCTCTTAATTATAGACTCTTACACTGCCTGGAATACTGTTCCTTCTCTCCTTTTCCTGACAAACATATTCTTGTTATGAAAGACTCATGGTAAAGCGTCATCTCATCCTTGAGGTCATCCTTGAGCACTCCCACCTTCTGCCACACAAGGAAGTAAGTGTCCCCTTGACATTGCTCCCACAGCATCATCTGTATAAGAATAGAGCATCTATCCCTCTCTTTGATAATGTATTTGCCCTTTCTGCCTCTCTAGTACAGAGTGAGCTCCCATCTAGCAAGCAGTTAATTATGTTCAACTTTGCCTCACCAACACCTAGCCCTGGGTCTGGACAAGTAAAGAAGTTCAATATGCACTCGATGAAGTAATAATTGAATGAACACACAAAATAAATTAATGAACATGTAAGGAAAGGAATTATTGCCTCATTGCATATATATCAAATAATTACCAATGCATATAAATTAACTCATTACATGTATCAATTAATCAACTAATTACATATATGAACTAATAAATCATGTTTATCAACTTAGGACCATCAAATCAATTAATAATATGAATCAATTAATGATTATGTGCACATTTATTTCTTGCTGAAAAAATCAAGGAGAAAAAAAACAAGAGTATAAGATGAATGTATAAACTCTCCTATTTAACTGAGGGGATTTTGTTTTTTTTCCCTGGTAGAGATGAGATGGATGTTCGTGTCCCTTAAAAACTCACATTTTGAATGAAACCTAACCCCCAATATGATGGCAGCGCCCTCATAAATGGTACTAGTGCCCTTATAAAAGGCACCTCAGAGCGCTCTCTTGTTCCTTTGATGCCATGAGGACACCGTGAAAAATCAGCTGTGTCTGCACCAGGAAGTGGGATCTCATCAGACCCTGAACCTACCAGCCGTTTGATCTTGGACTTCCCAAACTCCTAAAAGTGTGAGAAATAAATGTCTGTTGTTTACAAGCCATCCAATGGTATTTTTGTTACAGTAGCCCAAATGGATTAAGGCATTCATATTTTGCAAATTTTTAACAAAATAATTTTCATTAGCAATCATTTACTCAATGTTAGGAAAGTTAAGAAATAAAGAAGAAAATAAGCAAAAAATTATTGGGAGGAAAAGTACTGATAAACTCAGTGCCTTTTACCTGATACATTTCATTCACACATTTTTCATGTAGTTATGATCATGCTTTACCATGTTGTGTACTATCATTAGAATGGCTGCAGTATTTTCAGTGTAACAGGCTGTCACAGTTTAACTTACTGAAATCCACCAGCCAAAGGTCATAACATGTCTGTGTGAAACAAAATAAGGATAACTTTAGGCCTCTGAAGTGAGTGAGAGTTCTCTCCAGAGGAACTGTGGAAGTCTCAGTAGGAGGGTTTTGGCAAAGGTCTCCTAAAGGATGTGGGCTTATGTTGGGTGTTTCTAAGCATGGCTTAAAGAAGAGGAAGCCATATCTGAATTGGAAACTGTCAGAATTCAGGGGCAATTCAGGGATTGGCTATCTTGGTAATTATTACCATTTTTAAAAAGATTTTATTTATTTGTTGGAGAGAAAGTGTGTGCCAGAGAGAGAGCATGAGTAGGGGGAGGGGCAGAAGGAGAAGCAGACTCCTCGAGGATCAGGGAGCTGGACATGGGGCTCGATCTCAGGACCTTGGGATCATGACTTGAGCTGAAGGCAGACACTTTACTGACTGAGCCACCAAGGTGCCCCTGTATTGGCAATTATTTGTAAGAGGGGAGAAGATCAAAACAGTGTTGGTTGTCATAGGTAAATAAGTAGTAGTCACTTGGGTTAGTACAAAGAGGGGGCTGTTTAGTTGTTTTATGTGGTTGCTGAGTGTCCTTGCCTCTGTCTTATTAGACTCAGTTATAGCCACAGCTGATGAGTGTGATTTCACATGTGCTGTTTATGATAGCCTAGTTCTTTTCTTTCTTTTCCTTTTTAAGATTTATTTCTTTAGAGTGCAAGTGTTGGGTGGTGAAGGGCAGAGGGAAAGTATCTCAAGCATATTCTTTCCCTGAGTATGAAGCTGGAATAGGGGCTCAACCTCATGACCCTGAGATCATGACCTGAGCTGAAACCAAGAGTCGGTCTCTTATTCAACTGAGCCACCCAGGAGCCCCTATAATGGCCTGTTTCTAACCACCTGCTACCAGGGCTGCTTTTCACTTTCTGAAAACATTAGCTTAATGTTAGACACTTAGGTTTTTCCACTTTTTCAATTCTATGAGGTGATATGCTGAATACCATTATATATATAGCAATTTTCTTTTTTTCTTTAAAACAGACATCTCCCAGAGATGTCTATTAGCATCAATTTGTAGTCATTTTTCTTTTGATCTCTATTACCACTATTTTCCTGCCAAATTGCCATATACCAGCTTGAATGATCAACAAATAATCTATGATACTGTCCTTCCCTCATTATTGTGAGTTGCACACTTTATCTTTTTTTTTTTTTAAGATTTTATTTAAGACACAGAGAGCAGAAGCAGGGGTGGGAGGGGCAGAAGGAGAGGGAGAAGCAGACTCCCTGCTGAGCAGGGAGCCTGACATGGGGCTCAGTCCCAGGACCCTGAGATCACAACCTGAGCGGAAGGCAAACACTTAACCCACGGAGCCACCCAGGTGCCCCATGAGCTGCATACTTTATTTATTTATTTATTTAAAGATTTAATTTATTTATTTGACAGATAGAGATCACAAATAGGCAGAGAGGCAGGCAGAGAGAGGAGGAAGCAGGCTCCCCGCTCAGCTGGCTTGATCCCAGGACCAGAGAACATGACATGAGCCTAAGGCAGAGGCTTTAACCCACTGAGCCATCCAGGTGCCCCATGAGCTGCACACTTTAAACATGACTTCTTTAATAGGCAAAAATGGAATATAATTTTTTAACTTTTTGAGTTTCTAAATTATTTGTGAGATTGGATTTATTTACCTGTGTCTTTTTGGGTTGCATTTACTTTTTCAAATTATCTGTTCTTCTTTTTTTTTTTTTTTTTCCAAATAGCCCATTGGGATCTTATATTTCTTACTGAATCTATATTATCTCTTCAAGTAATAGCCAAAAATTTTTATCATCTACTGTAAAAATAATTTTAGCATATCAAAAATTATATACAGTTCAATTGGCCAATATTCTTCCTTTGAACTTTTGACCTTGGGTTTTTACTTTCATACATCTTTTCATTCTTCCAAATTTGATTATAACATCAAATTGAACTCTTCAAGCTACCCAAAATTATTTTGAAAAACGGTGAAACATGCATCCCTAAAATATTATCTACTTAATTTCTGATCATGCATCATATTCACGTTTGTGTATGGAAGAGCATCTCTGGGCAGACTTTCATATATGTGTTGAGAGTAAAACTAAATTTTTGATAATTTTAGAAATGGTGTATTAGTAGGCAAAATACTTAAACAGTTTCTTCAGGGCAAAAATTTCAACTACTGGTGGAAATCACAACCATGGATACTGTAAACAGATGGATGAATGAATGAATAAAAATAAAAGGGATATAAACATGCAATGAGATGTTAAGGCAACATTTCTGAGTTGCATGCTTCTTTCTAAAATTAGTGCATTTCAATTCCCAAAATAAGACAACTGTGTTTTGTTTTAAGCTGCTAAATTTGTGGTCATTTGGCTTACAGCAATAAAGAATGTATCACTTTTCTGTTTTCCTAAGTATTTTTCATTGGAACACTATTTGAAAAACAAAAGATACTTCCTGTAAGGAGGACATGCTTCAGAGTTGTATGGACTCAAATTTTTGTTTTATGCATCCGGGTTTAAGTCAGCATGGCAGAATTCTAGACACCAAGTGTATTTTTCATAAATACTTACTAAATGACGTAATCCATAGGTAAATAAGAATGTTTAAATGTTAGTATTTCAGCTCTTTGTCTTTCCCAAAATGGACTTACAAAATTAACTGAATATAAACAGAAGAAACTCCTAAAATGACTTAGATCCTATTTCCCTTAATTGGTTATTTTGTACTGACTTTTATATCCAATTGTAACTTCAGGTAAAAAGCAAATCTACCAATGAAGTATATATTTTAAATTGAGATTCAGGTTTTATTTTAAATATTTTAATAATTATTTTAAATATTGATGCACTTATAGCACATATATATATGCACATATAGTACATATTATTTCAAATATTGAGACCTATGGTCTTGACAGTACCAAAATAAATGCATATTTTATGCATATAAATGTAATTTTATACCTGAAGCATATATATTCTTATATATATATTTAACATTTATGTCTTCAGAACATGTTCTGTAAAATATATATTTAACATCTATACCTTCAGAATCAAACGATTTATACCCTCTGATTTTGAAGGCTAAACTCCACCAGAATTCCTAGCTCTGCCTATGATGTGCTTTATTCACTTGTGACAATGTTGTAACATCAATCATGTCTTTGCAGTTGCAACTGCAGCCATTATGTCTCCCAGTCCTCTCCCTGTAATTATTTTTCAAGTCGTTTCCAGAGTGCTTCATAAAATATTTTTAATGCCACTCTCTGGAAACAGAAATAAATTAATTCCATTTTCCAGAGCTTTAAGAAATGTCTCTTTATTTTAGGTTGAAGTTAATTTTGTATAGCTACTTTTGCCAGAGGCGTGCAATGTAGCATTTTTTGTGGATAAGGATTTCATTGTTGCAATCTAGGAAAAAAAATGCTATTTGACAGTGAAGTCTTTTTTTTTTTTTTTGGCTTGGGAGGGGGCCGCAAGCAACCTTCCCATTCCCTCTCCATATGTTTCAACTTTTACGTCTGCTTTGCCATCTATTCCATTAACATGATGATGAATGAAAGTCTCCAGAATTTTAAATAAGTTGAAAAAGAAGCCAACGCCTTCCCTTTGGAGGTTGCATTGAAAATAAATAACAATAAAAACAGGGTGATCCAGGCTCCTGAAGTCTTTAAAGACAAGATCACTGTGATCTTTGCAGCTCTGCTGTGGAAAAGAGGACAGCATTTCACATTTCTGGCATTACTAATGACAACACAGCAACTGGAAGCAAGCATGAATTTCTGGGAGTAGCACTAGGATACGGGGCTCCTGCTGTGTAGCTCACCAGATTCCTGCTCTGCACAGCTGCCTTCTCAGTTGGGGGTTTTAAATCAGCACAGTGAGAAAAGATAGAAATGACCAGGATGCATCTTCCTCACTATGAGAAAAAGGTAATGTTCAATTAACGCTTCAGTTTTCTGTTTTCTGACGGATTTATTTCTATTTTTTTAATTTTTGCTTTGGATCTTTTTTTTGTTTTGTTTTTGTTGTTGTTGGTGGTATTCCTTTTCATTTCACGGAATAAAATGCTTAAACTAAAAATATCTTTGTGCTTGCAGTAATGGGAGAAGGATTCTGAACTTCTCAGGGCTTTGCTGAAATCAGTAAGAGTTGGAGAAATTATAGTGCTTTAAAAAAAAATGTGTACATGCACACCCACAGGATATTAATGTGTGATCATGCTCACTTAGCTCTGCTTGCCTGAGACAGTAAAACTATCAGAATGGAAAGAGTAGAGCCTGTTTTAAGTGTTTCAGTAAGTGCAACATCTGATTTGTTGAGAACACCTACATTTTCTGTTATGTGTCGGATGGTGTTTACCATGGTGTTTGTTAATGGGAGTCCGCTTTAAGGTTGGTTTGTTTACTAACAAGAACAATAATAAAAAGAGTTAATTTCCACAAAGCAATATTCTTCATCTTCCAGCCACAAAGAAATGTATTATCTTCATTTATACTTGTGGCAAATTGTGTTTACAATTGCATACATAGAGATAAACAAACATGATTTTATAGAATCCTGTTCTCCATACAGTTACTTTGTTCTATGTTCTTACAGACAAGCCCACAAGGGTTCTTAGCTGCACCCCTTTTTTCTCTTTAAGAACAACTTATTTTTTTCAAGCTCAGAATGATAGGAGAAAACAAGCTATGTGGTATGTGGACATGTGCATGCAGCTGTGAGTGTTAAGCTTAAGTGACCTTGGTCTTAGGAATTTCCTCTCCGATGTTCATTAGCCTTCTGGTTGGAAAGATCAACACCTTTGAGCCTGAATAATATTCTTAAGAATGAATTTCAGAGGTTGAGTGCTCATTGAAAACATGTTAATTCAGTTTTATTTTAAGGTTTGATCCAAAATATTGATTGTTACCACTTTCGTGATCACTCGCTATAAAATCTGGTCAGCAGTTCATTTCATAAACGTTTATTATGTGCCAGGCACTGGGCTTGGCAACAAAAAGATAAGCATGTGGTTCTCACTCTCAAGACATTTATAGCCTAATCCTTTTGATCAAAGAGTTATTTTCTGAAGAAGGATCTGTTCTTTAACTACATTGCTGTACAACTCATCTTGGAAGAGAATTTTGCAAAATCTATTGAATTTCACCGCAAAGTAGAGTAACACTTGCCTGGTGGGTAGATGATATACGAAGGATTAATTTTTACCTACCAAGGCAACAACTATTTATTGAATCACAACATTGTGCCAGGCACTTGGAGAGAGCAGCAAGCAAAACAGAGCCTTTACCATGGAGCTTACTTTCTACAAGGGACCAAGGTTTAAGAGGTAGCATAAACTTTCATACTTGTTCTCAGAAAAGTAAAGAGGCAAGAATGACCCAGAAATTGAACTTAGTGACTTGATACTATAACAATTCAATATAAGAACCTATTTGGTTCTCATATTGAACTAAGATGACCCAAAGGAAAAGAAAGAACTTCTATGAATGTTAGTATGCACCTTCAGAATACTTGGAAGCAACTTTAAAAATCCAGCAACAAATTGTTGTAATACTGTTCTAAACTCTGTGCTAAGACGACTGTGTAAAAGTCATTTTACATTATTCACACAGTGTAATGATTTTAACTTCCTGATGCTCCTGAGCGATCAAGTTTCTTAGCAATCGTTTCCCTGGTGTTTTCTCTTGACCCACAAACTGGCAAAATATACAGATTCTTAATGTCCCCTGAAATTGCTATATCTTCTCGTTGACCTGCTTTAGTTACTAGGGACACTGTTCACTGAGCATGCTTCTGGGATTCCACCATGGAAGGCATTTGGAAAACATTTACATCCACTCTCTTTCTCATTTTGGATACCTTTTTTTTTTTTTTTTTTTTAAAATTTTAACACTGTAGTGGAAAACACTTCCCCTACTTTCTTTGTTGATATCTTTCTTGGTATCTGTCTTTGGTTCTTTCCTGATATTTATCTCACGTCTCTCTCATCTATCTATCTATCTATCTATCTATCTATCTATCTATCTATAATCTGTTTACTCTATCATCTATCAATCTAAAAATAAGCATCTAATCTTTTTTAGCTCACACTCAGGTATTCCAAATACATTTTTCGATTGTTACCTCTGTTATAACACTGGACTGCACTGAGACATGACCAACGTCTTGCAAAGTAGTCTGTGAAGGATTTCATTTACCTGATATAAAGGAAAGGCATATCTGGCATGGTTCCTTTTCCCTTTCCTGAAGGCAGAATGGGTTGCTGAGAGCATGTGCTGTTATTTTGTGACCAGGAAGAGGCTGATAGGAGGAAATGCTGAGAAAATTTCAGGTATGCTAGTCCTGCCATGGTAAAACAACCATGGCTAAAACAATGCCACCTGCCTCCCTCAAGACTCCTTGCCATGTCAGAAAAATAAACCAATATCTATTAAATCATTCTCACTGGTGTTTTCTGTTATTTTTAGTAGAAGCATTCCTAACTGATACCGCATGCATAAATAATTTATTAGAGAGTGTTAAAGTTGAGCATTGTGGTATAAAATAGAACACTTAACAATAAAGGCAAAATGCAATTTTCATCTTCAAGAATTTTATAGGAACATTTTATGTAGTAAGCAAATAGGAATCAAAAGACTTCCTGATATTCATCCAAGGTCTGAAACCAATTTTCATAGCCTTTTTTTTTTTTTTACTCTTTCTTGGTATTCATGTAAAATAAGGGTTTGCATTATTTCTAAAGTTCATTGGATGCCTAAATTATTATTATTTTTAAAGATTTTATTTATTTATTTGAGAGAGAGAGCATGAGAGGGGAGAAGGTCAGAGGGCGAAGCAGACTCCCCATGGAGTTGGGAGCCCAAAGCTGGACTCTGGGTTCATGACCTGAGCCGAAGGCAGTCGCCCAACCAACTGAGCCACCCAGGAGCCCAGGATGCCTAAATTATTAACTTCATTAAAATAAAATGTATTTTGAATCTATAGATTTATAACACTACCTGTTGAATGATATTTTTAAATTTGTATTCCTTGGATACTCCAGGCATGAAAGAAGTTGTACTTTCACTGTTCATACTTAGGGTTCTGTACAGTTTATATTGAAAAAGCTGGTCTCTGAGTATGAACATGTGATATGCCATTATCCACTCTCTGTAAACCTAATTTATTTATTTACCTACTGAAATTAGCATAAAAGATATTTAAAAGCATCTTTTAGGAAGAAGTGTTCCCAGCACAACTCTATACAATCTCATTCATTTCCCCCCTTTTTGTTAGGAGAAAGTCCAGACAAAATAATTCCACTAGTATGAAGGTATGTCTGACGCACTAGGTTTTCTAGACTTTTTATGACATGACTATGTAATTGTATGAAATAGACATTAAAAAGTTTCATCGATTGCAACAAAAATGTTTTCAGATTGCTTTAAGGAGGCATAAAACATGACAAATAAAATGTTACCATACCATTTAAAAGAATATAGGAGCAATGTGAATTAAAGGTGAATTGATCATAAATGACATTAATTTCGAGGTCTATTTTATTCATTTCATCTTATAATAATATGGGGTTATGAGAGCTGATCAAATTTCACTTGCTCTCAACAGGCTTTTTTTTTTTTTTTTTTTTTTTTTTGATGACGATAGGTTGATGTTTAACTCTGATTTATAATTGGTAGATATTGGAAACCGAGATGTGCAAAGAAGCTGCTATAGGAAATAGAGAATAGGTAAAACAGAGATCACACAGAAAGCAGAGAACTGATAGCAAGAAAAAAGCTTTAAATATAGAAAATGAAAAAAAGAATGAATGAATAAAAGTAAGAAAGAAAAATATGCTTGTGTTTCTGTGTGTGTGTGTATGTGTGCGCGCACACACGCGCGCACAGGCAGGAATGTGGGATAATTAGGGAAGGAGAATGAAAATGCATCAATATAGAGGTTGTGTCTTTTTTTATCATGAGATGATGAAACTATTGCCAGGTAATTATCATGACCTCTTGTTTTCCAGAGTAATATGCAGCCCATGAACTGGAGAGAAGACCTGGGACTTAAAAATGAGGGGTTCTCACTTTCTTTGAAGCCATATCGCATCTCTGGGTGGTAGTCGAGTATCAAACAAACAGAGATGCCTTTTCTCACATGCTGGAAGCAGTCACCCCTGTTGCCAAGGAAACATGCTTAGGCGGCAAGGGTCACCTCTGGAGACAATTGGAAGACTTCAAAAGCAGATCAATAGAGAAACGCATAAGACCTGAACTTCTCGCTAATGCTGTCTCCTATTTTAAATGCCATTTGCAGCAAACACTTGCTTATGTGATTACTACATACTAGGAAGCAGGAAGGCAAAATTGAATGTGTAATAAGTCGAGCCCAGTATTTCTAAGCTGCACTCTTGGAAGCCTGGGGTTTGGGAAGAGATGTTGTAAAAGGGGCAATGAGCAACATCAACAGCCTAAATGAGGGCCTGCTGTCCAAGCTGAAAGCGAGGAGCCGTGTGTGATACTTCATTTGAAGAAAAGCTTCAACTCATTAAAGAGTCGTAATTTGTACAAGCACATGTAATTAATTATACTTTGTCTAACTTGGTGAAATTTTCATTTTAATTTCTGAAAATGTCACATGCTACGTTTGGGAAGTTTTTGAGTCAATAATGCACAGTTTCACTCATTTGTTTGCTTGTTCTTTTACCAACTATTGATGATTTCACTCTAGGAGTCAGGTGCTTCTCGGGAGGTGAGAGCTGAATAGCACACAGTCCCTGCATTGAAGGTTTGGGGGGACTCCATCTCGTGAGGAAAGTAGACATGGAAACAATGGAAGCACTTGCAGAGGGAACAGGGAGGGATCCTTGTAATTCCTCCTGGGAGCAGGAGGAAAGGCTTTTGGGGAGAGAAAATGCTTTTAGCTTTGAAGAAAGGATAAGCTTTGAGCAGGGAGCCCAGGGTCGGAGGGACATTCTATGCAGAGACGACAGCAAATGCAAAGGGCAGCGAGAGGAAGGGCAGGTTTCATCCGCGTCCTGTTGATCAAAGATCAGCACATATTTGGGATGTGGACATGGGGTTCAAAAAGGAAAATGGGCCTGGATCATAAAAAAATTCTGATAGAGTATTAAAACATTTACCTTAATGTTAGTTTTCCAGATTTTTCTTTTCTGTCTTTAGCAATAGCTAATGCATTGCTTAACCCTATACTAAACAGAGCTCTAAATAGATGGGTATTATTTTCTCTCCCATTTTGAATCCAGTTATTTACAAATACCTCTGTGCTTTCAGATGGCTTACAGAATTGGAACTTCTGTGACTATTTATTATCTGAAGCAAGAATTATGAAATCTAGGGATAAACCCTCTTGCTATTAGAACTCACAATAATACTTGATTTATTAAACTACAAATAATGGAATTTTATAGTAAGAGTTAGGACGGCCTCCACTTTCAAAGGATCAGGTAGAATTAAGCTCTCAGTGCAATCATTTCTTAAAAATCAGGTATCTTTCTTTTTGTCAGAAAATTCAAAAGTAACAAATACAGAGCTGTTTTGATTACTAACAGGTTATGTTTCACACTGAAATGTACCTCGTTAAGTCTGTATGAGGGACAAGAATGAAACTTTGTGTATAAGAAAATTTGGAGGGTGGGGATGTTTGAGAGCTAAAGCTTTTTTGGCATCATTTAGGTTAGCCACCTGTTCTAGCCTGCATTTGCTGAATAAATTAGATGCTCTCGGGAGAGTGTATGCAGCTGATTGGTCTGCCCTGTTACCAAGGCAACCATTTTTCTCTCTGCTCTATGACTCTGAAAGGGTTCATAACCCATTAGTGCTCCTCTGAGCAGGAACAAGAGAAAAAAAAATTTTTTTTCTTGTCCTCCTTTCTTTCTTTCTTCAATTTCTTTTATAAATTTCTGGTCAAGATGATAGGATTAGTGGAATTTAACAGATACTATTATTATATTGTTTATTTAAGCAGTACATTTTCCAGATGTTTGAAAAACTTAGGTCCAAACCTAAAGGCACATAAATAACAACTAAAAGGAGGGATGCTAATGATAATTAATTTTTAAAAAATTGAAATTTTCAATCTCAAGAGGAGTTCATCTAAGGTAATAGATGTAAAAACAAACTCTTAGAATTTGGTCCAAAAGGCAGTGAAAGAAAGGCTATTTCCCCAAAATTATTCCGGCTATTATTTCTGTGAGGATTTTCTCACTGTGCAGAGGTGATGAGACATGAAAGAGCAACAATTTAACAAAGGTTTTTTAAAGTCAGATTCATCAACCCATAAATTCCGGAAAGTCAGTGATCTTTTTCTGGATGCTAAAGGGCTGTGGAACGGGGCGGTGGCGGGGGTTGGGGGGGGGTACGGTTGAACCCAAACCATGGTAATACCAGGGAACGAACACAGGTTTTCACCAGAAGTTACATGTAGACCTCAGCCTGTTTGTATTCTTCTGTTTTGTCAACCATATTTATCTTTCCTCTCTAACTCAGTGGGCTGCCTCTTTGTATTCAAAATCTTCATGCATTAAGAAACAAAACAAGAACAGTGGGCCTCCTCAAACAAATAAATTCCTTCTAGCACCTACCTTGTAGCAGGAATGCTTCATTTTATCCCATTTGCTTCATTCTTTCTGTCAACTCAGTGAGGCAGATGTCATTGATCCTGTCTTGCAATTGAGTGGATTACATAATTTGCCGAAGGTGGCACTCATTTTTGATTCTAGTTCTTTCTCAAGCCATGCGTTTCCACCACGCTCTAGGGTCTCTGAAATTCTTCAGCAGTACTAACAGGACATGTCCTTTCTGAACACTGAAATCTTGGGGGGAAAAAACCAAAACAAATGGAATATTAAAACATTTAAATGAAGCCTCTTGGAGGACTTCTTGTTCTTTTATTTGGGTTTTTTTCACAATAAATGTTTGCCTCATTTATTACAGTGCTAAAGCTTTTGAACATATTCATTAAGAGAGAGACTTCATCATACATAGCAATTCCTTTGACATTTTTTATTATCTTTCTATAAATACTAGAGAAACTTATTAAAATTGCACTTCCCATGCTTATCTAGCTACTATCTTATTTGTCGTTGTTGCCAGTGAGGACCGCTAGGATCCCTGGGACAAATTAGGCTCATATTTTGATCATGGACAAAACTTAACGTAATTAGACTTACTCCAATTTTTGATTTTCTACAAATTTTGATTTTGCCTTCTGAGATTTCAAAGATGGAGTAGTAGATATTTTCAAAGAAACAGTTCTTTACTAGGTACAGGGACATCTTAAGTTGGGACGACACCATGAAGAAGATGTTTTTAAAAGGTCCAGTTCTCAGTGTCTGATAAAGCAGTGCAAATATTTTACTTGGTGTGAAAGCAAAAATATACTTTGTTAAGCATATCATGACTGATGCCTGCTGTGGCTAAAGATTAACAAACACTTCCCTAGAAGATCATAAATAAGCAAGAAGAGCACAAAGATATCATTTTCTTAGAATTGGCAAAAGAAGAAAATGCATACTGTAATTTGCTACACGCAAAATGGATTTGCTTCTTTCTCTCTTACTTCTAGCATCAATTTAATGTTTGAAAGTTTCTCTGTATAAGACAATTATTCACGAAACTGAAGAACGTCTATTTGCATTTTCAGAAATACCTTTATTTAAATGTGTTGTTTCTGCTCTTCTCTTGCAACGTTATCTAGATTAGATTACGATACTATTTATTTATTTATTTATGCTCTAAATCTTACACTAATGTCCCAGTTCATTCAACAGGCTTTCAGGAACCACTTAGGTTCTCAACTGCGACAGATATACTCTTAAATTTTATTTATTTATTTGACAGACAGAGATCACAAGTAGGCAGAGAGGCAGGTAGAGATGTGGGGCGGGGGGGTGCCGGCTCCCTGTGGGGTGGAGAGCCCAATGTGGGGCCTGATCCCAGAACCCAGGGATTATGACCTGAGCCGAAGGCAGAGGCTTAATCCACTGAGCCACCCAGGTGCCCGCGACAGATATACTCTTAAGTGCTGAGGACCTAGACAGGAACCTGCAGTCTTTCTCCTTCATGAATTAAGCTTTGTGTTTCAGGGGACATCTACAAGACGGTCAGTAGGGTGAATGTTTTATAGAGTAATGAATTTGTGGATTGAGGGATATATTAGAGTGTTTCTAAACACAGAGATTCCCCCAGCACCTTCTCACTCTTCATCCTGATTCACCCTCGGTGTCTGCTAGGCTGAGCACCATCATGCCCTTTCCTGTTTTCATCCCAATCTTTGGATATGTCACAGAGTGCATCTTCATGGTTATGACCTTGGTTTTTCTCAATTCTGGTTTTCCTTTCTGCCTGGGCTATGTAAGTCCATTTGAACGTGGCTCTCCTGGAATGGTTTAATTGTTACGATTGTATGGTTACTTCTATTACCAGGAAAATCCTGGCACAATTACTCCAACACTGCACTTTAATTACTTACCTGGTGGAAAGCAAACCTCTAAACTGTTGACCTATCCATTGACTTCAAGTGGTGGGGTGTGTAGGAAACATTTCTTCCTAAGGGATCCTCTCAAGGGGAGTGCACGCATTGTAGCTTCAACTAACAAACAACTTGTTGTTAATCAAATGCCACTCTTCACTGGTATCGGCCCATCTCTGTTGAGTGTTTTTGTAACACATAACTCAAGTTACATGATGCCAGCTAGAGACCACTAACACCAACCAGGAGAGCGGCTAGCTACGGTCACAAAACTCAGCAGACACCTTCCACTAATACTGAAAATCAACATATTCTTGGAGTTCAGATTTATTTTGTTGTTATTTTAAATCTGAATTTCAAGCATAAGAAATCATATTAAACATATTATTCTCAAACTTATCTTGTTCCCAAATAATTTAGAGAAGTTTAGATGTATTCTGCTCACAAATGTGGTTTAGTGACATACCTGGACAGTCCAAACCAAACCTCCAAAAGGAAGAAAACCGTGGTTGTTCTAGGGAGATCAAAAGCTACAACTCAACAGGCTATTGCCATGATGTAACTCTGCCCACATGGCTGTTCATCTCCAGTTGTCCCTGTTCCACTTTATAAATTCCTAAGGGAGAGCCTTTGGGTCCAGCTTGGGTCATATGCCTTCTACACTTGACTCAATCAACCATGGTCTGAAAAACTGGTAGAACTGACAACTGGGGGTTGATTCCAAGGGTTCCAGCTCCCGACCCCCAACCTGTGTTCTGCAATCACAGTTGTTTTTTCCTCATTTTCCCTGAAAGGATCTAGTTTTCAGTGCCTTGCCAGCACTGACTGTCAGTTTGTTGTTTCAAGTCTCAACTATCAGTCAAGGTCTATTTTCTAAATCTTATTTCCTTTTTCTTTGACCCATCCTGTCCACAAATTAACCTCTTCTATTTTGTTCTTTCTTTCCTTTTTTTTTTTTTGTTGTTGTTATTGTTGTTGTTTTGTTTTCTTTATGAGCAATATTGCTTTGCCATGAGCTTCCTTAAATTCCACTAATCTGGATATTTCTTGAGAATGATTCTGGCTGTCTACTTGGTTATGTCATCTCAGACTTCTGAAACAATAACTCTCTTGATACAGAATCATGTCTGTGTAGAGCACTCATGGTTAGCTTTCTAGTGGCTCTGGAGTGGATCCCTTGACAGGTTCAATCTTAAAAGTAGATGACATGAAAAAAAGTATGGAAGTATTGGAAGAACAGTGCTTTTAGGGGACTTTAAGGAGATATATGTGGATATATGGGTAGTTGAGTCTCAAAAGGTAAGAAAAGGTCATGACAAATTTGAAGTCAATAATGATCCCATGAAGGATTAAATGGGGAATGACATTAGTAGATATGTATATGAGGAGAAAGCTTATCTTGGTGTAAGGTTTGGAGTACATTTAAGGGTTCTAAGTATACATAAATGCAAAGAAAGTCTACACCAATGTAGTGTCAGTGGAAATGGAAAGCAGAGAACAAATATGTGAGTTGTTTAAGAGACAGATTTTATAGTCTTTGTGGAGTAATTAGGGAGAAAAGGTTGAGACTGACTCTGAAAAGTCTGGTATTTGGAGAAGTTGATGACAGTATTACTCAATAAGAAAACATGGAAGGATAATGTGTGGAATGTGAAGTGTGTGTGTGTGTGTGTGTGTGAGAGAGAGAGAGAGAGAGAGAGAGAGAGGAGGAAGGTCGGTAATATATTTACTTTGGTTTAGGAGTCTGTGGGCCATGTATTTGGATATGTTTAAGGAACAGATGTGTATGTGGGGCAGGAGCTTAGAAAAATGATCTGGATTTGGGTTCTAAAGTCAGTCGACAAAGCTGGTGAGGACTATGTGTAACTGAGTATGGCAGAGATTATTCAGGAACAGTGCCAAAAAAAAAAAAAAAAATAACAAGGAGGCTAATGGAGAAAAGTCTAGGAAATGCTTATTTTCATAGGATGAAAACAAAAAGAACCATGAAGAGTCTAAGAAGAAATTCATGGACTGGAGTTAACTTTTAACTCTGCAGGTGAGAGTGATGAATTCAAAGTTAAGAAAGGACTTCTGGTAAGAAGAGTATGAATAACAGTTTCAAAAGTTACAGACAGACTGAGCAGAGTTAGGCCAAATTCCTCCCATTCTCTGATTGCAGGTTCTTAATTGACATGGCACTGGGAATTGCTGACCTTTTTCTTGTTCCTGACTTCTGATAACCACAGACTATTTAAGTCTGTTAGCTTGAGAGTTAAAACAAAAAACAAAAAACCAGAATTGAATCATAGTTTTTTTAAGTGACAAAATAATGTATTGTTATTGAACATTTTCAGAAAATACAGAAATATGAAATAAAAGAAGTAAATCTACAAATGTGTCCAGAAGGATATAAAGTATCCTAAGTTGCAGTGCCTTGCCCAGTGGTAATTATTGTTAATGCTTTGTTGTATGTTCTTAAATATTTAATTTTATTCTTTCTGGAGACTTTCCTGTATATATATATATATAGTTAAAATAAAAATGAAATTTTACTATGCATTCTATTTTTTGTTGGCATAACTTGATCATAAAAAGTGTTATTTACATCTTTTTATGTACACGAGACTCCCAAATCACCAACATGCTTTCAATGGTTACCTGGGATTTTGTTGTTCCTCTTTTTATTTATGTAACTAATTTCCTCCTAATAAACATTAGGGATATTTCCAATTTTTGACATAATATGTAAAACGAAGATGTGTACAGTTCTACAAATATCTTTAGACATTCACTGATTACTTTCTTAGGATGCATTTTCAGAAATGGAATTTCTGGTCGAAGTATGGGCATTAACATTTTGATGGATCTTGCCAAACTTCCAGTGATAGCTTAAGAAGTTATTTTTTTTTTTTCCTGAAATGTTGCCAACAGTGGATTTAATACAATCTTTTAAAAAAAGAGTTTGCTGGTTTGATAAGTTATTGGAATCTTAACTATTCATCACTTGGCTCTCCAGGTCTTGATCCATATCTAGAGCTCTTGTGTGACTGCTCATGAAGCTGGTGTTACAATAATAAAGATTTTACAACCCCATTATTTCTAAAGGAAATTTTCTTATTACTTAAAAAGATGTTTACATCTTACTAGTTAGGTTTTTATGGCAGTTACTCATTGATAGCTGCTGGATGGACCTTCTCAGCAGGATACCTTCACTGCTATAACCTTTTGCTAACATAACCTAGAGGATATGAAGTTTCTATAATTCTATTTCCTCTTCTATTCTTAACCTATGTCTACTTTTCCTGGAAAATCTACTTCTTCTCTTTCAAATATGCCAGTAACATTTACCTTTGTACTGCCTTTTTATCTTCGACAAGTAAGTCATGCATATTTTGCCAGAACAGAATAGAAGAGATTCCACAACCTGGACAACTAAAGGAGAAGATTCTTCTGAAATGATGTGATAATAATGCAAATTAATTCAAAGGTTTACTTCATGGACAAGATGTGTGACCAGTTTCTGTGACTTCCCTTCTATCCTAACTATCCTATCTATCCTAACTATCCTAACTATTAACTAACACATAGGACTTTATTCCTTTTTGAATCACACTGACCAGCATTTTGTTGGGAGAACCCATACAGTATAGTCAAAGTTTCTGTTCCATCATTAGTTTCTGGTATAGAGACTTCTCTGCCATGAAATTAAACTGTGTAGCATTGACTGGCATTCCTCAGGGGCAAATGACATCATAAGGAATGGGAGGGCCACCTCCAAGACTCTCGCATTTTTCATGGTTTCTACCTTCTTGTTCCACTGCTGCTGACACCTGGCACCCTTTCAAGATCCAGCATTTAAACAGACAGATACCCTTGCAATCATTACTCCCATTTCTTCACTAGAATATGAGCTATTTAAGGTCGCAAAATCTTTCTAATGATCTTTGTATTTCCCACAGTCCCAAAGGACTTATTCAGGATTCAAGAGATACTGAATGAATTAACTTTTAACTCTGAGTCATGCTTCTAAGGAGAAATACCAACTTATCAAAGGCATAACGCATTTCTATGCTTTTTCTCATTTTATTGCTATCAAGTAAATTCAGGCTACATCCATTTCTCATACTCCAAGCTTCCCCAAACAATATAGGAGGAATAAATGACAAACCCTGGCAATGATTCCTGGGGGGCATAAGTCCATTTTACATCCCAGAAAGTTAGTCCTACTCAGAAGGGTATCCAGTGATGACGAGGTGTCATTTTTCCTTTTATCTTACAAATGTTCTGCTTCCTTGGTCATGGCCTCACCGTGCCATGATGCAGACACATCCCTCTGTTTCAAAGGTTTGGTCTCTTCTCCCTTTTGGAAGCAAACAGACTCCTTTATGTAATATTGTCTAGGGATGTCATAAAAAGCACTGGAATAATTTATATAATTTACATGACTTGGAAAACACCTTAGTACGACCTTAAATAATCTGAGTTTAGAACCATTTTCAAAAGAAGAGGGTCAACATGAGCTCTAGGCTTATAACTATGCCATTACGTTTGAACTAAGTCTACTGAAGGGATTCATTCACTTTGGTGTCCAGGACTATGAGCAGAAAAAAAAAATCCGAAAGCTTAGCTTATTTTTCTCTTCATGCTTTTGATAATACAACCTATGTTGGAATATTTATATTTGTAATAATTTCCTTGTCTTGCATCAAATAACAATTGTAGATTGATACCTACTTTTTTTCATCTTGATTCTGGAATTCCAGGCAAAGACTGAAGGTAACAAGTCATGAAATTTGATTTATAGAAAGCCTACGGTTTCATAAAAATGATAGAGAGTAAGATGCATAGAGAAAAATATTTTTTCTGGACAATATGGAGCATTTTGAATGTATAATCTTGCCTTTGGTTTATGTGAGTGGTTCCCAGACCTATCTGCACATCAGAAACTCCTGAGGTGCAATGATGATGATGATAATAATAATAATAATAATAATAATACTAGCAATAACAGGATAAATAACAAAGACTATGGGGTTTGTGTCTGGACACTGATATTTTTAAAACCCTTAAATGATTCTAACATGCAACCTGATGAAAACCACTGATCTATGTAATAATACCCCCACTGTATTCTGATATCATCTTTTAGTATTTCTATAATAATTCTCTCATAGTTTTTTCTTAGTTGCCTAAGAAAACTATGATGTTGTGACATTGTCTCCCTCCAACTTCCTTTATGCTAAAATAAGAAAATTGTTTTTTATGAAGTAGAAACTTCATTGTTGCTATATATTTTCTCTCTAAGTGGGTTTTCAAGAGGTGAGAGATCACTCAAGAATGTGGGGAATGCAAAGACTTCTTTGGTTTCTCTGGTTTTATCAGGGCTTTGTATAATGGTCCTCAAACACTGTGAAACCTATCACTGATTTGCTAATAAATACATACAGTCTTGTTCAGGAGATGCCAACGAGGTGATCTGCTTTCAGTCAGCTACAAACAACTTTAATCCCTTACTGAGAGGAGTTTCTCCTAACCCAATGCTCTTTCAAATAAATCACCTCTTGTGTTATCCAGTCAGTGCTTCTCAACCACCTTTGGCCTGTGTGTCTTCAGGAAGGCCACATGACATTTCTACTCTGTAAAAATGAGGGAGAGAGATGATGAGGCCTTTCCAAAACACCCTTTTAACTTCAGGGTCAATGAACTATGATCTAGATAAATACTCCAGTCAGCAGCCCATGGAGCTTTATTCAGACCTAACAGTAAGAACAAGAATCTTCATCTCTTCCGGTATTTTAATCAATCAATCGATCATTCAATTAATTAATCTATTTACTTATTTTTACTTATGTTTACCAGTTTATTGTATAACAAAGGATATAATAAAAAATACACATAGTTTTATTGTAGCAGCTAATTATAGCCGAAGCATATTGTTTCAAAGGACTGTGTGCTCCTCGTATGTGTGTGTGCATACAGTAAGTCATTTAAAAATAGAAAACTGACACCTAAGGCCTGTCATTGGCTGTCGTAGGAGCTACACACTTTTGTCTGGTCTTTAGAAGTTTTCTGTCTCATTAGGGAGCTAAGACAGGTACACAGAAGCAGAAAATCTAAGGTCATAAGTTAATGAGATGGGTACACAGTAAATCCTGGTATTTGGAGGGAATCTTTTTCAGTGTCGTGAGGTGTAGAGACTAATGAGGGAATAGAAAAGCCCTACCCCCACTCCTCTTCCAGCACCTATTCTCGTCCATTGCAATCACTGTAACCAGAGGGTCCTTTTAGAAGCTATTTTTTGAGATAATTGTAGATTCACATGTAGTTGTAACACATAATGTAGAGCCATCCAACTTTCATGAATGCTAATTGACAAAACTTGCAAAACCATAGTATAGTCTCAGATCCAAGATATAACCATCCACTTCTTCTCCTTACTTATTCCTCCCCTGCCCCAACCCTCAGCAGTCACTAATCTGTTTTCATTTCCATGATTCTGTCATTTTAATAAAGTTATGTAATGGAATCATACAATATGTAACACTTAGAGAGTAGCTTTTTCCACTTAGCATAATTTCCTTGAGATTCACCCGAGTTATTACATGTATCAATAATTCATTTCTCGTTATTGCTGAATAGTATTCCATGGCATTTCATGGTATGGATGGACCATAGTTTGTTTGACTATTCAATCTTTGAGGTCCATTTGTGCTGTCTTCAGTTTTAGGCTATTTCAAATACATCTTCAATGAATGTTCATGTATAGGTTTTTGTGTGAAACTAAATTCGCATTTATCTGGGATTAAATGCCCCAAAGCACAATTGTTGAACAGTGTGGTAATGGCACAGATAATCTCTTATAAATACATTTTGACTGGGTCAGTCACCTTTCTTTAAATCCTTTCAATGACATCCTATTACCTTTAGCATCAAAAGAGCGACCTCAGGGCCTACAAAGCCCTGAAGTATCTGGAGTCTGCCTTTCTTGCTCTCCTAATCTAATACCTCTTCCTTTCCCTGACTCTCCCCTCCAGACACATAGGCTTTGTTTTGGTTTCTTAATATACCATGTTTTTATCCCACCACAGAGGCCCTTTGAGAACAGTAGAAAAGCTTTTGTATCAGTAAAATACCAATGAAATGACTGGCCTTCCACTAAGTTGGACTTAATATGACTTCTTTCCCCCCATTATCCAGCTCATAATCTCCATGCTCTTCATACTAAACCCAGCTCTCTTAAAACCCATTACTTTTTATCCATAATAAAGCTCATAACACACACATTCACAGGGGCACAACCTTCCCTCACCTCCACGACTGCACCTTCTCATGGGATAACATGTCCTAGCGGTTCAACTTTTTATCAAGTCAATATGTACTATTGACTTAATCTGAGTTAGTGGTTATTTATTTTGATGGATCAATTCTATTTCCTTGGTGGTAAGAGTTAGTTTATATACAATTTGATAATTTAATGCTATACGGACATGATCTAATTTTATTAATATGGGGATATCTGACCAATGATGAAATGATGGATTGTTTTTACAACAAAAATACCTGGATAATTAGATGGTCTTTAAAATCAAGACAAATAGAATAAAGTTTAAAATTATGAAATGAAAAGGAGATTTATCATCTTTCAGTACATGGTCCCTAAATATGGTCTTATTTGGTATCACAAAAACTAAACCAATGCCAAATTTATGTGGCAGCATATAAATAAACAAGTAGTGAGTAGGTTTATAAGTAAATAAATAAAAAATAACACAGCTGTGTTCTCGGTTTCTCTGTATCAATAATTATGCCAAATATTTTCTTCACATCTATTTGGACTATTTCCCAAAATATGTAGTTTAATATAAAACAAAATATAAACTAACAATTTTAAAAGTAATAGCTTGCAAGCATTACTCTTTCAGCTTTACATCTTAACTTTTTTGTTCTCCAATTTTTAGTTTACATCTTATTCTTCCTGATTTCTGCACTAAAAAGAGATTAGAAGAAGTCATCACAATGTTCTTTTCATTCCAAGAATCAGGTAAAGGGTCTTAGGATATCTGTAAGTGGAAAAAATTAAACAGTGATATATTTGATTTTCATTTAAGACTGCAAACTGATATAATGGAAGAAAAAAATCACATTGAAGAAATTTACAAAATAATTTATGGTGAGAATTCTTTGCATTGGTAAATCTTAAAAGCTTCATTCTTTTCAGAGGATTCAGACTCAATAGAAATAAGACTTTCTGGGGCAGCTGGGGGGCTCTGTTGGTTAAGTGTCAGACTCTTGATTTCAGCTCAGGTCTTGATCTCAGGGTCATGAGTTCAAGTCCTGCATTGGGCTCCATGCTGAGTGTGGAGCCTATTTAAAAAAAAAAAAAAAGGAAATAAAACTTCCCATGGCATTTAAATTACCTTAGGTAGGATATTTAGTTTTTATTTAATAACTCATAAGACCTCTACAACAAGCTCTGCCCATGACACTGATGCATCTAAAATAA
The DNA here is from genome assembly GCF_902655055.1 of Lutra lutra. NCBI lineage: Eukaryota > Metazoa > Chordata > Mammalia > Carnivora > Mustelidae > Lutra > Lutra lutra. Next base: position 14,291,933 of record NC_062282.1, read on the forward strand.
ACATGATTAGTTTAGGACAGAGAGAAAAGAAGAAAATGAAAATCTGTATGTAATAGACAAGTTAGTATGCTTCACAGAGAACCTAATTTTCTGTACATTGAGATATAGAACCATAATTTCACTTATTTGTCTTGCTGAATTTCCCAAAGCACTGACACTGATTGCTAAATGAACAAAAATGCATGTATCCATATTATGGATCTAAAGTTTAGTAGTGTTAATAAACACACTGAAACAAAGATTTATTGCAACCAATAGAGGCAATCAGTTCCCACTGATCTACATTTTTGAAATATCATTAAATTATTCCTGTTGTTTTCCATTCATTCATTTATTCATTCATTAAATTGTGCATTCATTCAACAAATACTTATCAGGTAACTAGCAGGGGCCCAAGACTACACGAGTATAGAAATGCATTAATGAGCAAAAAGCAGATAGGTTTCAAGCAAAGAGTCAGGTAGGAGAGTCTGACACTCAAATAAAGTAATAAATATGTCCTTTCAGGTTGGTACAAGTGCTTAGGAAGAAAGGAACATGGGTTTTTGTGACTTATATCAAAGGACTTGGTTTAGGCTGGGAGATTCATCGAGTTTTCTTGAGGAAGTAAAGTTTAGTTTAGATCTGAAGGCTAAATTAGAGTTGATACAGGGGTAGGAAGAGTGGATCAGAAGGAGCATGCCAGGTAGGGGAACAGCATATGCAAAATCCAAGAAGGGAGTATGTCACACCTAAGACATGAGAGAAGGCAATTGTGTGATTAAAGTGTCAAGATAGAATAGATAGTACTGGGGTTTGGGGTGGAAATGTATTCAGAGTTAGGACCAAGAATGTTAAACCATTTCAATAACCTCTGCCAAAAAGAGCCACTTTTCCTATTGCAAGTTAGTATCAACGTTACATCCTAGAACAGGTAGCTAATATTGGAACCAATAAAACTAACAAATGTAATACAAAATTTGGGGAACATAAAACATAAAATATCGTGTGAAATACTTCATGGAATAATAAGTAGGGCGTATTTCATCAAGTTTCCAACACCAGACCCGATGGTTTGTTCACCTAATGAAAAATTAGGGGATTTGAAAGACAATATAGGATCTCTGTATCAGAAATGTTTCTGGCTATGAGAAATAGAACTCCTGATTAACAGGGATTTAAACCATATTGACATATATTTATTTAATAAGAAATCTAGAAAAAAATCTAGAAATCACAAAGGACACAGGATCTTTTTACTCCTTTTCTCTGCCACACTTAATGTCTTGGCCTCTCATGGTTATGAGATGTTTGAGGTATCTCCAGTAATTAAAAAAAACAAAACAAAACAAAACAAAACAAAAAATGTCCTTACCAAGAGAGAAAGAAAGAGGAAGAGGGAGTATAAGCAACTTATCCTTTCATACCCATCACTTTTATCAGGGAAGCAAAATATATTTCTAGCAAATCCAAAGCACTCTTCCACTTCCATTTCATGGGCTAACATAAAATCATGTTGCTACTCTGTGAAGATGAGAATTTGGCTTCTTTCTCTTCTCAAATCTTCATGGGGAGGCCAGAAGGCAAAAGAAGAGGGGGGACTACTGCTTGCTTATCAATCAACAGCGCAAGTACATAAAGAGATTGGGTCATGAGAATACTTACCTTGGAAACCAAGAATGGCATAACTTATTTTAGACATAATTATTCCCGAGGCTTCTGTTTATCCAGCTGGGGTTTTGTGAATATTCAACCATGATTTCTTGATTTTCTGTTTTTAATTTTATGATTACAGAGAAAAAGTAATGTTGGATCATATGATCATATGTTGGATGCCATAGATGACTACTCTAGAACTATCCCTCATGTCTTGTTGATATTTGGATTACATCTTTGGATAGACATCAGCAAGAAAAAAAAAAAAAAAGACTAGACCACAAAAGCTCAACATGTTTTCCCAGAAGTGAAGGCCAAGTGATGTCATGAAGCACTACGTAAACAAATGTTTCACATGAGTTGAGTAGAGAAAAGTGGTAGGTGAATTGAATTAACAGATGGCCGTGGCAGCATAAGCTTGCCAAGTGCTTTTGAAACCATGATGTGGTAGTAGTACATTATTAGAATTTCAAATGTTAAATTTCAGTACAACAAGATGATTCACCACATTAGTATTAATTTTAATTTTATTGAATTTATAGTTTGGTTCATATTGAATTTGTAAATTTGTTTCTATAATTGAGAAAGTCTCCTGAACATAAGATGTTTATACCTCATTTTATATTTATACACATTTACAAGTATAGTCAAAGTACTGCAAATCAACAGAGGGTATGTAGGTTAATATTTTTTTCTTTAAAATGTTTCTGTTCAGATTTTAGAAACATTAAGTTAGAGAACTGTTCACGTAAATAATGAAAAACCCTGAAATCACCTGTAAGTATGCCCCAGTGTCAAGAATAAGTAGTTATTTCTATTTTTGCCCTATTTTACCCTTTGCTATTACACATTTTTAGGATGCAATCGATACATTCTTCCTGTGTGGTTTTAGATTTGTCCTGGGGATTTCATACTCTAATCCAAGTAACAGCCAGATCAAAAAGCACTAAAATGCCCCTGAGTAGTGTCTACCAGAATTCTTCATTCACTGTACAAAATGAACTGTTTACCTATGGTTTTAAAGCTGATATTATTTAATTTGTTGAGGAAAAGCAGGAGTATTTGTGCAGGGGAAAAAAAAAAACTTGTAAAGAAAACTTGATAAAGAAGCTTTAATCAAAATTTACTGTATTGATCCAAACAGACCTTTGCTTGCGTTCGGTACGATACAAGGCTGCTTTCATGGACCAGCAGAGCCAAGAACTATCATTTACATGAAAAGCATCAAGTTATCTCTGAAATCTCAAGAGATGAAGGGCCCTACCATTGCCATTTCATAAACTAATAGAAATATGAGAATTAGGACCTGGATGTCCTGAAAGAATCTGGGTCTTTTTCCTTATGTCATTTAATTTTTGAAAATAACACTGGCTATTCGGTGGGGGTGAAAGTACGTGTACTACAAACTGGTTTACTGAACAGTGGCTTATGACCTTCTTACTGAGATTCTGGTTGCTATACGAGTGAATACCCAACATTGTACTCATAAATTATCTGGGAAGCTATAGATTGTACCTTTAGAAACTGATACTCTAGTAAGCAATCCTTGCAAGCTTTTCAGGAAAAATGTCCATCCTTTAAAATCCAGGAAACAGTATTACTGACCACAGCTGTTTCAGAGCCTCTTACAAAAATCTCTAAGGTTATTTCCACAAAATATGTGTCAGGAAATATTCAGTCAAAAGAACAGGACACTGAGAAATGTGCAGTTTTTCATTAAAAAATACGACAGCATACATTACAGTTAATTATTAAACTATAATAGCAAAGGCCTTGAGCAGTTTGAAGGCTTCATATGAAAGTCATAGTTCTGTACAGTTTAAAAAAAAGAAACTGAGACATATCAGAGAATGTAATTAGAGACTGGATAAAAAAAAATCAATGCTTATTTTGAGCAAATCTTTTTTGAAAGTGGTCTTTTGAGTTAGCTGATGTATCTTGGCAATCTTTGTGGTGGTTGTGTTTAGGTTGGGAGACACATTCATTCTCAGAAATCACCACAAAATGCCGAATTATGAAACACATTGATCATGACCTAGATAAAGATCCCACGGAAAATGTCTGCATTCAAAAATGAAGGGATTCAGCTTTAAAACATGAGATTTGCTCAAGGACTCCTTACTGGTAAGTGCAGCAGCGGCTGAGCCATTTTTCTCTTTCTGGAGCAATCTGTATGTGTACCTGTCGGCCATATTTTCTTTTATCAGAAACTGTTGCTAGGGCAACCACTTCCTTTGTACAGGCCTAGGAGAGCTGCTTCTTTTTGGAAACAGACTCTGGGCTGGTTGCCAGATTTTCAATTCTCAAGTTCAGGACTCTACTGTAGCTTACTTAACTGTGATTGGCCTGAGAAAATATACAGTGCAAAAGATTTTTAATTTTTTATTTTGCAAAGGAAGCAGAAACTATCATGTGACTGAAATCTACAGAACTCCACTGCAGGGACAAAAGCTGTATGGATGAGGAAAGTGAAGAAAATTGCTTTAAAAGAAACAATTAAAAGGAAGAAAAACATTGTTGTTCAGAACATCGGGGATCAGAAGCGTTATGATTTAAGTCCAGTTTATAGTTCTCTGATTCTAATCCCATACAGGGGGAAAATCGGTTCACACTAATTAGAGGCAGTAGATTTTTAGTATATTTCTTACTGTTTTCTATCGAAATGCAAGATGTGCCATTATTATAAAAGAAGAAAAAAATCAATGCTTCTCAATCCAGGTTCTTTTGAGCAAACCATATTTCTTTCTTTTTAGGAAAAAAAAGATTTTATTTATTTATTTGACACAGAGAGATCACAAGTAGGCAGAGAGGCAGGCAGAGAGAAAGAGAAGCAGGCTCCCCACTAAGCAGAGAGCCCCATTGGGGCTTGATCCCAGGACCCTGAACCATGACTTGAGCTGAAGGCAGAGGCTTAACCTTCTGAGCCAGGTGCCCCAGAGCAAACCATATTTCTTAATTGTTTTTTGAGTTTCTCCTGTCCTTACTGCCTTTATTCCTAAATCATACTAGACTTCAAGATTGCGAGGGGGCTTAACAGAACTTCTGGTCTAACTTCTGACTTTACTACTTATTATTTCATGAAACTGCTCATTCCACTTTTGAGCTCTTATTATTAGAAATTATTTGTATATATTATAAATGTCATATGTATATGTATAGAGAGATTTTATTTATTTATTTGACAGAGAGATATACAGAGCACAAGTAGGGGGAGCAGGATGCAGAGCAAAAGGGAGAAGTAGGATCTCCGTTGAGCAAGGAGCTGGATGGGGGGCAGTACCCTGGGATCATGACCTAAGTCAAAGGTAGGCACTTAACTCACTGAGCCACCCAGGCAACCCTCTCTGTTCCTCCTCTGTGCTTTGAAGTCGTGTAGAAGAAATCTATATCTTTGTTCATATTACAGCTCTATAATAAAATTAAAAATTCCTATTATGCCTACCCAAGTGTAGCGGCCATGGAAGATTTCCTTTGAAGAAAGTGCTGGAGGAGCTGAGTGGGTTGACATTCTCCAATGGCTGTAGTTTGGGATTCACTGGAGCCCTGATGAGAAGGCATTCTTCTCCCAGGCTGCTCCTGCCCAATGACTGAACACACCTTCCATACAAGACTGAAGCCACTCCAGTCCTACAGAGGACTTGTTAAGAGCCAGGTTTGGTTTAGGGACTTTCCATAGGTCTGGCCAAGACTTTTTTTTTTTTTTTTTTTAAGAGCTCTACCCTGTTTTGCAGCTCTTTTCTTTCTTTCTTCTGTCCTTCCCAGGTGTCAGTGCTGAGTCACTGTATTAAGACTATTCCTACCTACTCCCAGTCTTTCCCTCTTTATCTCATAGACAGTTTCTCATAAATGTCTTGTATCTTGACAACTGTTTCTTGGGGGATTTAAATGAACATGTCAAGAGTTTTCCTGTTCAGGATCAATAGTATCAGTTCATCAGTCTTTGGAATACATATGTAGTGCTTTGTAGGTCTTTGTCTTCTAGATGCATCCCGGTTTCTCACATTCCTCTAAGAGAGGCACCGTGTGGAACAAACTTCCCAAGACTGAATGAATGAAGCAGAGTAGAGCTACACTTACTCTGAGCTCTTGTATTCTGTGCACAGTATTTTTATAAATGCATTTTAGGATGACATAAACATTCTGGGCAGCAATATTACTCTGTTGATCCATAAAGAGCTTGTAGAAAACCAAACGAAGACTTTGGATTGCATTAAATAAAATTCAAGGGGTCCTTTAGCGATCTAATTCAAGACTTTTGGGAGTTGGAATTTACTAAAACTCTTACACATTCACTTTTTCATATAAAATTCCTGTACCCCTGTCCTGTATAGACAACTGAAAATCTATCATAGGTATTTATATCTGTTCCAAGTTTATTTTATTTGATAAATTCAGGTCGTTTGGCCACCCATCATATTAGCTCTTCTTTGCACCTCCCACTACCTTGGAATTCTATAAGCATGACAACAATATTTAGATCAAAGCTATCCTTCAAAATGTACGACCATGACTGAGAAGAAGCTGTAAGAAATCTCTTTACATTAAGTCAGTCGTTACCTTTGGACAGGGTCACTAATTCAATTACATGTTTGCCCACTTCTATTATCATTCATAACACATTTCTCCATCTTTTCCATGAGGATATTATCAGAACATTTCAAATGGATACATAAATATAGGTAAAGCATACCTGAACACATTTTCTTGGTTTATAGATAAACCACATCAAAATATATGACATATCTTGAACCACATAGGTGCTCGATATTTATTAATCCTTTCTCTCCTCAGAGCATAAAATCCATGTTTGATATTATTCTAGAAATATAAAGGGGATGGGAATATTTTGTGAATGTTTCTCACTAGCATTAACAGAGTTTAGCTTGGTACTACTAGCCATGTAAAGTGGTTTATGATATTTTAACTCACTGTGTATAATAAATGTAATTGAACTTTTTTCTCATCCTGCTACACTGGTCCAAATGAGGGGCTTAAAAGGTGGTTCATTAGAGAATCATGACCAAAAATTAACTGAGAAGTGAGTGAAAATTCTAAATGCAAAGAAAATTTCAATAAACACAGTTAAGGAATAGAAGATTCTAAAGGTTCACTTAAGTAGAATTTCTACCCATTTGATGTCTCTCATTTATCATTGTTAAAGTCATTAGGAGGCTTGTAATGCCAAATTATTTAATGCTCACCAGTATCGTGTCCTCCACTGATAATCACACAATACATTGATTGTGGTTTTCTTGTTTCTCCCCAGGCTCTTTCTTAGTAATACAAAGCATTTGTGGTTTTATGTCTCTTCACATAAATACAGTTTTCCAAACAAAATATTTTTAAAAGATAATTAATTTGACAGCAACACATTTATTGCATTTATCATAAAACTACCATGGAAGAGTCTATGGTTAGAAAAATCTAGTATTTCCACTATTCCAAGAAGCTTTCATATATGCAAAAGGTAAATATACATGTCTCAACTTGACTTTTCATATGTGTTCTCCATTTTTCTATGGCAAGACGGCAAGGTTATTTTGTTTCGTTTTTATGGTAGAAGGCAGGTTATTCCTTTATGCTCTGCCTAGAAGGCAGCCGCAGTTGTGGAAGAAGAGATTGTTTTTAACTTCTGTTTGAGGTTGTGTATTATGAGGTCATTTGTTCCCTCCTGAAAAACATAAATGTTGCCACATTCTGTTTTTGTATACTAAGCTGGAATTGTGCTTCCTATAAAGTATTTACAGATTGTAAGTACATCTTAACTCTACAAGCTTTAAAACTATATGGCCTCTATCTGTTTTTCTTTCATATGACAGAAGACGGGAAAGTACTTTCTTCCCAAGATACGGTTTTTTAAATATTTCATAATATTGAACACTTTGTGACTGTTGCCAGATTAATAACATTTGTCCTAAAACATATTGTCCCCAAATAAAAACAGCATTCCAGATGTGATCTCATAAAAACATGTGTATGGAATTAATCTTAACATTATCAAATGATTAACATTTTTATTAAATGGACTGTTATTAAAACGATACTGTAGGATCGATATAACGTCAACTGATTGCCAAATTTGACCTATTATTAAGAAATGTACCATCATATGGGGTTACAGAATGATAGCGTTTGAGTTACAAAGAATGTCCGACATCGGTTAATGCAACCATGTAATTCTTTTACTCAGAACTCTTTAATACCTCCCTGCCACTTTCAAGAGGCAGAGGTCAATCTCAATGGAGCGAGCCAGGCTTGTTCACTTTTTTCTCTTTATTACTGGTCTCTGGCTCTCTGAGTTTTTGCTTCTGCAATTTGTCACATATTTCAGAAACGTTTCATTGGGGGCTTTTCCATCTTCATTTTCTCTTTGCCAAGAATTCTCTCTCTAATGTGGTTTCTTAAGAAGATTCTTAAGAATCTTCACAAATTAACCCTATAAGCTATACCCAGAGGAGATCTGTATACATTACCCTGCCTGAGCCAACTACTCTAACATCATAAAGATATATCTTGCTATCAAACCCTAAGCTTACTGTATATCTTTCTAATACTGTTTTGGATGTTTATAATGATTATTCTCTCTATCAAGAGCACAACGGTACCACTAGTTTTATAGCTTCATCACTTCTTTCTTCTACCCGATCCTTGTGAACTCTTCAGATTCCAGCCATATTGCCTTTTGCGCTTTCCCTCGGGCCATACGGCCATGTACCAAGAGTAGATACTTGATAAAATATTTGTTGACTCAACCTATGTTACTCCTAGCTAGAAAGGTAATTCTATGTAGAAGCAGCGCAGCTATATTTGAAATATATGGTTTGTATTGAAGCATTTTTCACTGAATATCTTGGGAATTGCCTACATTTTAGAAGCCTCAGTTGTCACAGCTGCAAAATGCAGCTAGATCATACTTGACCTACCTGAACACAGAAAATTAGACCCAAACTCTATATGATAGCCACTGACATGAAACAGACTTCTGGAATAGTAGAAGAGATCCACATTAGTGTTTGGAAGAATTGGATTCTAGGTCTCGAATCCTCCCCTGTGGAGTTGCGTCACTGTAGAAAATAGAGTATGTGCTTATATGTAATTCCACTGCCAGAGACTGGGGGAGGGGTGGATAAAAGCCTTCAGAACAAACAGTATCATCAATCCCACCCATTTTAGTGAGATGCCTAAAAAACGGCTCTCCATTACTGTGGACCCATCAATCCTGGACCTACTTTACCTCAGTTCTACAACTTACCTGAAAATTGACAAAGTGCATGGGTGAGATATGAGAGTTTATAATGGGTAAGAAAGACATTACTGGAAGAAGGGACACATATAAAAAAATCAAGTTAACTGGTAAAGGAACCCAACCTCACAGTTCAGTTTCACAATGACATGTTGATCTCAATACGTTTCTTCTCTCCTAAGCACTAGTTTAATCACCAACAAAAGATTGTATGCCAAAATAAGTGAGGAGAATAACATCAGGACATTACACACAGACATGTACTATCAGTAGATAGGAAAGTGAAGAGTCTCTTGATGATACCCAGTGGATATCACCCATTACTAAACTCAAGGAAAGCAAAGTTACCCTAAAGATGACGTGCAATATATGTTTTAATAAAATAGCCCAGAACTCAGGGTTGGAAGAAGAGGTGCTAGGGAAGTCATTTGGAAGAGGGCAGAGTAACTTCAAGAATTGCCCCATTCCTAGACACAACTGACTGTAGTATTTACACCGTGCCTGGGCGTGGCTTGGGCTCATGACCAAAAAAAGTGGGAATTTTGCCAAAGCAGACTTCGATTATTGGTGTTGAAGAGAAAGAAAAGATCAATTGTTCTCCAGCTAACTTCAGCCAAACACACATGCAGGCTGAGATGACTCAGCACTGCAGTAAAACTCCCAGAGCTTTCATTTCTACAGTAGATCCTTCCTCATACTCTTACCACTGGAAACTGAAATTCAGGCCAGAAACAAACACCTCTGCCATCCTATCATCAGGAGATGGAAGTTTGTTTGGTTTAGTAAGTAGACCCCGGGAGAGAACTGAAGAATTTTGACAACTCTACCATAGCCAGGAAAAGAAAAGCAACTTCTCAAAGCATTAGGACTCATTCTCTAATAATAATAATAAATTTTGAATAAAACCAACACAGACCAAAAAAACTATGTGTTGGTATAGCCAAAAAATCTTCCTTTTTTTAGAAAAAAATCATAGATATTGTGAAATAAGTTGTATTAATCAATCCTCTTAAAATAGTTGTGAGTGCTTGATCCTTCCCATATTCAACTGGGTATGAAATATTTTGATATTTATCAACTTGATGTATGGAAAATATGTCCTTGTTCTTACCTGCATTTATTTGATTACTGCTTAAGGGTCAGCATCTTATTATTTGTTTATTGACCAATTCTGTGAATTATTTTTGCCTGTCTTTTCATGTTTATTAGAAAGTCTATGCATTGTTTCTTCCAGTTCTTTTCCATTTTTAAAACTAGAACTATTAATATATTTTTGTATTAATTTGTAGCCATTTTCAACTTTTTGTATTATAACTTATTGTCTGTAAACTGAATTGCAAAATTTTTTCCTCTTCATTTCAATTTTCTTTATGGTGTTTTTCAGGTTTTTCTGGGGGTATTTGCTGTTAGAGCATTGGAGTTATTAGGTTCTGAAATGTATTAATCTTTTCTCTTAATGGTTTCTGTGTTTCATGTCATTATTAAAAAGGCCTTTATTATTCTAAAGTTATAAAAGTGCTCATTCGTTTTTTACATTTAAATCTTAAATATATCCAGAGCATAGCAAGAGATTGTGTAATACTTTAAAAAAAAATGCTCTAATTACTGTACACAATATATTAGCTCATATGCTTTTCCACTCACAGACTTAAAGTAAAATCTCTATTGTATCCTGGAATTTCATAAATCTGTGCTCCTGTCTCCTGAGCTCTTGTCTGTTGATTTTTGTATTTTTTTGGGTACCGTTATCATATGATTTTATTATTGTGCCTTCATTGTATATTCATTAATTACAAGTTCCTTATATGATGTCTTAAGCAGGGCGGGAAGACCTGGGAATATAGTGTGAAGCAAGACATAGTGCTTGGGACTTAGTGAAGAAGAGAGATCCTAACAGGCAAGGATGAAATGTAATTACAAATTTGCTAAGTTCTAGAAAGGAAATAAGATGGAATGACTCCAGGCTGATTGAAACAGGATGCTTTTGGAAGAGGTCAGCTGATTAGGAACATAAATTCCAACTGCAGTTTTAATTCCCTTTTGCATATAATTAAACATATTTACAGGTTTCAGCGATGAGGACATGAACATATTTGAGGGCTCATTATTCTGCCTCCAACAGGAGCTCACGTCACAGGTGCTGTGGGAGTGCATAGCGCCAGGATGAAAGTACAGGGAATGGATGGGAAAACACAGTCTTATTTACTGGGGTAAAGCATCTGGATTTAAACAACAACCAGCCATAGGAGGTTTCAAAGGGGACATGCCATGATTTGATATGAGTTTTCAAATGACTTCTTAAAATCAGTGGTTTTTGTTTATGCCTATCATTTATTATTGGAAGTGAACTATAGAACAAAAAATAAAAAATATTTCTAGAAATCTGATTGAACCTATTATTGAATATATACAAATATTTGGCAAATTCAATCTTTATAACATTAAGTCTGTATACTGTACAAAACCTATCCTTTTGTTTATTCAACCTGTTTTTGTATTTTATTTAATCTTATTCTTTTACCTTTTGACTAAGTATTTCATGTTAGGTCTAACCTTAGATATTATATGGAATTTAAAAAATATTTTAATATGATATAATTGATAATTATTATTTAAGTGCTATTGATTTTTATATATATTTTGTAAAATCTGGCAACCTTAGGGGCACCTAGGTGGCTTGGTGAGTTAAACAAGCAACTCTTTTTTTTTTTTTTTTAATTAATTTCTTTTCAGTGTAACAGAATTCATTGTTTATGCACCACACCCAGTGCTCCATGCCATACGTGCCCTCCATAATACCCACCACCTGGCTCCCCCAACCTCCCACCCCCCACCCCTTCAAAACCCTCAGATTGTTTTTCAGAGTCCATAGTCTCTCATGGTTCATCTCCCCTTCCAATTTCCCTCAACTCCTTTCTCCTGTTCATCTCCCCATGTCCTCCATGTTATTTGGTATGCTCCACAAACAAGTGAAACCATATGATCATTGACTCTCTCTGCTTGACTTATTTCACTCAGCATAATCTCTTCCAGTCCTGTCCATGTTGATACAAAACTTGGGTATTCATCCTTTCTGATGGAGGCATAATACTCCATAGTGTACATGAACCACATCTTCCTTATCCATTCGTCCATTGAAGGGCATCTTGGTTCTTTCCACAGTTTGACAACCGTGGCCATTGCTGCTATAAACATTGGGGTACAGATGGCCCTTCTTTTCACTACATCTGTATTTTTGGGGTAAATACCCAGTAGAGCAATTGCAGGGTCATAGGGAAGCTCTATTTTTAATTTCTTAAGGAATCTCCACACTGTTCTCCAAAGTGGCTGCACCAACTTGCATTCCTACCAACAGTGTAAGAGGGTTCCCCTTTCTCCACATCCTCTCCAACACATGTTGTTTCCTGTCTTGCTAAGTTTGGCCATTCTAACTGGTGTAAGGTGGTATCTCAATGTGGTTTTAATTTGAATCTCTCTGATGGCTAGTGATCATGAACAATTTTTCATGCATCTCATAGCCATTTGTATGTCTTCATTGGAGAAGTGTCCATGTCTTCTGCCTATTTTTTGACATGATTATCTGTTTTGTGTGTGTTGAGTTTGAGAAGTTCTTTATAGATCCTGGATATCAGCCTTTTGTCTGTACTGTCATAAGCAAGCAACTCTTAATTTCTGCTCAGGTCATGATCTCAGGGCTGTGAGATCCTGGGCAGAGTCTGCTTGAGATTCTCTCTCTCCTTCTCCCTCTGCCTGCCCACCCTGCCTCCCATTTATATGCATGTGTGTGCTCTCTCTTAAATAAATAAATAAGATAAAATATTTTTTAAATTTGGCAACCTGTAAAACCTTATTATTCTAATATTTTCTACTTAATATTTTTTGGTTTTCCAGGTGGATAGTTTTCATACATTTATTCTTTCATTTCAATATTTATACAGCTAATCTATTTTTTTAACAACTGCATCTATAAGAGCTTACAGAACATTAATTAACAATAGAAATGATTAGTTTGAGGTATTGATTAGCAATGAATGTTTAATTTTATTAAATGTCTTATTTTAGCATTTTCTACTAATGAGTAATGCAATGAGTTATATCACTGTATTTCTTAATATTGAACCATTCTTACATTCTTGAACAAATGAATTACTTTTTTCTTGATACAGTATTTTTCTACTTCTGTTGGAATTTATGAGGTAATAATTTTAGGATATTAATAAATCATCCATATGTATGTGATATTGATCTATCTTAGTTTTTATGCCATCTTTGTTTATTGTAGATTAGAGTTATAGAAACTCTATAAAAATATTTGAAGAGCCTTATGTTTTTCTATGCTATGGGAGAACAGTAAAAAAACCCACCTTTTGCTAATATCTACTTATAAAATCTTATGTGTCTGATGCCCTTGTTTTTGATCCATTCAGGCTTTCTAAACCTTTTGTTAGGTAAGGTTGGTCATTTGTATTTTCCAACAAAATATTTGTTTACAAATTAACTGACATAATGTTATAATTTATTCTCATAAAACATTTTACCTTTTTTGTCATTGTGGTTACTTTTACTAGCCTCATTTCTTTTTCTTGGGAGTGCTTGCAAGAAAATTTAAATTTTATTAGTATTTTCTAAAAGCTTCCTTTTGTCTATTATATTGTTCAAGATATTAATTTATGTATTTTTTATTGTTGCTGTCATCCTACTTTCTTTGGGAGGAGATTGGCTACAGAGCACATGTGGATGGATACATTTTTGAATAGAATGGGAGACTAATTCTCTATTGGAGAAGAAAAGTCTGCAACTACCAAGTATTTCATGGCTAAGGTTGAATGTTTTAAAAGGTCAGCAGTTATACTTTAAAAATTCCAGAATTTTTTTATTCATTTGTCATAGTATCTTGCTCCTGATTTATGGATGCAATCTGGTATCAATTTCCACTGACAATACTAATATTCTTTCTACCTTTCTGTATTAATATTGTTTCATTACAGAAAGACAATTATTGTCTTTGAGCTTCTTTTCAGGATATTGAGTGTCCTTCAATGTCACATTATCTGACAATAAAGCCAATTCTTGGAACTGATGGTGTGAATCCGTGTTTTGCAGCTGACAAGGACATCCCTCATAAAGCCAAGTCCTTCTCGCTGTGTTAACAGGTAAATATGCTTAAGTTCCCTCCACTACAAAATCAGTTTGCATTGCTATAGGCATATTTTTTAGACATACCAACACATCAACTTTTTCTTTGTCTGTGCTGGTTTTATTTAAAAGTTATTATTCTTATTAATATCATTAGAGAATGAGTCCTAATGCTTTGAGAAGTTGTTTTTCTTTTCCTGGCTATGGTAGAGTTGTCAAAATTCTTCAGTTCTCTCCTGGGGTCTACTTTCTAAACTAAACAAACTTCCATCTCCCGATGATAGGATGGCAGAGGTGTTTGTTTCTGGCCTGAATTTCAGTTTCCAGTGGTAAGAGTATGAGGAAGGATCTACTGTAGAAATGAAAGCTCTGGGAGTTTTATTGCAGTGCTGAGTCATCTCAGCCTGCATGTGTGTTTGGCTGAAGTTAGCTGGAGAACAATTGATCTTTTCTTTCTCTTCAACACCAATAATCGAAGTCTGCTTTGGCAAAATTCCCACTTTTCTTAGTAGTGAGCCCAAGCCACACCCAGGCACGGTGTAAATGCTACAGTCAGTTGTGTCTAGGAATGGGGCAATTCTTTTTTTTTTTTTTTTTTAAGATTTATTTATTTATTTATTTAACAGAGAGATAGAGATTACAAGTAGGCAGAGAGGCAGGCAGAGAGAGAGAGAGGGGAAAGCGGGCTCTCTGCCGAGCAGAGAGCCCAAGGCAGGGCTGGATACAAGGACCCTGAGATCATGACCTGAGCCGAAGGCAGAGGCTTAACCCACTGAGCCACCCAGGTGCCCCGGAATGGGGCAATTCTTGAAGTTACTCTGCCCTCTTCCAAATGACTTCCCTAGCACCTCTTCTTCCAACCCTGAGTTCTGGGCTATTTTATTAAAACATATATTGCACGTCATCTTTAGGGTAACTTTGCTTTCCTTGAGTTTAGTAATGGGTGATATCCACTGGGTATCATCAAGAGACTCTTCACTTTCCTATCTACTGATAGTACATGTCTGTGTGTAATGTCCTGATGTTATTCTCCTCACTTATTTTGGCATACAATCTTTTGTTGGTGATTAAACTAGTGCTTAGGAGAGAAGAAACGTATTGAGATCAACATGTCATTGTGAAACTGAACTGTGAGGTTGGGTTCCTTTACCAGTTAACTTGATTTTTTTATATGTGTCCCTTCTTCCAGTAATGTCTTTCTTACCCATTATAAACTCTCATATCTCACCCATGCACTTTGTCAATTTTCAGGTAAGTTGTAGAACTGAGGTAAAGTAGGTCCAGGATTGATGGGTCCACAGTAATGGAGAGCCGTTTTTTAGGCATCTCACTAAAATGGGTGGGATTGATGATACTGTTTGTTCTGAAGGCTTTTATCCACCCCTCCCCCAGTCTCTGGCAGTGGAATTACATATAAGCACATACTCTATTTTCTACAGTGACGCAACTCCACAGGGGAGGATTCGAGACCTAGAATCCAATTCTTCCAAACACTAATGTGGATCTCTTCTACTATTCCAGAAGTCTGTTTCATGTCAGTGGCTATCATATAGAGTTTGGGTCTAATTTTCTGTGTTCAGGTAGGTCAAGTATGATCTAGCTGCATTTTGCAGCTGTGACAACTGAGGCTTCTAAAATGTAGGCAATTCCCAAGATATTCAGTGAAAAATGCTTCAATCCAAACCATATATTTCAAATATAGCTGCGCTGCTTCTACATAGAATTACCTTTCTAGCTAGGAGTAACATAGGTTGAGTCAACAAATATTTTATCAAGTATCTACTCTTGGTACATGGCCGTATGGCCCGAGGGAAAGCGCAAAAGGCAATATGGCTGGAATCTGAAGAGTTCACAAGGATCGGGTAGAAGAAAGAAGTGATGAAGCTATAAAACTAGTGGTACCGTTGTGCTCTTGATGGAGAAAATAATCATTATAAACATCCAAAACAGTATTAGAAAGGTATACAGTAAGCTTAGGGTTTGATGGGCAAGATAGTATCTTTCTGATGTTAGAGGTGTTGATTCAGGCAGGGTAACCTATAAAACTTTCCTGGAGTGTCCTGCAGAATTTGGTCTTTCTAGAAACTGTTGCATATCTTCTGTCATTGTGGATGCTTCCTGGGCTCCTGATGACTCCTTGGCTCCAGTCTTGACCATGGCATTTGGCATCTGCCCCACTTGGCTCTGGATTTCCTTGACCCCTGGCTGCCCCCACCCACCCCTGTGACCTGGGTGTTTACCAGAAACTGAACCTGCTGTTCACTTGCTGCTTTTTAGTACTGACTCTGCAAATTCCTGATCTAATTTCTGCTTAGCCCGGCAGTAGGTATCAGTGGGGACATATGTAGGTAAAGCAAATGGAGGGTTACGTAACTGCCTGGACAACTCTTGCCAAATTCCAGCCAGGCAGAAATGTCTATTTTGATGTGGGTTAGGTATATAGAAATTATTTTTTTTTAAATCATAGCTCTAATTTTGCTACTTCTAGGGTTTGCTATTCCATATAATAAAGGAGCCCTAGTTTTGCCTTTCTGAGCATGCAGTTATTGGCCAACGCACAGAGTAGAGACAATTAAAATGTAACGTGTAACCCAAAGATCTATGGTATAGAAAATAACTTAAAAAAAGGGAAATATCAAATGGCATCATTCTGGCATAAGACAGTCTGTAACAGTGAAGTAGTTTTAAAATAAAAAAAATTTCCCTGGGGGCGCCTGGGTGGCTCAGTGGGTTAAGTCTCTGCCTTCAGCTCGGGTCATGATCTCAGGGTCCTGGGATCGAGCCCCGCATCGGGCTCTCTGCTCGGCGGGGAGCCTGCTTCCCCCCTCTCTCTGCCTGCCTCTCTGCCTCCTTGTGATCTCTCTCTCTCTCTCTCTCTCTGTGTGTCAAATAAATAAATAAAAAAAAATCTTTAAAAAAAAAAATTTCCCTGTACTATTGGGATAGTTCAAGACCACAGATTCAAAATCCCAATGGAGACATGTAGCTCCATGCTATTGAAGCCTCCAGGTTAGAATCAGGTTACATCAGCTTCTCTCCCTCCGTCTGTACTTTACTCCTTCCTTGTCTCTTCCTCCTTCTTCCTTTCCCTTTCTGTCTCTCTTTCAAAATGAACATATCTATTATAGATAGTAGTTAGGAGAACCTTGATTTCCAACGTAAACTGATTATAATCAATGGGTCTTTGGAGAACTGTCTTATGCAAAACAAGTTTGTTAAAACTAGGCGAATTTTGTCTGCTTGTTTCTAAAAAGTCCTTGAGCAATATTGTAGAGGAAAATATCTCCTCTCTCAAATGAAGACTATTCTCTCACCAGTATCAATCGCCAACAGAAAAAAAAAAAAATGAAGAGGTCAAGAAGATTTATGAATGTCCCAGTCGCTTTTTATCTCCACCTACACTTTTAAAAAAATTTTAGGCATTCTAAAAGGTGTATAGAAATATTTAATTATGGTTTTAATTTGCACGTCCCTAATGATTAGTGATGTTGAACATCTTTGCATGTTCTTATTTGCCATCTATATCTTTTCTCTGATGAGTGTTTCTTTAAATCTTTTGCCTAAGTTTTATTGGGCTGTCTTCTTATTCTTGAGTTCTGAGAATTTTTTTAAATATAATTTGGATACACATCCCTTATCAGATATGTGTTTTGCAAATATTCTCCCAGTCTGTGGCTGGTCTTTTCATTTTCTTAACAACGTCTTTCAAAGAGTGAAAGTTTTATTTTGACTGACTCCAATTTATATGTTTTCAAAAGGGTTAGTGCTTTTCCTCTCCTACCTAAAAGAAATCGCTCCTTAACTTAAAGTTAGGTAGACATTGTCCTACATTCTCTTTTAGAGATTTTATACTTTCAGAATTAGGTTTATGAAATATTTCAATCACTTTAGAAAACAAGCTTGCAGTTTCTGAAAAGGCAAAAATATCTTTACCATACAATCCAGCAATTTCATTCCTGTGTTTACTCAAAAGAAATGAAAACATCTGTGTGTAAAAAGTCTTATATATGAATGTTTATAGCAGGTTTTTCCATAATTGTGAAAAATTGGAAATAGTGGAAATATTTATCAATTCTGAATGGATAAATTACAGTGCAAGCAGCAACAGGATGCAGGTCAAAAGCACCTGGCTACGGGAAAAAGGCAGAAAAGCTACATGCTTTATTATTCCATTCATATGACATTTTAGAAAAGACCAAAACTGTAAGGACAAATCCATGTTATCAGTTACCAGGGGCCATGATGGGGGAAGGCATTAATTTAAAAAAGGGATGTACAGGAACTTTTTTGAGAAAGAGAACTGATGTCTATTTCAATTCTATCAGAGTCTATGTGACGACTTATATCCTTCTCTTTGAACTGCACATTTGGAAAAGGTGAACTTTACTAAATATATCATACGTGGAAAAATCTGAGTTCAATTTTTTCAGAGTTCAACTTCTGCACAACAACTATTCTGAAAGAAAAAAAAATTGAGTCTGTTTTTAAATCCCCTTGACCAATTTTTCACTACAAAAAAACTAATTTTTCCCAGGAGGTAATAGAACCCAACTGTCAATTCCCAGCTCTCATAGAGGTGCTAACGAGTTATTACAGAAGTTTTTTCTGTTCTTATTAAAAACAGAATCTGTCCATGTCTTGGGCTAGAAAAATCAGATGCATGTTAGCCTTTGCTCTTCAAATATTATTAATAAATTATGTCTAATTATTACTGCCTTTGCAGACTTTGAATTAAATGTAGTCATTTATTTTTTCTTTCTTCTCGTTATCCCAGCTGAGGCTTTTGTTCGATTCATCTTGGATCAGTGCATTTGGTTTTCAATTGCTTTTCCTACCCTTAGGCTCTAACTCTCCCAATTCATATTGCCTATGACCTAATAAATCTTAAAAGGCAGACTTTATCAAGTTGCCTAACACATCATGATTGCTTCTTCTGTTTGCTTTTAAATGCTTTGGGAAATATGGCTCACTTTGTATCATGGTTCCAAACAAAATATTCTCAAAAATAGGCAGCTAAAGCATTTGGTTTAGTTTAGTAATTATAATGTATACCTGAATAGAAGGTAAGAATTCCCCCAAATTATCTTCCCAAACAAAAGATATAAAGTCTTCCATATATTGACTATTCTCTCAATGACTTTAATTTAAGCAAGAAACAATACTTGGGAGAAACCACTCAGCCTTTAATGATATCAGTACATGCTGGTTTGTATGCCCATAAAGGTCTTCCTGTGGAGTTAAATATGGATTCTAAGAAATTTAACATGGATTTAGTAAGGGGTACAATGTCAGAATTGCAAGATTGTACACTGTAAATAAGTCTTTACAAATGATTAACTGCTTTTCTGAATTAAATTTCTAAGAATCTACTTGACTATTGTATCTTATTCTATAGGATGACTAACATCTGCTTTCCACTTTTTGGAGATTTTCTCATTGAAATTTTTCTGTCTCTCTCTCTCTCTCTATCATCTATCAATCATCTAATCAACAAAACCTATTGAACATAACATCTAGGTATTGTCCATCCAGATTATTGTGACTATCAAGGGAAATGTGATCAATTCACCTTTTTTATGTACATTTGTTTTCTTCAACTTCTGAAAAGAACTGGTAGCTTCCTTTCCTACAGGGTTCAGCAACAACTGGCAGTAAAGCTGGTTTATGGGACTCTCAACCCTGTAGGATGTGAGGAAACCCATGCTCACATGACCTCTACTCATCAACAATCATTTGGAATACCTTCCTAGAGAAATTGAAGCTTTATGGAAAATTAATTTCTTAGGAATCTGTTAGCATTTTGCATTTCCTCAATCTTGTCTAAACATCTACAAGAATTTGCCTTTTTTTAACAGCTATATTTACAGTGTGGCATAAAATATGTGGTGTGTGCTGGACGAAGTCTTTTAGAATTAAGATTCCTCAGCACTGGGGTCTAGTATCATTCTCCCCTGGCTTCTACTCATCCTCCATCAAATGGAAACAACAGGAATTGAAGTTGTGTGCATTCCTTTCAGGCTTGAATACAATTTGGTCATATATAGTACATCGCTACAACAGATACTTAAATAGACATCATGTCCTCAAGATGTGCCACAGTCTCTTTTCTGTTAGAAAATTAACATTTTAGTATATACAGTTGGCCAAAAAGATGAATGTTCTAGTGAGCATTTATTGTGGTTTAGAATAGAAAAGATAATGCCAAAACTTTGATTGTTTGTTTTTGTTTCCCCTCTCTGATGTAGAAGAGCTTCTAAGGGGCTGAGACCTATCTGCATTGTTAACAAACATTAATGCAAGCAAGGGTAAGCCCTCATGTTAGCTGAATGTAGTAACATTAATAATTGGTTGCATATCTATACATTTCTCTGGTGAGGCAAAAACAAGCAGATCTGGAAATGACTTCATGGTTCTGTAACAAATACCTCAGTAAGTGGCCTGGCAATCATGAGTAGGTGATACCAATTAACTTCATTACCAGAAGAGATCTCCTTTTGGACTCAAGGGTCAAGCATATACAGTAACTGTCCCAGCCCCCAATCCCACAGAGGACCTGCAAGACAGAGTATGTAGGCAAATGGTTTGTTTTGTTTTCCATGTCTCCATTTGTGGAAGTTACTGCTTTCCTTTCCATACTCAAATATTTTACATTCTTTCCCTCATATAAGTAAATATCCTCTATTTCAACTCGGATTTACTTTAAATGGAGGGTACAGAATGACAGTTGGAAGTATGGTGCCTTCACTGGTCCAGTAATTTCCTTTAGAGTCTATCTCTTTTTCAAAGTATAGAGATGGCCCAGTTATCTTATCAGACAATAATCTTAATTCTCATACATGAAAGTCATAATTCTCAAAGGGAACCAATAAACCCAAAACTGGTGTGCGATATAGGATTCTTTCTTCAGTCTTTTATTTTTTCGTTCATTATGTATTTTTTAGATTTATCCAAGATTTGTTGAGGACCCACCATGTATCAGACATGTCCCAGAAGTTCCAAAGATCTAAATACAGTGACCACCTGGCAGAAGTTTCTAGGTAAAGAAACTTCAGAAGAGAGTATCTGAATTGTGCGCTGAGTGATGTTGTGGCTACAAGATCTCCCTATGCAACACAGCTCACACGGACACACAACCAAGGCTAGAAGGCATTTGCAGGGAAGGAATCTTTGTAACTTTAAGCACATTTCAACCTTATCTGAGCAAAAATCCCCCGCTCCACACACATACAATCATTACTTTTTAGTTTAAACAGGCAGAGAATGATCGTGACTAATTTTAGCAAAAATTTTGATAAGTATGTGTTGCCTTGTCTAACACATTGAAACAAAAATTGAGTTTACTTTGGCAGTTATTGAGAAAGGGAATGAGTGAGGGGTTTGAGATATAGAGGTTCTGGAAGTGAAAAATCACTGCAGTGGGGGTGGTTGAGAGGTTGTTAAAGAAATAAGTAAGACTCAATTCTGTGTTTTAGGGTTCTGTTAGGTTTCTGTCTAACACTCTAGTGTTATTTCTTGACACTTCAATGAAAGTCTAGTCCTTTAAACTGCCTGTGAGAATGGTGGTTGCTAGAAATCAAGATTAAAAGTGACTGTATGACTTTGGGTCATCAGAGGGTAGAGGGAAGGTACAGTCACTGGAAGGAAGATCAAAATGAGCTGGGAAAATCAGGAGAGGCAGTGCTTGAAATTCGGGGCTCTGGAGAATTAGGAGAAACTTAAGCCTTGATCAACACTTAGGATTGGAACTGAGTCATTTTATTTATTTATATTAAAGCATAAAGGACTTGGAGATGCTGAGGTCACCACCTAGACAGAAAAATTCTGAAAGAAATAATTAAAATTGAGAGTGCCTCCTCTCCAAAATCCTTAAAGACTTGTTATGACCTGAGTTCTTTTTCCTTTAGGAATTACATGGTCTTAGCAATAGTGAAAGGGTATCTGTTGAAAGAAAGACTACAAGATGTTTCAAATAAACACAAATTTTTTTTAAAAATCCTTTAAAAATGTTAGAGAGCAACTGCAGGATTACCAGGACATAATGGAACAAAGGATATTCCTTGGAAACCACTAGGAACAAAAAAAGAATGTAACCTTTATCCTAATTGATTTAAAAGAGGAGTTTAAGAAGGAGATCTAGGGTAAAGGTGGGGGGAGTTTATGACTTGCTACTAGTTATTAGGACTATGGTTTCAAGGGATTATGAGAATCAAACCATGTAGTAGTCCAGGGTGAGCTCTAGATAGAGACTCCTGGTTCGGAGCCCCTTTTAGCTTAACTTCTCTGTTTCTTGGTATTCTTTCTTAGAAAATGAGGCTAATAATTGTATCTATTTCTGTGGGGGGTGTTGAGTAGATTGATGGAATTAATATGGGCCAAGGGTTTGGAATAGGGCCTGGCAGATGATAAGCACTCAGTAAAAGTTATTGATTGGTTATTATCAAAATTATTGAAAAACCCCTTCCAAAAGCTTCAGCTAATTGAGTGAGAATGACAATTCAGTAGTCTCATCCTAGTGGCTAAACAGTCATGCAGCTATAGGACAGATATAGGAAGAGACATCAAGAAAATTACCATAGGACACTTCAGACACTGAATTGGTGATTTCCAAGGTGACATAAATGTTACTGTCAAAAAGAATGTTCCATGATCTTAGGGGACAAATCTGGAAAATTTTGAGGGGGTTCTGGTTCTAAGGAAAGGAAAGATGCAACCAGTGGGACAAATAGATTGAGTTCTGTTGGATGTGAGACTGTTCAAAGAAAGATGGCTTAAGGAGGAATAAAGCTTTCATGGAAGGCAAAAATAAACATGTTGACTTGAAAAATAAACACTTTTGATAATCCAAAATTGATTAGTTTCAAAATTGATTAGTTTCAACATTTTTAGTATAAAGAAACTTATAGAATAAAATGGGAAAAGTCTGTCAGAAAAGCACAGATGAATTAAGAGTGATTCCATACCCAGAATTTTAATTCATGACTAATTTATCTTCCTAGAAGTCCCAGACAAAGGATGTGGAAAACACTCCAGAGTAGAGAGACAAAATGATTGAGGATGATTAAGAAATTATTTTGATGTACATTATGCAGCTAGATAGAGTGTGGGAACCCAGATACTAATAGACCTGTGATAAATCTTAACTCTTGCCTCCCATTTATGTCAGCACTTCCTATAGCAGAGGATCAACAGAATCTTGGGATTTGTTGGGAATAGGGAAAAATATGGAGGTGTTTGTTTTACATTTCCCCTTATCCCTGCTCCTGGGCTGTGGATGGCCCTAACTTTGCATCTGGAAACACATGCAGTTATGGGAGAGCACACTACAGAATTCCTTACCCCTCTCTGATGCAGTCATCCTCTGAACTTTGGCACACATCCCTCATTCAGTGCCTATGGAGATCACCCTTTACATTCTCCCACTTTTTTTTTTTTTTAAGATTTTATTTATTTGTTTGACAGTGAGAGAGCAGAGGGAGCAGCAGAGAGAGAGAGAGAGAGAGAGAGAGAAGTAGGCTCCCATGGAGCAGAGACCCCGACATGGGGCTCAATCCAAGGACCTGGGATTATGACCTGAACCAATGACAGACACTTAACCAACATGAGCCACCCAGGCTTCCCTACATTATCCCATTCTTAACAGTATCAATGACATGGATAGCCATCCAACAATGTCCCTAACTGTATTTTCCTTCCTTATTTTTAAACAGCCTTTTTAAAAAAATGTGGTAAAATATACATAACATCAAATTTACCATTACAACCATTTTTAACTCTAGAGTTCGGGGCATTATGTGCATTCCTATCCTTGTACGACCATCACCAATTCCATCTCCAGAACTCTTTTCATCTTGCAAAACTGAAATTCTGTCCCCGTTAAACAGTAATGTTCCATTACCTGCTCCCTCCAGCCTCTGGCAATCACCATTCTACTTTTTTTTTTTTTAAAGATTTTATTTATTTATTTGACAGAGAGAGAGAGATCACAGGTAGACAGAGAGGCAGGCAGAGAGAGAGGAGGAAGCAGGCTCCCTGCTGAGCAGAAAGCCCGATGCGGGGCTCGAACCCAGGACCTGGGATTATGACCTGAGCCGAAGGCAGCGGCTTAACCCACTGAGCCACCCAGGCGCCCCACCATTCTACTTTTTGTCTCTATGAGTTGAACTACTCATAGGAGTGGACTCAAGCAATGCTATTTTTATATTTCTTAACTGGCTTATTTCATTTAGCTGAATGTCTTCAAGGCCCATTCACACTGTAGTGTGGCAGCATTTCATTCCTCTTTAAGGCTGACTAATACCCCACTGTATGTATGTACCGCATTTAGTTTGTTCATTCCATCATCATTGGATGCTTGAGTTGCTTCCACATCTTAGCGATTGTGAATAAAAAAAAATGCTGCTCTGAAGATGCATGTAAAAATGCCTCTTCACATCCCTGCTTGCAATTCTTTTGAGTAAGTACCCAGAAAGGCAATTGCTGAATCTTATGGTAATTTTGTTTCATGTTTAAGGAACCGCTATGCTGCAACATTTTACATTCCCACCTACAATGCATGTGTTCCGATTTCTCTATATCCTTGCTAACATTCATTATCTTCTGTTTTTTTTAATAGTAGGTGTGAAGTGGTATCTTACAGTTTCGACTTGCATTTGCCTAATGCAGGATACTTTTCCCCCACCTCTTCCTGTTCCTTTCCCTTCATCTCCAGGCAGTCACTGACATTTTTATGTCCCCATATATTGGCTTGAATTTTCTAGACTTCATATGTATGGAATCCTGTATTATGTGCCTTTCTCTAGAAAGATTTATTTATTTATTTTAGAAAGAGCCGGGGGAGGGGCAGAGGGAGAGAGAGAATCTCAAGCACGCTCTGCACTGAGCCCAGAGCCCGATGCAGGGCTCAATCTCACAACCATGAGATCATGACCTGAGACAAAACCAAGAGTCTGATGCTTAACCAACTGAGCCACCCAGGTACCCCTATTGTGTATCTTTTTTATGTGCGATGGTGGTTGCAGGTGGTTCTTTCACTCCACACACTATTTTGTGATTGGTCCATGTTGCCTGTGTCCACAAGTCATTCCTTTTTACTGCTGAATAGAATTCCATTGTAGGGATCACACACAGTTTGTTAATACATTTTTTTTTTTTCAATTTTTGGTGATGACAAATAGAGCTGTTATAAACATTTATGTATATGTCTTTGTATGGGCGTCTCCAACTGTATTCCTCCTAGATCAATACCTGAAAGTGGTATGTCAGGTCAGCAGCAGTGTATGAGTTTTCAGTTGCTGCATGTCCTTGCCAGCACTTGGTAAAGAGCCAGTCATTTGGGGGTGCCTGGGTGGTTTAGTCGGTTTGGCATTTGCTTTTAGCTCAGGTCATGATCTCAGAGTCCTGGGATCGAGCCCCACCTCAGGCTCCCTGCTCAGTGGAGAGTCTGCTTCTCTTTCTGCCTGCTGTTTCCCCAACTTGTGCTTTCTATCTCACTCTCGTTCTATCTCAAATAAACAAAATCTTTAAAAAAAAAAGATCCAGTCATTTTATTTATTTAAATATTAAATTTTTTAAAAAAAGTATTTATTTATTTGACATAGAGAGAGAGAAAAAGAGGGAACACAAACAGATGGAGTGGCAGACAGCGGGAGAGAGAAGCAGGCTCGATCCCAGGATCCTGGGATCCTGACCCAAAATGAAGGCAGATGCTTAATGGACTGAACCACACAGGTGCCCTAGGAGCCATTTAATCTTAGCCATTCAGATAGGTGTGTAGCAGGATCTTACTGCAGTTTTCCTTTGCATTTCCCTAATGTCTACTATATTGATATCCTTTTCTGTGCTAATTTATATCTGTATGCCTTTCTCTTTGCTCCTTTCGAGGACTTCAGTTACCCATCTCTTAGGCCACAGCTTGCTAGTGTCTGATTATCTTTGCTTTCAGTCTTTGTGTTTCATTTTCGGTAATATGTACTGCTGTATCTTGAAGTGCACTAATCTTTTCTTAGGCAGCGTGTAATCCATGTAAACTCCACAGTGTGTGTGTATATGTGTGCATGTGTGTGTACTCATGTATTTCAGACCCTCTGGTTTTTTTACTTTAGAAATTCTATATGGTTCTTTTTTTCATGTTTTCCATGTGTCTACTTAACATGCTCAATCTTGCCTGCATTTTCCAAAACATATTGAATACAATTATAGGAACTCTTTTAATGCTTTTATCTACTAACTCCACCCAAAGTGTCATTTTTCTGTCCATCTCAATCAATTTATTTTCTTCCTCATGTTGGCTCTTATTTTCCTGACCTTGTATATTTGGACACCTGTAGTTGGATGTCCTTTCACTTTTTCTTCTTGAGCACCAGCTATGTTTTGTAGTCCCATGAATATTCCCAAGCTTTGCTGCAGGAAGTCTTTAAGTTATCTGAAAATAGTTGATCATTTCAAGTTTGTGTTTAAGCTTTGTCAGGCTGACTAGACTAGAGCAGCAGTTAGACTGTTGCTAATTTTCCTCCTTAATGTCTGATTTATCTAGTGTTTCATGAGGTATGAGATTTTTCACCAGGGTGATGGGGAACAGGAGCTATTCCCAGCCTTTCTTGATCCCTGAGAATCGCTTATTTCTATTTTATGAGTACTTCTTTTCTGCTTCTTGAGTAGTTTTCAAGAGAGCTGATCAGTATTCAACTGAATACTTGAGAGAGATGCTCTGCAAACATCTCTGATTCCCTCTTTGTGCAGCTGTCTTCTTTATGAAATCCATCCCTGCAAACTCCACTTGCCACACCTCCCTCAACACACACACACACACACACACACACACACACACACACACACACACACATCCCAGCTCCTCCTTCTTAATTCAGGGACATCACCAGGCTCCATTTAAGTTGTCTCTCCATGTGTATTCTGGTCTGGACAGTATCTTCAGGCAGTCAGCTGGGGGGATTGTATAACTAACTCACTTTGCTTATTTATTCTCTGTTACTGATCATGGTCTTTCATTATCTGACATTCAAGATCTTGAAATTCCTTGCTTCTTGTTTAGTTTTTGGTTGTGTAAAGTAGGAGTGTAAATCCAGTCACTGTGACTTCAGCTTGGCTGGAAGTAGAAGTCTTTGAGAATATGTTGATATATTGTTGTAGCTTTGCCTTTCCTTAAAAGTTCAGCTTGAGAAAGGACTTAGGGACAAATTGTTTACTTGGGAGGTGATGCTGGGAAGCAAGAAAAAGTAAGATATCATAGAAGGAAATGCTGGTATACGATGCTGTGTTACACTGGTTATCACCACATATGCTAGAGCCTCAGTAGGGGATAAACTTGCTTACGTTAAGTAGGAATAAACTGTACTCAAGGTAGGGATAAGCTGAAGTTTGGTGGAGAATTTGTTAACTCACAATCTCAAAGTAGTTGAGGTTAGCCCCTGACAGTATTATAGTCTGTACGTTTTTTGAGTTTCATGGTGAGTTCTTCAGTGTTTGCAAAAAATTCTTGGGCAGCAAAGTGGGGAGATGTGGCAGGTATGTGAGGGGGACTGCTGAAGGTATACAGGGCACCTGTCCATTGCAGTTCATATTGTTGGACTGCGTACAGGTGGGACAAGTAATGATGGTCCTGGTTCTTTACCTGTAGGGCTCACTTTCTTCCCCCAACATCAGTTCCCATGTTCTTTCTTCCTCAGCCGTACTTCTTCAAAATAACATCACTCCAACAACTTTTGCTTAACTCATTTATGTTAGTGTGAAGTGTTTCACAAATTGTGGATGTTTTTGTGCACGGAAAAGATTAGTTCAGAGACACTTTACTTTTTAAATTAATGACTCATTTATTAAATGACAAATGAGAAACTCTAAAGCTCTGATGCATCATTAAGCTTTTATGTTCAACTACGTATCTCATTTTTCTCCTGATAAACCTGATACATTTTAATAACATTAAAAGCAATTTTACAAAATAATTCAATATATTTTAATATGTAAAAATAATTTGTAATTGTAATATATTTGATTCTTATTTTAAGGTCCTCAGTTTCCTTACCCAAAATAAAAATAAAATTCCCATGTATAGACATAATTCTTAGAAATCTTAAGCCTTAGATGGGTCTAGGTTTTTTAGTATTCCTTATTAAGATCTAATTTTTTTATTAAACTTGTGGGATTTAAAGCTAAAATTATCAGTCTAAAACAATTACTCACTTAGATGTTTTAAATTGAAATTAAAAACTAACCTGCTATGACAACAGGCAAAATTCTTTTAAATATTACATAAGCTTAAAACATAAAACTTGTGAGGATTATTCTTTAATACAACATTATAACTATTAAGGGGTTGCCTAAACTTGTTGTTTAATGCCCAATTTTAAAAATTTAAAAGTTAAAAATGATTAATCACTAGGGAATCAATGATGCCATTTTAGGAGAACTTTAGAATCAATTTCCAAGCTTAATTATTTTGTCCTGGTGACTCAGTTGGTCTGGGCTGCATGGCAACCAGATATTTGGACAAAGCATGAGGCTTTGGGGTTGTAGATTTTATCCATGTTTCTACCTGCCTTGGTAAACCCCTTTTATTTCATAGTTTCTCTGTAAATGAGGCACTCTCTTTTCCTGTCTCTTCCATATTCAACTCACATACACCCAAACCTCTAATCTATTGAAATCCCCAGTTAGATTTCTTCAATTATCCATATAAGGTTTTAAAAATATTGTATTATTAGCTTACAACATTTCAATATTAATTTATGCTTTCAGAGGTCTTTTGAGTGTCAACTATGTGCCAGGCACTGCTCTAGTCATTTGGAGATATTGTTGAACAAGACGGAAATTTTTGCTTTTAGAACTTACACACCAGGAGAAGGAGGAGACACTAAATGACAAGGCTATTAAGTAAGTAAAAGGTATAATAGGAACACATATATTTATTATTTGATATCTTAAGAATTGATAAATGTTAACAGAAAAAGAAAAAATAGAACAGGATAAAGGATTGTGAGTGCCATGAAGAGGGAGTTTTCAGGTGGGAAATTATAGAAGATGATCAGGCAGGGTTTTCTTAGCAGGTGATATTAAAGAAGGGTATAAAGGAACTGAAGGAGTCAGGCAAGCAAATATTAGGGTATAGTGGTCCAGGCAGTGGGTACAGGTAAAGCATGCCGGTTGTCTTTGATGGACAACAATGTTTGTGAGTGTTCAGTAAGTTAACAGGGGAGAAATGAGGTCAGAGAGCTAACAGGTCCTTGTATGTGATTGAAGTGCTATGTTCTTGTGTCCTAGAACATTCGGAACCATTGCTGGGTTTTGACTAGAGCAATGCCATGACCTGACTTAGCTTATATAGGAATCCCTGTGGCTTTCGAATAGATTGAAAATAGACTGTGAATTGTTGGCAAGGTAACAGCAGGGAAAATTGTTAGAAACCTATGGCAATGATCAAGGTAAGAAAGAATGATGGTGAAGGGCAGAATGGAAGCAGTGGATGTGCTGGGAATTCTGGATATGTTTTCAAAGTATAGTCAACAGAATTTCCTTTTAGACTGAATGTGAGATGTAAGAGATGTAAGGCACCAAATGGCTTTGGCTTCAGAAAATAGAGGAATTGCCATTAAAGTAGGATCAGGAGTAGCTAGAGTACAATTTAGCACATGTTCAATACAAGCTACCCCTAAGACATGGAAGTGAAGATGTCACGTCAACCACTAGATACAAGTTCCAGGAGTTCGGGAGAGATATCTGGAGATCCATACTGGAGCTACAGATTTGGGAAAGTTAGCATATGAGTGGTATTTTAATCTATAATTATATACCTTCAAGTAGAAATTAAAGGGGTAAAAGTACATGAAGAAAGTCAACATAGAGTCACCAGGTAGATAAACAAACAATAGATGCCCTGTACAAGCCACCAGTGATGTAGGAAGAAAACTGAAATATTTTGGTATCCTAGAAGTCAAGCAAAGGAAGTATATTTAGGAAAAAGAAATGATCATCTGGGGTAAATGGTGTTAATAGTCTAATAAGTTACAAACAAACAAAATGAGGGCTAACCGATTGTTGGATTTAGACTAATGGAGGATCTTGGCAACCTTTATGAGAGCAAGTGAAATGATGTGGGTGAAAACTTGATTGGAGATACAGGAGAAAAGGAAGAGAGGAATTGGAGACGGTAAATGTAGATCATTATGGAAAAGTTTGCTGCAAAAGAGAAAAGAAATGTAAATGCCAGACGTGTGTGGTCAGGATAAGTTTTTCTTGAAATGAGAAGACATAAAAGATGTTTGTATGTTGATAGGAATGAACCAGTACAGAGGGAAAATGTTTGATTAGATAAGGTTGAGAACACAGAATTGCTGATCTGATACCATATCCTTGAATATACAAGAAAATATGGAGTTCAGTGCACAAGTTTAGCAATTGGCATTAGATCAGAATATGGATAGTTCTTGGTAAAGGCTAGAAGGGAGAGTGAGAGCTATAGGTGTTAGTCAGTGGGTAGAAGAGGTGGTGAATATTTGTGAATATTTCTGTTTCCTTATTGAAGTTGAAATTGAAGTTATATTTACTGACTCGATGTTTATGTCCCTTAAAATTCATACATTGAAGCCCTAACTCTCAATGTGATGGTATTTGGAGATAGAGCCCTTAGGAGGCAATTAAAGTTAAATAAGGTCATAAGGGCTGGTCCTAATCTGGCAGATCAGTGGCCTCTCCCTACTCACAGGCCAAGAAGAGGTCAGAAGAGCTCACAGTGAGATAATGTCTTCCTATAAGCCAAGGGAATTTATAATGAAATCTACCTCACTGACACCTTGATCTTACATGGCCCAGCCTCTAGAACTGTGGGAAAGAAATTTCTGCAGTTTAATCCATCCAGTCTATGGGATATTGTTATGGCAGCCTGAGCTGACTAATACAATTATCAGCTGAGAGTGAGATTGATGGGCTTAAAGAGAGAGGAGAAAAATATCCATTATTCTAGAAGAATGGGGGACTGCAGTGATGAGCCATGTCCAGTGTGATTACAGCATTAAGGACTCACTGAGTTTTGTGCTCATGGGTTTAAAAGGAAACTAGTTAATGTAGTCATGTATTATTATTATTATTGTCTTTGTTTTTGTTTTCAGGTACGTAGCTGCATGGTCTGGCAGGAAATGGGTTTGAAGTTGTGTTTACCCAGGTGTATGATTTTGCCAAGTGAGAAACGACAGTGAAAAAAGGAAAAGGGAATAGAAAATTGTGACAGTGACCTGATTATGATGATTAACCATGGACTTTAAGCTGGCTGGGTGGGAGAATGAAGAGATTAACAAAATGAGGGACAGAAGATGAGTGATAGAATCAAAGAATTGGAGGTTCTGTCCGAACCAAAGAATGGATGGTGGTGGTATAGCAGAAGGAGGGGATGAAGAAAGGAAAAGTTGTGGTGAATTAATTAGGATTCTTAACATGGAGACTAGAGAGGGATTTCAGCTTTAGTGACAAAATCTAGACTAAGATGTTAAAAATGAATTGGTGAGGGGCACCTGGGTGGCTCAATCGGTTGAGCACCTGAGGGTTTCCCCTCAGGTCATGGTCTTGGGGTCATGAGATCAAGCCCATGTCGGTGCTCAATCTCAGTGTAGAGTCTGCTTTAGATTCTTTCTTTGCCCTTCCTGCCTTGAATAAATAAGTAATAAAATCTTAAATAATAATAAATAATAAAAAGTGAGTTGTTGAGGTAAGTTGCCAAATAAAATCATTGCATCATCAAAGGAGAAAAACTCAAGAAATAAGAGGGAATCTATTGAAAGGATGTGAAAATGCATATTTTCATTTATAGATTTCTGGTTGGCAAGAATAACAAGGATTCGGAAGCTAATGTCATTGGAGAATGAAGAGGAGAAATGGATAGCCAGTAGAAAGCAGTAACAACAGGGACAGTGGATGGTAAGATCAGATGTCAGCATCAAAGCTGACAGATTCCTAGGGAGGAGGAACAGAGAATGATCTGAGACTGGCAATGAGCCTTAGGAGAAAGAAAGTAGTCACCACTTAAGAGGACAACAGAGGAAGCAGTGTCTTTAGAACAAAGTCAAAGGATTTGCATAAAGCAAAGAGAATGTTTGGAGAATAGATTGAGGATACAAGATGTTCTGTTGATAGTGGACCACCAGTTCCAGAGGGCATAGTAGAAAGGCTTTAGGAGTTGGTCAGAGATGGGAGAAGTCCTATGCACAAGTGGTGTGTGGAAATTTGTGTGGAACCTTAGAGACCAGGAGAGGAAAAGTAGACCGGGAAGTCTGCAAACTTGGAACAATGATTACAAAGAGAAATGTTCAGTTACTGAGATGTATCCAAACAGATTCAAGGCAGGTAATAGTGGTGAAGCTGATGGTGGTTAGGATTAGGAAAGGATGGGTTCATGGGGTCCTCTCTTGACCTGTGATGGTGAAAGTTGAAGGCAATACAGTTGGTATTACTCTAGAGCCCAGTTAGGGGAGACACAATCTCACCTGGCTGTGTACTTAGTTTTTTGATTGACTTGAGCACCTCTATGGAATCTGGTGCCACCTCAGTTGCATGACTCCCTTTCAACCTCTGAGGAGGGCAAAATGCACCCAAGGCCTTGCAGCAGTGAGGTTTTAGTACTTATTCTTAACCCTGGACGAGAATCTCACTACAGCTATTTTTATTTTTTACATTTAAAACTTTTGTTTTTATCAGTTTTATACATAGTATATAGATTTACAAGGTTCACAAAGTTCATCCACAATTTTAACTCCTCAGAAGGTATTATTATTATTTTTTTTTAAAGATTTTTTTTTTAATTTATTTTACAGAGAGAGAGAGAGGTCACAAGTAGGCAGAGAGGCAGGCAGAGAGAGAGAGGGGAGGAAGCAGGCTCCCTGCTGAGCAGAGAGCCCGATGCGATGCGGGGCTCGATCCCAGGACCTGGGATCATGACCTGAGCTGAAGGCAGAGGCTTTAACCCACTGAGCCACCCAGGCGCCCCAGAAGGTATTATTTTATTTTATTTTTTTTTAGTTTTCTATTTGCTATTGGTCAACTTTTTGCCAGAAGAGAAAAAAAGAACACTTAAGATTCTAGCTGTTCTTTTTTTTTTTAAAGCTTTCTTATTTTTTTAAATTCTATTATCCAACATATAGTACATCATTAGTTTCTGATATAGTGCTCAATAATTCATCTGTTGTATATAACACCCAATGCTCATCACATCATGCACTCTCCTTAATGCCCAACCCCCAGCTATCCCATCCCCCATCCACCTCCCCTTCCGCAGCCCTCAGTTTGTTTCCCAGAGTAGAGTCTCATGGTTTGTCTCCCTGTCTTATTTCTTCCCATTCAGTTTCCCCTCTGATCCTCTGCACTATTTGAATCTAGCTATTCCTAAAAAACTATTTTTAAACCACCCTTAGAGTGTTAGTCTCTGTTTTTTCCTTGTCTGTAAATTCCTTGTGCCTCAAATTTCTTAGTCATTTTGGAACTTTGTGGTATAAATCAGGATTTTTTTAATTGACTTTTTACACTACCGGCTCAGATTTAATTTCACTTAGGTTGCTAAGTCATGTCACCCTAGTCCTTGTACTTTTCAACTTTCAACATTTTATTGCTGTAGTTTTCTCTCCAATTATCAGTGTGGCTTTTAAAATTATATATAATGTTAATAATAAAATTAATAATATAATTAATAATATAATTAATAATATGAATACATTACATAAATATATGTTAAATATAATTAATGTGTTAATATATAATATATATTTGGTTTTTTACAATATAAATGTTAAATATTTAAATGTAAATATTAAACAACACCCTACTGTACAACCGATGGGCCAAATAAGAAATCAAATGCAGATCAAAATATCAAAACCGTAGAAAAAGAAAACACGATATTCCAAAACCTATGGGATGCAACAAAAGAAGATATTAAAGTGAAATTTATGTTATAAATGCTTGTTTTAGGAAAAAAAGTTAAAAAATTTTTAAATAAACAATTTAAGATACACCACAAGGAACTAGAAAAAGAAAAAAAACTTTGCTGAAACTTAGTAGAGGAAGGAAATAACAAAGAAAAATCAGAAATAAATAAGATAGAGACTAGAATAAACAATAACATAACATTGAAAGTAATGACCAGTTTTTCTAAAAAAAAAAAAATAATAAAATCAGCAATGTTTTAATGACAATAACTACAAATCAAACAGAGGGGCTCAGAAACCAAAATGAGATATGGAAGAGAAAACAATACAACAGATAACCACAGAAACACATGGTGTCATGTTACTATAAACAATTATATATAATAAATCAGATAATTTAGTTTATATTATATTTAGTTTATAGTTGACATATAATGTTATATTTGTTTCAAGTGTACAATATAGTGGGATTGGACAATTCTTTACACAATGCTCAACACAATAAATGTAGTTACCACTTGTTACCAAAAAACATTATCATAATATTATTAACTATATTCCTTAAGCTGTACTTTTCTTCCTTGTGATTTATTTATTTTACTGTTTATTGTTTTATTTTATAACTTGAATTTTATACCTTTTATATAATCTCTTCATATATAAAATTATATTCCAAGGCTTTAAACTTATATTTTTACTGTTATTTGTTGGGGTTTAGGGGAAAAGTTAATGTAATGTGTATATTAAGTATGATTACCTGGGAGGTTTTTCCATGATCAAGCTTATTTTATAGGATTGAGTTTATTAATATTTATGACATACAATGATATACTTGAAAACACATATATTTTAAAGGTAAGTTGCACAGGACTTATTGTAGAGATCAATACTCACACGGACCAGAGTGCTCTTTCTAATTTCATGAATACATGTTGATTGAAAATAGTCTCAGAGAATCAGCAGAGCTTGCAGTTCTCCTACCAAGCACAACATCTTCATTTAAAACATTAATTCCTATATATTTAAAGAGCAGACACAAAATCTTTTTATGTGGAGAAGTTATCTAAATTTAGTGGGTGAGCACCAGAACAGTGGGACATCTGCCCATGTAAATAACGAGGAAATTGAGCAATTCAAGATGTCAAATAGTCAGATGCTCTTTGCAGTGAAAAAACAAAACAACAACAACAACAACAACAACAAAGAAACACTCTTAATGACGTGGCTTTGGTGATGACAAAAGAGAAGTGAAATACTGACTATACACCCATTCCCAGGCACAGAAGCCACATGATGCGGTAATGATTTCCCAGATTTGCAAAGAGTTCCACCAATGTGGTCTCATGGAAACCGTGTACCTGGAAGGATTTACAAGAACATTTAGGCCTATGTATAGGAATCAGGTCAATTTTTATTCTTTATGGCCCTTTAATTAAACCTGAAATTGGGTAGTTGAAACCACTATGTGCTTCAGCCTCATCAAAGGTTTTAAATTTGATTTCCCATGGGTTATCCACAACAGGCTTTATTCTTGACTATCTGAGAAGGTAAGATGTTTTTCCTCTTAGGAAACAGATGGAGTATTTTATCTGGGGCTAAACTTTATGCTGCTGCAAGAGGAAGATTTTTCCTTGAAAACATTGTTTTACATTTTGAAATCAAGTAAGGCAGGATCAAATAAATCTTGTCTTGGTCATTTCCTGTGCCTCTTCATCCTGTAATCACATTAAGATGTAATGACATTTGAAACATCATCTTTCTCCAACCACCAGTCATTATGTAAATATATTTCCACAGGGTAGAAGCCTTAAGCCAACGAAGACACAAAATGAATGCCCTCAGAGTGAGGAGAGAGATATTTTATGGCATACTTCATGAAAGGCCCTGGCAGGACTTTAAGAAAGTCAAATATTTTAACTGCCATTGCTTAAGTTAGCTTGTTGTTTCTTCCATTCTGCTTTCCTCTCAGTCACACTTCCCCTCTGGTTGGGTGGTTTCAGCTGCTTTTGGGATCCAGTAAGTGGGGGTAGAGATGGGGATACCTTTGGATTGTGTTCAGTGGGATCCGTCAGAGTGGTTTATAGTCACATTCATATACAGTTCTGTTTGTCACCTGTATCAGCATATCTTTCCCTTCAGTACACAGCGCTGGAAATATCTGGGTTGCATAGGAGAAGCACATTTTGAAATGTGTCATGGACTGAAATTGCCCAAATTCATGGAATGAAGCTCTAATCCCCCATGTAATGGTGTGTGGACATGGAGACTTTGGGCGATAATTGAATTTAGAAGACTCATGAGGGTGGGAATCTCAATACTATTACTGCCTTTACATCAAGAAGAAGAGAGACTAGAGCTTTCTCTCTCTCTCTGGCCACCGTGTAAAGACATACCATGACAACAGGTATGGGCAAGCTGGGAAGAGGGCCCCCACCAAGAACCCAACCAGGCTGGCCCCTTGATCTGGGACTTCTCAGCCACCAGAACGGTGAGAAGTCAACGTCTTGTTTAAACCACCCAGTCTATGGTATTTTGTTATTGCAGCCCAAACAGACTGAGACAAAATATACAGAGCCAGAACAAATCATTGAAAAATGTATTTAATTATCAGATGCATACAACTTAAGTGTGGGACTTAGTTCTCACTGAACAAGCTTCCAGCACAAATGGACTGAACAATGCAGTATGCACAATTGTAAACACACCAATTTTTGATGGAACTCATACGAAAAGCACTGAACAGAATTCCCCTGATTTTAGAACACAAATATGTGGCTGTTCCGCAAACAGCAAAACTGTCCACGTGTGGAGCCCTGTATTTTGTGTATCTCAACCTATTCGATCTCAATGGATCTGATGCACTTTGTCCTCTTGAAGGCTGATGTCCAATAGGAGACTGCACGTAAACTGCAACATGGCAAAATGGTGTAAAGAAACCAAGTGTTCCTACCTCTTTCATCAATAAGTTAATGTGAGTTCTCGAAGAGGGACTTGGTTACACAATGACGTAGCTCAACCTCTCTGTCTGAGAGCACTAGTAAAGAATAATGTTCAAAGAAGTTGAAACCATGACTTTCTTGCACATATAGCGATGAACACGTTAACTCATTCATTAGGAAGGTGGGGAGATGTTAATGAGCTCAAAGGGAAATCTGAAGAACATATTTATAGATCAGGAATATTGCAACTGGAGATAGCTGCCACCACAGTGGTGGAGAGAAATTGCTTGAGTGTGTAACTTGCACATCTACAGACAAGGATTTCTGTGTATTTATATCAATTATCTACAACTCACAGTATGACACAATAACTCCCAAAGAATCAGAAAAAGATAAACCAGAAGGGTGTTCTGTGGACCGGAGGTGGGCAAACTTTCGGTAAAGAGCTAGGTAGTGAATATTTGAGGTTTTGTGTACGGTACTGTCTGTGTTGCAAATACTCAGGTGAATCGTTTTAGAGCTAAAGCAGCTACACATGTGTATATACCAGTGGGTGTGGCTGTTAGAAAAAAGGACTTTATTAAGAGAAGCAGATGAGGGCTGTGATTTGCCAGCTCCTGCTCTAGGCAATCCACAGTTGTCTGTGGAAGTGCATCTCCTTTCCCCCAAAACCCACTTCAGTCCAAGTTCAGTGCTTGAGAATTCCTGACCAACCAGATGAATCAAAGCTATATTTCAACTTTAGGAAAGAGCTAGTTCAGTCCCAATTCACACTTTTCACTTACCTACTCTTTACCCTTACCTAGTTAATCCCAATTCACACTTAACCCCAAAACCTAATCATTTGAATTTGTGCATCTAGAAAGAGGTTAATTAAAATTCCAAACCAAATATTTAAAATTAGGTGCATTTCCCATGAAATGGGAACTCTAAATTTTGATGTCTTCACCTTGGTCTTACGTGATCACCAGAGCTCATTTATGTTTCAGGGGTTTTCTCTCATAATAAAAAAAAACACCCTCAG
Source organism: Lutra lutra (assembly GCF_902655055.1). Classification (NCBI taxonomy): domain Eukaryota; kingdom Metazoa; phylum Chordata; class Mammalia; order Carnivora; family Mustelidae; genus Lutra; species Lutra lutra. The sequence continues at coordinate 14,329,829 of NC_062282.1, forward strand.
GGAATAAAAGAAAAAGTCTTCCGAGTTTTGGCCTTGTCTTTTGTTATTCTTTTCTTCTTCTTGGTTTTGGGCTGGTAATTATTTACTTAATGATTACTACTTTTAGGAAGATTTTTTAAAAAATCATACTTTTAAAAAAATATTCTTTGAAAGGTTGGTCTGAGCCAATCACTTGGCCTTAATATTCACAGAGGTCCCATTTTGTGCATTCTTTAAATAACTTAAGTACTGATTTTAGCATTGCACAAAATAACCTTGATTGCATGTGCTTCTAGCTGGACAGTGTCACAAAGGTCAATAAAATATTATTTTGCTCACTCTATTCTGTTATGAACTATTTTTTTTTTAACTTTAGGAAACCTAAAATTAAGATCCTTTATTGGAGGCAATTGAAAGGTGGTTCCACACTATTCAAAATATTTTAGCACTGCATTAATGACAGAGTATTTTCAGATATTTAAAATACACTGTGATTACTAGTGTTGGATAATTTTTAAGAAATAAATCTAGCTGGGGTACCTGGCCGGCTCAGTTGGAAGAACATGTGACTCTTGATCTCTGGGTTGTAAGTTTAAGCCCCATATTGGATGTAGAGATTACTTAAAAAAAAAAAAAAAAAAAAACCTAAAAAAAAAAAAAAGACATACACTCTATGAAACAAATTTTATATATGTCTCTGACTGTGGGTCTAACTATTTCTGAAAGAAATATGTTATTCCATATACCAAATTATAATTTTTCCCTTTACCAAAACTCAAAATACAAATGAAAGCAAAATTACAAGGTTACATTTATGAGGTAAGAAAATCTACTTTAAATGTGCAAAAAGTTATAAATCTTAAAAGCATAAGTTTATATATATAAATACATTAAATTAAAAACTATTCTGCATAATGGAAGATGTGGTACATAATAGAGAAAGATAAGATGCAGACCAGGAGAAAACTGGAAATTTATAGCCTGTTAGTTGCTATGTATCCAGAATGTAAAATGCATGGCAAATAATGGAGAAAACGTATCTAGCTAATGCAATAGGAAAATTGGCAATGAGATGAATTTATTGATGCTGAAATTCTGACGGCTAATAAACCCTAATGGTCAATAAACAAATTAAGAAATGCGTAACCTCTTTATATGCAATCAAAGAAAATCAAAGTGAAATATAATGTAAAATAACATCATATCCTTAAAAAAAGCAAAAAGCAACCACTCTTCTCTTCACTACTCATTGGTCAAAACCAGTCACATGATCCCGCCTAAACCTAAGTGGGTCGGAAATGCCTGGAAATCAGAGAGACAGATATATTTGGTGAATGGCACAAATGGGGTTCACTTCTGCTGTCAACACCATGCATTACAATTTGGTGAAGTCCACTGAAGCCATGTATAGCCTATTGCTCGGCATTTCTACTTCTAGGAATCAAGTGGAGATACTTTTGCACATGCACAAGAGGAGACACACCAAGAAGTTCTTAGAAGCATTCTTTGCAATAGAGAAAAATGTCTATCAAAGATGATAAAGAGAAAATTATTTTGGCATATTCATACAATAGAACGTTTCATAGCTATTGAAATGAGTGATCTAAAGATATCAACCTGAATAATTCTTAAAAATTCACAGTGAATGGGGGAAAGAAGTGAGCTGCACAACGTTATATAAAATGATCTTTTGTATGAGAACTGGTAAAATAATGAAAGCAAATATGATACATTGTTTCAGGATATCTTTCTATGGCTAAAAGCATGAACACAGAGGCAGAAAGTATGTATGCTCTCTTTAGGATGTTGACTGTTCTCTGCAGAGAGTAGGATGGGTTTGATATCACAGTGGTATACAATGAGGCATTGACAACTTCACGGTTCTCTAATGTGGTTTAAAGCAGATATGGAAAAATATTCAACATGGATGATGTATGGATGGATATTTAGAATAATATTTTCTCAATTCTGTTTAACATTTTTCTAATTAAAAAATAAAATAAGGATATGGAAAGAATGATGGAGTGAGCCTGAAATGTCGCACCATAGAAAGCTCTTCTAGGTCATCTGTGTGTATTTGAAAATTGACACACATAACCATGTTTCACAATGATATGATTAAAGTTTTAAATTACCTTTAGGTAAAATTGATGCTCAAGAAGATGGGAATGTTTCTGTTGTCTCCAGTTTCTCTAACCACTCTACATTATATTGCATTTGGTTTGACCTTGTCCATTGATCTTCCTTTTTCTGAACTCTTGTCATACTTCCTATCCTATCTTGATAAAAATTCCTGATGCTTGATACAGTTACACCACGTAATTGTGTGGATATTATTTGTATCTGTCCTGAGAATGCAAACACCCAGGGGCCTACGGATATGTCCTCCCACACTTAACCTAAGTACCCACCATGATGCTAAATTTATGACTAAATTATTTTATATACCTTATGTCATTCAGGGGTTTTATGTCATCATCATGTTCATTGGCAGAGTGAATGTGAGTAGCTGTGTGTGTGTGTGTGTGTGAGTGTGTGTGTGCGTGTGCATGTGCTAACACTTGGCAGGACTGGAGCAAGGATAACAATATTTAGATACAGTTTCCTTTTCTCTCCTACATTAGGAGTGGTAGAAACACCTATCATATGATTTTGTATGTGTGCCTTGTAAACACAGCTGCTACTACATAGTATGTATATTTCTGAAAAGAACTGCCCAAACCTTCCTGTTCTGCAGAATCACTGGATGAAAATTAAAGGGGCTTATGCCAAAATAGTCAAAAGTTGACGGCTGGAACACTATGCAGCTTTGTAACTAATAAAAACAATGCACCTAATAAAAAACTAGTAAAGACATTAATTATATAATGAATAAATAATTATTTCAATAGATATTAGTGTCAAAAACAAAACCAAGTAAGTATGGCATTGGCTTGATGGAGAGGTCGAGATTGCCACATTATGGGGGAAAAGGTAAAATATATAAAGATCAAGGGAATCCACATCAAAACCCTTCTAAGACAGAGCTCATGGTTCAGTTGTGTCCAGGGTAAGGACATGCGATGGGTGGGAATCACAGAGAGTGCTAGATTTTTCCATGGATGGCTATAATAGCAGTAGCATATTTTGAGTTTAGTTGACATTCCATTGGAATAAAATCATACTTATCTTGCTTTATTAATTTTATTTCTTTTGTTATTAAAGTACTTTAAGACATTCTTCCAGCTATTTTTTAATTTTTTCTTAAGCTTGGATGCTTTTAGTTTCTTGCTATATCTGAACTTTCAGGAACTTCATTTTTATAGAGAGCCTAGTGAAGTATGGCTAGTCACCCTATGTGCTTTTGTGCAGCTACCCATAAGTTAATGTATTCTAACTTCTGATTTGGTAAAGTCAAAATAAGAATTTTACTTATATTTTTATATTTTATATTTTTAAAATTTTTTTTCTAGTACTTAAGGAATTTGTAAAGAGTATTTTGAATAGTAAAACAGGGTTACTGCTGTGTTAATAGTAATAAAACATATTTGAAAAGCAATTGCACTGTAAAGTAGCTTTGATAAGTAAATGTTAAGTTTATCTTTTCATTTGATATAAAATTGTGTTTATGATTTCTTTCCTAGCAAAGATGATATCTGTCATTAAGATTTATGAAATGCATTTTATCCAAAGCTCCTAGGCTGACAGAATAATGAATTTCTGCTAATATGGTGATTGATGATTGATTCTAGTCATTGCATGTCTTTCCCTAAAGTTACACTGTAGAGAGTCATCTTTGGATAATAATCAGCCTTAACTGTAATAGATTTTCATTTTATAATTTGGGTTGCTCCACTGAGCAGATGGAGATACTGAACTGATTATAGGTAAATTACCTTTTTGCCATTCGCTTCCTTGACTATGTGGGTGGGTACTATAAACATCAAATTCTATCTTGAATTTAGATTATTCTTCCTTAGTCTAACACTGTATTGAGCTCTTAAAAATATTCTTTATAATTAGAATTCTTTAAAAGTATAACCAGATGTTTAAAAATAAAAATAAATGCATTCAAGCTGAGACTGCTCTTCAGCTGCCTTTAACTACCAACATTGATTTTTAAGTAAGTAAGGCTTTACATGATCTTCGGGGATCACATAACCATTTAATAAATTAACATCATGAATTTTGGCCTCAAATTTTCACATTCCCTATTTTTCTCTGAACACAGTTTTATGAGTCATGTTACTCTAAAGTGAGCTAACTGAACTAAAGATATAATTTTCTTGACCTGTTAAGAAAATACATCAAACTTTAGGATTTTAAGATTATTACCATATTTTATAACTTACCATAAAAAAGAATCCCCCAAACCTTCCTTTGAAATGATTATCGAGGCACTAAGCAGCATAACTGAAAATAATCTCTCAAGTCAGTGTATGACAATCACTTTTTTAGAAGAAAACTATATTCAAAATATATGTGATTTTCCAAGCTCTCCTTTTTTTTCCTCAAATTTTTGATATATTCAAAAGTATTTAAATAACGATGAAGTAGACGATCTAAAATCAATTACCTTTATTTTGTGTTTCTTTGGCTTCATGAAAACATCTCTGTTTTCTGTGTCCATGGTAGACTGTATCTGTGGAAAGTATTTTTGAAAAATATTTTTGGTTATGACTAATATGCAGAGATTATTGTCACTACTTCACTTGCCATCATGGCTAAAATTAAATCGACTATAAATATCAAGCATTGATAAGGATGTGGAGCAATGAGGACTCTCGCTGATGCTGGAAGAAAAGAATGGTATAACCAGCTAGAGGAGTTCGATTGTGTTTTAATAAATGTATTCATATTCCTACTCCATGACATAACAGTTTCACCATGGCATACTTATCCAAGAAAAATAAACATTTTTGGCCACAAAAAGGCATGTACTTTGTTTTCTGTATTTTAATATTTTTATTTAACTTTTTATTTTTTAAAGACTTGTACTTTAATATTCATATCATCTTTGGCCTATAATATAATGGCCCAAACTGGATACAGCCTCATCTTCAGGTGAATGGATTAACGAATTATGTCTTATGTGTACCTAGAATACCACTCAGTAATAAAAAGGAATGAACTAAGGATATATACTACACCATGTATGAATATCAAAGCATTACTGTAAGCAAAGGAAGCAAACAAATGAAAAATGATGCATGCCATATATTTCCACTTATAGAAACTTGGAGCACAAACTAAATTAATGGTGTTGGAAATAAAAAAATGTTATTTCCTGGAGGAATCAGAGAATAGACCAAAAAGGTACATGAAGAAACTGGGGCTTCCCAGGGGACACCATGCTGCTTCTCACCTTGTGATGTGCCCTGTGTCTGTGTCCCAATAAAAGGAGAAATCAGGAAAAAAAAAAAAGAATACTTTTTGTTTTGTATCTTAATTAGAATGGTGCATACATGTGTGGATGCTTTTGCCAAAATTCAGAGTACTGTTTACTTAAAATTGGTTTGTATTATCATATATAAATTGAATTCAATAAAATAGTAATAAAAAAGTGAAAGCATAAAAAATATTGCTGTCTTTTATTATAGGAAGTGTTAGTTCTTGTTGAATTTAAAATAACTGCTAGTGTTATATGGAAAGATTTATTTTGCATCAAAGGTATGACCATGGTGACAACAGAATTTAGTGTCTAAACTGGGATGCTTTTGAGAGTGAAAAGGGAAACTATAGATAATTTTGTTAGATTAAAGTGAGTAAATTTGGGACGCCTGGGTGGCTCAGTGGGTTAAGCCGCTGCCTTCGGCTCAGGTCATGATCCCAGCGTCCTGGGATCGAGTCCCACATCGGGCTCCTTGCTCAGCAGGGAGCCTGCTTCTCCCTCTGCCTCTGCCTGCCACTCTATCTGCTTGTACTCACTCTCGCTCTCTCTCTCTCTCTGACAAATAAATAAATAAAAATCTTAAAAAAAAAAAAAGTGAGTAAATTAGGACTTTCGTGGTCAAATCAGGAAGTATTTTTATCCCAGTTATGACTCATTTCCCAAAATGGTGACCTAAAAGACTATAGAACAACTGTTTGAAGAGGAAGGCTCACAACCTGATTATCTGTATCTTTGAACGTTCAAGGGCAGCTAACAATTTACCATGTCAGCATGGGGACGTGCAGCGTCCGGAACGGATGATCTTCTGTCAATGAGACACACAGAGTGCTATCTATACACTTTGGGGTTCCATTACTGAAGAAACTGAACCAGTTACACTCTGTTCATCTCTCACCCACACCTTTGCCTTTGGCCTCACGGACTCATTAAGTTGGCAGTGTTCACACCCAGTCCTCCCAGGGGGCGTACAGAATTATTCCACAAATCGGAGTGCTCGTCCTCAGGATGAGATTTGTCTCTCGGTCAGTGATGAGGACATGTTACTCTTGCACCCAAAGTCACACTGTGATAGAAATATTTACAGGGTGGTGTGGGGACAGAATTACAAAGCAAATCTTGAGTCAAAAAAGGATTTCTGGAGAAGGTAATTTATGAGTTGGGATTTTAAGGATTACTAAGCATTCCATAGGCACGGAAAAGCAGAAACAAGTTCAAGCAAAAGAAAATATGGAGAAATGTGCTGGAGTTTCAAATAGCATGATTTTTATTTTCAAGAATTTGCAAGTAAATGGGTATTGCTTGAGAGAGGTGTCTGTGAGGGAGGGAAGATGGCAAAGTGATGCTAAAGATGTTTCCTACACTCAGATTTCCCTCTAAGTGTCTTGAGAGTGTGATTGGGCCCTTAGTCCAAAGTGCCTCAGTATGTAAACGATTGAATAATGGGCAAAAAACACAAACATCAAGTTTCTCACTAGGACACCAGGTAGCATTTAAAGAGGGGTCAAGGCCTCATATCCTTTTATCTAGCATGGTTTTATTGCAATCTATGCAAAATGATACATTTTTTTCCTTAAATTTCTCTGCATTTTGTTTTTATGAATTCAAATATGTATCTCACAGAAGTTAATATGAACTGGTGTTTTGATATATTTGAACAATATTAATAAATACACATGTATCAGTTAGTTGTTGCTGGGTAAAAAACTACTCCAAAACTCAGTGGCTTCAAAGAAACAAAAATCATATACTGTTGCTCCTAAGTCAAAGGAAGGCTGGACCCCCTCATGAGTCTGTAGTCACCTGTGGGCGAGGAGCTTTTGCTGCTGATTTCAGCTGGATAAAAGAGGATGGAGTGTAACATCCCAAGCCAGACACAGCAGTGCTAGGAACAGAGATCGGACTATACATGGAAAGTTAGAACAGGTATAAAGAAACTAGCTTAGGGGCGCCTGGGTGGCTCAGTGGGTTAAGCCTCTGCCTTCGGCTCTAGGTCATGACCTCAGGGTTCTGGAATCGAGCCCCGCATCGGGCTCTCTGCTCAGCGGGGAGCCTGCTTCCTCCTCTCTCTCTCTCTCTGCCTGCCTCTCTGCCTACTGTGATCTCTATCTGTCAAATAAATAAATAAAGTCTTAAAAAAAAAAAAAAGAAACTAGCTTAATTGAACCAACAGAAACTTACAAGTCACTACTGCCAAACTAATGCCACATGCAAACACCCAAATCTCGTTTGCTCGGTGATTTGATTGAAATTGCTACCAGTGGAGATTGGGTCCAAGTTGTGGATTGGTTTAGATGAGCCCCATTCTTGTTCCTCCTGGGATCCTGGCCAAAGGCCCATCCAGTGCCAGGAAAAGCTCTTCTTAGGGTAGACAACTATACTTTAAGACCCACACAATTACACTTAAAGTCTCTGCTTACATCATATCCACTAATTTTCCCTTGGCTGTTAGTCACACGGCCAAACACAATTATCAGTCCAGCAGGAACTCATTCTTCACTCGCCATGAGAGAGTGCTTGTTTTATGAAGAACCCAAATATCAAAGAGTATATTTGGTGGAGTAGGGAGAAATGGGGACATAGATAAAAAGCAAATGAAAACATCATCAGACTGAATAATGAAGTTGAAATCAGAGCATGTGTAGCATATGGCATTTTCCAAGATGGCTCTGGTTCTATACACTCTTAGAGAGACACAATGTGACACTGAGACTCCTCATGAAAGTGGTGAGGTCTAGAACACCTCCTTTGTTTGTGGGTCAGCCTCTGTGACCCATGGACCAAAAGTATACTGTGAAAGTGATGCAGCGTTATTTTCAAGCCCAGGCTATAAAAGGCTAAGCACCTCCTGCCTCCTTCTTTGGAGGAATCACACCAGGCCCTTGCTTGGCTACCATGCCAGCAATCTAACTGCCTCCTGGCTACCAAGCTGTGAGGAAGCTCAAAGTAGCCCCTGTAGAAGGACCAGATGGAGAAGCTCTGCCGCTGATGAAACAAAGTGACGCCTCATTTGCTCCAGTAGCTTTCTTCCCAGCATTCCAGCACTGCAACCGCATAGCACACTCCATGCCAGAACTACCTCCTGCATCCTGACCCCTAGAAACCTGGCAAAATAATAAAATGGGTATTGTTTGAAGTCACATAGTTTTGGGATTATTTGTTGTGCAGCCATATATGTAGAAAAATATGGTAGAGCATAAACACCAGGAGGAGGAATTGCACCTGAGTTTAACAAGCATTGAAAGACCACAAGATTTCACTGGGCAGGAGAATAACAGGATAGAGACGCTGTTTTAAGACATATTCAGGCAAATGGCAATATGCAGAATCACCTGATGGCAGGAGTGCCTGGAAGTGGGGAAATGATCTCAGAATATTCCGGGAACCAAATGAACAGTCTTTGGCAAGGCTGGGATTTTTTATTTTCAGAAATATTTCTCTTTTGAAAAAGTTGATTTGGGGGAATTTGCTCTTATTTTAAAATCTTGGCCTTTTAATGAATAACCTATTGAGTCATGAAAAATGTATTTACCTCCTTGTAAATCTGTTTCATAATTATGGGTTGTTTTAAAATCTCCACTTAGCATTGCTACTGTGTGAAAATCAGGAGATTTTATTAGTATCACATGATACAGAATTAATAAAATTACATCAAACTTTTTTCTAGAAAATGCTTTAAAGCAGCAAGTTTTAGTATACATTTGTTATTTCGGACATTTGCAACATAGTAGACTGGAGTGTGACACCATTAGCTCATCGATTACTCAAAGTGGTGAGACTTTGAAACTTATTTTTATGATTGCTGATGCCCAATAGAAACCTCAACTGTAAAGTGTGTGATTTGGTAGCACCATTGTGTTTTCTTCTCTCCGATCAAGGATTGCCTCTTTCTATTACATTAGGAAAAGAAGAGATTGTCTCATCTCCGCTCTTGTGTCTGGCATGTGACTGTTCCTAATTACCACCTGCCTTTCCCTGTTCCCTGTCTTCCTATAAAGGATCACTCACTTCACTGCTGCTTATCCCCAAACAAAGCACAAAGAATTCTCTAATTTGGCCATTTCCTGCTTTTGGTGGATGTATATACATCTCTTCATATCCTGGTAATTTTGTTCCCAATCCAGAAAGCTCTAGAACATACCAGACTTTACCAAATGGTACCAGAAGAAAAATTTAAACCGAGAGGAAATATTTTAAGCTGGACACCACAAATTTGATTCCTATTTTATTCATTTATTCATGAGTTTGCTTGCCAGGTGAAAATTTGGGTTAAGAGCAATCCTGACAAAAAATGCAGCTATTGCACACAGCAGAATAACTTCAATAGAAGGTTTGAAGAAGGAAAGAATATTTCCTCCAGCATCGCTGGAGTCTAGTGTTGATCATAAATATTTTCCCAATATTTTTATTTTAGAAAACAAAGAATGGAGGAGATGAATATGTCTCATATCGAAACTCTGTACTTTTATTTGGAAAAAGAATTGGGGCTAGAAGAGTGTTTTAGATCTTTCTTCTCTTGATCACCCAAGATTCAGGCTATATTGAGAAATCCCAATTATGGGGGGAAATATAGAATATTTTGTACTTTTTCAGAAATAAGGAATAAAAGAAAATCTTTTCAACTGTCTTTACTTGGGGAATTTGACCCGGCCTTCTGACTTGTCACTGTGGCTCAGTTTTTGAGGTTCTGAGGTTGAAAACTATGTTTTTACCTCGAATACGATTTTATCCTTTTTGGGAAAGCAAGGAGTGTTTAATGTATTTAATGACTCCGGTAGAACAGCAGGAGAAGTTTACTAATAAAAGATTTTGGAAAAAGAAGTAGGAGAGGGAGGTTGGCATGATTTTTGGTGTCAGCATGTAAACAATCCCCCTGGAGGGCATCACTGTCTTCTGCCAATCATGAAGATTCTTCTAGCTGTCAATCACTAGGATGCCTAGACCCTGCCAGCTCAAGGAACCTTGCATATACTGAGCTAGAGGCATTTTTTTTTTCCTTAGCAGCATGAAGCTCCATGAAAGTACTGTTGAAGTGATTGAAATATAACAAGCTTGCTAGAAGATTTCACAACCAATTAAAATTTTTTCTCCTTCTTTTCCAATGATCAAATTCTTTCCAGTATATTATTTGGTTTTCATTACTTTTTACTTAGGAATGGGTAGATATGTGTATGAGACTCTGAGGTAAGGTGATCTTTTGTTTTTTAGGAACCCAATAGAAATAAAAATAATTGTTAGATTTTAATTTAGGTCCTGACTTTACTTTCAGTGACTTTAGGTCATTACTTTTACACACACACATACACACCCATAATGTAAGTTTTGTTCATGGGAAATGGTTTATAACTTAAACATTTTTTCACCCTGTTACCCCATCACCTCACCCTCTACTCCTCTGAAACCCTCAGTTTGTTTCCATAGTCTCTCATGGTTTGTAGGCAACTAATGAATCACTGAACATCACATCAAAACTAATGATGTACTACATATTGGCTAACTGAATATAAAAAAAAAATAGAGTAAGAAAAAAATACAATTCTTAAAGAATATTTCAACCATAAAAAATGTAAGTAGCTTGAAAATTTAAGGTTTTTAAAAAAATTTTTATTTATTTGAGAGAGAGAGAGAGAGAGAAAGAGCATGAGCAGGGGGAGGGGCAGAGGGAGAGGAAGGCTCCCAGCTGAGCAGGGAGCCTGATGTGGGGCTTAATCCTCAGACCCTAAGATCATGAACTGAGGTGAAGGCAGCTGCTTAGCTGACTCAGCCACCCAGGTGCCCTAAAATTTAAGTTTTTGCTCAACTTCAATCAGTTACAAGGTTAAATTTCATAGTCTTCCTTTCTTTTCATCTTAGTAGGTACATAGTATAGTTGCTTTCTCAATTCACACATAGACTTTTGGAGAATCATCAGTGAAATGATCAAATACAGAGAACTATTTGTGACAGCCAAATTCTGAGTAATTGTCCTATTTACAGAGAGAATTTAGATATTTCCTTGAGGGGCTAAAAAATTGATAGAAATGCCAAATAAGGACGTACCATTAGAAGTAAAAAAGAATGAGACGCCTCTGAATCCATTCCTTGATGGGTTGTTTACTTCACTCAGAGGAGAGATCCAGGACAAATGAATTTCCATTGAGTGGAGGGAAGAATTACACCCTCATTTTTTCTTTCTTGTTCAATCATTAATACAATACAAGGAGTGTGACTCTTTCTCCAAACCATAGTCTCATCCATTTTGACTTAAATGTGCCACGTTTAGGTAAAAGACTTCCCCCATGGTGACCTTGATTTCTGGCAGCCTCAGAGGATGTCTGGCTCTCAGCTTTGCTGCTGCTACTGAATTCAAAGCAGGGTCAATATTGGGTTCCATATTTTCATCTATATTTAGGAGATTTTAAAATATATTACATCTACAATATATAAAAAGTCCACAATTAATTGATTTTTAACCATTATTTTACCTATAGGTAAAAAAGGCCAGAAACCTAGTATGTGAAAAAATAAGAACCAATATGAAAGCCACAGGCAGGACTGAACTCCCATAATCCACAAATACATCACTGAAAAGTCAAATTGTTTAATTTTGCATAATTTAAAACAAACTATCCAAACTATCTTTAATTAAATTCATTTTTATCCTTTTATGGGTTAGCTCAGACACTGTAATTCATATCTGTGAGCACAGGCTAAGGAGTAAACACAGTTTTGTCTTCTGACATAGAGAAATAGAATCTTTGCTGATAGCAGTCATATCTCCCAACTCAGTATCTCTCCTCCCTCTTCTACCCCAAGAATATAGCACAATGACAAGACAGCAGTCAATTCTCAATGAATGCTTTGTATTAATGTATGATTTGAAAAAAAACAAAACAAAACAAAAACAAACCAAAATACAAAACCAAAAATATATCTATCTATCTATCCACCCATCCATCACCTATCTATCTTTATTTCTTTGTTCTGATTTTAAATCTGCCTGGTGGCCTTGGTTTTTAAGATGGAATTTTAGTCTCATAGCAACGTGAATAAACACATTCTTAGAACATTACTTTTGACAGATGTAAGGTAAAGTAATTAAGGAATAAGCCATTTTTTTTAAAACAGGTAATTTGCTTGACATAGTCCTAATACAATGTCATATGTAATTGGAAACTCAGTAAATTAACTTTGATTTAATTCAGTCTTGCTAGAGAGTATACTTCTTCCTTTATCATTTAAGTTTTTTTGAGATTAAGATTAGGCAGATGCCTAGTCCTCATTATTTTGAAGATATTGAACTAAATACAGCATAATCTTTGTTGGGAGGTAATTCCCCATGGGTTTTTCATAATTCTGTACAGCAGATGAGCAGAAGCACTAACAATCTTTTTTTTGAACTGTATTTTCAAATATATTTGTATAGAAAACAATCTTGTATGATGGAGATAATTTCACCTCTGGTTTTGCTCATGGCCCATTATTTCAAAGACTAGAGTTTCCTAAGCATGGTGCCCATCAGCTATGAAGCAAACCCCCTTCATACACAGTATCCACTTGGGTTCTTCTCTGTCACCCCCTGGGATTTGGAGAGCAAGAAGAACTAGCATGACCACACAACACATGTTTCCTGCTGCACTATGAGTAATCAAGTCCTTTGTTTCTGTGCCAGGAGTCTCATGTCTCCTGTCAGCTCTTGAATCTGTGGCAGGCTAACTTGTAATCATGCAAAAAGAATGAATTCTCAGGCCCTGTACAATTCTTGACACATTTGTGATAAACAAAACACTTAACATTTCATTTTGCCAAGGAAAAGGAAGTTTAGGGGCTTATACAAAAGTGTCCTTAGTCATTTTCTTTGTAATTAAACACTCAACTCACTCACTTTTCTATTTCTTGCTTTTTTAAATGGGCAAGAAAAACTAGAGAAAAACAAGGCAGGTAAAAAAGGAGAGTGTTCAGAAGGCTTTCTTAAGGTGGGGTCTACTCCCAGGTGTACAGTTCTAACAACTAAGGAGATAGACTACCAATCATGTATGATTCCTAATAGGAAGAGACAAGGCTTTTGTTCAGTAAACATCTTGTCCATATTATTAATAGCAGCCCTCCTTTTAAATGGAGAGGCAAATATGAGCTATATCAATAATTTATATTTGTATGGTAACCAGCAGTGCATTTGATATATTTTCCTATGAAGACCAGTGATGTGTTTATTTTGTTTCTCCTTTCAAGTTTGGCTTAGTTGGAGCTCAGTAATTGACTTTCTTCACACTGACCTCTATTCAAATTACTGGTTTTGATGTGCTTAGAAGTAAACAGTTACAGTTTTAAAGATAACTTGTCATCTTGACATATCAAAGAAAGTTGCTTTTTAAGATATAATTTTTATGTGCTAACATGTGACTAAAAGTCACCATCACCCCCTATTTGACATATCACAGAAAGCTTCTAAATAACCAGACTCCATCAGTAGAATTAATATGGTTATAGTTATAGTTAGTGGATTTGTTACTGATCTCAAGTTTAGAAACCAGCATACACTGGACAATTGGTTTTCAATGCAATTTTTGTTTTCAGTAGAAACATTTAATAAAATATATTGACAGACTCAAGCTCTACTCTAAACAGGTCACCCAACCCAGAGGGATCTTTTCTGGTTTGTCATTCTGAGAAACAGGTAGAAAACTGAGAAATAGGCATACAAATTGTCTAGTTCCTCTGATATCTACACAGACAAGGAATAGCTTGATACGATTTCCTTTTATGCTGCATTTAAAAGAATTTTAAGCACAATCTACAAAACTGAAATTGTGTTATAAATTAAGGAAGAGTAACTTAAAAGTTATATTTGTATTCTTATCTTGAATCAGATAGAAGGAAAATCAGATAGAAGGAAACTCAGTGTAAAACCCCTAAAAATTAAATAGATCACTGAATACCAGGGCTGACCTTCTTTCTTTTTGTAGATGTTTAAATATGCTTCACTTCTCAGGCGGTTTAAGATTGTTTTAATTGTTTCAGAATCTCTGAGACCACTGTCTCTTTGCCTTTACTGTGGACAAGTTTTGGTCAAGTTTTCATTCCAATTAGGGATCTCAAGTTTGTTTGTTTTGCTTGTTTGTTTGACAGATCTGATAGGCTTTTCATTCAGCAAGTCATGAACCCAGCAGCATCCGATCTGCCAGGTAGAATTTTTTTTTTTTTTTTTAAATCTGTCTTTCTCGTTTTTGTAGCTGCCTCAACCCTCCATGGATTATGCAGGATTTGATCAGGAAAAGAGGACCCTCAGGATACCTCATACTAAGGAAATTATTACCCGTATTTGCCCTCACACAAATGTGGGTGGGAGTTAAACAAGCTTTGGGAGGCTGATGTTTCTGTATCTGACGTTGGTGGCTGAAGTCCAAGGAGCGTAGAAGGAAAAATGGATGCAAATCAGGAACTCATGTAAAAGCACCTGGAATGGGCAGAACTGGAACCGTGAGAATGGATTAGAACCTACGTGGCTTCCAAGCCTCCCACTTCAATGATGCACATCCTGCAGGAGAAGTTTGTGCTGTCCTCAGGGCACTCAGCAACCTGGTCGAGCCCTGGAGGTGCCGCCTCCGTAGGTCTGGAAAGAGCTGGGGGCCCGAGGGTGCCTGACATGAGTCAGAAGTGCTGGGTCAGCCTCAGCAGCCTTCAAAATGGCCGCCTTCAAAATGGCCGCCCCCTCAGAGTGCAAGAACATTATGCTGCTTTTCTTCAGCCTTTCAGATCTCATGCAAAGTACAGCTTTGGGTTAACACTCACCCGCGATTGTGCCGAGAAGGGAATCCTGCAGAACAGAGTGTCAGCTTAGCTCAGCGGACCCACTTCAAATCCACCAGCAGAGCGCACCTCGCCAATTAGGTGTCACTACAATTTAGAAACAGGCTGGGCTTCTGTGTCTTTCAACACGATTATAAAACCTAAAAAAATAAATAAAATAAATATTTGAACGTTTAGCTTTTCCTCTCTGTGCTAAGAACAAACAAAACCCTTACCTATATTAAATAAGCCTTTTGCTTTAGAAGCTTCCCCTGTGTTGGTTTGATTTGGGCACAGATGAGATTCAGTTAGGTGCTGTTCCACCATTGACTAGCTATGGAGCCCTGAGCAAGTTTGCCCTTCTGTGAGCCTTCCCTTCCTCTGTCATAGATGATTGCAGAGAAGTTCAAGGGCTGGATGCCTAGTGTTTTGGAAATATTTTCTATAGTCCCTAATCAATTGGAATTCTCAACTGAGACCTCCCAATGATTAGAGTTAATGCTCATCATCATTGAAAAGTGATAGGAGTTGTTTGCTTTGCTATGCTATCTCTAGCTATCATGTCTTACAACCAGGTTTCATTGATACCTTCTATGACATTGAAATGCAGTCATGAAATCATTTAATGACCTAATTAATCTTAAATAGAAATTTTCTTAGCTGATTGTGGGCCTCTTCTGATGAAATTTGTACCTTTCCTCTTAGCACTCAGTAATTTCATTACCACGTATAAAGATCTATGCATAAATATTTTATGTAATTTTATCCCTTGGTTCTGTTATTGCTATGTTCAATATTTATTATTTATTTAGTTTATTGTGTTTTTTTTATTAATGTGCTTGCATACCAGCTCCAGGGGTATTGTGATGTGAAGAAACAAAATAGGCTAATAATTCTAAGAACTCTCTTATTCCAGAGTTGCCTAATTAGAACCACTTTTGCAGACAGAAAATAAAATTAATGAGTACAACAGAATGTAATGTGTGTGATCTTGGAGGACTGCTCAAGATTCCTTGGGAACTGGAGAGGGACATTCAACTCAGACATGGGAGAATTTCAGATGGGGTAGCACTCAAACCTTTATTAATACCCTGGAAGTTGTATGTGCTGTTTGAAAAAAATGCAAGTAATATAGAAGCCTATAAAGTAAAAAAAGTGAAAGAACTAAATGTAATGTGGTTCCCTGGATTGGATCTTGGAGCAGAAAAAGAATATTAATTGAAAAACAGATTAAATCTATCTGAAGTTTGAACTTTACTTTGTAGTAATATAGTAATGTTGGTATTTTTTGTTTTGAGAAATGTAGTGTGGAAATATTAGATATTAATTATGGGGAGGACTGTGTGGGGGTATCCAGAAACTCTTAGTATTACCTTTGTAACTTCTGTAAACATAAAATGATTCCAAAATAAAAATCTTATTTTTTAAAAAGTGAAAAAAAAAAGATTTTTTTTCTTTTATTGATAGTAGGATCATATTTTTTTAAATTTATTTTTTATAAACATATAATATACTTTTATCCCCAGGGGTTCAGGTCTGTGAATCACCAGGTGATAGTAGGATCATATTAATATACTGCTTTCCTTACCTCCTATAGCATAGTGTTGATTTTCAGGTCAATACAGTCAAATTTACTCCAATTTAAAAATTTCTTGGGGCGCCTGGGTGGCTCAGTGGGTTAAGCCTCTACCTTTGGCTCAGGTCATGATCTCAGCGTCCTGGGATCGAGCCCTGCTTTGGGCTTTCTGCTCAGTGGGGAGCCTGCTTCCTCCTCTCTCTCTGCCTGCCCCTCTGCCTACTTGTGATCTCTCTCTCTGTCAAATAAATAAATAAAATCTTTAAAAAAAAATTATCAAGTGATTTACTTACATAGTTTAAAGTCATTCTCTTGAGTTGCCTCCATTACTTTGCCTTAACAAATAATGCTACAAAGGATATATTTTTTCAAATATAACCTTATACATTTATACAAACCTTATGCATAAAATTAGTGTTTACAATTTCCAAAAATGAGGATATTGCCATCTTATTTTATAATATCATTTTTAAGGATGTCAACATTTGAAACATCAAATTGTTCTTTAAATAGTTGTTGGAATTTTAAATCTACCAATAGCATATTAAGAAGGCTTTTTTATTCATATTCTTATCATACTGGATATAATTATTTTTAAAGTATTGCCATTCTATCAGAAAACAGGGGGTATTTCAGTATTGTGATGGATGAGTGGATGTTAGCTCATCCGATGGTGAGGCAGTGGGGGAAGAATGGGCAAGATGAAATCCTGGGCAAATACATGGAAACACAGAGGGAATACTGTTCTAAGAATGCTGTATTTTTCAGGAAAGCTGTAATTTAGCATGTGGTTGGTAGTCATGAAATGTTTGAATCCATATTAAGGGGTCTGAGTGCTGAAAGGTTGGAAAAACCATTATAGTATTTCATAAGAAAAGGACATACTTAGATTTTCATTTTAGAAAGAGGTCTATGAATGCAGTTTAGGAGTTTGGCTTAAATAGACCAAAAGCTGGATAAAGGATAATCAGTTAAGAGGTTCCTGATGATAAATATTAGCACTTAGCAAACGGAGTGCCTTTGATGGGGATGCAGATCACAGAAACTACAGGACTCAGAGGTTGGTTAGATATGTAGGGTAAGAGAAATAGAGTTTACTAGGATAAATTTTTGCTGTCAATAGCAAAATTAGAGACTGCATGGGGAAAAACAGATTAGGGAAAGAGATGATGAATTTCATTTTAGACACTTCTCAGGTGAGGTGCCTGAAGGACTCAAAATGGAACATGTACCATGAGTAAAGCAACAGGCAAGTCTCAGGCTCAGTTCTGGGTTGGGGACACAGATTTGAAAATTATCAATAGATAGGTGGAAGGGGACCTTTCAGTCTGGACAATTCTCTCTTGTGGTGGGTTGTCTTATGCATTATAGAATGATTAGCAGTGTCTCTGGTATCTCCCAACTAGAAATCAGTAGTGCACCCCAAGTTGGGACAACAAAAATATTTCCAGATATTGCCAATGTCCCTTGGGAGTAAAATAAATTTCTCCAGTTGAAAGCCACTGGACCATGTGAAATGAGAAGGGGAGAAAGCTAATGGTGGATCTTTAGGGAACATTGACATAAAATGTATCAGTGAGGGAGCAGAGGAACAGTGCCAGCAGCTAGAAGGAGAACAAAAACCAACCAAACAAAAAATGATACCATCGAAGATGGAGAGTGGGATGTGGCAAGAAAGGAATAGACATTGACGTCAAATACTAATGAAAAAGCAAGTCAGCTAAAGGTTAAAATTGTGAAGTATATTTGCCAATTTCAAGGTCACTGGTAACACAGATAAGAGCATTTATTTTTTTCCTTTTTTAATGTCAGATTCAGATGCCACTTGGAACCAGTTTTTTTTGAAAACTTTGATAAACTATTAGTTGTTGAGTAATGAGTATCTCATAGCTTTTCTGAGGGTCTTACTAACATTTCTCTTACTGCTTTTCACCCATACTATCTGGATACTTATCTTGGAGAAATACTGAGACCTTTCCTCCTTTCTCCCTCCTGACCCTGTTTTCTGATCAAACTTCCAATAACCAAATGCCATTCTTATTTTAAAGCAACAACTCTCAGTTTTTACTCTTTTATTGTAGTCACTTCATTCTAAAATAGCCAGAGTTTGTGTCCTGGCACTAATTGGAGTGGCAGACATTATCTTTTGCCAGAATCTTCTCTTTCCTTCTTATTCTTGAGCCAAATATAGATGACTAAACATTCTCTTCTTGCAGGGTGAATTCTTTCTGTGCTGAAGCTGGCTCTCACCAGCTGCTGACACATACTTATTATTAAGTTTTTGGGAATTTTTGAGCCCGTTGTTAAACATGGCAATTATTAAAAATTAAATGATAAAACATCATGCATATATAGCCTAAGACCAAAAGTAATAAATACTCAGCATTTGTGGCTTTCTAAGTATTTTGCTATTATCTATGTCCTTGACGTGATGTCCGTGGTATTTATATGGTGGAAATACTGCACAATGTGGTGCTCCTGTTCATCTCCTCTCAATTTCTCATTCAGTGATGTCAGGTCGGTAGCTCGAAATCAACTACAATGGAAGTATTTACATTATGTTATTGGTAAACACCACAAATCAGAGCTTGATTATCTATCTATATAACTATCTATTTATTTAACATTGCTGGTTTATTATAAAGGATGCAACTCAGGAACAGCCAAATGGAAGAGATGTGTATGGTGAACTATGGCAGGGATCAGAGCGATGTGTGGAGCTTCCAGGACCTCTCTGGGCGTAACACCTTCCCAATATCCCAAGGAACTTACCAATCCAGAAACTCTAATTTGTGTTTTGGTCACTAGACTGAAGAAAATTGGTGGAGAAAATGTTAATGATGCTAAAAAAACTTAAAAGTGCCTTATGTCTGGGTCTGTTACATTGTAAATAGCAAAAATATGGAGAAAATATTCTTATGGTATTAAAAGACTCTATTCCTCAGGGTACCTGGGTGGCTCAGTCGGTTAAGACTCTGCCTTTGGCTCAGATCATGATCTCAGGGTCCTGGGATCGAGCCCCGCATTGGGCTCTCTGCTCAATGGGGAGCCTGCTTTCTCCTCTCTCTGCCCACCTCTCTGCTTACTATTTGATCTGTCTATCAAATAAATAAATAACATCTTTAGAAAAATAAATAAAATAAAAGACTATAATCCAGTCAATCGGAGAAGTCATTCGGGTCCCTGATTAGTGAAATTCCAACATATAGCTATACTATTTTAATGTCACATTACTTGTTAACAAATCATCCATCATTCATATTAATCAATATTCAAGTTAGAATTATAAACCTAGATTGTATATACAAAAATTTATAAAAGTTTTAATTTTATAAAAATTCTAAAGCATCTTGTGAGAATCAATTGGCTATAAGAATTATACAATAAAGAGTAATGTATATTTTATTTGCAGATTATATGCTATATATAATTTTTATTGGTTAAATTTATAATAGACTTAGGTTTGCATTTTTACATATTTATGTCTATATATATGTGTGTGCTATATGCTTTTTCCCCCCAGGAAGCCAATTATTAAACATTACCAGATTTTCCCAATTAACTCACAGAAACTACCTTACAAGGTCCATATGTGCCAAAATCTAAGGTGAATACACTTTCGACTTTATCAGAAATTGCTGCGATATGGTTATCTTTCTAAAAATGATCTCTTCTCTGTTTTCACTCACTGCCCTTGCCCCGAATTTTATTTTATCACATCTTTACAAATTAAGTCCATCTTCCTCTTCCCATATCTACTTAGGGTAGAATATTCGTCATACAATTATTTAGCCAATTTTTAGCTTGTAAAACTCGCCCGTTTACTATGTTTGTCTTTCTTAACTCTTGTGAAATTCAGTTGGACATATTGAAGTTCTATCCATTTTGTTCTCATTATTGACTGCTTCCTCACGTACTTAGACTTTTATTTTCTCTCTATTCTCTGGATAAAATTCATAACCATGTTTCCTATTTGTAAGTTTTTACTAGTTTTCCTGTTTGTAAATGTCCACACAATAAACATCACAGGTATTCATCCCAATTACAGTCGAAAAGTCACCAATAATCCTTTAGTTGCTGAGTAGGATAGCCCATTCACTGTTTCACCGAGTTGTCTTCCTATGGTATTGGGTGAGATTGAACAAAATCACCTGGAAACTCGGAAGTATTTATGATGAGCCTTCTTTTTTCCCTTTTCTATATCCATCTTCAATTTCCTTTTTTTCTCTTTCCTTCATTTTTCACTTTTCTATAGAAGACAAACCATCCCTAACCAATTTCCAACCCTTACACCCCAGACCAAGTTGCTATACCCTCAAGAAATAGGGATTCTTCCTTTAAAAGTACATATCATTTGATTCTGGTTGAATTCATATATTGAAGACCTCAGCGTCAGTGTCTCAGAATGTGACTCTCAGTACCTTAGACATGCTTGGAAATAGGGTCATTGAAGATGTAATTAATTAAGATGAGATCACACTGGAGTAGAATGAGTCCCTAAACCAAAATGACTGGTGCCGTTATAAAAAGGGGAATTTTGCACACAGGTGTGCATGCACACACAAGGATCACCATGAGAACATGAAAGCAGAGATCAAAATATTGTGTCTTCAAGCCAGGGAATAAGTTTTCCAGAAAACCTCAAGAATCACATGGAATACCTTTTCCCTCACAGCCAAGGACAGGAACCAATCCTGCTGATACCTTGTCCTCAGACTTCTGGCCTCTAAAAACTGTGAGACCATACATTTCGGTCCTTTAAGCCACCCAATTTGTGGTAACTAATTTTTATGGCAGCAAGACTAATTTAATTAAAAGTTTTTTTCTTTAATTAATATCTTCTTCTGCACATATGAACACAATTTTCTGAGAGCAGGGACTGTGTCTATTTTATTTGCAGTTGTATTCCTTGTATCAACCATAGTGCATGGCATATCATAGAGGCTCAAAAAAATGATTAATTGAATAAAAATCCTATTCTTGAAAAGTTTACTCCTATAATGATTAGGAGAAATTTACATGCAATTTACCTGTCAGATTTTCTGGTTGCAAATTCAAGGGGATGTAGGATTTCTACTGCAAATTTGTCCTTGAGATGCGTAAAGGAAGGAAGCCTCTTAGTTGCGTGGGATTCATATATCTATGATGATAGGGGTCCTTTGTTTTCACATAGGCTAAATTTACTCATTTTTTTAGCCATAGCAACAGAATATGTGCAAAAGTCTGAGAGAGTAGTGTGTGGAACGTGATGACAGCACCATATGGGGAATTGTGTGGTATCTGGGTGACATGCTGTATTTTAATGTTTAATTTAAGAAGATCTGATTTTGACAGTAAGAGCTGGGAATTAAAAAAGAAATATAGCTAAGGGATAAATATGGAATAAAACTATGCACTAATAAAAAAAACCCTAGTTATATATATATGATAACCCATTATTTTCTATTTTTGTATGTAATGCCTTCATGAATATAAAATAATATTTCAGCTCTCTCATTCACCTACTCTGCATTTTAGTTCACATTGTCATTTTACATGTGGAAAATCTGTCCCACTTTTCTCTAGTTTTTATTTTAGGTGATTGCTTTATTGTTGAGTCTATTTTAAAGATATTCTTTGTTAGTTATTTCCAATCTTACTGAAATATGACATTTAAATCATACTACAATACAGTTTTGGCCAGAGAATAATATCTATAAATTAGAGCATATGGGTTAGCATAAGGAGTAAGACAAATCAGAGTTCATTCCAGAGGAACATATGTCATTTTAGTGTTTGGTGTCACTAACATTAGAGAGATAAAATAAATTTGATTACAAAATATTTTTAAATACATATATGTTATCATATTTTGAAACAGAATATTTTATTTATGAATATAGTTCACACATGCCTTCATCATATTTTTGTGTTAATCAAGTACAATTTTTCACCCATCACCCATCATATCTATGCAATTATGATCTCACTAGGTAAACATATATTTAACTAATTTCTATAATATCATATTTTAATATTTCATTAATATGAGATTTCAAATATAGGGGAATGCATGTAAATTCAATTTCATGCATTTAGAAAAAAGAGTGAGAAAATTGTTCTAGTAAGTACACACACACACACACAGAGCAATTCTCATAAAGTCATTGAATCAAATCATGGTGTTTTGAAAGCTAATTTTGCCAAGTTTATCTAAAATTTTTGAGTTTACAAAACAATCCTTTAGGGATTTCAGGTTATGGAAATTAAGATAATTTCCAATTCTCAAAGAATAAATTAAATTTAAAAACTCAGTTTTTCTTGAATTTCATAAAAACTTACATAATTATGCATATTTTCAGTATACATGAAATTAACCATGAAGTTCATTTTTCTCTATTTCTTGGTGTTAGATTAAGTATTTAGTAGGAGATGCTTCAACATGGGAAGTCTCAAAAAGTAAAACCACACTGTTCAGTATTATTAGATATTTTCTCTTCTTAAATCTATTAAG
Source organism: Lutra lutra (assembly GCF_902655055.1). Taxonomy (NCBI): domain Eukaryota; kingdom Metazoa; phylum Chordata; class Mammalia; order Carnivora; family Mustelidae; genus Lutra; species Lutra lutra. The sequence continues at coordinate 14,353,013 of NC_062282.1, forward strand.
ATCCAGCATAACAAAATAAAACATTGTGTCAGAAATGTTTAAAAAAGAAGAAGAAAAGAAAGAAAATCTATCCTTAAATTTTAAAAGGTAGAGACCAGAAAGATGCACATTCATTAAGGAAACATTTAACAAGCTTTCAGCATGGATTTAAGAGCAATACTCCCAGAGAAAAGTAGCACACAAAGGGAAATGTCTTCCTTCAAAAGGCCGTTATCCCTGTCACTGTAGGGTTGGAAAATAATAGTGCCAGTGAGATGAGAATGACTGACATTGGCCATCAAAAGAAAGACAACATGCAAACAAAGATAGCATACAAACAAAAAATCAGATTGTTCTCTGAATTGTTTTCCAATTAACCTTGACCTGTTTAAGTTGAAAACTCAGAACAGGCCATAGGTTTCATGGAAAGACCTGAGTGGTACTAAATAAAATTGAGCTTTTCTATAGTTTTTATACTAAAACTATTAATTATACAATATCATTTAGAAAAGACTATAAAAACCACTGTGTCCAATTACAACAAGTAAATGATTTTGAAAGTGTGACAAAGTGTCTTTTGTGTTCCTTGGGGGCTCTTATTAGGTGTTGGTGATGAACTTGTTAAGATAGAATGGAGCAGCACAAGAGCATTTTTTCTCTTTGCCCACTAACTTTTTTCCTTCTTCAGTTCAGTAACAAAGCTAGAAAGTAATTTGGAGTAGATTTTCCAGGATGTTGTCAGCCTGCTTGGCAGGTCGTAGGTAGGAAGAAAGATATTGTCTACATTTAGAACTAACTGGCTTTTAGTTGGATTTCTCCCAAGCCCACAGCAAGTTGGGTCCATTTGTCTAAGTGCCTGTCATTTATTGGGAGGAAGGGATCAGTAGTCTCCAAACATCTGTCTCCAGGATTTAGAGTTTGAAACTACTTTTGGAATGGATTTGAGTAGACTTAACCAAAGTTCAGAGTCAAGGACATTAATGGAGGCCCTGAAATAAAATTGTCATGATATCAGACAAAGAGAGGGATCCAGTAGGTTGGCTTAGGCAGGGAGATAGGGAGCAGCGAAGAAAAGGAGCTGTGTTCCAGATGAAGCCCTGCTGGGAATGATTTGCACCTAGGAAAGCAGCTTTATGTGAGAATTAAAACAGCAGGTAGTTGGATTACGTGCGACTGAGTCAGATTGCCCTGGTGCCCTCTGGTGAGCAGATTTAACCTAAAGAAATCTGTGCTTTGGGATCTGTGTCTTTCTTCTGCTGTAGATGAGTTCTCCTAGAGAGGACTCCCAGAAATTGTCCTGAATCTTCATCACTTTGAACTTTCATGTATGCAGGATGCATGAAAGAAACTAACTCTGGGACCCTGGGGAGGTTAGCTGCTTGGGCAGGGGTGTTTCGTCTAGCTACAGCACTTAGGACTGACACCATTGGTTGATGGTAAAAAATAAAACAAAACAAAACCCACCAGATTTTAGATAAATAAGCAGCAGCAAATTATTCATATAAAACAGAAGAAAAATGTGCTAGAATTAAGATCAGCAGGAATAGAACAATCATGCCATTAAGTGAACATTAGTATTTTCTAAGGTTTTAATCATTTGAAGTTATTCAACTCTGCAAAGTATAAATAAAACATAACTCTCTCCAATAATAGATGAACATTGGGAATTTTGATATCCCCATGCTAGAATTTCATTTGTAATAAGGTAAATTTCTTTCATTTATTTTCTTCAAATATTTATCCCTCGATTTTATGCCAGCAATTTGTCAATGTTCCAGAACTTACTAATATCCTGAAATGGTTCTTTGTTGGTTTTTATTTTCCCTTAATGGAGAAGAATGTAAAACTGAATTCTTTTATATAAAATATGTTACTTATAGATACTAAACAAGAAATATTGTTTGCAATCACACTTTCATGTCATGCATGCCATTGTCAAAATGTATTATAAGGTTTACATTAAAAGAGAAATATAGAGAGGAATTTTTTTTTTTAAGATTTTATTTATTTATTTGACAGAGAGATCACAAGTAGATGGAGAGGCAGGCAGAGAGAGAGGAAGGGAAGCAGGCTTCCTGCTGAGCAGAGAGCCCGATGCGGGACTCGATCCCAGGACCCTGAGATCATGACCTGAGCCGAAGGCAGCGGCTTAACCCACTGAGCCACCCAGGCGCCCCTAGAGAGGAATTTTTGATGTTTTCCTTTTTAGATGAAAGTTTAGAATATTAGATCACACTGAAAAAATGTCTATAAATCACATAATTAGCATTAATATGTACAAAAAAATGTCATCTCACAATGGCTAGATTGACACTGTACAATCATCTGAACTCAAAATGAAATTTTTATTCCTTCAATAAAAATAGAAGACAAGGGGCGCCTGGGTGGCTCAGTGGGTTAAGCTGCTGCCTTCGGCTCAGGTCATGATCTCAGGGTCCTGGGATCGAGCCCCGCATCGGGCTCCTTGCTCAGTAGGGAGCCTGCTTCTCTCTCTGCCTCTGCCTGCCTCTCTGCCTGCTTGTGCTCTCTCTCTCTCTCTCTGTCAAATAAATAAATAAATAAAATCTTAAAAAAAAATAGAAGACAAGTTTGTCTCCTTTGGAGTCAATAAGAAATACAAATAGTAATATTTTAAGAGCACATTAAGCACATACATGTGTAATCCTATTTTGTACGATTCTAATTCATAGACTCCACTTTCTTTGTCAAATACTTGCTCAGTCCGTTCTGCTTCACTTTTGAGTGCTTTGCTCAGTGTGAGTAATTGATCAGGGGAATCGGGTTTGCCATTACTCTCAAGAGTACATTTGATTAGATAAACATGAGAAAAAATAAAAGAGAAATGGGAGGTGAATAGTGAAATGGACAAATGAGATGTATAAAGGGGAAGAGGAGGGCCATTATTCAGAAAGCAAACAATAGTATTTCATTAGTTTGAAAGCTTTGGCTCTTAAAAGTCTTCAGTCAAATTTATTTAGTTAGAAAATAACCTCTTTGGCACAACTCTACTAGATAGGCTTCTGTGTCATGCAATATTTCTGAAAAATGATCTTTCATTGCAATTCGTCCATTTGGAATTTTAGTTGATTGTGAAAAATTTCAGTGCCTATTGTAATATTTCTCCTTGCTGCTGTTTTTTTTTTCTTTTCCTGCCAAAGAACTCTTACCAAATAATCTGATAATTGACTTATCATTATCAGTTTTAATGATTATTACCAGTTTTGTTCCTTGTAGGCATAGCTGGGTTTCATAGAAATCAAAACTTATAAACCTGTAGAAAGTTGTTGATGCCAGTCTTGTGGCTCTTTTTTTTTTTTTTTTTTTAAAGCAGTGTTCTTAGCATTACAGGTGGAATGAAGGTATGAATTTTGAATTTTTTATGAAGAATTGTTGATGGAATATTATGGATATGTTTGATTTCCACTCTTTTGCTTCTCTGGTATGTGACCATTCAGGTGGCTAGGAAAAATTGGGAAGCAGCTGACTGGCCTCTACTGCTGGTAAAGATCTTAGCCTGATTAGACATCTTCGACAGCAACAAATCTGATGGACTCAGACACAAACTGGGACATAGACATGACATACAGTGCTTGGCTAAGGAATCAATTTTGCAGTGTCTGCCATGGATAGGATATGTTCCATACATATTTATTGAATAATCGTATACATGAATGAATGAAAAAAAAAACATAAAATAATAAAGACCAGTGACTTGCTGGTTTCAAAATATTTCCAAAAAATTTTTTTTCCAAATGGTCTCACAGCTAATAATCAGAACCTCAGCATAGATTTTATTTCACATTAGAGCTTTGGATACTGAAGCAAAGAGAAGTAAGAAGGATGTGCTAGGTGGTGTAAAGGAAGAATACTGGAGGCTGGGCTGGGGGAAGTGTACTCATTATTTACAATGTTTATTATTTAAAATGTGGCAAAGCAGTTGAGTGTAGATGATCACCCTTACCTCTGCAACCTGGGATGCAGCCTTTGCGTCTTGTCTTTTGCTACTTGTCTCTCCCTTACTCTCTTACAGAGCTCATCTGTATAACTACTTTGAAGATTGCTGATTGCTGGGCACTTGCTTCCAGCTCTAGGGAACACATGGTTCGTGTAGAGAGATGTTCTTCAGAGGACTAGAGTGCATTGAGAAGACAAAATGATTGACATTACCATTCTTGCAGTGACATCTGTGTATAAGATTTGTGCACTGGCCTAGAAACCAAAGTATAAGTTATGATATGTGTTTCCATTAAAAAATGTGCTCTGAAGTTCAGTTAGCTGCAAGGAATTTTTGAAGCATGATGTATTGGTGAGCTGGAGATAATGATCTAGAATTTAGGTTCAAGTAGAAATCAATTAGCAGAAATATCAGCAACTCTTTTGTATAGCATAGATACAATTCTCTTACTTGCTTTTTTTCATTAGTATGAATTTAAATTAAAATAAACCCTATTCAATTTTATTAAATAAAATTTTGACCCTAATTAACTGAAGAAATTAATTAATTTAAATTTTTTCTTGAAAATATAACATTTCTTGAAAATATAACTAGAAGGCTTGTGACTTATGTAAGACTTTTTTTTTTTTTTTAAAGATTTTATTTATTTATTTGACAGAGAGAAATCACAAGCAGGCAGAGAGGCAGGCAGAGAGAGAGAGGAGGAAGCAGGCTTCCTGCCGAGCAGAAAGCCCGATGTGGGGCTCGAACCCAGGACCTGGGATCATGACCTGAGCCGAAGGCAGCGGCTTAACCCACTGAGCCACCCAGGCGCCCTATGTAAGACTTTTTAAATAATATATTATTGTTTTGCCATCAAAGTTATCTAAATAACAATTGATATTTGAAAGTTAATCAACACAGGACATTTTTACATTCTCACCAAACTCCAGAATAGGGAAAGAATATTTCAATTAAAAAATCAAAATATACAGGCTCAAAGAAGTACGATTTGTTTGTCATTTGTAACACTCCAATGTTTTAATTTACCAAGCAATAATTTAGAATGATATACTGAACTTTTTAGATTATGCAGACTTAAAAACACGCACATGCACACATACAAATTAAACTTCAGTGTAACTGAATTTCAATGGTGAATTCTATTTGGCAACATTTTCTCTAGTGTGAAATATTATAATTCCTTCCCAATATAGAAGTCATGATTCTATCCAATAGTAGAAGTCCAATTGAGGATCATAAACTGTGATAGAAAAAAAAGGCTGGAAGGTCAATCAAATGACTAATTCTATAAAGACACATAGAATAGTTTGATTTTCATTGAAATAAAATAATACATGGGTAACAAATTAAAGTGAATTTCAATACTCTTTTATAGACTGTAAAATAATATTAATAAGAGGCATTCCACAAATTTAATTATGTCTTTTGATTAAAGGAGGTTCAGAATCTTTCTTTCGTAGAGATTACAAATGTATGTGTGTTTGTTTTTGATAGTGTCCACAGTAAAAGTTTATTTTCCCTTATATTTACGTATGGGACATCTCTTTTTTGTTGGCTCCCAATTCCCTTTTCATCCAGTCAAGAGCACAGACACAGAATAACTTGGATGCTTGAGATGAAAACATGCACACACACACACACACACACACACACACACACACACACACACACACACACATTGGATAGCCTTTATTTAACCTTAGCAAAGAAGGGGTGTTTTTCAAACCAGTACTAACAGATACTTTCCCATGGAAATTTCATTCCAGAGCTTATACCAACAGGCTTTTTCACATTTTCTAGTTTCCTCCTTTTTATTTTATTTTATTTTTTTTACATTATTTATTTATTTATTTATTTGAGAGAGACGCAGAGAGGGAGCATAAGTTGGGGGGGGGGCAGAGGGAGAAGCAGGCTCTTCACTGAGCAGGAAGCCAAAGGGGCTTGAACCTAGGGTTCTGGGATCATGACCTGAGCTGAAGGCAGCAGCCCAACCCACTGAACCACCCAGGAGTCCTGGCTTCCTCGTTTTTAACGAAAGCAAAGAAATTATTTCTAAGACCAGAATTACTTTTCTGTGGATACCTGGTCAGCAGTCAAGCGGTTGGTTAGTAACAACCACTGCTCAAGAGCAGTGGAGCAGGCCTGTCATCCGACTGCGTGAGGAGACAGTAAGCCCAAATGGATTCAGACAGTTTGTTACTCACAACACCAAGAATAGCATGGATTTAATGTTTGTGTCACTTCCGTTGTCCTTGAGTCCCAAGGATGATGATATGGGGTAGGCCCAGCTGAATGCTGCACACCCAGTGAGTTCTTGTTATACCTGAAGAGCACTGAGCTTAAGAAAGCCCCAATCTTCAAAGAAAGGAAATCACTCACAAATCGGCCTATCTTTCCCTCCAGAGACATTACCTCTCTCACCCAGGAATGTCTCTGGCTTTATAATCCCGGAATTTAAGCAAATCTGCCCCCTGCCCAGGAACAGCTTTGCAAACATCCTTGAATAAAGCTGTTGGTACCTTTTGCTCAAAAAATGTACAGAAATGGCAGATTCTTGGGGAACCACTTCCCAACAATCTTTCTGTCACCTATGGCTCCTTTGCAGAAAATTTCCTCCTCTTTTGTCTTTAACCTTTTTCTTTGTATTTGTGTATTTCCCAATTACCCTCCAAGGCAACATTTCTCATATGCTTTACTAGATAGGAATAACTGTATAACATGGCATTTGATATAAAGAAGTTTTGCAGTTAAGGAATTAAAGTATTTTTTTTTCTTAATTGAAACACTTAACTCTGATTACTTTTTCATGATGGGGAAGCGTTAGCGAGGCATTTGACTTTCCAGAAATAGAGATAAATTTGGAAGTTTCTCAGAGCTTGGGGAAATGCTAATATGATGACTTTAAGAAGTGCAGGTATCCATGTACTCATAAAAGAGGAATGAGGGGAAAAATATTACTTATGTCAAATCAACAAATACTAAATTACAAAAGTGTTGTCTGTTAAAATTATGATTATTAGTTACAAAGTCATACTTTCTTAGCTCTTGGGGCACCTGAAATCGACCACAGGTTAAGTTCGTTCACTATTAAGTGATTCTATGACTAATTATTTCCCCCTTTAGGCAGAAGTCTTTGGATCATTAGCACCCATGCCCCATGTCTTGTACCAGAGCAACATCACAGGATGGAAGCGGAACTTCATGTGTCTAGCATGTGTCTAGCTGATAGCACTCACACATCAAGTTGGGCAAGTTTAGAAAAGTGTTTTTGCTTGGTGAGTTCACAAAAGCAGCTGGCAGGAGGCCTGGTCCCATTGGTGCTTTTGCCTTAGAGATTCTTTTAAGATTTTATTTATTTATTTGACAGAGAGAGATCACAAGTAGACAGAGAGGCAGGCAGAGAGAGAGAGAGAGGGAAGCAGGCTCCCTGCTGAGCAGAGAGCCCGATGCGGGACTCGATCCCAGGACCCTGAGATCATGACCTGAGCCGAAGGCAGCGGCTTAACCCACTGAGCCACCCAGGCGCCCTGCCTTAGAGATTCTTGAGAATTTTTATAGATGCCTAACTTCGTTTACTGATAGGGATCTATATGAAAACTCAGAATTAAAATTTTGTTTTATTTTATTTTTTTGAATTAATACTTTATAGAGGAACCAAATCCTAGGGCCTGTTCCTTGATTCAAATTTGGCTGGGGAGTTGAGCAAAGGATCTTAATCTTTCACAATGTTAGAAACATGTTGTTTGGGCACACAAGCGGATTTTTTTTTTTTTTTTTTTGAGATTTTATTTGTTTAATTTTGAGAGAAAGAGAGGGATGAGCAGGGGAGAGGGGCAGAGGGAGAGGCAGACTCCCTGCTGAGGAGGGAGTCCAATCTGGGACTCAATCCCAGGATTTGGAGATCATGGCCTGAGCTGAAGGTAGACACTTAACCAACTGAGCCACCCAGGCACCTGCATAAGTAGATTTTTGACTCCATCGGAAAAACTGTTTGCTGTTCTAGTAAGCAATCAGTAACTGATACAGTATTCTGATTCTATCAGGAAGAGGGATCATGCACGACAACACTCCCAGTGCTTCTCTTTCTAGTAGCAACAAGGCTGGGAAGTGCTCTGGCCAAGGAACAGTTCTAGAAAGACTTTGTGGATGGTGGACTGGAGATTCATCATCGTGATGACGACCAATCTCTGAATTTTTGGAATTCTATATAAGGCTGAATGTTAAGCCAGAATAATTGTAAAGATTAGTCCTTCCAGCTCAGCAACAGCTTCCAAAAGCATTAAAAATATGGGTTCAGATTTACGACTTTGGAGAAACTTTTATGTTTTGTTATCTCCAAACGTTTTCTAAAGTAGAGCGTTCTCCCTCTTACTAATTAATGAATGAAGAGATTGAACAAGTTCGTTACTGAGAACAGTGGTTGAAAATATGCGTTGTGGTACATAAATATTAAGTATAATTAAGGAGGCTGTACAACTCTCAATAAAGTCTAGATACTAAATTTAAATGTAAAGCCCTAATTAGATTTACTACCTCTAAAACACAGTTACACTATTACGCATTCCTGTATGAAAATTAGAGTTGGGCATTATAAAAGAATATTCAGTTAACAAAATGCAAGTTCATGAACCCAGTTGCATTTTGAATCTGGAATATGGTCTACGCCAGAATCGTTCAGCTTATAATACTATGATGGCTCTCATGTGAGTGTTTCATCTTAGTTAATGCAGGGAAAGAATATTTTGTTTGAGATCATTGACATGTGGTTATCTTGAAATAAGAGCTTCTCAGGGGCAGGAAAATTGTGGTTTTGTAACCAGTAATTCAATCATACAAAAATGAGACGTGCTAAAGCAGCATTCTGGAAGGGCATTGGTGCTTGATTTTGCTCACTCTGGACACTGCTATCTTGATTTTAATGGTTAGGGAGGTTCTATCAATTCTAAAGCATCACAGGAGGGGCACCTGGGTGGCTAAGTTGTTAAGCATCTGACTCTTGATTTTGGCTCAGGTTATGATATCAGGATCCTGAGATCAAGACCCACATGGGATTCCATACTCAGTGGGGAGTCTGCTTAAGATTGTCTGCCTCTCCCTCTCCCCCTACCCCCACCATTTCTCTCTAAAATAAATAAATCTTTTTTTTTCAAAGATTTTATTTATTTATTTGACAGACAGAGAATACAAGTAGGCAGAGAGGCAAGCAGAGAAAGAGGGGAAAGCAGGATCCCTGCCGAGCAGAGAGCCCGATGCAGGGCTTGATCCCAGGACCCTGGGATCACGACCTGAGCCAAAGACAGAGGCTTTAACCCACTGAGCCACCCAGGCGCCCCTAAAATAAATAAATCTTTAAGAAAAAATAAAGCAATCTAGGAGCGTGATGGGCCAGATTGTTTACATATAATGCCAGAGACATTGTATTCAGCTTACTTGATTATCAAAAATATTATGCCATTTGCATACACATTACCAGCATAGAGTGCTAATATGAACATACCTCTGATTCCAAAATTAAAACTGGTAGAGCCACCGTTTTCCAAATTAGGAGAAAATCTGGTGACTTTCTAGAGACATTTCCCCTCTGCCTGAATTGTTGAAGTGCCTCAGAGACTTACTCAATTCCATTCCAGCTTCCTGTCGTCTTTGAGGACAAACTAGAGAATCATTCCATGCACAAGGGAGACCAGGTGCTTGCCTGTTTACACTGCTACTGCTTCTATTACCCGACTCTTCTGCAAGCTGTTCACATGTGGGCCTGTGTGGGGACAGCATAAAGGAGCTGGCACAGGCCCTATCTGCCTGGGAAGTGGAGGGCCTCCTGTTTGGACTTCTCAGGTCAGGCTCATTGGTTAATACTCACATGTTCAGACATTTTCCCCAAAGCATGCTTTCTTAGCCAGGATGGCCTGTCCAGCCTGGGCTTCCAGCCATACCTACTCATTTTCCCAGAACCAGCCCTAGCACAAGACTTGCATCACGAGCCCTGGCCTGCCCTCCTTCACTGAAGTTCCTTTTGGGGACCCTGGATGTCTTTTTCTGCCACTGTGGTTGGGGCCATCTCAGTCTATCAAAGACAGTTTATGTTTTCAATGGACAGGGTTAACAAAACCCTCAGCTCTTTACAAAAACTGAATTTTCCATTTATAAATCTAATTTTTTAAGCATGGAGAAAAGCTATCACTCTTGACTATTTTTATCTGCTGGATTCCATTAAGAAGATTTTTCAGAGACCAGTGGGAGTGAGAGGGGTAGGAGATCATGAGGGGCAATTTCCCGACATACCAGAAAAGCCACAACCACTTTAATCATTAGTTATGCAATTGTCTCAGGGTAGAAAAAGAAAAGATTTCTGTCTTAAAATGACAGAAGCTCTGGAAATCTCATCTAAAATACTGGAAACAACTTGCCAGTATTTTTTTTTTCTTTATGCTCTAAATTCATTTTTAGTAACAGTGGAAGCAATTTGAAATGAAATACAACACTTAAAGCAAATGAAACGGAAGTAGGATGCCAGCAGTAAATGGCAAGAAGAAATACAGTTCAGTGTGTTCTTCAGAAATCCTATCTCTTGGGACTCACTGTTGAAAGTTGAATTCTTGTTCTTATTTTAGAAGTTTTACAATCCTGAAGCTACCAATTGATATTAAAATTAGTTCTATTACATTATGTCCGCTGTTCTTTTAATAACATGTTTGGCCTCAAATAGACCTGAAATCAAATGAAATTCTTTAACTTCTCTGGAATATTTTCTTTTTTCTTGGACTTAAAGTGGGAAAAAATTATTTCTGATTATTAAACATAAAGTATTTGATACTGGACCTTTCCAATGTGGTAGGCACTCAACACATGGCAGCAATGTGATGATATCTAATATTAGCATAATAATAATAATAATAGTAATATGTTTTAATCTTTGAGGTATTTATTTCTAACACCTTGTGGCAAATGCTTCTATATAGAGTTTTAAAGTTCAAGTATCCAAAATTGTTAGAAACAAAGATACTTGACAATAACCTAGTTTTTTTTTTTTTTTTCAAAGATTTTATTTATTTATTTGACAGAGAGATCACAAGCTGGCAGAGAGGAGGGGTTCGGGGGGGGGGGATGGGGTGGGAGGGAAGCAGTCTTCCTGCTAAGCAGAGAGCCCAATACGGAACTTGATTTCAGGACCCTGAGATCATGACTTGGGCCTAAGGCAGAGGCTTAACCCACTGAACCACCCAGGCACCCAGCAATAACCTAGTTATTAATCACAGTGGAAATTAAAGCCATTGATTAATAAAGATTTTTTGACACAAACACTGAGGGTCAACTGAAGTTGAATCACTTTGGAAGTCAGTGTTTACAATGAAATTAAGGCGTTTATCATAGAAAAATGTTGAGGTAGAGAGACTTTGCTAGAAAATTGCCCACAATTAAAAGTTGAGTGTCAGGCATTTTCTTTAGTTTTCTGTGTTTCTTCGAGATCTCTATGTGTGCCTTCTACACCACTCCTGTGTCTTTTTTTCTGTAGCTGAACTTAAAACACTTTTCCTTGAATTCTATCCTCTGGTCATTTGTGCTTTTATCTACTGGAATTCCACTAAACCTCCCTCATTGGATATTTTAACAATAATTTAACATTTATTTGATACTTTCTGTACAAGTAACTTTATCCAGAGTTGTAGAAATGCGTATGTAAATAAAATTTGGTCTCTGCTCTCAAAGAAGTTGATCTACTTTGAAATACATTAAGAAAACAAACAAACTGGAAAAAATTAGCATAATAATATCATTTCATGTAACATAATCTCTTAGGGTGACAGGGATTGAGGGGGGAAAGTCAGAAAATGTTTCTTGGAGGAAAGTGAAGACTTGTTTAATTGTTGTGAATGAGAAGTTTATGAGAAGGATAAGGGCAGGAGTTCCCAGAATAGGGAACAGCATGAACAAAATTACAGAAAGAGATGTGTGGGTGACATGTGTAGAAAACTGACAATAATTTGTAAAGTATAGGTTGGAAGTAGCAGGAGATAAAGCTAGAGAGATGCACAGGTGCCACACGAGGAGGATCCTATGTTTAGGCTAAAATGCTTGGATTTCATCTCAAAGACAATATGAAGCCCCTGAAAGTATAGGTTAACTAAGGAAAGGCATGTCATTTAGGGTCTTGAGTACTGAGTGACAGTAATTTACAATGAAAACTAACTCTGACCCATTCTAAAGACATTGAATGTTCAGAAAGACCTTGGAAAATATGGGGGAGGGGGGAGTGTTGAAAGTCTAGATTAAGTCCCTACCACATGTGGCATTTCATTCACCCAAACCCAATATCTTGAGGTAAATCCAGAGGAATCACACTCCATCAAGGATTTGAGAAATACAGCATTGAAGAAAGCACATGATTTATTTGGAATATGGCTTTCCTCATTGTTTTCTCTCAGCTAGAAATGCTGATAGAATACTTTGCAAATGAAATGGGCCATTAGCTTGGTTCCTCACAGAGAGAAGAGCCAAGGACAAAAGCTGCTCTCAGGGAATGCAAAGTCAGGAAAGCAGAGGTGAGGCAGAGAAAGAGGGAGAACAAATATCAAGGTATGAAAACAAACTGGCTACTGCTGGGTTATCACGTGAAGCTGACAACTGGATCTCCTGGGCGTGTCTTATGAACCACCTTCTCAGGACAGTCCATCAAGAAGGCTGAGGGGAGAATAATTTATCCATTGACCATTGTGTCCTTTGCAGTCCTTCATTTTGCAGTGAAGTCCCCAAGACTGTACTTGGTTTCACATCTGAAGTTCCACAACTGAAAATCCTGGGGCAGGATGTGAGTCACATGTGGTGATGCTGTCATGAGGTAACGCACTGTTTGCTTATACTTATATGAAGTTAGTTAAAGCCCACAGAGACTGGGTTGCTTCTCTTGTGGTCTGGTGGAGGTGCTTGTGGTCAATATCCCTGGAGACAGCTGAGGTGCAGAAGAATTTGACGCAGGCACCCTGTGGTCCCTGTGGTCAGTGGAGGTGGAGCGCTCACACTGTGGCAAGAGTGAAGTGGCTGCGATTTTCACAACAGAAAGTAGGGCTGCATTTTACTTAGATCTCTGAGATTTGTAGCATCTGCTGAGCTCTTTCCGCTGATTGGATAATCGATGGTAAGTTATCCAGGAGTGATCGTGATGGTCAATTCATAACTCCCTTTGTTCAGTTGTTTTAATACAAGAATTGCAAATCTCATGGATAGAGACTGGCTTGAGCAAACAAGATCTAAATTATTTATCTGTTTTCCCAATATCAGATAAAGTCTCAGTGTATTCATAGACACAGAATGTTTGAAAGGAAAAAAACAATTGGGGTTCTTTAGAAAAAGACCCTATAACATGACAAGCATATCCAGGAAAACTTGTCTGTAGTCTGCCCCATACAACCTGTGGTCATTTGCATAGATGATGGTTAGTGGTAAGTGGAAAACACTCAGGTATCACAGGAGTGATTTGTGTTAGTTATGAAGTAACACTAGTTTCTCAGGACTCAAAACAGTAATTCAATAGATTAGTAGATAAAACTTTAGGAAATGTATAGAACCTCTAGAGTAGTTACAGCATTTACCCAAATGTAACCCAAGGTTTATCATTGGTTTAGCAGTACTCCCTGAGTAACTTAGCATATCAAGGAAAAGCCTTATGAATCAAAGAGATCTCATTTACAACTTTGAGCAGGCAAAGAGAAAACCATTTACATTTTCTTAACAGCAGATCAATTAATCTAAGAAAACTTTGTCCTTTTAAACAGAGAGAATTTCAGTCTTATACCAATGTACCTTTAAAACCCATTCATTTCAATCTTAGTCTATCCTAACCATCCTAAATTCCATTCCAAAGATTTCCCTTCACAAACCTTCTACAACTTTCCTTTGTATTCAGGTTTTGTCCCAAGTCATTTCCTTCCAAACAACCATCTCCTTTAGGACAAAATTACCTTCTTTTACTTTCAACAAAATGTACTCTCATTCCTTAAATCTTTCCTACATATCTTCTTCTTTCTTACATACAGAGTTGCTTCCTTTATGTCCATCAGTCTTAGAGTTAGCAGAATTTTGTACTCTTAGAAACACCTTTGTCATTAACCAATTATCAGCTATTAACCAATTGTGAATGGTTATAACAATTCTTTAGATGCCAATTTATGAATCAGTTAAGCACAAACCATGCTTACCAACAGATTTATTCTTATTTTCTTTGCTGTAAGAAGTCAAAAGCACAAACCTATGTTCAGTTCTTATGCCTGAGTTTTTGCATCCGAGAGACCACCAAGGAGCCAAGCACCGATGCAATCACATGAGGGTTTATTTGACAAGCTTAAGCTTGGGCCCAAGTATACCCGACACAGCGGAGTAGGGACTTGGACCCCGAACCCGGTTACAGTCAGAGTTTTTAAAGGCAGAATAGGGGTGGACTCGGCGGTGGGTGAGGACAAAGGGGATTATGGATGATGTAAGTCTCCAAGGAATTTTGGAAGCAAGGTCTCCAGGACCTTGAGGGGCTAGCTATTGTTGGGAGAAAGGTTATTTATTACCAATAATAAAAATCTTCTTGTGAGACCCTTTAGATGTATATCAGTGGGCCATATACTTGGGAATGATTGTCTACACTATCTTGGAGGTTTAGAGATAAAGGAATTGTTAAAGTAGACTTACAGGATCCTGGTCGGACCTGTCCGGGTAGGGCGTCGGTCAGGCTAGGATTGTCCTCAGCAAAACCTCAAGGTGAGGGCAGTTAAGTCCCTAGAGGAGAGTCAGTCTGTCTGTTTCAAGGACTTGTCAGTAGGTAAGGAATTTTAATGATTTTCTTCTGCCTCTTTGTCCCACTTCACTAAGGTGGTGCTATATCTTCCTTTTCTCTCTTTTTCACATTTACAAGTATATAAAGGAGTTTTTATAAAAGGCAAGAGATACAAATATTTGAAAGAAGGAAGAAAGAAGAGTGTAGACCCAATCTTTCAACCCAAACGTACATGAGATAAGAAGATGTGAGCAACTTTGCCTGACAACATGTCAAGGGAAGAGGAGTCCTCAGCAGAAAGCTAGGTTTCAGTTCAGTCAAAACATGGGTTTGCCCTTCAAGAAAAAGGCCGATCATTTAATTGGGATTTTGTTGTCTTTCAAGAGAAACTTTAATGAACCAATGTTTAGTAGGTGAGGAGAAAGCACTAAAGAGAGAATGAGAGCACAAGAGGTCAATCTGATTTGTCAAGAGAGCACAGTGAGTGACGGGGATGAGACAGGTACAACAATCTCCTAACGGTACAACTCAACTGCACTCTGGCAAAAACACAAATTCTGCCTTCACCTCGGATCTAAACCTCAGACTAGGCATTTGAATTTGTAATTAATTAGTGGTGTGAGGGATTTTACGAAGAGGTGAATATGAGAAGTGCGCCCTCAGAGGATGTGTGTGTGTGTGCCTGTTTACATACGCGGGTGCTACCATGTTGGACATTAACTGTTAAACAAAGACAAGAAACTTAATCTGAGTTCTACCAGTTTCTGGGATTTCCACAGATCCTTAGGCCACACAAGGTCACCCACAGCTTGGTGGTTGATGGTTTTTCCTCTAGCAATGGTCCTTCAGATGTTCCTTTTGGTGCTCCTGTGGCATCTGCAGTTGGTGCGGTGGAAACGGGCACAGTGAGGGGAGGGAGTATAAGGTTCTGTCTTACAATAATGGTTATGTGCTTTAGAGGCCTGAAGCTTGAGAGGTTTGTGGCAGTTTGAGTCCAGCAGCTGTGTTCTTAAAGAGTATCTGGGTTAACATTCTTGGCTCACCTGAGTACAAAGCTTTTATGGTGTTCAGCCAAAACTTTTTTTTTATAAAGTGAAATTAGGGCAGTGGTGGGAAGAGGCGAGAAGAGGGACAGAGTCAAGAAATAGTTGAGAAGAGCTTGCAATCAGTTTTAAGGGACAGACAGACGAGTTTTTCTGCCATGGGAGATTAGGTAACTAGTAGTTACCATTGGCCTAGACGAGAAATGCAGGACAAGAAGCAGGTTGGTCAAGGTTAGAGAGGTCAATTTTGGACACCTTGAGTCTGAGATACTTATGTTACATTTCCATGAAGACGCTCAATGTTATACATTTCTGGAACTCGTTAGTAAGGTACAGGCGCTAGACTTAGATTCCATAGTGTGATGCTTAATTTTACACGTCAGCTTGGCTGGGCCAAGATATTTTGTCAAATATTATTCTGGATATTTCTATAAAAATACATTTGAGGTGAGAGTAACATTTAAATTGGAGAACTTTGAGTAAAGCAATTTATGCTCTGTAGTATAGGTTGTCCTCATCCGCCAGTAAAGGTCTGAGTAGAACAAAAACTTACCTTCCCAGAGCAAGAGGGAATTCTGCCATTAGACCACCCCTAGACTTGGACTGTAGCTCTTCCTGGGTCCTCAGGCTGCAGTCCCAACCTGCAGATTCACGTCTACCATCATGTGAAATAATCCCTAAACACCAATCTTCCTGTCTCTCTCATACACACACACACACACACACACACACATTCTGTTGATTTTGTTTCTCTGGATAGCCCTGACTGAAGTACATAGTGATCAGTGTGTAGGAAATAAGGAGTAAGGGTCTTGTGGTGAAAGTTTGCTTCAAGATGAAGAGTGACATGGAAGAGAAGAGAAATGGGCTGAGAACAGACTCATGCAGCAAGGACAATGCTCACCTGGTGAATAATGTCGAAGTAGAGCCCAAGGAGGCCTGAGAAGGATGAATCAGGGAGACAGGGAGAGTGTTGCGGTGTAAGTTGGACAATCTAATAGAACAGAGACAAACACAGCATCGAGGATTGAAATGTAGTGTTATGATGTGGCGATTAGAAAGTCCTTGGTTGTCTTAGCAAGATTGGTTTTGGGGAGCACAACCTTGTTTTCCATCTGGAAAGGAATTAATTGAGAAGTGAGAAACCAGAGACTTTTCCTTGAAGATTTCAAATGAAGAGGGAAGGAGAAAGGAGAGTAACTGAAGGCCAACTCAGATCCAAGAGTTTATAAGTCCTTTTGTTTCTGTTTTTGCTTTGCTTTAGGTCTGAGACCCCAGCAGCACATTTACAGTTTGGAGGAATGTCTTCAAAAAGAGGAAGAATGAGTGCTTGAGCATAAAGGAAGGATGTTGGTTCCTCTAGGAGATGACGTGGCAGAATTAAGAGTATGATGTTGGGGGACGCCTGGGTGGCTCAGTTGGTTAAGCAGCTGCCTTCGGCTCAGGTCATGATCCCAGCATCCTGGGATCGAGTCCCGCATCAGGCTCCTTGCTCAGCAGGGAGCCTGCTTCTCCCTCTGCCTCTGCCTGCCATTCTGTCTGCCTGCACTCGCTCTCTCTCCCTCTCTCTCTGACAAATAAATAAAATCTTAAAAAAAAAAGAGTATGATGTTGGTCTTGAATATGAGGAAACACATATAATCTTTTCAGAAACTGGAAGAAAGCTGCGAGGTGGAGACCAGATATAGAGAGGTAGGGCTAGGAGGTATGCCACAGAAATAGGCCCCAAGAAATAGATGGGAAGGGTCAGTGTGGGGGAATTCAGAGAATGGCCGAGGTTTGAAATTGCAACAACATGGATGGACCTCAAGGCCATTAATGCCAAGTGAAGTAAGTCAGATAGAGAAGCACAAACACCATGTGATCCCACTTATATGTGGAATCTAAAAACAAAACAAACAAAAAACCAAACCAAAACAGAAACAGGTTCATAGATACAGAGAGCAAACTGGTGGTTGCCAGAGGCAGGGGATGAGGGATGGGAGAAGGGGTGAAAGAGGTCAAAGGCACAAACTTGCAATTTATAAAATAAATAAGCCCTGGGGAACATAAGGTGCAAAGTGGTGACTATCACCAATACTCTGTTGCATATTTAAGAGTTTCTAAGAGCAGAACTTGCAAGTTCTCTTAGCCAGAAAAAAAGTTGGTAACTTTTTTTGAATAATTGTTGGATGTTTACTAAATTTATTGGGGTGATCATTTTGCAATGTGTGTGTACAAATATGGAATCATTTTATCATTAAAAAAAAAGATTTATTTATTTATTATAGAGAATGAGTGGGAGAGAGAACATGAGAAGGGGGATGGGTAGGGGGAGAGAGAATCTTCAAGCCGACTCCTACTGAGTGTGGAGTCAGGAGCTCTATCCCAGGACCCTGAGATCATGACCTGAGCCAACCAGGTGCCCCCTGGCATCATTATATTGTGCACCTGAAACTAAGACAATGTTATAACTATACCTTAATAAAAAAATAAAAGGTAAAATAATTAAAAAAATAAATAGAAAATTATTGCTTGGTAGAGGGACTTGGTGAAAGATAAGAAAACAATTGATCGATTATTGTAAGAGCTCACACTGGAAGATTAAAATCTGTATTAACAACAATCTTTGGGTGGTTTCTTTTTCTGTAGAGTACCGATTGCCTAAAATCAGGAATAGAGTCAGGGTTGCTCTGTTCATGCATTGTTGTAACATAAGGAAATACCTATAAGTTGTGGGAGGAAATTCAAATAATCATCAGCGGGGTCTAGGCTGAGTGGGCAGTAAGTGATGGCAGAGGGGAACAGGTAGAAGGCATAACAAGGAAGGGTACGTTTAAAAACCTTTATCCCTCACTTTGAAATCCAAACTGTATTCTTAAGGCAGACATTTTCCCTTCCATGCTTTGAAGAATTGCCCCCAAATTATCTGCTCCTGGTGCTCGCTAATTGACTCAGAGAATTAGTCCAGGTGGCTACAGCTCTCGCCATCTGCTTGGAAGCCTCTCTACGGTCTGGTCTCCCGGATTCCTCTGCCATTGACATCATTACTTGGAAGCTTTCTGTCTGCCAGGCTCCGACAGATTGATTACCTATTTGGACAGTCCTCTGTTCTCTGGACAATCGCCACAACATGTGCTGCTTCTCAAATTACTGTCATGGCAACTGTGACCACAGCAAATGGTGGCCCACCTTTTAACAGTGCTCCTAGGACAAACTGCACCTTCTTGAGGGGTGGTATTGAGAATTTATGGCAGGTTCCTATGTTTCAGCAAAATTTGTGTCCAAAGTGCTCATGTAAACTGAGACATGATTAATACATTGGATATAATACTCAGGACCATATAAGAATGACTTGTGAATGCTAGAGGGATATAAATGTTCGGTGTTTAGGATGCTTGATGACACTGTTACTGGTGATAGGAAAACATAGGTCCTTTCTGAAGATAACTTGCTGGGGCTGAACCTCCCATATTTTACAAAGAATTAAGCTATTATTCTGAGCTTTTCTGTTTATTGAATCATCATTTTGCTTTCTGTAATGTAGGAGTATGCCTGGTTAGGATCATCATCATTTGGGGAATCTATAGGTTTGGGGGTAAATTTGAAAATAGGAAACATTAAAGTTTTGACAGCTGGAGTTTTATAAAGGGGCCAGTTGCAGACCTGGTTCTGTCTTCTTTTCGGGGAAATATGATTGATTTGAATTATGAGAACTTCCATCCAATAGAGAAATTCCATGAACATGTTAATGCTTCATATAGCTGTGTAATAAATCCTGGGGATACTATTCATTTCTCACAGATGTTTGAATAAGCATTATTTCATTGTGGAGACAATACAGTGTCTGGAATCTCTTTCTTCTTTTTTCAACAATTCATGCTTTGACCTTGAGAAATTATGTCACTTTTAGACCTTTAGTATCTGTATCTGTAAATTCAGTCTATGGCTTTCATTGTTTAAGTGAATGTAAGCTTTTACACTAAGATATAGCCTCAAGGTACATAATGGACTTCATTATTTTACTTTCAAAATGATGTTAAATATACCTAAAATTTACATAGTGATTTTCCTGGAGCTTTTCTTCAATGATGTTTAAGCAAAGAGATTCTTTAAGTAGAATAGCTACATGCATGCCAACATTCTATTTGAAAGTGTTTTCTGGCCCTTGTTTTACATATAAAAAGTGATTAAAATTCTCTATGTTACCAGCATGTAGTAGAAGCAAATGACATAAATCTCCAGTGCTATTATCATTTGTGGAAAAATAGAAAAACAAATGACATAAAAACTCCAGTGTTGTTATCATTTGTGGAAAAATAAGGCTTGAACATATCAGAAGTTTTTACACTGTATTCTTTTAGTGGCCATTGACTGCTGTATAATTTAAGGACCATTTTTCTTTTTTAATTAAGCCACCATTGTTACTGCAATTTAAGACAAATTAATTTAGCATCTATTTATTCTGATTTCATCAGTATCATTAGAAGAATGTTAGCTGCAGAAAGAATCACTCAACTCTTGCAAGATCATTCTCTTTCGCTAAAATACTTGCATATTGATTTTGGGAAATCTGTTTTATTATGAAATGGAATAACACAATTTCTTTATTCGACATGCAAATTTTCTAATAGAACACTATTCATTACTATGTTAATTCGGTTACATGTGAACTTTATTAAGGTTTTCTGACATTTCTACTCTTTCTGTAAGGCTGAAAATAAACTATTTTAAATCATCACCTAAGTTTTGTCTTTGGTTGCAAAAGAAAAAATATAGCTTAGTTGTTTCTTGAAATTTAAGTATTTGAGTTGGAAGGCCCATTTTTCTATAAAAAAAAAGTGTACTCATTATCAATTTTTTGATAATAATTAAAGGATAGGAAATGAATTGTGGAGTTTGAAGTAAGTTTACTGTACTCACAACAGTGGTCAAGGAATCCTTCAAATCTGAAGGAAAAAGTTCCCAGAAAGTGTTTGACAGTTCAGCATGTACCATGTGACTCTGGTGTAAGGCTTATTTCTTTTAAGAAGGTAACAGTTTATATATATTTTTCTAGTTGTTTCATGAGTAGAACTAAGTAGAACTAACTAACTAACTAATTAACTAACTTGAACTCCGTTTTCCTAAAAGAAATCTCTGACAACACAAAAGTAATTGCAGTGGTACATGGAATTATAACTCTTCTATGTCTTTCAAAAACAACATACAACAACTGACTTTAACCCCAACACCAGTACATCTATGAAGATGAGTGTCCATTATAAGAGGACTAATATTGGTATCTCCTATTCCAAGAGGTGGCTTGTCGGTCACAAGTTTCAGATCAGCTCTGGTAATTACGTGAAGGAAACTGTTATGTTCCTTTTGCATTTGATTCCAATACTATTTTTTTCCTAATTCCAATGCACAAGTCACTTATTTTTTAAGCTATTTTATGCAGCTTCCTATTCTTGATATACAAATAAGCATCTTATCTGAATACTTTGTGTAGGAATAAGATATGTTTTATCTTTTTTAATGTTTACTTTTTTTTCTCCATTGCATTTTCTGTTCACTTCCTTCAGTTACTTACATTATGGGGCATAGCATACCTCAGGGAGACTAAGATATTACAGAAAACACTTAGAATACTTGAGTTTCAAAAATTTGGGACTTGAGATTTATAGAAAACACTTTGAATTGAAGGTCTTGCTGAAGATTTTTCAGATTGTTGGAAAGGAAGTAAAGTGAGTTAAAGGAGAAATGAGTATATCTGGAAAAGTTGATTAGTATCTCAAAAGGGTCCCCATACTCTGAATACAACTCCATGGGTCTAGATCCAATGGACAAACATGCTGAAAGTACTTATCACCGGATCAGTCTGTAGAGCTGTGTGTATAAAGACCTAAGTCAGAATCCCTGAGAACAACCAATTAGAAAGATAAATTTCAGAGTTGAAACAGCTGCAACATCTTCCCAAATATTCCTAAAGAGTATTTCATAGCCCAGTGTAAAATTGAGCAGGGAAATAAATCCCTATGTGCATAGAAAGAGGAGAGAAGTCCTTCTCAATCTCAATCCTTTAAGAAAGAAATGAATGACAAAATGTGACCTCTGTGGGACTATGAACTGGAGGGGACTATAATTCTTTCGGCAGATGCCATCATGGATAGATGGTGGCTATGGGTCAAAGATGCCAATCCCCCACCTCAAAACAAAAACAAAACAAAACTTGCCAATATGTAAACAATCTTAAACAAAACCTGTAGAAGTAGGAGGCCAATATAAATTGACCAAGATTATTATTTTATTCCACTCAGGAGTTTGAAATAGAAACTAGGGTGAGTTGCAGAGAAAAGATTAACACTTCTGTGTTGTATTCATTACAATAATCATGCTCCATCCATATTTTAAGAATCTTTGAATGGCCCAGATTCATTAAAAACAGATAGAACCCAGAATAGCTAAAACTGTCTTGAAAAATAAGAACGAATTTGGAGGACTCATGCTTCCAGATTTCAAAACTTACTACAGAGCTAAATAATTAAGACAGTATGATATTGGCAAAAGAAAAGACATATAAATCAGTAGAATACAATTGTGAGTCCAGAAAAACAAAAACCAAAAACCAAAAAAACTTTTATTTTGATCAATTGACTTTCAACAAGTGTTCCAAGACAGTTCAGTGCATGAAAGATAGAAAGAATGTGGCTGAGATAATTGGATGATCCACATGCAAAAGAATGAAGCTGGAATGTTTCTTCACAAGTTATTCATAAATTAACACAAAGTGATCATAAACCTAAAGCTAAAACTATAAAACTCCCTTAGAAGAAAGCCCTAAGAAGAAAAAAAAACAAGGATTTATTTATTTATTTTAGAGAGCATGAGAGAGAGATTGCATGCATAAGCAGGGGGAGGGGTTAAGGGAGAAGAAGAGAAAATATCTTAAGCAGGTCCCACTCCCAGCATAGAGCCCAACCCTAAGATTACAACCTGAGTAGAAATCAAGAGTCAGAGGCTTAACCAACTGAACCACCAAGGCACCCTTAAAAAGAAAACTTAGGTGAAGTAGTAATCTTGGTGCTTTGGGTTAGGTAAAAGTGGTTTTTTGTTTGTTTTGCTTTGTTTTGTTTTTTAAGCCGTGACACCAAAAGAATATCAAACAGAAGAAAAATAATCAAACCTCATCAAAATTTAAAATTTTGTACTTCAGAAGATACTATCTAGGAATTGAAAAGATAAACCATGGAATAGGAGAAAATATTTGCAAATCATTTATTTATTAAGAAATTGTTATACCAAATATATTTTAAAAACAAACAAACAATAAAACTCTTACAACTCAACAGCAAAAAGACAAACAATCCAATTTAAAAATGGGTCAAGGTTTTAAATATATCTTTTTCCACAGAAGATATGCAACTGGCTGGCAACCACCTGGAAAGCTGTGCAACATCATTAGTCATTAGGGAAA
The DNA here is from genome assembly GCF_902655055.1 of Lutra lutra. Taxonomy (NCBI): domain Eukaryota; kingdom Metazoa; phylum Chordata; class Mammalia; order Carnivora; family Mustelidae; genus Lutra; species Lutra lutra. The sequence goes on from NC_062282.1 coordinate 14,376,190, forward strand.
CAAGAATTAACTAGTGTGATACCACTTCCTATCCACTAGGATGGCTACAATTAAAGAAACAGAAAAATAACAAATGTTGGCTAGGATGTGGAGAAATCAGAATCCTCATACCTAGCTGATGAACTTTTAAAATGGTGCAGTCATTTTAGAAAGCATTTTAGCAGTTCTTCAAAATGTTAAACATAGAGTTATCATGTGAACCAGCAATTCCACTCCTAAGTACATGCCCAAGTGCAGTAGAAACATATGTCCACACAAAATTTTGGAATGAATGATCATGGTGGTATTATTCATGATGATCAAAAGGAGGGAACAGTTAAAATTTCCATCAACAGATGCAGGGAATAAACAAAATGTGGTGTATCCATACAATGGAATATTTGTCACCAAAAGAAGAAAAGAAAAAGAGAGAAAAAAGTAAAGAAATACTGATATATATTACAAATGGATAAACCTTGGAAAACATTATACTAACTATAAGAAGCTGATCACAAATGATCACATATTGTATGATTCCATTTATATGAATAGTACAGGCAGATCTGTACAGACAGAATATAGATCATTGGTTGCCAGGGCAAGAAAGAGGAAAGAATGCGGATGTATTACTAATGGTTAATGGATTTCTTTTTTTGGATAATGAAATGTTTTCAAATTAGATAGTGGTGATGATCGAACAACTTTGAGAACATACTAGAAAACATGTGAATTATACATTGTGAAAGTATGCATTTTAAGTTTGTGAATGTGTCTCCCAAACAACAATATAGACTAGAATGAAAGGAAAGAAATCCTAAATCATTGTCCATAACTGTGAGAGAATTGTTGTCACTGATGAGATAGGTGCTCAGAATTCATGGGTAACTTGAAATTTCCATGGTTGTATGATGAGAAGAATTTGAAGTCATTTAATAGAATGTCTCAAATGTCCTGGGATGATAGAGGATGGTTTTAGAAAGAAGATAAGATGAGTAAAAACTGATAGTTTTCAATTTTCCAAGTGATGTGTCTGAGAACACTTAAGAAGAGTTCTGAGGGGTAATTTTTCTTTAAAGATTTTATTTATTTATTTGACAGAGAGATCACAAGTAGGCAGAGAGGCAGGCAGAGAGAGAGGGGAAGCAGGCTCCCCGCTGAGCAGAAAGCCCAATGCAGAACGGGATCCCAGGACCCTGAGATCATGACCTGAGCTGAAGGCAGAGGCTTAACACACTCAGGCGTCCCACTGAGGGGTAAGTTTAAATTTTCTATCTTGAAATAGAAATTTAAAAATACTGGTGATTATCTACAACAGGGCTACTGTGTAGTAACAGTAAATTATAGCTAAAAAAAAAAAAAAGCTGCAAAACACAGAGTCCTTCTGAGGAAGAATATTTAGGGAAACCCCAAAAGCAGAGGGGAGACAGAAACAGGGGCAATGGAGGAATCTGAAGACTCTGTTACTTCTAGCTACAACAAACATTAAACAAATCACAACTCCTAGCCAGGATAAGATAAATCTTCTTACGAAGGGGCTATTTATCTCAGTTCTTACTACCTAAGACAGCAGGCCTGGCTTTCAACAAAAAATTAAAGGACATGCCAAAAAGCAAGAAAAAAATGCAGTCTGAGAAGAAATGAAGCAAGTGCCAGGATCAAATGGAGATAAGACACAGATGTTGGAATTATCAGATAGGGGATTTAAAATAACTGTGATTAAAATGCTAAGGGATTTAATGGAAAAAATAAACAGCATGCAAGAACAGATGGATAACATAAGCAGAAGATGGAAATACTAAGGAAGACTCGAAAGGAAATGTTTAAAAAAGACTACAATAGCAAAGAAGAATACCTTTGAGGGGATCATCAGTACACTCAACAACATGGCTGAGAAAAGGATCATGAATTTGGAGACCGGTCAGTTTGTATTTCCCAACCTGAAAAGCAAAGAGAAGGCAGAATAAAACAACAGCAATAAACAAAAAGAGAAAAGCAAAAAAACAAGACAGAACATCCAAGAACTGTGGAATGGTAAAAGAAGATGTAATCATAATATGCAATTAGAATACAGGAAGTGAAGAAAGAAAATAGAACAGAAGAAATATTTGAAATGGTAATGGCCAAAGTCTTGCCAAAATTAATGAGAGACCCAAAACAGGTCTACAAAGCTCCAAAAACATCAACCCAAAGTACCAAAATCTAAACCAAAACAGAAGACAAATCCAAAAGCCAAAAACAAACAAATACCACCCTCCATATAAGCATATCATACTTGAACTGAAGAAAACCAATGAGACAGGAGAAAATCTTGAAAGAATAAGACCATTGGAAAAGGAGTAAATGAAGGTAAAAGTAAAATCTTTTATTTTTCTTATTCTTAGTTGATCAAAAGACGACATAGTTTCCAGCAATAATAAAAATACATTGGATGATACAGGAGGTGTTCATAGCATATGGATCAAGAAAATAAATGAAAGCACAACAAGTGGCGGAATACTGAGTTATAAGGCACCTGTGCTATAGATAGAGTAGTAAAGTGTCAGTGGAACATGGAATTAGATTAGTTATAAACATGTATTAAAAACTCTAGGGCAGGGGAGGAGTCAAGATGGCGGAGAAGTAGCAGCTGAGACTACTTCGGGTAGCGGGAGATCAGCTAAATAGCTTATCTAAAGATTGCAAACACCTACAAATCCAACGGGAGATTGAAGAGAAGAAGAACAGCAATTCCAGAAACAGAAAATCAACCACTTTCTGCAAGGTAGGACTGGCGGAGAAGTGAATCCAAAGCGACGGGAAGATAGACCGCGGGGGGAGGGGCCGGCTCCCGGCGAGCGGCAGAGCAACGGAGCAAAATCAGGACTTTTAAAAGTCTGTTCCGCTGAGGGACATTGCTCCAGAGGCTTAACTGGAAGCCCAGGTGGGGTCAGCGCGGCCTCAGGTCCCACAGGGTCGCAGAAGGATCGGGGGTGTCTGAGGGTCGCAGAGCTTACCGGTATTAGAATGGGGAAGCCAGCTGCAGAGACAGAGCCGAGGAGTGACTCTCAGCTCGGGGTTGCCTTGAACAGGTCGCAGGCTCAGTCAGCTCGGAGCGCGGCCGGAGGCCAGGGTGACGGGAGTCATTGGGCGTGTTCTCTGAGGGCGCACTGAGGAGTGGGGCCCCGGGCTCTCGGCTCCTCCGGGCCGGACACCAGGAGGCTGCCATCTTCATTCCCGCCCTCCGGACTCTACGGAAAGCGCTCAGGGAACAAAAGCTCCCGAAAGCAAACCCGAGCGGATTACTCAGCTACTCAGCGCAGCCCCGGGTAAGGGCGGTGCAACTCCGCCTGGGGCAAAGACGCTTGAGAATCACCACAACAGGCCCCTCCCCCAGAAGATCAACGGGAAACCCAGCCAGGACCAAGTTCACCTACGGAGGAGTGCTGTTTCAATACCAAGGAGAGCGACAGAATTCCAGAGGAGAAGAAAGCAAAGCACGGAACTCATGGCTTTCTCCCCATGACTTTTTAGCCTTGCAGTTAATTTAATTTTTTTTCTTTTTCAATTTTTTTTTCTTTTTCTCTTCTTCTGCTAAATTTTTTTTTAACTTTTACCGTTTTCTTTTTTAACGTTTTTTAAATAGTTTATCTAATATATATATATTTTTTCCTCTTTTTATATTTTTTCTTTATCGGCTTTCTTTTTTTAATAGTTTCTTTTTTTTTCTTTTTTCTTTCTGAACCACTTTTTATCCCCTTTCTCCCCCCTCACGATTTGGGATCTCTTCTGATTTGGCTAAAGCATATTTTCCTGGGGTTGTTGCCACCCTTTTAGTATTTTACTTGCTCCTTCATAAACTCTTATCTGGACAAAATGACAAGGCGGAAAAATTCACAACAAAAAAAAGAACAAGAGGCAGTACCAAAGGCTAGGGACCTAATCAATACAGACATTGGTAATATGTCAGATATAGAGTTCAGAATGACGATTCTCAAGGTTCTAGCCGGGCTTGAAAAAGGCATGGAAGATATTAAAGCAACCCTCTCGGGAGATATAAAAGCCCTTTCTGGAGAAATAAAAGAACTAAAATCTAACCAAGTTGAAATCAAAAAAGCTATTAATGAGGTGCACCCAAAAATGGAGGCTCTCACTGCTAGGATAAATGAGGCAGAAGAAAGAATTAGCGATATAGAAGACCAAATGACAGAGAATAAAGAAGCTGAGCAAAAGAGGGACAAACACCTACTGGACGACGAGGGGAGAATTCGAGAGATAAGTGACATCATAAGACGAAACAACATTAGAATAATTGGGATTCCAGAAGAAGAGGAAAGAGAGAGGGGAGCAGAAGGTATGTTGGAGAGAATTATTGGAGAGAATTTCCCCAATATGGCAAAGGGAACAAGCATCAAAATCCAGGAGGTTCAGAGAACCCCCCTCAAAATCAATAAGAATAGGTCCATACCCCGTCACCTAATAGTAAAATTTACAAGTCTTAGTGACAAAGAAAAGATCCTGAAAGCAGCCCGGGAAAAGAAGTCTGTAACGTATAATGGTAAAAATATTAGATTGGCAGCAGACTTATCCACAGAGACCTGGCAGGCCAGAAAGAGCTGGCATGATATATTCAGGGTACTAAATGAGAAAAACATGCAGCCAAGAATACTTTATCCAGCTAGGCTATCATTGAAAATAGAAGGAGAGATTAAAAGCTTCCAGGACAAACAAAAACTGAAAGAATTTGCAAATACCAAACCAGCTCTACAGGAAATATTGAAAGGGGTCCTCTAAGCAAAGAGAGACCCAAAAAGTAGTAGATCAGAAAGAAACAGAGACAATATACAATAACAGTCACCTTACAGGCAATACAATGGCACTAAATTCATATCTCTCAATACTTACCCTGAATGTTAATGGGCTAAATGCCCCAATCAAAAGACACAGGGTATCAGAATGGATAAAAAAACAAAAACCATCTATATGTTGCCTACAAGAAACTCATCTTAAACCCGAAGACACCACCAGGTTTAAGGTGAGGGGGTGGAAAAGAATTTACCATGCTAATGGACATCAGAAGAAAGCAGGAGTGGCAATCCTTATATCAGATCAATTAGATTTTAAGCCAAAGACTATAATAAGAGATGAGGAAGGACACTATATCATACTCAAAGGAACTGTCCAACAAGAAGATCTAACAATTTTAAATATCTATGCCCCTAACGTGGGAGCAGCCAACTATATAAACCAATTAATAACAAAATCAAAGAAACACATCGACAATAATACAATAATAGTAGGGGACTTTAACACTCCCCTCACTGAAATGGACAGATCATCCAAGCAAAAGATCAACAAGGAAATCAAGGCCTTCAATGACATACTGGACCAGATGGACATCACAGATATATTCAGAACATTTCATCCCAAAGCAACAGAATACACATTCTTCTCTAGTGCACATGGAACATTCTCCAGAATAGATCACATTCTTGGTCCTAAATCAAGTCTCAACCGGTATCAAAAGATTGGGATCATTCCCTGCATATTTTCAGACCACAATGCTCTAAAGCTAGAACTCAATAACAAGAGGAAATTTGGAAAGAACCCAAATACATGGAGACTAAACAGCATCCTTCTAAAGAATGAATGGGTCAACCAGGAAATTAAAGAAGAATTGAAAAAATTTATGGAAACAAATGGTAGTGAAAAAACAACGGTTCAGAATCTGTAGGACACAACAAAGGCAGTCCTGAGAGGAAAATATATAGCGGTACAAGCCTTTCTCAAGAAACAAGAAAGGTCTCAGGTACACAACCTAACCCTACACCTAAAGGAGCTGGAGAAAGAACAAGAAAGAATCCCTAAACCCAGCAGGAGAATAGAAATCATAAAGATTAGAGCAGAAATCAATGAAATAGAAACCAAAAAAACAATAGAACAAATCAATGAAACTAGGAGCTGGTTCTTTGAAAGAATTAATAAGATTGATAAACCCCTGGCCAGACTTATCAAAAAGAGAAGAGAAAGGACCCAAATAAATAAAATCATGAATGAAAGAGGAGAGATCACAACGAACACCAAAGAAATACAGACAATTATAAGAACATACTATGAGCAACTCTACGCCAACAAATTTGACAATCTGGAAGAAATGGATGCATTCCTAGAGACATATAAACTACCACAACCGAACCAGGAAGAAATGGAAAGCCTGAACAGACCCATAACCAGTGAGGAGATTGAAACAGTCATCAAAAATCTCCAAACAAACAAAAGCCCAGGGCCAGACGGCTTCCCGGGGGAATTCTACCAAACATTTAAAGAAGAACTAATTCCTATTCTCCTGAAACTGTTCCAAAAAATAGAAATAGAAGGAAAACTTCCAAACTCATTTTATGAGGCCAGCATCACCTTGATCCCAAAACCAGACAAGGATCCCAACAAAAAAGAGAACTACAGACCAATATCCTTGATGAACACAGATGCAAAAATTCTCGCCAAAATACTAGCCAATAGGATTCAACAGTACATTAAAAGGATTATTCACCACGACCAAGTGGGATTGATTCCAGGGCTGCAAGGTTGGTTCAACATCCGCAAATCAATCAATGTGATACAACACATTAATAAAAGAAAGAACAAGAATCATATGATACTCTCCATAGATGCTGAAAAAGCATTTGACAAAGTACAGCATCCCTTCCTGATCAAAACTCTTCAAAGTGTAGGGATAGATGGCACATACCTCAATATTATCAAAGCCATCTATGAAAAACCCACTGCAAATATCATTCTCAATGGAGAAAAACTGAAAGCTTTTCCGCTAAGGTCAGGAACACGGCAGGGATGTCCGTTATCACCACTGCTATTCAACATAGTACTAGAAGTCCTAGCCTCAGCAATCAGACAACAAAAGGAAATTAAAGGCATCCAAATCGGCAAAGAAGAAGTCAAACTATCACTCTTTGCAGATGATATGATACTATATGTGGAAAACACAAAAGACTCCACTCCAAAACTGCTAGAACTTGTACAGGAATTCAGTAAAGTGTCAGGATATAAAATCAATGCACAGAAATCAGTTGCACTCCTCTACACCAACAACAAGACAGAAGAAAGAGAAATTAAGGAGTCCATCCCATTTACAATTGCACCCAAAACTATAAGATACCTAGGAATAAACCTAACCAAAGAGACTAAGAATCTATACTCAGAAAACTATAAAGTACTCATGAAAGAAATTGAGGAAGACACAAAGAAATGGAAAAATGTTCCATGCTCCTGGATTGGAAGAATAAATATTGTGAAAATGTCTATGCTACCTAAAGCAATCTACACATTTAATGCAATTCCTATCAAAGTACCATCCATTTTTTTCAAAGAAATGGAACAAATAATCCTAAAATTTATATGGAACCAGAAAAGACCTCGAATAGCCAAAGGAATATTGAAAAAGAAAGCCAAAGTTGGTGGCATCACAATTCCGGACTTCAAGCTCTATTACAAAGCTGTCATCATCAAGACAGCATGGTACTGGCACAAAAACAGACACATAGATCAATGGAACAGAATAGAGAGCCCAGAAATGGACCCTCAACTCTATGGTCAACTAATCTTCGACAAAGCAGGAAAGAATGTCCAATGGAAAAAAGACAGCCTCTTCAATAAATGGTGTTGGGAAAATTGGACAGCCACATGCAGAAAAATGAAATTGGATCATTTCCTTACATCACACACAAAAATAGACTCAAAATGGATGAAGGTTCTCAATGTGAGAAAGGAATCCATCAAAATCCTTGAGGAGAACACAGGCAGCAACCTCTTCGACCTCAGCCGCAGCAACATCTTCCTAGGAACATCACCAAAGGCAAGGGAAGCAAGGGCAAAAATGAACTATTGGGATTTTATCAAGATCAAAAGCTTTTGCACAGCAAAGGAAACAGTCAACAAAACCAAAAGACAACTGACAGAATGGGAGAAGATATTTGCAAATGACATATCAGATAAAGGGCTAGTGTCCAAAATCTATAAAGAACTTAGCAAACTCAACACCCAAAGAACAAAGAATCCAATCAAGAAATGGGCAGAGGACATGAACAGACATTTCTGCAAAGAAGACATCCAGATGGCCAACAGACACATGAAAAAGTGCTCCATATCACTCGGCATCAGGGAAATACAAATCAAAACCACCATGAGATATCACCTCACACCAGTCAGAATGGCTAAAATTAACAAGTCAGGAAATGACAGATGCTGGCGAGGATGCGGAGAAAGGGGAACCCTCCTACACTGTTGGTGGGAATGCAAGCTGGTGCAACCACTCTGGAAAACAGCATGGAGGTTCCTCAAACTGTTGAAAATAGAACTACCCTATGACCCTGCAATTGCACTGCTGGGTATTTACCCTAAAGATACAAACGTAGTGATCCGAAGGGGCACGTGCACCCGAATGTTTATAGCAGCAATGTCTACAATAGCCAAACTATGGAAAGAACCTAGATGTCCATCTACAGACGAATGGATAAAGAAGATGTGGTATATATACACAATGGAATACTATGCAGCCATCAAAAGAAAGGAAATCTTGCCATTTGCGACGACGTGGATGGAACTAGAGGGTATCATGCTTAGCGAAATAAGTCAATCGGAGAAAGGCAACTATCATATGATCTCCCTGATATGAGGAAGTGGAGATGCAACATGGGGGGTTAAGGGGGTTGGAGAAGAATAAATGAAACAAGATGGGATTGGGAGGGAGACAAAGCATAAGTGACTCTTAATCTCACAAAATAAACTGAGGGTTGGTGGGGGGAGGGGGTTGGGAGAGGGGGGTGGGGTTATGGATATTGGGGAGGGTATGTGCTATGGTGAGTGCTGTGAAGTGTGTAAACCTGGCGATTCGCAGACCTGTACCCCAGGGGATAAAAATATATGTTTATAAAGCTGTAAAAAAAAAAAAAGAAAAAGAAAAAAGAAAGGATTAATACCCAAGTTTTGTAGCAACATGGACGGGACTGGAAGAGATTATGCTGAGTGAAATAAGTCAAGCAGAGAGAGTCAATTATCATATGGTTTCACTTATTTGTGGAGCATAACAAATAGCATGGAGGACAAGGGGAGATGGAGAGGAGAAGGGAATTGAGGGAAATTGGAGGGGGAGGTGAACCATGAGAGACTGTGGACTCTGAAAAAGGATCTGAGAATTTTGAAGGGGTGGGGGGTGGGAGGTTGGGGGCACCAGGTGGTGGGTATTGTAGAGGGCGTGGATTGCATGGAGCACTGGGTGTGGTGCAAAAATAATGAATACTGTTATGCTGAAAAAATAAAAAATTAATAAAAAAAATAAAAAAAAACTCTAGGGCAAATAATTTATAAAAATTTATAAAGCAGTATAATTTCTATGCCAAGAGAGGAGAGAAAACTAAATCATATACAATGTCAGTTAACACCAGAGAAAGCAGAAAAAAGGGTGGGAATGGGATAATGCATGAATAGAAAACAATTACAAACATGGTAGATGTTAACCAAACTCTATCAATAATCATTTAATATCAATAATCATCTAACATATGCAGGTCGACAGGCACCAATTAAAAAACAGATTGTCAGAATACATATGAAAAGGAAGCATAAACAATTATGTTGTATATAAGAAACCTTCTTTAAATAGAAAGACCCAGATTGATTATAAAGAAAGGGATGAGGTCCAGAAAGATACGTTATGCTAAAAATAATCAAAAGAAAGTTGTAGTTGTTATATTAATTTCAGACAAAGCCAGTATCCGAGCAGGAAAGACTGCCAGAGATAAAGAGAGGCAAGGTATAATGATAAAGAGTTCAATTTTCCAAGACATAATAATCCTAACTAGGAATGAAACTAATAACAAACTCTCAAAATAGTTGAAGTAAAACATCTACTACCAATTGAGCTAGGTAAAGATAAGAAACTGACGTAAAAAAGAAACAACTTTTTCAGTAGACTTATTGAAAATATACTTTCACATTTTGTCAGTTATTACATATCTACAACTTTAAATTTGACTGAACTGTTTCTAGAGATTAGACCTACTACATCTCCAAATTTGAGAACAGATTAAGTGCTCAGCCTGTTTCATTATTTAAAAATGTTTCCTTTTCATATGAGGTGGCTAGAAATGGTGAGCAAAAGATAGATTCAAGAAAAATGGGAAGCACTTGTAACAAGAGCTTCAATAACTGGATGCAAGGATAAGTATTGTTAGACCCTGGAGGGAGAAAGAAATAAATAATGGCATAGAGATTACTATTTACCATTTTGTATGTACTAGTCATTTAAAAGCATGAAAATCTGGTCAGTTGAAAATAAGATATCAGATATAATTTTATGCCAAGAATACAAACTATTTATTCATGTATTTATTGCATGAATAACTAATGATAAATAATGCATAGATGCCTTTATTCAAGCATTTATGTATTTACATTGATAAATAGATCATATAACAATATCATCTCAAAGTGATTGGTTCTGAACAGTAAGTCCTATTTAGATGACAAATGAAATTATAGATAAAGGTTCTATAATTTATATCAAAATATGTATTCAACAAATATTTATCAAGGTCTTACAAAAATTCCTGCCCTTTTATAATAGACATAATATTGGGGGAGGTATAATGCAAATAAACAGGCAAATTAATAAAGAATAAATTCATAATTAAAAGTCTATCAAATATTCTTAAACATTTCAAATAACACTTCATGGACGGGACCAATTGATAAAAAAATATTCATCTAACTCATCTTTCAGGAACAAATGACTAAGTTTATCTCAGAGTTAAAAATTCATCTATACTCGGGGCATCTGGGTGGCTCAGTCGGTTAAGCATCTGACTTGGGTCAGGTCATGATCTTGGGGTCCTGGAATCAAGCCCTGTGTGGGCTCTGCACTCAGTGGGGAGTCTGCTTGTTCCCCTCCCCTGACCCCGCAGCCCTTTGCCCTGCTCATGCTCTCTCTCTCTATCAAATAAATGAATAAGACCTTGAAAAAAAAAATCATCTACTCTTTGGTTACTCACCCCAGTACTCTGGCACCATCACTAATACTGAAGTGATAAAAAAGGGGAAATGGAGAACTGTAGATGGAGAAGGCCATTCCCGCCATAAGGCCATTTACCTGGATAAAAATCCTCTAAATTCATCTTTAAATATATTCCTGTGGTTTTCACAGAAGTAGAATAGGGGATATGAAGTTGCTGGTGTGGCTATGAAGACTCTCCTGTTTACCATTTCCAGGTTGTCAAGCAAAGAAGCAGGGTCTTGACTGGATATGGCTACAAAAATTTAGAATAAATTTGTTTTAGGAATATCATTAAATTATTTTTAATAAAGTTCTGATAACTCTTAGACAAAGCCACTATCTTTGTATAAGTTATAGATTTTTTTTTTTCTCTATGAGAAGAAACAATAGGATTCATGAATCATGTCAATTATATAAGACTGGATCCTCCCCCCCCCCATATTATATGGGCTTTGTTTAAAAAAAATAGTTAAATCTTCTGGGCCCTTAAATTTACATAAAAACTAAACAGAATAAATGTTTTACTGATAGCCTAGCATGAGCTCAGTGCATAATGTCTTCTGTTTCTAAGCTCATTCAATGCTGTTATAATTTTATATCACCAAGTATAAGCTCAATTGAACAAAAATGGAAATGAGTTATTTAGGGCATTCAATAGTGATATGAAATCACATTTTCTCCATTATCCTTGATTAACTTTATGTAAAGTATTCAGGCAGAGATCTTGAAAAGCCTCTTCTGGAACCAGGGCTAACCTTTCGACAGGAGGAAAGGAAACAATGTCTGTTAGGGCCATCAATCAATGAATAAGCAGCTTGGTTCCAGTTGGAAAGCTGCTACCGCATGATCAAACAGAAGCAGTTATTAACCAGTCCCTAAACGGAATATGTTATTTCCATTACTCTCAGCTCTCCTGAGGAGCGGATAAATGGATAGAAAAAAATGAGTTGACCAAAATAGAGCTGAAGATGATGTATTTGCAAGCCACCAATGTGTAAATGAAATTCCTCACAGCTTCCATTGTGTCTGAACACTGTGGAGTAAAACTAAGTCCAAGGATAAAAGACCGCTTATGTGTGATAATATGCCCCAGGTCATGCTCATTTTGGATTCCGGAAAGGGAAGCACAGCAGGGGAGAAGACACAGACCCTAGCCTCAAGGAGCTTGTAGCTGTGAAAACAGAGAAAGTGAGTCTTCTATAAGTGTAAGAGTGTGATATAGTGACGGAAGTAAATGCAGGGTGTTCCGAAATACATTACTAAGGAAACTTGCCCATGACACTGGGGCCAGAAAACCTTCTTGGATTAGGTTTGTAAGAACACATGAGGACTGGACAAATGAATGAGAAGAAGAAAATATTTTATGTGGAAAGAAGAGAAAGACGAAAGTAGATTTGAAAAAGTAAGGCAGGAATTAAAACTCTAAGCACACTGTTTCCCCATGCCTGGAGTGTAGACTGTGGATAGTGCAGAAAAAGCAGGTGGGCCAGCAGTGAGGGCTACAGTGGGTTTTTTAGAGGTTAGAGGGAGGAATTCTAAAGCAGATTCAGATTGATAGTTATTTTATCAGGATGAACAATCCACTTATAGGCGGAGGGGAAGGAATTCAACAGGAAAAGGTAAAGGACACATAGGTTTGCCAAGTTAGTTTTTAAAATGACAGGAGCCCTATCATTGGTTCATCAAGGTAAGGGGAAGGGCTATTGGATCTACAGCCATAAGGAAAGGGCAATTGAAAAGTTCTTGACTATTGTCTCTTCTACCCTAGGACTGTGCTTGTTAACCAGGGGTAATTGTGCTTCCTCAACAGTATTTGTCAATATTTGAAGACGCTTTTGGTTGTCACATAGACAAGGGTGCTGCTAAATAAACATCCTATATTCCACAGCCCAGCTCCTGCCCCCCACCAGAAAGGACTTGTCAGCCACCGCTATCCACAGCCACCGCTATCCACAGAACATGGCTTTAAGAAATCATGGATATGATGTCACTTGCAGATGTAGGGGTTTGAGGAGAAGACTGGAGCCTCCAGGAAGACTAAACTTGGAATAGTTGCCAAGCAGGACGGTGGAAGTGCTTAAGGTGATGGAAGGGTGGACGGTGTGGCCCCAAATCTAGTGTGTCTCAAGCTGATGGACAGAACTGAACTGGATTACCAAAGAACAGGTGAGAAGAACTGTGTCATGGCTATAAGGGGGAAGGCACCAAGTTGACTCTGTGAGAGGAAGGGCTGGGCCACGTGACACACGGGATGAGGCTGGGACCAGGCTGTGTGTGCTTCTCTTGGTTGGTTCATCTGCCACTCAGACCTCAACCCACTGGCCCTCCATTCTCCATCACCTCTTTTTTAATGAAACTGTTTTCACCTAAGTGCCAGGAGCTTTCCTGCCCCTTAATTCAAGAGGCAGTCTTCAGAGCTTACTGTCATTGACGTTAGAACATGTGTCCCCGTTGACCACTCGATTCGTGAAACAACCCCAGTATTGGCTTTTGCGCTTCCCAAGCTTCACGCTTTTCTAGCCACTGTCTTCCAGCTTCCTTCCTGGCTTCTATTTCTGTATCTGATTAATTAAAAAGAAGTCTCTGTCTTAGGTTGTTCTCATCTCATTGACATCTCCATCTGAATGTTTCATCGGCAGCTTAAATCCTATATATTCAAAATTAAATTCCTTTTCTTACTCTGAGAAATTCCTTCTTTTTGTTTGTCTTAGCACTGAATGATGCCAGCATAAAGGAGAGATGGCTGTATTGGTTACAATGATGAATGGGCTAGAAAACGCAAACCGATGTTGGTTTAAGCATCCTAGATTTCATGCTGTCATATACAAAAGCCAGGAGTCAGTGGTTCTGGGCTTGTATGACAGTTTCATTAATTTTTAGAAATCACTCTCTTCCATATTATTCATCTGCCACCCCTATCCTGTTCTCCTGGTTAGCATTTTCACAGATAGGGGAAGGAGCTTCTGATAAGATGTCATGATCCCAGCCACCAGACAGAAGAAAAAGAAGGAAGAGTACATTTGCTTCATCTAAGGACACTTCCAGGAAGTTGCACACATCGTTTTTGCTTCTAGCTCACTGGCCAGAACTTAATCATATGCTTACACCAAGCTGCAAAGGAATCTGGGTAACGGAGCCATTATTCTAAGCAGCCATGAGCCAGCCGGACAGATGTCATAGAGTCAGTGTCAAAGAATGGACACCTGGGACACTCGCTTCTCTGCTGTGTAGTCCAAGAGCCGGAAGTCTGGCACAATTCTTTCTTCTTCGACTTTTATTTCTCACATCCACTCAATTCCATATTTGATTTTACTTCTCGAATTCTCAAATACATGTGTTTTCTTTTTTAATTTTTTCCCTCTTGTGATAGCCTCTCCATTTCTGTAGATATGGACCTGGATCTAACAAATCCATTTGCAATGTTGACACAGTTTATTAAAATGAACAACCAAACTCCAAAATTGAATAAGCCACTCTGCTTTAATGAATTATCATTACCTGCAGGATAATGTCTATATTTATTTAATTTATTTATTTATTCATTTATTTATTTTATTTGACAGAGAGAGAGAGATCACAAGTAGGCAGAGAGGCAGGCAGAGAGCGAGGGGGAAGCAGGCTCCCCGCTGGGCAGAGAGCCCGACGTGGGGCTCGATCCCAGGATTCTGAGATCATGACCTGAGCCGAAGGCAGAGGCTTAACCCACTGAGCCACCCAGGTGCCCCAATGTCTATATTAACATTTATTAATATCATGAATCTTTAGGTCTTCCATGATATCCCAGCTCCTTAAACTATGGAAACTTTGTTTCTAAAATACTATACCATGATTTGTAACAAGCCTAATACCTTTTCCAAATTTCAGTTTATTTCCAGAAAACTTCACTTCTCATGACCGACTCTGGGTCAAAGCCTCTGCTTTTTGGTAGTGATTCATTTTAAGAATGGAGGATGTTCCTGTTCTGCTGTAGGTCTCAAGCCAGACTGGACTCAGCACTTTCTTTGAATGACAGACTAAAAGTAATTACGAAGTGTTGGTTGTGTGTCAATAAACTGAATATTTGATGATGCAAAACAGATCAGCACCACAGCAATGCAATGGCTTACAGCTGCAAAAAGTGTAAAGGTGAGGAATTCTTAACTCTGAAAGTCCTTTTATCCACTCCACCATGTGCTGATTCATTTTCCTTTTTCTTTGCTGCATTGCCGTCCGCACTGGTCATTCCTCCCCCACAACCTTTATTCCATTAATCCTGGCGTATTTCCAGTGCAGTTTAGTTTCCCACCTCTTTTGTGATCATGTCTGAACAGTCCTTTTCATAGGATCCTTTCCCCCCCACTTTTAAAAAAAGTTGGCAGTGAAAACCTAGTTTCATCAGTCATTAACAGGTCTAACACACTGTGCTTGTTTTTGCCCCTTTGACTTTAATTCCTTAGGTGTAGTTTATTTTCTCTTCTGCATTTGCAAACCATCCAGATTCCTTTCTCTGGCATGCTAGCCTCTGCTCCCGGCCCAGATCTGCAATTACCCTCTGCCAGTTTGACATCATTTCAGTCAGAATAAGAAGCTTGCTTTCCCTATTCCAAGCCAATGTCTCTGTCAAGTTTATGCCCATCCCTTGTCCCCTACCCTTTTTTGTATATAAGGGGACGGTGGTTTGGGAAATTGAAAGAATTACACAAGAGCATTAGGAGTACAGATAAGCTCTAGCCTAGCAAGACTTTATTTAAGATGTTGGAGAAATTACGGACTCAGAGATCCAAAAAGACACTTGGACATTTTTTTTTTTTTTAAAGATTTTATTTATTTATTTGACAGAGAGAAATCACAAGTAGGCAGAGAGGCAGACAGAGAGAGAGGAGGAAGCAGGCTCCCTGCTGAGCAGAAAGCCCGATGCGGGGCTCGAACCCAGGACCTGGGATCATGACCTGAGCTGAAGGCAGCGGCTTAACCCACTGAGCCACCCAGGCGCCCCGACACTTGGACATTTTGATTCTTAAAAAATTATCATTCCTAGGATATAACATTCCCTCTACTGGTGTATGTGTGTGTGTGTGTGTGTGTGTAATATTCAATTGCCTATTTCTCTGATACCCAGGAAAGGGAATTAGTAGCTATTTGCTGTTCTATTTTTTCATGATCCTGAATTCTATTTAAGGAGCATATGGAATCCATATGGCACTAATAGTCTGGCCCTTACTCTGTGCCTGAAACTGCTTGTATATTAATATGGACCATGGATAGGTTTATTATAGAACTATTACCGCAGTATCCAGGAACTTAGGAATTTGTACTGGTATCATTTTAATGAACAGATTAAATTACCTTCTATATTAGTTGACTGATTTCAGCAATTTATTTCTGCAATATATTTCTGATTAATAGTATTACTTCTGCAGTGGTTTATCTCTCTGTCTGTATTTAACTGTATAAAGAGTTGAAAAAAATTTCATTTTGTTACCAGCTCTGATTTAATGATTTCAATGAAAATAAAAAAATTATTTTAGATTCTTAAGTGGCTATCACGTTTCTTGGCTATGAAGTACCACATTCATTTCCATGTTTTTTTTTTAATAGCTTAAAAAATAAAACAGCATGAAGAACTTCCCTTCTTCCTTTTTTTTTTTTTTTCTTTTCTTATTCTCACTCTCTATTTATTGTTTGGAACAGTTTATCTCTCAGCCTTTTGGCTTGTGGGGTTCAACACTTAATCTTCCTCCTACCTCCCACAATGTTTCCAGAATTTAAGAAAATTTTTAAGTACATAACAGGGTTATAATAAATACTTGCTTATTTTCTAACTAAATAGAAAAATAAAATCGCCATTACTAATTGTACAGAAGGAAATCAATTTCTGTGGTTAGCAATTCTGTAGTAGTCCACAGGGAAATATGATATGAAAATATAGAGAATGAGGTCATTAATAATAATTAAATAATAATAGCTAGTGGAACTAACTCAATGTTGTCACTGTTCTAAGTGCTTTACTGTGTTTTGTTTTATTTTAAAGATTTTTTTTTTTTATTTGACACACAGAGAGAATGCACAAGCAGGGGGAGGGGCAGAGTGAGAGGGAGAAGCAAGAACCCAATGGAGCAGGGAGCCCGATGTGGAACTTGATCTCAGGACCCTGGGATCATGACTTGAGCTGAAGGCAGATGCTCAACCTACTGAGCCACCCAGGCACCCCAGTGCTTTACTATGTTAACATATATAATCCTCATAACAACCTTATGAAGTCGGTACTATTATTTCTTTTGTATATATGAGAAAGAGTGGGCACAGCTTTAAATTTTCTAATAAAAGAAATGACAGATGAATTAATATTTCTTACAAAAGAAAGATGTCCAAGAAGTATTAGAAATAATGAATCTGAGAATGTGGGCACCATTTTAATAAATAGCCCACAAATATGCATTACTTTTTTTTTAATACTTTCTTCTTTTTTTTTTTTAAGTAGAATCCATGCTTAGCATGGAGGCACACTATTTTTTAAAAAATATATTCTTTTTGGTTTTAAAGATTTATTTATTTATTTTAGAGGGCGAGAGAAAGAGAGAGATTGAGAGAGAGTGCCCCTGAGTGCGAGGGGCAGAGGGAAAGAGAATCTCAAGCGGACTCCAAGCTGAGCCTGTAGTGTGGCTTTATCTCATGACACTGAGATCACAATATGAGCTGAAACCAAGAGTCAGATTTGTACCCGAGTGCACCACCCAGAAGCCCTATAGTTTTTAAAATACATTCTTAAGGCTTTATTTTTTTCATTCTTAAAGTTTTTAAGATTGATTCATGGAAATGATACACGCTATGATCTTAGCAGTTCCTACTATTTATTGAATTCTTATACCAGATGCTCCTCTAAATTCTTACCGTGCACAGTCTCATTTGATCTTTTGGCATCAGAGAATACCCATCTTAGTCAGGGTAGCTGAGGTTAAAGTGCACCAACAGACAGCTGGAATGGCTCAGTGGCTTGATGAACAGAAGTTCCTCTCATGCAGTGTATCCAAGGAGAGATTGCTAAGGCTCTACCCCATGTTGTCTGGGACATGGTCAGACATTGTGGCAGAGGAACAGGTCCCTGTGAACCTTGTGTTGCTTCTCTGATCCTTCAGTTTGAGCATGATACATATGCCATTTCTGTGCTCACTTCATTGGTTGGAAAAGGTCACATGATCATAACTATGTTCAACAGGTTGGGAATGTGTAGTTCTTCCACAAGAACGGGGGCCAGAAGGGGAGGCGTTGAATGAAGGTGAGTGAGAATGCAACCTACCCCATTTCTTCCTCTACATGAAGTTTAGTCACTACAATGTTAAGTAACTTGCCTGAGGTCATACATGGGGTAAGCTATTAGACCAGGATTCAAACTCAAGCAGTTAGATTACTCAAGCATGATATTATAGTCATGTCATATACCTCTGTCCCACTAAAATGTGGCTAAAAGCTTCAAGATCCTCTGGCACTTAGGAAACATAAAGAATTAGTCTTCCTAAAGGTATTTACAGAGAATCCATATTTATCAGAATCATTCTACATTAATAATGAAATTCAGCACTTTTTCTTTTCTTTCTTTTTTCCATATGTGTCCATGTCATATTCATGGACATGTTACAGTCATCTTTATGTTCGGTTCTCATCAGCTTTTTCATGTATTAACAAAATACATGATTATCTGGAGGTAGAAGTGGTTAGGAAGAGAATGTCAGTGTTTAATGAAACATAAGACACCATGAGGCCATGGGAAAACCAAATATGATGTTTCTTAACTTCGAAAATACATGACAGTTTGGTTCCTAAATTGGTTCCAATCATTGTGGTTTTAGTTCCTGAGATTATTTTACCTTGTTATGCTTTCTAACTGAAGAGTTTAAGGGTAATCTTAGGTTTGTTTATTATCTCACTTATTAAATGTTTTGGATGCATGACAATTCCCATGTAATATCATAAAACAGATTCTTGGCAGTGCTGGGGAGTGATTGCTTAACCATTTTATCCTTGATCTTTTTGTTGACTGTATATGGGAGTGAGGTTGGGGGGGAAGTCAGAAACCGAGAAAAAGATTTTGAGGATGCAAAATAGAAGGAACATCATGGCTTATTAAAAATATTATTCCAAGGATGTTAAAATCTTTAAAATGCTATAATATTATGTAGCATTTGATATTGTCCAAATTAAATATCTTCTGATAGCATTTATATCTCTAGTGTACATTTGTCCCCACTTAAACATAAAATTTCCAAGGGCAAGGGCATGTATTATTAAGTATTATTACTATTCAACACAGCACTTGGTTCTAAGTATATACTCTAGGCTATAGATTAGATAAAGAAATGACTATGTCTTAAGGAAAATAACAGAATCATTATCAAAATAGAAATTACATTTAATTACCATGGAGCATTTATTTGCAATTAAGTATAAATATAACTTATTGAAGATTATTTTATTAATAGAAAAATTATATATCAATTTGAGATACAAATTACACTAAGTATATTTTAAAATAAATCTTGAAGGAGTATCCATGAAATCTGAAAAATATTTTCAGCAATTTCTTTCTTTCTTTTCTTTCTCTCCCTCTCTTCCTTCCTTTCTTCCTTTTCCTTCCTCCCTTCCTTTCTCTCTCTCTCTCTCTCTTCCCCCCTCTCTCCCTCCCTCCCTCCCTTCCTCTCTCTCTCTTCTCTCTTTCTTTCTTTTCTTTCTTTTCTTTCTTTCTTTCTTTCTTTCTTTCTTTCTTTCTTTCTTTCTTTCTTTCTTTCTTTCGTCTTTCTTTCATATCTGACTTGCCTGGTAAAGCACTGAAAATTTTACAACAGACTCCTGAGTAAGAAATGCTCACTATTTCTGGTTTCAGAAGATTAACAGCATTATAGGATTCTATTAAACTTTCCAGGCACCAAATTCAGATTTCTGTAGTCACGAGAACATCTATTTAGAGAACAGATCTGTTTTTCTTAAATATTTTCATTTAAATGTAAGACAATCTCACTTGCAGGTCATGTCTCATTAATATTATTTTTATTGGAAATAGAGTCATCCAAGAACAAATTAAACTTAATGCATTCCAAGTCATTTTCTGATGTATTTACTAGATTGCTTCAAAGTATTTAGTCCATTTGGTTAGATAAACACATATTTTTGTAATGAAAATTCAATAGGACAATAAGGTTGAATGTTAAAGTGGATATTTAATTATTGTTTGATTTATAACTTTACAATACCTAAAGATATTTTTTCAAATGTTGGTAGCTATAGTGTTCTATTGTTTCTTCTGATGTGTATGGGTATGAGGCTGGATTTATTCACTATGTATTTTTTATGTAATGATATGCATTTAAACAAGAACCAGTCCTTGTTTTAGAAGTTCATCATTTGAACTCCATATGTTCAGAAGGCCCTTGTCATTCATTAAACCAATATTACAAAAACAATTAGCTTTATTGTGAATTGGGATTTTCATAACCTTTCTTTTTTCTCTCATGTGATTCTCTCCACCACCACATGTTGCAGGCCGAATATTTGTTAACTTTCCAAGTTAATAAGACAAACTTAGCTCTCTAAGTCATGTGACTACTGAAGTTCACAAAGTTAATGAAAACAGAATCAAGACTTCCAAACTCACTTACATCTTCCTTTCAGCATGGCATATGATCATGGAAAACATGAAATCTGCTCAGCTATTAGCTTCTTTAGGACAGAGACAGAATCCCAGCTTGTATTGTTAACAGTCTCTTAACTTTCCTGCTTATACAACATTTTACAAAGTCCTGCAAAAACTGATTTTTCTAAAATGTAGTTCATTAATTCACTTATTGTTTAAAATAAATCCTCTTAAATTCTAGAGTATTCTAGAGTCTAGTATTAACCTGTTTTTCCTTTATGCTTTCTTCTCTCTATTCCTGCCAGACAGGAGTAATTCTTCTTCCTTACACATACCACACCCTCATTATTTATCTTTGCTCAATCTTTTTTTTTAAGTCAATCTTCTAGCATTTTAGCCCATGAGTATCCTATCAGCTGAAGCATAACTCAAATGTCTCATTCTACATCAAAGTTTTTCCTGATTTTCCAGTTCTTTTTCTCTCCCCCCACTCCCTGTCCCACTCTATTCTGAGTCATCTCTTCATGTTATGAACTCTGATACTATCTAAGTGCTCTCATGACACTTTTTGGCTTCTAAATAATGGGCAACTACTTTGGGACAGTCACTTTCTGTAACACAAGGTGTGGATAGGGAGAGGAAAAGACAGGTGAATCTTTGAATTTAAGGACATTTAGGTCTAACAGGAAGAATGGTGAATAAAAAAATGTAGAATGTAGAAGATGGAAGGATGCGAATTATAAGGGGAAGGGGTCAATTCCAAATTACTGGATGAGCTTCATACGCTATGATTTGAAGTTGGGAGGTTTTCCAAACTCCCATAAATCTTACAAATTCTCTGGTACTGCCTTGAGGCCACTATTCTTATGTGATGGATTCTCTACTGTATTAAATTCTTCATTAGGCTAAACATTTTTTAATATAGTAAATCCAGTTTAAAATTTGTATATATACTGTAATATGGTATAAAACTTAGAAGAACAAGAATTAGGTAGTTACATATGGGTATTTTCCAATGCTAAAGAGTATAGTGATAGTGAGATCAAATAAGATGAGATGAGAAAAATAGGACCGAAATCACAGTTACTTCAACACACTATCTAGGAACCTTCTTGGTATTGGCTGAGACTATGGCAAGTAATTTTGAATTTCAGGATTGATTCAAACTTGTAAAAAGTCAAAGAATTTCAAATTGGCAATTTTATCCTGTGCTAAAAAAAAAAAAAGAAAAAAGAAAAAAAGTGAACTTCCTTCTGTCACTTTTCAAAGTATCAGATCCAGGAAAAACTAAATGAATGATACTTCATGAAATTGATATGGTTATAATATTTTCTTCACAGTAAAAATATTTAAAGACTTCACAGATTCAGTCATATAAGACTATGATTACTTATGGGATCAAACATAACACAATGTAGAATCCTACAGAAAGTGCAAGTCCAAATATTGTATTTAGAGACAAAAATATGCCAATGAGAAATTGCTTTAAACCTTTACTTAAAATTATATATAAGGAACTGGGAATTGGGGGGAAAAATTTATTTTTTTGCCTATTAGAGTCATTGAATTTCTCTGGACTTGTTCTTATCTATACAATGAAAGGACTGGACTCCAGTTCATAGTTCTTAAAAAATAACAAAACGTATATATGTATGTAATATGTTGTTTCCCTTTGGAAATGTAACAATGTATCCATTAGATTTACACACGTCCACATTTACCCTGGCCTACTTGGGGAAATCTATAAGGGATATTCCATGCCTCTTCCAGTTTTAATGTTTTGTAAATTAAGGCACCATAATTTCACAGATTTCAGATTGAATGAGGATTTCTTTAACATTACTTTATTTGAAAAGATTCCTACTTTTTGAATTAAAAAACATTTTGTCTTCAGTTAGTGAATTCAAACACTTAAAGTGATGATTTCTTGAGCATTTGGTGACGAATTCCAAATCCCCTTATAAATTCAAGCTCTATAATTTTATAGAGGTTTGAGTGTTAGTGATAAAGAATTGATCACTATGATGTTTCAAACACAGGAAACGCTCAAGATGTTATGTCTCATATTTCAGATAATGAAACTTAAACAGAAATCCTTTACTTTTTTTATGTAGGAACCAGAAAATATTTCTTAGTTACATACTATATTACCATGATATAACTAGATAACTCCCAAATGAAACAACTTTGACAAAAGAAGGAATATTTCAGCCTCTGCTGTAAGAGCATACTGTGCCATAGGAAGCTAGTTATTGCCCAAAGCTTTGCTCATTGTATATAATGAGATTTGCAGCTCTAACACAGCTATATTATCTTTAAAAAACTATCCCCAGTCCAAAGATATGGTCATTATCTAAATCGTATGTAAAGAAAATTAAATGACTTGGCTCTTACAGAACAAATGAAAAAATAATGTTAATCTAAAATGGACACATTCATAAAAAGCTGTAAATGGACTTAGTTTCAAATGTGTAACTTACTATGTGCAATAAAGTGCAAATCTATATTATCCTTATGGATACGCTATATAATGCAAAGCCTTAGAAGGGTCATGTAAAGAATCACTCCTAACGAGGTATATCTAAAATCAATGTAAATATATATGTAAATTCTTCAACATCAAGGTTGATTACTGAAGCTGAAAATGCTTGTTCAGTGCAAGTCATAATACCTATTATGATATTAACCTGAGTACATTGCATTTTAATGAACAAATTGAAAAATCTGATGTCAATTTCGTAGCATATGGAGTTTAAAAGACGACTTAATGTGGTGGTTGGAAGCAGCCTATAGGGAAAGACTGGCTGGGTTTGAATCCTGGCTCCAACACTGCCACTGTGGCATTCACCACCTGTGTTGTCTTGGCAAGCCTCCTAAATGCTCACGTTCTCACATCTGTAAAAGGGAGGATTATGGCACCTAGTCCCTAAGATTACTGTGACAGATAGATGGGATGGTATGCATGAAACATTTAGAACAATATCTGAGAGGTGGTAGTTGCTATACATTTTTGCTGTTATTATTATTATAATTACTATATTTTATTGTCTTGACCAATGAGATTTAAATTTATATTAAAATCACAATTAAAATTTAGTTAATGTTCTAACCCTTTACATTAAAGCACAAAATGTTGATTGATACAAATAAAAATGAGATTTTAAGCAGTTTCTGCTTTCATTATTAACAAATGCTGATTGTCTGGCAAAGTGATCCTCAATGTTTTTGTCACAGACTCTTTGAAGACAAATTAGATTTATTGATTTTTTTAATTCAAAATAAGTGTAACTTCTTAGATTAGATTTGCAACCTATTTTAAGGAATTTGAGGACACCAGATTAAGAAACTGATAGAGTTAATAATTTTTAAAAGATTTCTTTTATTCTTTCTCTGATGAAAATATTAATTTTGTATATTTGATAAAAATTCATCTTCTCTACATACCATTTCTGTATGTAAATAATTGTTTACCATGTTACATAACATAGCATGATAAATGCTTCATTATGTATTCTACATAAAATACCTCAAATTTTAACAATTATTGTATAGTATAGGTGCAGAATTTTATGCTAAGGACAGCTCTGGCATGCTACTTAAAAGTTTGAATTAATCTGGATGTCACTCAGTTGAAAAGGTTAGGCAAAAATACTGATTGATTCAGTGACCAAATGATGCTACAGCTTCCCTGAAGCATTTATTCAGAGCAATTAAGGTGTGAAATCTTTTTCCCTTCAGAAAAACAATTCCTGCTGAGTACACATTTTTAGCTATAACTTCACTCTTCTGTGATGGTCACTGCAATGATTAAACTTGTTTTTATATAAGGAGTTTGTGTTTTAGACATTGAGTAGAATTCTCATTTCATAATTTTAAAGACATTAGGGAATATAATTTAATTGATTTGTTTCTCTTAGGCTACAGCAGCCTAAGAGAAATGGAGCTGCAGGAAATAGAATACTTCTTTTTTTACCTTGCCTGGTATAATCCTGGGGCTTCACCCCCTTCCAAATTCCTCCTATTTATTATTGTTTCTTTGTTGGAAGGCTCAGGAATTGGTCCAGAGTGGTTTCCACACAGGGATGCTCTGAGTATCACTACTTTATGATGCCCTTAAGATAGAGTACTTCTTTCTCATCTGTGAGCACCACAGCAAACTTGTATAGTAAACTGGTTTCTTGTCTATTTGCTACTTTGGGAACACATGTGTTTTGACTACTCAGTTGTATGCTCACTCTGTTGCAGGGGTCTACATATATGAGGATGAGCTTTTAAAATGGGAGAAAAGGGGCACTTGGGTGGCTCAGGGGGTTAAAGCCTCTGCCTTCGGCTCAGGTCATGATCCCAGGGTCCTGGGATCGAGCCCCGCATCGGGGCTCTCTGCCCAGCAGGGAGCCTGCTTCCCTTCCTCTCTCTCTGCCTGCCTCTCTGTCTGCTTGTAATCTCTCTGTCAGATAAATAAATAAAATCTTAAAAAAAAAATAACTAAAATGGGAGAAAAAATTGTAAAACTTTCCTATTCTTCAAGGAGGGACTCAAAAAGCCAATGGTTTTATATAAAATTTGATGAGCGTTGACAAATATCTATAGTCCTTTGCCCATTACAATGATCAGAATATAAAACATTACATCACCCCCCCAAAGTTTCCATGAGCTTCTTTGCAGTTTTTTCTGTTAGCCACATCCTGAGGCAGGCACTAATCTGCTGTCACTATACTTCCACCTTTTCTTGAATTTAATTTAATGGGATCATGAAGTATGTAGTGTTTCATGTTGGTCTTCTTTAACTTAGAAAAATCCTTTTGAGGGATGCATGGTGGCTCAGTTGGTTAAGCGGTTAAGCGTTAAACATCCCAGAGTTCCGGGATGGGGCCCCGAGTCAGGATCCCTGCTCAGCGGGGGTCTGCTTCTCCCTCAGCCCCTCACTCCACTTGCGCTTGTTTTTTAATAACAGAAAAATTCTTTTGAGATTCATCCCTAATTTACATGTGTCTTTAGTATATTCCCTTTTCTGGCAAAATAATATTTCATTGTGTCAATATACTGCTGTTTTTGAATCCATTCAGTAGTTGACAGACATTTGATCTGCTTCAGTTTGATCAATCACAAATAAAGCTTCTCTGGACATGTATGTAGAAGTCTTTTTGTGGACATACATCACACGTTTTTTCTGAGTCAGTTCTACCAGTGTGTTTGGTGGGTCATATGGTACCAATATCTTTATCTTCAGGAGAAACTGTCAAATGTTTTCTAAATTGTATCATATGTATTCTCACTAGTGAAGTGTGGATGGTCCATTTGTTCCACATTCTTGCCAACATTTGTTACTGTCACTCTTTTTAATTTTCAGCCATTCTGGTTAATACATATCTTATTGATGTTTTCATTTGCATTTTCCTAGTAACAGTGGTGTTGAACATTTTTTTAATATATATTTTGACTTTTCCTATACATTCTTTCCTGAAGTGACTGATAAAACCTGCTAGTCATTTTTCACTGGGCTTTTTTTATTCCTAATTTTGCATTGTAAAAATTCGGATACAAGTCTTTTATCAGAGTACAGTTTTAGACATTTCTCTTATCTGTGATTTGTATTTTCCTTTCTTTTTTTAAATTTTATTTTAACACTGATTTTCAAAGGGTTAAGATTTTTAGATTTAATAAAATAAAATTTATAATTTTTTGCTTTATGAATAATGCTACTTGTGTCTTTATCTTTGTCTAATATAATGTTTAAATAGTTTCCCCTATTTTCATCTATGCATTTTATAGTTTTTTTTAATTTAGCTCTATGATTAATTTTGAAATGAACTTGAGGTGTGTTTTTAAAAATATGGCTTTTATGGACTAAATACTGTCTCCCAAAATTCATGTGTAAAAATGTCGAACTGCCAGTACTTCAGAATATGACTGCATTTGGATGTAGGGCTTCTAAAGAGGTAATTAAATTAAAATGAGGGTATCACCGTATGCCCTGACACAATCTGACTGGTGTTTTAATTTCTTGATTCAACAGAGGTGATGATAATGGATATCATTACCTTGTCCTGTATCTTTTTTTTTTTTTTTTAAGATGTATTTATTTGAGAGAGAGAGAGTGCAAAAGGGGCTGGGGAGGGGCAGAAGGAGAGGGAGAGGGGAAACAAACTCTCTGCTGACTGGGGAGGCCCATGAGACATTAGATCCCAGGACCACAAGATCATGATTTGAGCAGAAACCAGGAGTCAGCCACTTAACCGACTGAGCCACCCAGGAGCTCTTACCTTGTCCTAGATCTTAAGGGAAGGTGTTTTCTATTTCACCAAAGTGATGTTATTGCAAGTTTGCATAGATGTTCTTTATCCAGCCAAGGAAGTTCCAACAAATTTTTCATTTGTTACAAGGAGATGTTGTAATCATAAATGATTTTTGATTTATTTGAATAATTTTTTTGCATTTATTGAATTGATCATGTATAATTTTTAATTTGTTTTTTAGCCTTCTGATATGGTTTGGAATCACACTGATTGAATTTTTAATGTAAAACCAACTTATCACTCCTGGCATTAAAGCCCAGTTGGTCATGATGTATTCATATTTTATATATTATTTATTATATTTGGTAAGGTTTGTTTACAATTTTTGTGTCTCTGTTTGCATGGGATATTGGCCTCTGGTTTTCTTTTCTTTTAAAGACATTCTCATTTTGATGCCAGTGTCATCTTGGCTTCATAAAGTGAATAGTAAAGTATTCCCTTCTATTTTATAGAAGATTTTCTATAAGATTGGCAGTGTTTTTTTTCCTTAAGTGAATGGTAGAATTTATGAGAAAGTCATATGGACGTGGAGTTTTCTTTGTGGGAAGGTCCAATTATGAATTCAATTCCTTTAAAAGGTACAGTGCTATTTAGGTTATTTATTTCTTGTTGAGTGAACTTTGTTGGTTGTGGCTTCAAGGATTTTGTCTATTTCATTGTGAGTTGTTAAAGCTATTAGCATAAATTATTTGTAGTATTTCCTTATTGTCTTTTTAATGTCTGTAGGCTCCATAACAATGTCCTCTCTTTTATCCTTGGTATTGATAATTGGCATTTTGTCTCTTTTCTTAATAGATAACTAGAGATTTATACATTTAATTGATCTTTTCAGAGACAGCTTTAGGTTTCATAAATTTTTCTTTATCATTTGGTGACTTTCTAATCCACTGATACTTTGCTCTTATTTTTATTAGCCTCTGCTTAACCTGGGATTTTATTTCATCCCCCTTTTCCAATTTTTGCAGTGGAATCTTAGATAATTGAATTCAGACTTTTAGCTTTAACAAATATAAGCATAAAAATATCAAAAGTTATGTTATATTTCTTAAATATATATTTATATAAACATATAAATATGTATATATTTCTCAAGTATTTAGAAATATAACTTAACTATAAACCTACCTGCAATCAACATTTTGATGCATCTCACAATTTCTGATATGTTGTATTTTCATTTTCATAGAATTCAAAATAGTTGCTATTAATGTTCTTTTGAATTTCTATTTGATTCACAAATGACTAAGAAGTAGGAATGCCCTATTTAGAAGACCCAAAACACAAATATCCAGATTGAATTTCAGATAAATTTTTTTTAAGATTTTATTTATTTGACAGAGAGATCACAAGTAGGCAGAGAGGCAGGCAGAGAGAGAGAGAGAGAGGGAGAGAGAGGAGGAAGCAGGCCCCCTGCCTAGCAGAGAGCCCGATGCGGGACTGGATCCCAGGACCCTGAGATCATGACCTGAGCTGAAGGCAGAGGCTTAACCCACTGAGCCACCCAGGCGCCCCTCAGATAAAATTTTTTAAATATAGTATGTGCCATGCAATATTTGAGTGCTGTTTATACTAAAAAGTCTCATTGGAGATCTGCAATTCACATTTAGCCAAGTGTTATGTATTTTATCTTACAATTTTACTTAAAAGTATTTTACTTACCTTGTAAATATTTAGTAATTTTCCAGATATCTCTGTTATTGATTTCTAGTTCAATTCTGGTGTGTGTGTGTGTGTGTGTGTGTGTGTGGGTGCCCACAGATGCCTGAGAATGTGCATGCAGAGAAGACATCTCCATGATTTTAATCTTTTACAATGTATTGAAACCTATGTTATGGACCACAATGTGGCTATCTTGGTGAATATAGGAAAGTACCTGTTTTATGCCTGTTAAGTATTTTGTAAATGTTAATTAGGACAAATTGATTGATAAGGTATAAGTCTTCTGTAACTGTATCAGGGTTCAACCAAAGAAGCAAAATCATTATGAGATAGATAGATGATAGATAGAGAGAAAGAGAGATAAATTGATTTGCTTCAGAAAATTCACCTTACACCATTGGGAAACCTGGTTAAACAGTCTCTGTAAGGTTATTGTCTATGTCTCCACAACTATTGTTAAAACCTCAAGTTCCCTGAAAAAGGGCATCAGTAAGAAAAGATGAGTTAAAAGTGATAGAAATCAGGGCAGAGTGCACCCCACTAGCATGAGCTGGAATTCCAGTTCACGAGGACAGACTTATTCTTGTTCTCTCTGACCCGGGTGAAGAGAGGGTTTTTGCAGAAGCAGGGAATGTTCCACACAGAGCTGAACGAACCCTGGTCCAGGGGTGAGAGAAGCTGAACGAGGGTCCAGGAAAAGGGCCCGCAGTTGCAGACCCAGTTACCGCTTCATGCCAATGAAGTAGTTACCAGATGAGCAATAATGGTGCGTGGGCTTCAAAACAGCTGTGGCTTCCCGTCCACCCTCCAACTATCCCAAAGCCTTTTTGGTGGCCCATGGGAACTGGAAACATGCAAGCAAGGGAATACTGGGAAATGAGATTCAACGTAGAGAAGTGGACACATTACAAAGCCATTTCAGTATCCTTACTGATTTTTAGTCTGCTTGTTCTGTCAGTAACTGAGGAAGAGTTGAAATCTTTGAGCAATTATTTATTTCCTATTTTAGTGGAGTCCTTTTTACTTTATGTGTTTCAAAGCTTTTACTATTAAACACATGTATTTAGAATTATTAACTCTTCTCAATGAATCGACCATTTTATCTCAATGAAATGTTCCTCTTCATGCCTGGTAATATTTGTTGTTCTAAAGTTTACTTTGTCTAATATTACTTAAGTTCCCCAGGCTTTCTCTGATAAGGGTCTGAAGGCTGTGACTTTATCTGTTTGTTTGTTCTTTGTTTGTTTGTTTGCTTTACTGTCCTGTATCTTTATATGTAAAATGAGGTCATATACATGGCATATATTTTAATCTTGCTTAAAAAACATCCAATCTGGGGTACCTGGATGGCTCAGTTGGTTAAATGTCTGACTCTCGGTTTTAGTTCAGGTCATGTTCTCAGGGTCATGATTTCAGGGTCCTGAGGTCGAGCTCTGGAACAGGCTCAGCTAGGGCCTCTACATCAGGCTTCCCACTGGGTGAGGAGCCTGCTTAAGATTCTCTCTCCCTCTTACTCTGCCCCTGCCCCTCTTACTCTCTCTCTCTCCTTCTCTTTCTCAAATAACTAAATAAATCTTTTAAAAAATCCAATCTGGAGCACCTGGGTGGCTTCAGTGGGTTAAGCCTCTGACTTTGGCTCAGGTCATGATCTCAGGGTCCTGGGATCAAGTCCCACATCAGACTCTCTGCTCAACGGGGAGCTTGCTTCCCCCTATCTCTCTGCATGCCTCTCTGCCTACTTATGATCTCTCTCTCTGTCAAATTAAAAAAAAAAAAAAACCTTAAAAAAAATCCACTCTGACAAACTTTGCTTATTAATTCGGGTGTTTAGTCTATATTTAACATAATCATGAATATGGTTGGATCTAATTCTACCATCTTGCTATTTGTTTTCTATGCATATCATCTGTTCTTTGTTCCCTTTCTTCATTTTTCTGCCAGATTTTGGATTAATGAATGTTTTGGGAGTTTCATTTTCTCCCTACCACTAGCTTATATCTACCTCTTTGCTCTATTCTTCCAGTGATTGCTTTAGGTTTACCATATACATCAATTTATCACAATATACCTCAATAATAATGTATGTACAGTACAGTGTAGTAGTAGAACAAAATATGCTTTCATTTATACATCTGATCATTTTTGTTATTGTTGTCAGCTCTTTTATTTTTAAATGTTATAAACCCCACCATTTTATTATTATTATTTTCTTTTAAATAATATTCTTTCCATTAAGTTAAGAAATGAAAACACACAACAATCCCTTTTATTTAGTTATTTTTAAAGATTTTCTATTTGAGTATAACTGACACATACCGTTACATCTGTTTCAGGTACACAACATAGTGACTTAATATTTCTCTGTGTGATGCTAAGCTCACCATGAAAACTTTTCATGTTTATCAATATATATTCTATTCCTGAACCTCTTTATTCTTTTAAATAAGTTCACATTACCCTCTGATATAGTTATCTTTTCACCAGAAGAGCTATCTTTAACATTTCCAGTTGCCCTATTATTCAGGCCAGGAATTCACTCAGCTGTTGTTTATCTTAAAAAGTTTCTCATTTTTGGGGCACCTGGGTGGCTCAGTGGGTTAAGCCTCTGCCTTCCATTTGCTTCATGATCTCAGGGTCCTGGGATCAAGCCTCTCCCTGGGCTTTCTGCTCAGCAGGGAGCCTGATCCCCTGCCCCCGCACCCCGTCTCTGCCTGCCTCTCTGCCTGCTTGTGATCTCTCTCTCTGTGTCAAATAAATAAATAAAAATCTTTAAAAATTTTTTCATTTTCTTTTATGAAAAATATTTTCACTAAGCATATATTTCTGGCTTGAGCATATATACTTTTCTCAGTACTTTAAAGATGCTGGTCAATTATCTTTTGGCCTGGATAATTTTGACAGGAAGTTGGCTATCATTTTAGTCTTTGTTCCTCTCTCTATATAAAGTATCCTCCCTCCAGCTCTGACTGCTTTTATGATTTTTTTTTTTTTTTTGCCCATAAGTTTAAGGAATGTTCTTACAATGTGGCTTAGTATGATTTCCTATTTATTTCTTATGCTTGGAGTTTCTTGAGCTTCTTTAGTTTCAATGGTCTCAAAGTTTTATAAAAATTTCAGGAAATCAGCCATTATTTCTTCCTT
Organism: Lutra lutra; assembly: GCF_902655055.1. NCBI lineage: Eukaryota > Metazoa > Chordata > Mammalia > Carnivora > Mustelidae > Lutra > Lutra lutra. The sequence goes on from NC_062282.1 coordinate 14,407,910, forward strand.
TCCCCTTATCTTTGTGTGTGTTTTCCTCTTTCTTCTTCTTCTGGGATCTGAATCACACATATGTTAGACTGCTTACTATTTTCCACAGGCCACTTATGCCTTGCTCATTTTCATTTTCCAGATTTTCTTTTTAGCACTTTATTTTGGATAATTTCTTAAAGTTTATAGCTATTTTCTTTCACTTTATCTATAATCTCTGGTAATCCTTTTCCGAATACTTTTTATTTAGATATTTTACTTTCATATCTAGAGCTTCACTCATATATACTTCTCTCCTTATGATATTCATACTTCCTTTTATATTCTTTACTGTATTTGTAGGATTTAAAATAGCTTCAGTTCCCTGCCTCATTCATCATCTCTGTTGCTTCTAGCTCTGTTTCTTTCTTCCTTCCTTCCTTCCTTCCTTCCTTTCTCTTGCTCTCTCTCTCTTTCCTCTTTCTTTTTTTCTTTCATGGTAGGTTCTGGGTTATAATTTTCTGTGCCTGGAAATTTCTACTTGTATGCCAGGCATTGCGAATTTTACATATTTTGTTGCTGGGATCCTTTCATTATGCTTTGCTTTTTTTTTCCCCCTAGCTTAGAGTTAATTGGAGGGGCCAGGGGGAAATAATTTTCATTTTTCTGAAGTTTGCTTTCATCTTATTAGGATACACAGACTTCACTCTAGGGGTACCTTAACCTCACTGCTAAAGTAATAAACTTCTCAAAACTCAATTCAATGCCACATATGTTGCCAGGTTTCTTGCTCTGATATTTATATCACTTCAAATGCCACTGGGGAAGTTTTTAAAAATTAAATGAATTCACTTTAATTTTAATGTTTAAAACAAAATGCTTAAGATCTATACTCTTCTATTTAGGAAACAGTTATTATTAGAAATAAGCAATGCTTTTTATTTCCAGGGTAAGCAGCACCCACTAAATACTGATGCATTCCTTTCTCTGTCCCATCTTCCCTTGTAATTATGTTATAGCCATATAACTGAGACTGATTAAATGCGAGTCCTATGTCTGGTCTTATGCCCATTTTGCCTGCTTCTTCTGTTCTTCATTTTCCCTTTGGCTGTTGAAGATGGAAACCACCTGTTGAAATGGTGACAGTGACCCAACACAATGGAAGCAACCTGGACCTGGAATCATCGCACAGAGCACACCTGGTCAGAGCATCATCTCACCTACATCAGATCATGTGTGCTTGAGAGTTAAACTTTTGTGGTATTAAGCTACTTAAATTTTAGGATTAATTTGCTGCTGAACCATGGTCTATCAAATACTGTCTCATACATTTCTTAAGGTGAAAGATTTAGGTAATATCTAGGATAAGTGAGTCCAGTGTTGAATATTGTATACCTTAAAGCACTTGCTTCTGGCATCCTACTGAGAAGACTTTTGGTTGTTGTTATCATTATAATTAACCTTAAACTAGAGATAAGAAGCTGGTATCATACAGTATTCTGATTGAGAAAACCAATAGTTTCTTCCTGGACAGAGCCATATAACCAGCCCCAGGGAAATATTGGTTGGTGAGAAAATTATGCCAGAGCCATGGAAAAACCCATACAGGGGAAAAATCCCAGTCATTAAGGGGAGGTGGAATGATCAAACCAAAGGGGATAACTGAGAATCAGATAATATTTTTAAAATCTTTTAAACTGGATATAGACATCTAAAATGAACAAATAAGAAAAGGAATTTGGAAAGGAAAAGAATGTCCATTTTCCTATGTTGTGAACAAATTATGATAAACTCAGTTGTTTAAAACATACATATTAATTTTTTACCAGTGTTTGTCCCGGGTCAGGAGTCCTTCAGTGACAGAGCTGGGTATTCAGCTGTGGGTCCTATATGGCTGTAATTAAAGTGTGAGTTGGGCTACTTTTATATCTATATGCTTGACTGGGGAAGCGTGTTGCTAAGCAACACTCTTATTGTTGACAGAGTTCAACACATATTATTATAGACAGAATTCATTCACTTGTAGTTGCAGGACTGAGACTCTTAGCTTCTGGCTGCCTGTTGACTGGAGACTTCCTGAGCTCCTAGAGGAGCTAGAATCTGCTCCTAGTTCCCAACCCTGTGAACTTTCCCAACACAGCCACATCCTTCCTCACATCAGTATGGAGAGTCTCTAGAGTGAATCTACTAGCAGGAAAGAGTCTTGTACACTGTGACATAATCATGAGAGGGAAAACACAAAGAATCTAGTGCAGAAGGAAAGGTAAGGGTGTTTTTAAATGGCGATAACTGTTCTCCCACAACTGTGCATCTGGCTTAGGCAGAGGCAGTTTCCAACCGGAATCGAAGAAAGAGGGCTCCAGAAGAGGCGTTGCCAAGAAAGAAGTCAGTTAATTAATGTGTTTGGTGTAGTAAATAGGGAAAGCAGCGGAGATGTAAGTATTAATTTCAGTGAAAATTCAAAGCTGTATAAAAGAAGGAAATCATAAATGCTAACTACTGAGTTGACCAAAATTATAGTAAAATATTTCAGAGCTAGGACAGAGGGGATGTGTATGCATGTGTATATATAGTTGGGGTAGGAAAAAAGATATCTGTATCCTCATATCTCATAGTAGAGAATTAGTAAGTTACCATCAAAGACTTAAGAAAAAAATAGCAGTGTAAGTACCTCAGTGAGGAGTAGGACATGAACTAGATGGGATAAAGAGCTGAAAGTCATTGCCTGTGATGAGTAAACAGGAAATTGCATATATGAAGGTCAAGGTCTGCTGTTTTTTGTTATATCCTTCTTCATTCATTTGATTTTTAAAACTATGCACTTGTCTAGTCATGATGAAAATAAAAATTAATTTAAGAACGAGTATAATGAGATCATTTAGTGTTTTACTCCATATACACTAGCATTGGATGAACTTTTTTGAAAGTTCCAGGTCTTAAGTTTGTTCTTAAAAATAACATCTCTCCACTTCCTCCATACCCCATAAAGCCCACGATTTCTGAAGAGGCCGAGAGACTCTCCATTGAGGATGAGATAGAACCGAGGTAATAGTAGGGCAGTGAGTGGAGAGTTAGGAGGAATAGATTACCTTACTTTCCAATTTTCCCCAGGCTCAGTTTGTATTAGAAGAAGCTGGATTGCGGGCAAAGAACTTCACCAATGTTTACTGTGTGTTAGGCCCTGCAGAGTTGTTTTACTTACATATCTTCACTTACGTCTCACAGTAACACCACAAGACAGATCTTGCTTAGCCTGTAGTTACAGAGGATGGGACCAATGGTGAGAAGTTAAATAAATTGCTCAGGCAAACCAAGCCTCCCAGCGCTGGAACAAGAATCAAAACCAAATGCTTCTCTGAATCAAGAGCCTCAGCTTTACCTGGGTCTTAACCGAAGCCCTGCTTAGTTAGCATCAATCCTTAACACAAAAAACTGCATCATTTATATGTGAAAACCTCCTTCATCGTGTGAATTAAATATGTCCTCTACAATCTTGTTTACATTACTTCATTGAACAACAGACAACTCAAAGGTAAATTTTAGGGTTGTTCCTGTAAAATGTTCCAGTCCAGAATTTTATATCTATTTTCATTAAATTTGATATATTCAAATAGCTAAAGAGTGTTTTATTGAGTAAGTGTAGGTGGTTAATTAAAAAAAAATTGCTATGCATCGTATTGGATTCTTTGGTAATTTTTAGCTAATTATATGGCAGCTTGATTTATCTGTCGCTATTTGATTAAATCTTAACACATGATTTTAGCAATACATCAATATTTAATGAAGTGATTAGCATATAGTTGATATTTTGCTAAATCTTTGGGTAAAGACCTTGCTAATTATGAGTTTAAACAGATCTCTAGTGCCGGCTTTGGTGAAGTATATCCATTTTGAAGAAGAGAAATTGTGTTCTGTTTATTAAGGAATCCATATGTTTTGGTATATTCAGGACTTACCATGAAGAGTTTTAAAGAATCTCCATGTTTGCCCCTCCACTATGTTTGCCCCGACCTTCTGCATTAATTGCTGTGACAGAAATAAATAGAGGTGTCAAAGAACAGTGATATAGGAAATCACAAAGAGATTAACAGCTCATTGTGAACTAGTTCCACTCACAACTCTTCGTATGCATGACGAAGCCTTGCTGGCAAACAATGGGTGAAGTGATCATAAGGTCTTGGTGCTGACACGGACATGGGCCCTGTTTTCACAGAGCACAAGCAGGCAGAAGGCGACAACAGACCACGGCCTCTGGTTTCCCTGGAGGCCCCACATCTTTCTTGCAGAAGATAAGTTCTGCAGCAAAACGTGTGGCTGTATGTAGGCATACGTGTGTGTCTGAATTTGTCATTTTAACTCTGAAATTGGTAAATAAAAACGTATTTGTTGATTACTGATCCCAAACAATATCATTGGAGTTATGCTGATGACTTATACCTAGATCTTTAAGCATATTTTTAAATGAAATGATAAACAAAGATGAAATGATAAATAAAGATTAATAAAAAATAAAAAACAAAATGATATACCAATTACATGATAAACAAAGATTAAAAGCTGACAATGTCAGTCACTATTTCTGACTTACGGTGTCATCTTTTAAAAGACATTGGTATGAGATTACATTCTCTTTCTCTATTTGAAAGTATATTTAATTTTCTTTAATATTTACATGAGAAGACTTATAAATAAGTTGCAATGGGGAAGGTACAGCCATTCTTTTTTTCCTCAAGCACCACAGTTCTGGGGTTCACTGGGAAGGAGCGTGTGTGTGTATATGTATGTGGGAACCACTCTCCCACCTCCCGCACGCACACTTAAAGACACAGAGAAGGATTGGAAGTGAGTAAGTGAACGGAGTGCAAGTCTTGCACTAGGCAGGATAGATGTTCTCCCATATGGTCACTAGCTTGATGGGCTCTCACCAGCCTCTTTTCCTGTCTCCGGGGCTGGAGCTCATTTAAAGGAAAGCGTGATGGAGGCGGCAAAAAGGGACCAGCTGAGCCTTAAAGCCTTTGTTTAGCCTAATAGATCAGGTTAGCGTTTTGCAGATGTTGGGTTTCCAAATCAATAATCCTGTTGACGGCATATCGCAGCAGGAGCTATTAGATGATGTAATTTGGAATTTGATTTGCTCCTTAGGTTAAGACAAACAAATCTCATTTGCAGTGTAAAATATCTAACATCATGAAAATAATGCCTTCCGTTTTGCTTTCTCACCCAAGGGCATTTTACAGAATAGAAGTCAAGGTTATTGTGACAGTCATCACGTGGCAGACAACTGCAGCCGCAGACCACGTTCTGAAAGCATGCTTTTTTTCTCTTATTAGGTTATTGCAAGGGGTAACCATGCTAGTGGAGGCATTTGGAGCTTTGTATTGTGTGAGGAGAAATAGAAATCCCCGATATTACAGCTGCACTTTTGATTTGTCATTTATTTGGAATAAATAGAGGGTGGTATGCCAGTTGCTATGGAAACGAGTTCTACTTTGGAGCAGTGCAAGACCTTTAAGCACGTTTGAAATTGCTTCTTTTTCATTATGTTTCAGCACTGAGGAAGGTGTGATGTACAATTAAATAGAAATGAAGGTTTAATTTAAAAATTAAATTACATTTTCTGGATTGTCCTTTGTGTACGACATGCTTTAAGAAACAAGATTGCTACTGTGTGTTTTGGGAAGAGAAATGGATCATATTCATTGCTGTGCGTGTGTAGGAGAGAGGGGGAGAGAGAGAGAGAGAGAGAGAGAGAGATTTATAATGATTCCTCTCATAGAAGTTTATTATGAAAATGCCAGTGCTATCTAGGACATTCTGGAAATCTTGGTAAATACAGGCAGGGTTATAAAAAGAAAAATATATGTTTGGATTTGTTTGTAGGTTATAAATCGAGAATTAAGTATCATGCTGAGGAAAAAAAAAGACAACACTCAACTGTTTAGATTTTTAAAGACAATCTTTTAAGGAAATTAGTGAAAATAAGAGATTACTATTCAGTTAGGGCCCTGAAATACAGGCATTATAAAAACAGGAATCTATGCACAGGTGGCAGCCAAAACACGAGGGTTTTGGAGATGAAAGCCAGAAGGAAGCTTTATTAAAATACAGGAAGTGTATTTTATCTCTGAGGAAGTGATATTTTGTAGCTTCTGAAATTGAACGTGTTGAAATGTTTGTTTAGTCTTATGCGTTAATTATATAAGTTGTCCCAGAAATATTAATATAGATTACTCAATGGCGATCATCTTAGTTATAGCCATATGTTAAAAACTTACCTTTTTAGAACTCTTTACAATATGTAAATATACCATATATAAATATATAAAATACAATATATACAATGTATAAATAAATATATAAATACAATATATGAATGCTATAAATAGTACGTGCTATTCCATGTACTGTCAACAATTTCAGAGTGATGGTTCAGAGCAGCTATCGGTTTTCCATTTTCCTTGGAAGTGACTTGCCCAAAGTCCCCCGGGGGGTAATCAACGGAACACCTGGGGATCCTTGTTTCTGGACTTCTAAGTCTATGATCTTTCCACTCCTAGAATTACATCTAACCTTGGACTACACCTACAAAACGTCCTATTTTCTTATGACTCACTGAGGCAGGTATCATAAAGTATTTAATGACTCTTTAGAAAGCATGTGATGACGTGTGCTTTAAAATAAAGATTTCTTCTTTGAAGCATCCTAACCTATGCCTTTATTTTTTTTACAGCTGTAAAAATGGGTTTCCCAGTGAATTCACATCGTTCAGGCATTGTGGCCATGATCTGCTTTGTACCTAATTTAAACATCCCTGCTCTGTGATAGAGAGGATTGTCATCTGCGCCTGTACGAGGTGTCCACATAATGAGGGGCTATTTATGTCTAGTCACGGTCTGCTTAATCAATCCCTTCCTGGCCATGCGCCTTCCTGGCAACAGAGCCCCAGCCTCTCAAAAGATGGTGTGGGGCACTGAAAACAGGGTGCTGTCAGGATTGGGGCTTCATCGCTTGTGAGCAGCTGCCGGCACAGCAGTCCTGGGGCTTTCACGAGGCTGCTCTGAATATGTCCACAGCCGATGAGGCTGGCCCCATGCTGCTAAGTGCTGCATCGTCAAAGCCTGTCTGCCGGAGAGCCCTGGCTTCGTCCTACTGCATACAGACAGCCTTTCTTGGAGGAGACACTTTATGCTTCTGTCGAACAGAAATAAAGCCGTTCAGGGTATAATCAATGCCTTTGTAACGTTCCCTACAGAAAGGAGCACTCAGGACAGACTATGTGAGCTTGTTGTCGTTGTCACTGTCAAATGTGAAGATTCTCCTGTCTCCAAACCTTGGTGAAGTAGCGGGATGTCAAAAGGAAAACAAAAAGAGGCTTGTGTTGTTAAATTATTTCAGGGCCTATTGTCTAATTTCGGAAATATAAAGGTTTCATAAAGTGTTAGCTTGTGATGGAGATGAGAGTCGTGTCCAATGTCAGGCTGGAACGTGTAGGAGTCTAGGCTCTTTGTGAAGGGAGGCTGCCTGAAACACTGGCACCCAAGGCTTTGTACACGGGCACCTGCCCTCATGCTCCTGAGTTCTCAAAACTGATGCTCTGGTCTCAGATGGAACAGAGGCTTCGCAACGGCTTTACCTCGATGCTAAAAATCAACACCAGGAAGGCCACCATAAAAATCAAAATAGGTTGTCCCATTCATAATAGTAAACTGTTAATAAAAGGTAAACTGCTTATGGAAAAGTGCACAAATCATAAGCATACAGTTTATGTATTTTTTAGAATGAACAACCTGTATAACTAGCACTGCATACAACACAAAATATTACTATTCCTCCACAGACTCTCCTGGAACCCCGTTCCTGCCCCTGACAGCCCCAAAGTAGCCAAGGTACTATCTTCTAACAGCATAGGTTAGATTCTCCAAGTTTGGAATTTTATTTAAGTGGAGTCATACAATACCTATTTACGTGTACTTAGCGTCTTTTACTCAATGCTGCATTTGTGAGACTGTGGATGTTTTTGTGACTAATTATGGTTTCTTCATTTCTATTACTGAATATTATACCATCATATGAGTATATCTCAGGTTACTTAATCAGATTAATTTTTTTCTGTAGATGGCTGTTGGTGTTATTTTCAGTTTGGGACTGTTAGGAATGTTCTATCACATGTCTTTTGCTGACAAATCTACTTTCTTCCATTGGGCGCATGCCTTGGGGTCATGGAGTCAGTATGTTTGGCTTTCATAGATACCGCCGAATTGTTTTCCAAAGTGTTGGACAAATTGACAATCTCATCAGTGATGTATAAGAATTACACTTGCTCTACATCTCACCTGTATGTAATTTTTTTTAGGTGAAACCTTTTTATTTTATTTTTTTTAAGATTTTATTTATTTATTTGACAGACAGAGATCACAAGTAAGCAGAGCAGGCAGAGAGAGAGAGAGGGGGAGGCAGGATCCCCACCGAGCAGAGATCCCAATGCGGGGCTCGATACCATGACCCTGGGATCATGACCGGAGCTGAAGGCAAAGGCTTTAACCCACTGAGCCACCCAGGTGCCCCTCACCTGTGTGTAATTTTGACTGCACTTTAATTTTAGTCATTTGAGTAGATGCACAGTGTATCATATTGTAGGCTTAATTTTCATTATCTGGCTCACTATTAAAATAAAGCAAATTTTCATAAGTGAGTTGGCCATTCAGGGTTTTTTGTTCAAGTTACCTATTCTAATATGTTGCCATTTTTCTATTGACTCAGTTGTGTTTATTCTGTTGTTTGTACGTATTGATTTTATAGTCTCGATTTGTTTTTTTCTAATGCATGTTTTGTTAATACTTCTTCCCACTTGGAGCCTTGACTTTTCTTCTTGATAATGCAGTCTAATCATCTATGGCTAGCACTTTTTAAAAAATTCTATTTAAGAAATCTTTAAGATTATTCAAGAAAACCACCCTGTTTTCCTCTAAAAGATTTATTGTTCTAACCTTTTGCACACAGATCTACAATTCATCTGAAATTGATTTAGGGTAAGTGGTTGGTAAAAAAAAAAAAAATTACAGACATTTCTCCATTACATTGAATTGTCTGTCAAATTTGTCATAAGTTGAAAAATCACTTATGTGTGGGTTTCTTTCTGTATTCTCTATTTGGTCCTAATGGCCTATTTGTCATTTCACCAATACCGTCCTGCCTTTATTACTATAAATCTTTTATGAGTCTTTCTATGTGGTGGTATAAGTTTTCTAAATTCACTCTACTTTTTCAATATTCTTTAGACTACTTGGGCTTTTTGCATTTTCATACAAATTTTAAGTTCGGATTGCCAATGTCCACAAGAAGACCTGCTCAGGTACTAATTCAGATTGTTCTGATCAATATGATTAGTTTAAAAGAATTGATATCTTTACAGTCCATTTTGCATACTTTGATTGATTGCACACTCTATTTATTTAAATGGTGGTACGTCAAAAGATAATTCTTTTTTTTTTTTTAAGATTTTTAAAATTTTATTTATTTGGCACAGAGAGAGAGAGATCACAAGCAGGCAGAGAGAGAGGCGGAGTGGGTGGGAAGCAGGCTCTCTGCCAGCAGAGAGCCTGACTCGGGGCTCCATCCCAGGACTCTGAGACCACAACCCAAGCTGAAGGCAGAGGCTCAACCCACCAAGCCACCCAGGTGCCCCAAAAGATAATTCTTTAAATAAATGATTCTGTGCCAACAGGGTAGCTATAGGGATAAAAATGAACTTTGACTTCTATGTATTAGAGCTTCACATGATACATTAAATCCAATCTTCTTTTTTATAATTTTTTAAATCAACATATAATGTATTATCTGCCCCAGGGGTACAGGTCTGTGAATCACCAGGTTTACACACTTCACAGCACTCACCAGAGCACATGCCTTCCCCAATGTCCATAACCCCACTACCCTCTCCCCCCCCCCCCCCAACCCCCCCCCCCCGCAACACTCAGTTTGTTTTGTGAGATTTAGAGTCTCTTATGGTTTGTCTCCCTTCTGATCCCATCTTGTTTCATTTCATTAAATCCAATCTTAACTGTGTTATGGATCTGACTGTGCACATGAAAATTTACGTTCCTACAAAATAATGTTCATGACCTTGAAGTGGAAAAAATTAAGTCCAAAAATAGTTTTTAAAAGGGGCACAGGTAGCACTAAACAAAAGGAAAATAATAGCATAATGGATCCTGTCAAATTTAAATTTTTTCGTTTATCAAAATACAATAGTAAGCTTATAGAAGATAGGAGAAGATATTTTAAATACATGGCTCATATTTGAAGTCTAAAAAATACTCATTCAGGTCAGTTAGAAAAGTATTACTCAGTGGAGAATTGGACAAAAACCTTAACACGTGTTTTGCAAAAGAGAATATTCAAAGGAACAATAAATACATGAAAAGGTGCTCATCAGGGAGAAGCAAAATAAACCTTTTCATAAATAGCATTACTCATTTATCAGAACAGTAAAAGTGAAAAAAGTGTTAACATCAAGGGCCAGTAAAAACATGGGGCTATAGGAACTGTCTCAAACACAACTCGTGGGACTTTATTTTGTTGAAGTCACATCTGAAAGCTGACATTACCTCTTCCAGTTGAATGTACACAATTCCTATAGCCTGACATTCTCAATGACAGGTGTTTACCCAATAGACACCCACACCCATACACACCACACATCATAGATGAGGATAGGCACCGTCAATTACTTTGGTCAAGGAATCAAGAAGAATCCCATGTACACCAGTATTAGAAGAGTCAAAACATGTGTCATGCTCATACAGTGGAATATTGTGGTGATGAAAATGAATGAATGACTGTCACGTGTAAGAATATAGGTGGGTGTGACATGCGAAGTTGGAAGAAAGAAATACAGTCCAAAAGAATAATACTTGTGTGACTTGATTTGTCTTAAGTTCAAAACCAGGCAAAACTAATCTATGGTTTTAGAAGCTAGTATAGTCCTGATATTTAAGGTAAAGACAAGAAAGGGGCTTCTGCAGCACTCCTGTTGTTTAATACCTTGATCTGTGCTGTGATAGCATGGGCCCACTCACTCCGTGGTCATCCATTTAACTGTAGGTCTATGATTTCTGGGCTTTTCTGAATCATTAAAGAGGTAATCACATGTTTACCTGTATATCATGAAAACATATGCGTTTATGTGTTTCATGTGTTGCTCCATTTTATGTGTTGGGACGTGACTTGGAACAAAACAAAAAGGGTCACTATCCTTCGAGAATATACTTTCATAGTTCTTTTGTTTTAGCATTATTTAGATAAAACTGATACATAACATTGTGTAAGTTTAAGGTGTACAAAATACCCGTTTGATATACTTATCTATTGCAAAATGATTATCACCATGTTAGCACACCCCTGTCATAAAATTACCTTTTTTTTTTTTTTCCTGTGAGAACATTTAGGATCTACTCCCAGCATCTTTCAAGGATATAATACTGATCTGACAGAGGTTCATAAGAGCAGGGAACAGGAGCCATGATTACAAAGCTCCTTGAAGGCAACATTGGGGGATGTAGATATTACATAAAAGCAATTGAAGAAGGTTAGGCAGTTGAAAGCAACTGAAGAAGTCAGGGCATTTATAGAAATGTCTCAATTGACTGTGTCATAATAATGAACTGGACAGAAACAGCAATGGGAAAATTGGAAATAAAAATAAAATCTGTACCAGAAATCTAGAAGGGAAATGATACATTTCAGAGCTACAGTAGAGATAGTGGAAATGAAGAGGTTTGGAAGTTTATGAGAAAAAGAAAACACATGAGAGTGCTACAAATGATGACTGACTGAACGTGAGTGTTTGAAGCAGCTCATGAAGTCAAGACAGAAATTCGGGTTTGTGCATTTAGCAGTTACAGTGAGGGGGGTTCTGACATACTCACTGGGAGGGATCCGTCTCAACTCTGGTTGCAGTTGCTGAGATTCCAAGCCTAGGTAGACTAAAAAGAATTCTTGACCAAACAAACATTCAAAAAACCCCCTCTTTCATGAAATTCAAGGTGTATCATTAACAAATTATGTTATTTCCAATTCACGGAATAATAGATAATTTATGATGATAAAAACTGTCCTATATAAGAAACAATGTCTGTGGCCCTTGGTTTATATACTTGTGAAAGGGTAGTGATGTCTGAGAAATGTGGAAAAGAAAATGGTCCCATTTAATTAAATAATTACAGTTTTCAATCCATTTGAAATGTCAATTTCCCTGGTCAGTTTCATGCAATACATTTTCCTAAGCTCCCAATTTCTATATTATTTTAAAACATTCAAAAATTTGTGTTTAGGGGTACTGGGGTGACTCAATCATTTAAACATCTGACTTCAGCTCAGGTCATGATCTTGGGATCCTGGGATAGTCCTCCACGCTCAGTGGGGAATCTGCTTCTCTCTCTCTCTCCCTTTGCCTCTCCCTCTGCTCGTGTTCTCTTTCTCTCTCTCTCTCTCAAATAAATAAATAAAATCTTTAAAAAAAATAATTTAAAAAATGTGTTGGTCCCACCCACAATGGATTAGTCTTCCCTCACTCACACACACACAGTAAAGGAAAAAGAAACTCTTCCCTACATAAAGTTTATGAAGATATTCTATTGTACAATCTTGACAATTCTCAGCATCAAACTTCAAGTTATTTAAGGGACTAGACTTTTTGGATTTTTGTAACTTCAGTGATTACTACAGTAACTGATTTATTCACACATTTTGAATAAATGAAAGGCTTGTACCACAACATTTCTTCCACATGCAAATATTTCATTTGACCTCATTCTAGACAAAGTAACTACTAAAATAAACAATATTTTAAAAGGAAGACATTAATGTGCAATAAGACTTGCATCTTATTAAGTAAAAGGCTTTCATTGAATATAAAAATCAATTATAAAATAAAGAATCAGCTAAAACAATTTGAAATTATTATTCTTTTGGATCAATAATACACATTCAGTGGTCTGTTAAATAATTTGCAAATCTTATTTCCCTTAAGCACAAAGTATTTCCCCAAACGACTATCAGTTGTAATTTAGACATTTACCCAGTGGATCTGTCTTTGGGCACTGAATAAAATGTGACCTATCCAAACACAGTAACACAATTGCTAAGCTCAGTAATGAATGACATAATTCTACAGGACCATTTTATATATTATCTATTTATTTTATGCTAAGAGTCCACATGAGGACATATACAAAACAAAGACATCATTTCAATGAGGGAGAATGTTGAAAAATTATAGAATTACTCTTATGGAAGAGTATATGAAGCAGTATGCTATATGTTAGCAATAGCTGAACATTACTTAAATACTTTTATTTTGTATAAATATTTATGTTACTTTTTGTGATATCTCAGGAGTAAGCTTTAATTTATTTATATGCTTAGAAGTACATCATAGGAGATACTGTTAGCTGCTCTTCCCCCATCTGTGTACCTAGTTCCCAGAGATTAAAATTGGTTTAAGTGAACCAGGCAGTCCCATTATCCTTTGATGAATACTTATTTTTCTAGCTAATAAAACTTTACACAAGTAAATAAATGATGGAGAAGTTATTTATATCTGAATCTTTTAAGGTTTTTAACTCATTTTTTTAGTTAACTCATTTTAATAGGTTCATTTCTTTCGAGTAACTGATTTTAACCCATAACTCTTCCTAGCAAAAGCAGCTGTATATATACTGAAAGACGTGTTTTCTTTCATTTTTGCATTGAATTTATATTTAGTTCTCTAAAATGATCAACCGAAGCATCCAGATGGATGGTAGGAATTTATTTTATTATTTTGTGTGACTCACACTTAAAATTGCTCATTACCATTTTGTCCTTTTATATCGAACAATACAGAGAGACATATGATCACCATTTTGACCAAATAGTTGAGTGACTAACCAAGGATTCACTTGTTAGTGTAATCTAAATAATTTTTATAAATTACACCTTCAGGAACAGCCTTGGCCATCTTTTAAAATTATAATTCATCTCTTAGTTTTCAATAGTTTGTGTTAGGAGGTAATTATCTGTAGAAACTACTGTTGTGTAACTATACAGAACACAATTCTTTCGACCAAACAGAAGCATAATTTTGTTTGGGACTTACGTGTGCCACCCACAGCCCTACAGTTCTCATGGTAATAAACAGAAGTGTAATAGTTATGTTATGGAGTGCCTATGTATGCCAGATCACTTTTATGTACTTTAAATGTAGCTAATCCTCATACACTCTATGAGAGGCTGTCATTATCACCAATTTGCCAAGAGAGTGAAGTAATCTGCCAAGCTTTCACAGGTTAACAATAACAAAGCTGGGATTCTAACCCAGTTAAAGACATTAGGGATCTATTTTTCCACTGCAAACTCTCAGCAATAAAGGGGCTGGTCCTGACTTTGAATAGCCCAATAGGTAGGGTTGGGATGAAAAACCCAAAAGAGAAGACGTTTATTCCAGGATTAGCTTGCTTTCTCTCTCCCACTGGACATGGAAAGAAAGTATGTAGATAAAGGATCTTATCAATTATATTACAAGAAGAAGGCAAGCCAGGCTCAGTGCAAATTGTAAGCCCAGAGAACTAAAGCAGTTTAGAGCAGTGCCATATTTATTGAAGATACTTTGTACGATAAGCAAACTTTAAGTGTATATTCTGCCAAACATTGTCCGATGCAGTCAGTACACATAGTAAAATAAAACAGTCAATAGAAAAGTTGTAAAATGGTACTGTAAAATTAAATTGCAAAACAATATGTTCAGGATGATTCCATATGGGCTCACGATACACGGATGTGGGCTCACAATCCTATGTTCACACATACAGGTTCATTTAAACTTTCGTATAACTGGCTATTCTGATTTGTTCACGTGGCACTATGATGGTCATGCTGTTCTTTTTTAATATTCTAATATGTATATAATTTGTATTAACAATGATAATATACCATTATATTATTAATATATGATACTAATGTATGTTAATTTATTGATGTAATATATTATAAACACTTAGGAAGGAAGATTTTTAAGATCTACTTAATATTCTAATATATAAATAAGCATTTATTTAATTTTGTTACAACTTTCACTAATATATAAATGACATTTAAGTTAATAAAGACAGCTTTTTAAAATTTCAAGCATCTGCAATTAGTTTTAAAAAAATGATTTTATTTATTTATTTGAGAGAAAGAGAGAGAGACAGAACATGAGCAGGGGGGAGGCAGCAGTGGTAGAGGGAGAAGCAGACAAAATCCCCCACCCCTGACTCACCACTGAGCAGGGAGCCTCATATGTGGGGCTCAATCCCAGGACCCTGAGATCATGACCTGAGCTGAAGGTAGACACTTAACTGACTGAACCACCCAGGCGCCCCATCAAACAATTACTCTTTAAGACAATAGTCGTGTACATTTTAAGAATTTTGATTTCAATTACCTTTGTAAAGTACATGAAAAAGTGTATATCTTTATACCTGTCACTTGACATTTTTCTTTTTCACTGAAATGGAATGTACACAGTGAAGAGCATATAGCTTAAGTAAGTGAGTGAAGGAATTTGGATAAGTATATAGACACCCTGTAAACACCTTCTCAATGAAGTTATAGAAATTCCCATCATCCTATACTGTTTCTTCATACCCTCTTCCAGTCAACCACCACCCACAATTGGCCCCCACTGTTTTGATTTCTCTCGAAATAGAATAGTTTTTCTGTTCTATTTCAGATATACAGAATCTTATGACCTGTTCGTTGCGTCTGATTTCCTTCACTCAACATAATGTCTTTGAGATTCATCCATGCTGTATGCTTATCACTAAGTTGTTGATTGCTAAGTAGTATTTTAATATATGGAAATACTTCAAGTGATCTTTTTATTCTATTTTTATTCTCTTCTTTGCGTATAATCAGTTTTTCTTAAATTGGGGACTATAATGAAAAAAGTTGCCATAAACATTTTTGTACAAGTCTTTAGTGGAAATATTTTCATATCCCTTAAGTAAACATCTAGTAGAATTGTTAGGTTATATGATATGTAAATTTTCAACTTTAAAACCAATTGCCAGATCGCTTGCCAAAGAAGTTCTAACCAGTAATTTATGATGGTTCTAGGTATTTATTTACAATAACAGTACAAAACTTAGTTGTCATTGCTAAAATTATTTTAATTTTTAAAGATGAGATAAATTATATAAATATCCAAGCCTTTGACATCTTTAGTTATACTTGACTAGATCACAGAATGAGTTCATACACCTTTCAGTGAGAATGCACTATGACCGAGTTGCTAAGGTGAATATTATTAAAAGATATTCAAAAAGCATTCTGAAGATTCTACATGTCTTCTCATAGCTTTGAACTTGGCCGTTTGCTTTTGCTTTTAGTTCTTTGCATGGCAATATTTGTTATATTTTTATTTTTAGGCAATATGTTCCACTGATTCACTTAAATTTACTTCAGAAGGTTATAAACCTTAGTATTTTGTGCACTAAGTAAAAAATAAATTGAAAACAGTATGGGTAAAACAAAACAAGTGCGTGTTGGATTTTTGTACTGGTAACAGACTTCTGAAAATGCCTTTAATTATTACTTTTAAAAGACCTTTGAATTATGGAATTTGGTGAAGCTCTCAGATCTTTATGATAACCTGGAACCTTTTCCAAATGTATTAACTACATGTCAATGCACATTACAGTGTAAAAATGTGTGGGAGAACAAATGATCTTTTATCACTGGAAGCTATACTGATGTGTTGGAAGGGTTGGTCTGGTTTCTACCCGGAATTCATTATCCATATGGAGGTGGTTGCACTTTACTTGCAAGAGATTCTCTTATATCAAGAGCCCAATAATCTAACTCTGAATTCCTGGCGAAAAATTCGTGCTAAGATTTTTCCAGACAACTCTGCAATATTGATATTTTGCTGATCTTTTCAGTGACCTGTAATCAGGTGATATAAACTTTTTTTTTTCTTTCAGATTTCTTAGTCTTAAAAATTCATAAAGAAACAGCAGAATCTTAAAGGTTATAGGGATTTTAATGAAAATATAGTGGGGTAACAGAAGCAAGGCATTTTGTTTAAATTAATGACGATCAATGTAGATCATTAATAAATTAATTTACAATGGGGAGGAACAAAGTCTTTTGACCATCACTTTGACTATTACTATGGAGAGCTTGGTTCTGAGAACTTTTGCCTTATTATAACAACTGCCTGGAAGTTCTTCATTTGTAATTATGTACCTGGCATAAAACATTAGTGTGTTAGGCTTCTTGGAAACAAAATATTTTTAAAATTACTGTGCATGGAAAGCATAGCCTTTCTAGATTTTAATGGGTATATTACACAACATTGTTTTTCTTCTTTGCAACATAATATGCAAATAAAGTAGAACGGATATATTTAACTGCTTTTGTTTGCTTTTTTAGTAGATATGGAGTTTAGGCAAGGTTCTTAAATTATAGCAGAAATAGAATAAGGGTCCCAGGTATTTTAATTCCTAACTCTTTTCCTTTTTACAACCTATTGTCGTAGTTACAAAAGGTTAGTGTGGTGGAGGAAGGTGTGACTATCAAAGACTTTGTTAAACTTCAAAGCTTAAATTTGTGTGAGGATTTCCTTTCCATAAGGCATTTATTTCTGAACTAGTTGACGTGGATTTTTTAGGACCTGTCACTAAAAGTAATTTGTATGTGGGGGAGAGAGGTCCTACATTTCTAATAAAGATAAAACTTGGAAGCTATCCTTGATTTATTCCCTGTCTTCATTCATCATATTTCCAATTATAATAAAATGTAACTTCTTAATTCATTCGTTTATTCAACAAATATTTATTGAAACCTACCACGTGCCTCACCTTATACTACATGCTTTGTATACAAATTCCCAGCTCCATGGATAGAAGTGGGGCAACAGGCCATAAACAATATAATTAAGTTTATGGGGTAATATCTAAAACCAACAATAGAGTAGGGAAAGGATAAAGGAAATTGGAAGGACCGTAATTTTATATAAGGAGCTTAGGATACATTCTGAGAAAGTTATACTTGAGGAAAGACCTGAAGGTGGCAAGTGAGTGAGACTTACGGATATTTGATGGAAGAGCATTGATGGGAGGGGAGCAGAGATTACAAAGTCCCTGAGGCAGAGATGGCATCTTAAGTCTTAGAGAAAGAACAAAATAATAGTTGTGCCTACTATGAGGTAAACTAGGGTGAGAGAGAGTTTGTGAGGGCCATTGCATGTAGGTGCACTGAAAAGACTGACTTTCACCTTGAATGAGACTGGAAGTCATTGGAAGATTTGGGGTAGAGGATTGACATAATCTGATTTTTAACAAGAGTCGCTGTGGATAGCCTGAAGGAAGGCAGAGACAGAAGCAGAAACACCAGTTAGGAGATTATTGGAATAATCTGAACTGAGGTAATAATCCGAGCTGGCTTGGATGAAAGTGGCAGCAGGGGAGCTGGTGAGAAGTGGTCCACTTTGGTATATATTTTGAAAGAAAAGCTGACAGAATATGCCAAAGTATTGAATTTGAGGTGTGAAAAAAAGAAAACAACCAACAATACTCATGGGTTTGCTTTCAGAAACTAGAAGGATAGAGTTGCCTTTAACTGGTATGGGGAAGACTTTCCAAGGCTACTGCCAGATTCTTAATTCAAGTCATCATGATTTCTCAGTAGGAGACTCACACAATCTCCTCACTGATCTCTCTGTTCCACTGACATCTCCCAACCTACTCTCCACCCCATCACCAGGTTTTCTTCCTTTCTGAAGCATAGTCTGATCTTACCCTGTCTGCTTAAAATCTTTCAGTATCTCTTGAGTAACTGCGAAGGAGGCACAAACTGTCTTTTGGCTCTGGGCCCTTAAATTTGTTGCTTCATCTGCTAGAAACTTCGTTCCATTCTTCACTCAATTAAACTCATTTCCCACTTTTCTTATGTAACTCTTATTTTCTTTCAAGATTCAAACATGGTCTTTTTTTCTCCCGCAAAATTTCCCTCATTCTCTAAAATACATCAGACATAAAATACATTAGTCTATATTGCAATTTACCTTTTATTTTAATTAAAATGTTATTTCAATGTACAGTGACATACAATAATATTTGGACACTCACTATTCTCTCTGCTTGGAAAAAACCCACTAGTTCAACTTTTATTGGAAAAAAAAAAAGTAGGCAACCAAGAAGAGTATGCAACCCCAAGTCTTAGAATTTCATTTGGCATGTTTTCAAACTTTATATAATGACATCACAGCGTAAGAATTTATGTTAGTTATCTAGAGCTGCCTCACACATCATCCCATAACTTAGTGACTTAAAGCAACCATAATTCTCTGTTATCTTCACAGTATGTATGGGCTATGAATTCAGGAATGATTCATTGGGGGAACTTCTAGTTTAGAGTTTCTTCTGAGTTTGCTGCTATTTAAAGGCTACACTAAGGCTGGAGGGTCCAATTCATACATCTGGTGAGTGGTTTCCTCTCCATTAAGCCTCACCATGGGCTGTTTGTATGTCCTTTTGATACTGAGGACAGTTTTCTCCAGAGTGAATGATGCCAGAGTAATCAACATGGAAACCTCTTTGCCTTCATCACATAGTTGTGTACTTAAATAAATATATATTACTGTATTCACATATACAATTCTATCAATACTCTTAATAATGTACATGTGTATTCTATTACTCACATTGGGCAGCCAGCCAGGATTCTCTATAGGAGATGATTTAAATTTGTAAATTCCAACAGGCTAGGATCATTGCATGCTATGTTGGAGGAACAACATTATAGATTGCGCTCTGGGTACCAATGATTTACGTTCCTTCTACATTCAAAATGTGCTCATCCTCTTCCAAAACTCCTCCAAATCTCATCTTACTACAGCAGCAGCTCAAAGTTTAGGACCTCATCACCTAAACTAGATCCAGGTGTGGAAGTGTGTTCCATAGAGCACAGTTTCTCAAATACAGCTCCTTTAGATGGAAAGACTCGTAAATTAAAAAGATAAGTTATCTGCCTCCCCCTGTGTCATGCACCCAACATACAATGGTGGGACAAGAGTATAGATACTCTCATTCAAAAAAGAGAAAGGCAAGAGGCACGGAGGAGTTGCTATTCTGTAGTGATTATGAAATGTACTGAACAATTGGTTGACAGTTTCTTGATGAGGACTCACTCCTCCTACTCTCAACTAATAATTTCCTATAGTTCTTGGCTCCACCTTCTAGGTTCTACCTTCATAATATTTAAGTTATTCTTCCTTTTCCATAAAAGATAGCTTATTTACAGGTGAATAGATACCTGAGTCCATTTGGGGATACTGTAACAGAACACCAAGGGCTAGAGGGATAGCTCATCAACAACAGGAAATTATTTCTCACAGTTCTGGAATCTGGGAAGTCCAAGGTTAAGGCACTGGCAGATTCCGTGTCTGGTGAAGGCCTCTTCCTGCTTCACAGATGTTAGTTTTCTTGCTGTGTCCTCCCATGGCAAAAGGACCAAGAAAACTGTCTGGAGTCTCTTTGATGATCATGTGAGCTTCACCCTCATAATCTAAATACCTCCCAAAGGTCCTACCTCCAAATACCATCTTGCTGGGGCTTAGGCTTCAACATATGACTTTTGGGAAGATGCAAACACACAGTCTATAGCAGTAGATTTCTTGGTCCACTTCTTGGCTGTGGAACTTTGGGGATCCTAGACCTGTTTTCATCTGGGGTGTTTCTGCTTTTCATGGTCCAATCCAATGCAATTCTGTTTTTAAAACTTCATAGGTCTCCCTTGAATATTTCTGAGTTTGCTCATTTAGACAGAGACACGTTCCCAAATCCCTCTTCCAAAAGCACTTCTCCATCTTAGGTTTCTGTTGCAGCTTGTGGGGGTAACATCCCAGCATTCCTAGCATTATGGTTCAAGAGAGGAGATCTAGGTTGGCATACAACAAAAATCCTTAGAGTGCTGAGGCACTCCTTTAATGATTTAAATATTTATTGAGGTTTGCTATTCTTAGAAACTGTGGTGAAATGTATTTAGGTAGAATGTATTATCTAAGCAAGTTAATACCTCAGCACCAAAGCATAAGTGATTCGTAAATGAAGAAAAGTTACCTAAGAAAGTACCCATGTGACTGGAAATTTTAACTCTTAAAAACAGAAGGAAGAGGAGTTTCTTAGCTCAAGAATGTGTGCGTGTATGTGTGTGTGTGTGTGTGTGTGTGTGTGTGTCGGTGTGTGTACAGGTGGGAGGATAATGGCGGGAAAGAAATGGTGAATTGACATTAGAATACTCGGAAATATTACTTACAAAGATTAAAAATTATTTATTTGTATTTTCTCAATAAAGGTTATGAATAACCTCAACTTGCATAAGTTACAGGATAATTAAAATATAGGGATCCTGGAACTCTAATTTATAGCTAAACTCATGAATTGCCATAGGTTAAAAAAATGAAAGACTGATTATTCTTCTATTTTTTTTTAACCGAAACCTCTCTGAATTAGATATTTTGCACTTCAAATAACACTAATTAAAATTATCCATAGAGGTTTAATTTGTATGTCTGGTTTTGAGGCAAATGTGGACAGTGGTAAAGAATTATTTTAACAAAGAGTATTTCAATATATTATAAATAATTTTCCTCCCCTTTAATTACTATGAAAACCTCAAAAATTGCAAATGAATGAATAAACTAGCAAAATGAAATAAGCATGAAAACTGGTTTAATAACCTTAGCTATCAAACTAATTGTGAATAACTAGAAACACTTCATTCAGAACTGTTTTATAGAGTAATTAAATGTGATTTGCATAATTTTCTTTTGAAGTAAAAATAGACCTAAAATACTCTACAAAATGGAAGCAAGAAAGCATATCTGAACCAAATATTTCATAGCTCAGTGTGGGAAGTTAAATTTTCATTTTATCCAATTTTATGGAAAATATATCTGAAATGGTTTATTCCATTTATTTATTCATCCAGTCATTAAATCATCCATTCATTCAAAAATATTTTGATCTATCTCTCTGCCAGGTTTGAGCATGCAAATTCTCACATAATTGCCAAAATTCAAATTTGCCCTGTTGAAAGAGGTAATAAACAAACATTCTACATGTAACTAAAATTCTGAAAGCGATCAACATATTGTGTAATCCATTTACAGGAAATGAAGGATTTGGAATTTCAAAGCTTTTAATAGACCAGTAGACTTCCATGAATGTTAGTTCTTTGTTTGTGAAATCGCAAGCCTGAAGAGAATCCACACAGCACAAAGGGATAGAAAATACTTTTCCAAGTCTTTTCAAGTCTTTGACCCCCTTCTCAACCAAGGAGAATGAATGAAGAAATCTATTTCTATATTTCAATTTTGTTAGCAAAAAGTGCTTTCCTTCTGTACTCACTGAAGTAGAACAAGTATTCTGAGACTACGAGGTATAGTACATGACAATTTTTACATAGCCAAGGCAAGAAGGTCAATTCATGTGCTGTGTTATGTGAGACTCTATTTTCCTGACTGTATCACACATTTGTATTAATCTAGCTCTAAACAGAAGTGACTGAACTTTAGTACTCAGGAAAGTTGACTGCTCTTTTCAAAGTTTTGAAGAAATCCTAACATAACTAGAGAAAATGAAAAGCAGCAAGGGAGAAATAAAATAGCTGATGAATTTGACCAGTCTTAATATCTCTCTTCTCTTTGCATCCCTGATTTGTCCATTTTAGCTTCAGGAGAGGTATTAGTGAAAGAACACAGGGTTGGGATCAGTCGTCATATGCACTGGTATTGTTTTTATTTGCTTAGTGATGTTTAAAATAACTACGATTTTTAAATTGCTTCATATTGCTAGGCATTGATCTAAGCATTTACAAACTCTTTAACCCATAAAACAATCCCATGTGGTAGGTGATTGAATTCTCATTTTGCAGATGCAAAAATTGAATCTTAGATGAATTAAATATCTTGCCCAGGTTTATATGGGCAATACACAGCAGAGTTGGATTTGTAAGTGAGACTAAACCCAAAACAATTAGGCCACAGTTAAGGACGGTTCCAGGTTTTATGAAACCCAAAGCTGAAAGGACTTTGAGAGCCAACTACTGAGAATGTTATCACAGAATTAAAAACATTGAATTAGATATGTCACAATGCATTATGATCTCTAGCCATGCACTTTTAGGTCATGATTCTGGGTAAGGTGGCACTGTGGGCAGTAAGCATATTGCTGGATGTCATGTTTCCTTTGGGATGACCAGCAATTACTTAGCCATACATAAAAATGACTGCAAACCACTTCCAAATTCCACTATACCTTGAATATATTATATTCATTACATTATATATTACATTATGTATTGTTATATTATATTTTACTTAGTATATTTTCCACATATACCTTGGTGTGCCCCAGACAATCCTTGTTTTCACATATTGTTCTAGTATGTTTATTAATTCTGCCCACTTTAATGACTGAATATCTCCAAATTTGAATAATAAACCAAATGATTACCCCAAATAAAAACTGAATCAACCCTAAGTCAAATCTTACCTGGGAAGGAAATTTCTTACAACCATAACATATAAATAATACAATAATTAATTACAACATGTGGTGATGTAGATTTATTGTCTTAAAAATATGTTTGATTTCCTCGGAAAGTTTGAAGAGCAATGACAAGTTAATTATTTCTGGCTTTAACAAAAGAAAAACACCAATAAATAGTTAAATCCAGAAATACAGAGGCAAAAAACAAAACAAAACAAAAAAACAAGCACCAGTAAAAATAACAGAAGAAAGGATACAGTCATCAGGCCAGACACTCAGAAAGTAGCAGTCAAGGGAAAAGAACCAGAAAACTCACACATGATATGGTACAACTCCTCATCCTGGCTCTGCTTTTCAGAGGCAATAGTAGATAAAGTCACAATAAACAAAATTCTTACTACTATTTCTCAAATCTTCAAATTCGAAGAGACACAAGCCAAAGTATGAAAGAACCAGTTGTGGGAACAGCCCAGTGAAACTTTGTAGTGTATAAGTTTACAATCAGCATCACAGATCTTCTAAGAGAAGAAAGAACTGGTAGGGTCACAACTTTTCAGAGCTTCCTACTGATGCGTGGGCACAGTTTGAGTCCAAATATATGCCCACATGGGAGAAACAGAATCCTGACTAAGAGGAATAATGCATTTTGATTTCAGACATGAGTGTGGACGCAGCTCTCCCAACTCAGCCACCCACTTGACTCAGCTGTCTACCCTTCTTCCTCCCTGAATGATGTGTACTTCATGTTCAGAATGAGAAGAGCATCTTCTGAAACCAATTTGCCTTTAACTCAAAAACTTAAAAGGGTAAGGTTATACCTTGTGTAAGAAATACATTGAAAATATTTCCTGGGTGTGGCATCTGGGAGTGATGTTCATGTGAATGATGCTTGACATAGCAATAAGTAGCATGGTGACTGGTGACTGGGCCACTGAATCACAATTACAGAAAAGAAAAAAAAAAGGGAAAGAAAGAAATAGCACAGAGATAGAGAAGAAAGGTAAAATTTAAAAGTCAATTCAAATTTTATTAAAATAAAGGTATAGGTTTCAAAACATTCATATACAGCAGTCCAATTCTTGATTCTCATCAGAAAGAACTTTAAACAAACTCAGGGTATTTTTTTCCCCTGATGTTTAACTTCATCTTTCAAACTACTATGTACAGAATACAGCATACAGATTTACGAGTTGTGGACATCATTGACTTCTTCTGGTGGTAAGCAGGGGTTTTAAAACAATTAAACTACTGCTTTCCTCCTTCCTCCCAATAAGTTTGTATGCTGTTTTAGTGCTAAAATATTGCTCAATAATTTAATACTATGATTAGGTAAAAGTAGATGATTGTATATTTTCTTTCCTTTAGAACTTTTTGTTATGAAACTTTCAATTTCTTTGAATCATCTGGTAAGTCTCTCTACACTTTCTTTCACCCCTGTAATCTGATTCTCAATAAAATTTTTCCAATAACTTGCCTGACAATATATCTGATCCTTTTTATTGCCTGGTGATAATCTCCCCACATATCTTTTATCTCCATACTTCGATTCTATGCTGCTCTGTCTGCTTCCAAGATCTGTTGCAAGGATGCCATTCTGGAGATACCCTTCATTTCTTCTCATGTTAGAGCCTTAATTTCTCAGATTCTATTCATTACTTACTTCTTTGTTTTAAGGAAGCTACTTCTACAGGTTGTGTAAGAAATGGTATTTAGCTTTAATTCTTTTATAGGTGGGTCAAAATAATTAAGACACAAATGCTATTAAAAACACGCATATATCCTCTGAGGGCTTTATGAAATGGAGGCAATTTTCAAGAAAAGGAGTTGGTTAGCTAATTCCTCGGAAAACAAAAGTAAAAATGTTACTTTTATTATTTATGACAGTTAGTTATATAGAAGATTTATAGCAGTATAATATATGATATACTATAAATAATATAAGTTGTGTAATTATTTGGTGTATGGTATAACTAGTGTGAGGTGTTTAGAATTAAATTTAGCTTTGGAGTGCCTGGGTGGCTCAGTCAGTTAAGCATCTGACTCTTGGTTTCAGCTCAGGTCATGACCTCGGGGTCCTGAGATAGAGACCCATAGGCCTCTGTGCTCTGTGGGGAGTCTGCTTGAGAATTCTCTCCCTCTTTTTCACTCTGTCCCTCCCCCACCAAAATAAAGAAATAAGTCTTTAAAATTACAAAAAAGAATTAAATTTAGCTTTGAAGAAACCCCCAAATAATAGTGACCTTAAAAATGGAAGATTATTTATCACTCATTCAGTAAATCCATCCTAGAATTATATCAAATGGTAATATATGCACACAGAAAATTAAATTAATACAATACATTTGATTACATTACTATAATGTTACACTTTTATTATAGTCAAATTTAAAGATTAAAAGGATTTTGCTAAGAGATCTTGCAAGTTTGAGGCATTGGTGGGTATTTATGTAGAAATTACAAAAGAAATTTGTGGTGATATACATAGGAAAAATGAATACACATTTTGATGTTTGAAATCAGGATTCTTACTGTGGAAGAAGGATGTGTAAGCAGAGGGTGTGTGAAGTTGAAGAACTCTGTGGTGGTGTTTTTTAGTTAAAAATATGAAAGTGAACATTTAAATTTTATAACCATATATGCTTCACCTCAGATTATTGCAAGAGTCTATTAATAACCACAGTAGCAACCACATAAGCTTACATAGGGCAGACTGTGATTCCTAAAAACCCAGTCCCACTAACAGGAACTACTTACCTTAAGGAAATATCTGATTTCAAATGTAGAATGTATAAATAAAGAGATGAGCATAGGAAACAAGAGGCAGTCAAAGAATAATGGACACATGTTAAAAACAATAGCAACATAGATTTTGTTTGAATGGGTTTCTACACCAAGCATCTAACTTGAGCATCAATAAAGAATATAGTTTGGGAAATTACCATCTTGCAAATATTTTTGTACTGATTGATTCAGGCAAAATTCATCAGTGGATGATAAAACCATTGGATGAAAATTTGGTGCAGAGTAGGATATTCAAAAGGCCTGAATCTCCTCGTGGATTATGTAATAATTATAAAGTGAAAAAGAACCTCTGCCAAAGAGAAATTTGGCAGGTACCATCCTAAACAAGTCATCCAAGTTGCCATTGTGGTATATGATCTGCTGACATGTTTGTTGCCTGGAGTGAGACAATTCGAAGTATGAGGTCAAGTATTTTCACCCATGTAATCACATGATAACAACAGTTAACCTGACCCAATTTATGTGGAAAGATTCCAGAATGTGTGATAGTCTACAAGAAAGATGTTTCAGCATTTCAAAGTATTGAAGTCATGTAAAATGCTAACAAGACAAAGGAATCTATACTAAATCGAAGGAGATTAAGCATAAATACTAAATGTAATTTGTAATTTTTGTTTGGGTTTTGGAATGGGGAAAAGCTAACTCGGAGAAATTTGGGGATAAAGGAAGACATTTGATTATAGTTATTTTTAAAGTAATATTATCTAAAATATTCAACAGTATTTATTCAACAGTGCTGTTTTTTTCATATAATGATATAATGACAGTTAGGTAGGAGACAATCCCAGGTTAGGAGACACATGTTAAATATTTAGATATGAGGTATCAGAGCCTCTACTACTTACTTTCATATGTTTGAGCAGGAGAAAAAAAGTGTGTAGGTGTGTGTATTTCTTCCTTTATCCAGCTTGGTAAATCGTGGTTTTTTTTGGTTTTGTTTTTTTTTTTTAATTTGTCTATACTATATAAGTTGTTAAATTTATGGGTCCAAAAATATTCCTATTATTTTTAAATACATTTTTGTGGATACTATTCTCTTACTATTGTTTCAATAAAAGTTTGCTAGTGATACTCCATTATTTAATTCTTAATGTTGCCATTGTGTGTTTTCTTTCATTTTTTTCTCTGCTACTAGTTTATCGGTTTGTTAATCATTTCAAATAACCAATATTTGGCCTTGTTATTTTTTTATGTCTACTTTATATTTCATTGGTTTCTGCTTATTAATTTATATTTTCTTTTAAGTTCTTTAGGGATAATTTGCTAAATTTTTGAGGTTTCTTGAAATGAAAACATGACATTCATTTCAACTTTTCTCCTTTTGCTTTATATATATGTATAAAATATATATACATATAAAAATATACATAAATACATACATAAAATATACATAAATACACATATACATATATTAAATATATATACGATATATACACATATTTATTTAAAGCTAAAAACTCTCAAATACCTCTTATATCCCCCAAATTTGGATATAATCTATTTCATTATCATTCAACTCAACCTAGTTTTTAATTTTCATCTTGATGTGTTCTGTGACCCATGAATCAATTTTTAGAAGAGCTATGCTTAATTTTTAAATATTTGGGAATTATTTGACATATATTCTATTTTGGTAAGTTCTTACTATATGAAAAATACTCATGTGTTTTATTGGTGTTAGATGCAGGGTTCTATACATGTCTACTGAAGCTGTGTGTTTTATATTGAAGGAGTGTTAAAACTTTCCAACTTTGATTGTGGTCTTTTATCTATTTCTTTTTTAAATTTCTCAGTTCTTGCTTCATCAATTCAGAGGTTATAGTAAGGTATGTACACATTTAGATTGTTATGTCTTCCTGAAGGATTGGTCTGGTTTTTTTGGTAATACTCTATGATTGTAAATTTATTTGGTCTGATATGAATATAGTTAAACTGGTCTTTATTGTTATTGTTGTTGTTCTTGACATAATTGCATAATACAACATTTTCCATAGTTTTATTTTCAAGCTATTTTTGTCCTTGAATTGAAAGTATGCCTTTAAAATGTATTATACTGAATATATCAATGTCTTGATCTTGGCCTTCCCAGCCTCCAAAACTGCAAGATATGTATTTCTGTTGTTATAAGCCATCCGGTCTATGGTATTTTTGTTATAACAGCATGCACATAACAAGATAATATAGCATATTATTTCAACGACTGTTCTTGTGATGATTATAGTGAAAATCTGTTCCTATTAACAATATATTTATTTGACAAGTTTGAACTACACTCTCGAGAAACCAAGTGATGAGAAATCCCGATGTCTATTTTCTACTGATAGTACTTTGCTATTTAAACAAACTGTTTATTATGTGGAAAAAAATCTCACAGCATAACCATGTACATGATTTAAAGTGTTTTAAAAATCTCATCACGTTGTGATTGAGAACTATAGAGTATCTCCTTTATAAGAAAAAATAACTAGTAGTACTAATTATATATTACATGCTAAATCATAATTTGAGTTATTTGACAGTTTCAATTTCCCTAAGATGTCAATTACTGCAAATTCACAGTGTTTGCCTTTTGTTTTTAGTATGGAATGAATATGTTCAATGTAACTGCCTTTTTGATAATTATGGGTCATGAAAGGTTGAATTAACTTCCGGGTATATAAAATTCTGTGAAGTCATAAGGATTTTAAAAATTAACACTGAATGATTCAGAATATGGCAACATTAATATATTATATGCATGGCCAAATAAACTCAGAAGATTACAATAAAACCAATAGCTGAACTAAATTTGAGATTAACCTGAAGGTCACTTTCAAGCATTGCTACAGACCTAGTATAACTTTCTACTGTAAGAACATAAAGACAGCTGGGTCCGGGCAGCTATGTTAACCTCTTAGGATTAGAAGGAGACAAGGTGAGCTAAATGCTTGTCTATTATCTGTCTGCCTTCTCCTTCTAGCAATACTGGTTTGGACAGGAAGTGATTACAGGAGATCTGTCACAAGATAGGTATCGGAAAATGATGCTCCTCTTCCTGAGGTGGAAACTGTAGCTCTCATTCTTCTCTGTGTTCTTGGTAGCTTGAAATTCTTAGTGTTCATTCTTTCTGGAAGGATATAGAAATGAAGGGGGAATCACAGAGAAATTGGATAATGAGGAAAATCTTCAAACAATAGGGGAAAAGTAATTGCTTGAAACATAGAAATGAACTGAGAACATGAGGTCCAGCAGGAATATGTCTTTGGAAAAATAGGACCCTGGAGTCTGTTGTTAAAGAGAATTAATGCAACAGTAACTAATGGTGACTATGTGCCAGGCACTTTGTATGTATTGTACATGAATTAATCAATTTAATTCTTCTTAAATATTGAGGTAGCTATGATTCTAGAGCATCATTTTATGGATGGAGAAACTGAATTGCAGAGAAGTAACTTGCTCAAGGCCACTCAGACGGTCATTGGTACATCCAGTTAAACAAACATCCTCTGGTTCCAGAATCTGTATTATTTCCTGCTTCTCTCATGAAAAACCTTCAAAATAAAAGAAGATATCAGAGAGGATAAGTTTACATTTACTGTAAAAGAGAAAGGCATGGTTAATTTGTAGCGAGAACTGACAGAAAACCACTTGTTGCCTCCATCAGTTAATGAGTTAACTTTCAGTAGATGAAGAATTGGGAGTCCTGCAAATGGATGGTGGGAGGGAAGAGGGTTGGCAGGACAATCTCAGATCTAGGGACAGTATTTGGTTGAGGATAGGGAAGAGAGGAAAGGAGAAAGAAAATGGACCAGAAGTAAGATGGGCTTTAGAAGTGTGAGAATTTTCAAACTTTCAGAATGGGTAAAAGAACCAAAAAGAGATTATTGGAGGGAGACCAAAGCAACAACAAAGTGTCATGAGAATGGAAGTGTATGTAATTTTTTCCCCTCAAAGGATCAAAATATTACTTAGGCAACCATGACTAAGGAAGAGATTGCTTCCCAGATTCAGAAAGATACCATGGACCTCATTACAATTTACAGCTTTGATAAACCAAATATAACTCAGAGTTTTTTGTCAGTATCACGAGTGAGCTGCCACCACAGAGGATGTAAAGTGGCTAATTCTAATTCTGAGAATTCCAGAGCCATCTTGTAAGCCCACCTAATAAGGCAAAAAGCAAGTAGATGAGCATAATTCCCTGTGAACATCTTCTTTTAGAAGGTGACAGTGTCATAGGTGGAAAAGTAGATGACTTTTGGAATCTTAAAGTCATAGTTTCTTCTTCTGAGTAGTGTCTCCACATTTTTTTTTTTGTAATTATTGTTATTTTTTTAATTTTCTTTAACATCGAGGACATAAGTGTTTGGGAGTCTGTTCTTATTTTCTTAAATCAGGATGAGAACGTTAACTTGACAGTGTTGTTTTGAACGTTTACATAGCATAGAAGTTCTCTGCACAGTGCCTGTCTCCATACATCCTATTTCCTGATAGCCTTTGAAATTGCTTGTATAATTTTACCATTTTTATTTTTTTAAGATTGATTTATTTGAGAGACAGAGAGAGAAGGAGCATGGGGAGGGGCAGAGGGAGAAAAGCAGACTCCCCACTGAGTGCTGAGCCCCATGCAGGGCTTGATCCCAGGACCCTGAGACCATGAACCCAGCTGAAACCAAGAGTCAGACACTCAATGGACTGAGCCACCAAGGCTCTGTAATTTTAGATTCCAAATATTTCTGATATTTATATCCTGAATATTAGCAAAACTCATAAAGGAAAAAGGAAAAAGGGAGGAAAAGGAAGTATTTTAGAATTGATTTTAATGACAGCACAGGCTTAGCTGTTGTAGCCCCAGGGGTTCGAGGAAACAGTCCAAGGCAAGTGGATGACCCAATTAGGAACTGAGCATCCTCTGGGATATGGCCCTTGGACTTGGTTAGGTGCATGGAGAGAGCTTTCCAGGGCCATAACATGGCCCAGCCTGTGATCTGGAAGTAACCGTCATCTTTTCTGCTTTCATTCCGTGAGTCCGAGCTGGAAGACTGATGTTAGTGTAGACTGGCTGAGGAGACCTGAGCTCAGGGAAAACAAAACAACACTTGCCATTTAAATGGCAACATTGTCAATGCTATGATACAGGGATGAACAAATCGTAAGGAAAGCATAGATGAAGAAGCAACTAAGTATTTTGAAGTGAAGAATAGCTTTGCTCAGCTCATCTTTATTGGTTTCTATTAGTATTTCATTATGTCACTAGGATACACATACACTTTCCTTTTATTGATTCATTTGACAGTGTACTTTATGGTGCCAATTTTGAGATATCTGTGCTGTTTTTTTTCTAATCTTTAAAATCTCACTTCCCAAATTTTGGTGTTTCCCTGGTGTTTGCTCTTAGGTCTTGCATACTAAAGTAATCATAATGTTAGAAGTGTGTTCTTCAACTCATTGAACTGAGTGGCTTTTGCCTGAGTATAGCCCCTGCTCTCATTTCTTCATTTTTAAAAGATGAAAATTAAATATACTTAATTCTATATTAAATTAATGTAACTAAAGACTGGAGAGGGAGAAGAGTAATGAATCCAGGGCATCAAACGCTGGGAGAAACTGAGAAGCTGATTCAATATCATTGAAATATGGGAGCTGGAGAGCACCTGGGTGGCTCAGTCAGTTGGGCAACCTACTCCTGATTTCAGCTCAGGTCATGATCTCAGGGTTACAAGATGGAGCCCTACGATGGGCTCCATGCTTAGTGTGGAGTGTGCGTGAGATTCTTTTTCTCCCCCTCCTTCTGCCCCTCCCCTCTTAAAAAAAAAGAAAAAGAAATAAGAAACAGAGGAGCTGAACTGGGATAGGAGAAGCAGATGATAAAGATGGACCATAAAAGTGTATGTTGAGTTGACTGAACATTCTAATGGTTAAGACTTACTAAAAGTCCTCCATTTGGCATCATTTTGAGTCCTTGCATTATCACACCCTCTCCCAACCCCCACCCAACCATGGATCAAATGCATTAAGAATGTTAAATTAATAAAAGTGATTACTTCTTTCCTATTGAGCTATTCAAGGTGTTTTACGTATCTTGAGTTTCAATTTCATTAAGAAGCTATCAGTAACGCATTTGCAAACATTAACGGACACCAGTATGCCTCCCCTCAAATGTAAATATATTTTGTGGTATTATAGTGATGTAATTTTGTGTAATCATTTTTCAAATATTGTTAAATACTAACACCTATCATAGACAATAAGAAAATTAATTTCCCACAGTTAGAAATTGTGAAGTTTTGTATACATACCTAGGGCTGCATTTTCTGGGTTGTAGGTACACATGTCTTTAACTTTACCAGATATTGATAAATGGCCCCCATAGGGGGTTAATACTCTTTACTACTAACTGTGTATAAAATAGCAGCTGACCTTCCAAACATAAGAATGAATTACCAAGTCATTCATCTCACAAACAAGAGTTCTCTCTGTTTTTGTTTTGTTTTGTTTTGTTTTGTTTTGTTTTTTCTGGGTAAGCCCTTTACTAACGTACTGTCACAATATAATAGAATCTTTTAACACATTTTTTCAAAAGAATTTATATTTTCGGTTTGTCTTTCATATCATGTAGTGTAATAACCCCATTCTTAAAGAAAAATATAATATTGAAATAGTAATTAAGGATGTTAATTTATATATTGTAACCACTGCTTTTTTTTTTTTCCTGAGAGATGATAAGCTTATTGGCTCCTTTAATAAATGCACTGAAAATAACACAATATCCACATCTAGAGTGCTCTCCAAATTTATGAGTAATGCTAAAATAATCAAAGTTGCTTTATACACATTAGAGGCAGGCATAGAGAAAGGTCACTGATTTTGCTTCTGCAGATCTATATTTGCACATGTTGTTAGGCAATGGAAGAAAATCACAGCCCTAAAGTTCTAGATCGCCTTTTCCAACAGCCATTATTTAAAAAAAAAACACAACTCCCCCCCAAAAGACCCCCAAAACAAATATATTTTTGTGTTTAAATGTATTTTGTGATTTTATAGTGAGGTAATTTTGCATAATCATTTTTCGAATATTGTTAAACATTAACACCTATCTTGAATAATGAGAAAGCTAATTTCCCAAACTTAGAAAAAGTGAAGTTTTGTTTCTCATTTTCTCTTGCGTTTTTTGCGACACACTTTTAGATATTTATTCTGCACTATATTAAAGCCCAAAATAGTGTTCAGTGGTCTCTTGGCATATATAGGTTCAATATTTGGGGGCTTTAATTGCTCATTAGTGGCATTGTTGATTATCTATTTTCCTTATTACTTTTGTTGAGGAATATATTTGAGAGTGAGCTCCACAGACCACTCAGCATACTTATCCCATGTGTTCATGGTTTTCTACATAGGCTCTCTTTCTTGTGAACCAGAGACCAATGACCTACTTGCCTGCCTCATACAGGCACACATTATTTCATCTCCAATGGTAGAAAAAGCCATAAGGTTTGGTTCACAACATTTCTAATCATAATTTAAAAAAAAGAGCCTGGGTGATGACCAACCTTGAGATTGTGGGTTTTCTGAGGGATCCAAGAAGCACTCTTCTTGAATGTTAAATATCTCCTGACATTGTATGCTAGTCATTGTGACATCTATAGGCAAGGATCAGAGCTAATGGGATTTTACTTACTTATCTGAAAGCTACAGATGTGTCTAAAGCCTTCTATAAGGAACACAAGCCAGAAGGGAGAAAGAACCTGTGAAACTCCCTTCAGGCCTTCCGGCTAGAATATGGGGCTCTCTCTCTTTATCTCTGAGAGTGGCATTCCCACTTGCATTTTGTTTTCTCATCTACTGTGAGCCTGCCTTCTTACTGGAACTATTTTGTTTTTGTTTTTAAGATTTTTTTTAAAGATTTTATTTATTTATTTGACAGACAGAGATCACAAGTAGGCAGAGAGGCAGGCAGAGAGAGAGAGGGAAGCAGGCTCCCCGCTGAGCAGAGAGCCTGATGCTGGGCTCCATCACAGGACCCTGGGATCATGACCTGAGCCGAAAGCAGAGATTTAACCCACTGAGCCCCTGGAACTATATTTAATGTTATTTTGTCTTGGGCTTTCTTCAGTCTGTTCACTTTTGCTTAAATTAGGGTCTCCTGCCCCATGTTACCACTGTACCCTGAATATCCCTCCTGAACATCGTCACCTTGTGTCATAATTGCATATTGACCTCCCCACGACTGCACATTTCAACATGGCAGTGTCCTTACCCATCCCCTACCTGTGACAGTTAAATATTTACACAGGGCCTGGAATACAGTAGGGGCTTAATAACCATGTACGGAAGAAATTATCATGTGGCAGTTAAAAACATGAATTTTGGAGCCACACTGCTTGGGGCAGAGCTGAGGTTCATTTTTGTTTGTTTGTTCATTTAGAGAGAGAGAGAGGATAAGCAGGGAGGAACGGAGGGAGAAGAGAGAGAAGATAGAATCTTAAGCAGGTTGCATGCTCAATGTAGAGCCCAATGCAGGCTTGATCCCAAGACCCTGAGATGAGAACCCGATATGAAATCAAGAGTCTGACACTCAAATGACTGAGCTACCCAGGTGCCCTACAGCAATTTCTAATACTGATCAACCTTATTTACCTTCAAGACTTCTGCACAGGGCCCCCACACCTTACATGCTGCTCAAATTACTGAAAACCACTTACATATACTATATTATAGATGGTCAAACCTGTAGTCCTCACTGCTGATGCTCTTGGGTAAGTCATTAAATCTCCACCAGTCTTGGGGTTCTTTTCTTTTATTTATTTCGTTTGCTCTTTCTTTCTTTCTTTCTTTCTTTCTTTCTTTCTTTCTTTCTCTCTCTCTCTTTCTTTCTTTTTTACCTTTTTACAGAGAGATAGAGGAATGGGCAGAGGCAGAGGGAGACAGAGAATCCCAAACAGACTCCATGGTCAGTATGGAGCCAGTTGTAGGACTTTATCTCATGACCCTGTTTAAAATCAAGAGCCAGTAGCTTAACTGACTAAGCCACTCAGGTGCTCTGGTCTTGGTTTTCTAATCTTAAAATGAGAATAACTATTGTCCCTATTTCAAAGAAGTACAAAGATTAAAAAGAGTTAATATATATCAAGTGCTTAAAACATTGCCTTTACAGAGCAAACACTGTTATTTTTATTTTATTTTTATAACTATTATTAAATGAGATATGAAGCCATCACAATTGTTGCCTAACATTTCACTCAGTGTATAAGTCATTTACTTTTTCCATTCTCTTACTCTTACTGAGTGATCACTAGGTTTTTTCCATTTTTTACCTTTACAGTTTTTTTCAAAATAAAAAATCAGACTAATACATGTTTCCATGAGCACTCATCTCTGGAAAAAGCAGCTAGAAATAGAATTATGGATCCAAGGACATGCATGTGTTAATCTAACCAGCTAGAGACTAACTGCCCTCTGGGATCACTCTAGTCTTGTATATGTTCTTTTCCCTCACATCTTCACAATACTTGGTTTACTCCTTACCAAGCTGATGGGTGGGAAATATTTCACTCGTCCTATACCAGTTTTCAGTTGCTGCCATAACAAATCACCACACATCTAGTGGCTTAAAATAACCATTTATTATCTCTCAGTTCTGTAGATCAGAAGTCTCAGCATAGCATGGCTCAGCTGGGTCCAGACTTTAGAATCTCACAAGGGAAAAAAAGGAGGTTTTTGCAGGTCTCTTTGTAGAGTCTCTGGGGATGAAACTACTTCCAAGCTCGGTCACGTTGTTGACTGAATTCAGGTTCCTTTTCCATATTGGCTGTCAGGGTCAGTCAGGGTCAGTCATGTTTTACCTCTAGCAATGATGGGTCCAGCCCCTATAACACTGAATTTTTTAGAGTTTTCCTTAGGCTTTACCCCTCTCATTGCATCTAGAGAAATTTCTCTGCTTTAAGGGCTCATTTGATCAACTTGGGGCCACCTAGATAATCCAAACCAGTCTCCCTGTCTTGAGACTCATACCCTTAATCATATCTGCAAAGTCTTTTTTGCTTTGTGAAGCCCTGAGTTGCTTGGGATCAGGGCCAAGCATCTTTAGAAAGGTGTCATTCTCCTACCACAGTTCTTTCAATTTGCATGTTGCTGATTAATATTGCAGGTGAGTGTATCTTCTATGTTAATTGGCTATACTGGTTTCTTGCACTTGGGACTGGATATTCATAAACGTTATCTAATTTTCTATTGGGTCATTTCTTTTCTTTCTTTTTTTTTAAATTTTATTTATTTATTTGTCAGAGAGAGAGAGAGCATGAGCAAGGGGAGTGGCAGAGAGAGAGGGAGAAGCAGGCTCCCCAATGAGCAAGGTTGCAGGTATGGACTTGATCCCAGCACTCCAGGATCATAAACTGAACTGAAGGCAGACACTTAACTGACAGCCACCCAGGTGTCCCTCATTTATTTTTTTTATTGATTTGTGTGATTTATTATATATTGGGCTAATAATCATTTATCAGTTATGCGCATTGAAATATTTTTAAATTATGGCTTAACTTTTAAATGAGTTTATGATGTCTTAAAATAGTCAAAAACTTCACATTTTGATGTGGTCAAATTTAATAATCATTTTCCCTAACCCTATAATACATGCATTTATATTGCCTTCTGAAAGTTTTCAGCTTTCTCTTTTTTCGTTTCCTTTTCCTACATGTGTCTTTAAATGATTTGGAATGAATTTTAACACATGAGCGTATACAAGCACAATTTTGCCTTTAATAAAATTTGCATTGTCACTATTTAATAGTACTGATGGTTTGGGTTTTTTTTTGTTTTTTTGTTTTTTTTTTGGTATGGATATTAAATTCCCATACACAAAGTTTCTATACATTTTTGACACTTATCTCTGTACATTACAATTAATATCATAATAACATGCCATTATTAACTGTAGCAAATCATGCAAACTGGTAAGGAAAATCCTTCATTATTAATGTTTCTTAAGTTTTCCAGGTCTTATGTGTTTTAGGATCAGTTGGCTAACTTTTGTGAAAAATTTTTTAGGAATGTCAATATTATATTATATTTATAGTTCATATTACCAAGAACAATTATCTTCATAATCCTAACTTCCTTTCATTTAAAAAAAAAGTTTCACAATCATGTAGGTTTTGTTGTTTGTTTTGTTTTATTTTGATAGCTGCTATGATTTCGATGTTTGTGTACTCCCCAAATAGGTTAAAATCCTAACCCAAACTTTTTGATGCATTTTTGATATATACCTTTCATCAAACTTAAACATTTTCTCATATTCCTATTTTCTAGGAGTTTAAAATATATGTGTGTATTTGATTTTATATTTGATTCATTTTTTCCTTTAATTGATTAATATTATATACTATGTTAACATCTTACTAACGTAAAAGTATCCTTGTACTTTTGCAATTAAACAAACATTTAAAAACCCAATTTAAAAAATACATTGTTGGGTTTAATTTGCTCCTTTTTTATTAATGAGTAGCATCTTTCTTCATAAGTGAAACTGGCTGAAATTTTCTCATACCATCTTTGGTTTGAATGCCTCATTAAATGAATTAAAGATGAAAATGCTTTCTCTTTTTCTTTAGCTGAGAATAGTGTGCACATAAATTAAATGCTAACATTTCTGTGAATGTTTCATAGAACGTATCTGTTGAATTACCTAAATCTCAAAAGTTTTGAATTCTTTTACCAATATTTCCATGTCTTTAATGGTTTTAGATGTATTCATATTTTCTATTTCTTCTTGAAGCAGTTATGATTCCTCTAGGAATTTATCAATTTATGTTTTCATTATATATGAAATAATGTTCTTGATTTCTTTCCAATTTTATTATTTATTCCTTCTCCATAGTTTCCTTAAGCCTCTTATATCTTTTGACATTTTCTTATTTTTCCATCTTTAAAAATTTTTTTATTAATATCTCATGGTAGTAGGTGAGACCATACTACTCTATCCCTAGGAAATCTCAGCCCTGCTCACCACATCCTTCTGAGATTGTGTTGTTGTCCCTGCCCATTTACAGTCACAATTGAACAGGATGTTCAAAGTAGCTCCCAGCAGGTCCCTGGTTCTGTTTTTGTCTTGCCTCAGTTTTGTACATTCTACTCCTGATGGACAAGGCCAGTTAGTCCTGGTGAGACAGCAACTCCTTTCTTGCCTGTGGTCCCTGGATATAAGGAGCCTAAAGTACCCAAATGGCAGTCATAGCTTTTAATAAATGGGACTTCTGCTGTGTCCCCCAGCCCCTGTCAGTAACAGAATCTAAGAGTTACATGAGTAGGAAGCACAAATTACCTCAACGGGTCACTTACACAGATGTTAAGTGTGGCCACTTCTACTTATACCCACTGGCTTGTGGACTCATAAATTCTTCCCAGTGGGGAGACAATGTCATACAGAGGTCTCTGACTGAATGCATTATACTTATCCTGAAGAACAGCATCACATCATGATAGAGTTTGGCCTCTCCACTGGCTTTTCAGCTGCCAACTGGCCACCAAGTGGCTAGCTGTTCTCCTTGAGGTATGGCACCATCATACTGGGGACTCAGCTTTAGTTTCTGTGACTGGCACGTTGGTTCTTCAGAAGGGACAGTGTGAGATCAGCTTTAGTGGGTGGTGATCTGCAGCATTTGGTTAAATCCTAAATTGGCCATTTCCTCTCCAAGTCATCTCCCTAAGGCCAAAGTGTCAATAATCCTTAGGTTCATTAGAGACTTCCAGTGTTTCTAAGGAATTACCAAAAAACGTACTATATCAATTTCATTTCAATCTAAAAAATTTGGAATTTATTAGATGAGCATTGCATTTTAATGACAATGGAAAACCTTCAGACACTGCACTGAAAAGAAATCATTTGTGCATTTTAATTAGTTACAAACCCAGAATGAGTAAGACAGTGTAACCATCCATGATATTCTATTTTCCTTACCTATCATTTTAAGATTTCACCAGCAAAGACATTTCAGGCAACAAAATCAGTTAACTAT
Organism: Lutra lutra; assembly: GCF_902655055.1. NCBI lineage: Eukaryota > Metazoa > Chordata > Mammalia > Carnivora > Mustelidae > Lutra > Lutra lutra. Next base: position 14,447,238 of record NC_062282.1, read on the forward strand.
GATAGGATTTGATTCTTCTTCCTCTTTTTAAAATTTTTATATTTTGGTAATTCAAGTTCTGATGATCGTTTTGTGTTGTGCTATCCTCTTATCCCATGAAACCTGCACTGTTTTGTGTTTTTCTTGTCTGAACTGACCAGGTACCATTAAATCTCTACCCCAGCAAAGACTTGCCAGATGCCTGATAAAACTCTGCCTGCTTTTATGTTTCAGCCCATCAGGGGGGTACTTTTAAGCTCCTTTTTCCTCTCAATCCTTCTAAACTGAGAGCTCAGTGATTTTTGTCCCAGTGCCTAGAAACTGGATTTTGCTTTCTGGCCTACCTTTCATTTGAACCATATTTCTTTTGGTTATCAGAGGGCACAGACCCTAAAAGCAACTATCTCTGGCTCCCAGTCTAGATAAAAGTTTTTTTTTTTTTCTCAACATCTAACAGGCTTGAGAGGAGAATACAGGTGCTCTTATTAAGGCTCTCACAGCAATTTTCAGATCTTTTTAGCAGTTTTTCAATATCTACTATAAATACTAAATCTTCAAAGAAGAATACTGGGGAAATTCTCTACAGTGTTTTTCAATAGTCTACCCCTAAAGACCTAAAAACCTCTTATTTATTCAATTGATAGATTTCTGTGTCTTCCTATACACATTTCTGGTGCTTGCCAAGTTGTTGAGTGAAACGGTTTTATTGTGCTAATCACTTGGTAGCAGGACATGACAATGACCTCTGTCAAAGTTGAAACCAGAGGTTTTAATGAGCAAAAACATTGTGATGATGACACCTTGTAGGACCCTTCGAGCTGCAATGAATCAAGGATATTACTATTTAAACATTGTCTAATTTTACATACACCCATTGTCCTATATAATGTTCACATTTGTAAACAAAAAACACATGCTATCATACCTTACCTGGTTTTCAATTTTATGAGAATGTATTCATTACATCCTTGTTTTAATTCTCTAAGGACTAACACTATAATAGCTCAAGTGGAAAATGTTGAAACTTGGATATGAAACAAACCATTTTTTATTTGCTGTACTGTAGGTAACCTCAGTCCTCAAGAGCTAACATTTATTATATCCACTCAATTCACACATTCTGTTTATCCTTTATGCAAATTATAAGATCATAAAGCATTTGGTGGACTTGTTAGTTATGCATGTTTTATGACACTGTTAATGCATCTGTGCCATCTAAAATGATACATTGGCAAAAAATTGATTAACCACTATATATTTTACAAGCTGAAACTAATGGTTTAACTGAGTGGATTAGTTAGAACCTGTTAGACTTCTGGAAGCACATGTTGAATTGTTTTCATGCCTTTCTAATTTTATTATAACAAATTTTCTGCAAATAAATGCCTTTCAAAGAGTGCATCTCAATTTATAGGAAAATGAGTGTGTCTAGTTTTTCAAAATATATGTTAGAACTAATAAAAAAGACTAATGAATAGATTATTACACTTTTTATGGTGTGCATTTTGCCAGTCATATTAATGTAAAACTAGCTTAGGGAACTGCAAACTATTCAAAAATTTAACTAAAAAGTTTGTCAGGACTATACTCATTTTGAAAGCTTGACCTTTTCTCTCTTTATATCTTGTGACTGTAGCTCAGGGAGGAAATAATGAATTTCACTTAGTCACTTACACTGGTATTGTGTAACTTTTAATGGTGCTCACAGATGAATCTGCCTTGAATTTTGCAGCAGTGAAATCCGTTATGGTTGTCTCCATGAGAATAAAATTTTCATTTTTTGCTAAGTTTTCTCAGTAATATTCCTGCCAAGTTTAAATATATTCACCCTGGGGCGCCTGGGTGGCTCAGTGGGTTAAGCCGCTGCCTTCGGCTCAGGTCATGATCTCAGAGTCCTGGGATCGAGCCCCGCATCGGGCTCTCTGCTCAGCAGGGAGCCTGCTTCCTCCTCTCTCTCTGCCTGCCTCTCTGCCTGCTTGTGATCTCTCTGTCAAATAAATAAAAATAAAATCTTAAAAAAAAATATATATATATTCACCCTGAGAACTCTTACATATAAAGAAGTCTTAACATTGATAAGATTTAAATTGAAACATATAATTGATTTTTAATAACATGGTTTAGATATTTATGACTTGTTACCTGTTTGAAAAGAAATTGCTGTGTTTTAAGCCTTTTATGATGCCAATGATCCCATATTCTAAGTTTGTCAAACTTCCTGGTGTTTTCAATTTTAAGTGTGGTTTGTGTCATTTAGTGTAGAGACCAAGCTGCAGTAATAGAAAAACAAACAAACAAACAAACAAAAACTCACAATGTATAACATCTCAAATAACGTAAATGACTTTTCTCTTATGTAATTGTTCAAAGCTAGTAAGTGGTCCAGGCTGGGTAAGGAGCTGTATTCTACATGGCTATTCAGAAATTCAGATTCCTTTTCTCTTTCTAAGTTCTTCCATTTCCTAGGATCTTCTCTCTTTTACAGACTTTGACTTGCAGGAGGAGAAAGTGTGGAATGAGAGGCAATCAATTTCTTAAGGAAAAAGAACAGAATAAGATCAGAGGCAGCAGTGGTCAGCCTGCTGTGTCCCCTTTTGAGAGGCGGCAAGTTGGTTTTGCCGTGTTTGGTTATAATTCTTATTATCTAATTAAAATTGTGTTAGAATTTATAGTCTTTAAAATATTTTTGTGATTGAAATGTATACATGAATAAAACTGCAGTGGTAAAATAGCCACTACATGAGTGTATCTAATTAGAAAACTCTAGCAAAGATACTTAAAATCTTTGTGCCTGTACCTCTATCAAATTAAATTTTTTATCTAATTTGACCATTTTTAAATATTTGTATCCTTTAGGGGGTAACAGGAACTGTTTAATATTCTTGAACTTTTTTTTTTTAGAGATTTTATTTATTTATTAGAGAGATGGAGAGAGACCACAAGTAGGCAGAACAGCAGGCAGAGGGAGAGGGAGAAGCAGGCTTCTTGCTGAGCAGGCAGCCCGATGTGGGGCTCGATTCCAGGACTCTGGGATCATGACCTGAGCCGAAGGCAGCCGCTTAACCAACTGAGCCACCCAGGCACCGCATAATGTTCTTGAGCTTTTAAATGTGGCATTTAGTCCTGTCATCTTATCTCTATAGCATTCCTCATAAATATGTCAGGTATATTAATTACAACCTCACAAATGCATTTATTGATTTATAGAATTCACACTTACTATAAAAAATGTGACATTAAAAATAAACATTAAACCAAACATTAAACGTTACTGGCATTAATTACCAAGTTTGAGGGAGATTTTAAATTTATGAAATAGAACCTGATTTTGAAATCATTTTACGAATTATGTTTATTGAATGGATAAGTGTTCAAAACCTCCTTATTTTTTTTAAATAAATAATTTCTCAAGCAGGCAACTGCTCTGAACATATATTTGTACATATGTGTATCTCCATACATACATCTTTGCATAATGAAGACTGAAAAGTGTGTACAAATTTTAATGCTAACACAAATTTTTTAATGGAATGAAATATTACAAATAATATTCTATTATTCTGCCTATGTGTCTACAGAGATATTTTCTTCCTTTTTCAACATTTCTGAGAAAACATATGGTTTGTGCTCTGTAAGTATGCTAAACACAGTGAAGTGTATTTATATATATTAGAACAAAGGCAGTATGCTCCTCCCCTTAGTTTCTGTTGCTTAAAGATATTTCTAATTCTGCTGCTGTCATGAATTTGCATGTGTCAGTTTTGTGGTAATGGGTAATAACCTTTAGATGTTGTAAGTTAACTTTTAAAAAGTATACTAGGATTAATTAAGGACTAAATTTGTTTCTTAGATAAGAAAATATGTATTTCTGAAGACGGAGGCTGCATTAGTAAAAGCTCATAACTCAACTATGTGACATTTGGTTTAAAAAAGGAAAGAGAAAAAAATATGTGGGATTCAATCAAGTTTGCATATGCTGCTGTCTAGATAGTGTGGATGCTCAAATGCCAAATATAGATTAAAAGATATAAATGGGATTTTTTTTTTCTTCTGACGACAACATCTTTCTAATACATGGTATTTAGAGGAGAAATACATACAAATCTTTTGAAACTTTTAAGAATAAAGGGATTCAAATTATTGTATTTGAAGGAACTATTTGGACAGCTGATATTAAATAACTTCAAAATGTCCAGGGGTTCATTCAATCCATTACATTTCAGAGTTGCTACTAGATGTATTATTAAAAAGGGAGGATTGTTATTTGCTAATTTGGAAAATATTGGGTTAAAGAAAGACTTTTTTTTTTAATTGTGAGACATGTCAGTTGCCTTAATATAATGAGTAATGACGTTACTGAAAGCTTGCTATGGGGTCAGGTCACTATCATAACCACCATATTAAGAAAATAAGAGTCAGGTCACTCTGATTAAATTTGTACAGCAATCTTATGAAACAGATACTGTTTTTGTCATTTTGGAGCTGAAAATATTTAGACTTTCAGAGGTTAAACAGTTTGCCTGAGTTTACACAGTCACTGCTGAAGAAGTTTTGTGGACTAAATAGAACAAAAAGGAAATCTGGATTCTGAACGACCAGAAAATATATTACCTCTCCTTATTAGGCAATGTCCAGTGCCCACTGATGGTCCCCAATAATAGACCATAGTGTATTATCTTTCCCGAATTTATGGTCATCTCAGACCTTATACTTTTTCCGAAGACTCTCAGAGTCTTTCTGTATTTGCACAATCAATTTTGTAAATATTCAAGTGTTATTGCCTTACATATAGCCTCAAGCTCTATTATTAAACCTGCTTTGTTTTTAACAGTTATCTTTTTTCTTTCACAGAGAAGGGCATGTTATGGAAGAAGGAAAATCTGAAGGTAAGACATGGGAAAATTAGACACAGAAGGAAAAATGTATTGGGTAGAAGTTGTAATATCAACGATGAGTTTAATCGGCAGTTTAAATCAAAGGGAGCTCTTCATTATTACTGTTATTAAAAATCTTTATTTAAAGATTATTTATTTTTAAGAGTTTGCTGCTTAGCTAAGTGTTTGGGCCCTGTAGCAATTCACTGAAGAAAACCATTTTAAAAAGTCAAATAAACAGAAAGAGTCTGAGGATGATTCCCTGCTGTTTTTTTCTGAAAATCATAAAATAACAAGAGGACCATAGGGTGTTTTGAGTAACCCCAGCATGGAGTCTGCATAAAATGAGGAAAATATCCCCTTTGACCTACTTAAAACATGGATTTTCAATCTTTTTCTTTACTCCTATTGCTTCCTCAGACAAGGAGTTGGTATAACTCAGTAGGAGCAGTAGGTTGGTAAAATTTAATGCTGCTTTTGCATAAACTGGAGCTGTTTCTCTCTTGGACCTGAGAAGGGCAAGGTGGAAGCAGTTCCATATAAACGACCTCATAAAAAACATACTAAATTATTTATTTTGACTCAAGGTAGTCACATACCAGAGAGTATCATCTCATCACATACATTTATTTATCTTCAGATTGAATTATTCATGGTGAATACTTTAGTGAAAAATCTATTCCATTTTCCAGAAACCATTCCCTTTTGCTGAATTGTGCAAAGAGGTAAATTTAGTTTACTCTGAAGGAGTCAGTTTAGCTTTATAATAAGCAGTTGACTTTCACCTAATGACATTTTCTTGTGTTGGGGACTGTCAAGGGAAAACATCTACATCCATGATATATTGGCCTCTGAGGAAGGAGCCCTCAAAATGTCCTCCATCTTGATGCAATTACAGGTATCATTTCTGGAAAGCTTTTAAGGGTTCTAGGACAGATCACATGTCAGCTTCTCCATGTTCTGACCAGCAGCTGTGACAACTTGGATAAGGGCCAGCCCTGGATCACTAGCTAATTAGAGAGAAGTCTTAGGAAATAAGTGCTCTTGGAGAAGTAATTCACATGGACACAATAAAATTTCTTGGGTGCAAGTTTTGACTTCATTGAAAATGAAAGAATGAGAAGCCCATAGAAGTAGAAGGAATGAAACAAGAGATGTTGTAAGAATGTTTTGGGCCAAAGTAGGCTTGATTTACAGATATAGAGACTATAATATGAGATTTTATTTTCTTTAATGTTATGATGTATTCATGGTAATTTTTTTCATCAAGCCAAGGCTAACTACCTGGAGTCTAGACTCATATTTATTATATGCGCCACGGTCAGTCAGGTCCCTAGGAATCACTTTGGTTACCATTTAGAAATGCAAAATGAGGCCCCAACTTGAGAAATTCTGATTTAAGAGGTTTGAGATGGGATGCAAGAGGCTGAGTAATAATGATTGAAAAACCCAGAGAAGGTTCTGGAACACAGGCAACCATCCAAGTCAGACCATACCAAACTGAAATAAATAAACGTTTCCTACCCTACAGTGAGACAAATGGGCTGAATCAGTACATTAGTAAGGGTGACAAATGTTTTAAGTTTTGGAAGCAGAAATGGGTCAGTGAAGCAGGAAGGGTGAAAATTTCCCCTAATGCTAATTCTCTTCTTGCTTCCATTTAGTTGAATTTTTAGTTCTGCAGGTAGACAATGAAAATAAAAATTACATCTCTCAATCTCTCTTGGATCTAGATGTGGCCATGTGACTGACTGAATTATTGGCTGGACATGAGAGGAAATGGGATATGGGATATGGATGTCTAGGGAACGATTTGCCCCACTTCTTTGTCATACTTCCCTCTCCTTTGGGTGTTTGCACTGTAGAAGCCACTAAATTAACTCATCAGGAAATCTTGGGGATGGTGGTATAGTGAGATCAAAGGAGCCAGAATTCCAGAAAACTTTTTAGAGGAAAGCTACCACATCAGCATCAGTCCGGATGTCCGTGGATTTTTAAACAAAAGACATTTATACTTTTATCTTGTCTTTCATTCTGTTCTTCACTTCCAACATTCTTAATTCTAAATGATCTGACTGTATGCTCATGAACCAATGCTAAGGGTGCCTAGTATAGAAGGGGGAAGGTAGTTTCGGATGCTTAAGGCAGGATTGAGAATGACTCAGAAGTGATTCCTTCACTATCCTTCATCATATAGCTGGAAAGCTTAAAAACCAATACTATTATTCATTAAGTTCATGAAACATGTAGTTTGAAGATACAGCCCTGAAATAGCAAGACAACTAAGAGTTTTAAGGCATTGATAAAATGTGCAAAAATAGAGGTATCATGTCAGTTTTTATTACTATTGCCTGAAGACAGTCTTGATTGGCCCTAATTAACAAAGCTAATGAATGCATATGTGTATGTGTGTTTATTTGAACATAAAATTTTTAAAGATACTCTTCTAATGAAAATTAAAACCTTTGTTTTTGTAGTTGGCTTTTCATTTTAGAAGGGGGCAAATGGCCATGAATGTCATATGCATTATAAGACTTAACTTATACATTGGGAAGACATGAGCAACCCTGTTCAAATTTTATGAGTAATGAGTGTCAATTTTGTTTGGGTATTTTTGGCATCGTGATTCTACAACCTCATAAAAGAGTCGGTGCTGGGAACAAACACAGACTGATGGTTAGTGTGTTTTATGAAAATTAAATCTTGATAAGAATCTAAAATGATGTCTTTGCCATTTTGAATTTCAGAGAAAGTATTTTTGATTTTGAAAATAGATTCTGGCAGTTTACGTGAATCAAGTTTCTCAACTTTTCGTCAGCTCATGGTGATTATTTTGATGAAATTGCTTAGCTTTCCTAGTATTTTTGATGTGCCAATCCTTTTTCATGAGCACATTTATAAGAATTTTAAAAAAATATATTTTTCTTTTCACAATATATATTCACTATAAAACAAGCAAAAATGCAGAAAAACACATTTGAACACGAAAAACACTATAATACTACCTTCTTGAGAAGGGGACTTTTACAATCTTTGTCTATATTGTGACTTTTTGCTGCCTTTATTTTTTAAACATCTTTGTTAAATTGCATATGTGATTCAGGTTCATTAAAGAAATTTCCAAAGATCATATGTAATAAATTATATATAGTAAACCCTGAGTTCCTTTCCTATGTCCAGCCTCTATCGGTAAACACTGTTAGTAATTTAGAGTGCATCTTTTCAGACATTTTTCTATGCACTCCTAGGTAGATAGGTAAAGGTATTAACACAAACACACATACACAGAGTCATATATAATACTTCTAAAAGACACATTTTCACAATATACATATGATACTCCTCTCTCTCTTTGCACACACACACATGCACACATAGACACAAATATATATTTCTATGACCCAAAGTGTCCACTTAATTATACATCAAATTTCAGACCACCTGAGTATTCATTCTTTATTTTGAAAATTTCCAACCAATACTGGTCAGTTCCAGTACCAAAAACTGTAATTCTAAGTTCCAAATCTAGTGATCCTTGGGAGTTCTTTGAAAAGTGAAAAAGTAAGAGATGCTTTGGGAAAACTACTCAACATTGCACTGAAAGTCCTAGACAGTTTAAGAAGGTTAGGAAAACATGGATATGAAAGAGATCCTCATTATAAAATGAAAACTAAAACAGTCTTTATTTACAAATGACATGATTGTCCATGTAGAAAATTCTGTGAGATCTATAAAAATGTTACAAAAACTAAAAAATGAGTTTAGCAAGGTCACAGGGCACATGTTCAACATAAAAAATCTGTATAATAGAAACAATCATAAATTTAAATTCAACTAGTTTTTTTTTTAATTAAAGATTTTATTTATTTATTTGACAGACAGAGATCACAAGTAGGCAGAGAGGCAGGCAGAGAGAGAGGAGGAAGCAGGCTCCCTGCCGAGCAGAGAGCCCGATGTGGGGCTCCATCCCAGGACTCTGAGATCATGACCTGAGCTGAAGGCAGAGGCTTTAACCCATTGAGCCACCCAGGCGCCCCCTCAACTAGTTTTTGAAGGAGAGCAGAATATACCACTCCAAAATATGGCTCTTTGGCACAAGGATTATTTTAGACTGAAGAAACAGCAGATCTATGAAAAGTTCTGAAAAGCAAATAGAAGTTTTGTAAATGATACTTGGAATTGTAAGGGAAATTGCCATTTGTCAAGTTGTTACCCCTCTCGTACCAAGAAGAGAAGGATAACTAAAATTCTAGAAAATCTTATTAGTGGAGAAAGCACGGATCTAAATCTGCATAACAACCTTACCCTTGTTTATTGTGCTTTTCCTGATAACCTCTTATAACTGCTCCCTTCCCCCTAACATCTCTTTTGTCTTTAGCTGGAGGTGCTATTTAACATTTGGAGCCTTTTGGGGGAGTTATTTTGTTTTTCTGGGTGTATCCATGTAGACAGGAGATATTAAACTTATTAAAGTCATTAAACTTCTTTTCCCTCCCCCCTTCTAATCTGTTCTTTATTACAGGGGTTGTCTCAGTGAAGAACCCAAAAAGGTAAAGGGGAAATTAATTTTCTTCCCCTACACTTTTATGTGCTGAAAATCATCTTAAATCACATAAACCTGAAAGACATTTGGGTTAGTTTCTATAATTCTAATAGTATACTTGATTTTTTTAAAGTGTTTGTTTGTCTTCAATGATGTGGGAAACAAAAGGAAAAGAAAAACTTAAATTTCCTTACTATCCACAGCCCATTGACAAGTCCTTGAAACAGGCAGAGTGATCTTCCTCTAGGAAATCAGCTGCCTGGATGTTAATACTCCTAAGAGCAAGAAGCAATCTCAGCTGGACCCTCCAGGATCTTGTAAGTCTATTTTAACACATAAAAATTCCCTTAGAAACTTCTTCTATCTCTACCCCCCCCCAAGATATATGCTGGCAATCATCCCCCAAGCATATGGCTCATTCTTATATATCTGAAGGGTCTCATGACTATAGAGTTTTATTGGACAGTAATAAATGACCTTTTCCTAACATTAGCTAGCCCCTCAAGGCCCTAGAAACCTTGCTTCCAAAATTCTTCAGAGGCTTACACCATCCCTAACCCCCTCCCAAGTTGAAAGTATATAATCAGTCACCAGTCACAACCCCAGGCAGCTCTTTCTGCCACGGGGTCCTGTCCCTGTGCCTTAATAAAAGCACATTTTTGCACCAAAGACATCTCAAGAATTCTTCCTTGGCAATTGGCTCTGAACCCTCCATTTCCTACAGCTTCAATCCAATTAAATAGAGCTCTTTACAAATTAATTTTAGCAATACTATCAGGAGGTTAAAAAGTCATTCATCTATAACATAAATATATAGACATAAACATACAAACAAAAATGTTAAAATTTTTGCTATGAGTCAGGTACAATAATAGAAAACTCACTAGGTAATAAAAGAAAAGTTGGATCCAAATTTGTGTTTTGGACAGATAGAATAAGTTAATTTTACATGCTGGGATTGCCAATTTTTTAAATTATATTTTTAATTTTAATTTAATTTAAATTTAATTTTACTAATATTTGTGGAAGATTTTTCATTCACCTAGTTCCAAATTTCTTCTTCTTCTCTTTCTTCTTTTCCTCCTCCTCCTCCTTTTCCTGTTCTTGACAAGAATTACACCCTAAAGTTTGTATTTCAAGAGATGGCTCCAGGTTTCTAGAGAAGACAAGGCAAATATTACATCTCAAAGACACAGAGAGAGGATGTAAGTTTTTCCAAGAAGAGCTTTGCTTCCTAAATCTGGGTCTTTTACAATATCTGTAAGCCTTTAGAGATAACCAAAGGAGGCTTGGGGACTGGTATAAAGAAAAGATGGGCTTTGAATTGTTTCTAGAGCTGCATTTTTGATCTTATGAAGACTGGATTTATAAGACAAATACAGTTGGTTTTAATTTTTCAAAGCATTGAGTGGTAACCTGAATGATATCAAGACCAGCCATCCAACTACATTACCCTTAATTTGCTTATCAGGGTAAGGATCTTTAAGATGAAAATGGAAAGGTTCATATATTCAAGACTTAGGCTGTATTTCTTCAGAATGTTTTAGTAAATCCCCCAATGGCTTCAGGCTGTTCTTTCCTTCTGGGTACACAGTTTCATTTTAGGTTAGGGAAGGAGTCTTACAAAGAGTTCCTATCAGGCTCTGAATATCAGCTTCCACTTTGGCTGACTTTTGGGTGTAGAGTACCTAAAAAAAAAAATCCTTCTGACTATCTTGTCAGGCTTCAGCCAAGACAAATAGGAAATTATGCAGGAAATGGTTGGAGTTCAGAGCCAGTTGCCAAGAAAGAATTCTTAAGATGTCTTTGGTGCAAAAATGTGGTTTTATTAAAGCATAGGGACAGGACCCCCTGGCAGAAAGAGCTGTACTGGGGTTGTGACTGGTGACCGACTGTATACCCTCAAGTTGGGAGGGGGTTAGGGATGGTGTAAGTCTCTGAAGAATTTTGGAAGCAAGGTTTCTAGGATCTTGAGGGGCTAGCTAATGTTAGGAAAAGGTCATTTATTACTGTCTAATAAACTCTATAATCATGAGACCCTTCAGATACATATGAGTGGGCCATATGCTTGGGGGATGATTGCCAGCATATATCTGGGGGGGGGTAGAGATAGAAGAAGTTTCTAAGGGAATTTTTATATGTTAAAGTAGACTTATAGGATCCTGGGGTTTGGGATAATGTTAAGCTAAGATTGCCTTTCCCCTTAGCAAAGTATTAACATTGAGACAGCTGAGCTCACAGTAGAAAGGTCACTCTGCCTGTTTCAAGGACTTGTCAATGGGCTGTAGGCAGTAAGGAAATTTAATTTTTTCCTTTGTCTTTGTTTCCCACATCAGTAAATATTTCTGGCAGTATCCACCAACCCTATACACACATACACACGCATACATAGACAAGAAATTTAAATTAAAATATACCATTTACAATAGCATCAAAATATTATGTATATAAAGATACATCAATCTTGTACACCAAAAAGTACAAAACATCACTGAGAGAAATTAAAGAAGATCCAAGTAAAAGGTCAGATATACCATGTTTCTGAATCAGGAAACTCAGTAGTGATGATATAACGTCTCCCCCAAATGACCTCTAAATTCCACACAATCAAAGTCCTCATAGTCTGTTTTAGACATTGACTAGCTGATGTTAAAATTGATGGAAATGGATAAGCACTATTAAAGTTGGGAGACTTACACTGCCTCATTTCAAGATATATTTTTTTAAAGCTACTATGCTAAGCAAAATAAGTCAGTCAGAGAAAGACAAATAGTCAGTCCTATGTAGAATTTAAGCAACAAAACAAACATGCAAAGGGAAACAAGAAGGGAGAAGACGAAGAAAGGGATTCTTAAGAACAAACTGATGGTTACCAGAGGGGAGATGCATGGAGGATCTGGAAATGGGTGATGGGGATTAAGGAGGACACTTGCTGGGATGAGCACTGGTGTTGTATGGAAGTGTTGAATCACTATATTTTGTGCCTGAAACCAATACACTGTATGTTAACCAACTGGAACGTAAATAAAAACTTAAAAAAAAAAAAGCTAGATTAATCAGCAGTGTGATACTGATAGGCAAATCGATGAATGGAAAAGAATAGAGTCCAGAATTAGTCGATGGATTTTTCATATTAGTGCGGAGGCAGTTCATGAGGGAAAAGATAATTTTTTTCAACAAACAAACATGGCTAGGACAGACCCATAATTTTGCCTCATTTAACTGAAAATGGATCAAAGGCCTTAATGTAAATCTTGAAAGTACAAAAGTTATAGAAGAAAACACTGGAGAGTAACTTTACGACCTATTTTTGTAACTAAAGATGGGTTGGAACATAGACATGCCTTTTTGCTTATGTATTGCCTGGGGCTGCTTTTGTGATAAAACAGCAGAATTGAGTAACAGAAATCATATGGTCCACAGAGCATAAAACATAAAAATGTTTATCAGCAGGCTCTTTTCTGAAGTCTGCCAACTCCTGCTATAGGTTATGAGGAACAGAAAATGTAATGAAAATTGGGTCCATGAAAACTGGGTCCATCGCTGAAAAAATTGAACGACCAGGAGGAGTCTGACTTCAGGACTGTCCTAATGCTATGGCTCGGAGTTTTTATGGGTAGGCTTCATCTTCAGACAGTTAACGAGAATGCAAGGTTTAGGGCACCCAGCACAGATGGGACTATCTAGAAGAAGAATTAAAAAATTGCTTCTTCCTGAGGCTTTGTTTTTAATTTTTGGGAACTTTACTCAGATGTTCTCAATGGACTAACTTTATGTGCCCCTGATATAAATGGCAGTGACAAGAGAATGATAGTCTTCTTTCCAAATCACCTTCCCTCTGCCATGAATTTATGGCTTGGGCTCACATTTCTGAATAATCCACAGGTGGGGAATGGAATTACCTTTTGGCCACCTACCTTGTAGGTGGAAATGAGTTGGTGAGAACTAGTATGAAGTGATGGCAGTGATGCTCCATTCATTCCTTATCCAAATACTCCAAAATCACTGCTTATTTAACTTTTGCATAGTTGGATTTCTGGTAAGTTTTGTTTCCTCTCCTCTCCTCTCCCCACCTCTCCTCTCTTCTCCTCTCCTCTCCTCTCCTCTCCTCTCCTCTCCTCTCCTCTCTTTTCTTTTCCTTTCCCTTCCCTCACCATTTTTCCCCCTTCCCTTCCTCTTTCATTTTCTTTCTTTCTTTCTTTCTTTCTTTCTTTCTTTCTTTCTTTCTTTCTTTCTTTCCTCTTTCTTTCTTTCTTTTCTTTTGTTCTTTATTGCTTCATTGATTTTCAGAGGTTACATTATAAAAATGCTTGTAATGCATTAGGGTTTCATCATCATGAATATTCTCAGCCATTGGTTGGAGATAAATGCCATTTATAATTAAAAAAATGAAGTATCTTTTGAGGTACCATATTGTTAGGATTTTAATTAGAAATGCATCTTCAAATTTCAGATACCTTTTATTATATATTTAAATACTATTTAAAATTAGAGATGTGGGGACGCCTGGGTGGCTCAGTGGGTTAAGCCGCTGCCAAGCTAAGACCTTACAAGTGTTTAAAGTGAATACAAGCCAATGATTAGAGCCTCACGAGATGAACACAGCTCCAAGGCTGGAGAGAGCTTACATGTCTGGTACATCGCTGGTACTCCACACGGTCATGGGGGCTGAGCCCTCACCCAGTCCCGCTCTCTCATTCTACTGACTCTGTACTCTTTTCCCAGTTTCACTGTTGGCATTCTGGGACACACAGGGAAAGCAGCAGTTCTTCTCTGGTTTGTGGTCTTGGCTGGCTTGCCTCTCGCTCCTCCCCAGCTCTCTCACTCAACTCCCTTATTACTGTTATCTTCTCCCCACTCCCATGGCCTGAGGTCCTCCTTCCGCCTGCCCTCCAACTGGAAACCAGAGCCTTTTGGCTGAAACACTGCCATGTTAGTTCCCTGTTCGAATTTTATGCAACACATCTGAAGCCCCAGTCGCCATTCTTATTTATATTCACCACTGAAGGGAAATGTCCATATTCTCACAGGAGATCTTCTGCAAGGGCAAACCACATGATAAGGAATTTGGGTTGGAAATTTTCGTTAAAAACTGGATGAACATGGTAGAAAAATATACCTTAAAGGAGATGTTTAATATACAAGAATGCATCTTGTATTTTGGTATCATCAGAGGTAAGGTACCTCTTAGTGGATATTGCTAATGCTTCCTGAGTGGTCCACATCTCCTGCTGCGTGAGGCTCACATGTAGTCTATCTCTCCAGACTCAGCTGATTGTACCTGGTGAGAACATTGGCCTCCAGGATGACCCATGGCTAACCTGTGACATCACCTGACTCAACTGTCAGTCAAATCCTTCTCTCAGGATTTAGGTAAAGACACTCAGATGGAAGTTAGCTATGGTGGCTGGACCTGGATGACCATGCAGATTTGGGGACCAAATGGTTATTTGGGGCTATATGTAGGCAAATAACCAGAAGTAGTCAGCTGTCAAGGAAGAAGTTAAAGGAGACAATATACAGAGAGAGACTTTGTTGTGACAAGGAGAGTTGGAAATGCGAAAAGAACATCTCACAGAGCTGCCTTGATTCCTGCCTTTCCTGAGGCTGAGTTCCTTGGCTCCTTCAGGACTCCCATGCCTATGTGTTCTTTCAATAAACTCCATTATTTCTGGAACAAAAAAAAAAAAAAAAAAAAAAAAGGTCATGATCTCGGGGTCTTGGGATCGAGTCCCGCGTCCGGCTCCTTGCTCAGCAGGGAGCCTGTTTCTCTCTCTGCCTCTGCCTGCTTGTGTGCTCTCTCTTCTCTCTCTCTCTCTCACTCTCTGAGAAATAAATAAATAAAATCTTTAAAAAAAATTAGAGATGTGATAAATTATGTGGTTAGATTTTCTAATATTGTTCCATTTTTACATTTCTGGAGTGTATCATTTTTATTACAGAGTATCTTTTAATGTACACAGATTATATTTTATTTTTTATTTTTTTCATTTCTCTTCATTAGTAAGGTATAAGTTTCTATTTGGGAGTTTCACTGGGTTTTGATATTAGTTATATAAACTGTGATGTCAAAGCTCTATAAAATGGCTTTAAAGCATTATTTTTTTTCCTATGAATTGGAATGCTATGAGCAAACTTGAAATGTTTTCTTCCAAGATGGTTTGATATAACTGACTCTTAAAACTGTCTTTGCCAGAAACATTGAAAAAAAAATCACCATGATTTATTGGTCTAATAACATTTTGCTTCCCTATTTAATCATTTTTAGTAACTTATGCATTAAAACAGTTAATCTTTATTTAAAGTATATATTAGTATATAAACTCAATAACATGTATATAAGTAAATCATTATATGAAAAAATAATTTTAAAGCAATATATAAGCTAACCTTTTAAGGACTAGAAAAATAATATCTATTTTAGAAATATTCAACCTCAAAACTAGGCACATATATTATGAGCAAAGTTAAAAATAAGTCTAAAAATTTTCCTGAGTAGGGGCACTATGTAGGGGCTCAGTGGGTTAAGCATCCACCTTTGGCTCAGGTGATTATCAGTCCTGGGATGGAGCCTCAGCAGGGAGTCCACTTCTTTCTCTCCCTTTGTCCCCTGCCACACTCCTGTGTGCGCACGCTCTCTCAAATAAACAAATGAATTCTTTAAAAAAAAAGTTTCATGAGTAATTAACATGATAGCCAAATGTTTTCTTCTTCTTCTCTTTCCCCTCTCCTTCCTCCCCTCCCTTCCTTCCCCTCCTTTCCTCCACCCTCTCCGCCTCCCCTCCACTCCCTATCTCTTTTCCTCTTCCTTCTCCTCCTCCTCCTTCCTCTTCTTCTTCTTTCCCAAGTATTTTCTTCTTATGAAGAAAAAGAAAATAGCAATGCCAGTTAACACAATACATGGGCTACAGTGAAAATCAGATTCCCTGACTCTAAAGCAGTTTTATAAATATATGTTTTGTTTTTAGCTTGTAGAGTATTGTAGATATGTTGGGTTCTCCCCTTGTTTTACTGACTCATTAGAGAAATATGCACATTTCAATAAACTATCTTGCTTTAGTAAAAATTTAAAATCACCTCATAGGCATGATTGTTTTCTAATATAGATTAGACCCACTGCCCATTACCTTGCTTCCTGAAACTTCGTAGACTGGTGGTTAGTCCCTTACTAGATGGTTCTAGAAAAGAACAAAGCCAGTTCAACTATTAAAGAGGTTACAAAAGTATCAAAAATTAGTTATGCAGACAGAAAACCTTCTGGAAAATGTCATACTTAACAATCACATATTCCTACACAAAGGTTTTGAAATTAGATTTCCCCCTACATATCTTTTGACTGCAATCCTATTTAGCACTTAGAATCCTATAAAGCTGTGATTTGTAATAAAGTGATAATTTAAACATAGAACACCTTTAAGATTAACTCAGGACTGCGTTGTTTTTTTTCTTGCAGAAGAGTGGGTACATTCAATTAGATCTTAAACTACAGATTGTAGGATTTCCCCCTAAAACCAGTTTATCTGCTATAAATGTGTATGACAATATTATGCTCATAAAATACAATAATTAAAATTACATAAGTTTTTCTGGAATTGTGGCTTTCCCTTCGGATATTTAGTATTTCTTTAAATAGTATAATTTCTTTTTCAAAACTATTAAAGTTTGTAGAGCTCATTTAGCTGGATGAGAAATTAGACTGTTAAGTATCATTAAGAAAATAAATTAACACTGATATCAGAAAGTAAGTGTTTATAGTTTCTGAATGATATATAGCTTTTAATAAAAAATGAAAGAATTATCTTTCAAAAACTCAGGACTTCCAAAATTACAGTGCCCATTTCAAAATTCAAGGTTATGGGTATGAATGCTTGCTTTATGGTGGTGTAAGTGGTTCCCAGCCATCGTCTTTTTACGCCTGAAACTCCTGCATATTTATTATGTAATTATTTATTTACTATTTAACTATTTATTTGTTTACTTATTTATTTTTCCTCTCCTGGTGAAAAGTTGGGAGTAACAAATTGTCCCTATTTACTATTGCCTTCAAGCAGATGGCACCAAAATCTCAGTATCCTCCTCTCAGAAAAATATGTTTCACACAATTCTCACAGAACTCCGTGAATTCTCTCTGGTCAAAACCAGTTGCCAGATTTTAGTTCAATATTTCTGTTAAAATGAAGGTAGGGACTTGCCAATTTAATTGGCCTCAAATGAGGTAATAATTGGATCTCATTATAGTCAATTAATTTTGCACTAAGAGAGGCTGTAAAGGGAGTCTTGTTTGAAGCTGACTCCAAGTTTTAGGTAAAGCTCTGCCTGTCTAACCACATCACACATATCAAAATGTGGGGGTTCCAGACATGTTTGGACATATGACAAAAAAGCAAAATAAAACACAATTTTATGAACTAAATCTACTGCGGTACTATCTGAATGTTATTTAGTATAATTTTATACGATAAATAATTGACCAATAGAGCAAACTTTTGACTGGTTCTTAGATATGTTCTTGCTGTGTGATACCTGACTCATAGCTAATAGGCACTGAAGTTATAACAACTAAGAAAAGAAAATCACCTCTGATTTAGAACAAAAGCTCATATAATGTACAGGTCCTTCATGTATAGTTGGGCAGGTTGATCACTGCATATGTGCACTTGGACAAGAAGACAAATGGGGCTGAAAGACATTTTGGGAATTACCCTTCAATCCATTCGTTCTTATAAAAACTATGTGCTCCAAAGGAAGGGACACTTTTTTCCTAATTACCCAAAGCGGCAACTGGACAACAGTAGCTATTAAGTTTGGAAAATTCATTTAGCCATAGAAATATGTGATACTAAAATATCCTAAGGCCATGTCAGTAGCGTAAATTAAAAATAAACTGGGATTTAGCTCTGAAGTACACAAGCTTATATTTCTTCTATTAAACGTGTATTCCTTCAACATTATACATATGGAAAAGTTTTAAAATTTAGAATAAGCCACTTCACCTCTGTATTTTAAGCTCTATTCCTGAGCAGGATCTTCATGGGACTTTTTTTTTTTTTTCTTAAGATTTTGTTTATTTATTTGACACAGAGAGAGATCACAAGTAGGCAGAGAGGCAGACAGAGAGAAAGGGGGAAGCAGGCTCCCTGCTGAGCAGAGAGTCCAATATGGGGCTCGATCTCAAGACCCTGAGATCATGACCTGAGCTGAAGACAGAGGCTTAACCCACTGAGCCACCCAGGTGCCCCTCTTCATAGGACTTTGACAAATACTACTGGTAATAACAATCAGTAAACCAAATAAATGAAAATGATAAACAGCATGAAATAATCAATAAAAAATTGTTAGCTTATAACATGGAACTGCCATTTTGTGATTAAAAAATAGTCAAATATTGTTGATTTCTTAAGGTTAAATATAATAAATGTTTTGCTGATGAAGTTCTTCCATTAAGCTGCTTCCATGACCTGGCACCTCATCTCATACTTCATGCCCCTCATCCCATTAAAAGCATAGTTCTAGACCCCATATCAATTTGCACATTATTCTCTTTTTTACTTATGAGTACATTTCTTTTTTCCCTTATTCAATATTAATTATTGAATGCCTAGTTCTTAATAGTAAAAAATATATGGGGAGGGCACCTGTGTGGCTCAGTGGGTTAAGCCTCTGCCTTCTAATGAAGCCCCACATCCAGCTCTCTGCTCAGCAGGGAGCCTGCTTCCCCCTCTCTCTCTGCCTGCCTCTCTGCCTACCTGTGATCTCTATCAAATAAATAAATAAAATTAAAAAACAAAACAAAACAAAAATCATACGAAGGATGCATATCTTCAACTTTTAGGAAATATCAAGGTGGTTTTTTGTTTGTTTCTTTTTTTGTTTGTTTGTTTGTTTAATAGAATGTCAGCCAGCTCTAAAGTTCCTGTCCTGGAAAATGTGTTTTTGAATGCAGGGCTTGGTATATGTATGTAAAATAAAAAATATAGTTTGCAGTAAAAAAATGAAGAGCCGTGAGAAGGGGTTGTTAGAAGCAGAAGTGTGTATCCTCTGTGCTGGCTAGACTATCTCAAAGACATCTTTCTGCATATGAAGAGAGAAATATAGGAGGGTAGTACATTTCCTCTCTCATAAAGAGAGTACCTAGAAACCCTCCACTCTTGTATCCTGGTTCTCAGCCATCACTGTGCATTAGAATCAAGTGGAGAAGCTTAAAAATATATCCTTGGAGATCTGACTTTTCTGGCTTTAGGTTCTAGCATTGATATTTTCTGAAATCTCCCATGTTATGCTAATGTGCAGTGCAGGTGGAGACAGAGTTATCTAGAGCAAAGCCAACACAGGATGAAAAGACACAGAGCTTTCACTAAGTAAAGACAAGGGAAATATCAGGAATCAGGTAGGAGGGCTTCCTTTGACAAAAACTGTTTACCAGACTCTATTTGATATTCTAAATCTCTAATCGATTTTAACGAATTATTTCCAAACAGCATTTTAAGTCACATCTCTGATAGATGAATAAGACAGAATCCTTGTTTTTAAGACGTTAAGAAATCAGCATGTAAAGTCATCAGTCCAAAGAATTATGATGGAAAGTCAAATTGATGTATGTTTTAAGGACAGTGCCCCCCCCCCAAAGTCTACTGATTTCTAGAGGAATTCTCTCTTCTTTGCACACTATCCTCAGACTCCATGAAGGACCTGTTCCAAGGCAGAGTTAAAGCTCATGATGATGGGGCATTAACAGGAGGGATATAAATAAGCCTTTTAGGGCATATGGTCTTGTTCTCCCTTTCTTTTCTCAGAGTATTTGTCTATGGGGGCGACTTTATGTCTTATTGAAGTAGTAAACTATAACAACTAAGAAAGCCTTGGCCTAGGGAAGGAGACCCAGCATTGCTAAGTTTGTGTTGGTTCTAAGTCCAGGCCTTCTTGCCAAGACAGAGGGTCCCTGTGGATCCTTGTATCCAAACTATTTCAAAGAGAAAACTGTATTAGTGTTTGGGGGAAATAATTGTTCGTTATGTTTCTGCATGTCTTGGAGGCAGAGTCACCAGTGCCTTTGTTCTAGACCATCTTTTCTAAGACGTTGGCAGGATGAATGGGCCTTAGAAGATAAAGATCCTATTTGTCTCTGGAACAAAGAGCAAGTTTGGTTACCGTTCAATATAAGAAAGCTATGTTTCCTGCTGATGAAATGGTCAACCATATTTAAAGTCCATTACAAAAGATCTAGGTCCCTCTAAGCTCAGCGTGCCACCTCTGTAATATAACCCACTCTCCCTTCTGTTGCACACAAGGAGTCTTCTTTTTGTTTTGTTTTGTTTTTCAAAATATCAGCTACCTTTGGAAGTTCATCCCTTGCCAAGAAAACTTCTATTGTTTTCTATTCAAGATGCCAAACAGCATCATGTTTATTTTCTCTCTTCTCAAAAAGTGTTAAAATGATACTGAAAAAATTGAAAAGAACTACTGCAACATAGAGCAAGAAAGGGGCCATCAGATGATTAAATATGTAGGACATTTCTAGAAGATGAAAACCAAGTGGGATAATGCTGACAAATCTGACAGAAGAAAAGGCACCAGAATATTCAGTGGAGAAGACTGCCATAGACATAAGAAATGGTTTTTTGTTTTTTGTTGGCAGAATGACCGTAGAGGGATTCCATCATCAGAGTGGGAAAGACTGGGAGCAGATTTGAGATTTAGCAAGTAATCAAGATGTACAATTAAAGAATATTCTAGGGAACATGAATGACAAGGGTTCCTTGGGCACCTCCCATAGGTGCAACGAGAGATTGTCTACCATCAGTCTTCATCCTGTTATTACATCTCCAGAACTGCTACAGAAAGAGATTGAACCAGCTCCCTTGGAAATACAGGAGTTGTAACATGATGGCTCACACTCCAGTCTAAGGCCTTCATTGACTGGACATTTCTGGACAGAACACCCTGCTGGTTTGATCCTTGCCTGCACACTGACAGAAAGCTTGTCTATTGACTTACCCATCCTCTATGCAAAACTTTAGTTCACCCTCTCTTCAGCAGAAAAGTATTGCAGGGAAATAAATCAGCACAGTGGAAATTTTAATCAACCTAGTCCTTCATCTGTATAAGTGAATAATCAGCTAGGATATAGAGAATTTTAAGAAAACGAACCTCTTGAAAGTTTAGATTTGGGGCACCTGGCTGGCTCAGTCAGTAGAGCAAGCAACTCTTGATCACGGGATCATGAGTTCAAGCCCAAAATTGGGCATAGAGCTCACTTTATTAAAAAAGAAAGAAAGAAAGAAAGAAAGAAAGAAAGAAAGAAAGAAAGAAAGAAAGAAAGAAAGTAAGTAAGTTCAGGTTCAGAATAAGCATAGAGACAAGGTTATTCAAATTATATACATATTCAAGGACAGAAAATCAGGCTTTCTCCTATTTACCATACTCAGAAAAATTCAGGATGATAGAACAAATATGGCAGCTTTGCCAAAAGGCTATGTGAAAATAAGAAAGAGTTCTGAAATCAGAAATGTAAATGTTAGGGCAATGTATTCAATGAAAGGACTGGAAGGAAACTTTAGGGAAAATCTCTCGGAATATTGAGCAATGAGTCAGAAATGGAAAATGTGAGAATAGAATATCAGTACAGGTAATCCAAAATATAAAAATAACCAGATTAAGCAAGAAGGAGTCACAAGCCAAGAGATGCACTAGTAGAAAATTCGAAGGCTCAGGGATGTCATGAAAAAGGCACATGTGTTATTTTTCAACATAAAAGATAAAATCAATTGTAAAATAGGGAAAAGTTAAAAAGGTCAGTGTTCAAATAAAATTTGTTTATAATTTGAACAATTAATGGAGAATAAAAACAGAATCTTTTTGATATTTGCTGTATGGAAAGAAATGGATTTAATAATTTGAAATACACCTTTTGTCATTTACTGAAAAACTCCATGCAGCAAGTAGTGCAGAAATTCTAAGCCAGAGACCTTTACCTTCAATACTTGACAGATTAATTTTACAGTTTCCCTCATGCACAGAGAACAAGCCAAGTTTCCCAATGTCCCTTTCTAAATGTGTCCCTGATCCCTTCCAGAGAAAAAGGTCTTTGTATACATATGTAAACAAACTTCCTAAAGGCCATTACTTTGAAAAGATGTGCACGTATGAATTTGAAAACAAGGAGAGTCACAATAAATAGGACCAAATGTAAACTTAAAAAAAAATCAATTATATGTTTGTCAAGAAAGTTGGGTATTCATTCATGGGAACGGGGGAGAGGTTATGAGAATTTGAAGATCTTTAATGAGGCGTGATAGTTGTTCAAAAGCAGAATATGAAGGATAATATTTGTTGGCTGAATTTTAAATTTTAGAATGTGGGGAAAGTTATTTGGATTATCATGGTGTTGAAATGTAAATCTCATCTTGACATTAGACATTCTTGAGCAGATAATCTTACTGATATATTACTTTTCTTTCTCCATAGCCATTTATAATATACAGTGCTGCCTTGAATATTGTTTTCACGATTCAATATGTTAAAGCCATGTCATGGTTTAAATTTATGAGACATTCAAAGACTTAAATAGAATCATTGACTGTCATTAAAATAGTATAAAATCTCAAATTTGTTTCTCCAACTAAATCCTCTCTTCAAGGCAGCAGTCCTATAGTTTTATGGACATTCTGCTACATGTGATGCAAAACTTTGTAGATATGTCCTTTAACTCCTTTTTCCCCCCTAATCCCAACTCCTATTCTTCATTCCCTTAGTTCTCTTAACGTTACAAATGTTTTTGTGACACTTGTTTTTAAAACATCATGGTGATCTTAGAGCTCTTTCTCCTCCTTATCCAAATTTTTATGGATTATCAGCTTCAGTGGACATGTAACTTTGATTCTCTCTCATTTCCATCCTTTCTATAACATCTCTTCCCATGTTCCCAATTCAGGTTCTTTTCGTCTCACACTAGGATTATTGCTGTAACCTCTTATATGGAAATTCAGCATGCGTCCTTTCTTCCTCTTAACCTCTGCAGGCTAAACCAGATTAAAATTGCTAAAACCCTGCTTATGTCTCTCCTCTGTATGAAAATACTTAATCACTCTTTTACATTAAAATGCCTTAGCCTGGCCCTCAGAATTTGTCACTCCACGATACAGAAGCAGTCTGGAGACTAGGCTTGAGGATGCATCTTAGCCCCTTTAACTCCTTACTTGGCATGTTGGAGTTCAAGCAAAAGTGCAGTCAAAGTAAAACAAGGTGTTTGCAACCAAATATGAGGTCAGGGCTATCACCCTTCTTTCTCAGATGTCAAACTCTAGTACCATCTCCTATCTGACCCCAAATCATGGCTACTCTTGGCACCTACTGGGCAGGGATACTGTTCATTGTCTTATAAAGGACAGGAAAGCCTCACAAAAGCAAAAATTCTCCATTCCTGAATGTCCATTATTTGAGAAACCCTGATAAACCAGTGGTTTCTAAAATGCTATCTTGGTTCTAAGGCTTCGGCATCATTTTTTTTTTTTTTTTTTGAGAAATATTGTCATGAGTCAAGAGGGAACCAGATCTTCAAAACCACCATACCAACTTTAACCAGAGAAGCTGTACAAACAACTGTAATAGGTAGTAAACTTTTTTATGGATTTAGAAGATGCTCTCCAACCAACCAACCAAGAAACAAACAAACAAAAAATCAAGCCGCTACTGGGAAACAATAGTGTGGTTACTATGTAAAGTTACCATATAACATGGTTACTATGTAAAGTGGGCTAGGAAATGCAGAAGGCCCCAAATTGGTGAAGAATGTACAGAAAAGGCATGATGCCTTAGTCAGATTTCTTAGCTACATGGTGCAGAAGCTTTTTCTGGCTAAGGGTAAAAGAAGTTTAATAAAGAGATATGGGGGAACTCCTGAATCAATAAGACTGTGGGAGGAGTGACACAGGATAATGCCTCCACACCACGGCCCCCAAAGACACCAGAGCACTCTAAAGAAAATCTGCTTTCACTAGACAATGCAGTATGCGCTCTGCCCCTTCTGCATTCAGAACTCAATTTTACTGAACCTGTATTCAACTGTTAAGACACTTCTTTTGCTCCAGGAGCCTGATCTCTCTGGGCAATGAGAGAGAGACAGAAGGAGTATAACACCAGAGCAGCCCCCTTCCACATGCGTCACTAGCTCGTGACATAAAGTTAGGCAAGTTGCAACTACAGAAAGAAGCCTAAGAGAAGGCTAGGGTCTGGACTTTTTAGCTCCCGTAGGATGAGTGTTTTGTGTTCCTTGCCCAGACTAATAAAGGGAGGGAGATTCTTCAAACAGAGGAAAGGGTACATATTTTGGGCAGCCTTCCAAAATGACCACTAAATGTTATTTTGAAGTTTAAAAAGAAATTACTTTCCAATTTTAACGTGAAAACTGATTCAAATAAGACTATTCATTAGAATGGTTTCTTCCTTTCAAATAAGAACTGCAAGTTTTGTTTTTTCTTTTGAAATATTTATTTATTTGAAAGAGAGAGAAAGAGCGCGCACACAAACAGCGGGAGGGGGAGGGGCAGAAGGACAAGCAGGCTTCCCGCTGAGCAGAGAACACTATGTGGGCCTCTATCCCAGGATCCTGTAACCATGACCTGAGCCAAAGGCCAGACTCTTTTTTTTTTTTTTTTAAGATTTTATTTATTTATTTGACAGAGAGAGATCACAAGTAGATGGAGAGGCAGGCAGAGAGAGAGAGAGGGAAGCAGGATCTCCGCTGAGCAGAGAACCCGATGTGGGACTCGATCCCAGGACCCTGAGATCATGACCTGAGCCGAAGGCAGCGGCTTAACCCACTGAGCCACCCAGGCGCCCCCAAAGGCCAGACTCTTAACCACTAAGTCACTCAGGCACCCCAAGAACATCAAGTTTTGATCAGGATTACTCTATACTTAAATAGAATTAGTTTCCAAATAAAGATGGTTAAAATCTAATGATAACACACTGATTCTGTATAATTTAAGAATTAATAAAAATGAATTGGTATTCAAAGTGCCTTCTCTTACATTTTCCTTGCCTGTGGAAAGTTAATCATAGATATTCAAATAGTATTGTATTATTTTTAAGTCACAATTCAGGTTGGAAAATGTGTAATTGAATTTTATCCTCTTTAACAGTAATAACCCATTCTCTAGGCTGTGAAAAGAAAATTGCATGCAATTTCCAGAGACATTGCATCTATTAATATTTCTGTACCTGGGCTTGGGTATGCAAGAGAAGGAAACACAAATCACTTTTCTGTGTTTTAAGGTTTGAAGATTGGCCAGATCTTGCAGTAAGCATGTTTAATAAAGTTTACAGGAGTATGCAGACTCAAGGATATATCCTCGGGTGGTATCTTTAGAAGCTGTGGTCATTTCAGTGGATGAAAGGAAAGCACCCTATGTCTTAAGTGACTCTTAGAGAATATTTCTCCCTTAGAGGTTGTTAATTTTCTGGAATGGAGAAGATTTCTTTGAAGTCCGCTATTACCAGTGGCAGCTTGAAGAGCAATTCACATTTAAATAGCTGCTTCATAGCATCTTATTCTTTGCCAGCTGCAAGATCCTGAAAGTCTAATATGCACCCAGGAAAGACACTGGTATTATAATAGCACAACACCAATGCACTTGGAATGCCTTGCCTGATATTTTTATTGAGATATTGTCAGTTATTACATGAGCTACCTAAAAATAGAGGAAGAGATGGGGAAGAGTGAAAGCTACTACTTCTTCTTCTTCTTCTTTAAATCTATTTATTTATTTGAGAAAGAGAGAGAGAGACAGAGAGCAAGCAAGAGCAGGGGGAGGAGGAGAAAAGAGAAATAGACTCCCTGCTGAGCACAGAGTTCCAAAGGAGGTTGGATCTCAGGACCCTGAGAGCATGACCTGAGCTGAAATCAAACACTTAACCCACTGAGCCACCCAGACACCGTGAGTGAAAAAGAAATTTCAGTAAAAATTTTGGACCAGTCTATGACTTATAAAAATGGAATTTTCTCACTTTTTTCTCCATTATAGGAATATTCTATCCTTTAGAACACAGAAAATGCCCAAGTCACTGCTATCCTGTAATAAATGCATAGCATGTTATTTTCTAGTTGACTTTAACCTTTGAATATTAGAATCCTAAGACTTTGCTTTCACATTGTAATTTCTCTATCATTTTCTTGGATGATTTACAAGGTTAATTGCATATAGAACTTATATTCTAAATGAAAAATTTGGAAAGCAGAACTATAATTTATAAATGGAATTTTACTTATGAAGTTGAACAGTGTAAAACTGAATTGGTAGGTCCAAAAATGTTTGGCTATTGACAATTTCATGTAGCTTAACCTATAAAAATTGAGGTTTTTAAAATTAGAATTAGTTGAGTATAAAGACAATTATTTGCCCTTATTCTCCTAGAATTCAATAAATTTTGGGACACGAGAGGAGTACAATGAATACTTCAACTTGGATATTCACAAAAGTAGTAGTTCAAATTTCTCTAATGGAATTTACCACACTATTAGGAATTGAAACAAAGTAAAACAAAACTTAGACCACTCTGGCTTTTGGTTAAACAATTATGCAGTTTAAATTCTAGCAGTCCAAAACTCTGTGCCACTTTTATTTTTAAAAAGATCTAAAACACCTTAATTTCTGATAGAAGACCCCTGCACAGTAATTTTTTTCCTACAATGCTACCCAGGTCTATTTTACTTCTGGGCTTCATCCTGATCCTTCACTATGCTTTAGCTAATTCCAAACAAATGGATGTGTGTGTGTGTGTGTGTGTGTGTGTGTGTGTGTGTGTGTGAATTTTGACATTTACATATAGCTTTCTATTGAATTTTAATAATCTGTATGACGGTTTTCATTCTGTACACTGACTCCTTAAGAAAAGGCTTGTATCACCTTTCTCTCTCTCTCTCTCTCTATTTTGTTTTTGCATATGACAATACATAAGAAATGTCTTTGCTCATAAGTCATTCAAATACTATTGTTGTCAAAGGATGACTGAATCAAGAAAATGTGGTGTATATGTATATGTGTATACACACACAGAATCCAATATTATTCAGCCTTAAAAGAAAAAGAAGTCTTGTAATTTGCAACATGGGTCAAACTGGAAGGTATCATGCTAAGTAAAATAAGCCAGATAGAAGAAAACAAATACTGCATGGTATCTCTTACTTGTGGATTCTCGGGGGTGGGGGTGGGTGTGGGGAGTTGTACTCGTAGGAAGAGTAGAAAAATTATTGCCAGGAGTTGGGGAGTGGAGTAAATAGAAAATGTTGGTAAAAGAGTAAAATTGTAGTTGTAAGATGAATAAGATCTGAGAATCTAGTGTATAGCACCATGACTATCGTTGATTATATGTATAATTTAAATTATAGAGTAGAACTATATGACAGAATAGAATGCAACCTCACAAGCCTTAGCAATGTAAAAGCAAATTTCTTGCCAATAGGACTTGGAAGCTACAAAGCAAGTTGGAGAAAGAAGAATTAGGAGGCTCATTTTATCAAGGATGAAGTAAAAACAATATATCTTCAGTTAATAGACCAAAATTAAAAGTTATGATATTGTTTTAAGTTCCAGTGGTAACTTACAGATACACAATGACATAACTGGGAGGTTGAGAATATTGAGAGTGGTAGAAGATTAATAAATCCTTGTCTTTTATAAGTCAATATGTAATTTATGATATTGTAAATCAAGAAAGAGCTGGAGAAACATGGTATTTAAGGTAAAAAGCAACAACCACCAAGAATTAAAAGTGGGAACTATGAAAAGCTCATCTGGAGATTGCAAATTGATGGTGACAATTGGACCAGAGATTGTGCCTTTTTATTATGAAGATTTCTGTGCTGTTTGATTGTTAAAAATTGTGATGTATCGTAGCAAAACCATGAGAAAAGAGTTCTCTTTTAAGGACAAGGACTATAACTACAAAAATTTCAACTATGCCTGATGTGTTTCTTCTGTTTGTGCACAACTAATAAGCACATTTTATATGTAGACAACATTCACTTCCAATATCCAACTTCCAACTCATTTTCCCTCCTAAACTCCATTTTTAGCAGAGAGACTATCAAGACAGGTGGGGGTAGCTACATATACTTATGCTTGTAAATCAAAAGGCCTGTATTTGTTTTACATTATGACAAGGACTATTACCAAAATCAAAAACAAAAACAAACATGAAGCCTAGAATCTTATATCAAGAGTGTATGAAAATGGTAGATTTTGTATTTCACGTATGGCTCTGTGTTATTACCAGTTTACTTATTTCATTTCTCATTCAGTAGAGAATATGCTTCAGGAAGAGAGGAGTCTTTCAATAACACACTTATATTTCATAATGCCAAATACCTTGGTCTGGGCATATTAGATGCTCAAAAGTCTAAGTGGAAATGAAGTAAATTGCAAAGCGCAGGTAGAACCCTGTAACTCTGAAACAATTGGCCAAATACAGTTCATCAAAGTAATTCTGACTTCAAAGGTAGTGAAGGAGTCGTTTCAACTGTCAAATTAACGTCTCAGAAACTTCTGGATCCCATCCTGCAAGGTGCAACCTATCTAGGGCTGGTGGTCTGGAGGTCTGATTCCCAGCGTCAGCCCCAAACTAGCTTCATACCTTCCCTGAACCTCAGTTTTTCTGTCTGCAAATGGATGGAGATTTCCTTCTGGGGCAGATACTCTATGACACTGCCTTGCATTCATGTCACTTTGATTTTGATCACTGAGTTCAATGAAACGGACTCACACTACTGGTCCAGTCTCCTGCTTTTGTCTTAGAATACTGAAAACTTTGTAAGGCTCAGATGGATATTTTTAGCTTTCCCCAGAAAGAAAAAAAAATCTGTAAATTTGTAAAAACAAATAAAGAGCAAAAAACTATCATTGAGAGTTCTTCCATGAAAAAAGTTCCTAATACTGAAGTGACATTGATCTCTTGATGAAATCTATCTAATGATGGCATCTCAGATATTTTAGCATATACTAAATGTAATTCTGCTACATCTATACATTTCTGCTATGTATAATTCTGTAGCAAGAATTAAAATTCTTAAAATAGAAAAAAACTGGTGTAATGAGAGGAAAAATATACCTATCATTAATTTTTCTCAGGCTTGTAAGTATATGTATGGGTGCATATAAAGACATGATTTCATCAGTTTCATGCTTGAGTGTAAGATAAATTCATAGGCTTAAATAGTCCATCACAGAATATTTTTTCATCACAGAACATTTTTATATTTATGTCTTTGAGAACTACTTCTTTGTCTTTTAATAAATAAAAAAATAAATAGAATTTCAAAAATATGAAATGGTCATTAACACAATTTGTGGTCAAAGATTTTAAGAAAGTGTATCATAAGTCTGTTAAAATCCCATTTGAGATATACTATTTAAAACATAAACCTACCTAGGGTATATAATACTATTTTCTTTGTTCAAAAACATACCTAAGGTATACTATTTTTTTTTTTCAAAAATTTTAACCTGGAATTGGTAGCATTTCAGTAACAGAATTCAAGTTTTGGGTGATAAAATAGCTCAGATACTATATAAATGTAAATATACAATTCAATTGATATAGGAAAATATCACAGTTCAGATAATATAACTTTTATTTGGGTGTGTATCTATTGTATTTCAAATACTCATTCATGCAATCAGTATTATCATACCTAATCAGGACTTTCTTAATCACCATGTTTTTTCAATATTCCAAAGTGTCTGAGGTATTTTATATACACACACAAAGTTTATACAATCTCACAAACATTTGATTCCTGAAGTAAAATGATAGGGAAAAGAGTAAGATGAAAAGGGGAAGATCCATTTCTACTCATCCATCAGAAAAATAACAAATAAAAAAATAAAAACAATCTCCCCCAAATTAAAAAAAATTAAATGTTCCCTGTAATGCATTATTATCTGATACTTTTCTCCTTCTGGACAGAAGTCCCTCCTATCCTCACTAAACTGACCTCTGTGTGGTTAGGCCAGCTGTAAGGATGGCAATAGCAGGAAAGTTTGCTAGTAATATCCTGGCGTTGAAGAACAGTGCTACTTTTATTTGGGAGCTCCTGTGTCTTCAGCTGGGATGTAGCCTTAGGGGGATGCATGTAGACAGGGGAGGAGAAAGGAGACACCCTTTCAGCAGGCCAGAGCTTTTGAACAAACCCTGATAATCAATACAGTAACAGATGCCACCACCAGCCTGTCAGGACATGCTAGTCCCAGCCTGAGAGTGATTTCATGGACGCAGCCATGGAGAGGTCTTTCTGGGTTTCTCCAGCATCCTGTGGTCTACTTCTGTTGCTGTCCAGCAGCAAGATCCAATAAACTGAAAGAGACAGAGGTCTCCTATTTCACAAAGGCTGTCCTTGGGCTTTGCAAAGTGAAAAGTGAAAAGAAAAGTGTGTCTTATTTTAAAAAGTACCCTGGCCCCTATTATCTCACTTCTTTTTATTTTTCCTCTTTAACTTTTAAGGGCATTAAAGAGAGAAAAAAAGTTAACATCCAAAAACTAAGAAAAGTAAAAACAAAACAAACAAATAAAAGAAGAAAAAGACATTTAAGAAGTGTAACTATAGGGGCACCTGGGTGGCTTAGTGGGTTGAAGCCTCTGCCTTCGGCTCAGGTCGTGATCCCGGGGTTCTGGAATCGAGCCCCGCATCCGGCTCTCTGCTCAGCGGTGAGCCTGCTTTCCCCTCTCTCTCTCTGCCTGCCTCTCTGCCTACTTGTGATCTCTGTCAAATAAATAAAAATAAAATCTTAAAAAAAAAGTGTAACTATAAAGGTAAAGAGAAAATATAGAGATAAAGACTCCCTCCTACCACCAGTCATGGATAGTAACTTCCGATTCAATTGCAAATTTCAGAATCACAACCTAAGTTCATGTTAAGCACTTGTGAATTCAAGTAGGAATTGGCTGCTCCGGTTTTCAGTGATTCCAAATGCTTTTCAACTGCACTTACCGTTTAAAAAATTTCATCTCCTTTTCTGGGACATTTGGTTAGCATTTTGTTAATCAGTTTGAATAATATTAATTATGATTGTGAAAATACTATATTTACCATTATTTTATTGTATATATTTTTCTCACTCACAGGAATGGCAGCTTCATCAGCCAGGGATGATGTCTCCCTTCTTGGCCCTTCCATCAGCAGTGCTCTAGGGGGTTAGTCAAAGCCTAGCAAATACTTGTTGAATTAATGGTCAACAGAACCTTATGTAACTTGGTTTAGATTTATTTGGGATTAACTGAAATAACTCTTCACTAGATACATTTCAAGAAAGACAGTGCTCAGACACTTGATCAACTTATTTGAGAATCCCCTCTTTATTCACAGACCAGTGGTTTTCAGATATTCCTTCTCTGTGGCAATCATTCCTTCAAATAAATCTATATGAGGAATCCCAGCTTACTTAGAAGAGAAGACAGAGAATCACAATTGCTAAAGTGATATTAGAATGCCTTTAGGTAGACTCATCTCTCCCTCCCCTATTCCTGCACAGCAATCCTTAAAGTATCTTTAAAGAAATGAAAGAGTCCAAATATAAAATTTGAACCTTTTTTGAGAAATTCACTTCTTCTTTGGAGCCTGTGCTTTCTGTCATTAAATTATTAATGTATTGACATGGGATAAAATAGAAATAACTATTATTAAAATGTAATAGATTTAGTTTAAAATTATGAATTCTCCAGTTTTGTCACATTCCCTCTATTTGCTAGGCCTTTATGAAATGTATACTTGACTCTTATTTCCTGTAATAGTGAGCTAGTCTTTTTAGAATCAATGCTACATCTTTATAAAGGCCCAATATATTTTCTTTAATTTTCCTAATGGGACTGAAGAGCTTAAAAATGCAGAGGAATGGCTAAGACAATTTTAGTAGAAAGTTATGAGCTCAGAGGAGTAAAAAGAGTATTAGAGGTCTACAGTTGCACCACTGTTGTCCTTAGGCCATTATCTAATATCTTGCTGTTGGTGTTTAGCTAACTGAGATGTAGAGACTAAGGCCCAGGACAATCAAGGTGAGACATCTTGTAAGACATCCTCCTCACACTGACTTGAAAGATAGAGGTTTCTTCAGAGTAAGCATGAACCTGAGAAGTAAACCTTCTTCTCCTCCTGCTTTTCCAAACTCATGGTTCTAGAGTGAAGGGTCATAAAATAATTCACATAATGAAAGGATGTACCATATTCAAAGAATGAGATGTGGTATTTGAATTAGCTCAGTTTTCTGCAAATAAATGTGTGGAATTAAGACCATACAAATAAAACATGCAACAGGGTTTGTGAACGTGTGCATGTGTGTGTGTGTGTATGTGTGTGTTTACATTCTCATAGAACCCAACAATCTTATTCTATAACATGTATGTGAAAGGCCAAACGATCAAAACATTCTTGGAGAAGTAAAAGTTGAGCGAATTTGCTGTAAAAGGTCAAAACATATTATAAAACAATAGTACTTTGGAATTGGTTCATGAGCAAACAGACCAATGGATGGGATAAGAGAGTATGGAAACCAAATATACCTGCAAAGCAGAATTCATAGTTTCACTTTAATATCGGCCTACTAAGGGGCGCCTGGGTGGCTCAGTGGGTTAAAGCCTCTGCCTTCGGCTCAGGTCATGATCCCAGGGTCCTGGGATCGAGCCCCACATCGGGCTCTCTGCTCGGCAGGGAGCCTGCTTCCTCCTCTCTCTCTGCCTGTCTCGCTGCCTACCTGTGATCTCTGTCAAATAAATAAAATAAAAAAAAAATCTTAATATCGGCCTACTAAAATATATTGACACTTTTTTTCAATAAACTATGGAATTTTCTAACTTACTAATGCTGTGTCAAGAACGTATTTATAATTTATCATCATTCACTATGTAAGTTGGGCTTTTAAAAATTTTGTTTTCCCAACAGGGTAGTATTTAAATATTCATCTACCCCTTTTAGTTGATGCTAAATTTGGAGCACATTATTTTCTTGGAAATATTTTCAAAAGCACAAATCATAGAGCAATGACACAAAATAGAAGAGCAATTAGAATAACAATAGATCATTAATTTTCCTATATTAAAATTTTATCTCATTTTCTCTTGCCTATTCAGCATCTACTTTGGGATATCTCTGATATATTCTTTTTTTTCTCCAAAGATTTTAGTTATTTATTTGAGAAAGAGTGAGAGAGAGCATGAGCAGGGAGAGAGGCTGAGGGAAAGGGATAAGCAGGTTTCCTGCTGAGCAGGGAGCCTGACACATGGCTGCATTCCACCACCCTGAGATCATGACCTGACCCAAAGGTAGACACTTAGTTGACTGAGCCACCCAGATGGCCCTTGATCTGTACTTCAACGGATGCTCAGAGACATCATGTCTCAGTATTAGATGCAAATGACACATCACTCATCCAGACCACTTTTAAATGAAAAGCTTACTTAACCTCTTATTGTTCTCAAGTGGAAACTATTTTCCAAGAGGGGACAATATTGGAGTAACATTTTGCCATTTTAAGTTTAATTATACATTCTTCTTCCCTCAAAAAGAAATCATTACTATGATTGTCATGCAGGCAGGAGTCCAGTATTCATTGAAGCATTTCCTCTTATGCAACATGAAGGTGTGATATTTGCTGTGCCTTATGATTTGTGGCTTCTCCCATTTGGATCATACTGTCTCCAGTATGGGTCTGTTGTATTTCATGTTTCTGTTATCAGGTGACTAGAGCAAGGCTTCTGTCCTCTGAAAGTAGGTGGCAAAGGAAGAGAAGTCAGGATAAAGCAAAGGAAGATCATCCAGGCCTTGATCCAAGACGCATCTTCAAATCAGCAGTCTTTCAATAGAGCTGATATTTTAATCCCCATCTGATGCCTCTTTCTATTTTTTCACTGGTTCTCAATTCATAGAAAGAAGGCTAGTGATTTAAAGGTTCTAGTCCAAACTGAAATTACTGTCAGGAACTACCCTTTAACCCACATGTCATTTAGACAACAAATACTTACTAAGAAAGGGGTTTGTGTATTAATCCCTTTATATACACTAAAACCCATATCCCAGTTATTTAATTTTATTTAATTCCATTAAATCTTGGTTAGGAAAGTGTTTCACAAGATGTTCTTAGTTTAGCATGAAGATTATTTAAACATTCTTTTTCATAAATGTGTGGTTTCCAAGTAAACAAGAAAATAAAACATTTTTGTTGATATTTAAAAACAGCACATCATTTTCAACAACTCTGATCTATGTGTCTCCAAACAGTCTGACATATTGGTGGCAGTTATCCTTGGATTTGGAGGTGAAAAACTCAAGACTATGGGTGTTACGACTTTATCCAATATTATGATCTCTATTCTTGCAGAAAAGTGGCCAAGGTTCAGAACAAATTGCAGCCCTATATGCCCACTGCACATTATCTGGTGGACTGAAAGAAATTTCATCCAGCAAAATAAGAAATTAAGGGTCTATCTACCTAATATGCAGATTTGTCATGTTGGAAGAAGACCAGTGCTAACTTTTTGGTTCCCATTCCAGGCACATACTCTACTAGCTTAGGACTCAGCATGTCATGATCACTGGAAACATGTTCAACGTTCAAAGCCAAACATAACCACCACCTTGTACTTCAAATCATCTTTTGATATCAATAGTTGTATCACTTGACACTTAAAAATGTTTTTTATTGCCCATATCTCCATCTCAAAATGCATAGGACTTTCCAGTTGCTTTTGAATATATACTCTTTTTTCTCCAGGAGAAAAAACAATGCAGAATTACTCAAAAACACAGTTTTGCTTCAATGAATTCTGAATGCAGCACTCATCTTAAACAAAATGAAGTACACCTTGTAGTGGAAATTGATGCAGTCTATTCCCTCTATAGACCAACATACTCATCCTCAGGTGCTGCTGGGAATATATGATTTTGATGGCTTGCATTTCTGTTCTTCTCTGGGAATTAGCCTTTGGAAACTGTCTCAATCCCTATCA
Organism: Lutra lutra; assembly: GCF_902655055.1. NCBI lineage: Eukaryota > Metazoa > Chordata > Mammalia > Carnivora > Mustelidae > Lutra > Lutra lutra. The sequence goes on from NC_062282.1 coordinate 14,482,623, forward strand.
GTGGCAACATGTATCTAACAATTTCTTTTTGTGCCTAATCTTGAGTTCTTCACTTCCTTAAGTGGAGTACCTCTCAGGACCACTGCTCCTGATTAACTACTACATGAAATTATTTACTGTTTCTGGGGAACTTTATCAAAGACAATTACTACCAAGAGGGGACACAGAAAGTAGAATTTTAGAACTACATTACTTACCCTTTGGTTGGCATTGAGGACCCTATCACTGATGGTAAATGGGATATGGATAGAACACAAAATATTTTCGAAATAAAATTGTTGGACTATACTTTGATGATGACCTTAGATGGGATGCAAGTGGAAGGAAATCATTTGTCAATGCCAACTCTCTGGCATTTGAGAAATATGAGAGAAATTGTACTGATAAACAATAGAATTGGATGACTCTTGCTGAGTACCATTGAATCATTGATGAGAGAAAATGACAGGGTCTGGGTGATAAATCACCATTTCAAGAGAAACTGAAAGCAGAGAATCTTTTTGGTAGTATTTAAAGAAACTTTCATTTCTTGCAGCTGGAGGACAAACAAATGAAGGACTTGGATTAGGGTTTAATTATGAAATAGTGGAGCTTCAGAGAAGGTTGAACTTTAAGCTGTAACATCTCTTACACCAAATTTAAGAGCCTCAAATGAAGGGAGTGGGACCATGAGACTAAGAAGGGCATGTTTAGGTAGATGCTTTTGAGACACTTGATCTAGATTCCAATGAACCCACCAGCCCTGCAGAAGTCACACACACACACACACACACACACACCCCATTGGTTGCTGGGAGGACTTCTCCTCTTCCATGACTAGAACTAGTGTGAATCAAATGAGGTGTATATAGGACAAAATTTAAGGAGGTACTCATTCTCAAGTTTGTGCAAATCCAGGGTCCTCTGGGATTCTGAGCTCCTCCAGGCACCTCCTCACTTCATCCTAGTCTTAGCTTTTCTCTCTTGCTTGAAGATCATGAAAAGTACTTAAGTTAGGCACTTTAGGACAATGCTCACGCCCCCTCACTATCTACCCTATTTTTCTTGCTGTCAATCAGACCAATAATAAAGTTTGAATCTCAACACAGTATGGATGACAAGATGCTGAGCTTTCTAAGGGAAGAGAAAGATTATGTATTGAAGAAGCTGTAGGATATGTCTCATGTGTGCCAGCAAGAGCTTGGACAGCATACATGGGGAGGAATCCTGAGGTGCTGATGGGGTGCAGAATAAGAGGGAGTTTATAGAAATTGGAGTACTCTTGTGATAGAAGATTTAACATCTTGGCAAGGACCCCTGATGATGATGATGTTATATGCTGCTAGGATGGCCCTTTGAAATTTGGTAAAAGCAATTGCTCATGCTAAGTATAAATGCCATATGGTAGAGGAAGGAGTCAACAGTGGGGATGCCAAAGTGTATATCCCATGTAGGGCTAGAAAAGTAATCAGCTGACTTTATTCCATGTGCAGAAGACATTCTATTTACAGGTAATTTATAGACTCAGATAAAAAATCATGAGCCCATACATAATCCTAAACAAGTTCTCAGACTCAAAATTCATTCTTTTCTTTAAGGAGAGCCTCAATGTCAATGAGAAAGTGCCTTACGGTATCACTTACTGCAAATGACTTGATTCTCTGAATTATCTGTTTCCTTTTGGTCACGTAATTATGTATGGGAGAAAAGACATTTTGAGGATTGCTGAACATTGATTTGAATGGACGGAGACTAAGGATTGTCTTATTCTTCTGCCTTCTGTCATAATATAGTTCAAAGGGGCCTGGACCATCTGGATATTCTGCAGGACAACCCATCAATCCACTGTATTGCTGCCATCATGTGAATTTTACCAGAAAAGCAAGATGTGACTAGTATACGTACGGGAAGCCTCAGTAAAAACATCCAAGAAGGTGAGAAGTACACTTTACAGGATTCAGGGCCTGCCATAAAAATTAAATACTTTGAGGTTCAGTGAGCTGAGATATGCTGGGACATCTCCTATAAAGGACACATTATTGAATTGCAATATTTCTGTAACCAAGAAAGTTTGCGTGATACTTGGTAAGCATGTCTTAGTTCAGGAGGCAGCATAGTTGGCCTGTCTCTATCTCACTTACTTAGTGACACAGACAGCTATTAGATTTGAACTGGACCTAGATAGAGAAATAAGTCTACAGCAAATCTAGGCTGCAGGTCAATAAAAACTGCTGCGTGAGCCTAAAATTAAGCAGACATTCTGTTATCAGAGATATCTAGGGTGAAAAAAAGGTGTTTGTTAGTTTTATAGACAGCCCCACTCCTATAGGAGGATCACAACAAGAAACCCCTAGGATTCTCAAACAAAGCCATATCATCCATAGCATAGAAGTCTGTACTGTGTGAAAACCAGTTTTTATTGTACTGGTGGGTGCTGGTAGAGATGGCTTCTTTGACTAAGGGATACCAAATGACTATGTGGCCAAAAAGAGATTCCGTCAGACCCACAAAGTTCTAAAGATGGGTAGCCCTAGTAATAAAATTCTATAGATGAAAGTGATACATTAGGAACTGGGTATGAACAGGACCGGAGGGCATGAGTGAACTAGCAGACAGGTGGCCCAGACCACCATGGGGTCATCTGTCAATGTGCTGAACAAAATTGCACGGATTCTAACTTGTGGAGACAGCTTAATGGAAACTAGTCATTGAACGAAGATAAAGGAGTTCAGTTTAGAATATTTTAAGGTTTGGATGCCTTAAATTCATCCAAATAAGAATGCTGATCAGAATGAGAGTTACGAAGGAAATGTAGAAAAGTGGTTGTCCCTGGCTGGAAGTGGGAAATAGAGAGAGGTTGGTAAAAGGGTACAAACTTGGAGTTAGAGGATGAATAAAGTCTGATGATCTAATATATAACAAGATGACTATAGCTGATGACACTGAATTGGGTACTTATATTTTTCTAAGAGAGTAGAACTTAAATGTTTCATCAAAAAGAGAAAAAAATATGTAAAGTAATGGATGTGTTAATTAACTCAATGGGGACTCCTTTCACAGTGTATACATATAGCAAATCATCAAGTTGTAGCCTTAAAAAAATCTCACAATATTGTCAGTTACACCTCAATAAAGCTGGAAAAAAAATGAGAGGTATGAATAGAAGCCTGGGTTGGACATATAAATTTGGAAATTGCATAAGGAGAGCTGTTGAAGCCATAGGAATGAATGAATGAAAATCAAACAGGATCTTCATAATGACCTTGAGGAGCTCCAACATCTGCTGTCTTGGAGGACGAATATTAGCCTGCAAATGAGACTCAGAAACAGCAGCTGGAGCTGTAGGCAGATGGCTTGGAGACTGGGTTCATGAAACTAAGGGAAGAAGGTTTTGTAAAGAATAGAGTAACTTTGAGCGACATATGAGGCTGAGAGATCAAGTAGGATGAGAATGAAAAATGTTCATTGCATTTAGTAGAGATAATACTATTTCAGTGACAAAATTGAATAGGTACCAGATTGAATTGGATTGCTATGTATCTATGCTGACATAGAATGGAGACCAAAGGAAGAGTCAAGTCTCTTAAGGTATTTGACTTTAACCTACTGAGCCACCCAGGTGCCCCTAGAAAAACACTTTAAATCCTACCGGTGTGGAGGAGCAGGCAAAGATGCTGGGCCCAGAGCTACAGCCAGGGACAAGGCTGGATAATTAGGAATGTCCTACCCCTGTGACCCAGAGACACAGTGGCTGCCTTAGACAGAAGATTAAGCAGAATAACAAGGATGCTTCTTCTTGTTCCCCTTCAAAGCATCACCAGTCTCACAGGCGTGGGGTAACAAGTAGTACAAGTAATTTTTCTTACAGAAGAGCATTAAGGACACTGTAAGGCACCATGTAACAGGAAGACCTAGTGCTGAAAATGGAATGGACATTGGTGGTGGTGGTTCAGGTCTCACCTCAAAATTTATGCAAAAATAACACATGGTCAAAAAACCAAACAATAAGAATGAAATGACATCAGGCATGAGATTTAAAATAATTCCAATGGATATGTTAAAGTGTCTTGTGCGAAAAGTGGACAATATGCATGATCCACGGGGTAATTTCAATGGATATTTAGAAACTGTAAGAAAGAATCAAATGGAAAAACACATTAACAGAGGCAAAGAATGCCTTTGATGTGCTAGACAGTAGATTTAACACAGCAGAGGAAATGATCAGTGAACTTAAACATAGGTCAAATTGAAATTATATAAATTGAAGCACACACACAAAAAAATATGAAAATAAAATGACCAGAACATCTAAGATCTGTGAACAAACTAAGAACAAAATTAAATAATCTAAAATACATGTCACCAGAAACCCAGAAAGATAGATGGAATGGGGAAAAAGATGTATTTGAAGAAATAATAATGAGAATTTCCCAAAATTTTTATATAGATCATCCTTAGACTAGACAAAGAGATACTAAAGCTAAAATGTGAGTTTAGAAAGATGGTAAGTTAGAGGGTTAATATTCAAAGTGAATTATATTTCTATATGCTAGCAAGAAAAAATTAGAAATTGAAATAAAATAAAACTGGTATAATTACCAGAAGCGCTATGTGAAATAAGTATAACCTTCCAAAATGTATACAATATCTTGTATGTGCTGAAAAAAACAAAACAAAAAAAGGAGATGTAATAAATGTAGAGATACACTGATGAATTAAATTTTTTTTTAAAGATTTTTATTTATTTGACAGACAGATCACAAGTAGGCAGAGAGGCAGGCAGAGAGAGAGAGAGAGGAGGAGGAGGCAGGCTCCCTGCTGAGCAAAGAGCCCGACATGAGGCTCCATCCCAGGACCCTGGGATCATGACTGAGCCGAAGGCAGAGGCTTTAACCACTGAGCCACCCAGGCTCCCTGATGAATTAAATTAAAAAAAAAAAAGATGTAATAAATGTACAGAGACAATCCAGAAGCTCAGTATTGTCAAAATGTCAATTCCCCTAAAACTGCACTCAAAAGAATTGCACTGAAACTATTTCTGTGTAAAAGGGCAGGTTGATTCTCAAATTTATAAGGAAAGGAAAAACAAAAACACCGCAAAAGAAAAACAAATAATTGATAAGTGAAGTTGAATTTTAAAAAGACACACTTGTTGATGAAAGTGTAAATTTCTATCTCTTCATGGATACTTTGTGAAATATGTTTTATAAATGAACAAAATGAAGCATAGAGAATTGTATTGGTTAGAGATACATAAGCAGGTAATAGAACTGATAGTTAAATTAGAAATTCTAAAATCAAAATGTTTCAGTATATTACCTCAGAGCTCTTAACTCTCTCAAGGTGACTGAGTGTGTGTTGTTATTTACAAAACTGTATTTGGCAAACATGTAAAGAAACTAAGAGCATGTGTAACATTTTAGAAAATGATTTTTTCAAACAGTTATGAAAATAATCATATTATTATATTTATATAACACAATTATTGTTACTTTTTCCCCTGACTTCATTAACTTATAGCCTTTTACAAGTGATGATTTTTTTTTTCCCTTTGGTGAAGGCATAAACAAACATTTAAAACAAGATATTGACTAACAATGGTTCAAATCTCAGAGCTTGGGGCTAACTGTCAGAATTCATTTCCTGGAAGGGATTAGAATGGATCACTATAGTTTATGGCAACAATTTAGGAGTGAAAAGTTCACTGCGATGTGGGAGGGGAATGTCAGAAAGCTTCCAGGCTCTGAGATAAACCAATTCATAGTCAGATGCTTCCATCTATAATACGGAAAATTGGGTGCCAAGGCAAGAAAAAAAACAATATGGTGGTGTGCATCTGCAAAAATTTATCAGGGACACTACATTTTAAAATAAGCAGATGTTTTGAAAACTACTCAGGATGAAAAAGGATTTTAAAACTTGGTGGAAAAAATACATTTTACAGAAATATATATTTAAAAATGGTCATTTCAAACCAGTATTGTGAAGACAAGAGAGGAAAAAGTCCTCTTCTCTTTCACTTCTATTATTGTCATCTTCTTTTGAAGGAAAACGATTTTCCAGTTTAAAAAGGGAAGAAAATACTGGTTACTCTGAACCAGAGCTTGCAAACTTCGAAGGGATTGTGTCAGAAACTGGTTTGTTCTACTGATCAAGATTAATTATATCCTTACTCACCAAAAGGGCCTGAAAATACAAATTCCAACCACTGTTAGTACTCTTAATGATCTTTGCAGATTAGGAAGACTCCAACAAGTGGACAAATACATAAAGGATTTCTTTTTAAGATTATTTCTGCATTAGAAATGAACAAGAGAAAACAAACATCATTTCTCTAGTGACTGTCTTAGGAAAATAAGCAGAATCTTAATCTTGTTCACAATAATACTTGCAAAATGTGTTAACATCCAATGTTGCCAGAGTCAAATTTACTAAAAAGAGAACAGGATTCACTTCAGATACAGCAACTTTTAGGGCAGTGGGTCAGTGAAAAACTGAACTTCTACTTCTGATAAAGCAATAAAAAGGTTTGGTCCTCATTGCAGATTAGGGTGGTTGAATGCACACATTCCTTATTCAGACGATGATTTAAGACAACTTGACTCTCTGATTCTTCTTGAAAAAGTAAATGACACGAAAATGAAGAGAAGCCACAATGTGTCCCCTAGTATCAGTCACAATGTGACTGATGATCCCAGTAACCTGCATCAAGAAGGTTTTTTCATTTCAACCCAATAAAGAACTTTGCTTTGAATGTCTAGATGTTAAGAGTAGAAGAGTGCTATGCCTATGTGGATCAATTAGGGAGGAATGAGGTCTATCATTGCTACTAGGGGAATGTCAAAGTTGAAAGCAAATGACCCGTCCAGGCTTCTTATACATGTCTTATGTGTAAAATGGGGGAAATAAAGACTAGAATGCTGTACAGTTGGGATAGTATTCAACAATGTTAATTAAAGAAAATAATTTCTGAATAGAACAACAGTGAGATTTACAGTGGCATTTTGAAGACCTTGTGTTAGTATTTTATAGCAATTTTAAATGTATAATATTGCATTTTATGTTGGAAGGGAATGAAAGTTCAATGCAATAAAAACAAATACAGAGACAAATGAAAATAGATATGCAGAAGTCACTTAGAAAAAATAGATCTAAAATAGACATTACACATATAAGAAGCTTCCCGTAAAGACCTCAATCCCTCCATGTCCTGCTCTTTCTTAAAAAGATTTATTTATTTATTTTAGAAAGAGAGTGAGCATGTGCACATGCGCACGTGCACACACAGGAACAGGGCAGGAACAGAGGGAGAGGGAGAAAAGCAGACCCCCCCTGAGAAGTGAGCCTTGACCAGATGGATCCCAAGACTTTGGGATCGTGACATGACCTGAGATCAGATGCTCAACCCACTGAGCCACCTAGGTGTCCCTTCGTGTCCTGCTTTCCATTATCCTTCTCATGTATCCTACACACTGGCGACTTTCCCTTTCTCACTGTTCATTGAATGACAAGCAAAGCTTAGAGGAAATGGGGAACAACCTTTTTTTCCCAATTTATTTTATTTTATTTCTTTTCATTGTTCTAGCATTCATTGTTTATGCACCACCCTCAGTGCTCCATGCGATATGTGCCCTCCATAATACCCACCGCCAGGCTCACCCAATCCCCACCCTTCTCCCCTCCAAAACCTTCAGTTTATTTCTCAGAGTCCACAGTCTCTCATGGTTTGTCTCCCCCTCTGATTTCCCCCAACTCACTTCTCTCCATCTCCCAATGTCCTCCTTATTATTCCTTATGCTCCACAAGTAAGTGAAACCATATGATAATTGACTCTCTCTGCTTGACTTATTTCACTCAGCGTAATCTCTTCCAGTCCCATCCATGTTGATACAAAAGTTGGGTATTCATCCTTTTTAATCGAGGTATAATACTCCATTGTATATATGGACCACATCTTCCTTATCCTTCTGTCTGTTGAAGGGCATCTTGGCTCTTTCCACCATTTGGTGACTGTGGCCATTGCTGCTATGAACATTGGGGTAACAGATGGCCCTTCTTTTCACTACATCTGTGTCTTTGGGGTAAATACCCAGTAGTGCAATTGCAGGGTATAGTGTAGCTCTATTTGTAATTTCTTAAGGAATCTCCACACTGTTTTCCAAAGTGGCTGCACCAACTTGCATTCCCACCAACAGTGCAAGAGTGTTCCCCTCTCTCCACATCCTCTCCAACAGATGTTGTTTACTGTCTTGTTAATTTTGGCCATTCTAACTGGTATAAGGTGGTATCTCAATGTGGTTTTGATTTGAATCTCCCTGATGGCTAATGATGATGAACATTCTTTCATATGTCTGTTAGCCATTTGTATGTCTTCTTTGGAGAAGTGTCTGTTCATGTCTTCTGCCCATTTTTTGATGTGATTATCTGTTTTGTGTGTGTTGAGTTTGAAGAGTTCTTTATAGATCTTGGATATCAGCCCTTTGTCTGTAGTGTCATTTGCAAATATCTTCTCCCATAACTACCTTTGATTCTGGAAAATCAAGGTTGAAATTCTGGCCTCTACCACATATTTGAGACCTATCTTCTATCAGATGCAAGAAATTAATAGTTATTATTTTCATTTTATGGTTATTAGAATTAATATTAATTTTGGGGCATCTGGGTGACTCAGTCATTAAGCATCTGCCTTTGGCTCAGGGCATGATTCTGGGGTCTTAAGATCAAGCCCTGCATCAGGCTCCTTGCTCAGCAAGAAGCCTGCTTCTCCCTCTCCAACTCTCCCTGCTTGTGTTTCCTCTCTCACTGTGTCTTTCTCTGGCAGATAAATAAATTAAAATCTTAAAAAAATAATTAATATTAATTTTAATATTTTCTTCTTCTGCTTGACATGGATTTAAGAATAGGAATAACTTACCTTATTATCCATAGTGCAGTTTAGTGTCTGAAAAATTCTCAGCTTTCAGTAAAAGTTTCCTGAATGAATATATGAGTAAGGTATTTGAGATGATACCCTATTTGTAGATGACATGAAGTTTAGGTATGAGTAGATAGTTTGAATAAAGGAATGCAGTCATAAAGTGTGACTTATTATGGTAGAGCTTGCAGGGTAAATGGCTATAAGAACAAATTTATAAGTGTCTAGGAATTCTCAGGACCAAATGGAACCCTGAGAGGATCAGGGCATGTGAATTACCTGCACAAATGATGCATGTCAGCACCAGGGATACACTGAACCATTTCAGTCTTATGTCACTGTTAAGCGAGATAACGGGGTTTAAGTGGGGGAAATGGGTTAAGTTCTTAAAAATACAAAGCAAGAAACTTTTTATAGATTTTATTTTATTTTTTCAGTGTTCCGAGATTCATAAACAAAGCATGAAACTTTATTCTTGGTTGAAACCCTGGATATTGGGAAATGTTAACTCGCCAATGACTACATCAAAGTCAAGCATGAATTATTAGACACAGATGTGAATCAGGAAACTAGAAGCAGCTGCTCTTGGGCTTGCCTGGCCCGGCTAAGGCTTTGGCACGATGACATTTTCCTTTTGTTGGAATTGTATAAAAGGATCCCTGGAAGGCAAATAATCCTAATATATAACTTCTTGATAGATGATTTCTACAAATGGATTTTCTGTCCTTGATTAACAAAACAGGCTATATACGGGGGCAGCCTTTGGGAAGTTCATGAGAATAAGGCTCCTGTCCAAATGCTTTTCTGCATATTTCGTTGCAGCTTTTATGGACCGTTTTCCTAAGAGTTGTTGGTTTTGTTCAGAGACCCGGTCTCCGATTTCAACTGTAACACTTTCTAGTATGTGTGTCTCCGTGTGGGAAGTGCAAGTTACTTGGCTAGTGTCTTATGCTAGGCGAGTTACTTACGAAAAAAAAAAAAAAAAACTGTTTAAAGCAGAACTGGATGAAGCTAAATAAATTTTAACTTTGATAAAAGGCTATTTTGGGCAAAATAATTTCAATGCCAAAAAGATGCTTCAAAATGGGGTAGAAGTTGAGATTGTACTTTGATAGTGTGGAGTAAGCAAATGAGACTCACTGTAGGAATCCCTGAGGAAGAAGCAATCAGAGAAAAAGATTAAGATATCTCCCTTCAAGAAGTGTGGTGTTGCTTGACGTGGGGCAACTGGCCTAGAATGTCCGTTAGGATATGCTTTCCTTGTTGTAGTCTTTCTGCCAATTCTAATTGCTATGTTCATGTAAAAAAAAGTGTTTTGTAATTTTAATTAAAATAAGATTTTTAAAAAATTTATTTTGGGAATTTTCTGAAACTTTTAGTTGTCTTAATCTAAAAATTCTATATACTTGTTCAAGTGTTGAACATTATTCAAACATTATTTTATTCTCCTCAAAATAATTGTGTACTTTGTGTCCAAATCCTTGGTGATTCTATTTACTATACCTTGCTGTTTATACTAAAGCTATTGATTTGTGTGCAACATATCTGAATTTTCTCATTATTAGTTTTGATAGTTTTTAGGTTGATTCCCCTTTTTATTCTCTCTCTCTCTCTCTCTCTCTCTCACACACACACACACACACACACACAAGAAGGAAAGAAAGAAAGAAAGTATCAAAAACTGGCAAGGATATGGAACAAAAGGAACTCTCATTCATTGCTGGTAAGAGGCCCAAAAAACGTTGGAAGAGAATAGGTAGTCTCTTGATTTCTCCCAAAACTAAATATACTTCCAGCATATTATCCAGCAATTGCACTCTTTGGTATTTACCCAAATGAGCTGAAAATTTATGTTCATACAAAAACTACACACAAACATGTATAGCACAGTTATTCACAATTACCACTACTTAGAAGCAACTAAGATTTCCTTCAATAGAGGAAGGGATCAACAAACTGTGGTATATCCATATAATGCAATATTTTTCAGCAATAACAGTAAACAATTTATCAAGTCACGAAAAGACGTGAAGAGCCTTAAGTTCATACCAGTAAGTGAAAGAAGTGAATCTGAAAAGGGTACATACTGTATGATTCAAACTAAATGGTGTTTGGAAAGGGCAAAACTATGAAGACTGTAAAACAATCAATGCCTAGGAGGGGAGTGCGGGGAGGATGGAGGGAGAGATGGATGAATTGGTGGAACAGAGTAGAATGTAATGATTCTGTATGATACCATAACGGTGGATATGGATGCATGCCATTATCCATATGTCAAAACTTACCTAATGCACAAACACAAGGAACAAACCCTAATGTAAACTTTGGACTGTGTCTAAGAATGATTTGGTATTGGCTTATCATGGAAACAAATGCACCACACAAATGCAAGATTACTTGCACTGATGTAAGGTGTGTGCAGGAGGATATATGGGAACTTTTTGTAGTTTATGTTTGATTTTTTCCATAAACCTAAAATTGTTCTAAAATAGTATCTATCAATTAAAAAAATGAATATGAAAGTCCAGTCCCCACCCTCCTGGCACCTGCATTACGGTAACAGGAGGTAAACTGTGAATAAAAAGGATGAGTACAGATGGTGATAAATGCTAGGAGGACTGAGGAAAGCACATACCCTCTCTTAATAGATAATGGTTTGGCAATAGGCTGGGGACTTTTAAATGTCATGGTTAAAGACCTCTCTGACACACTGAAGCTAAATTAGAATCAGCTGTTGCTCAGAAAGGACATTTGTGTTGTTTTCCTGAAAACAGCGCTTCCAATGTGAGTTTGAGAAAATCTGACTTAAATAGAGAAGTCTCTAAGGGGTCATGCTGTTTCTTCACCTTCTCATTTCCAATCCTGAAAGTCCAAGAGTGATCTTTTGAAAACATTAATTTGATTATAGCAGTTCCCTACTTTCAAATCTTTGCATGACTTCTCCCATAGAACATGATACAGTCTTCCCGTGTGATTTCTGAGGCCCTTGATAACTAGACTGTTTTTCCATTCCAACTTAATCTCACACACTGTTCCTTCCATTTGGCTAAAATGCCATCCTCACTAAGTTCCCACCTGAACCTTTTTTTTTTTTTTCCATTGAAATGCATCACACTCTCCATGACCTCAGGGCATTTCTACATGTTAGTTCCTCTTTCAGGAATTATCTCTCAAGTACTTTTTGCATTGGCCATGATGATCAGCGCTAGGAGAAGATCTTAATAAAGCAAAGAGCGATAAATGTGTGTCCTTCATTCTTCTGTCAAATATTTCCATGGCTCCCTTCCTCCTTTGTTTGGACCTTGGATCAAAAAGCTCTTTTTCCACAGAGGACTTCCTTGACCTCTCATACATCTCTTTTCTTGCTTTTGCCCCCTTAGACTCATCATGATCAAACACACTATTAATTTTCTTGCAGTATTTTTAATGTTTGCATTTCTAACCAGAGTATAATCTTCATGAGGGCAGAAATTATTTGTCCCTTTGGTTCACTGCTCTGTCTTCAGAGCTGAAACAATTGATGGCTCACAGTGATACTTGATAAATACTTGATGAGTGAATGAACAAGAGCATAGGGTAATATTTATAAAATGCTAACACTTTATTTTGGTTAAAATTATAAAGGGTTTTAATGGAAATAAGCATTGCCTTGTTTTAAATTTTCTCTGAATATATCACAAATTATACCTTACAAATTTACATTTTCTTTTCCTAGATGTATAATAAATGTTTTCTAAATATAGATACTGTTGTCCATTTACTGAAATATATTGGGGGCTCAATTAGAAGACTGTATTGAGGCAATTATTCTGTTCATGATTGAAAGTGAGTGAACTTGTAGCTTGTAATATACTAAGAGACGCAGAGAAAATAGAATGGATGTATACTTTTTATTCCAAACCTATACTTCTGGAACTAGATTTTATCCTTTAAAACAAAAATAGAGGTTTCTATTTAGTTCTGCATAAAATGGTAAATATACGTAATGCATTGACTTACAATAAAATCATTTAAGACATTTAGTGAAAATAGGACATTTTCTACATTGATTACTACAGGGATGCTATCTTTAGTTAGTAAATTTATTATAAAATATTCTTGCTGTTAGTAGTCAGAGGCAGAATACTGGATTGGAGGCTGTTGGCTGAACTCAGATGAAATCTGTTCTAGTTAATTTAAAGAAGGTAAATATATTGAAAGAATGGAGAGGAATTAATAGAATTAAAGGAAATCCTGAAAATCCAGGCATTTTTCTAGGACAGATAGTAAGAACATCAGGATTTTTTTCATAGCAGAATGTGGGTTCCAATCATCTTCTGTGTTACTTTGGTAGAGAATTAGCCTTGGATTGAGGGTTAGGTCCACACCCCAGGGGAATTGTGACTGATTTGTCCAGTCTGATGGCCTAGAATGAGGGAGCAGCGAAATGCTGAAGAGGAAAACAGAGAGCCATATTGACAAAGGAAGGACACATGTGGCCATCCAGCAAAATCTAAGGGGCCCATTGTCCTGATTGATTAAATAGGTTAAGGTAGGTAACTAATGCCAACAAATCATTGAAAAGAGGAATACACTATCAAGTCAAACAATTTGTATTACAATGCCTAAAAAGCAAGGTTTTATAAATTGTGTTTTTGTTTAGTTTGGTTTGGTTTGTATTTAGATGTCTGATAATTTTCAGAACTCAGCAGTGTTTGCAGGTCTAATAAAGCCTGAGATCACTCCCTAGAGTCCATTCAGACAAAAATTAGAGGATACAGCTTTACAATATTTTTGAGCTTTTGTTTGATGGGTAATATTGTACAGCTTTGCAAGAGGAAAACGATCTCTACTTATTTCTCCTGAGAGCTAGGTATAGAAAAGAAATAAAATTTAAGAACCTATTTTTGTGAATGTGTAAATGAGCAATCCATTAAAATCCCAATGGAAATAAGCCTTCATCTCCAAAACTCGGAAAGCTGGTGATTTTAGCGACCTTCCCACTGTTAATTCTCATGTTCTGCGTAAACGTAGTATTACTGTGCTTACATCTGTCATGCACAAGGTATTACTCTCATGTTTTGTAGGGTTTTTTTAGTGCATATATGGTTACAGCGGGAGAGAATTGTTCTCATAGAAATAAAAAATCAAGTGAACCTGTCCCTATATTTATGCCGCTTCCTCCCACTGTCTAGAGTTTATTTATGTGAATGTCTATGAAATGGTTTCCTTGGTAACCAAAAAGAGCCTGGATCTGAGGGGCTATATTGCAGGTTCACACTTTTAGACATCATTTGCTTTTAAAAATTAACTGTTCCATGGAATGTTCAGTAAAAACATGTGAAAAACTATCATCAATTTTATTATGGAATTAAGTCTTGCTGATGTTTTTCCCCTTGAACATGTTGGCATCTTGTTACACCCTAGACACTCGTGTAATTAGTTATATTTCATGGGAATTTTTAAATTTATTATAGGTGCCATTTTAGAAAGCTGTGGTAGGGAGGCAGCTCCCCTTTCCAAATTCATTTACAGTTAATTGCAAAATTCTATAACTTATCATCTGAATCACATCTAACATTCAAAATTTTAATAATACCAAAACACAGAATAAACAACACTGACATGCCTTCATGTGACGCACTGCCACAGGCAAAGGCAAAAATAAATGTCAGAGGTAATAAAATATTGACTAATTTTAATTGAATCAAAAAAACTTGTCAACAGCAGCCGGTTATCAGTGTTTATTATGAAATATTAGAAAAATGTCTTCATTCTGATGTCTAGCTTATCTATGTGGCCCTATTTCATATTAAAATTTGAAGTACTATCTCCTGCTGAATTGATGTTTATCCAACTGTCACTTCTCTCTTTCATCCAGCTGTTCTCTTGACTCTCCCAGAAATCTTTTGTAACACTATGGTTATTATCTGAAATATTTGGTTTTAATGAAATGCTTTATGCAATGCCATCACTCCAGAAATCAATTTATATCCCATTTATGAGATTGTAAAAATACAGCCCGCTACAGTACCTAACCAAAGGATGAAGAGAGGTTAGTGAGTAGGAACTGATCATGACCAGTGTTAACTCCTTTGACAACTTAGCAATCATTTTGATACTTACATTATTTTTCCTATCCAGCCTCTGAATATCTCCAAGCAATTCAGGTAGGGAGTAATAAAACCATGTCAAGGTTCCTATTCTGTTTTTCTGGACAGGTTCTCTAAAACATTATAGTCATGTTTCCCTTGCCAAGAACACTGAAATGATAGCTTCTCTGGTGTTTCTACGATATGGTCAGCTTCTCTGTCCACCCCCATCCCCTTTTGTGGCATGCATTGTCATTGGTGTGCCTGGACCAGCTAGGTCAAAATTATTGAAACATTTTACCCTATTCTCTTCTTTACTGCAATAAACACTTGAATCACGAGCATGGTTTTCTTTCTGTAGAACTTACTGTTTACAATCTGTGTCACTACTTTTTGAGATTAATTATGAAAAATTAAAAGAGGGAACAACCCTCTTTCAAATAAACATCTTTCCTGACTTTGGGTCTTTTTCTTTTTAATCTGTTATATTGAAATTGTGCTTTCTACTGACAAAGATATTCTCTCCCATGCAACACCCCTCCAGACTTGAAATTTTATTTCCCAAATAATGGCTTTTGAGTTAGTACAAATAAAAGAAGATTCATTTTCTTTGGTTCTGTGAGATCTAAATGTTGAGGCAGAACTTACCTGCCATGGTCTGGCAAAAGCTTATTAGCTACATTTTTTTCTCCCATTCTTTCACTGACAAGTCAAGTAAATACTAATTTAAAACAGTGGCATATCCTGAGACATATTTCTGCAGGTCTGCAAATTCTATGCATTGAGTTAAAAAGTGGTCACCTACATGATCTGGATTACTTTTTCATAATGTCCCTGAGAGCTATCTTATATCTAAATTTTGCCAATGCTCATGTTGACAATGGGGTTTCAAACTATTATTTTGTCAAAAGATTCTCAGAAGAGGGTTTTATGTACTTTCTGTTCGGAAGCATAGTTGAGTCTTAATACACATACCTGATGAATATGCCAAAACCAAAAGAATCTTGGCTAAACAACCTGTTCCTTATTTCAGGTCATGGAGCTGACCATTCCCACCGGTTCATTGTGTGGATGTGTAACAGCACATGAAGACTTTTATTTGCTTTGTTTTCTCTAAAGAGGTGATATCTCAACTGAGATCTGAGGAAAAGAGAGGATGAATATATTTAAACAGAGATTCCTAGTTGAAAAAGTGTTGATCATTGATATGAAGCTGATGAAAGGCCAGTGCTTTAGGTGTGAAATGACTTGGAAAATATTACCCAATAGGCTGGAGTATAAGCTGGGCTCAGTTTAAGACAGTTTTCATTTAACCTCAGAGGACTAATAAATGGAAGAAGACTTTTAAATATTAGAATATCCAATATATACTCCAAACCTCACTTTGCTATTGGGAGGGAAATGGATTGGAAGGCAGAGAGAGTGAACTGTGCTCATTAGCAAAGAAGTGATTTCAGGGCCAAGAAGAGATGAGATTTTGAGCTAGGAAGGTGGCAGTGGAGCTAGGAGAGTGGAAAGATTCCAGATGTGTTGTACAAAAAGAATTGATTGGATGTGCGGATAGGCAAGATGTTAGAATAAGGCAAAGGGAGAAGCAGAACATCTACACGGCTTCTGGTTTGACTAACTCCCAGGATAGACATCGCATATAACCCAGGTGAGACAAGGTGGAGTATTATTAGGGTTTAGGAAGGAAATCAAGGGCTCTTTTTGGGACATAATGATGAAGTGTCTATAAGGCAGTTTGGTAGAAATGTTGCATGAGTCTGAATTTCACTAAAAATGTCTTAGTTGGACATATTAAATTTAAGAGTCATAAAGATATAAATGATACTCCTCATGTGAATGACTGGATCGTAGAAGAGAAGATGTGAAAAAAATGATGGGAAAACATGAGAACAACTGCCGAGGAACTCCAAATTTAGATGTTAGACCAAGAATGAAGAACAAGCAAAGAAACTGGAGAAAGAGACAGTGAGGCAGAAGGGAAACTAGGAAAATGTGGCATCATGAAAGTCAAGAGAGAAAATTCCAAGAAGTGATCAGTGGTGTCAAAGGTTACTGTGGAGAGAAATGAGGACAAAATTACGCCACCGGCCTCAACCATGCAGATCATAGAGATGCCTTTGCAAGAGTTTGCACAGAAGTCATATTTAAGAGTTAATGGGAAATGAGAAGTTGGAGAATGTGTGTAGAGGACCCTTTTGTTAAGACCAGTTGTAAGTTGGAAAGACGCTGTAGGGAAGATATGGTGTCATAAGAGTGCACTTTTAGAATAAGACATAATGGAGTATACTGGCTCTCTAGGATTAATCCAGAAAAGAAAGAGAACAATGATGCAGGTCAGAAAAGAAATACCTGTAAGAATGAAATCCTTAAGGAAACTACAGAAGGTAAGAGCCAGAGCCTGAGAGGGATCATTGACCAAGTGTAAGAAATGCGTAATGTTGTAATTGGAGGGACTGGGAATTAATAAGGTTGTTAACTGAAAATGTGTGTACCCACAGAGTGGGCTGGTAAAGGTAGGCTTTTTAAGGAGAATAAGATAAAAGATAGTATTAAAGAAACAACAAAGCATTTCTAAGAAATGTGGAAACCCTTTTAATGTGTGTGTGGTTTTTTTAAAAGAATTTATTTATATATTTGACAGAGAGAGAGAGATCACAAGTAGGCATAGAAGCAGGCAGAGAGAGAAGGGGAAGCAGGCTCCCTGCTGAGCAGAGAGCCCGATGTGGGGCTCGATCCCAGGAGCCTGAGATCATGACATGAGCTGCAGGCAGAGGCTTAACCCACTGAGCCACCCAGGCACCCCTGATGTTTTTGATCAAGCACTTAAAATGAATCTGCTCAGCTAGTTATATGATTTTCTTGAGAAATGATCAGATGTTCTGAGGCAGTGAAGGAAAAGAATTATGTTTGATTTCACCCAGGTTTTTGTTTTTGTTTTTTTTTTAACTGAAGTACAAAGGAAAAAGAAGGAAGTAAAGAAATTAAAATGTCTCCAGGGGAAAAATTACAAAAATTGAGCATGAAGTATAACTAGGGCAAGGGTAGACATGAAAACAGTATGAGACTATTGATAGTAAAAACCAATAGGATAAATGGATTTGGATATCTTGATACAGGTGAAATAATTGTGTTTTTTTTAAAAATTAGGGGGGGTGGGGTTATGGATATTTGGGAGGGTATGTGCTATGGTGAGTGCTGTGAAGTGTGTAAACCTGGCGATTCGCAGACCTGTACCCCTGGGGATAAAAATATATGTTTATAAAAAATAAAATTTAAAAAAAAATTATTTATTGGGGCACCTTGGTGGCTCAGTGAGTTAAGCCTCTGCCTTTGGCTCAGATCATGATCTCAGGGTCTGGGATTGAGCCCCACATCAGGCTCTCTGCTCAGCAGGGAGCCTGCTTCCCCTTCTATCTCTGCCTGCCTCTCTGCCTACTTGTGCTCTCTCTCTCTTTCTCTGTCAAATACATAAATAAAATCTTAAAAAAAAAAAACAGTCTTTGCCTAAAATTCTAGACAAAAGTAAAAAAAAATTATCTATCTATTTATTTACTTTTAAATTCCAATATAATTCATGTGCAGTGTTAAATTAGTTTCAGGTATATAATATAGTGATTCAATAATTCTATACATTACTCAGTTCTCATCATGATAAATGTAATCTTAATCCCTTTCATTTATTTAACTCATGCCCCCACCACCTCCCCGCTCATAAATATTATTTTGTTCTCTGTAGCTAATAGAGTGTTTTTTGGTCTGTCTTTTTTTTTTTCCTTTGTTTTGTTTCTTAAATTCCACATATAAATAAAATCATATGACATTTGTCCTTCTCTGACTGACTTATTTCACTTATCATTACACTCTCTAGGTCCATCCATGGTATTGCAAATAGCAAGACTTCATTTTTTATGACCGAGTAATTTTCCATTATATATTATATATTATTGTTATATATTATATATTATGATATATATTATGTACATTTTTATGGCTGAGTAATATATATTATATATGTATATTATATATATATATATATATATATATATATATATATATATATATATGACATCTTCATCCATTCATCTATGATGGACACTTGGGTTGCTTCCATATTTTGGCTATTGTAGATATGATAAAATAAACATGGTGGAGCATGTATCTTTTTGAATCAGTGTTTTTGTATTCTTTGGGTAAATAACCAGTTGTAGAATTACTAAATCATATAGTTATTCTATTTTTAGTATTTTGAGGAATCTCCATACTGTATCCCACAGTGGTTGCATTCCTATCACAGTGCACCAGATTTCCATTTTCTCCACATTCTCACCAACACTTATTGCTTCTTGTGTTTTGATTTTAGCTGTTCTGACCGGTGTGAGGTGATACCTCATTTAATTTTCATTTGCATTCCCTGATGATGAGTGATGTTAGACATCTTCTGTGTCTGTTGCACATCTATATGTTTTCTTTGAGAAATATCTGTTCATGTCTTCTGCCCATTTTTTAACTGTATTATTTGTTTTTTGTTTTCGAGTTGTATAAGTTCTTTATATACTTTGGATACCATCCCCTTATTGGCTATATCATTTGAAAATATCTTCTCCCATTCAAGAGGTTGCCCTTTAGTTCTGTGGATTGTTTCCTTTGCTGTGTAGATGTTTTTATTTTGATAAGTCTTAATTTTCTTTTGTTTCCCTTGTTTCAGGAGATGCATATAGAAAAATGTTGCTACAGCCAATGTCAAAGAAATTACTGCCTTTGTTGTCTTCTAGGAATTTTAAGTTTTCAGGTCTCACGTGTAAGTCTTTAATCCATTTTGAATTTATTTTTGTGTATGATGTAAGAAAGTGGTCCAGATTCATTCTTTTGCATGCTGCCATCCAGTTTTCCCAATACCTTTTGTTGAAGAGACTTTCTTTATGCTCATTGGATATTCTTTCTTCCTTTGTAAAAGATTAATTGTCCTTGTAATTGTAGGTTTATTTCTGGGGTCCCTATTCTGTTCCATTTTTCTATGTGTCTATTTTTTGCCAGTGCTATACTGTTTTGATTACTACAGGTTTGTAGTATATCTTGAAATGTAGTATATCTTGAAATGTGGCATTGTGATAACTCTAGTTTTATTATTTTTCAAGATTAGGGTCTTTTGTGGTCCCATACAAATTTTAGAATGATTTTTTTTTTTAGTTCTGTGAAAAATGTTGATGGTATTTTGATAGGGGTTGCGTTAAATGTATAGATTGCTTTGGGTAATGTGACATTTTAATAATATTTGTTCTCCCTAGTCCATGAGGCTGAAATATCTTTTCATTTCTTTGTGTCATCTTCAATTTTTTATAACTTTCAAAGTACAGGCCTTTCACCTCCTTAGTTCAGTTTATTCCTAGGTAAGCATTATTTTTAGTGCAATTTCAAATGGGATTATATTTTTAAAATTTCTCTTTCTGCTGCTTCATCATTAGTGTATAGAAATGCAACAGATTTCTATATATTGATTTCATATCCTGTGACATTACTAAATTCATTTCTCAGTTCTAGTAGTTTTTTGGTGGGGTCTTTTGGATTTTCCATATGTAGTATCATGTCATCTGTAATTAGTGAAAGTTTTACTTCTTCTTTACCACGTTGGATGCTTTTTATTTCTTTTTCTTGCCTGATTACATGGCTAGGACGTCCAATATTATGCTGAATAAATGTGGTGAGAATAGACATCATTGTCTTGTTTATGATCTTAGGGGGAATGTTTTCAGTTTTCACTATTGGTTATGATGTCAGCTGTGGGTTTTTCATAAAAAGCTTTTATTTTGTTGGGGTATGTTCCCTCTACATCTACTTTATTGAGAGTTTTATCATGAATAAGTGTTGTATTTTGTCAAATATTTTTTCTCCATCTATTGAAATGATCATATAATTTTATCTTTTTTCTTGTTGATGTGATGTATCACATTGGTGGATTTGTGAATATTGAAGCACCCTTGCATTCCAGGAATAAATCCCACTTGACCATGGTGACTGATTTTTTAAATGTATTGTTGGATTCAGTTTACTAATATTTTGGTGAGGATTTTTGCATCTATTTACATCAAAGATATTGACCTGTAGTTCTCTTTTTGGTAGTATATTTATCTGGTTTTTGTATCAGGATAATGCTTGCCTCATAGAATGAATTTGGAAACTTCCCTTCCTCTTCAATGTTTTGGAATAGTTTGAGAAGAATAGGTATTAACTCTTCTTTAAATATTTGCTGGAATTCACCTGTGAAACCATCTAGTCCTAGACTTTTTTTGCTGGGAATTTTTTGGTTACTGATTCAATTTCCTTGCTGGTAACCAGTCTGTTCAACTCTTATGTTTATTCCTGGTTCAGTTTGGGTAGGCTGTATGTTTCTAGTAATTTATCCATTTCTTCTATGTTGTCCAATCTACTGGCATATAATTTTTTAATAATATTCTCATAATCTTTTATATTTCTGTAATGTAGGTGTTATTTCTCCTCTTTCATTTCTGATTTTGTTTATTTGAATCTCCTTTCTCTCTCCCTTTCTCTCTTTGATGAATCTGGCTAAAGGTTTATCAATTTTGTCAATATTTTTGAAGAAATAGCTTCCGGTTTCATTGATCTGTTTTTATTTATTTATTTATTTACTTTTTTATTTTAGTTTCTATACTGTTTATTTCCATTCTGATTTTTATTTCCTTCCTTCTACTGGTTTTGGGTCTTGTTTGTTCTTGTTTTTCTAGCTCCTTTAGTTGTAAGGTTAAGTTGTTTGCTTGAGATTTTTCTTGCTTCTTGAAGTAAGCCTGTATTGCTATAATATTCCCTCTCAGAACAGCTTTTGGTGCATTCCAAAGATTTTGGATCGTTCTGTGAGATGAAAGCATTGCTGACATGTGGATATAAGAACAAGTGAGTTAGAATGGTAAGAGGTGACAGTAGAGGAATTGGATATTCAAATTAACATATTTTTGGTGATAAAAGTGTATACTATAATTCTGGGAGCAAAACCTATAACTGAATGGAAATAAGTTATTTGACATCCAGAGTAATAGGACAGAAAAGTGGCATAAGATAAAGAGACACCCACATGGATTTTGGGCTCACCAAGAAACATTAGGAACCTGGAGACAGTCTTTAATATAAGAAGATGACAAGGATGATGATATATAGCAGGATTAAGTAAGAGGGACACTGTGCTTGAAGGCATGTAGTTTAAAGAGACAGGACTCTCCCACCCTCCCCCTACAGGAGGAGAATGAGGATGAAATTATTTAGAGACCATAACTGGGAGCAAAAAGTACATTTTCATATTTTCTGTTCTTATGGTATAAAGGACCATGGAAGGAAAAAAAAAAAAAAGACCAAAAAGAAAACTGGAATAAAACCCAGTTTCAGTTCACATCAAAAGGTGGTGGAAATATCTTAAAATGGATTAAAGACATTGAGACCTTTATTAATAATAGTTAATATTTACATATATTTTCATATATAACTATCATAAGCACCCAACAAGGTAGAAGTTATGATTGCCTCTATTTTAAAACTCATAACATTGAAATGTTGAGTAATGTTCCCAAGACTACATATCTGCTAAGTATTGGTGCCAGGATTCAAAATCAGTCCATTTGACTCTAGATTCTAAGTTAAAGTCAAGCTGGTTAAGAGAAGTGGAAGCCCAGCTTTCATCTGGGAGTATACGCTGCCAAAATAGAAAGACATTGAGAGTGATAATGGATAAGTAGAAAGGTTATACTTAGGGCAGTAATTGAAGTAATAAGGATGTGAGCCTTGGTAGTGTGACCCTCAATTACCAGAGAATGGATGCAATCAGTTCTGCAACTGTGGTCGAAAATGCATTTCACTGTAGCCAAGATGCTTCAGGAATAGCTGATAAGTTGCATATATGGGTGATTTAATCATGGAAACATGGGCAAAATTTGTGGAGTATAGTAGACATTTTAGTTCTCACCAGTATCTGATTTTCCCTTCCTTTTTGGCCATATGAGAAAGTATACTTCCAGCCTCCTTGCAGTTAAGCAGGACTACATGACTAATTCTGTCTAAAGAGAAGTGAGAAGTAAGGATGGGTGGTTCTTCTCTAAGCTAAGACAGTGAAAATACCCAAGCATCATTCCAGGGTTTTTTCTTCTAGTGTCATAGCAAAAATGGAGGTCTCATGGTGAAATGACTTAGCAGCAAGATAGAAGTAGCTGAGTTGCATGATGGTTGCTGCTGTGTAATGCTGCAGAAAGAACAGTTGGCCCTAAGTCATCTTCTTTGGCAGAGAAATCTTGTGTTAAGCTGCTGATATAGTCTAACAGAACCTGAAAAATGCAGAGAAGCATTGGGAGAATGACACTGCAAAAGCCAAAGGTTGAAATGAGCAAGGAGACCCTGTCTGATATCAGTGGAAGAGATTTTTCTAGTTCAATGCTTCAAACTTGGTTTCTTCTCAGGCCACGGGTTATGGTAATGGACACTGTAAGTTATGTTAATGGACATTGTAAGGACACATGCAGTTTTTTTGTAAATTTATTTTCATAAATGACCTCATGTCTCCAGAATTACAATTACAATTTGGGAATTTTTTTTTATCCCATTTTTTAGTGTGTTCAATAGATATGTTAATTATAACCATTGCTCTTAATTACCCATTCTTAATTCAACTACATAAATTTATCTACCCCAGAAGATGATGAATGCAGGTGAGAAAGATATTAGAAAAGCTCACATTTTTTTCCCTGTTGAAAATATGGCTGCACTATCATACAGTTTCTTTTTTTAAAGATTAAAAAATTTTTTTTTTAAATTTCTTTTCAGTGTTCCAGCATTCGTTGTTTATGCACCACACCAAGTGCTCCATGCAATATGTGGCTCCATAATACCCATCACCAGGCTCACCCAACCTCCCATCCCCCACCCCTCCAAACCCCTCAGATTGTTTTTCAGAGTCCACAGTCTCTCATGGTTCATCTCCCACTCCAATTTCCCCCAACTCCCTTCTCTTCTTCATCTCCCCATGTCCTCCGTGTTATTCCTTATGTACCACAAATAAACAAAACCATATGATAAAAGCTTAAAAAGCTCACATTTTAAATATATTTCTTTCTCAGGAGCTTCAAACTACTTGAGGGAGCATTTCAATTCATCCATCAGTGCATGCGTATATATTAACTGACTTTAATTTTCAGAATTAAAGAATGCTAAATGGTTTGTTTCTTAAGAAGTTCTAGGGAACTAATTGCTGTCTAATGGTATGACCTTTGATTATGTCTAGAATAAAGTCATCCAGCACCACAATGGAATGTATTCCTACCAATAAGTGTGTCTTTTTTTTTTTTTTAAAGCATTTTATCTATTTATTTGACAGAGGGAGAGAGAGATCACAAGTAGGCGGGGGGGGGGGGGGGAGCAGGCTCCCTGCCGAGCAGAAAGCCTGATGTGAGGCTCAATCCCAGGAACCTGAGATCACGACCTGAGCTGAAGGCAGAGGCTTAACCC
This sequence comes from Lutra lutra, assembly GCF_902655055.1. Taxonomy (NCBI): domain Eukaryota; kingdom Metazoa; phylum Chordata; class Mammalia; order Carnivora; family Mustelidae; genus Lutra; species Lutra lutra. The sequence goes on from NC_062282.1 coordinate 14,507,094, forward strand.
ACTGAGCAACCCAGACACCCCAGTAAGTATGTCTTTTTGATTGTCAATCACATAGTGATTTAATTTATAATTTTTAAGTTTTTTGATGGAACACACCAATAATTAATTTAAAAAACCTTAAAGAAAAACACTCAAGGAGATACATGCCCCCTGAAATTAATAGCAATATTACCTACAATAGCCAATTTATGGAAATAACCTAAATGTACATCCACTAATGAATGAATAAAGAAGATGTTATCTATCTATCATCTATCTACCTATCATAGAATATGACTTAGCCATAAAAAAGAAGGAAATCTTGCCATTTGCAATGATGTGGCTAGAGCTCAAGAGTATTGTGCTAAGTGAAATAAGTCAGTCAGAGAAAGTCAAATACCATATGATTTCACTCATATGTAGAATTTAAGAAATAAAGCACATGGACATGGGGGTAGAGAAGGAAGAGAGAGAGGCAAACTGGAAAACAGACTCAACTATAGAAAAGATGAGCATTCAAGTATTGGTTTTTATGTCTATGCATATTTTTCTTATCTAGTAATAGAATTTGGAGTTACATGGAAACTATGTCTGATCATTTGAGGAATTTCTAGATTGTTTTCCAAAATGGCTACACAATTTTACATTCCCACCAGTAGTGTTTGAAATTTCTAATATCTCCACAAATTTGCTGACACTTTCTACATGATTTTTTAAATTTTAGCCATTCTAGTGGATATGAGGTGGTATCACACTGTCGTTTTGTTTTCTGTTTCCCTGATGACTATGTTGAGCATCTTTTCTTGTGCTTGTGGACCATTTATGTATCTTCCTTGGAGAAATGTTTATTAGTATTTCCTATTTTTTATTGGGTTATCTATTAGTGAGTTGTAAGAGTTCTTTATATATTCTGTATACAAGTCTCATATATATTATTTGCATTTATACTCTTCTATTGTATAGGTTTTTTTCATTTTCTTGATGGTGTCTTTTAAAGCATGATTGTTTTAAATTTTGATGTATTCTAGTTCATTCTAGTTCATTATGTTTTTGGTATTCTAGTTCATTCTAGTTCATCATGCTTTTGATATCATGTCTAAGAATGTGGTGATCCCATGGGTGATCCACCAGGTGGGTGGAGGGATGGGTTAAATGGGTGATAGATATTAAGGAGGGCACTTGTTGTCACAGGCAATGAATCACTAAGTTCTACACCTGAAACTAATATTACACTATATGTTAACTAACTGGAGTAGAAATAAGAAATCAAAAATAATAACAATAATAGTAATTCTCTGGTTTTTCCTAGATGAAAAAGCTTGAAGCAGTTCCTTTGGTATGCTTGGTGTTATTCATGCATACCTAGCTGCTTGGGTATGTTGAAAACTCGGAGACAGGTCAGAGGAAGAAACAATATGGAGATAAAGTTAAGGGTCCAAGGTTAGAAGTATTCAACTGTTTGCACCATGTAGACTGATACATCATAATAATGTCTTAGATGCTGTGGTAACCTTGAACTGGATATCCAAGTTGTTCAATAAATTACATATAGTTAATTCATATTTGACATTCAAATAGGACCAACAGGATCTGTGGAGTGTTAAACAGACCTTTCTGGAAATAGAGATGCTTAGGATAAGTTGGCAGTGTTGCTTCATTTTAGAACGATCACACAATTTTCAGAATTAGGTAGATACAAGAGTTCTGGAAATAGGGCTGTCATTAAGGAGAAAGCTGACATGACCAAGAAAGCCTATTTGTACTCAAGGAAATGGATTCCTCATCATACCAGATCTCTAGTCCCAGGGCAGGAATGGTAGAAGGAAGAGAAAATTCAAGCAGAAGTGCTGTCACATGGGCTAAAGTAATTAAGTGAAGATTAAAACAAAAGACTACAGTCTGGCTTGTACTCAGCTGCCCAGGGCACTGGACATAGATTTTTGGTACAGCAAGATTAACCTATCCACCAATGTTGAGGAAGAGGTTCTAAGGCACCATTGGGCATAGTTCAGCAATTAGACAGCCTGCAGGTGACATTGAACAGAACTGGGGGATGAAGGGACTCAGATTCTTGGAAAAATAATGACTAAACTGATGGGTAGGTCTGAATACAGAAAGGTGCCTCTCTAAACTGAATGGATACATGAAGCACTCTAGTGATTAAAATACAGTATTACTTTGTTTTGCTGAATTAATCTTTTCTGTGAACATTTCCCTACTTCATGAGCAGAGAAATTCCACATAGACACCTTTTCATTTATTGTGTCTGAACGTTCAGTGTTCTTCATATTAGGGATACTGTGCATATACTTGCTTGCTGTGGTAATCTCACTTATGAGATTATAAAAATTCCATGGCAGGGCATATGCTCCCTTCATTTGGGAATCCTCATTACCTGGCGCTGAGCCTGGCATGCAGTAGGCATCCATATAGTTGAAGGAATTTGTTGAATTTCAATCCGTTTTTTAAATAGATTCAATTGAATCAAAGAAGCGAAAACGTCTGCTTGATCTCTGAGTTCTTGTCACTCTTAGACAATAGACCCAACTCACTAAATGCTCTATTTTAAGGACTTAAAAACTCATCCATCTCATCAGCCTCTGAAATCCTGAATTTCATTTCTTCATCTGTATGTTTGTGTACATACACACACTGATAAAAGGTAAACATATGTGCACACACATACATTTTACACACACACACACATGTATATATATGTACACAAACACACACTTAGATTTTTGTTGAGGGACTTTTTCCTCTAAATTTCAGTGATTTGTTTTACTCATTTAACACAGAAGTCTTGTGCTCAAATTCAACTTTAAGAAGTTATAAAGGGCAAAAAAAGAAAGCATTACTATTCATTAGGGTTTTAGAAAATATCATAAATACCTCGTTGTCTTTAGAAAAAGAACAAGGTTAATAACAGGATATTTTATTGCATTCTCAGCCTCGTACATGATTCATCTTTTTATACTCTACTTGTTCGTAAATGCTATGTATGCTGTATTACTACAGACCCAGTCAATGGATGAGTGACAGAATAATTAATTAATAGTTAATTAATATTAATTAATAAAAATGGTACATTGAAAGTAAAATATCCACAATACTAATAAAAAATAAAAATATAGATAGACAAAAGTAACAAGCTAGGCATTTATTTAATTTTAATTTTTAAAAATAAAAACATAAACTTAAACTGAAATTGATGATTCTTTTAAAAAATGCTATCCCCAATAATCCACATTATGAACAATTGGCTAGAAAATAAATACTCATTCATTCAAGAAGTATTGCAAGTTTGCCCCATCTCTCTTTTTTCCCCCTACACTTGTTTGTTTTGTTTCTTAAATTCCACATTCCTCTGACTGACTTATTTCACTTAGCAGAACACTCTCTGACTTCTATTCTGTATCTATCTATCCTGTATCCTCTACCTATTCTGTATTACATCTTCTTTATCCATTCATTAGTTGATGTACATTTAGGCTGTTTCCATACATTGGCTATTATAGATAATGTTGCTATAAACATGAGGGGGCATATATCCCTTTGAATTAGTATTTTAGTATCCCTCTGAGTAAATACCTAAGTACTGTAATTGTTATATCATAGGGTAGTTCTAGTTTTAACTCTTTGAGGACACTCCATACCGTTTTCCAGAGTGGCTACACCAGTTTGCCTTTCCACCAACCATGCAAGAGTGTTGTCCTTTCACCACATCATTGCCAACACCTGTTGTTTCCTGTGTTGCTTTTAGCTATTCTGACAAGCACAAGATGATATCTCATTGGAGTTTTGATTTGCACTTCCCTAATGATGAGTGATGATGATGAGTGATGTTGAGCATCTTTTCATGTATCTGTTAGCCATCTCCATGTCTCCTTTGGAAAAATGTCTATTCATGTCTTCTCCCGATTTCTTAATTGAATTATTTGCTTTTTGAGTATTGAGTTTGATAAAGTTCTTTATGTATTTTGGATATTACCCTTTATCAGATATGTCACTTGCAAATATCTTCTCCTCTTCGGTGGATTGTCTTTTAGCTTTGTTGATTGTTTCTCTCGTGGTGCAGAAGCTTTTTATTTTGATGGAGTCCCAATAGTTTATCTTTGCTTTTGTTTCTCTTGCCTCAGGAGACATACCTAGGACGAAGTTGCTATGGTCGATGTCAAAGAGTTTACTGCCTATGCTCTCCTCTAGGGTTTTGGTGGTTTCCTGTCTCACATTTAGGTCTTTCATGCATTTTGAATTTATTTTTGTGTACAGTGTAAGAAAGTGGTCCAGTTTCAGTTTTTTGCATGTTGCTCTCCAATGTTCCCATTACCATTTTTTGAAGATACTGTCTTTTTTCCATTGGATATTCTTCCCCGTTTTGTCAAAGATGAGTTGACCATACAGTTGTGGGTTCCTTTCTGGGTTTTCTATTCTGTCCCATTGATCTATGTGTCTATTTTTGTGCCAATACCATACTGTCTTGATCACTACATCTTTGTAATATAACCTGAAGTCTGGACTTGTGATGCCTTCAGCTTTCTCTTTTTCAAGGTTGCTTTCGCTATTTGGAGTCTTTTGTGGTTCCATACAAATTTTAGGGTTGTTTGTCCTAGCTCTGTGAAAAATGCTGTTGGTGTTTTGATAAAGACTGCATTAAATATGTAGATTTCTTTGAGTAGTATAGACATTTTAATAGTATTTTTCCTTCCAATCTATGAGCATGGAATATTTTCTATTTTTTGTGTCATCTTCAGTTTCTCTCATTAGTGTTTTATAGTTTTAGAGTCCAGATCTTTTGCTCCTTTGGTTAGGTTTATTCCTAGGTAACTTATGGTTTTTGGTGCAATTGTAAATGAGATTGATTCCTTGATTTCTCTTCCTGCTGCTTCATTTTTGGTGTATAGCAATGCAATAGATTTCCATATATTGATTTTATATCCTGCAACTTTACAGAATTTGTGTATCAGTCCTAGCAATATTTTGGTAGTCTTTCAGGTTTTCTACATAAAGTATTGTGTTGTCTGCAAATAGTGGAAGTTCAACATCTTCCTTGCTGATTTGAGTGCTTTTTATTCCTTTCAGTTGTCTGATTGCTGAGACTAGGACTTCCAGTAACATTTATTCTAAAAGGTCAAGCTATGTTAAATAATTTATATGTTCAACATACTTTCAGTTTATTGACACACCAATAATGCTTAAATACAAATGACAAGTTGCACACTTTGCTATAGTTAAAATAATAATTTGATTTTGGTAAGTTTGTATACCTTCTTGTGGACAGAGAAATCAATTAAGGCATGGGCAAGGTTTGTTTTGTTGGCTTGCTTTTATTTGTTTTGTTTTCTGGTTACCACATCCCAATACATAATGTGTTGTGAGCATTAATGATGTTTTCAAATTTGCATTAATATGCCTTCTTGTTAGTGAGAGGGTAACTAACCAAGGAATGAAAGAAGCTGTATAAAATAGCAGAAAAGAGAAAAGGACTTTGAGCTTACTATCATGTTGTCTTTTGGTCTTCTCTGACTACATTTCCTCATGCTGGTGGCAATAATTATTTCTGAAACAGCAGTTGAACCCAGTCAGCAATTTTGCCAACACTTACAGAATCAGTCTCATCTTGCCTCCCTTCCCAACATATCACCAGCTCAGCCCTTCCTGAGAACTCTGAGTTTCAGCACCCAGGGACCCCTCCTTTAAGTTTCTGAGCTTTTGTCATTACTCCCTTGTTTTTTGAGCACACGTGCTTGTGATTGGTTCTTAGAGTGGCAACCTCTATGATACCTACCTTACATTTCCTTTCTACTCTTTATACTTAGTTAACAAGTCCTTATATTAATTCTCTCCATTCAAGTCACTGATATGGTTTCAGCAAAATGGATCCTAGTTGCTAAATACTCTCACACAAACAAAAATTTTTCTTTAGTTTTCAGGTTGATCTTAAGTTAAGAAGTGGTTAACTAATAATTCATGTGAGTTCTAAAATTCAGTGATGGTTAAAGACATATGACCAGGGGGACATGATAAAGGCAGCAAATGATCAATGAAAATATTAGTGAAAATGTGAGAAATAATTGTCAAAATGTAAAGTAATCAACAAGTCCTTTCTGTACCTATTTTGAACCAGAAATGGATTATAAACAGAACTGATTATTTATAGGGAAGTGGAAGAGAAAAAGGAAAATTTTTGTGTGATGAAAGTGGGGGAATAGTCTTGGCATATGGTCCGTAGGAACAGAGTACAGATTTTGACCAGCTGAAGGCAACAGGAAACAGATGAGTGAAAAACACAATATCTTTTCAGAAAGATTTTTTATATATATGCCAGTAATATAGCTACAGCATAATTAAAAAAAATAACCAGTTACCTAGAGAGTCACTCTTAATATGCCACAGTATTTCTTATCACAGCAATACAGGTGCTCAAATTCAGAACCCAGAATGGATTTCTTACAAGATTCTAGCACTAATGTCCCTACATCCATAACTGTCAGTAGAGTAATTGCAGTGTCACTATTAGGAGGTTGTTATCAGCACATTGCTTTTATAATGGAGGAATTCCCACTTGTGATACCTCACTTCTCTTGATGCCTTCATCTTTGCCAACAGGAAAAGAGTCACCATAGAGGTATAGGGTTAGGGGCCAGATGTTACAAAACAAATGAAAACAAAAAACAAAACAAACAAATAAAAATACCAGCCCCTTTCCTCTGAGAATTCACATCCAAATAAGGAAGCTAGAATTCAATTTAATAAAACTTGAAAATACCCCATAGGAAAGTGATAGGAGAAATCAATCCTAGAAGGAGGTGGTCCAGTTCAGGGTATATTAGAGCCACAGCATGCATGTCACCCCATCATTCTCCTTCCAAATACACCTCGATTTCTGGGGACAAACTGCATCTCTGAATCATCCCTCTCACGGTTGCAACATACCGTGTGACGTTCATCTCTTCGAACTGTTTAACATTCAATGGGATAAGAAGGAACTAATTTGGAAAGTTTCCTTCTGTCCTTTGGTCCAGGTCACTGGGAATGGAGGCTGAGTGATGAAGAACTCCATGGGATCATCCTTAGGCTGACACAACTCAAAGTGACTGTCGCTAAATGTGTTTTTTTTTTTTCTCCTTTAACTATTAGGCAGGTAAAAACAACAACAGCAATCTAAAAAATGAAAACAAAAACATTAAAAAGGAGAAATTTTTACAAGGGGAAGACAGTTAGTTCATATGTGACTGCAAAGGAAACACTTCACTTCTTAGATGAGAATGGAAAGAAAAACGAGCCGATTTTATTTGTTTTTCCAATGTTGTATTTCCCCCACTGGTTGAGGGATGGATGGTGTCATCACTTTTCTTATCATACTTTGCATCATTTTCTGCCCTTATTCTTGAGTCAACTTTCTTGAGCCAACAACTTAGGTTCATGCATAACAACGTCCATGTGTGGCCCAACATGGTAGCCTTTGACCATTTGTGATAACTGTACTCTAAGTCGAATTGACTTCAAATAATCAGTTTCTCCATGGCACTAGCTCTATTTCAGTGTTCAATAACCACATGAGGCTAGTGGCTACCTGTTAGACCACAGACCTCCATCTTCTGCGTGTTCCATAGGATACTCCCATCATCTCAGATGGTTCTATGAGACAGTGTAGACTCTAGACCATCAATCAACCCAATCACTGTTCTATAAAAGTGTTTTTCTTCCATTTTTCATTCCTATGAACCTTCTGTGATGAAAGTTAGTGCTTGTAACAATTTTGCTCCCAGTTGCCACTGCAGTACTGTCGTGCAAGGGACAGAGGACTCACAGATGCCTCAAGTTGCACATTCAAGGCCTTAGAGCTGAAGGGTTACACTGGAGAAAGGCATGCAAGGTGTTTCCAAAAATCATGAAGCAGATTTGGTAGTTGTTTGCAGGGACCTACCTTATGAAGTAGTAGTGCCACCAAGTGTTGGGTGAAAGAGGTTCAAAGTTTTGAAAAAAATTTGATGAAAATTCCGATTTAAATGAATTAGCAGAATTAACTATGATGACCATTAAGCCTGCATACAAAGCCTTATATACAATTATTTATTTATCATAGATTTTAGAACACAGTAAGTATGGCTATAGTTATAAGTAAAATATACCCAATATCTTTTTTATTCTAGATAAAAGGGAGATACAGTATATCATCTTGAAACACCTTAATCATTTTTTCTCCTTTACCTTGGCTCAAGCACTTTTAGGCATTCTAATATGTCCAATGCTAAATTGCAGTGATATATGGCAGGCATCTCAGAAAGAATGAATTGTTTAAACAGGGGCATTGCCTCAGATTTTCTATATCTTTCTGGCTCTTCTTCATTTCCCACCCTCCAACCTCCCTTCCTCCCCACCTCACAGATCACAGTCTGCCTCCCTGGAGATTTTCATCCAAAAGATGACGTGTATTTTATGTCTGGAAAAAATGTAGACATAAAAATGGTGTTTAAAAAAAAAATCGGTGTTGTCTTTATCACAGAATGAGGGAGGAAAAGTCCACTGGTTTTCCACCTTATTTATAACTGCAGCAAAAACCTATTTTACTTGTCCTCTGTTGCCATGGTGACAAGCTTTCCCATTTCAACAGGTCAGTACAAGCTTTCGGTTTACATAAGGTCATGGGCAATTCATCTCAGCATTGCACAAACAAAAAACCAGCTCTTCTCTCCCCTTAAAAGAAATTAATCTATCAAACTGCTGGAAGCACAATTAGTCCTGATCCTCGTAATTTATTATCCTCATTCTTATGGCTTTGCGCTTATGTTCAAGTTCTTCAAAATAAAAGACAGGTCTTGGTGAAATAGCCACCTTAACACTTCTGTGTACCAATAATGTTCTAAACTGGCTATTTTGCTAATGTTACTCCACGTATTTCGTGCTGAATATATTCAGCAAAGCTAGTATTTAATTAGACTTACCGCTTAAAAAAGTATAATGCAGGGGTGCCTGGGTTGCTCAGTGGGTTAAGCCCTCTGCCTTTGGCTCAGGTCATGATCTCAGGGTCCTGAGATGGAGTTCTGCATCGGGCTCTCTGCTCAGCGGGGAGCCTGCTTCCCCCACCCCCTGCCTGCCTCTCTGCCTACTTGTGATCTCTCTGTGTCAAATAAATAAATAAAATCTTTATAAAAGAAAGTATAATATAGGTCAGATTGGGAAAAAAATCTGGCCAAGTATTAAGATATCTACTGGTGTATGGTTCTTACTCTTTACTGGCTACAAGTAGGTTGTTGTTTTTTTATTGTGCCCAATTAAAGAGAAAAATGGAAATTATAATGTTAATTGCATGAATGGAAGGTAAGGTCAATTGGAATCCTCTTTCTTTGGGAGACAAAGATCTTGACTTGGGATGATTGGGGAGAAGGAGTGAGAATTCTTACAATTAGAAGCAGAGGGAGGTTGTCCATTATGTGAGAAATGTGGCCCCAAGACAACTCTTTAGAACACTAGGGCTCTGAAAACACAATCACAAAGAAGCACCAGTCTAATGGGAAAAAAAAAAAATAGACTTTGTCAGAGTTTGATTCAAATCTCTCTTCAACATGTAGAAATGTGTAAGCATGGATATAGCTTAAACTTGGTTATTCCCTCATAAATTTGAGATATGGGGATGGTGTACAGAATTAATGACATAGCTTAACTAGCATTCCTAATGCATGTAAATGTTTTTTTCAAGGCTTATATTTCACCCTCTAAATTTCCCTTCCTTCATTAGTGATTCTCACTCTGCCTGTGAAATCAGAATCACTTGTGTATCTTTTAAATAGAAATGCCAGTTTCTTCTCAAAACCTACTGATGGAGGATCCTTAACATTTGGACCAATGAATCTGGTCGTAAAGCTACACAGCTGGCCACTATTGAGAATGACTACTCTGTCTTCCCCTACGCAACTACGATTTCTTCTCTGTTCAAAGTTTATGTATCAGCTCTGACTCTTTCCCTATGCTCTACTTGAAACATTTATTTGTGCATGGTAAATTGAATGATAACACAATCTCTTGTAGCCAGAATGTCTGGGTTCAAGTCCTGGTTCAACCTCTGAAGAGCTAACTAACATGGGGGACATGGCTTCTTTGGGCTCCAGTTGCCTCTTCTGAAAAATGGGTTTGTGGCAAGCAGCCAGTGAACACTAGACTAGTGCACAGAACATAATAAGTCCTTGAAAATATTAATTCTCATTATGAAAAGTACATGGATATTCTTCCCTATTATTTCATATACATTCTTAAACTCATTTTTTCTTAAAAGCAAAAGCAAAAAAAAAAAAAAAAAAAGCCAAACACAGTTTTCCTCTTAAATTTACATAATTTTAAAATATGACTATCGGGGCACCTGGGTGGCTCAGTGGGTTAAGCCGCTGCCTTCGGCTCAGGTCATGATCCCAGGTCCTGGGTTCGAGCCCCACATCGGGCTTTCTGCTCGGCAGGAAGCCTGCTTCCTCCTCTCTCTCTCTGCCTGCCTCTCTGCCTACTTGTGATTTCTCTCTGTCAAATAAATAAATAAAATCTTTAAAAAAAATAAAAATAAATAAATAAAATATGACTATCTTTCTACAAGTAATCCAGATTCAAAACGTGAGGCATTTTATCCTTTCCTCTTTGGCTTCCATTTGCTTTAAGAGATGTGTTCTTTTCCTTTTTTTTTTTTTTTTTTTTTAAGATTTTATTTATTTGAGTGAGAGAGAGAGAGAGCACAAGCAGGGTGGAGGAGCAGAGGGAGGGAGACAAGTAGACGCCCCACTGAGCAGGGAGCCTGATGAGGGGCTCAATCCCAAGACCCTGAGATCACGATTTGAGCTGAAGGCAGACGGTTAACTGACTGAGTCACCCCGAGATGTATTTTTATTACCTAGCATCTATAACACAGAAATACCCTCTTCACTGTGCTCTTTCTCTTCAGTTCTGATTCTCTCAGAATAATATTTCCTAGGTACTGTATTTTATGACCATGTGACTTCCTACATCAAAGGACATTTATGAGATTTCCAGTGCCTACCAAACAAAGCACAATTTCCTTAGCATAGACTACAAATACAATTCTAAAAAAATGTTTTGAAAAAGTGGTGAGAGCAGGTGAGCAACATGGATATTTGGTGGGCAATCTGAGATTACACATTTTATAAAGTTGTACCTCTTGACACTGCAGGATAGCATTAACAGGCTTCCTATGGCTGTAATAAATGAGAAATGTATCTCACTGATATATAACCAGAGTTGTTTTCACTTTTACCTATTACTTGAAAGTTGCTTAATAATAAAGTGAGCCTATTCAACACTTCTCTAATTATATTGTTTCTAGCTAGATAGAAATAGGTGTTGTTTCTAATTTTGTGAATTAATGATCCAATAATTTTTATTTCTGTTGAAATAATATACATTTTATCCTTTTTGGTGGATTTACTGCCCTCAAAGATGAATGTCCAAATCTCTAGAGGGAATAATTAAACTCTCGTCTTTGAACATCTACTATACTTGGTATATCTTACTTTAGCATTTATGGCAGTGCAGTGAGCATAAATGATTAGGTAATTACCCTCTCCCACCCAACACAGTCAATGATCTGATTCATAATAATCTTTGAAAAAATTGTTTGCTAAATGAATGTGTGAATGAAAGTAAGAAGAATCTTCACACTTTATTGAAATAAGTAAACACAATTTAACTATTTACTGTATTCTTTAGGTGAGAACACTAATGTATTATATTATTCTATATGGTTAATACAAAAAGTTTAGCACGAAGATGAGTTTAGTCTTAATGGTACTGAGAAGTCTTTCCATTTTACTCTGAGTAATTTTTAAAAAGATTTTATTTATTTATATTTGTAAGAGATAAAGAGAGAGAAAGAGTGCGTGTGCATGAGTTGGGGGCAGGGGCAGAGGGAGAGGGAGAAGTAAACTCCTCCATGAGCAGGAAGCCCGATGCAGGACTTGAACCCAGGACCTTTAGATCATGACCTGAGCCAAAGGCAGATGCTTAACTGACTGAACCCCAGGTGTCCCAGTAGTTTTTTTGTATACAAAAAGTTCAAGGTATAAATGTAAATACAGATAAAATCCACCCTTTTCTCTATGATGAGATCTAATTAAAAGTCCCATGTGGATAAGTGCATCACACATTTTTTGTATGTATGTCTTACACATGGAGAAATATGTTCATGTATGTACACATATATTTATAGGTATTTATATGTGTATAATGTGTATGATATATAAACATTTTTATTTTGATAAAGATGATGATGATGATGATGATGGTGATGATGATGATGATGTATATAATTATTCTAATCTGGACCAAAAAAAAATATTGTCTATTTTCTTCCTATGTTTACATATGAATTCTTACAGATACAAAGAATTCTGTTGTTACAGATATGGTCTAAAAAACAGATATATCCCCTATAGAGTTGTGCTTAACTGCAAATTAAAGATGTGTTTTTAAAGTCACTACTGTCTAAATTAGAGAAAACTCCCTATCATTCTCCATTCTCTTACAAAACTTATTTTTCTCACTTTCTACTGCCTTACATGATAGAATCAATTTTTTAAAGATTTTATTTATTTATTTGACAGAGAGAGAGATCACAAGTAGGCAGAGAGGCAGGCAGAGAGAGAGGAGGAAGCAGGCTCTCCGCTGAGCAGAGAGCCCAATGTGGGCCTCGATCCCAGGACTCTGGGATCATGACCTGAGTTGAAGGCAGAGGCTTAACCCACTGAGCCACCCAGGCACCCAATAGAGTCAATTTTTGAACAAACTATCGACATGAAATAATAAACACATATTTCAAACAGTGTATATGTTATATGCTTTCATTTATCTATATAGAATATAAACTCTAGTCCCCAGAGTGGACTATTTCAAGATATTATGTGTTCTCCATGGTTATAAAAGAAAGTAATTGTTATTTTGTTGTCTTAAAACACATTTACTAAAAGTGTATTTTCAGATTTAGCCCATCTGAAAAAGAAATTATTAATAACAGATACATAATATTTTTTCAAAGAGGGAACCAATAAAGGGGATAATATGATGTCTTTGTGCCTTGGTAAGGGTATGTGTGCATATTTTTGATTACTCTCATTTTGAAATGTATTTACTCAGGAGATAGCACTAGAGTGTTTTATTTGTGGGTTAGGAAAGCAAAAAATATATTTAAAGAAGTTATTAGTGGTGGTCAGATTCAAGGCGAGAGAGGTATTTTTGCTTACGGGTCTGTAAATTAGCCAAGAAATACCACTTCAACACAGTGTTAATCAAGGGGATTGTCTGAAGTTTAGATTGTTAACAAATGCATGCTTATTTCTTTCTCTCTTCTTCTTCTGGGTGTTGGAGGAGATAATCCAGAGGACATGATCCATGGTTGATGTATCACCTGGACCTGAACAATCACATACATCTCACCCCTTTCTCTGTCCTTGGAATGTCACTCTGCCACTGTTTCCACAGCGTGGGCCTTTTTCGAGGACATAGACTTCACAGAACAATGTGTCCTTTTGACTATCTGGACAGTATATGGAACTGAAGCCAGGTAAGTCCTTAACATAAACTTAAAATTCTGCCACAGGGGTGTGGAGATCTACTCAACTTGCTGCCATCCAGGACAAGCCTCATAAGTAAGTCCCCTTCCTTGTTAAACCTGTCATCTACCAAAGTGGAGTGGCCTGCCTCTTTCCTCCATTCTCTCTCTTCCCTCCATGTACAGGGACAGTCTCAGATTTTACCCAGAAAATTCACAATGTTGCAATCCAACAGTGGGTCTTCCTTGCATTTCTTTTGTAACAGAAAGTCTAATAGGAAAGCTAAGCTGTTTGAACTCGTCGTTAAATCCTGTGCTTTTCACTTATATCAATCACACCATGCATCAGTCTGTAATTTAGTGTGGGTTGAAATAAATGTCCAAAATACAAAGACTAAGAGGGAGAATTTGTATGTGGAAGGGAGGCTTAGGAAATAGTTCATAAATAATAGGATATAGGGCTTTGTAGTTAAAAAGAAATTATAAAGATCGTATCTGACTTGTGCTTTATCAGAGAATTATACCTAATTCTAAGATGATTACTTGCCCAGCACTCAGCTGAATTCCAAACCGAAATGGGTCTTCCACCCTTTAGACATAAATGGATGGACTACATAATTTTTATGAAAGGAACTTAGCCCTCCATTAAGTATCAAAGCATATGATGTGTTCTTGCTCAGTAATGAAGCTTTCTAAATTTATGCTCTATTTTTTACACCTTGGAATTGCTGAAGCCCAATACCCACTAAAAGCTTAGTTAAAAGAGATCTTTATGAAAGAGTTAAATACTATGTAGAATGAAGAGGGTATAGATTAACAATTAAAAGGCTAAACAGATCACTTAACTTTCTTTCTTAATTATATATAGATATAATAGCTCAAAAGGGTAAATAGACTAAAATGCAATAATACAAAAGAAATCTTTAGTAATAAATTTATAAATACTTAAAAATAAAACAAAATAATATATGTAATCATATATTTAATTAGAGATGTAAAATGAATTAAAACATAGTAACATAAGGCAGGCACAGTTTGAGTTGATGTTTAATGACAAAATATGATTTCTGTGCACAAGAAGAAAAGGTAGGACAAAATTAAAAAAAAAGAAATTGGAAAATAATATTCTTTTAATGGGGCAGGGAAGAATAAAATGACCAGCAGACCAAAATATAACTTTTTTACAACTAAACAGAAATAAAAATCTTTCTATGTTGACACAGTCATGAAAGAGTAATTCTCATGAAATGAGAATTTATGATAGATTAAACCAACCTATATGCATGTGAGCTCAGTATATATGAATGTGATAAGTGAGAACAACAATATATTAGGGTTTCTGGAGAGTTTTCAGTTTTATATTTGATATAAACATACTAGAAACTTACCCCTTGCTAAAACATGCTTAAGTAGAAGCTCCATAATGAAAAGGGAAGATGAAATGTTTAATACATGTAACTTGGATTAGTATTCTAATTCGAAAATACAAGATTATATTTGTTAGATAATACATGTACTTGAGCTGTACAGGCAAAGCATTGTCATGGCAATCTATCATTTTTAAGCAGATATATTTTGGGGGAATATTTTTAAAAAATCTAACATGTTTGTTTTTCTTTTGCTCATCAACTTTTATTTTTTTCTTTCAACTATATTAACCAAAGGTTTACAAGGATTTTTAATTTTATGATGCCTTCAGTTCCTCACTTGATCTGAAGTGCTGATATTTAGGGAAAAGAAATCTAGTGTGGATAGAGAGCTGATGATTAAGTTTCATAGTATGACTATGTTTAAATTAGTTAAACTACCAATGAAGCCCCTATAAAGAAATATTTAGATTTCCAGCATGAATTGTGAACAAAACTTTAAAGTATTACCTTTATATTATTCTAAATCATATTTGTTAAAAAATAAACTGCAATCTAACTAAATACAGGAAGTTGTTAAACTCAAACTGTTAATTTTAGAACACAAAATCACTTGATTAAATCATTTACCCATTAAGGAAAATGTAGATGTAGACAAATCCTACCTAATTTTTTAAAACTAGGAGGTGATATACTTTCTAAATATATGTTAGTTTTAGATGTTGTTATTCCCAAATAGTGTGGAGCATTTGCCTTAATGACTCCTGCACAGTATATCATAACATCAGTAATGTTGAACATTAGTTTAAAGACATTTTTCCAGAATCCAAAACAATTTTCTTTTCTTTCCCTGAATATTTCCAATGTTATTAGGTGCACTTAAGTTCCTACTTACAGGCTTTTGCTCAACATTCTCTTTTTTTTTTTTTTTTAAAGATTTTATTTATTTATTTGACAGAGAGATCACAAGTAGGCAGAGAGGCAGGCAGAGAAAGAGGGGGAAACAGGTTCCCTGTTGAGCAGAGAGCCCGATGCCAGGCTCGATCCCAGGACCCTGAGATCATGACCTGAGATGAAGGCAGAGGCTTAACCCACTGAGCCACCCAGGCGCCCCTACTCAACATTTTCTGAAACCACTTTCGAAATTTGATTTTGAACACTACTTGTTGCTAAAATAATTTCATGATACACCTTGTCTCAATTAATAGAGGTTTAAGCTGAAAATATGACACATATGATATTATGTGTTAGTAATAATTACTTATCTCACTTAATGCAAATTTTGTAGTTGGTATTTCCAGGCTAAGCAGTGCCACCAAGATTGAATTTCTTTCCATCCTCCTGCTACAGCATTCTAAGTATGTTGGTTTTTTTGTTCTCCTTGCTTGTGCCTCACAGTAATGAGAAAACTCCCGCTACTCCAACTATTTCCGTAACATTCTAGAAAGACATATTAGGAAGTGGTAACACCAACAAGTTGTTGTCACAAACTGTTAATTGGTATTTTTCACAATCAGAAAACAAAAGACTTGGCTGACTTCTTACATCAAATTGATCAGATCTTTGTCATATATTCAATGTCTATGACAGAGGTCATACACATCTCTCTTGATTTCTAGCTAATTCATGGCATAGTCATAGTTCCAACCTTTGTTGCTTTTTCTAATAGTTCTAGGTAGAAATTATGCAGTTTATGAGAAATAAAACTCTTACACTTTTGCAAGGTCTTACTTCATTTGACAATATTGATTTGATTTTCTTTTAGCATGAATGGTATGAATTCTGTGAAACGTAATAAAATACAAAATAAAATGTAGAAAAAATATATTTGCATATTTATTTACAAAGGAAGTAACCTGCCAATACAAGGGAGATGGTGTGGAAGAGCTGTTAGCTCAGCTTTAACCAATATAATCTGATATCTTGCCCTACACGGTATGTCTTCTGGATGGATCTAGTAGGAGGACCAGAATTCTACTTGCTGTAAACTAATAGAGGAAGCTTCAGAATATCTTTCAAGGCAATTGTCATAGGTTGGGTTTTGCTCAAGCAGGTACAAGGATTCTTGTAAAAGTAATTTACTAAGAAATGTTTCCAGAAAGAAGAAAAAAATAGTAGGGGAATAGGAAAATGGAACCATAAATGGAAGGAAGTCCAGCAGGGTGATGACCTCAGCTTGACTCCTAGAGAGAAGTTTTGGCTCAATCCCACCTGAGAATTCTAAATGAAAGTCACCCATCAGAGTTGATCAAATCAGGGGAGGACAACTAGGGTTCTTAGCCCAATATACTCCCCACTTTTGGTTAAGGAATGAGCCAGGAGTCACCCAGGAAAAGTGAGAGTCAAGGACAACCTTCTAATAAAGAGAGGTAGGTGTTAGCTATTGGATGTAAAATGCACGAGGAAAAAATATTGAAGGCATCAATAGTATTAACAGACTGGAAATAGTAGTAACAGATATGGGAATAGTATTTACAGATCTTTATAGCATCTGGAGGTCAGGAGGTGAGGATTGCTTGATTTTATATTCATTCCATAACTTGTCATTGCTTTACTTTATACACACTTCCAATAATTGTTCGATGTGTCATATGCTACTCTTTATACTATTTGTTTATACTTATGTCTGCCTCTGCTGCCAGACTATAGGATACCTTTGATCACAGAGATGGTTTCTTAATCATTTAGAATCTTGGTTCTAGAAAAATGTAAATTACATATAAATCTCAGCAAATTTTTGTTGAAAGAAGGCATAATTATGAGTAAATAAATGGGTAAACTAATGATGGAAACAATTTTAGAAAGTTTTCCTGAAATAAGTTAAGATATGGTTTTAGAAGAAATTGCCATAACCAGTCTCAGATTTATAGTGAGTTCATGAGTTATTCAGCTAACATTAGTGTCTACCCCATATAAAAAATGTCCTGCTTGGTCCAACAACTTCAAATCTGTTGGGATGAAAAAGCAGTGAGATGCTGACATAAAATTCATTTTCTCCTTATAACGCTTTTTAGTAAATTTGCCCATATTATTTGTCACCTTTAAGTCACCTCCTCCCTTTATTGAATTTTATTGTTTCTGTACTGTTTTCTTTTTTAAAAAAATTTTGGATGGCTTAATATTTTTGTGTTGTGTATAGGACAAAGTGAAAACCACTTATTTAAATTATGAATAAAAGCTATTGAAAAATGTTGATTTAAGAAATATTTCAGGTTAGAGGTAAAGACAGAAATATACAGATTCAACTCTCCTTGTTCTATATATAAGTATCTTTTCTTTCAGACTAAATAAAAGGAATGAATTAACTTTGGCTCCTATAAGACAGTAAATGACAAAACCATCAGGTAGTAATTTATTTTTATTTTTATTTATTTTTATTTATTTATTTTATTTATTTATTATTTTTTTAAAAGATTTTTATTTATTTATTTAACAGACAGAGATCACAAGTAGGCAGAGAGACTGGCAGAGAGAGGAGGAAGCAGGCTCCCTGAAGAGCAGAGAGCCCGATGCAGGGCTCAATCCCAGGACCCTGAGATCATGACCTGAGCCGAAGGCAGAGGCTTTAACCCACTGAGCCATCCAGGCGCCCCACCATCAGGTAGTAATTTAAAAGAGCTCCTCTTATTTGGGAAATTTTAGATTTTCAGAAAGTCTTCCAACTTTCTCCCCCCCACCCACACACACAAATGTTAGTAATTAATAACAATCTGGTTGAACTTGAGGTCTACAGGTCTTTAAAAAAGAAGAAAATATTCACAATGATTTTATACCACTATTATAACTTGGGACCAAAAGCTAACACCGTCTTCATTAGTCATAATTGTGAGGAGTTCTGCCTTATGAATACAGGATTAAAAGCATTACACATAGTTTTTGAAAATCAATTCCATCATGACCACAAACTTCTTTTCTTGTAAGATACACAAATTATTTAATATTAAGAAATCTATTAATGGGATATGTATGGATATTAGAGGAGAAAATATAGCATATAACCATATTAATATAATATTAAGAGACAAGTTTTATTACACAGCTATTCATTAAATAAAATTTTTCCAACTTATCATAAAGCCTCAAAAAATTGCCAACATTAAGTTTATTGATGAAAAAACAGGGAAATCCCCATTACAATAAAAACAAGCCCAAGAGGCCCAATATAACTACTATCATTTAATAGTGTCAGGCAGACCTAGACAATAAATTCATAAAGGCAACAAATTAAGAGATTGGAAAGACAATGGCAAGAGTATCATCAAATCCTAGATTATATAATGGTCTGTCTACAAAACTCAGGAGCAATAATTCAATAATTTTTGTCAATAGAGATTATAATAAGGTGGCTGAGTACAAAGCAAATATTCCAATCAATAACCTTGTTTTTAGATTACTTGCTAGGTAGGTAATGGAATGGAAAAAAATAAGCTATTAATAATCTGAATAAAAATAGGTTCCTTTGAATCAATTTAAGGTGTCTGATAAGCATACATACACACAATTTTCCATAGGCTTGCATACATTCATGTTCACAGTTTGTGAGAAATTTTAAAAGATGATTTGAATAAATAGCCAAATGATGACATTCCTTAATCATGTATCAGAAGACTCAATTTTGTAAAGATGTAAATCCTATCCAAAGTTCTACATATTTAATACAATTCTGAGAAACATTTAGTTAGGGCCTTTTTTGAGAAGAGAAATCATAAAAGTTATTTTAAAATTAATTTGCCAGTCTAAATGTGTGAGAAGAGTTGGGAAGTGAAGGAAAAAAAGAATGAACTTACTTATTCAATTACAAATCACGTTTTATTATTTATTTATTTATTTATTTTTAAAAATATTTATTTATTTTTAAAATTTCTTTTCAGTGTTCCAGAATTCATTGCTTATGTATCACACCCAGTGCTCCATGCAATCCATGCCCTCCTTAATACCCACCACTTGCCTCACCCAAACCCCACTCCCCTCCCCTCCAAAATCCTCAGTTTGTTTCTCAGAGTCTACAGTCTCTCGTGATTCGTCTCCCCCTCCGATTTCCCCCAACTCACTTCTCCTCTCCATCTCCCCATGTCCTCCGTGTTATTCCTCATGCTCCACAAGTAAGCAAAATCATGTAATTGACTCCAAAACCCTCAGTTAGTTCCTCAGATCATGTTTTAAATCATTAATTGCTAAGCTTTCATTGTAGTGACCAAAGAATAGACAGACAAATCAGTGAGAGAAAATATAATGTCTATGTTTTTTTTTTTAAAGATTTTATTTATTTATTTGACAGAGAGAGATCACAAGCAGGCAGAGAGGCAGACAGAGAGAGAGGTGGAAGCAGGCTCCCCGCAGAGCAGAGAGCCCGATGTGGGGCTTGATCCCAGGACACCGGGACCATGACCCGAGCCGAAGGCAGAGGCTTTAACCCACTGAGCCACCCAGGTGCCCCTAATGTGTATGTTTTAAAATATGAATATATAGGTATATATTTTATAATATATGTTTCTATGCATACACATGCAGATATGTA
Organism: Lutra lutra; assembly: GCF_902655055.1. Taxonomy (NCBI): domain Eukaryota; kingdom Metazoa; phylum Chordata; class Mammalia; order Carnivora; family Mustelidae; genus Lutra; species Lutra lutra. The sequence continues at coordinate 14,527,504 of NC_062282.1, forward strand.
AATGTACATAATTAGAATAGAATTTAGCTTATTGGGAATAGATTGTTAATTAAACGGTGTTAAGACAACCCACTATTTGGACAAAATCATAAAATTATTTCTTTTGATGATGCTTGCAAAATAAATTCTTCGGAAATTTGAATTACTTAAAAGTGAAAAAGAAGTCTTACATGAATTAATATTTATGCTAATTCTTAAAATGACACCAAAAAGAAACCAGAGATGTTTATAAATTTACATTTATAAATTCTAAAATTTCACTGTATAAAAATACCATAAATGAAATTAAAGAAAAAGAGACCTATAGAAGATAATTTTAAAACACAATAGTTTAATGATGTTAATTTATTAAGATGTAATAATATTAATTAATAATAAAAAAAACACAAGACAGCTGCCATAAAGTGAAGATTTTAAAACAAAAAATACAGAAAAATTTTTTAAATATATAAAAATATCCTTGTTAACTAAAAATTTTAAAAGAAAACATGCAATTTTCAGCAATATTAGAAATATATCTTTACATGTCAGACTGAAAAATCAAATAAAAATCATAACTTCCATGATGAGTATGGCTATGGTGAAATAAATGAAGACATATCATGCTGTTAAAAATTTATGTTTCTATAAAATTCCACTTATTAATATTTTAAAAATTGTTTAATTTATCATTTGATCTATAATTCCAAATCAAAGAACTTCTAACAGGAAAATAATCAGAGAATTGTGCAATATGTATCTGTAAGTACTTCACTGGAGCCTTATTCTCAATGGCAGGCAAATGGGGAAAGTTATGACAATAAAAAATTGATTAAAAAAAAGATACATATATCTGCTGTCATTAAAATGATGTGTATGTTCATTATGATGGAAAGAAATTGCTATTGTTAAGTGAAAATACAATTATAACTACAATATTCTTTTATATATAAGCTCATAAGAAAGTTTCATGAAAGTCTCATACCAAAATATCAATGGTGGTTTTCTTTGGCGGATAAGGTGATTTCTATTTATACACTCTTCGTTTACCTGATATCTTTAATTTTCTACCGAGAACTTCCATTAACATCAATAGTGGAATCAAAGTAATGATATAGGGGAAATACCCTATAAACAAAGAGCTATTTAGTTGAATCCTGTCCTTAAACATAGGCCAGTCCAGGAGATGACTAGAGCTACCAGGAACCATATAAATTTCTTGAAGATTTAGATGAACTAAGCAGGGACATGATGCAAAGCCATTCCAGATAACATTGCAAAATTTAAGAACCAACATCAATACAAAGAAATAAGCCAACACATTTAAAAGATGCCTTGCCCTGCCATCCCCATTCCTCTTACTCATCTTTTAGACCTTATTGTCATTTGCAAAGAAGAAAAAAAAAAAAAGAAAAAAAAACTCCTGCCAACTACTCCATCCATTAGGTGGTGTCTAGTTATTTTCTCTCAGTTCTACTTTTAATCTTTTGTAGCATTTACTATAGTTTGCAATGATTTTCTCTGGTATACGTTCTCTTTTCTTTCTCAGCCTCTTTTTTTCTTTTTCCTTTTTAATTTCTTGGCTCCTGTCTCATTTTCTGGAAGTCAGAGAAATGTATCCATCCTCTTCATTGTGTATGGAACAAATAGCTTAATGTCTACTGCATAGTAGGAATTACGTGCATATTTTTGCATTAATGATGGAAATGATGGCTGAGTACATAAATGAAGTCAAAATGAGAAAAATGATCAAAGGGAATAAAGAGATTAACTTGGTTTCTGAGACAAGTACAGTTTTGAAAAACAGTTCAATATAAAATGTTCATTACCCAAAGAATAAAACATAAACACTGAGGCACTTTGCCCCCATAGAATCCAGTGAATTTTACATAGAAGTTTGTCAGTTTAAAGGAACTTATCAACCTAGTGACAGAACCAAGCAACTGTATTTCCAATAAAAACCACCTGATTAAGTGGCAGGATTAAATTATGGTAGAAGTTTTTAGATGTATACAAAGCTGGAATAAAAGTCTTTTGTAAGTTCTTCTTGATAACCATCACCTCTGAAAGTCCAATATGTTTTTAAAAAATAAGCAAAGTTAAGACAAAGTATTTTCCAGAACACAAAATAATAAATCTAATATTTTGTCATATGTTTGATGAAATATTTCTTTATATTCCTAATTTGTGATAAGTTTCCGAAGACTGGTACCACAAATTGTGGTAATTAAAAGATATAATTAATATAATTAAAAGAATATTGATATTAAAAGACATGTATATTTATTAGTTAATCATGATGGTTTCTTTTTCTTTGATTAATGTGTTGAACACTTTAATAAATCTTAACCTTAAATTCCTGATATAATCCCACCCTTGTTTTGATCTGTTTTCTTGGTTGTTAGTAGCTTCTAAAATGAGCTTACTTCTAAGTGTAATACTATAAAATTGCTATCACACAAACACAAATTTAGTGTAATATACTACTTATAGAAACTTTCCTAGAGACTACAAATCCCATGTGAAGAATTACTCATCAGTTGACTATTGGCAAAATAAAAGCAACTCATGTGCAATTTTAAGGAAGAACATAACCATCAAAAAGATAGATTCAGGGGCGCCTGGGTGGCTCAGTGGGTTAGGCCGCTGCCTTCGGCTCGGGTCATGATCTCAGAGTCCTGGGATCGAGCCCCGCATCGGGCTCTCTGCTCAGCGGGGAGCCTGCTTCCTCCTCTCTCTCTGCCTGCCTCTCTGCCTGCTTGTGATCTCTCTGTCAAATTAATAAATAAAATCTTTAAAAAAAAAAAAAAAAAGATAGATTCAAGGGTATAGCTTTGAAACTAGGTGGTCTTTTGGCATCCTGCTATCTCAAAGAAAGACACAGTATCCTCAAATACAGAGGATCTTGTAAATGCCTACTAATTTTTCAATTTTGTAAAATGTCAATGTGATGTAAACTAATAATACACAAGACAATGGTAAAGAGTGATTTATGCAACTCAAACAAGAGAATGGGCACCACTAGGAAAATCGTATTCATTATGTCTTTGTTTGAGTTTAAATAGCATGCTATGTCCTATGTATTTGTTTAAAAAGAGTGTCACCTTCTGAATGTGAACATCAAAGACAGATGATTTTACTCACTTGAAAATTAACATTTATCCATGCGGAAAGAAGAGAAAAAATCTATTAATTTGTAGATACTGGCATTTGTATAATTTTATAAAATAAACTTTTAAACATTCAATGCTTTTCCTTAGTAAACTATGGATTTATATTAACAAAATCAGATTATATATTTGCTCTGAAAATATATCCATTATTTGAAACATTCTTGTCCCCTTCTCTTTTCTTGAAAATCTTGTCACTTCTGTTGCCTAAGCTTAATTTAAAATCTGTGCTTGTTAGTTCTCTGAACATTATATAACCAATTCCTAACCCCTTGGGTTTTTACTATTCGTTTCCCCCAAGTCTTCTGTGTTATTTTCTACAGCAATGAATACATTGGTGGGATGGCTTTCCTTTAATTACTGACCTTGAACTGTGGAATGCATTAGAGAATGAGTACAAAGCTTATGTGCCCGAAATGTTGCACAGCTGTCATTTTCTTTAGGATAAATTAATGGGCATTGCTGTTTAGACACCTGGGTTATAGTTCCCGCTCTGTAAGCAACTAGCTGAGTGACATTGATCTAAGGTCACATGGGACCTCAGGGCCTTCATCTCTGCATTAAAGATTTGTACTAAATTATCTCTAAGATCCTTAAATGTTTAATGGTTTTAATTATCAACTTCATTCATTTTTTAGTGTTCCCTTCTTTGTCTGTCTTGTGGGTGTTGACACCTCCATTTCAGTGTAAATAGTATACAAGATAATAAATAAAGCTCAAATTTATAATTTTGGCTGTTCAGAGAGTTATGGTAAATAGCACTGAGTGTGGAGAATATTGAAATAAATGGATAAAATAGCCTTTGTAGTATCAGTGGATTTCATTTATCAAAGCTAATTCCTGCTTGTAATGACATATCTTGGCTGTGACATTAGACATACGTATTGGCTCAGTTTATGATTACCTCCTTAACCAGAAGAGCTAAATTAGCAGTATGAGAATCAAGATCTTTGTTTTTAATTTACGTAAGAGAAAGAAAATTACAACCTTGGTCTCACCTCCTCCTATAGGTGTTACCTTTGCATTTTTGTTACTTAGATTAGCACTTATGGCATCACATGGTGACTGTCTAATTTCTTCTCATCTCTAACTCAACTGAAAATGTTCATGGCAGGGACTGTTTCTTATAAATCTTTGTTTCCTTAATGTCTAGAGAAGTGTCTAGCTCCAACTGGGGGCTTAAGAAATGTTTACCAAATGGATGAATGAAAATCCACTTCCTAAAATAACTCAGTGACACAATCTCAATCACATGTCGAATGCACATAGTGAAAATAAACATGATGCCAACTTGATTTTTTGTTTGCCATATTTGTGTAAATAAGCACTCTTATTGATAAGGTAAATATTAATAATGGTAGTTTTAATAAAAACTAGCAGACCCTTACATAGTCTTACTACATGTCAGGTACTGTTCCAAGTGAACCAATATATATATAGTTACTCCTACAATTTTGCCACAAATCTTATGAGGTAGGTGTCATTGCCATCCTATTTGACATACAATGAAAATGAAGCACAGAGAGGCTCTGTTATCTACTCAAGGTCGTACATCTCATGAGTGGTGGAGCCAGAGTTTGAATTGAGTCCTTCACAATCTGGACTGCTATATTATGCTCCCTCTCACTATAATTAAAAGATATTTAAATAAAATGAGAAAATAAAATGTCTTATGATTTCATAATATTTTTTATTTTTTAGCATTACCTTGTGGCAGGCACTGTTGGTGCGGTCTCTGGGAGCACAAAGGTGGAAAGACATGCTTTGCACTCTTGAGAAGCTAATAGACCAATGAAGGGAGAGTCAGGACACGTGCCATGATGTGTGATCTGCTGTAATAGAGGTATATGAAGTATTAATGGAAACATAGGCTAAAGGCCCATAAGTTGTTTGGAAGAGACAATGAAAATTTCACGGAGTGATTGGCATTAGAATTGACTTTTTTTTTTTTTAAAGATTTTATTTGTTTATTTGAGGGAGTGGGAGAGGGAGAGAAGGTAAGTTGCAGGGAGGGGCAGAGGGAAAGGGACAAGCTTGATGCCACGGGTTCCATCCCAGAACTCTGAGATCGTGACCTGAGCTGAAGGCAGATGCTTAACCAACTGAGCCATCCAGGCACCCCTTAGAACTGATTCTTGAAGAAAAACTAGGAGACTGCTGGGTGGAACAAAACCATTTCAGAGAGTGTGAAACACCTATGCAAAGGTGCGAAGGAAGGATGGAACAAGTGAATCTAGACAGAGTGGCAGAAAGAAACCAGAATTTTCAGTGCCTTCCCATTCTGTCAGTGACTTATTCTAGAATTTTGAGTGATGGAATAATATTTTGAATGTAATAAGGTAAAACCAGTTATGGTATTGTGGGTGGTCTGGAGAGAATCAAAGTAAGAGAATAGTTCCTTGATTTCTGACAAGAAGCTAAGTTCTTTCTCTCTTTTTTTCTCTTTTGGGTAATGGATATAAATTAAAGCCTTGTCATTGTTACTCTAAAAGCAAAAGAGTACAGGATAGATGGCATAGGAAGGACAGAGATGACTGCAAATGTAAACAAATGAAAACAATGATTAAGGAGGAAAAAACGGAAGAGCCAAGAAATACAGAAATGTTTATTTCTCTGGTCTTAGTCCACCCGTTTATGCTAGAATCCTGCAGGAATAGAATCCTTGCCAGTGGCTATGTCTATATGTTTCCCACAAATAGGTAGCCCTTGAATTTATACTTTTGACTTGCCGTTCACCTGAACATTAGTATATTGAACATTGATACTCATTGTTTTAAATATGCCTATTTAGCCTGTTTTGTGACCTATTGTTTTTTTGTGGCCTGCTGTAAAGGCCAACAGTTCCATACTGAAATTCTGCCATCGTGGAATAGTGAAGGTTCTGTAAGACCAAATTTCAATATTTCATTGCAGATAATTTCATACTGGTTTTCTTATAGCCTTGAGTTTCTTCAGAGTTCTTCAAAGTTATTCAAGGGAGACATGGAGAGAAGATGACAGAGGTACTATTTATAGCCATGCTATATGTTGGCTCTAGATCATGTTTGGGTTGAAAAATGTGTTCTACTAAAGAACTGGAAAATTGCTTTATCATATTTTCTTTATTATTTTATGAAAGTCAAGGAGGCAGGAAATGATAAAAATAAGAAAATGACTCACAAACAAACTCAACTGAGAAAATTTGGAAATCATGAAACTTGACAAAAAAAGAAAATTTCATCCTTAGCAAGATGATCAGTAGTTTTAAACTGTTCAACAGTTTTCAACTGACAATGAAATGTATCGAAGTAGAGAATGTGGTACACATAGCATAATGAATAGACTTGTGAAATTACTATGCTCTACACCTGAAACCAATGTAACTGTGTGTCAACCATACTCAAATAAAAAAAGAAAGAAAGAATATGTTCAAATTCTGGAGCTATTTTAATAAGCTTTAGGCATAAATAGCAAATATGATAAGAGTCTTAACAGAATTTTTACCTCTTTGAGAGAAAAAATTATGTTCATCACTCGTAAGTCTTTTTGGACTTTTGGACTTTGAAATTAAACCATGTTTCTAGAAATAAGTCATGTAAAATAAGAGACAACACATCCTGCTAATTCCTCCTTCTTTGGTGTGTGCTATTGCCCCTACACAGAAGAGTTTACTATTCTGAGTGACTGGAGCAGTAACTTATTCATTTTTATGTTCCATTTTAAAATCCAACAAATGCTTAATTCATAGATGGCATTCTACAAATATTTTTAAAGTGAAATAAATTTAAAGGCGAGATATATCACGAGAGGATCACATGCTAAGTAAATCAGTGATGAAATTGGTCCCAAAAAACATAAAGCAAAACATCTGAGTAGGTGAGGTCACTGCAGCTAGAACTTTTGCTATTATTTTTTAAGATTTTGTATTTTTTATTTGAGAGAGAGAGAGAAAGCATGAGCAGGGCAGGGGAGAGGGAGGGACAGGCTCCCCGCCGACAAGGAGCCCAATGTGGGTCTTGATTACAGGATCCTGAGATTATTACCAGAGCTGAAAGCAAACACTTAACCGACTGAGCTACGCCGGCACCCCTGTGGCTAGGACATATGCTGACTGGTACAGAGACCAGTGAGACAAGTGCACATTTTGGAAGCACGAGGTTTAGGTGGGGAATACAGATTCTGAATTCAGGTATAACTGAGTGTGAATTTTCCCTCTTATCTTTTCAACTTTGGATAATTTACATAAATCACTAAGCCTTTGTCTCTCAAATTGTAAAATGTGGATAATGAGAATATCTATATCAGAAACTTGACATATTTCCTTCCCAGAGCATCTTATTTCAAATGTAGATATTTGTGCTCCTAAATTATTTCCATAACTAGATTTCATAATAACTTCATAATTAAATTTAATAATTTTAAGTTGATACATAAGTTTGATAACAAAAATAGTAGAGAGGGATATTAAATAAAAAGCAAAAGTCTCCTTTTTTTTTTTTTTGCCCAAACTCAGTCCCAACCCTACTCTTCAGGAGGTTTTAATTTAAACATTCCTGCCATATTTTTTCTTAATGATTCTCTTCCTAATATGTTTTCCTAAGTAATGCCTGCATTTCATGATTTATTAGTTTTTAACAATATTGGTTGCCTCCACTTATAAAACTTGAAAACTGATTCTGCCCTACTTTTATTCTCTGATAGCTGACATTTTTTTAGTTGGTTAGATTTGTTCATCTACTTATGAACTTGATCCTCTACTTCCATTAACTCATCAATATTAGATGTTCTATCATGACTTACCTCTACGTAAGATAAAGTATTTCTGTGTCATCTCTCTTTCTTCTTCTTCCAACTTTTGTCCTCCATACCATTATTTTATATTGTCAAGCTTTAACATACTCCGTTCTGTGATAACCTTCTGTGGTTGTCAACTTACTGAATCATCTTACAGACTAAGCATGGGAAATGGATGCCTGTTAGACACTCTCACTATATCTCTCATGGTATAGGAACTCTCACTTTGTTAAATGTTTTGTTCCCCATTAAATCATGAGCTATTGAAGATCAGGAATAATCTGGGGTGCCTGGCTTGCTCAGTCAGTACAGTGTGAGACTCTTGATCTTGGGTTGTGAGTTCAAGCCCCATGTACAGATTACTTAAAAACAAATCTTAAGAAAAGGAAAGAAAGAAAGAAAGAAAGAAAGAAAGAAAGAAAGAAAGGAAGAAAGAAAGAAGGAAACCATATTTATATTAATTAATGTGACTACAATTTGGCACAGTAACTGTTTTTTACAAAGCACTGATACAAAGGACTAGGATGGCAGTCACTATCAATAGGTCAATGGTAGGACATAAGACTCTGATCATGTAATGACTTAGGGTTTAAATTCTGGACACACCAGCAGAAAATGAAACAGGGAACTGGTCTTAGGAGAACTGGGTTATTTAGTAGTTTATTAAGTCAGAAAAATGTTGACAGACAATAACTTTGAGCCAATTGATTGGAACTGGTGTGGTAGATGGTTCAAAGAGAAGGCTTATTTGCAAGGCAAGGTAGAGAGAGAATAGTATTCAGCATTGGATGAAAGGTTAGACCAGACACAGCAGCAATGAGGACCAATGCTGGGTCTTCTAATTCAGCTGAACCACTATACTAATTCTCCTTGCTCACAGGCAGGAATGACTGGAAGCTTCAGGTGGGCATGAAGCAACTGTGAGGAGTATATGGAAGGAGAGGAAGGCAAGTCACTGAAGGACAGTGACTTTTTTTTCTCTGTGAAATAAAAATGTGTTCTATTTTAGTACTGATATTTTTTCACAACTTGCATACACAGCAAGGTTTCATTAAAAATATTACTTTAATATAAAAATTGTTACAGTGCTAAATAGGCGTAATTATATGAAAATCTTATTTTTTTAAGATGTTCCTGCTCTTCTTCTCTGAAACTTCAGTAAATTGCTACATAAAGTAATAAAAGATTTCAAATTATTTTAATTTCATTTTTATTGTTTTTCACTGGGAAATGAAAAAAAATCTTTCTACTACTTATCATATATATCTATTGTCATTATATTATGAATTTCACAATGTTGTGATTTAAGTTATATTTTTAATTATATTCATAAAGGAAATATATTGAAACTCGGCATTTTTAAGTAAAATAAACTTCAAAATATGTATATCAGTATGTGTCTATGTGACAGTAAATGCAGAAAATAATTTTTCTCCAAAAGTAATTACCAAGAGAGATTGGAAGATGTCCTTTTGTGAGTGTCTAGCATACAATGAATTGAGCTCACAGGACTGTGTATTTCATTGCAGATATGAAAATAGGGTTGCTTTATACCAGCTACTGATGCACCCTGACATCAGAGTTCTTTGTTCCTGCCTGTTCTTACTCTACCCAGCTGTAAGCACAAAACCCAAAGGCTCTGAATTTTCCATTTTCACTTAATTATGTCCTCAAATATTCATTTAAAAATAATTTATTCCATGCATACTAGATCACCAGGGTTCAGTTTCTTTTATTTCATTTTTTGCCTCTGATTCCTTCTCCAAGTAGTGGTCTTCTGAAGCTCCCAGCTCACATCTTTTCCATTTTGTAAACCAGATAGGAAAAATTTTAAAAAATGCATCTCTCTGAACAATTTCAACATGTCTAGACATCATGTCTCACTTCCTGGCTTAGGTCACTCCTTAGTCCATTACTGCATTGGTGGGGCAAGGGTATGATAAAAAGAAGCAGAGTAGAAGATGTGCTGTCTCCTACTCTATGGGTCATAGATCCACTCCCATGTCCAGAAGGGAGGCATGACCATGTCTAAACCACATGCCCTCAGAGTAGGGGGGAGTTGTTTCCTAAAGGAAAGTCAAGATGCTGCTGTCCAAAGAAAGTGGGTGGGTCCTGGACCACTACCCAAACTCTCAGATATTCACAGCATTGAATATGTACCCTGAAGTCAGAATTTGGCTCTCAACCCTTTATTAATGTGGGTTTTAATAATATAGAATTGATTATAACCCAAGCATATCTCTATAAAAGTACACATTAATAGTAAAACAATAATTTCAGGTTAATATGCATATTAGCTAAACATTCACATTGTTTTAAACATTCTCAAAGCAGATGATTAAATTGATGAGCCACTCCCAAATACATCTCCGCATCAATCTTATTTAGTCATCAAACTAGATAAACTGAAACCACTTTTTTCTAGGTAATACTTTTTACCTTAAATAAGTTAGGCTTAATATATGAAGGTTTAGTCAAATACGAAGCTAATAAAATTGAGTAAACAACTCCCATGATTTAGACTAATGTTTAAAGGTACAGGTTGTATCCAAATCTTGGCTTGATCACTTACCAATTGTATAATCTGGAGCTAGTTAGTTAACCTCACTTTTCTTCACTTACCTAGCCTAACTTGTAAAATGGGGCTTCATTATAACAGTACCTGCTTCACAAAAACATTGTGAGAAGTAATAGTGGTAATATATATAAAGTGTTTAGAACACTATCTGACATCTAGCAAGTGCTAGATGAGTATTTGGCTTTCTTTTTATTATTTCCTTTCTTATTATTTATTATATATAGTCTTCTTATTATTTCTTATTATTTTACTCTGACAAAACATGTACTAAACACATTTCCATCCTTGGAATCTATAATATAAGCTTTATAAATATGATGATAAATATTCTAAGAAATATGAATTTTCTTTTTATAACTGTAGATATTATTTAACAAAGTTGAGCAATTTGCCAGAAGTCAGACATCCTTTAAGTGACAAAGCCAAAATTTGAAGCCAATATTCTCTGATTTGTGGTCTTACCAATTAGGACATTCCGACTTTGAAATTCATATAGTGTGACTTAATCTCTATCAAATCCCATCAAATACAGAAATATATTCCAGCCATTTTAGATAGTACATTCCTCAATCTGATTTTGATCACAGAACTTTTTTTTTTCTTGAAACAGTAAAAATAATTTCAAGTTAAAAGAGTGCTATCTGAACAGGCTCAGATATTTAATGACACAAAATCTTAACGCTGATTGCATGAGAAAACATCATAACAGTAAAAACACATTGGAATGTTACCAGTGTTCACCTCTGGGTACTGAGATTATTTATTCTTTATAAATTTATTTTTTCAATCATAAGGGAAAGCAGAAGATGATTGCAAGAAAAGTGAGTGGGAAGGGAGCATGGCCATGAAGGTTTGTGATGGCTTCTCGCACTGGAACGCTGATATGCAGAGTGAAGGCCTTTCCCTTCGGAGCCAGTAAATTCCCTAAAAATTAGCCAGAGTCAAAGATAGAAGTCAAATTCTTAGGATCCAAGTGAGTCACTTTAGAAAAAGAAAAATGTTTTTGCCTATTTAACACAAGAACATTCCTTATATCTACTATTAGAAGTTTTCTCCTTTTGGAGCTTCAAAATCTTCCGATGGCTACTTGAGGTGCTAGCTCATACACAGGAAATTCTTTAAAGGAAAGAATCTTGTGAATTTCTATTACCAGGATATGTAAATAACTACACACACACACTCATTGGTGGAGTGGAGAGTGGACAGCTTGGCAGATCAGAACAGCTTGTATGGGGGTGGCCTTATATTTCAAGTCAAGGCTGCTCAAGTGGTAAAGAAGACAAACATGGAAAACAGATTGTGAAATCTAAGCACCAGGGAGAAGAATCTTTTATAAAGGGAATAAAATCACTTACCCAGCTTATGATTGCTGACTTGGAAAGAACATTAAAAATTATTCCAATATTTTCATTTTAAAAATGAGGGGGGAAAAGGATGAAGTTAAGTGACCTCTTCAAGGTCACACTGAATAGAAAGGGCTAAAGCTTAGGTCTCTAGCATTGGGAGTCTTTATTAATGCATTTGGATCTCCTGAATTTAAGTTGGCAAGTGATATTTAGTTCAGTAGGTGCAATTAAAAGGAAGAAAAATTTTCCCATTTAAATTTTTTTAAATAAAAGCTAGAATATTTAAATTCCTAGATACTTGTCAGAAAGGACTTTGTTTTTTATAATTATCATATATATCATTATTTGTACTTTGCCTTTTTTTTTTTTTCCTTAGGAGAGAAAGGGAGATTGAGAGCATGTGTGGTGGGAGAGGGACAGAGAAAATGGGAGAGAGACAATCTTAAGCAGGTTCCGCACCCAGTGGGGAGCCCAATATAGGGACCCTATGTGAGCCTGATGTGAGGCTCAATCTCAGGACCCTGAAATCATGACCCTGAGAATATGACCTGAGTTGAAACCAAGAGTCAGACACTTAACCAACTGAGTCACCCAGGAGCCCCTGTCCTTCTATCCTGATGGCAACCAAGCGTGATGCATTTTTGCTTTCATATAAAGTAAGTCATTCTAAAATCAAGAATATTTTTTCTAATTTAAAATAGAATTTAGGAAACTTCCTGTTGAGCAAAGAAGATAATTTCTTCTTTCAATGGTATTGATACTAGTATTAGCAAATGCTACAGTAGAAGTAGATACTGCACTGTTGGAAGGTACCACAGTGTTTGCATATATGTTAGTCTTGATAGATACAATAACGATAGTAGATATGGTAGTGTTAGTAGATAATGTAGTGGAGGTAAGTACAGTAGATTTAGTGGATATAGGAGTGATGGCAGATATTGTAGTGTTGATAGATACTATAATGTTAGTAGTTACTATAGTGTTGGTAGGTACTGCAGTATTGGGAGATACTGTAGTGGTAGTAGGTACCAGAGTGTTGGTATTGTAATATTAGTAGGTACTGTGGTATTGGTAGAGATTGTGGTGTTCTGCCTTATCAGCTGCTGGCGGCTCCTAGCTGAAACCTCATTGGGAGTTGCTCACTGCTGCAGCGAGAATTACCTCCTACGACTGGTTAAGGTGGGTATACAAAGGCCCAGCCATCATGCCTTGAACTTGATGTAGGTTTAACTGAGACCTCCTTTAACACTACATCAAATACTAGCTTCTCCCTCTGCCCGGTTCTGTCTTACTTTCTGCCAGGTGTATTACTTGAGAACACTCCCTAATAATCTCTTGCGTTCAGTCTCCAACTCAGAGTCTGTTTCCAGTGGAGCTCTTCTAGGACAGTTGATATCAGAAATGACTCTAAGGAACAGATCATGAGATGGGATTTTACTGACAAAATAACTCGCTATTCAACCAACAGTGAGGACCCCATCACTGATAGTAGACAGACTCTTGATAGTTGCATGAGGAAAATGTTAATGAGGAAACTGTTAAAACTTTCATCCCTAGAGAACTGATAGGATACTGGCAAAAGGGGATATAATAGCTGATTCAACATTTTTGGCACAAGAGAACAGGAGGAAAAATATAATAAGGATTATGAAATAAAGAGCCATTTTGGGATGTCATGGATTTCTTGAAAAGAAGTATGATAGGCAAAATTTCTAAAATGCTCCCCTAGAGTTGTCCAGTCCTAATCCCAAGAATTTATGGATAGAAAGAATTATCACCATGATTATGTTATGCTATAAGATGCCATTGATTCTAAGGTAGGGGGATAATATGAATGGGCCTGATCTAATCACATAATCCTTAAAAGCAGCTTCTGATGGCAGAAGTCAGGGAGATTTGAAGCTTGAGAAAGACCTGATGTGCCATTGCTAGCTTTGAAGATTGAAAGGACCACATGAGAAGGAACATAGGTAGTCTTATAGAGCTAGGAGAGTCTCCTAGGTACAAGCCAGCAAGGAAAGAAGAACCTTAGTCTTACAATCACAAGGAGCTGAATTCTGCCAAAAATCTAAATGAGCTTGGGAGCAAATTTCTTCCTTCCTTCCTTCCTCCCCCTCCCTACACCCACCCACCCTCCCTCCCTTCCTTCCTCCCTCCCTCTTTCTTTCTTTCTTTCTTTCTTTCTTTCTTTCTTTCTTTCTTTCTTTCTTTCTTTCTTTCTTTCTTTCTTTCTCTTTCTCTCTTTCCTCCCTGCCTCTATCCCCCCTCTCCCCGCTCCCTTCCTTCCTTTCTACCTTCTCTCCTTCCTTTCTTCCTTCCCCAGCACCTCCAACTATGTGCCCAACTTAGATCACATATTGAGTTTGACACCATGAGATCCTAAGCTCAGAACCCAGTCAGCCAACCTACAGAGCTGTTGATAGATGATTGTTGTTTTACGTTTATGAGAATTTGCTACAGCAGTGATAAAAAACCAAACCAAACCAAAACAAAACAAAAACTAATACAAGAGTTCACAACAGGTTCACGGTCTTTGATCACCAATTTACTTTAGGCAAATGTGTCCGCTTTCTCCATATTTTTTTAAAGATTTTATTTATTTATTTGACAGACAAGAGATCATAAGTAGGCAGAGAGGCAGGCAGAGAGAGAGGAGGAAGCAGGCTCCCCGTGGAGCAGAGAGCCTGATGCAAGGCTGGGACCCTGGGATCATGACCTGAGCCGAAGGCAGAGGCTTTAACCCACTGAGCCACCCAGGCGCCCCTCTCCATATTTTTAATAATCAATCATTTAGGCACACAAACACAGAGACTCTTTTGTGTCAGTAATTCATAAATTATTTTTTCTATTTGATATTATAGATCATTATTTTAAAAGAGATTTCCACAAATGTTAAATCCTGTATCTTCTATAGCTCCACTCCCTGCTCCCAGCTAGATCAGACCAATAAGGATGCTATGAATTAGACATAAGTGAAATCTTCCTGCATCAAGATTTTAGGTTTTTATATCAAAATTCCACCTCTTCCTTTCTTTTCCAGAATGTGCTACGTGCTTCTTGGTAGGTATGACAATGCAAAATAGAAACATTTTTCCCAAGAGCTGTCAAGCGTGTGTTTCATTGCTTCCATAAATCGGCAGAGTTGACCTTACCCACACAATGATAAAATTCTGCTTTTAAGTTATTTCTCATGTTAATGATCAGCATCAGGGACATATTCTGATGAGAAGTGTCCAGGGTCTGTTTGGAGTAGCTAGCTTCTTAAGTGTTCCAGAGACAGATGTCTGAAGATCATTTCCAAGCCCTGTAACATAGCCTGCATCTTAATGACACATTTGAATGAGGAGACATATGTAAATTCTGTATCAGTTAAAGGAATATGACTTGAAATGAAAATGAATAAATGATCTAACACAGCCAAAAGGATTAAGCTCTCATTATGAAGTCAGGTGAACCTTACATATAGGAGGAAGTCTATTTTCCTTTGTGTTTTCAAGGGCTCAGACTGTATTTAAATACTTTGCTTTACATGAATTTACAACAATTACATTTCTAATCCTTCCATAACTTTTTTATTTTGCCTATTTGTTCCATACATTAAAAAAAATCCTTTTTGACCTGAGCTGTAGAATTCATTGGTCATTATTCAGGCCAATTGATCGCCTTTGCTGTGACAGCATTGCTCTTGATTCTCAGAAATATGCAGGACCACTCTTTCTTTGACTGGCATTTGACAAGTTAAAATAAGTGTTCAGAATGAAATGCAAAAACATTGCTTTTAATCATATGCAAATTGCTACCAGAGTGTCAGAAATGACTTCTCACCAGTATCAGGGAATTCCAGCTAAGGTTATTAAAAAACAACAACAACAATAAAAAAAAAGACCCCAAAAAACTATCATGATTTTTTTTTAACTGTTTGACTTATATCACAGAAAAACTACATATGTCAATAAGGGCATGTTTAACTCTTTGATAGGATGCAAAATCTGCATTCTGAGCAAATGCAAAGTTTTATTTCCCAAGCCAATTCCTGTGGACATAAAACTTTACTTAAATGTTCTGCCTCTATATATTTTTTCAGTATCTTTATATTATGGTAGGTTATTATGAACAATTGCTCAAAAGATATTTTCTTTTTCAGACTTCCATGCTCATTTCAAGAGTAATCTTTCAAAAATAAAATTAGAGGGGGCACATGGGTGGCTCAGTGGGTTAAAGCCTCTGCCTTCGGCTCAGGTCATGATCTCAGGGTCCTGGGATCAAGACCCCGCATCTGGCTCTCTGCTCAACCCCTTCTCTCTGCCTGCCTCTCTGCCTACTTGTGATCTCTGTCTGTCAAATAAATAAATTAAAAAAATAAAAATAAAAAAAATAAAATTAGAAGAAGAATATTTTGCACTGACAGAGTTAAATTTAAAAATATCTCCCTTTTTAAAGATTTTAATATTTTCCACCATCTGGATTATCTCTGAGCTTATTCCGGATAAGAGAAAATATCATATTTAATCATTTTAGCTTTGTCTTTTTCACATTGAAATTTATATCACTGTGACAATTACACTTTCTTTTGGGTACAAATAGACTGTTACTGATTATGATATAAAATCTGTTTAATCAACATTAGCAATATCACTTATACAAAAGACATCGAGTATAAATCAACTATCTTTTCCATTTCCATTTATCTTATTTATGATAAATAAATGTATCATTTTGGAAAAAATGTACTCTAAGAAAATTTTCTTGTTTTTCTTTGGCATTTGAACAAGGCGAAGTGGATTATTATAAAGGGAATCGTGAGAGAGATTATCCTAGGGTTGCAGATATCCTGCCTTCATGGCCTTCGAGAAACAATCCACCAGGAGTTCTTCAGTGCAAGTGCGTGAATTCTTCCAACAACCCTATGAGTTCGGGGGAAGCCCAGGGCCCTCAGATGAGATCACAGCCCCAGACAAGCCCATGCTTACATGCTTTGAGACCCTGTACAGGGGATTCAAGCTATGCTTGAACTCCCCAACCCACGAAACTGTGAAATAATCAATTGTGGGTGGTTTTGAACTATTAAAGTTTTGGTAATTTGTTATACACTAACAAAGCTTATATACTCTGTAACCCTCCTTTTACTTTAGATAATAGGACCTCACTTTCCAGTATGGAAACCATTTTGTATAATTCAGTAGAACCTGACCTTAAACTAATCCTAATCAGCATACTGTGTTCCTTTGAGTATGGTGATAGGTTCAGAAATAGAAAAATGATGAATGCATTTGAGGAAAACCTGGTGTCTCAATTAGTTAAACATCTGATTTGAGCTCAGGTCATGATCTCTGTGTCCTGGTATTGAGACGGAGTTGGACTGCATGCTCAGCAGGGAGTCTGCTTGTCCCTCTCCCTCTGCCCCTCCCCTTGCTCTTGCTCTCTCTCTCTCTCCCTCTCAAATAAACAAATAAAATCTTAAAAATAAATAAATTAAATAATTAAAAATTAGCAGCTACTATTTTAGAAAAAAATAATTTATATTTTATTATTGATATTTGATACTAAATTCAGTAGATTTACAAATTCAAAATCTTAGCTCTTTCTTAAAATTTAATGTTCCGTTGATAAATTTTATTCTATTTCTAAATCCATAAATATGTAACTACTTTTTTTTTCTTTTTTCAATTTTTTTTTTTTTATTTTATAAACATATATTTTTATCCCCAGGGGTACAGGTCTGCGAATCGCCAGATTTACACACTTCACAGCACTCACCATAGCACATACCCTCCCCAATATCCATAACCCCACCCCCCCTCTCCCAACCCCCCTCCCCCCATCAACCCTCAGTTTGTTTTGTGAGATTAAGAGACACTTATGGTTTGTCTCCCTCCCAATCCCATCTTGTTTCATTTACTCTTCTCCTACACCTCAACCCCCCATGTTGCATCTCCTCTCCCTCATATCAGGGAGATCATATGATAGTTGTCTTCCTCCGATTGACTTATTTCGCTAAGCATGATACCCTCTAGTTCCATCCACGTCGTCGCAAATGGCAAGATTTCATTTCTTTTGATGGCTGCATAGTATTCCATTGTGTATATATACCACATCTTCTTTATCCATTCGTCTGTTGATGGACATCTAGGTTCTTTCCATAGTTTGGCTATTGTAGACATTGCTGCTATAAACATTCGGGTGCACGTGCCCCTTCGGATCACTACGTTTGTATCTTTAGGGTAAATACCCAGCACTGCAATTGCTGGGTCATAGGGTAGTTCTATTTTCAACATTTTGAGGAACCTCCATGCTGTTTTCCAGAGTGGTTGCACCAGCTTGCATGCCCACCAACAGTGTAGGAGGGTTCCCCTTTCTCCGCATCCTCGCCAGCATCTGTCATTTCCTGACTTGTGAAATTTAGCCATTCTGACTGGTGTGAGGTGATATCTCATGGTGGTTTTGATTTGTATTTCCCTGATGCCGAGTGATATGGAGCACTTTTTCATGTGTCTGTTGGCCATCTGGATGTCTTCTTTGCAGAAATGTCTGTTCATGTCCTCTGCCCATTTCTTGATTGGATTCTTTGTTCTTTGGGTGTTGAGTTTGCTAAGTTCTTTATAGATTTTGGACACTAGCCCTTTATCTGATATGTCATTTGCAAATATCTTCTCCCATTCTGTCAGTTGTCTTTTGGTTTTGTTCACTGTTTCCTTTGCTGTGCAAAAGCTTTTGATCTTGATAAAATCCCAATAGTTCATTTTTGCCCTTGCTTCCCTTGCCTTTGGTGATGTTCCTAGGAAGATGTTGCTGCGGCTGAGGTCGAAGAGGTTGCTGCCTGTGTTCTCCTCAAGGATTTTGAAGGATTCCTTTCTCACATTGAGATCCTTCATCCATTTTGAGTCTATTTTCATGTGTGGTGTAAGGAAATGATCCAATTTCATTTTTCTGCATGTGGCTGTCCAATTTTCCCAACACCATTTATTGAAGAGGCTGTCTTTTTTCCATTGGACATTCTTTCCTGCTTTGTTGAAGATGAGTTGACCATAGAGTTGAGGGTCTATTTCTGGGCTCTCTATTCTGTTCCATTGACCTATGTGTCTGTTTTTGTGCCAGTACCATGCTGTCTTGATGATGACAGCTTTGTAATAGAGCTTGAAGTCCGGAATTGTGATGCCACCAACTTTGGCTTTCTTTTTCAATATTCCTTGGGCTATTCGAGGTCTTTTCTGGTTCCATATAAATTTTAGGATTATTTGTTCCATTTCTTTGAAAAAAATGGATGGTACTTTGATAGGAATTGCATTAAATGTGTAGATTGCTTTAGGTAGCATAGACATTTTCACGATATTTATTCTTCCAATCCAGGAGCATGGAACATTTTTCCATTTCTTTGTGTCTTCCTCAATTTCTTTCATGAGTACTTTATAGTTTTCTGAGTATAGATTCTTAGTCTCTTTGGTTAGGTTTATTCCTAGGTATCTTATAGTTTTGGGTGCAATTGTAAATGGGATGGACTCCTTAATTTCTCTTTCTTCTGTCTTGTTGTTGGTGTAGAGGAGTGCAACTGATTTCTGTGCATTGATTTTATATCCTGACACTTTACTGAATTCCTGTACAAGTTCTAGCAGTTTTGGAGTGGAGTCTTTTGGGTTTTCCACATATAGTATCATATCATCTGCAAAGAGTGATAGTTTGACTTCTTCTTTGCCAATTTGGATGCCTTTAATTTCCTTTTGTTGTCTGATTGCTGAGGCTAGGACTTCTAGTACTATGTTGAATAGCAGTGGTGATAACGGACATCCCTGCCGTGTTCCTGACCTTAGCAGAAAAGCTTTCAGTTTTTCTCCATTGAGAATGATATTTGTGCTGGTTTTTTCATAGATGGCTTTGATAATATTGAGGTATGTGCCATCTATCCCTACACTTTGAAGAGTTTTGATCAGGAAGGGATGCTGTACTTTGTCAAATGCTTTTTCAGCATCTATGGAGAGTATCATATGGTTCTTGTTCTTTCTTTTATTAATGTGTTGTATCACATTGTTTGATTTGCGGATGTTGAACCAACCTTGCAGTCCTGGAGTAAATCCCACTTGGTCGTGGTGAATAATCCTTTTAATGTACTGTTGAATCCTATTGGCTAGTATTTTGGCGAGAATTTTTGCATCTGTGTTCATCAAGGATATTGGTCTGTAGTTCTCTTTTTTGATGGGATCCTTGTCTGGTTTTGGGATCAAGGTGATGCTGGCCTCATAAAATGAGTTTGGAAGTTTTCCTTCTATTTCTACTTTTTGGAACAGTTTCAGGAGAATAGGAATTAGTTCTTCTTTAAATGTTTGGTAGAATTCCCCCGGGAAGCCGTCTGGCCCTGGGCTTTTGTTTGTTTGGAGATTTTTGATGACTGTTTCAATCTCCTTACTGGTTATGGGTCTGTACAGGCTTTCTATTTCTTCCTGGTTCAGTTGTGGTAGTTTATATGTCTCTAGGAATGCATCCATTTCTTCCAGATTGTCAAATTTGTTGGCGTAGAGTTGCTCATAGTATGTTCTTATAATTGTCTGTATTTCTTTGGTGTTGGTTGTGATCTCTCCTCTTTCATTCATGATTTTATTTATTTGGGTCCTTTCTCTTCTCTTTTTGATAAGTCTGGCCAGGGGTTTATCAATCTTATTAATTCTTTCAAAGAACCAGCTCCTCGTTTCGTTGATTTGTTCTATTGTTTTTTTGGTTTCTATTTCATTGATTTCTGCTCTGATCTTTATGATTTCTCTTCTCCTGCTGGGTTTAGGGTTTCTTTCTTGTTCTTTCTCCAGCTCCTTTAGGTGTAGGGTTAGGTTGTGTACCTGAGACCTTTCTTGTTCTTGAGAAAGGCTTGTACCGCTATATAGTTTCCTCTCAGGACTGCCTTTGTTGTGTCCCACAGATTCTGAACCGTTGTGTTTTCATTATCATTTGTGTCCATGAATTTTTTCAATTCTTCTTTAATTTCCTGGTTGACCCATTCATTCTTTAGAAGGATGCTGTTTAGTCTCCATGTATTTGGGTTCTTTCCAAATTTCCTCTTGTGATTGAGTTCTAGCTTCAGAGCATTGTGGTCTGAAAATATGCAGGGAATGATCCCAATCTTTTGATACCAGTTGAGACTTGATTTAGGACCAAGAATGTGATCTATTCTGGAGAATGTTCCATGTGCACTAGAGAAGAATGTGTATTCTGTTGCTTTGGGATGAAATGTTCTGAATATATCTGTGATGTCCATCTGGTCCAGTGTGTCATTTAAGGCCTTTTTTCTTTGTTGATCTTTTGCTTGGATGATCTGTCCATTTCAGTGAGGGGAGTGTTAAAATCCCCTACTATTATTGTATTCTTGTCGATGTGTTTCTTTGATTTTGTTATTAATTGGTTTATATAATTGGCTGCTCCCACGTTAGGGGCATAGATATTTAAAATTGTTAGATCTTCTTGTTGGACAGTTCCTTTGAGTATGATATAGTGTCCTTCCTCATCTCTTATTATAGTCTTTGGCTTAAAATCTAATTGATCTGCTATAAGGATTGCCACTCCTGCTTTCTTCTGATGTCCATTAGCATGGTA
The DNA here is from genome assembly GCF_902655055.1 of Lutra lutra. Classification (NCBI taxonomy): domain Eukaryota; kingdom Metazoa; phylum Chordata; class Mammalia; order Carnivora; family Mustelidae; genus Lutra; species Lutra lutra. The sequence goes on from NC_062282.1 coordinate 14,548,923, forward strand.
AATTCTTTTCCACCCCCTCACCTTAAACCTGGTGGTGTCTTCGGGTTTAAGATGAGTTTCTTGTAAGCAACATATAGATGGGTTTTGTTTTTTGATCCATTCTGATACCCAGTGTCTTTTGATTGGGGCATTAGCCCATTAACATTCAGGGTAAGTATTGAGAGATATGAATTTAGTGCCATTGTATTGCCTGTAAGGTGACTGTTATTGTATATTGTCTCTGTTTCTTTCTAATCTACTTCTTTTAGGGTCTCTCTTTGCTTAGAGGACCCCTTTCAATATTTCCTGTAGAGCTGGTTTGGTATTTGCAAATTCTTTCAGTTTTTGTTTGTCCTGGAAGCTTTTAATCTCTCCTTCTATTTTCAATGATAGCCTAGCTGGATATAGTATTCTGGCTGCATGTTTTTCTCATTTAGTACTCTGAATATATCATGCCAGCTCTTTCTGGCCTGCCAGGTCTCTGTGGATAAGTCTGCTGCCAATCTAATATTTTTACCATTGTACATTACAGACTTCTTTTCCCGGGCTGCTTTCAGGATCTTTTCTTTGTCACTAAGACTTGTAAATTTTACTATTAGGTGACGGGGTGTGGACCTATTCTTATTGATTTTGAGGGGGGTTCTCTGAACCTCCTGGATTTTGATGCTTGTTCCCTTTGCCATATTGGGGAAATTCTCTCCAATAATTCTCTCCAACATACCTTCTGCTCCCCTCTCTCTTTCCTCTTCTTCTGGAATCCCAATTATTCTAATGTTGTTTCGTCTTATGATGTCACTTATCTCTCGAATTCTCCCCTCGTGGTCCAGTAGCTGTTTGTATCTCTTTTGCTCAGCTTCTTTATTCTCTGTCATTTGGTCTTCTATATCGCTAATTCTTTCTTCTGCCTCATTTATCCTAGCAGTGAGAGCCTCCATTTTTGAGTGCACCTCATTAATAGCTTTTTTGATTTCAACTTGGTTAGATTTTAGTTCTTTTATTTCTCCAGAAAGGGCTTTTATATCTCCCGAGAGGGTTGCTTTAATATCTTCCATGCCTTTTTCAAGCCCGGCTAGAACCTTGAGAATCGTCATTCTGAACTCTATATCTGACATATTACCAATGTCTGTATTGATTAGGTCCCTAGCCTTTGGTACTGCGTCTTGTTCTTTTTTTTGTTGTGAATTTTTCTGCCTTGTCATTTTGTCCAGATAAGAGTATATGAAGGAGCAAGTAAAATACTAAAAGGGTGTCAAAGACCCCAGGAAAATATGCTTTAGCCAAATCAGAAGAGATCCCAAATCGTGAGGGGGGAGAAAGGGGATAAAAAGGGGTTCAGAAAGAAAAGAGAGAAAAAAAAAGAAACTATTAAAAAAAGAAAGTCGATAAAGAAAAAATATAAAAAGAAGAAAAAAAAATATATATATTAGATAAACTATTTAAAAAACGTTAAAAAAGAAAACGGTAAAAGTTAAAAAAATTTAGCAGAAGAAGAGAAAAAGAAAAAAAAATTGAAAAAGAAAGAAAAAAATTAAATTAACTGCAAGGCTAAAAAATCATGGGGAGAAAGCGATGAGTTCCGTGCTTTGCTTTCTTCTCCTCCGGAATTCCGCCGCTCTCTTTGGTATTGAAACAGCACTCCTCGGTAGGTGAACTTGGTCCTGGCTGGGTTTCTCGTTGATCTTCTGGGGGAGGGGCCTGTTGTAGTGCTTCTCAAGCGTCTTTGCCCCAGGCGGAGTTGCACCGCCCTTACCCGGGGCTGCGCTGAGTAATCCGCTCAGGTTTGCTGGGTTTGCTTTCGGGAGCTTTTGTTCCCTGAGCGCTTTCCGTAGAGTTCTGGAAGACGGGAATGAAGATGGCGGCCTCCTGGTCTCCGGCCCGGAGGAGCTGAGAGCCCAAGGCCCCACTCCTCAGTGCGCCCCCAGAGAACAGTGCCCAATGACTCCCGTCACCCTGGCCTCCGGCCGCGCTCTGAGCTGACCGAGCCTGCGACCGGTTCAAGCCAACCCCGAGCTGAGAGTCACTCCTCGGCTCTGTCTCTGTAGCCGGCTTCCCCGTTCTAATACCAGTAAGCTCTGCGACACTCAGACACCCCCGATCCTTCTGCGACCCTGCGGGACCTGAGGCCGCGCTGACCCCACCTGGGCTTCACCCCAGTTAAGCCTCTGGAGCGATGTCCCTCAGCGGAACAGACTTTTAAAAGTCCCGATTTTGTGCTCCATTGCTCCACTGCTCACCGGGAGCCGGCCCCTCCCCCCGCGGTCTATCTTCCCGTCGCTTTGGATTCACTTCTCCGCCAGTCCTACCTTTCAGATAGTGGTTGATTTTCTGTTTCTAGAATTGCTGTTCTTCTTCTCTTCAATCTCCCGTTGGATTTGTAGGTGTTTGCAATCTTTAGATAAGCTATTTAGCTGATCTCCCGCTACCGAAGTAGTCTCAGCCTGCTACTTCTCCACCATCTTGACTCCTCCTCAATATGTAACTACTTTTGAGAAGCCTTAGATTAATTAATGATTAATCCCTTTTAAAATGTCACTTTAAATAAATACCTCCAAACAGCTTAAATTGCTTTCAAATTCAAAATATTTCTTTGTTTATAAGAATTTTCAAGCACTTGATTTAATAAACACAAAGCCTGTGAATCCTCAAACAGGCTTGAAAGCACAGCTAGTTACCATTCTGCCTCCACATCTAAAAGAAGCCTCTTGAAACTCAGCTTCCTGCTCCTGTGAGAGCTACTTACCAGCTTTGGACCAACACTTTCTCTTTGCAGCAAAGACTCATCTCAACAGGGGGACTTTCTTTCTTTAATTAGGGTCTTAAGCAACCTTAACTATATTCTGAGTCTTTCACATTTTGGGAGACTACCTCAGGTTCTGATTTCATTCTCTTTTTTTAAAGCATATTTCTTTCTGCTTTGTTAATGCAGAATAAGTTCCCCTCTCTTTTCTCCTAAATATTTTTTTTCCTATAATTAAAATTTAAGGCTTGCCTAAGTTTTAACACCTTCACTCTGCAACTTAATGTGCCTTTTTGCATCCTTTCTCATCACTAATTTCTGTATTGTCAGTACACATTTTGGAGGGAAGCAAGTCCTCCATGTCTATGCAATGGGTCAGCTGAGGCTGGGAGAAGTAAGCAAGTTAGTTATCTTTTAGTTGTTAATTTTCTGATCTAACTACTTTTTCTTTTTGGCTTTTCAAAAATCCATTCCAAATTTGCTAACAATTCTGGTCTCAGCTCTCATAACATTCTTTTCCGATCCTTTTTCATACGTACTTTAAGATAAGCTGTAACTTCCAAGATGAATATGAATTCTTATTCTTCTTCTAACTTTCAGTATAACAAAAATGTTATTTGTAAACCACTCTCGGTTTTCCCCCAACATACGTGTGACAAACTTTTAAGGTGGCTGCCTTGTTTCTTGCCTTCTAGTCTTAGACCTTCGTATGATCCTTTTACCTTGACTGTGGGTGAGACTGTGACTTACTTCTAATGAGTAAAATGTAAAAGGAGACAGAATATTTGGATTATGTGAATGTGACTATATTAGACATGATTGTAGTGCTAACTAACTTTAGTCTCTCTCTCTCTCCCTCTCTCCCTCTCACAAGCAACCATGCTGGTGAACCCCACATGGCAAGAAACTGCAGGTGGCCTCTAGGATCTGAGCATGTGACAACAGCCCACAAAGAAACTCAGTCAGGCATCCAAAGAATAGGATACTTCCAACAATCATGTGATCAAGGAGGAATATCCAACCAACTGAATCCTGCAGATACAGAATCCAGTCCTCGCTAACATCAAGACCGCAGTTTCCTGAGTGAGACCCATAAGCAGAGGACATAACAAAGCCATGCAGAGAAACGGTGAGATAATGAACATGTGTCGTTTTAAGCCAAGTCTGTGGTAATACTGTTATGTTATGTAGCAAGATATAAGAAATAAGATACAACACAAAAATTCAGACAAAATCATGGTAACAAGTCTACAGTCCCTGACAAATTTTTGGGTACTGCATCTCACTGAAGTATTTTATTCTCTTTAGATGAAAATGTTTGATTATTTAGTTGATAATTTATTTAAATATTACATCTTTTCTGTGTCAAATATATTGAGCTGACATTGTGGATTCAATCAATTCATTCAACCAATATTCATTAAATATCTTCTATATGCCAGGCACTCTCCCAGGTATTGAAGACATAACATTAAAAGAAATTGCCTGTTCAGATAACTTACTTACCAGCAGCTGCTCTAATCAAATTAATGCATTTTTGGCAATATTGATAAATATTTGATAATTAGAAGTAGGGCTATAGTCCTCATTTGTAAGTAGAATGATGAGAAGTAGGAAATGTATATTTTCCTTATCATTCAATTGATAAAAATCCTAATTTATAGAAAATGGTGATAGAAAGATAGTTGTAATATGACAAACTTGTTTAATGGAAAAATGACCAGTACTTCAGAAAAAAACAAAACAAAACAAAAAAGTGAGTCATTGTTCTTGCTCAGGTTTGCTAACCAGAGGATCACAGCAAATTTTGTGGAATTTTATTTTATATATTTTTTTAACTCTCAGCTGCTGTGCAAGGCAGCTAACTCTATTTGTATACCTCATCTCAATGACCATCTCCATCCATGAGAAGAAACACATAGAACTGTCCCTATAACTAATTCCTTTCTTTAGGAATTATTTTACATATTTGGAGTAAACTTGTTCTTGTGACTTGGATCCTAAAGATATCAATATATCCAGTCCATCTAAAATGTTTTCTCATTAACTGTATCTGCTCTGCCATGTGCTTTCAAGAATACCAGTTAAGGCTCCAAGGCCAACATTATACTTCCCACCTGCTGGCTCACACATATAATTCTTGGAGCAGGAAATTAAAGAATTGATTCCTCAATCAGAAATCAAGTTTAAAATGCAGACTTAAGTGTTGGCATTCCAAAGAGCCAACTTTTGGTTTTGTTTATTTTCTCTATTGTTTTTTTTTTTTTTTTAAGATTTTTATTTATTTATTTGACAGACAGAGATCACAAGTAGACAGAGAGGCAGGCAGAGAGAGAGAGGGAAGCAGGCTCCCCGCTGAGCAGAGAGCCCGATGTGGGACTTGATCCCAGGACCCTGAGATCATGACCTGAGCCGAAGGCAGCGGCTTAACCCACTGAGCCACCCAGGCGCCCTTCTCTATTGTTTTTAATTCTGTTTCATTTATTTCCTCTCCAATCTGTATTATTTCTTTACTTCTGCTTACTTTAAGCTTAGCGTGCTCCTCTTAAAAAAAAAAAAAGATTTAAGTTATTTATTCAGAAAGGGAGAGAGAGAGAGAGAGCATGAGCTGGGGGAGGGACAGAGGGAGAGATAGAATCTCAAGTAGACTCCGCACTGAGCATGGAGCCCCATGCGGGGCTTGATCTCATGACCCTGAGATCATGACTAGAGCTGAAATCAAGAGTCAGTTGGTTAACTGACTGAGCCACCCAGGTGCCCTTCCTCTTTTGTTTTTAGTGTTGTCAGGTGAAAAGTTAAGTTATGGGTCAGAAATCTTTATTGTTTTTTAAAATATAGGCATTTGGTTGTGCCAGGGTGGCTTCAGTTTGTTAAGTGTTTGTCTTGGACTCAGGTCATGATCCCAGAGTCCTGGGATCAAGCCCCGAAATGGGATCCCTAAACAGCGGGGAGACTGCTTCTCCTTTTCCCTCTGCATCCCCCCCTACTTGTGCTCTCTCACACACTCTCTCTCAAATAAATAAATGAAATCTTAAAAAAAAAAAAAAGCCAAAAGGAACTAAAAAAAAATAAACAAAAATATAGGCATTTGTAGATATAAATTTCCCTTTTTTAAAATTAATTAATTAATTAATTATTTTTTCAGCATAACAGTATTCATTGTTTTTGCACCACACCCAGTGCTCCATGCAATCTGTGCCCTCTCCAATACCCACCACCTGGTTCCCCCAAACTCCCACCCTCCGCCCCTTGAAAACCCTCAGATTGTTTTTCAGAGTCCATAGTCTCTCATGGTTCACCTCCCCTTCCAATTTCCCTCAACTCCCTTCTCCTCTCCATCTCCCCTTGTCCTCCATGTTATTTGTTATGCTCCACAAATAAGTGAAACCGTATGATAATTGACTCTCTCTGCTTGACTTATTTCACTCAGCATAATCTCTTCCAGTCCTGTCCATGTTGCTACAAAAGTTGGGTATTCATCCTTTCTGATGGAGGCATAATACTCCATAGTGATATGGACCACATCTTCCTTATCCATTCGTCCATCCAAGGGCATCTTGGTTCTTTCCACAGTTTGGCAACCGTGGCCATTGCTGCTATAAACATTGGGGTACAGATGGCCCTCCTTTTCACTACATCTGTATCTTTGGGGTAAATACCCAAGACTTTATCAGAATTCGATTTTGGCATGTTGCATTCATTTTTATTCATCTCAAGTATTTTTTATTTTCCCTTGTGAATTATTCTTTGACCCATTAGTTTTTTAAGATGAGTGTGTTGTTTAATTTCAACACATTTGTGAATTCACCAGTTTGTGAATTATCAGTTTCTAATTTAATCCCATTGTGGTAAAAGAACATACTTTATATGATTTCAATATTTTAAGATCTATTGAGCTTTATATTATGGTTTAAAGTATGGTCTATCCTGAAGTATGTTCCTCTTGCACTTGGAAAGAATGTGTATTCAAATATCATTGGGTGGAATGTCCTACAGATGTCTGATAGCTCTAAATAGATTACAATGTTGTTCACATCTTCTAGTGTTTGTTAATCTTCTGCCCAACTGTTCTATCCATTATTGAAAGTGAGGTGTTGAAGTATTCAACTACTATTGTTGAACTGACCATTTCTCCCTTTAATTTAGATAGCTAGATATATTACAAACTCTCTCTGACCTATGTTCTTTAGAAGTTTAAATGTTTTATTCAAACTTTGAAAACTGAAACATTTGTATATGATATACAGTGTCTTCTAAATAAGAAAATATAATTGTCAAGACCATGTAAGAAGATTATAACATTCTATATTTAATTGACATTTAGTATCAAAATATTTATAATAAGCAAACATGAGAAGTATCTATTCTTTTTAAAAGATTATTTATTTATTTATTTGACAGACAGAGATCACAAGTAGGCAGAGAGGCAGGCAGAGAGAGAGGAAGGGAAGCAGGCTCCTTGCTGAGCAGAAAGCCCAATGCGGGGCTCGATCCCAGGACCCTGGGATCATAACCTGAGCCGAAGGCAGAGGCTTTAACCCACTAAGCCACCCAGGTGCCCCGAGAAGTATCTATTGAAATAAATTTACATCTGTGACCCCAATAGTTCCCACTCTATTTGTTGTTTGGTAGCCTTATATCTCAGGTTATTGGGAGGTATATACATAATTTACCGCATTATTAAATAAGGAGGTTTATCATATCACTAGTGTTGTGTAGATCTGAATAGGAATCAAAGACCCATCTTTCACAGGTAGTTTGAAAGTTTCAAAGTGTGGCCTGGAGTGAAGAAGTGGTATTATGATCTCTTTATGCCAGGACAAATAGAAATGAGAAACTTGGTAAAATGAAAGATGTTGATGGTTTTGTTATACTCTACAGGGTAAACACACAAGAATGGGATATTATTAATAAATACCGCACTATATCCTTTATGGTTTACCATTGGATATAAACCTCATATATGCACACTGATATAAATTATTTGAATCATATGGATATTTGGAGAAAATAATAAATACTTGCAAATATTTGAGAGCTTCTGCCTACTCCCCCACCAAAAAAATAAAAATTCTTAACTAAATAAAGCAAATTTTCCCTTAGGTGAGAATCAATATTTATTTTCTGTACATATTCACTTAGTAGTACAGAGGATCCACATTGCCAGTATTCAATTGATGATAAAATAATTCATTTGCATAGTAAAAAATGGTTATTAATATGAAAAGGAAGGTAAATGGTATTTGTAATTGTATTGTGTAGAGCTCAAGTATCTGACACTTCCTTTGCCCTTTGTTAAGTTTTTATTTTCACTGTTATAATAGATGCCCATAACGTATAGATGGATAAGGCTGCCATGTTACACAACTTGATGGTGGTGAGAAGCACCATAAAAATCATAGCAAATGCAAATGGCATCCTGGAATGGTACAGTGTACAACATATGTACTATATGTTATGATCTAGTGTGTTTTCAACTTATTATCACATTTATGTCCATGATGTCCTGAAGTTGTTCCAAATTTTGCTTTTAATTTTAGTTGTCTTGGCTTGCAACATTGATTACAGATTGGAGAATACTTTTCATTTTGATTTTTGGCTATACCCAAGACAGTCGTATTTTTTAATTATAAAAAAGACTTCTGGCTTATTATAATTTCTATCCCTTCTACTTGTTTTGGAAGTGAATTTCACCCATATATGAACACTACTTGAATTAGGAATTCATCAGGAAGAAACTGAAGTGGTTTCACACCATCCCCCACCCATTCCACATATAACCCTACAAATGTATTTGTGCAGGTCCACTATAGACATGTGACAGATGGGGAGGTAAAAATTGATTAATGGTAGTGGTAACAGAAATGGAAGTCCATACTCCCTTGGGTTCTCCTGCCATCCCTTAAGAACTCAGAATGAGTCATAGTCACTGTATCTGTTTGCATTTATAACCCCCTAGATAAAATGTTGCATTTCTAAGTTTCTCTTACTATGGTAAAGTGATGTAATAGGTGTGTATGTGTTTGTGCTAATATTCTATTGTATACATTATAATATATATTTATACACTTTTTTCACTTGCAAGAAGAGTTTGTTACCTAAATCTTACAGCTTGCCTTGGGTTGTAACTCATAAAAACTTAATTATTTCTTTCTGAATAATTCTTTCTTTCCATGCATATAGAACACATTTGACCATAATATCATATTTGTATAACCAGATGGCTCATAAATAAATCATTATAGAATCTAAGATCCTGGGTTCTTAAATATTATGTTATTTCATTCACCCTACATTTTAACTGCTTGTGTGTGACTATGATAAGATACACTCATGTAATATTAATGAAAGTTTAAAATTAAAAATCTCCTTTAAAAATAACACGTTTACTGGGTAAATTATTATGCACGTTACTCTTCAATAGAGATCTTATATGTTGTAATTTGAAAGCAAAGACATTGAAATAATTATATGCTTTTTGAAAATATGTGGATAATTTATTTTTTTGAATCTATCATCTTTCTCTACATCAATTTTCTTCCCATCTATTTCTAACTTGTACATAATTGAAAACTCTTATAAAAAGTGACATATAAGAAGACTTCACATAATTTTTTGTCACTTTCTGTTATAATGCCCATTTTTTCCAAACACAAATATATAATTGACTTCTATAGACCCCTTTAGAAAACAGCTTCTCTACACATGGGATCTTCTGTACAGCAGATAGAATAATATGTTCAATAAAGACCTGATGTTCCACCAAGTTTGTTTATAAATCCTTAAATTCAGATTTTCTCCGACCCTAAAGGGACCTTTGCCACATTATGTGGCAGGAACAAACAAGCTTGGGTTCAAATTCTATCTTGACTATTATTTTGGGTCTGGGACCTTCAATGAATTAAATATTCTCTTTAACTTATGCTTTTTCATATGTAAAACATCAATAATCAGACCTACACTCCTGCATTATTCTGAGTATTAATCAAGAACATATATAAAGCTGGTACAATACCTGTTACACAGTAATAAATATTAATTCCTTCTCCCCTGTCTCTCTAAAGTAGGAGTATGGGATTTAGTTTACAGAGTTGTGTATAATAAATAAGATTATGTATATAAGACAATTCAAACTGTACCTTGTGCTAAATAAATAATTTCCCTGGCTCTCTATTCCGTATGTATATATCAGTCAGGATCAGTCAGGATCAGTCAGGATGTTGTTTCCTCCTCAAAATCCTTCCTAGAGCAACACACCTACCTTCTTAAGGTAGAAATTACACATTATTCTTTTTGTACTCACAGAGAAACACACATGAATTTCTACCAGAATATTAGGCATATTATATTTACCCATTTATTCATTCATACATTTATCCTTACTATAAGCTTTTATATAATATTGATTTTTTACTTGTATTAAAATTTTCCCAGAAGGTACTTAGTTCCTAATATGATTTTTGCTGTTCATTTTCTGGTTTTTTGTTTTGTTTGTTTTACTTGTAGCAAAAATTACTATCAAACTCCACTCGTTGGGAAAGAGTCCCTTGCGGTGTTAGTGAAAGGCCCACCCTTCACGCAGCACAGTGTCCACACTTATGAGCCCCTCAGCCAGCCAGCTGCCTTGAATCCAGCATTTAACAACGTGTAGCCTCAGATGACTTTAAGTCCATTTCTCTTTCCTGTTTTGAAGATGGATATAATAATAGATTTTTTTTCTCCTAAGAAAGTACTGTGAAATCGCTAAGTTTGTGATGTACAATAAGCATCTTTTTCTATAAGAGATATCAAATTACACAACAACGTAGAATTCCCTGTGTTCAAATTGTAGGAAGACTAGATATAACCAAGTCATTCATCACAATATTTATTGACTCTGTCCTAGATTCTGAGATAAAATTGCAATTCTAGTGTACAAGAATGCACATTAATCAAATAAACATGTGTGTAAAGACAAATCCCATAGAGAAAAATGATGTGATATTATGATAGCATGGAAAGGGGGATTTGGCCTAATTAAAACAATATAAGATAGCTTTGGAAGGAAGTGAGGATTGGACTCAGTTTGAAACATTAGTAGGACTTTGTGAGATGAAATGGAAAGAAGGAGACTTCCAGACAGATGTAATAGTTTGTGCAAAATTTTTCAGTGGGGAAACAGACAACTAACTCAGGGTGATGCTAATATCTGATACTGAAGTGGGATATGCCAATGTCTTTTATTACCATCTTTCTCAGAGTGTGGGGAAGAGTTTCAGGGGCTTTAACTCAGTATTTTCTAATGAGAAACTCTTGCTCTGTAGACCCCAAACCATCACGGGAATGCTGCCAACTCCCTAGGAAGTTCATTCCAGCAACTCACTGACAGGTAGACATATGATCACTGGGTATCCATGATCCCAGTGGAAGACTCTGCTGAGTGGACTAGTATCAGGACTTCATTCCTTGTCCTCCACATACCCCCACTCCAATAGGGGATTCATGGTGAGGCTCTGAATCCCAGAGAATCAGTATCACCTTTATACTTTGTTTAATTGTCCTTAAAATATCTGGATATTATCTCTCCCTCTCTGTACCAATACTCAAGTAAGTCACCATATGTCCCTTTGAGGAAAGACTGCGGCACTATATAAATATATGCTTGCTCTGATGTTGCAGCATCCTCTGCCTTGGAACAATGACACTCCCTCACAAAATGGGTTTTACGTTTAAAAATTGGTCCAGGACTGGCAATTGGGCAAAGGTTCATAATTTTTTTTTTTTTTTTTTTTTACAGAAGATGACTTCTGATCTTCTTTTCAACCCCCTTGCTATGGGGGTCCTCATTTCTATACAGTATCTTCTACCATCACACCTGCCCATAGACCACAACCATCAGTGAGTTTTCCAGTAGTACTGAGTTTCTACCAATAGTGCAGCCTGATTGCTTCGGTCAATAATATCCTATGTCCCATTCTGGGGACTATATTCTGGGGACTATAGTCACCAAGTGGGCTTCTTAGCTTTTTACAGAATAAAAACTCCATCATATCTAATTCTCAAAATCTTTGACCCTTTCTTCTATTGATCTTGCCAGGACTTTAGATCCTACCCTGTGATAGTATTTCCAATTTGATAAACAATTCCTTGTCCAAACTCATTTTTCCTACTTGATCCAGCACCCTCAGGATCCAGTCCCATATACACTCACCAGTCTCCTGTTGGCACAGAAGTACAAGACTTCTGCATACAGTCTTCTTTTTTCTCCTAGAAAGTTCTAGAGCTTCTCTAACTCTGGTATGTTATGACCACACAAAGAATTATGGATACAAATATTGAGGGGACTATTGTTTTATTGCAAGGTAAGGCTATCTGCATCACCTTCAGGGAAGCCCTTCACCATCCCTCAGTAGGATGGATTTGGGGATACACAATGTTTAAAGGCATCAATCCAGATGTCACCATCCTCTGAATCAGGATCCCACTTTTTCTATCATAGTCCTGGACTCAACATAGTGCCCTTGCCTAATTTGAGAATACATCCTTATTTGGAGCTCTTCTGATTAAGCTCTATGTTGTCTCTTTAGTTTTCTTTGCATCTTCAGCGAATGAGAGCTTCTTCATATTCTGAAAAGGTGGCCCCTGACTTTTGCACATTTTTATTGAATCATAATTAATTACCCTAAATAAGAATCATCCAGTTCCATTATGCTATAATTGTTATTTTTTCAACTGCATTTTTTATGACATCCATGAGTGTATTTCATTCTATAGGCATCTAATCCCAGTCCAGCATTAATGAAAATTGAATAACTGTACTTCAATCTGCCAGAGACTCTCATGGCCACATACTGCCAGTGATGAGGTCCTCATGGCCAACTGGGTAGTGGCAATGCTGAGCAGTCCAACCCCAACATCACACTGTAGCATCTACTTTTTTTTTTTTAAAGATTTTATTTATTTATTTGACAGATAGAGATCACAAGCAGGCAGAGAGGCAGGCAGAGAGAGGAGGACGCAGGCTGCCCCCTGAGCAGAGAGCCCGATGCGGGGCTCGATCCCAGGATGCTGGGATCATGACCTGAGCCGAAGGCAGAGGCTTTAACCCACTGAGCCACCCAGGTGCCCCTGTAGCATCTACTTTTTGAATCCATCCTGTTACGACCTCTAGCAGGTCAGGCTCTTGAATGGATAGATAGGAGTGTGGCTAACTTACACAATAGTATTCTCAACTTCAACAATTCTTGAGGGAAGGAGGAAACAGGGTATGGCAGGAAGAAATCAGAGCTTCAGTGACCTCACATGAAATTCCTCGACCACCCAGTGAGCTCAGCAGCTGGGATTACTCATTGGAGTACTCTGGCAGTTGGAAGAAGGGGCAGGGTTTATGGCCTCCCATCCATGAGGCTGTTACTATATGTGGGCTGCCCCCTGGAGGGATGCATTAATTTGGGCATGACCACCTTCTTCAGCAGAGGGCACACCCTGGAGAAGATTCCTGAGGACAGCCTGCAGCAGCTTTTCCTGTACTGAAGAATAAACTCTTTGGCCCTGAAGGGGAATTGAGGAGAAGCAGCTAAGAGTCCACTACAATCAGCTTAGGACATACCATAAAAGGGTGACGGAACCAGAAAGAAAATTAACCTGTACCAGTATAGAATCAATTATATTAATTGTACTTGGATCAACATTTTTCACTAGATTAAAACTGAAGAGTAACTAGATATATACATTTTTCTCATATACAGGTCTCACTGTGCTATATTCAACAAATCATTTTATTGATTTCATAGTGAATCAAGTCTTCAGAATGTCTTCAAAGTATTATATGTGTATATATAATGCAAAAAATAATATTTAAAATATTATGTAATTCAAAACATTATATAATACAAATCAATGTATAAGACAAAACTGTGTGTGTGTGTGTGTGTGTGTGTGAATTGAACCTACCTATTGCAGGGTATATTTTGTTATTCAAATTTGGCAAAACACAGTAGCAATAAGTTGAGAATTTTACAGGTCGTATTATGGCCTGATATTATTCCATTTTGAAAAAATACAAAAAAATTAGGCAGTTATAGAAAAAGAGTAGTATATTCTTTTAAAATATCCTGCACCCATCCTGTTAAATGAGTAACACCGAATAACAGTGTTATAACTGAATAACACATTTTGTTGTTGTTGTTGTTGTTAACATTTCTCCAATGGGAGTAACAAAGTCTTTCTGCCTCTAGTAAGAAATTACTTTTAACAATTCTGTGAGTACAAGATATTTTGAAAGTATGAAGACAAAAAAGACCAATTTTAATTAAGTTGTTAAACTGAGTGTGTTGCTTTGGTTCACAGGAAACCGAAAAAAGGACTTAAATCTTAGTATTCTACCATATTTGCACCTTGACCTTCACAGAGAATAAAGGTAAAATGCAGTTCACATTCTCTCATCAAAATTGAAAACGAAAATATGCCTGTGCTCTCTAGACTAACAGGGAATTCAGAAGTCAAGCAGAACTGGAACCTAGCATTTCATTACATTCACCAACACAATGTGCAATTCTGCTCAAGGATCAAAGGCAGAAGAGGTGTGTGGCCGCTGCCCCTCAGTGATTAGCTGCCCAGGGCATCTAGGGCTGTTTGAGACCGCTCAGCGCACATGGCCATGAAATGCTAGGAAAGTACATTTCTCCCGTGATTAGATGTATGTCCCCTATTATATTTTTGGAAATGTGAAAAGCAGGCTTTATATATATATTTTTTTTCTTTACACGTCTCCTATTACAGAAATATGGCTCGGCAAGTCCTGGAATGGTGAAGGATCGGTTATTCTCTGACGACAGAAGATGTGTTGTTCCAATAAATCGTGCTGTCTAAACTCCCCCAATCCACTGGCAGCCGTGGCAGAGATGAACATAACAAAGACATGGAGCGGGAGAACGTAGACCCTTGGAAGCTGGAGCCTGGATAAAACCTCAAATGGAAGATGCCGCTGAATTTAGCAATGGTTCATCGCTTCTGCTTGTATATTGTTTACGCGAAACTGGAGCTAAATAAACGAATCCATGACCTGATTTATCTGCCAAATGGATTGAACATTTACTCTCTGCCTCCAAGGCTTGTCATTTCAGTGTAGCTTTGCAGATGGTACAACCATTTCCCCGAAACAGAGCCACTACAGAGCAGCTTGCCAGCGTTTCCTGTTATTTAAAGTTCACCCTTAAAAGTACACATAGCCGTGTTTCACATTCTCAGCCAGCGCGCCGCGGCGTCCATCTGACACTGCTCTGTCTTTCAGGTCGCTCTAGCAGAGTCAGGTGCCAAGGTACCAACCACTTCTCTTAAGTTACTACTGGGAAAATTGTAGCGTTAAGAGGCTTACTTCTGGGACGCCTGGGTGGCTCAGTTGGTTAAGCAGCTGCCTTCGGCTCAGGTCATGATCCCAGCGTCCTGGGATCGAGTCCCACATCGGGCTCCTTGCTTGGCGGGGAGCCTGCTTCTGCCTGCCATTCTGTCTGCCTGTGCTCGCTCGCTCTCCTCTCTCTCTGACAAATAAATAAAAATCTTAAAAAAAAAAAAAAGAGGCTTACTTCTGTTTTTGAGAAATGACTTTATCCCACAAACCTGGAGAATCTTTGCGAATGCGTTTGACAGTAAGTACAGGATGAGAGTTTGTTGGCATTTTTCTAAAATAGTTTATGTGATCAAATATCACATGAAAGAAGCAGTTTTGCTTTTTTTTTTTTTTCCGGATGCTTCTCCTTGGAATATTTCTATTACAAACAGAATTCTACGACTTAAAATATAAGCAAGTAAGACGTATTTCTATTGATGTCATATACTTGAAAGAGTATCTGGGGGTTTGGTGATGTTTTGTTATACATGGAATAAAAATATATTTCGTGAAGCATAGGCTAAGATTGCTTTTGTAAGGAGACAGAGACAATTATATGGTATCAGAGAACTTCAGTCTGTGACATGTTCTCACTTTCAAAACCTCCAACTCTGGAAATTTTAAAAGTCAAATTTTTTTTCCCCATATTAAAATGAAGGCAATATTTCATACTGAAATTTTCATAATTATTTACTTCTACAGTTTATATTGAGAGTAACTTGATATTAAGACTATGAAAAATTATTTAAATGTAGATGCTGGGGGCACCTGGGTGGCTCAGTGGGTTAAAGCCTCTGCCTTCGGCTCGGGTCATGATCCCAGGGTCCCGGGATCAGGCCCCACATCGGGCTCTCTGCTCAATGGGGAGCCTGCTTCCTCCTCCTCTCTCTCTCTGCCTGCCTCTCTGCCTGCTTGTGATCTCTATCTGTCAAATAAATAAATAAAATCTTAAAAAATAATAATAATAATAAAAAAATGTAGATGCTGACCATCAGGGTACTAGGTTGTGCAAGGGAGTTTAGGTGACACAGGGAACAAAAATAAATATTAAAAGGATAGGCTCAGGAAACAAAATCAAACCTCATGATTCAGCCTTGACCAGCACTAGTCAAAGGTACAAGATCGAGAAGATGGGTATTATTACTATTGTAGCAAGTTTATTTCCTTAGACAAAACATTGTTCTGATGAGTCTGAACTTCATTTATTTATATTTAAAGATTTTATTTATTTATTTAACACACAGAGAGAAAACACAGCAGAGGGAGCAGCAGAGGGAGAGAGAGAAGCAGACTCACCACTGAACAGGGAACCCAATGCAGGACTCAGTCTCAGGACCCTGAAATCATGACCTGAGTGGAAGGCAGAGGCTTAACAGACTGAGCCACCCAGGCACCCCCATTTATAAACTTCAATAAAGAAATGATATAAGCAATGTCTATGGATGTCATTGAAGAGAAAAAAAAAATAAAAATAAGAAAGTGGGGGAAAACCTCACAAAGAAATACATATGACATGTAGAACAGCTTTGCACGCAATTTACTTATGTGTAATACACAGCGCCTATTAGTATATCCCTCAGAAAGCTCATTGCATGGACCCAGTATTAAATGTTCTTCATATATGTTAGGTTATGTCTCAGAACTTCTGGGGGCTGGCTTTGTGTATTTGGCTTGCATACCAAAAGTGAAATTTGTAATATTCTCTGGTTATGTATTTTATCCCACAGTAATGAAATTGATTTGGAGGAAGCCAGTACCTATTAACTTCAAATCATTAATTTTATGTGTCTTTTTTCTCATTGTAATGACTTAATTTTTTTAAACTAATACTGAAAAACAGAAGGCAAACTGAAACCTGTTCTAAAACAAGATGAGTGCATCTGTAGGCAATCTGTGATACTTCTATTGATTTTTCATACAAGTACATCGATGTGTCAAGAGATCCATATATAGATATAAATTACTCTGTTAGCCACAAGATTAAAATAATTCTAAACAGGCAGCAGCAAATCATAATCTATTGCTTTATCTGCTTGATCTCTGCATGGTTGATTTAACATTCCAAAATAAAGGTATCTGTATGAAATGTCAAATTAGTGCACAGGTTTTCTATTTTTATGAAGAGGAAGTAAAATCCATTCTTTGCATGGTGCTATCCGGAGTCATTGCCAGAGGCTCTTCAATGAGTCCCAGTCTTTGACTTTACAAAGGCTCTTAAGTAGCTGGCTGTGTGGTTCCTGAGTGCCCAGACTCTCCAGCCTCAGCAGCCCTGAGGCTGTTCACACAGCCCAAAAGTTTCCTTGGTTTTGTTGGTTGCAGACTGGGGACGCTGAGAATTAAAACATGCTGGTCAACGCATTACCTACTACTGGTTCGAAATGTGTGGGTTTACTGCATACACCTATGTTTATCTTTGATGAGAAATCTCAGTTTAATGAGAGGTGACAGGCTGTAGAATATCAAGGAATAAATTTGTTGCTTCCAGTGCACAAGTCCAGATTTAAGATGGCCGTTGACTTACAAACAGCACTCAATATTTCTTCTGGGAGCACATATGATATTTTGCTTTCCCCTCCCCAAAATTGGTGTACTTGAAATTTTTGCATTTACAGAACAGAAGGAAAATAAAAAAGAATATTGATATTAATTATTAATAATTAGTAACATTAGTAACATTAATTCCCAAACTGTAGTACCGCCATGCACTAGAATACTTAGTCATAAAAGGAATGACTACGGGTATGTGCAACAGTACAGATAAATCTCAAATGATTTGTGCTAAGGAAAAGAAGCCTTAAGGTATGTATACTGTACAATGTCATTTATGTGAGAAAGATAAAACTATAGAGGTAGAAAATTAGGTAATTGTTTTCTAGGAGCTGGGGCTGGGGCTAGAGGAATGACCTCAAAGAAACACCGAAAATGTTTTTATGGTTACGGAAATGTTCTGCATTCTGGTGGTGGTAGTGGTTAAATGACTGCGTGTATTTGTTAAAACTTGTCAAACTGTATACTGCAGGGGGGTGGGGATTGACTGTATGTAAGTTGCAACTTAATACACTGGACTTAATAAAAGAACCAAGTAAATATTTATGGCTTTTATTCTGAGCGAAATTGTATTGCACCTCCAAAGTAATTAGACTGAACTTTATTTAAAACAAAGTAAAAATAATAATATATATCAGTTATACAAGAATAGCTTTTAGGGACACCTGGGTGGCTCTGTTTGATAAACGTCTGCCTTTGGCTCAGGTCATGATCCCAGAGTCTCGGGATCAAGTCCAGCATTTGGCCCCTTGTTCAGCGGGGAGTCTGCTTCTCCTTCTCCCTGCCACTCCCTCTCTCATGCTCTCTCCCTCACTGTCTTCTCTCTGTCTCTGACAAATAAATGAATAAATAAATAATTAAAAAAAAAAAAGAATAGATTTTTCTAGAGGAGGTGGTAAAGGGTCTGAAGAAGAAAACATGCTTACTTAAATTTGTCCACAACCTTTTATTTATTGAAAAAACATCTGAGGGGTCCCTGGATGGCTTAGTCCATAAGCGTCTGACTCTTGATCTCAGCTCAAGTCTTATCTCAGGGTCATAAGTTCAAACCCCACATTGGGCTCCACACTGGGTGTGGAATATATATCTATATATAGAGATATGTCTCTATATATAGATATCTATGTCTGAGATAAATATAAATTTGGTAATTTTTAAATGATAGTTATATCGCTTATCAATTGCTTTTATTTCTATAGTGTTTTCTTTTTCAATGAATGCAGTGGTATTTATTCCAATCTTGTAACCAAGAAGATTCTAATAATATTATCTCCTTTCTGATGAATTGGAAACAGACAAAAAAAAGACAACAAAAAAATATTTTTTCTTGTTTTTAGCTTCATTCACTTTTCCCAAGATGTGTCTTATTTTGGTTTATCTTAAATTAGAAAAGACAGAAAAAAAAAGGAGGAACAAAGTGTGACATATACTGACTACCTGCTCAGAAACCAAACAGGTTTACCTCTT
Source organism: Lutra lutra (assembly GCF_902655055.1). Classification (NCBI taxonomy): domain Eukaryota; kingdom Metazoa; phylum Chordata; class Mammalia; order Carnivora; family Mustelidae; genus Lutra; species Lutra lutra. Next base: position 14,568,020 of record NC_062282.1, read on the forward strand.
TACATCTTTACCACCTGGTGACACACCTGTCCCGTTGATACCAGTCTCTGGAGATTTGAATGGATCCGTGTAGTTATTTCTGGAACAGCACAGATACACATCAGATGTAGGCCCAGTCCATTTAGCATTCTCTGAGCTCTGATATTCCGTGTTATTTTACCTTCCTGTAGCTTAATGTAGCTCATCCTTATGACTTGTGTAATGTTTGAACCATTTATCTCAAATTTCAAGTTCTTGAAAACATGACCTAGTTTGGAAATAAGGTTATTGTAGATGTAATCATGTCATGATGAGATCCTAGTAGATTAGAATGGTCTGTTAATCCAATACGACTAGTATCTTTATATAAGGACTGGGATCCTGGTCAGAAGAAGAAACTTTAAACTCGGAGACATACAGGGAGAACCCTGTGTGATGGCAGAGGGAGAGACTGGAGAGATCTGTTTATAGGCAAGGAACACCTAGAAGTGCCAGAAATCACCAGAAGCTAGTAAGAGAGTAGAAGGACATCTACAGCCTTCAGAGACAGTAAGAGAGAGCACGGCCCTGATGACACCTGAGTTCAGACTTCTAACCTCCAGAACTATGAGAATACAAATTTATGTTATTTAAAGCTACCTAGTCATTTGTTATGGTAGCCTTAGTGCACGAATGTACCTTGGAGACTACATATTGAAGACAGCAGATCCACAAGATGTAAGAGAAATAAATATTTTAGATTTTATGTACATTAGAAATAAAATGTATTGTTAAGCTACTGAAATTTGTGGTTTTGTTTGTTGTAGGAGCTAGTATTAGTCTAAATAATTAATACGTTTAAACCTAGGGAAAGACTGTGCTGTGGGTATCAACACAATTAATCTCTCTGTGGCAAATACTTCCCCCTCTACCTCACATATCCTAACAGTCAGGCAAACTAAGGGCATAAACACTCTTTGGAAACATTCTCTAATTCTTGAAAAGTCAACAAAACATACATTATTTAAAAATCTGATTTAAAGCTCCCATGTTAAAAGCTTAGAATAGTTTTGCCAAAGAATGTCTGTGAGATTTGGATTGAAGGAAATAGTTGATCTGAAAGAGAGAGAGAGTGAGAGTGAAAGACAGAGAGATTTAGGTAATATGTAGTGATCCTTATAGAGTTCACATGACACAACCATGTCCTAATTATAGCTCCCACCCCATGCTCTAACAAGAGCTGCTTTGGGCTGTGGTCCTGGGTGTTGCGAGTAACGGCTTTATGAGAGGCTGAGAAGCCCACCATTTAGATGACCACATGGGCTTATAAATCAATGGCATGGACAGTGCCTTAGCAATACTGGCAGAGCCATAAATTGTCTCTTAGTCACACAAAATAGAGGGACTCATTTCCCATCTTCCTCTGGTTTGAAATGAAATAAACCTTTATGAAAAATTTGGATGGAAAATTACACTTTCTAATCTTACCCCATTGAGCCCCTAGTTAACTGGAATTCAGCAGTAGGAATCATTTTACTTTGTCCCTAAGCACAAAGAAAAATGACAAAAACAATGTGAAACATATGTGTCTGCTCCAATCAAAACTAGTAGAGAATGTTGCCCGGCTGGAATTTGGTAATATTAAAACACCACTTCTATTTATACATATTGGTGTTACCATCTCTTACTCTCATAAAGTGTGAGTGTGTGTTGTGTTGCGTTGTGTTAGCTGGAACTATGTAGCTCATATTCGGAAAATAAGCATAGAGAGTAAAGCATAAGAGTAAAACAAAGAAACTCACAAGTTGTTAATTGAAAATATAATTTAAATTGTTTTAAACTACATCATATCAAGAAGCGATTTTAATTCCCATAGACCCAATATCAATTTTAGGATAAATAGGTAAATCTCACTTGAATTTTCATCAAAGTCCTTCAGGTAATGACATTATGAGTTTATTAATGTCATTAAATATTGCAACAGTCATTCAGAACTGTGGGGCTGAAATTGATAATTACAGCCTATTTACGAGACTCCCTGAGATGTGAACTCCAAATCATGCTTTTGACAACTCTCAATAATGGACCATAATTCTACCAAAAGCTAAATATGAGACTTTTAGTTATCTTGGTCTTCTTCTTTTTTCACCTAAATCTTTTCAGCAATTGCATTTGTACTTCTCTACTTACAGAGTGCATCTGTTTTGCTTTGATTTGTTTTGTTTACAATCATTTTCTTCTCTCCATCTCTGCATTTAATACAATTGTAGGCTTACCGAAATGATGTCCAAGTACTGCCTTTAATCTTTATCATCACTTTACCTACATACCTTCTATAAATTGTGGCATTGCAAAATCAATCTTCCCTAAGTAAAACTCTTAAGCATTTCCATTGCCTCATTCACTCAATCCATATTCCATAGTCTTAAATTTTCAAAATTCCCCATGTCCTGGCACCCCACACTTTCTCTGCCTTAGAGCTGGTTACACTTTAACAGCATTCATGTAATCTATACAAATGGAGTAAGTGTGTTTTACTAATAGTGACTCAAACTTTCTAGCCTCTGAATATTTGCCCACTTAAATATGCTTTTTTTCCATCTGAAATGCTTTCTTTTTCACATATCTACCTATCAAAATCTTATTCATTCTTTAAAAAGTAATTCAAATATTATTCCTTTTGTAATGTACACATAGGTCCTTGTGATGCACTTTGAATTCTGCTTTGTGCTTATTAATCTATATACTTGTTCTTCACCCTGAAAGTTTATATTTTCCTTAAGCTTCAAGTTGAAACCATGTTATATTTATGTGTATCTTTCAGAGAAACTAGAATGGAGTCAAGGACATGGAACTTTCCAAACAGTAATTATTTATTTTAATGTAATTTACAAACTTCCAATTTTAAAATGTTTTATGTTTCTAAAGAGAAGACTTTGACAAATAGAAAATGTGGATTACATTTATTTTGTAACACTACCTCCAATCTGTTAAAGTACAGAAATATATTACTAGAAGCGTAACAAGAAACAGCTGGGAATTAATTATGAAATATTCTTATCTCCTAAAAGTAGTTGACAGAAAAAAATTGTCTTTAGGAAATAGCCATAATTTGAAACACTAAAATCCCTTCTGCTGAATGAAAGTAACATTATCCTGTATTCTTCTGAAAACCTCATTGCCAATTTCCTTGTAGATTTCTAAATGCAACCATTAGAAGAGTAAAGAAACCACTGTGATTCATGATAGGATAAAAGTTGGCCTCACTTCTCATAATAGTATTGCTATATGCTTGAGATAAAGAGAAACTTTGTTACATAAATATACTTAAACTGTTATCTTAAGCTATAATGCAGATTTTCTTCATTTTATACTAATTTTTGGTTTTAATTTCATTTAAATTGGCTAGATATTACATTGTTGGCAAACCTATATGACCCCTGATAAAAACTGCTTGTTTACATTTAAGGTAAGACCAAACAGGACCTTATCAAATGTTGGCAATACGTTGACGGACTGAGGGAAGTGTGGCTAGCACATAGTATCCAGATGAGATAACTTTTGCATTTCCATTATTATTATTTACATGTGAACACATTTGGAAAACTATCAGCATTATCTCCATCTCTGAATATTCCTTTCCAAAAACCATATATTTTCCTCTATTTGAGTATTTCCATGCTACCTACATATAAATATGTTTTTTTAAAGATTTTATTCCGGAGAGAGAGAGAACACACACACCAGTGCGGGGCAGGGTCAGAGGGAGCCGATTCCCCACTGAGCAAAGAACCTGACATGGTGCCCTATCCCAAGACCCTGAGACTGGGACTTGGGCCAAAATTAGACACTTAACCTACTGAGGCACCCAGGAGCCCCTCCATGCTATATTTGAAGATTTAAAGCTTTCTGCATTTTGCAGAACATCTTTCTTCTTCTCACCAACCTCAGTCAAAAACAAATAATCATATTTATGCTTATATTCATGTTTATATTTACAAATACACCCTCAGTAAAAACAAAAGTTCCTTAGAACTTACCTCACAATCTTGCTACTAGCCAAGAAACCCACTTTCAAACAAAATGATAAGGAAAGGTCTGATACTCATGGCATTTCCCATTGGTCCTATAATGTATCTCATTAAATAGAAGTAACTCCCCTCACCTGAAATAGTGAGATGGTTTGCCAGGATTTAGATGCAGAGCTGGATGGATAATTAAACTTTATGAGACTGGGAAGTCATCATATAGATGGCCGTGTATGCTTGGAATCAGAGAACAATATTTCTCACTGTCAGATCTATTCTACCTGAAAAACATGCCTTTTCTCGATACCCTGAGGTCTTCTTAATTATAGATTTTTACCCTCAAAAGAAATTAAAAAAAAAATGTTTCTCCCTTGTGAACAATAGTGGTTTTATTAAACTGAAAGTTAACATTTCAACCTGGCAAATTTAAGCTTTGAAGGGGGGAAAAAAAAAGAAAGGTGGGTAATATGAAGATTTAGGTGAATGAAATCTGCCTATCAAAGGAAATTCAGTTGCTATTGCAAATGGAGTTTGTGTTACCACATGCTGCAGGACCTACAAATGGTTAGAATCTTCAGAAATTGAAGGAGAGGGGAACACAAGGAAAGTAGTAAGACCACAGGTTGTGGCGAAAACCAAGGAGCTGTGCTTCTCACAAGAGGCAACATGTTCATGGGGAGGATCATCTAAAAGCAAAGGCATAGATGCTGTCCTTAGCCCTCAGACTGGGGGCAGTTCTACTTTCTAGATGCATATAATTAACTTTATGATGAAGGTCAGTGATGTCAGATCCTTAGTTGAAAATAGTAGGTGATTAGAAACTCTGACAGAACAATTTATTAGCTTTCAAGTTACCAAAATTTCTGATTTGAATGGTTACTTTCTGTTGAGTAGTTTATTATGGTAAACTGAGTATTAAATCGACAGTAGTTAATGGCAGTCATTCATGGGGAAAGAATCATTATCAGCTACACTGAGAAACCAACCTTCTTGAAATGCCTGTGGAAAATTTCCCAGACTTTGGAATCCATCACCCGACCAGACTCTGGAAGATGTGTTTTGTTCATGTTGCTACTGATGTAAGTTTCATAAACAATATAAATGTGCCTTACCTACTTTGTTATAAAAAGCAACTAATGTATGTTATTTTTTGATTTATGTTAAACCAAGGTAAGATCGGGGAATACTACATTTTATCATAGAAAAAGATGGCACAAAATGAAGACAAATACAGGAGGGCATGGTCCATTTATGCTTTGTTTAAAGATAAGCTTTACTGTAACAGATATGTTAAAGATATTGCTTTCTAAGCAGCCCGATTAGAAAGGGTAGGCTTAGTTTGGTAACTTGTGTTTCAGGGGTAGGCTGTCTCCAGGTAGGATAACTGGTTTATACAAAAGCAAAATATGAAAGTTGAACATGACTTGCTTTTGGCAGCAAGCCAGTGTGTCAGGGATAAACACTGCTTTAAGTAAGCTTTCTCAAGGTGCTTGAGTTGTACCTGTCTTTATATTCTCTAGGATATCTAGGGATATCCTAGAGTTTGGTATGCTTAAATTTTATTTATTTATTCGTTTGAGAGAGGGGGAGAGCAGAGAGGGCATCTCAGGCACCCTCTCCTCTGAGGGTAGAACTGGACTCAGGACTCAATCTCACAACCTTGAGATCATGACCTGAGCCAAAACCAACTGTCAGATGCCCAACAGACCGAGCTTCTCGGACATCCCTCACATGGGTATGCCTGTGGGTGCAATTGAGTTCTGCAACTTAGCTTATTTTATAATCTAAAACTATGTATGTTTTAATAGAGATACTTTATGAATTAAGGATTGTCATGAATTGAATTTCATCCCCCTCAATTCCTATGTTGAAGTCCTAACTCCCAGTATCGTACCACATGACCGCATTTGTAGATAGCATCTTTAAAGAGATAATTAAGTTAAAATGAGTATATTTGGGTGGCACCTAATCCAGTCTGACTGGTGTCCATATTAGAAGAGGAGATAGGACACAAAAATATGTACAGAGGGAAGATCATATGAAGAATCAGTGAGATGATGGCCATCCAGGAGGCAAAGAGGGAAACTTCAGAAGGAATAACCCTGGCAACACCTTGATCTGGGACTTCTAGCCTCCAGAACTGAGACAATACATTTCTGTTGTTTAAGCCACTCAGTTTGGGGGACTTTATTACTGCAACCTAAGCAAATAAAAACATCCCTCTCTCTCTCTCTATCTCCCTGTAAAACATTATGACCTGTGCCCACAGTTTGTGGAGTTCACCCGGTGAGGCTGTGTTCCTGAAGGCCTGAGCCCCTCTGCTCCCCACACCTGACCTGTGTGATTAAGAATTGTTTTTCTTCCCTAATCTGTTGTCAGTTCACTTGCTATTGTAAACAATTAACTTATAAATGTACACCAAATGAGATATGTCAGTATAAAAAAGAAATGTTTGTTATTTTTATGAAAATTAAGTTAAATGCTATGGAAAATTGATAAGTCACATGCACACACATCCTTGAATTATGTATATAGAAATTAACCAAAATGTTAGAGAAAAAACTATTAATATCTATAAGCAACCTGAATTCAGATAGTATACTTAAATCTATACTCCACTTTAAAGAAACTAGAAATTTAGATGATACATACTGTATTTCCTTGATGTAAAAATATTGATGAAATGATACCAACTCAGTTGTACTAAAAAAAATATTACTTTTTATTTATTACTTTTAAATATTTTATTTATTTATTTTAGGGAGAGAGAGCAAGCACACAAGTTGGGGAAAGGGGAGGGGGAGGTTTTTCAAAGGTATTCGACAGATTTGAAATACTAATGTTATTTAGATACTACTATTATTTAGATAATGTCACTTAGATAAATGTGAGCTTTGAAACCCATAGCAACTTGATTTTTTTTCTCCAACAGGAGGCAAAGCCTCTTGTCTAGGGCAAAGATAGCAGAGAAAGAAATTCATCAAAACATCTTCTTCAGCTGGTTTTCGAAGCATTTCTGGCAGCCTGGCATTGCATGTAGGTCTAAAGTTCATAGTTGCTCAATACCTACTAAGTTGATAAAGGCTAGGGGAAAATATGTGGAAAAAAAAAAAAAGAAGTGTAAAAGCATTTTATTTGGGTCACTTAAAAATGTTAATGTTAAATGTGCTTATCTGTCAACCTGAATTTTTAACCTATATCTGCCTGCATCTCTGGACAAAACCATGGAACCACGCAGAGACAACTTGAAACCCATAGCTTCACTTGTATTTCAGGAGTTGAAAAACTGCTACTTTTCCCTCAGCTTCTCTCCCCTTCACAGGAAAAAGGCTAAGCAGAGGAGATAAGAACTGCCAATTATAAATTATTACAGTTTTCAGTTTTTTGGAGGCAGGGATCAAAACTCCAAGGCAATTGAAATTTTTCATGAAATCCTTTCAAGACAAATACACGATTAATCCATGTAGAGTTCTAGTCAGACCAAATTTCTTAAGTCCTGACTTTACGCAATTAAAAAGTTCCTGTCAGTGTTGATTACATGAAAGTGAAGAAGGAGAAAGGAAACCATTTTTGTTTTATTTTATTATTTTATTTTATTTTATTTTATTTTATTGTGTGCTTGTGAGGGGAAAAAGGCGGCTCAGCAATGATATCAGAAATGGATGTGAGTGTTGCAGAAAAGGAAGTGGACGCAGAGGGTGTTTGGATAATATTGGTAGAACTCAGGGCAATGAAAGGAAGAGTTTACCAGGTTTCCAGCAAGCTGGGTTTGACCCTTTTTAGCAGGATGTTGGTTCAGACAAAACTTTTTGCCTTGCCTCTGGGCCAAAAGAACATCCTGGATAGTTAGGGATCGTAATATTTATTACTCTGAATTGCAATCATAGCTTTATTTATTTTCTTGCCACTATACTGTGAGCTGCTTAAATTCAAGAACTCCAACTTCTAATTTCTTTATCCCAAGGGCATGGTAAGTACACCCACCCGAATATTTTTGTTTGTCAGTGGGGACAGAGAAGACCGATCATTGTGAGGATTTATGAGTTTATATCATGGACTCAATCAACGTTAGTCATCATTACCATCATGCAAATTATTCATTCCTCATCATATATATTTTACTTTTAAAATAGATGAAAGATTACCAACATAACTTTCTAGGTTCCAAAATTATGTTGAGAGCCATAGTGGTTCATTTATAAAACTGTGTTTTTGTGAAATGAAAAGAATAAGGGAAGTATTTATTGTCCATATTACATTAATAGTGATTTTCTATTTTTTGCGTTGTAAGAAAATGGTATTTAAATAGAAATATAACATTGCACAAATACTTACCTATGTAATCTATGACTACATATGATATATCACTCATATTTTGGATGTTCCAACAGGATTTCCATAATTGGGAATCTTCATCGTGAGATTCGTACCTCCTCCTACCCTTGCATTCTCAGTAATCTGATAGTATCTTTAGACTGTTAAAGGGCTGCGTAATCACTTTTCATTTTTCAGTTGCTTAATTTACTTTATCATAATTATTTTTCTATGTATAATGTAATCTGTGCTCAGAAGATAGAATAGAATTACATTGTTTTCTGCCATCTCTACACTTTAGGGTTAACACCAGGGCCCAATAAATAGGTACAGAAGTAGTTTGCCTAAATTATCCTAAAAATTTTGGTGGCATATTTTCATGTAATTCAGGTTTCCGCAACTTTATGTATTGTTAAGCATTATTTATTTACTAAATAATTTAAATGAATCATTATGATGTGAAATCCACTGAGCTTAACACATTCATGGACATAAAATGCACAACCCTTGGCTAACAAGGAGGATTTCACACAAGGGGATGGAGGAAATGAGAGTGTAGGAAAATAAGTCATGAATATATAAAATAGCAACATGAGAAGTAACCAAGCAAAATATTACTAAATGAATTATTGGATTAGTATTATACTTAATTACTAATTAGTAATTAATTACTAATTATTAATTAGTACTAAATTACTAAATGAACAAATGAATGAAGTGAAATGACACATGACATAAATAGAATAGTGTAGGTAAAGTATACTAATACTTCATAAAAACTGAGCTTTCTAAGTCTATATTTATGGGAGAGAAAGGAATGTAAATAACATAAATTAAAGAGAAATTATAGAAATCTAACATGTTTGAGGGCATCTTAGGTTTTTTTTTAACCTGATGATTTACTAAGAACTCTTTATAGTAATTTATGTAATGAATGTGTTACTCTGTTGTGAGAACTTTCTTCAGGTAGTTACTGAAGTTTATCATATGTGACCTGTTCAAGATCACACAGTTTGAAGGTTGTGGAGGTAGTATGCACATATAGAAATAGAGGCTCTTATAATTTCAAAACCTATGACCAGCTTTTTCTACCTGATACCTTCTCAGCTGGAATGTGAAGAAAGAGCAAAATTTGCCATGATAGAATAAAGAAAATAATGTGTTCCAAGAAAAACAAAATAAGGACTTGAATAACGTCCTTGTTTAGAACACACACTCACACACACACACACATACACACAAATGCATTCACACATGCACATATGCACATACACACATACATATACGCAGGAACAGACAGGATTCAGCTTGCCAGGAGGTAGACCAAACTTCAAGGAGTGACGGAGGAATGTTACTTACTAAAAATCATAAAATCATGTGCTACAGATCAAGCCTAGTAAAGATCTTTAAGAACCACGATCCAATGAGAGATTATGTAGATCTATATAGTTAAGAAATTAATAATAAAGTAAGTAAAAAAGAAGAGATCAGAGTGATTAGAGTCAGTATAAGGAGACTTGGAATCTGTAAGTCAAGTGATTATACAGAGGTATTAGGTCATTGGAAGGCAAGCCAGGTCTAGAACAGAGTTAAGGATTAGGCCACATGACCAGTAGTCTCAAAGCACTGACATCAAGAATAAAACAGGAAATTACTTAGAAGTTGTGTGGATAACCTTCATTTCCTTAGCCTCCTAAAAATATGAAGGCATTAACTATGAAAATACTCCTGGCTTTTCTTCACACTCCTCATACTTTCTTCCCTATGGAATTAAACAAAACAAAACAAAACAAAACAACCTGTCTTATTTGCTCAAAGACTTAATCTAATTTTGAAGAAATACTTAAGCACATCCTGCCGAGATCTTCTTGTTTGAGAATCAGTGGAAATTCCATAAGAAAGTTTTCTTCTCTGCATCTAATGATCTATAATTTCATATAAACCAAAGGAAAAGTATTGATAAGACCCTTTCTCTATCAATGTAAAGGTACACTGTCTGATGTGTGTAGCATTAACAGAGCTGGTATTCTGACCAATATCTGACTTCCTTCTAGGTTTGAACTTTGGGAAGAAGGATTTGATTTATTGACTCTCCACAATTCCAACCAAAGACTTCATATGGCAGCTAGCATATGCCCAAAGATATGACTATGATACAGATGCAAGTGACAATTACAAGGAGAATGTTGATATTTTATGTTATATAATTCTTTAAAACATCTATACCTATGTACTTGTTTTATGTATTTTACACTGATTTCAAAACAATCACAAGAGACAGGCTGGGTAGGGATGGAACTCCCTGAGTAAGATAGCATTTTTGCCAAACATGTCAACAAGTAAATATATACAGGTAATGTACTAAAGAGCTGATCATTTCTACTCTGCTGTGGGTCTAGTTGAGAAATGAAACAGCAGTGGCATATACAAATAAAATTTCCACTTTATTTTGAGAAAGTTGATTGGAGAAAAAGACTGTATATCTGTACCTATTAGCAATTGCGGTGGTTAGTACTTCAGCTCTGAATTAGATAGACAACTAATTGTTAGCAAACTGGACAATCTCAAAGTTTCCCTAGGGAGACAGAGTCTCACCACATCTAAGAAGATACATCCTTGCTGGAAGTAGGTCAACTTGAAAAGTTATAATCTAGAACAAACAGGCTGAAAGCTTTCTCCCCACATCTGATAAGATGTCACTCCTCCCATATGGAGGAGTACTGGGGCTGAGCAGAGCTGGGAAGGTTCTTTCCAAACATTCTGTTGTTTTTCTTCCTCCTATGGTCCACCGTGGAAGTTCTCTATCACATATAGACACATGAGTTAGGCAATGAGTTCCTTCTAATAGTCAATAAGGTAACGGATGACTTCAAATCAGTGCTTCTCATCCACCTAATTTTTGTTAAATTCTGTACCCTTCACACATTAGGAAGATGATCAGTTAAGTTGGATAATGTATTTACCCTGTAGTCATATGTGTGCCCTTATTCAGTCATTTTGGTGCTTCTGTCCAGAATCATATTCACATCCCCACAATCATTTAGGGATCATTCTTGACTATAAAGTGGTCTATCTGCAAGGCCAATTTGTAAGTCTGAAAGTTTAGTTTAAAACAAAAGAATAAACATATTTTAAAAAATTTGAAGGTGATCTGGAGTGCCTGGGTGGCTCAGTCAGATAAGCTCCTGCCTTCGGCTCAGGTCATGATCTCAGGGTCCTGGGATTGAGCCCTGCAATGGGCTCTCTGCTCAGCGGGAGGCCTGCTTCTCCCTCTCCCACTCCCCCTGCTTGTGTTCCTTCTATCACTGTCTCTTTCTCTGTCAAATAAATAAATAAAATCTTGAAAAAAATTGAAGGTGATCAAAACCTACATCTCAATGCAGATAAAGTTGGTCTGTAACTTCAATCATGAAGCATATTGTGAATTAAAGGAATATATAAAAGAGGATGGGTACTCTGACTGTAAAATCACGGTTACAATGAATTAGTTTATAGTGTCTTTCTGTGTAAGTGGAAGTGGGCACAACACATGGATTCAGAATCTAATTCTTAAGTGAGTTGTTTGGGCTTAAATTTCAATCAAAAGTGAAAAGGTTGTTTGAAAATGTGACAAGTCACTCTATTGATCTCATAATAAAAGTTATGGTTAATAACTGATGTTGTGAAGGATGTACAACTTCCCAAATTTTTATAGCATCAATATTTGTGAAAACATTTCTCCTCCTGAAATGAGAAAGACTTAACCACATTCTGAAGTGGGTAGAAAAATTATGGCAGTCATAATTATGTAGCTTGCTATTGCTTTAATGTGGAAGGAAATACATTATTTGACAACTCTATACCAGATGGAATGCATATTTTTTGGGGAAAAAAAAAAAACTTCAAATGCTAATCTATAAAGCCCTGAAAAGAAAGACTGATATTTTCGCTTGAGACTAATGTGTCGGAAGATTGCCAAAAGAAATAATTGAATCTTTATCATTCAGCATATCCACGGTTTCATGTATATCCATTTCCAACTCATTTCAAATTCAATTTTGGCAAATGAAATAATTGACTAAGTTGAGGAAAGTCTATATTAATTTAACATTGTTAAACACAATGTCAGATTTCAACCCTAGTCTCTAACTCCAACTTTATCACTCCTACTATGATTCCAGACCAAAGATGAAAAGCAGATACTGAGTCTGTGACCATAGCAAGTTAACTGTAGATGAAACAAAGAGCTGTCCTTTTGAAAATATCAGAATATTTTTATTTTTAGGTAATTTTCTTGGGATCAATTTTTTTTTTTTTTTGAATCACCATATGAGTATAAGTGGGCTGTGGTACTTCAGGGAATTGGTCAGTTTTGTTTTCAGTCTTCTTTGGAAAGCTTAATTTAAGAGTAAGAAATGAGAAATAGGTAAGGGGGTGTCTACTTGAGGATCCAAAATAATTATTCATTGCTTCCCCACCCTATCCCTCCCAGTCTTCCCCTCCTCTACACTGTGCTGCCTTATTGGCCAGGAGGAAAAGGAATGTGATATACAAACCACAAACCTTTGGGGTGCATCCACTTGACATAACCATGCCAGCTGGAGACATGATAGGCAGAGAGCAAGAGTGTGGTTCACCATGGATCTGCACAGGCCACCAATTGGTCACCCACACCTTTTGCATAACATCTCATTCTGTGTTCTATTCATACAAACTCCCAAACACTTACCTGGACCTTCCATCAAGACGAAGCTATTCAAAAATCACTCTGCTTGAAGTAATTATTTGTTTTATTTTCATACATCACCACCCCCCTATGCATGAGACCTTGGTGGGGTTTGTTGTAATCAAGACAACTAGATTGGGTGACTGCCATTTTAGTCTCTGCCAGGCCCTCTGTTTTACTTGTTTACCTCCAACTGTGCACCCACTTAAATATTGCTTTTTCAGGAAAAAAACCAAAAACACAAAAAAAGCAAAAGCCGAACCAAAACAAACAAACAAACACACACCTAAAAATTCTGGATATTTTTTCTCTTCTTGGTTGTTTCTTTCAATGTCTGACTGAATAGCATGTGGCCATGTTCTTCTGAATTTACTTTCATACATCTTAATCCTGTCATTAAATATAAAACATGCAAGATATACTTCACTTACAAATGATAAAAATGAGAGTTTATTTCTTTTTTATAGTTTAAATCCTCCCCCTTCCAAATATACTTCTTTCAGACTCTAAGAGAACTTAGACTAGACCCACTCTGAGGTATGGAGATGAGGGAGTTGTCCACGGAAATGAGCCTACAGGCAAAAGCAAGGCACAGGAGTAACCTCACAGAAATCTTTGTCCAGGGTTGTCTAGAGAAGCAACAGGTAAGCCACCTTTTTGTGGTATATATCCTATCCATAATCCATGATATTTTAGTGGAAATTATCAGAATAGTACTTGGTTTCATTTGTGGTGTGGACAGTTTTTAAAAGGGGGAATGGCTTTTGTGGGCATAACTAATAGAGAAGCATATTCCTTCCCCTTTGACATATACCTTAGTGGGGCAAGAGGAGGCACTGGAAGTCAAATGCTGAGAAAAGGAAACTGAGATCACTGTCTCAAAGTATTTGTGAAACAGCTTCTAAGGAAATGTGGAAATTTCTAGGAAATGATTTGAAGAAGACTACCAACTTAAAATCATTGGAATGTTAGGACATCACAGTCATTTTGACCACAGAAAAGGAATTGGGACTATACTTTTCATCAGCAGTGGTGAGATCTGGGACTTGTAATTGACATGATTTGATTTGGGGAACAATTTAATTAGCATTAGCCTTTGTAGGAGATAGTATGAGGGAAAGCATATAAGTATGTGGTGCTAGATTCTAGATAGCCGTAAAAGTTGGGCAGTGAGATTAACTGTTGTTAAAACCGAGCAGTGAAACCCTGAGATTGATCTAATTAGTTGTTTATGTGGAAACTGGGGAGGAGTGGGTGGGAAAAAGAAGTAGGAAGCTGGAGTAAACACATGAAACTTCCAAGATGTTGACATTGTTTAAGCCATAACACATAAGCTAAATGTCCATTAGACCTTTGCTTAATTTTAAATATTAATCATTAATTATCTGAATGCCAGGTGATCTGGAAAGATACAAAAAGAAATCTTTACTTAATATAATGAATAACTGATTTAAGATAAATCTTTTTTTTTTAAGGTGAGTTTCTTTTTTAAAATTTTTTAAGTCTTTTCGTTATTTATTTGACAGAGAGGGAGAGAGATCACAAGTAGGCAGACAGGCAGGCAGGGAGAGGGGGGAAGCAGGCTCCCCACGAGCAGAGAGCCTGATTTGGGGCTTGATCGCAGGACCCTGAGATCATCACCTGAACCAAATGCTTAGACTTAACCCACTGAGCCACCCAGGTACCCTAAGATAAATCTTTTGATTGATAATTGATTTTAGAAGGTAGCCCTGTGGCTAGGTGTTATTGATTTGATGTAAGTATTTCCTGCTTCACTACTTATTTAAGATGTATCTACTAAATCTCTATTAGTTGAGTGATTGATCTGGAATGAAACAGATGACTGATATAATGAAATTGTGCAAATAGAGGCAGATTTATCTGTATATTCCCTGAAAATTCACTGTGATGCTTTCAGTAGCATGCTAAACAGAATTATTATGTGCAATATTTGCATGCTAAAATACACAAATAATTGGAAAAAATGGTTAAAATACATAGGCAATTCAACTTTCTGAAGGTGTGTGATAGCACTTGGGACAGCAGAATGAGATCTAAAGACTTCTGTTCATGGGAAGATGGAGGAAACGTGCTTTTCCCTATTCCTCTCATTATGTGTAAATAACACCCATGAACATTATACATACAAGAAGCATAACAAGACTTTGAAAGTTGGAAAGAAACAAAGCAGACAAGCTAAAGACCTCAGGCTGAGGAACGACATGGTGGTGAGTTTCCTGGGATTTTTTTTTTTTTTTTTTTTTTTTTTTTTTGCCTCACATATCCCAGAGAAGCCAGCAACTCAGAAACACCAATAGGCAAAGACACACCCTCAAAAAAGAAAGCCTAAGCAAAATCCCACTCTTTTTGGCCAAAGGACCTTATGAAGAAGCCTGGAAGGATGAAAACAGAAAAAAATTGTGTCCCATTCCCACCCCAGTCAGGAAGGCTTGAGTGGGGAGCCCAGAATTCCAACCCTGCCGGGCTGTAATGAGGAGGCTTCTTGGGTTCAGTGCCTTCCCTTCCCTCATTGAGGTGGTACCAGAGAAGAGTGAGGAGGAAGTTGAGAATCTCATTTTGGTGGAGTTAGACACCTGGACCAATGGCAGAGATGCACGAGCCCAGAAGTAAGACCCACACAGATATTCACAACCAATTTTTCAAAATGGTACAAGCAATTAATGAGGGGAAGAGAAGTTCTCAACAAATGATACTGGAAGAATGGAACATCCATAGGCAGCAAAATAAACATTGACCTAAGTCTCACACTTCAGACACAAATGAACTCAAAATCTATCCCAAACTGAGAACAAAATCTTGCCATTTACAATGATGTGGATAGAAAGGGAGGGCATTAAGCTACACAAAATAAGTCAGTCAGAGAAAGAATACCACATAATTTCACCCATTTGTGAAATTTAAGAAACAAACAGATGAACATAGAGGAAAGGAAGGAAAAATAAAATAAGACAAAATCAGAGAGAGAGGGAGACAAACCATAAGAGACTCTTAACTGTAGGAAACAAACTGAGGGCTGCTGGAGGGGAGATGGGTGGGGGCTGGGGTAACTGGGGGATGGGCATTAAGAAGGGCGGTTGATGTAAAGAGCACTCAGTGTTATATGCAACTAATGAATCACTAAATTCTACCCCTGAAACTAATAATACGGTAAAGGTTAACTAAATTGAATTTAAATACCAAATTTGAAAAAAAAGTTGATACTGAACTAAAATGTAAGACATAAAATGTGGAAACCTTTAGAATTAAAAACAAACACAGAAGAATACCTTTAGAATCTAGGACTAGGAAAAGAGTTCTTAAACTTACATAAATGCATGAGATTTGAAAGAAAATAGTGAACTCCAGGAAAATGTACGCCAAAAAATAAAAATGAGAAAGAAAGAAACACCTGTGTCATGCAGCCCTGTATGTGACTAGGGTGAAACTTTATCCATGCAAAGGAATGCCACACTGAGGCATTAACAAAAGCAGACAAATAAAATGTTCCCATTTGTGTTAGATTACCTGAGCACAAGTGGAAGCAAGCACAAAACTTTGCAAGGCCAGGTAGGCAGAGAAAAATTCCCAAAGAATGTGAAGCCAAGCAATTCCCAGAACTCCCAAAATGCTGGAAATGTTTCAATTCTCTCACCAGAGAGAGTAGAGAGACCTCACGAACACACCGGGTGCAAAGAAAGGCAGCAGATTAGGTACACTTCAGTAGTAAGACTAAATTAGTTCTAGAGTAAAGGTTACTGTAGCCCACCAAAAAAATTGTGATCACATTCATAAAGAAAACAACATGTGTCACAGAGAACTACTTGGATGTTATGGTTAAAGTTTAGTGAATGAGAGTTACTTCTTATATAATAAGAAAGAGAAACTGTTAAGATAATTTAAATTCTTGGGTATATCTGTGAAATAATTGTTGAGCTACATTTTTTTTTCAGCACTTTAGGATTGTAAAACATTATACATTTTGATTACTTATTAGTAACTAGAAGCTCAAACTCCCATATATGTATATCACATAGAGAACTACTTCAGAGATTTATTTATTTATTTGAGAGAGAGAAAGGGAGAGAAAGAAAGAGAGAGAGCACGTGGGCAGGAGGAGGAGCAGAGAGAGAGAGAGAGAGAGAGAGAATCTCCAGCAGACTCCCACACTGAGCTCAGAGCTTGACTGAGGGGCTCGATCTCGTGACCTGAGCTGAGATCAAGAGTCAGAGGCTTAACAGACTGAGCCACCCAGGCACCCCTCATAGAGAATTACTTTAATAATATGGCAAAAAGTTTCTGTGAAAAAGAAAGCACGTTGTCTATTAGGTGGCATGACTATTCTATTTTACACTGGGTAAGATAGACACAGGGAGATACACAACTGCAGGCCATGTGGGACTTAGAATCATGAATGGGTTCTGATACAAACAGCAGCAATAATAATAAAGCAGGGATCAAAGCCATGTAGAACAACGCACTGGTAATGCCTATTGTCCAATATAGGAGATAGGAGAGAAGCTTTCAACACCAGATTCAATATTACAGGGACATTACTCTGACTTGTCTCCTCTGCTTGGAGTCCTCTCCAGGTTCTTTGATGGTAATGTTTTTTCATAATAAAGTTCACAATTTTGTAATGACTCTTGTTAAAAACTCAACTTAAAGAAAATGTTTAGAGTAGTTTTAGGTTTACAGAAAAATTGAGAAGATAGTACAGAGACTTCCCATATACCCCACACCCAGTTGCTGCTACTATGAACATTGTATATTAGTATGCTATAAGTTGCCAAAATTAATGAACCAATGCTAATACATTATTGTGACTAAACACAGATTATTTAAATTTCCTTAGTCTGTCTTTCTTTCTTTCTTTCTTTCTTTCTTTCTTTCTTCCTTTTTTTTTTCCCCATTTAAAACCCTTTTTCTGTTCTAGGATCCCATCCAGGAACCCACATTACTTGTAGTCATCAGGTTTCCTTGGGCTTTACTTGACTGTGACAATTTCTCAGACTTCTCTGTTTTTTGATCAACTTGGCAATTTTCAAGAGTACTAGTACTATTTTATAGAATGCACCTGTACATCAGTAACTATTTTGTTTATTTAAAAAAAAAAAGAAGTAAAATACTCCTACATGTATCCTCCTAAAGATGCAAAACATCTAATTTCCTTGTCTCAATATGATTTTTAAGATTATATTCTACAGTAGTTGCAGCTATAATAAGGCTGAGAGTCCCTGACATTCCTGGTTTGGAGTAAGAAATAATCCAATCACTGTGGCTATGAATTAAGATATTATGACTGAATGAACAAGAGTAGAAAAGTATTATAGCACATTAATTTCAATATAGAAGTACAAGAGCTTCTATTACTTAGCGAAAAATAAATCCTTATTTTCCTTTCAAATGTATATGTTCAGCAAATTTTCACTTGTTAAGGTGGCTCTAATCAAGAGATAATATATCGGGGCACCTGGGTGGCTCAGTGGGTTAAAGCCTCTGCCTTCGGCTCAGGTCATGATCTCAGGGTCCTGGGATCGAGCCCCACATTGGGCTCTCTGCTCAGCTGGGAGCCTGCTTCCTTCTCTTTCTCTGCCTGCCTCTCAGCCTACTTGTGATCTCTGTCTGTCAAATAAATAAATAAAACTTAAAAAAGAGAGAGAGATAATAGATCTACAATAATTCCTTAAAACATAATGTTAAATACCCAAAGAGAAACTGGGCATCTTGGAGACTAAAATAATAGGACAGTTTACAAATATAAAAGAAAGAGCTTTGTCGGGAGAAACGTGAATATTATTATAAGAAGATAAATGGATTGGACTTGAAAATGATCCCTTTAATCCATCCCTCGAGCATGTTGATCACGCTCTCACTCAGCTGGAAAAATAATTTAGGACTTGTAAAATAAAATTGTAATGCGTATCGTATTATGTGAATGCAAGTGCATCTGTTAGAATCCTTAAAGTTAAAAATCTTGCCTGTGTGCATTAAGGCTTTGGAAAGATTTGATTCTGAAGGCTATTAGGAAGTCTCAGATTTTGAAAGTCCCTTCTTCCAATCATAAAAGTAACCGAATATTTAAGATGGAAAAAAAAAAAAAAAGAAAAGAGATATATACACACGAGGCCTTTCTGTTATGATGACTGGTACGTGGTAATGATTAATCCTGATCCTCAATAACTCATGAAATACTCAGAGAACACAAACCAGATGCAAGTGTCACATTAATGTAAAACAACAAGGAGAAGAGAGAGATATGTGGTAGAATGCGTTTGTGGGAAGTAGGAAGGAATACCAAGACAGACAACGCGATGAAAATGGTGGTTTCTAGTATTTTATGAACTTCGCTTGTGACTTCTGGCAAGGGAAGAGGTGTGGTTGGTTCCCACTTATCATGGAAAATGTAGTCAGTGTAGTCAGACAACAGGTAATTCGGGGTACAGGAGAGGGAGGCCAG
Organism: Lutra lutra; assembly: GCF_902655055.1. NCBI lineage: Eukaryota > Metazoa > Chordata > Mammalia > Carnivora > Mustelidae > Lutra > Lutra lutra. The sequence goes on from NC_062282.1 coordinate 14,587,482, forward strand.
ACATCGGGCCGGAAGCTGCTCACATCAACATGACCTTACTACCTAGAGAGAACAACGAAAACTTTTCCCCAAATTATTTTCTCTTCTTAGGTACATACCTGTAGTCAGAATCAAAATTTGAAAAACAGTATGTGTGATCCTCTTTAGTGAAAGGGAAAACCAGAATATTTTTTAAGATGTGCAAGGAAACTAATTGCTCATGGCAAAACATCAGAGAGTCTAATAAGTCTGTAAGAACCACCTGAAATGCAAAACTTCAGCTCTTATATGAATCAGAAAATCCTATCTACATTCTTTGCTACGAAAGTGCATCTTTAACATAAACAATGAATCTTGGAACACTGGAAAAATAAAATAAAATCATACCTAAAAAAAAAAAAAAAAAGAGTTTGCCTGCTGGAAAAGAGAAAGAACATACAGAAGAGGTAGGAGAAGCTGCATGGGACCTGGTCAAGCCCCTCCCCCTCCCCCCAATGACATCTTAGGAAACTCTGCTGTTTTGAATCTTGAATTTACCAGTGGAGAGCTCCTTCACCTGTACTCAGTTTGCTTGCTCAATGTGAAGGACCTATTTCTCCTCCAAACTACAAGACATTTTTTTCCCTCTTCATTTATTCAAACCCTGCCCGTCATATCTATAGTTTTTTTAGAAAGCCTCTTGTCTAGTAGGCCGTGGTCCTCCCTAATGAGCTAAAGTTTGCTGCTATTCACTCTTCTTCATGGTAATGGGGAAAAAATGCTCTAGAGTGCCAAAATCTCTGGGCTAAAAATATTTTACAAACCATTGCAATTAGAGGAATTTCACCTATAATATTTTCCTACATTGTTTTTTGCCATAAAATTTTACTAAGAGTTAATAGGATAATTAATACATTCAGGCAAATGTTTCCTGTTGGATTCATAAGAAACTTTTTTTGGAAATGAGGACTTAATTTTGAAAGAGGCAAATATTTAATTTCAAGCTTTAAGAGATCTGATTACCTTTAAGATTGTGATGATTTGTAAATTGCATCAATATTGGCTTCAAGAAACCCCATGATTTCAATGCTTGACTTTGAATGGATATTTCACATTCTCATAAAATCAGCTTATAGACGAAGATTTATTGAACTAATATAATCAAGGTTAAACAGACAAAAATGCAGTGTCACTCCTGGTCTGTATGACTGATACATGCATTTATATACTATGGGAATTGGGGCATTTGGGTGGTTCAGTCAGTTAAGCATCCAACTCTTGATTTCAGCTCTGCTGTCCATCTTAGGGTACTGGAATCGAGCCCCTAGTCTGGCTTTGTGTTCAGTGGGAAATTGGCATAAGGAGTCTCTCTCTCTCTCTCTCCCACTGCCTCTTCTCCACACTTCTTTCTAAAAATAAGTAAGTTTTTAAAATAAATACTATGGGAATTAACAGGAGAGAGCATTCTGACTAATGCGATATAACTAATTGTAACTATATAACTAATGTGATATAACTAGCCATAACTATAACATGCATTAAAAAGGAAGTACATTTTCCAGTATTTCTTAGAGGAGAAAAAAAAAATATATATATATATGTTTTCTGAAATGCCACTTAAAATTTTCAAGAATAGAGCAGCTGCTTTTACAAGATATTTTTTCCTTGATTATGTACCTTCATCAATCACTCAAGGAAAAATTCCTCAAGTTTTATTGAGGGTTTGCTGGTGGTTTGTAGAACTGAGTGTTCTCTTTGTGGAACTATAAAGGCAAATTATAAACAAATGGATCATAGATCTAGATAAGAAGAGATGATTAGATAACTGGCCCACATTTCAGAGATGAGGAGACTAGAAAGGAAAGGAAAAAGCTGCTTTCAAAAGTCAAGGTCAGTTAGAGTTGATAAAGCCTCTCTAGGGTGACCCAGTTCTCAGGGTTCATTACTGAAATACAGAATGATGTAAAGTCAAATATCCTCTAGGTCTGAGATTACACTTCTTAAGTTCCCTTTACTGTTATCTGATTTTTACTGAAGCAAATTACATGAGTTCCCAGCTGTACTTTGACACTTCCCAACATCTTGAATACAACAACAAATATTTATATTTTGATTATTTTAACCATAAAGGCAATTCTTAGAGAATGAAAAAAAATATTGTCAGGAACATTAAAGATATCCAATAATGTATCAAGATCAGATATAGCTGCTTTTGCTAAACTTTACATTCTAAAACCTACTCTTCTATGTATTTTGGAATAACTCAACCCACTATTCGATATACTTTGGAATAATTTCCTATAATTTGATAGAAAATGATTATATCAAAGAGATGCATTATTGTTCACATAAACAGACTGTATCCTTCCATCACTGCAGTCTTTAAGTTTTAGGACAACAGTGAGTAAAGAGCTTTATCTTACAGCATTTTAAACTATACTTCCCCAAATACTTCTTATATAATTTCCTACTGAGGACCCATTGCAATTAAAAAATTGAAAATGAACAAAAGAAAATAGAACAAATTTTGAAAGCAATGACATATAAAATCAAATGACAATCTTATGGGAGCATTAAAATCTTGTTAACATATTAGATTCTTCAAAAAGGAAAATCACTGAAATTGTAGGAAACCAGGATGAGAAACAAAAATTTCAGTTATGTGTTGGATGATTAACTATGTGCCAGAAACAGTGTTGTATAATCATAATTAAACATCTTTAAAATAATCACAGGAAGAACTTCGTCTTATCCTGATTTTATAAGTGGGAAAGAATGAGGCTTAGAGCTGTTTATTGTTCATTCATTCATGTATTCAGCAAAGAGTTATTGACTATCTGCTATGTTTACTACCTTGTTCAGTGAACATAGATGTGCATAACTCCTATGGCCATGGAGTTTACAGTCTAGCAGGGGAGATAGTCAATGAAATAGATATAGTTTCAAGGTCTCAGTAAGGATTAAGAGGAAAATTTAGGCAGAGCAAGGAATAATGGGTAATAATAACATAAAATTTTAAACAGGTGACTGGGGTTGACAACTGTAATATGCTAGTATCCAAATAGAGATTTGAGTTAAGGGAAGTAGAGAACCTGGTGATGACTGAGTAAGAACATTTCAGACAGCAGAAATTCCAAGGGCAAAACCCCTATGGGCAGATTACCCAGGTGACTGTGCTGGTGAATGGTAAGACCAACATTAGAATCTTCTCCTTAAGGACTTCAAAGCCTGTGTTCTTACCAGCTAGAGATTAGCACTTTCTGGAAAGTTAGCCCCTTCTCAGACACATGAACTAAGGCACTGTGTTTTATGAAGGCATATTATAATGTATGATTGCTATAATGTAGTATAATAGAATGTATATTTAGTTATATTCTTATTATTGTGTTATAACTTTGTGCTTCTAATAATGAGCACTCTGTTTGGAAATTGATTAAAATGATAATTTTGTGTTTCTATGCATTTGTACACTACAGCTACATTCTACTCTAAGAAATTCCAGTATTTGATTGTTAAAAGTTGCAATCACAATTTTTCATCTTGAAAGATTGTTTAAATGATAATTTCAGGGATGCCTGTGTAGCTCAGTTGGTTAAGCATCTGCCTTTGACTCAGTTTGTGATCCCAGGGTCCTGGGATTGAGACCCAGTTGGTCTCCCTGCTTGGTGGGGAGTCTGCTTCTCCCTCTCCCTCTGCCCTTTCTCCTGCTCCTGCTCTCTCTCTCAAATAAACAAATAAAATCTTTTAAAAAATTATAATTTTCAGAAAACATTCACTCCTTTAGGGCATTTATCTTTATTTTTGGTGACTAATTTAGGTTCCTGGACCCAATTTCAATATGCGTGTGTGTGTGTGTGTGTGTGTGTGTGTGTGTGTGTGTGTGTGTTGTGTGGGGTGATATGGGGGGTTCCCACACCTCTAACAAGCAATGCTCTGGCACCAATTGCATATGCTATAATTCAACCCACTTCTGACCCTATCTACGTGGAGATGGCATCAGATCTCACAAGCAAGGATTCAGTCCTACAAGCCTGCCTCCCCCCACTCCCAACTTCAGACACCAATCGAAAGTCCAGGTTGTGAGATCAGAGTATCCAACTTCCCATTTCTTGGGGTGGTATAATTTGCTAGAGCAGTCCATGAACTTAGATAAAAGTTTTACTTCTTGGGCACTGGTTTATTATAAAATCATGTAACTCAGGAACAGCTTGATGGAAGGAATACATTAGGGCAAGGGATGTGGGAAGGGGCTCAGAGCTTCCATGCTCTCTCCAGTATACCACTTAACCCTGATTTCTCCACATGTTCACTGACCTGGCAGCTCTCCAAATCCTGTCCATTGGGGTTTTTAATGGAAGCTTCATTACATAGGCACACTTGGTTAAATCACTGACCATTGGTAATTGAATTCAGTCTCCAGTCCCTCTCCCCTCTCTAGTTGGCTCCATGGCAACCAGCTTCCATCCTTAGGTGCTTCCCAAAAGTCATTTCATTAACACAAAAGATACCTTTATCACTTTTAACACTTAGGAAATTTCAAGGGCTTTGGGATTGGTGAGAAAATGATGGGAACCACATAGGAAGAGCAAATAAGAACAAATATGTAAGAAAAATATTCATCAAGGGTTAAAGCCTCTGCCTTCGGCTCAGGTTATGATCCCAGGGTCCTGGGATCGAGCCCCACATCAGGCTTTCTGGTCAGCAGGGAGCCTGCTTCCCTTCCTCTCTCTCTCTGCCTGCCTCTCTGCCTACTTGTGATCTCTGTCTGTCAAAAAAAAAAATATTCATCAAAATGACCAAAATGTATTTGTCTTATGAATCTTAATGTCACAGTCACCATACTATTATATTTTCAATATAAAATATACAGGTTGTAAGAAGTGAAAAATTTTTTTCCTCCTGGATGCTCTCCACTAATCTCATTCAAAAAGTGTTCATTTTAACAGTTTATCACATATCATATCAAATACCTGATAGCAGATGTTGATCAATACCAGATTCTAAATTGGTCCCTAACAAGCACTATTTTAGACTTGCTTCCACAGTGGAACTTGTCTGGCTTCCCATTTTCTCAGAAGCATTAAATTATTTCAGACATTTTAAGTTTTAAAAGTTAAAAAACAAAAATAATAGGTTATGTTCTTTTCCTTTTGCAATTACTGGTGAAGTTGAACATGTTTTATATATATACCAATTACTTGTATTTTTTCTGTAAATTGTCTATACAAAGTTACTATTTTTTTATATACAGGTGTTTACTTCCCTTAACTTAGAAATATGTGCACACACTTATATATATACACATGCCTACATATAATATTAACACTTCAGGTTACTATTTGCATTAAAATATTTTATCAGCATTTTATTTATCATTTCAGTTTTTATGGTGTTTTGTACAGATAGATGTTCTGAATTTATATACAAATAAATGTTTCAATTTTTAAAAGGCTTAATCTGGGGAATTAAAAGGTATGACATAAAATATTTGTTTTTTTATATTTCAGAATGAAATGGTCACCCTTTATCTGTCATCTCTTTCTACCAACCACGGTAACGACCTTTAAGGTCTTCACTGAACTCAACTATCGCTGTAGACACAGCCACCAGTCTGAACTAATCTTTTCTGGGGGTAAGTGTTCTATACATTATTATTTTGGTGGATTTTTCACATTTTAATATAATTTATGTATTCATGTTCATGGCATATCTTAGCAATTTCTTTAGTAGAATTTTTCCATGTGCTCTTCTTTATTTTTCCAAAAATGTTAGTAAGACATCTCAAAAGAACGAAGTGAAGAAAATAAATGTGTTCTGTAGTCAAATACATTGAGGAAGTGTTATACGTCTGTTATTCTCTGGGATAATCACAAATAACATTGAGAGCTCTGAGAAGTCTAGCAGTAGAAAATGGTTCATCATGCATATTCTAATTTATATAACTATAAATTTTTATAAAACTATAATTTTTCTTATTACATCCATAAACATATAAAATATATATTATATATATAAATAGATATTTATATATAAAATGTATAAAATAAAATATAAAAACATTTTAAGAAAGCTTAGTTTGAAGAGGAACCTCATTAGCATAATGGTAAAGGTGCTATGCTTTTGGCCTCAAAATACCTCTCCTTTTATACCCCCCTCTAAGTTGCTAATACCTTACAATACTAATCATAAACACACCTGCCCTTATTTGCTCTGATGCTTTTACATATACTATACCAGTTTACCTGGTGGCCCATTTCTCCATGGTTCCTTGTTGAGTAGCCAAACTTCTTTAGAGATACCATGTAAACAACAATCCCTACACAAAAACACTCCATTTTCTCTCTTGAAAAGTAATCTCACTTTCAACTTGTAACATTTTAGAAAGCTAATGGTATCCAATCTTATGGTATGGCTATTTGTTGGCAAAACGTCTCCCTTCCTAGCTCATTTTAAGCAGTATTTAATTATGGTACCAGCAAAAGCATTTGGTAGTTGCTCAATGGGATTTGGAACCAACACATTCTGCAGTGTGAGGAAGGTAGATAATACAAATGCTTTGACTTCTCTCTGTGTATTAACACTTCCTCTTTGTTACTTATTCTTTCTCTAATTAAATCTTCATATGTGAGAAGTACTTATTAGTTCTAGTTAGTTTATTGAGGGACAGCTAGGAGAGAGAAAATTTTTCTGCCCAGAGGAGAAAGGTAGTCAATAAACTAATCAATTTAAGTCATGATTAGATGAGCACAAGCTATCCATTTATTTATGTGTCTTAAAAATCAATGATTTTAACAGTGCCATTGAAATGAGTCAGATGGTCTGTACTAAGCTGAATTTGTTGCAGCATTTTAGATATTGTTGTGGGATACACAGACTATCTGCAGGGTCCTTTCTGAATTAGAAAGTTATAAACATTAATAAATTTTTCAGGTAGGGGCTCCTGTGTGGCTCAGTTGATTAAGTCACTGTTGATTTTGGCTCAGGTCATGATCTCAGGGTTGTGATTAAAAAGGTCTTATTTCTCATAATAGACAATGCCCATATTTTGTTCTTTCTGCTCTCTTTGCCCCTCCCTTTATCACACTTTCATTATGTCCTTTTCATTTTGGCAGAAAGATATAAGCATGGGATGATCAGTGAATGTTATGATACCTGTATAATTGCCTAACAGTATTATCATAATAACATTAATTATACAGTAATATTATTTAACATTAATATCATTCAATGGAAGCTATGTTTCTATATAAGTAAAATAAAGCATTGGAAAAGGTAGTATCTATGTTTTCTACCATACTGGTAATTCTTTTTTTTTTTTTTTTTTTAAAGATTTTATTTATTTACTTGACAGAGAGAGATCACAAGCAGGCAGAGAGGCAGGCAGAGAGAGAGGAGGAAGCAGACTTCCCGCTGAGCAGAGAGCCCGATGCGGGGCTCGATCCCAGGACCCTGAGATCATGACCTGAGCCGAAGGCAGCGGCTTAACCCACTGAGCCACCCAGGCGCCCCACCATACTGGTAATTCTATAAATTACAAATAATTTCAAAATGTTTAAAAGAAAGCAATGAACTTGACATTAATTAGTATAATAATTAAGAGCATGAGCCAGGAAATTAAGTCTCTAAGGTTACATCACATCTTAATCTTTTTTTTTTAATTTTTATTTTTTAAGATTTTATTTATTTATTTTAGATAGTAGGGGGAAAGGCAGAGAGGAGGTTGAGGGAGATGGAGAGAATCTTAAGCAGACTCCGTGTTGAGCATGAGCCTGATGTGAGGTTCAATCTCATGACCCTCAGATCGTTACCTGAGCCAAAAATTGAAAGTTAGATGTTAGACCAACTGAGCAACCCAGGAAGCCCCACAGCTTAACCTCTTATAAGCTGAGCAGCAACAGACATGAGCATTTAATGTATTGGTATAAAGTGTTTCATGGTAAATCTTTATAATTCATTTAACATCTTGTAGTCATGGTCCCTCCATTATTCTTGATGTCAGTAATGTATGCCTTCTCTTTACCTTAATCAATGTACAGAGATTTGTCGATTTTCTTATTTATTCCAAAGAATCAGCTTTGGGTTAGTATTGATTTTTTTACTCTTCAGAATTTTCTTTTTTGCTGATTTTAATCATATTTTTGTTTGTTTCTTCTTATCTCTTTACATTAGATATAATTTGGTCTTCTATTTCTAGGTCTTTAGGATGGCATTTTAGACCCTCAATTTTACACCTTTTTTCCCCCAAGATAAGCATTTATAGCTAAAAATAAAGTATTACAACAAATTATAATTTTTTAATGAGTTATATTTTAATTTTCATCCAGTTTACAGTATTTCAAAATTTCTTATGTTTTTTCTTCTTCTCTCTGTTTCATTTGGAAGCATTAATTTTTCACAGATTTATTGAGATACAATTGGCAAGCAGGCATTGCATATGTTTGAGGTGTACATCACCATAACATAGAAGTGTTACACAGTATCCAAATATTTGGGGATTTTCCAAATATCTCTATTTAGTTAATTTCTTTTTGTTGTTGTCAAAGAACATGTTCTGTGCAGTATCAAAATTTTAAATTAATTGAGACCTATTTATAAGCCAATTATTGTCTATCTTGGTACACATATCATGTGCACTTGAAAAGAGTATTTATTTTGCAGTTGTTGAGAAGAATGTTATCTAAATATCCATTAAGACAAATTGGTTGATGGTGCTAAGTCTCCTATATCCTTGTTTGTCTATGTGTTCTATAGTAGCTGAGAAGTATTGAAATCTCCACCTAAAATTGTAGATTTGTTTGGGTTGTTTCCAGTTGTGTCATTTCTTACTTTATGTATTTTGGAGTGGTGTTATTAAGGTCATAAATAAACATTTAATATTTCTATCTCCTTCATTAATAATTAGCCTCTTATTGTTATAAAATTGTCCTCAACATCTGTGATAATTTTATGTTTCAAGTCTATTTTTTTCTGGTATATTAATACAGATATTCAGATTTATTGTGATCACTTTTTATTATTACATGTTTTATATAATTTTCTTTTTATTTTAGCCTATATTAGTCTTCACATTAAATTGGGGTTCTTTTAGACAGCATGTGGTTGGATTTTTCATTTTAATCCAGTTTGAAAATGTCAGTCTAAGGTCATCTGGGTGAGTTAAGTGTCTGCCTTCAGCTCAAGTCATGATCTTAGGGTCCTGGGATTGATTCCCACATGGGGCTCCCCACTTGGTGGGGAGTCTACTTCTCCCTCTGCCCCTCCCTCCTGATCATTTTCTCTATCTCTCTTTTTCTCTCTCTCTCAAATAAATAAATAAATCTTTAAAAAAGAAAAGAAAAGGGCTTTTAGTAGGAGAATTTAGTCCATTTATACTTAGTGTAAATTATCATATGGTTGGATTTCAATATAACATTTTGTTGTTTTCTATCTGCTTGAGTTGCCTTTAGTCTCTCTTTTCTTTTTTCTTTAGATTTAAACTTCAGTATGTTTTAATATTCTATTTTATTCCCAAGAGGCAACTTAAAAGGCATTTTTGCTTAAATTTTAGCTGTTGCTCTTAAGTTAATAATACATATTTTGTCACATAATCTGCCTTCAAATAATAATATAGGCCCTTGACATATAATGTAAAAACCATACAACATTATACTTCCATTTATCTCCTCCCATTCTTGTATTTTCATCTTACATTTTATTTCTACACATGATATAAATATAAGAATATATTGTTATAATTTTACTTTAAACCATCCTTTGTCTTTAAAACAAATTTAAAAATAAGAAAAATCTTTTTTAATCCTTCCCCACAAACTTGCTATTTCTGGAGGGTTTTTTTTTTTTTTTTTCCCAAGATTCCATCTGGTGTTATTTTTCTTCTGTATGAAGAACTTCCTTTAACATTTTCCATAGTGCAGATCTGTTGGCACTAAATTTTCTTACAGTTTCACCAAAAATGTTTGGATTGGCTAAGATTGTTCTGTAGTAGTTTTCTCCAAAGAAAAGCTTGCATGTTCGAAATTATTCAACTATAGCATTTGTTTTTGAGGACTATTTAGTTTGTCCTTGGCTCATCCTTTTTTTTCCCTAAATATCTTATAACTATTGCACCATTGTCATCTGTTCTTTGATTTTGCTATGAAGTTGGCAAAGCCAGAGTTTTTTTATCCCTTTGATATTTTTGCCTCGTTGCCCATATAATTCTTTCTTTAATTTTGAAGATTAGTGATTTAAGTAATACATATCCCAGTGTTAACAAGTGTGGGTCATTTTTTTCTGACATACTAGGTGCCCTTTTGTGGAGTTTGAAGACATCTTTTATTTTAGCAAATGGTCCTGAATTATAAATACTTTTATTATAATTGCTTGAATTTATTTTTGGGATTCCAATTATATATATATTGAATCAACTTAATATTTTATATCTATAATTTCCTCTTAAATTTTAAGAAAAATATTTATTTCCAACACATTTTGTTTACTTTTCTTGTTTCGAGCTTCTGTGTCTTTTACACTTTCCTTAATGCCTCCATCATCCACGATTCCTTCAATTTTACTTTATTTCTGTGATTACTTTTTCTTCTACTTCTTTCTTGAGTTCTGTCAACTCCAGTTCAACTACTTCTGCTGTTTCCAATGCTTCCATGAATCCTTGCATTTCTGCTCTGTACTTTTACTTTTTAGAATTGATTGCTTTATATTTCATGGAGAAAAATGTGATTTCTGTTGTCCTTTCCTGCATGGCAATATTTATCTAGTATGCAGTACTTTATCTGTTGAGTTCATTATCTGCTACTAAGCCACACCCTTCTCTATCCCTCATAAAACATTTTTACATAGATTTTTTATCAACTCTTTTTAATTGTTTATTATTTAATGGACTGGGTTTCCTAGACCAGCTGTTTGTTGGGGATTCTTGTGATATAGTAAGGAGCAGGAAAGTAGTAAGGATCTCTCTCTCCCCCAATGTTTCAAAGATAGGCTATTTCCAATATTTGATATATTACTGAATAATATATTAAATATATGTTAGAAAAAACTTATTTAAATATAAATATATTTTAAAGTAACTTAATGTACTTAAATAAATATATATTAAATATATTCTATATGTAATTAAATTTGGCTTTTGCAACATCTCCTACATTTGTAAAATATGCTGTCTGTAAGGGTACTTTTGTTATTTACCCATTTTGATACCTGCATCCTAGACACAACACATGGTTTTTTCACTGTGTTGTTTCACTGTCAGGAAATACATTCATATTCTTTAGAGACCTGTAGGCCCTGGCCTTTCTCCTTAGCACATTGTGTTCTTCTATTGCATTGTTTTTCTCAGGCATATTCAACAATGGGATATAAAGTGTTACTCTAGATTTAAAGAAAATATTCTCTTTTAGCTTTTTTTTTTTTAAGATCCCCACAGTACATTTACAACCATTTGAGTCATCATATTACAGAATGACCACCAAATACCAAATATTTCAGAAGTCTTGTCTTTATTTAAAAAATGTTTGAAGATGGGGCAGTGGGATAGCTAATAAGGTGGGGAACATGGAGATATGATTTCATAAAAGAGACTGGCTAAAACAAATTTATTTGAGAGTTCCTGCTTCAGAAACCTTATATGAGGTTAATTGATTAACTAATGTAAATTCAAATTGTCATAAACAAAATCAATGTAATTTGAAGATACTTAAAAATATCTAAACTAACATAGTTTGTCTTATAATAACTTTTCACTTTGCTGTTCTTCATATATGCATATTCATATATCCCTCTGTAAACATATATCCCATTGGAGGCATATTTCAAACTTATATCTGTCTTTGTGCATGAGATTTGAAAGATATAGCAATGACTAGGCATTAATTTTGTCTGGTGATTGATTGTCTCTTGTTTCCATGGTAATTAACACAGCACCCAGTTGCCCGCCTATTAAATATAACTTACATTCAGCTACTAGAACTGGAGCCAGATTTTAGCTAACTGTAGTTCTCGCCAGGAAGAACTTCAGTATGGTGATTCCTAGTAAGACCTGGTTTACTGAAACATGTAACAATCACAATTTTTCTTACATTTTCTTACCTTTTTTTTTTTTTTTTTACTTTTTCATATTTATCACATCATCTTCTCACTGGGTACATCAACCTCCTCAGTGAGGATATGAAACTTGATATGCAGCAAGGATCAAAGATTGATAGCCAAGATAAATGAGTTGGTTATGACTTTCATGTCTATGTTCACCTACCTGATAATCCTTATCCACCAATTTTCTGTATTTTCTTAGAGGCAAAACATTGATGTAGTTGTGTTTTCTAGTCACAAGTTAATTTTGATTCATAGAAAATTATTAAATGCTTGTATTTTTGTATATAGGGAAAAATTGGGCAAAAGGTTGCTTACAATTTGTGCATGGTTCCTTTAAGTTCACCACAATAAAATAACTGGTTTTAGTTGCTGAAGTTGCAAGAGGACTTTGAACAAACTGTTGAGTAGATGAGACCTTGATCCCCAGAAGAAACCAATTCCTCAAGAAGACAGCTCTGGTTTGGAGGAAAAAATAATAATTTTCCAATTTTGGGTAGTGAAATGAGGAGAGAAAGCAACAAGGTAATTAGTATTTTATAACAGTACTGAGGAGTTTTTTTTTTTTTCCCTTTTCTCTAACTAGACTCCCAAGTTGGAATTATGCATACTTCTGCATTTTACAGCTCCAAGTTCAGCACATTCCCCAATGTAGCTCAGACATTTAAAAAAAAATTGTATATATCTGGTTTAACGACATTGATATACATCCAGTATTTTACAGGAAGAAGTCAAACCTGTTGCATAGCTCTGTAAAGTAACTTATTCCTGTTTTATAACTTGGCTCAAAGATCTGAAGTGGGTGGATCCAGATTTTATACCTTAAACTCTGATCCTGCGACTGATAATGCAATTCCTTACTATTACGTCTTACTGCCTCACCTGATCTTCTGTTAACCATGTTCCCCCACACAATTACTTCTGCTTAGCTTACACAGAGATGCTGGTAATCATCTATTCCAAACCTCATTTATGTTACAAATGATAAAACTCAACTCCAGTGTGATTGTTAGTAGCCTAAGGATACAGAGTCATCAATTTGAAGAGAAACACAGGAGTGGCCTTATGTCTTGTTCAGTAATGTCTACAGTATTGTATGTGTGTGTGTATGTGCATGCGTGAGCATCCTGGGTATTTGAAAAACAGGGTTGGGAAGACAGTGAATTAAATAGTGCCTACTTCATTGTAGGAGTGCTCTTTAGAAGATATAATAGCATATCCGGAAATCTAAAGGCAAAAAGAAAAAGAAAAAGCCCCTCCCCTCCATTTGCTCTTCTCATGCAATTTCTTTATGTCCTTTATATTTTGAGTAAGGATCTTACTTCCCCAATGAAAGTGGTTACATTTGTCAGGTTTGGTTTTTCACAGTCTTCCTTCTACTAAAAAGACAATTGGTCCTGAACATAACAGCTTCTGCTTCTGTTATTTAAGGACTTCCTGTAAACTACTCAAAATAAAGAACTGGATTTTTGGGAGCAGAGCCCATAAGGTAAGGATCATTTTACCCCCAGGATAATGAGCATGTTCTATATTTTTCTCTCTTTTTTTAAACTCCACAAAAGACTGTCTGATTTATGAGATTTTTTCAAATTGGGCTGGTGATAGTGGCTGGCCTTGAGTATACTGTAAGAAGTTGATGCAATATTTTTAGAGAATCTAAACAATAACGAAACTGACTCTAACACCATGAACTGGCAGTTTTGAACAATTACAAAATAAAATACACCTCTGTGCCAGAATGGAAAAGTTCTCACCATTTGCACACTCATCCATATACCACTGCCAGAGACATAATTCACCAGTCTTTATGTGGATATAACTTCAGTAATTTTGGCCATTTCAAACTTGAAGTAACTTGATCAAGAAAGCTCCTAGGAAAAGTATTTTCTGAGTTCTTGTACTTTCAAACATGTTTGTTTTCATGACCTTCATAAATAAGATAAGTTTAGTTACATGCAGAATAATTTAGTCACAATTTCTTCCCTTGTTATCTTAAATGTACCAAGCCATTGCTTTCTGGAATAGAGAGTTATTGTTACAGCCTGAGGATAATCTGCATTAGTCATTTTTGGCTGGATACCCAGTTGATTTTTATTTTCTGGAAAGGTTAAGTTTTATATTATTGTTTTCCAATTAATAGATTATCTTTGTAACAGTTTTAGGTTTGCAGAAAAATTCAAAGGAAAGTACAGAGAGCTTCCATTTACTCTTTCATCTTGATCCTTATTTCCCTTATTACTAACGTCTTGCATTAATGTACTGCATTTGCTATAACTGATGAGCAAGTACTGATACATTATTACCCTACTAAAGTCCATAGCTTATATTAGGCTCATTCTGTGTTGTGCACTGTGGGTATTGACAAATGTATAATGACACGTACCCACCATTACAGTATCACGCTGAAGAGTTTCACTGCCCTAAAAATCCTCTTGGCTCTATCTATTCATCCCTTCTTATCTCCCTCTCCACTGATCTATTTACTGTCCCCATGGCTTTTCTTTTCTAGAATACCAAATAGTTTTAGTCATATAGCAAGCACTCTTTCAGGTTGACTTTCTTTCATATTCGTTTCTTTCACTTACCAATATACATTTAAAGTTCTTCCATGTATTTTCTATGCCTTAATATTTCCTTCCTTTCTTTCCTTCCTTCTTTCTCTCTTTCTTCCCTTCTTTCTTCCTTTTTTTCTGCCCCCCCTTTCTTCTTCTTCCTCTCCTCCTCCTTCTCCTCCTCCTCCTTCTTCTTCTCCTTCTTCTCCTCCTTCTTCCTCCTCTTTTAATTAGCCTCCTACACGGGATTTGAACTCAAAAGAGCTGAGCTGAGATCAAGAGTCAGACTCTCAACTGATTGAACCACCCTAGTGCACCTTTTCTTTCTTCCTTTTTTCTTTCTTTCTTTCTCTCTCCTTCCTTCCTTCCTTCCTTCCTTCCTTCCTTCCTTCCTTCCTTCCTTTCCTTTCCTTTCCTTTCCTTTCCTTTCTTAGACTCTTTTTTTGTTGTTGTTTTTTAGAGTAGTTTTAGGTTCATAACAAATTTGAACAGAAGGCACAAAAAATTTCCACTTACCTCATTCTCCCTCACACTCATGGGCTCCTTCACCGTCAACATCCTCTGTGAGAGAACTACATAGTTCATTACAATTGGTGAACCTACACTGACACATCACAATCATCCAAAACCCATAGTTTACATCACTCTTGGTGTTGTACATTCTATGTGTTTAAATAAAATTCTAATGACACATAAATCTCATTTGTAGTTTTTTTTTTTAAGGTTTTACTTATTTATTTGACTGAGATAGGAATCACAAGTAGTCAGAGAGGCAGGCAGAGAAAGAGGGAGAAGCACGCTCCTTGCTGAGCAGAGAGCCCGATTTGGTGCTCAATCCCAGGACCCTGAGATCATGACCTGAGCTGAAGGCAGCAACTTTTAACCCACTGAGCCACTCAGGAGCCCTCATTTATGGTTTCATACAGAGTATTTTACTGTGGCAAAAATCCTCTGTGCTCTGCCTATTCATCCATTTCACCCTCCAACACATGGTCACCACTGATCTTTTTCTCCATAGTTTTGCCTTTTCTAGAATGTTATATAGTAGGAATCATACATGTAGTCTTCTTGGACTGGCTTTCTTAACAAAGTAGTATGCATTTAAGATTCCTTCATGTGATTTCATGAGTTGATAGTTCAATCCTTTCTAGCACTGAATAACATGCCATTGTTTGGATTCACCACAGTTATTCAATTCACCTACTTAAGGACATCTTGGTTTTTCTAACTTTTGGCAGTTATGAGGAAAGCTGTTATGAACATATATTGTGGAGGTTTTTGTGTGGACGTGAGTTTTCAACTCCTTTGGGCAAACTGAAAGAGCACAATTGCTGGACAACAGAGTAAATATATGTCTGATTTTGTAAGAAACCGTCCAACTGTCTTCCAAAGTGGCTGCATCATTTTGCATTCCTACCTACAATGAATGAGTGCTCATTTTTCTCCACATTTTCTTCAGTACTTGGTGTTGTCAGTGTGTGAGACTTTAGGCATTTGAATAGATGTATAGTGGTATTTCATTGTTGCTTTAATTTGCAAATTCCCTAGTGACATATGAAGTTGAGCATCATTTAATATGTTTACTTGGCATCTGATGGCTTTTTAACAAAATTATCTGTTCAGATCTTTGACCCATTTTTAAGTTGGGTTGTTCATTTTCTTACTGTTAACTTTTTAACTGTTCTTTGCATATTTGCATATTAGTCTTTTTTTTATTAATTTGACAGACAGAGATCACCAGTAGGCAGAGAGGCAGGCAGAGAGAGAGGGGGAGGCAGGCTCCCCACTGAGCAGAGAGCCCGATGCGGGGCTCGATCCCAGGACCCTGGGATCGTGACCTGAGCTGAAGGCAGAGGCTTAACCCACTGAGCCACCCAGATGCCCCTGGATATTAGTCTTTTAACAGTAATGTGTTTTGCAAAAATTTTATCTGAATCCCTTGGCCTGTCCTCTCATTTTTTTAACAACATCTTTCACAGAGTAGAAATTTTTAATTTTAAAGAAATCCAACTGGTCATTTTCCCCCTTTGTGGTTTGTGTTTTCTGCATTGTGTCCAAAAAGTCATCCTCAAATTCAGTTATCTAGATTTTGTTTTACATATCTTTTAGGAGTTTTATAGCTTTGCATTTTATAGTTATTTATTTATTTATTTATTTTCCATTTTATATTTAGATCTGTAATTTGTTTTGAGTTCAATTTTGTGAAACATGTAAGATCTGTGTCCAATTCCTTCCTTCCTCCCTTTCTTTCTTCCTCCCTCCCTCCCTCCCTCCTTCCTTTCTTTCCTTCCTTCCTTCTTTCCTTCTTCCTTCTTTCCTTCCTTCCTATCTTCCTTCCTTCCTTATTTCCTCCCCTCTCTCTCTCTTTCTTTCTCTCTTTCTTTCTTTCATGTTCATTTTTCCGGCACCATTTGCTGAATAGACACTATTTTCTCCTTTGAATTGTCTTTCTCTTTTATCAATGATTAGTTGACTATACTTGTGTGGGTCTATTTCTGAACACTCTACTCTGTTCCATTGATTCATATGTCTGCTCTTCCACCAGTTCTACATTGTCCTAATCATTGTGGTTTTACAATGTATTGAAGGTGAGAATGACAGTCCTTCCACTTTGTTCTTTCCCTTTGATATTGACTATTGCAGGTCTTTTGCCTTTTCATATAAACTTTAGACTCAGCTTGTTGGTATTCACAAAAGAACTTCCTGGGATTTCTTTCAGAATTGGGTTGAATCTATCTATAAATTGATTTGGGAAGATCACATCTTGACAATACTGAGTCTTCCTCTCCAATGGCACAGAACACGTCTTCATTTATCTGGATCTACAATTAATTTTTACAATTGATTTTGTAACATGTGGTTTTACAAAATTAAGTTTCAGAATTTTCTTAGGTATATATTAGGTCTTTTAAATATCTAGTTTAATGTTTAGTTTTTTTTATTTTATGAGTATTCTATTGAATGAAATTTTTTGTATGAGTCTGTCCATTGCTTTGGTTTTATCTTTTTAGACTTTTATTAAATGCATGTTGCTCCTTTTATCTATCTTCTATGTCTATTACTTTAATTTGAATCCATTTTTATACCTCTCCATTTACTTTTAAATTTTAGAAATGATTCTTCTCATCTTCTGTTAACTAAGGCAGTGCCCATTATATTTATTTGCCCTTCTGTTTTTTCTAGTTTTATGTTACTT
This sequence comes from Lutra lutra, assembly GCF_902655055.1. Lineage (NCBI taxonomy): Eukaryota > Metazoa > Chordata > Mammalia > Carnivora > Mustelidae > Lutra > Lutra lutra. Next base: position 14,605,272 of record NC_062282.1, read on the forward strand.
TCTGAAATTTTTTTCTTTTCTTTTCCTTTTTTCCTAAATTCTGTGTCACCTCTTCTGAGCTCATTCTTTAGACCAATCTCCTGATTTTGAGATTTCTTAAAAATATTAATTAAGTTATTCTTTCATGGTTTTCATTACTTTTTAATGCCTTTAGTCCATTTTGAAATTTAAGTCATAATCTTGGGGGTACTTTGCCTCTCTAAAGTCTATAAGGACTTTATTATGCCTGATTTGATTGCAATTACTTTTTTAAGGATTTAAAGTGAAATAAGTTTTTCTGTATCTTTAGAATGGGGAAAAAGGGCAAGATAACTTTTCCACTTCTATTGCTTTAAAACTCTCCTGTATCATTTTCATTGAGTGAGCAAAAAATAAAATGTGTACTCCTTCCTTCTGAGATCTGCCTTCTTTCCTTCCTCCCCTTTATCTGTATTTTTTTTGTTTCTTTGGATATTATAGATATCATTATCCCTTTAATGCTAGGCTTTGTTTTGGAAGAAAACTTCAAATTGTTAGTTTCAAATGTGCTTGAATCCCAGCCTGCTTTCAGAATTTACTACGATCTTCTAGCATTCCATTTGCTAATTGGGAATCTCCTAAAACCATTTCAGAGAAGAGAAGTCTGTGTGTTTAATGGAAGACTTCTTTTCTTATTCATCAGATACTCTCTGCTTTTCTCTGCTTCCCCATCCACATACGATTATAGCACATGGGCCCTAGAACTGCCTAGCTTAGCCCCTAGCTGCCCATATATTGCCACCAAGTTTTATTGGAGATGTCATGTTTGGGTTTATTGATCTTGCTATCCTACTGGTTCTGGTTATTTTTTACTAGATAAGTAAGAAGTTTCAGAAACTATGCCACCGTAGCCTTTGTAATATTTTCTGAAAGCTACATGGTGCAATCTGGGTCACTCCCTCACTACACATTCTTTTCTCAGAACACACCATTGTTTATTTTCATTCAACAAACATTTATGGAGTGCCAGGCACTCTTAGGCACAGGAAATTTAAGAGAAAACAAACTTCATAGAGCTTAAGTTGTAATTGTGGGTGATAAAAACAAACAAGAAAATAAATAAGCACCTGCATAATATGTCAGAGTGCTAGGAAGAAAATAAATTATGTATATGCAGAATCAAGAACACAGAAAGAAGGTAGGCCTGTTATTTTAAATAAAGGAAGCAAGGTAGACCTCCCTGGTAGTTTCATTTTAAAAGAGAATTGAAAAAAGGGAGAGAATGAGATCTGTGGTTCCTTGGCTGCACAATGAGTGAAAATTTCAGGCAGAAGGAACAGTAAGCCAAAAGACCCCGAGGCTAGTGCATTCTTGAGGAACAGTAAATGAGCAACATCTCCAGAATGGAAGCAGAGGAGGGGGTGAGAGTCAGAGTATGGGAGGAAAGGCCGGAGATGGCAGTGTGTAAATCGTGCATGGTCTTGCAGATTCTTACAAGTTTGGATTCTTTGCTGAGTGCGATGGGAAGCAACGGTAGAGTTTTGTGTAGTTTAATAATGCTGTGGGGCTGATGTACTTTAGAAAAAAAAAAAAGATGGTCAGTTCTTGAGAGAGTAAGTACAGTTAGGAAAGCAAATGCAGAAGCAGTGCAGAACAGGGAGACCAGTTACCCATCTGCGGCAATAAACCAAATGGGGTGGGAAAGGATAGAGCAGGGATGAGGGAGGAAGGGAACCTAGAGTGATGATAAGGAGGGCGAGAATCTAGATATGTTTTAAGGGTAGAAGGTTAAGGTAGTGATCTTGATCTCAGACCGTAAAGCTGAGTGTCGCACCTTCGTATCCAAAACCCACATGGAAGTCCAGCGTGGAAGTCTGTGTCAGTTACAGACACACAGTTCCCGCCCTTGTTCTGACGTTTGCTTGAATCACTGAATAGGTCCAAAAAGTACAATATTCATAATCTTTATCTTGCATTCAGAGTAAGTTTGAAAGGTAAATCACTATGCAGCAACGTTCCTCACACTCCTGTTTGCTTTCCTCTCAGATATATATACACACACACACACATACATACATACATACATACATACATACATACATATATGATGCTCAGGAACCTGAGAGGAGCCACCGCTCTGAAGCCTTTTCATCCATTCCTAGCTCCAGTTGGTTCTCTACTTTCCTTTTGCTCTCCCTGTCAGGCTCTTCACAGCTTCTTTTACCCAGCTTTTGCTCTCAACGCCAGCATTTTTTTCCCCCCTCTATCTGGTAATGATGCATTTCTGCAACACCAAATACAGCACACTCTGGAAGGTCGCCACAGTGGGAGGTGGAGGAAAGGGAACACATGCACCGAGGAAAAGCGAGAAAGCCCAGTGATATAAACTGCTTTGCTCTGTGTCATGGCTGGAGGTATATTATATACGAATCATCCCCTTTCTTTCTTTCCTTTCTAATTTATCTTGGCATTCTTCCTATTTGACACATCAAAATCATTTGTGATAACCTAACAACTCGAGAAATGAGGAAGCATTTTTGCTTCCTCAAAACCATCTCATATATCGACTAATGGGGGAAAAATGTGAGATTCTGGAGAGCTATGTCAAGGACATGTGGGAAATAGGGGTCTAAAAGGTGAAGAACTATATGTAACTCAATTTTTTTAAAAAGATGTTTAATTATGCTGTGTTAGTCACCATACAGTACGTTAGTTTTTGATGCAGTGTTCCGAGTTTCATTGTTTATGTATAATACCCAGTGCTCCATGCAACATGTGCCCTTCTTAATAGCCATCACCAGGCAAACACTTTCATCCTTTCTGATGGCTGAGTAATATTCCATTGTATAAACAGACCAGATCCTCTTTATCCATTTGTTTGTTGAAGGGCATATTGGCTCTTTCCACAGTTTGGCTATTGTGGACATTGCTGCTATGAGCACTGGGGTACGCATGGCCCTTCTTTTCACTGCATCTGTATCTTTGGTGTAAATAGCCAGTAATGCAATTGCTGGGTCTATAAGTAACTCTTAAATCACTGACATCTCTGTTGGCCCTTCATGCTGTTACTACCAGCCATGAGTTACATGTGTTATTAATAAGCTCCAAGATGAGGGGACAGATAGTTTTAGGGGAGAAACGAGAGGGAGCAGGATTGCATCTCTGTCCTTCAGACTCTTGCAGGCCAAACCCTAAGAAGGACAAAGAAATTAGGAAAAATGAGAGGTTTCTTTTGAGGGCAAGGGTCTCCACATAGAGAAATCTACTTTTCTCTGGTAAGATGTTGAAAGCAGGGAGCACAATTAAGTATTTCATGACAACGAGACATGAGAAAAATGTATTAGCCTTTTCCTAGGAAGGACATGGTGGAAACTGTACTACGAACTGTAGAAAGGGAAGGAGACAGTGTTCCAACCAGAGGCCTAGTGGAGAGGAAGAGTGAATTTCACCAACGATGGGAAATAATCCTGCAGGATAATATCACTTATTTGAAAGTAGAGAGCCTGGGACTCACACACCTGACTTCAGTTCCTTCTGTACAACCTTCTTCAAAGCCTAGCTATGTTTCCGTGTTGTTAGCTACAGAAGAGGTTGTAAAATGTGATTTCTAACTGGGCAGTTGAAATATCATTTTAACTCCTGGGTCCTCTTTCTTAAGGGATAAGAGGACAATGGATAATAATGGGAATTATTAGCCATGTCTCCCCAAATAGGATTAGGCAGAGAGAACCTGGTACATTGGAATGCACTCATTTATTATATTGCTTAACTCACATCAAATTGTGAATTCAGAATCATGAATTATGTTTAGCTTAGAAAGAAGTAAACTAATTTTTTGCACATCAGGTAATATATGTTGAATACAGTCCCAGATATACCTTTAAGAGAATACATGTTCCAATCCAGGTGTGTGACTTGTTTATGCAAAGGCATCTCTGAAGTTTCTTCTCTCCCTTTGGGGGGAAAAAGATAGATTTCTTTAACCTTCCTAGAATATATGAGGTCACCTAAGCAGGTATCCAGCCAAAGTTCTCATTTATATTAATCATGGAGGCCCAGTGGGAGAATTTGAATGTGTCTACAGTTGGGATCCAAAAATATATTGCATTACCAATGGAGTGGGAAGGGAATTAAATGGAATCAAAGAAGAGAAAATGGAATCCCAGTGTGAAAAGCCTCTGTGAAGGGCTAGGTATGTAGAGAGAAAGGTCTGTCCTTTCCAGTCAGAAAGGTGAGTCTAAGATGTGAAGAGGCAAATGATGGGAGAATCTCCAGTCAATGAAAGCAATTTTCTTGGACCATCAGAAAGCAAAGGGGAGTCATTGCTTCCATATGAGAGAATTGGTGGCAGTATTAAGCTCTGGTGCAGAGCTGCCTGGAGAAATGAGAACAAGAGACAAAGCTGGGCCCTTCTGACTATCATCCACCTTGGACTGGATTGATTCATAGTGAGTTGATAGATGGGGGTTTCCTTATAAATACTTTAGCTGGGAAATTGGGTTCTGATATAATGACTCTGCCCCACAAATCTGCCATGGTTTCAAGTTCCATCCAGACTGTCACTCCGCCATTTCTAGGAGGCTGTGCTCCCTGACACCATCAGTTCCACATCCGCGTGACAGGAATCAGCAAGAGGCCACTGCACGGGCCTATGTCGTCATTAGGGAAATCTCTTCCCCAATGCAAATACCCAGCAACAGAACAGAGAAACAGAAATCAATATTCATTCGACAGAATAAAATAGTCTATATCTATCTCTAAAAGAATAATACCCTGAAGAAGTGAAATAGAAATGATACAAAACATTCTCCAAAGTAAGAACTCAACTAGAGTGCTGGAAACACAGAGAGAAAGAAGGGGTTGGGAGAGAGAGAGAGAGATAAGTGTAAATGTAATTGAAGGTTAAAGCTGGATAGTGGGGTTCTAGATACACATAGTCCCTGGTAGTGTATCTAGATACACCTGGCTTTTGCTGAAGACCTATTTAGTACCTATTTACACTACCTAGAAAGAAATCTGAAGGTGATTTTGCTTTTACTGAAAAAAGGCAGAAAGCAAAGATTGTGTCTGGTGTTGGCTTTGCAGGGAACCTTGCAGAGGCTGTGCACACAGAGCACCTGGCCCGGGGAGTGGTGCCACCCAGGTCCCTCCAAGCCCAACCAGGCTCAGCATCTCAGCGCGCAACCCCACAGCTTTGAAATGTGTCTATGAGTATTTGGGCTTCATCTTTGATGTATTTGTGCATCCATTAGCAAGATGCATCTTAAGGTACCAGAAAAACCTAAGAAAGGTGATTTTGGGGGGGTCTGGGAATGCTCAATTTTTTTTTTTTTTTTTTTTTTTCAAATAAAGGAGTGGTAATTGCTTCATTGCTTTAGGTCATTTCAGCCAAACTCAAGGTTTCACAGCCATGTTCTCTTTTTGGATAGTGAGGGAAACCTGCATATATAATTTTTACTTTTTCTCCTTTTGTGAGGATAAAAACGTATTTCTTTTTTACTGAAGATAATCAATGAATACTTCCTTAAAACTTCTACTTCTGCCTTTCCCCAAGATTTTTGTTTAAAAGACAACATTTTTAACATGGAACTGGAATTTTATTTTAACACGTCTTCACCATCCTGTTTCTTCATTTGTTGGCTCAGAGGTAGTAAGATATGAATATTTCATGGCAATTTTTTTGGGCAATTTTTATATATGGAACAGCTTCCCTGCCTGATCACTTGACATCTATAATTTTGGACCTTATGACAATTACAGGACACTTTTGAAAAATCTCACTGAAGTATACATATCTTATATGTTTGCCAAAAATAAATAAATGAATAAAATGAGAAAGAGAAAAGGAAGAGATACATAAAGATCAGAGTCAAATAAGGATACCTAAATTAGAGAGACCTTAATTCAATTTTCACAGCTGTGATTACACTGGCAGAAGCTGAGTGATTTAAACGTTCAGGATGCATTGAGATATTTGTAGAATTCAAAAGCTTTGTCTCAAACTCACACACATCGTGACCTTACGCCATTTTTTTCCTTTCTGATTAGGGAGGGTATGAGTATCTCACTAATAGAAATATGGTCTGGGAGAGTACCCTAAGTAATAGATGATTCCCATGCTGCCCAAATGCTTAAGTGAATTTGAGGCATGTGCTCAGCTTGAAAGCCATTTGGACAGAGCAACCAACCACACACAATTGCTAAGACATTACACAAGGGAAAACGCAGAAAATGAAATTGTTGGTGACGATAATTACTGTGAGTGCCGTCTAAGAGCAGGATGCTTTATACAATACCACTGTGTATTGTGAGCCAGTAAAGAAAAGACGTCTGCTTTAGTTTAGATTTGGAACAAGGAGACAATAGGTAAGACTCCTCAGTGAATTGGGTAATAAAAGTGTAGAGGGTTTTTTTGTTGTTGTTGTTTTATTTTGTTTTATTTTCTATTAAGGTTACCAGGAAGTCATAACCTGAGAGAGCTGGCTCAGTGGGCAGAGTAAGTTGAAAGGGTGACAATCCTGTGGTTTAAGATGGCATGGTTGTGGACTGGGGACACTACAATGCTTCCTGTAGAAGTTCTTTCAATCTCATGAGACAAGAGCAATGGAGAAGATAGTAGAATGGCATTAAGAATACTGAATATGAACAAAAATCCAGATAAAATTATACATTTGAAAAATGATATTATAGTTTTCAATATGGTGGAAAATGAGGAGATAAAATTGAATGAATGCTGAAAATAGAGGTAGTCATGCGTATAGAATTCAGAATGTATCTATTATGAGAATTCCAGTTAAAATGAGCTAGTGTGCTAGATAAAAATAGTCTAGCAGAGACATTCTAAAACAAGGTACAAACATCTGAAAAAATACCAGACAGATAAATCCTGCTTGATAAAAGATATTTGGGTTTTATAAAAAAAAAAAAATAGATTAAAAATCTATGTCCAGTTCATATCAGCTGTCTGAAGTAAAATATTAGCAGGTCAACAATGAAAAGCAATGAAATAGAGTCCAACATCCCTGCATAGAAAAGAAGAGCCTTTAAGGGTAGCATTGGGGTTACCATGATTCATAAAGAAATAATCTTATAAATAAATGAATTTTTAAAAAGTAAAAGTAGGACATTAGCCCATCTCTCTATTTTGAAATTCTATAATCTACAGTTAATTGTAAAATGAGGGAGGTTTTTTGTTTTGTTGTTTTGTTCTCATGGGAGTTGATTTACGAGTGGGAAAAGTAGAAAGGGCTCATCATAGGGATGATAGAAGATGTTCTGATGCAATATTATTATTATTATTATTTTACTTCCTCAAGGCACTATAGTGTTAAGCCTCAATGGTATGGCCTAACAGGTTTTTTTTAATCCCAGTAAATAATTATCTCCAAATAGTCTGTTAATCCACCTCCTGTTTCCTGCTCCTCATCCCAACAGTCTCCATTCAACATGTAGTCCAAATCTCTAATCTCTAATCAAAAGCCAAGAGCCCATTTATCTTAATTCTCATATTCATCAACGAGTTTGTTTTTTCCACCTACCATTATTTCTTTGGTTTCTCACTAAAGTAGACACAGCTGAATGTTAATTTTAGAGGTGGACTTGGGACCTAGGTTCAGAAAAGCTGATGGGTACATCTTTCTTCACTACCTAAATCCAACTAAAATGAAAGAACTATAAGAATAAGAGATAATCAATAGCCACTAGACAACATCAATGGATACCATCAGGGTCAATGTCCAAAAGATAGAAAACTAATTGAATCGCTGAACTTGTAATTGGCAGAAAATATGAGATATGTATGTATATAGAAAAAGGCCCTTAGACAGAGACAGCAGACACTAGGATAAATATCCCATGGGCAAGAGAGAAGTATTGTGACCAAAGATTTCGGAAGGGCTATTTCAGAGTCCGGTCTCAGAGGCCAAGCATTAGTGTCTGCCTTCAGTAAGACTGTAAGGTCAGGTTTGTAAATAAAGTAGGTTGACTGCTTCCTGCAGCATGTGAAATGGAGGCCAGAAAGAGAAACAGAGGAAGGTCCCCCAGGTAATTTCCTGTAACAGTAAACAAGGAGCACCTCCTCACTGAAAGCCAGATCCCTGCCAACTCGGAGAGATCCTGACCAGCCTCACAGGCCAATCTGCTTTCTCGTCGGGCCTCTGAAACCAACAGTGGGTTGGATCACCGTGTAACGCCAAGACTGTAGCAGGTGAGGAAGCCCATCCCACTTGTCAATACTGATTTAGATTCTCACAAATAGATGTTCACAAATCATGAAGAATCAAAGACTATTTGAGGAGAATAAGTAATAAAGTAGGGGTATGAAAAGAGTAACTGCAAGAAATAGAAAAAAAGAGAACTTTAAAAAATCTGTTCCTTCAGCTAGAAGAAACTCAAGTTCTATCTAGTACAATTCTAAAATGAGAAAAGTTGCTAAGAATTAACAATTGTAACATTAATTACAAAACTACTAGAGGTACTAACTCGAAATGCTCAAGACCTGAACAGATACAGTAGAAGGATTAATTATCATGATGATAAGGTTAATTTGCCTAGAACTAAATTTTAAAAAATGAATAAAACCACCCCCCAAATAAAACACATATAAGGGAAGGGAGGTGGGGAGAGAGAGAAAAGAGAGAGAGAGAGAGTGCGCAATCATGTATCCAGAAATCGCCATGTTTACTTAATATTAATCACAGAATTAGAGAATGAAGAACGAGAGGGAACAATAACCAAAGAAGTACCTTTAAATTCTCTAACGGGAAAATGACTCATACTTCAGATCCAAAGTGCTCCCATGATGCCTTCCAAGAGTCTTAGCGTTTCCCCAACAGGTTTTTGGTGTCTGGAGAATTTGGCGCGGGGTCGGGGGGGCGGGGTGGTGGTATCCAGTTTTCCCCGAGGGAAGCCCTTTGCTGCCTGCGCTGGGATAGAGCTGAAACAGATGTGCAGACAATGTATCAGCTCTCCACTTCCTGCTCACGCTGTCTGGAGGGTCTTGGATACTTGCTAGTCAGCGAGGATGCGCTTCTCCCTCTCCATCCCTCACTGCATCTGTGCCCGTGATACTGCCTTAACCACGTTCTGTCTCCTCATTCTGAGTATGCTCTTGTCTATTCTGCTAAGGGACATATTCAACAGACTTTCTGGAAAAAGAGACAAAGAGACCAAACTGTGATGTGGCCTACTTGGAGAACTTGTTCATACCTAATCATGATAAAGCAAAGTGTGCTGTTGGAAACTGAAGGCAATGAATCAGAGGCCACTGTTTCTACACAAAAACTCAGTGGTTAAAAGAAATACACTTTGGAAAAATACAAACTTTGGGGAAAATCCTCTAGCTATATCAGGAAAAAAGAAATCCCTCAAATCAACAATTACAGATTCTATAACCCCAGCGTTTATGTTTTTAGTCAGGTTTGTAGAAATGAAAAGATGGAAAATATATAGAAATAAATAAGCTTCTGTAGTGTGCTTTATTTATACTGTATTCATGAGAAACATATTAAAACTTATGATATTTGTTACTATTTTATTTAAATCCTTCATTTTTCCTCTTTTTCCAAAAGTATAACAATTCCACGGATAGCCTATGTGCTGGGGTACAAAATTTGAGAATTTTCCTTCACTTTACTAAGACTTTTTTTTTAAGATTTTATTTATTTATTTGACAGATGGAGATCAAAAGTAGGCAGAGAAGCAGGCAGAGAGAGAGGAGGAAGCAGGCTCCCTGCTGAGCAGAGAGCCTGATGCGGGGCTTGATCCCAGGACCCTGAGATCATGACCTGAGCCAAAGGCAGAGGCTTTAACCCACTGAGACATCCAGGCGCCCCTCACTTTACTAAGACTTTTAATGACTGAACATAATTAATAAAACATTAAAGTCATTGATAAAAGGGTCAAATACAATAAGACTAAAGTTTGTTTTTAAATCTGTGTCATGAGACCTATACACTGCTGACATCTAACTATAACTGTCCAGTTTGCATTTTCTTTTCTTTTCTTTCTTTTTTGTTTTTAAGATTTTATTTATTTACTAGAGAGAGAGAATGAGAGAGAGAACATGAGAAGAGGAAGGGTCAGAGGGAGAAGCAGACTCCCTGCCAAGCAGGAAGCCCGATGTGGGACTCGATCCTGGGACTCCAGGATCATGACCTGAGCCGAAGGCAGCCACCCAACCAACTGAGCCACACAGGTGCCCCCAGTTTGCATTTTCATCTTATTTCCAATATCATTAAATTTCTTACTGAATATTTTAATGAACTTCACAAAGGCAGCATGCTGAGGTGAAATTGTCTGACAAGTTTGTGCTACATTTCCTTCAGTGCAACCTCTAATACAATGCTAACGTTTCCAAAAAACTTCCTTTCCACATCTGCAAATGGGAATTGTGTCTGAGCTGGGTCTATGACTTGCTTTAACCCACGGAAATGGATAGAAGGGATGCTGGGCCTGTTCAGGCCTGAGCCTACCATTCCATATAGTATCTGGTTTTCCAATGCAACATCATATATTTCTCTTGAGCTTCTAAGCCTCCAATGTTAACCCTTTCGATCAGATCAACAAATCTCCTTTTAAACACTTCTGCGCTGGTCTTTATGGGAAGCACTCTGGCCCTTGGCAGGAGAGTCTCTTTCTGATGCGTATCATGTTCTAGAATACCCAGTCTTGTTTCATGAAACCTACAAACATTATCCAAGTGTTCCCCATATCCCCTTCCAGTTTTCATCGGGAAAAAGAAAAGAAAGAAAATTCTGCCTATATGTCTAGTTTTCTGGTTTGTGAGAATTACCCTAAAAATATATACCCTCTCCCTCCTCCTGTCCCTGCATCCGTCCAGGGAAATCAAACATGTATTAACTGGTAACTTTCCTAACTCAGCTCAAAATCCTCATGATGGGTCATGTGTGCTGAAGAAAGTTTTCCTGTTACTCATGTCTATTCAGCAGAGTCTCGTATCCATGCTCCTCAGAGGGTGTCATTAAACCTGCTCTCACAAGCTGGGGCAGAGAAGTAGCAAAAAGGAGTACAGTTGTACCGCTTTCCAGAAGTTGCAGCTTTCCACAGAACACTGGAGGTATCTGGACAAATGGTTGTTACAAGTGATGAGACATTCAGGGAGGATTTGGAAAGAAATGCCTTTTCATTTATGTGAATGAAACATTATGGTCAACCCCTGTGATTCATGGAAAAGGCAAGCAAAGAGGGCACTTTCTTCACTTGTAAACTCCCCAGTCCGTCCCCATTTCATTCCATGTGCTGCTCACCCCTGGGGGGCCTGTCTTTCTTTCCTCCTGCTGTTTGTGTAGTTTTGAAGTGCACATTTTTTTTTTTTTTGAGATTTTTTTGGGGAACATTTTATTTATTTATTTATTTAGCATAAATGATGTGAGCGGGGGAGGAGCAGAGGGTGAAGGAGAGAGAATCTTAGGCAGACTCCACACTAAACATGCAGCCTATGGGGCTCAGTCTCATGCCCCTGAGATCATGACCTCAGCTGAAATCAAGAGTTTCACCCTTAACTGACTGAACCATCCAGATGCCCCTCGAGTGGAAATTTTTTTCTTTATTCTTTTACAAGAACGTCCTCTAGACATGATCTTCCTCTCTAGACTATTTGCTGAACCAAGAGTTGTATCCCTACACAAAACCTACTGTCTTGGGAAAGATTTTTGTGTGATTTCTATGGTTTCAAAAGTACACAGATTATGCTCTTTTAACTTAATTTCTATTCCATTTTCCTTCTTATAAACAACAGCATTCTTAAACTGAATTTGACTGCCTACATCTCCATCTCTTTTTTCTTCCTTCCCTCTCTTGATTAAGAATTTAAAACTGAAAAGAAACCTAGAGACCACCCAAACCTCTTCAATTTGAAGAAAGGGAAAGGTAGGAAGGGGAAATGACTTGCCCAAAGTAACCCAGCTAACTGGTGGAAATTGGAGGAGAGCTCAGGCCTGGCGTTGACTCAGGGGTCACTAATCTTTAACTATTAAGTAGTGCTTTATGGATTATTTTGTTAAAGCAGTCAAGAGGAACACCTGGGTGGCTCAGTCAGTTAAGCCTCCAACTCTTGATTTCAGCTCAGGTCATGATCTCAGTGTTATGGGATTGAGCCCCTTATTGGGCTTGTGCTCAGCAGGGAGATACTTGTTGCTCTCCCCCCATGTGTGCTCTTTCTCTCTTTCAAATAAATAAATAAATAAAATCGTTTTAAAAATTAAACATTTTTTTTAAGATTTTATTTATTTATTTGTCAGAGAGAGAGAGGGAGAGAGAGCGAGCACAGGCAGACAGAATGGCAGGCAGAGGCAGAGAGAGAAGCAGGCTCCCTGATGATCAAGGAGCCCGATGTGGGACTCAATCCCAGGACGCTGGGATCATGACCTGAGCCGAAGGCAGCTGCTTAACCAACTGAGCCACCCAGGCGTCCCTAAAAATTAAACATTTTTGTGTGGAATGTCTAGACAAATGTCTAGAAACATTTTACTTTCTAATTCACAGAGGACGAAAGGCTGCCCATAAAATCTCGTCTTACTGCCGCTCAAAATTCCTGGCTAGTTTGGGGAAAACAATAACAACAGCAGCAACAGCAAATATCATTATGAACAAGAAAATTTGCTGACAGTATATACTTCTTCAATCCAGAGGAGAAGTGCAGTAACTGTGGACCAACATCTTTTTGACAACTGGGCAGAGGGGATTCTTGAGAGAGCTTTCTTGGTGGAACCGTCTTGTTGTCAGCACTTCCCCTCATCTTCTACTCACTTCTTAAGCGTGTCAGTCATTACCAATAGTTAGTACCTACCTGGTAGCAGTTCCAGCCTCTTTCAGCAAATATCACCACTTTTGAGAATAAAATGTCCAAGTAACCCACTCCTCCGGTGGAGATTTGCTGCTGGCTCTCCGTATTCCTTTTTGGAGAAATCCATTGCTTCTCAATGGGCACCGTATCCCTGGCCTTGGGACTCTTGTATTTGTCATGCACTTATCCATTTTTTGTGGAATTTGTAAGATTTTCATGTAGGATAGAATCATAAGGCAGTGGTTTTCAGAAATTTTCTTATTCTCATGGCAAACATTTTGTTTATTCATTCTTTCAGCATACAGTTGTTGAGTACCTATTGTCATGGCTTGTAGAGAAAGAGAGAGAGAGAGAATGATAGAATGACAATGCCCCTGACTTTCTGTAGCTTTCAGTATCTTACAGAGACAAATATTTAAGAGTATCTAATTAATATAATAGGAGAAATAAAAAGTACTAATAGGGAATACAGTGGTGGCAATTTACCTAGTTTCAGAAAAATTTACCTGGATGGCATGGTTTCTTACACACTACTGGGTCGTGTGCCTGTGTGTGTGTTTCATGGATAAGTTATCAATTTTTAAATTCTGGGGCAATGGGGTCCACATCGTCAAACATTAACAGTTGGCTGCAATAGACCCATTGTGGTATTTGGTATTCTAAATATCTACTTCACCCTTTAAGAAACCAAAGTTCAAAGAAGTCAAGGTTAAAGGTTAAGAAGGTTAAAGAAGAAAAAAAGCCACTTATTGCTGGACTCAACATTTCAGCTCAGATCTTTGGCCTCAACTCTCATGCTCTTTTTTTTCTTTTCTTTTTTAAAAGATTTTATTTATTTATTTGACAGAGAGAGACACGGAGAGAGAGGGAAGAGAAGCAGGGGGAGTGGGAGAGGGAGAAGCAGTCTTCCCGCTGAGTGGGCAGCCTGATGGGGGCCTCGATTCCAGGACCCTAGGACTATGACCTGAGCCTAAAGCAGGCGCTTAACGACTGAGTCACCCAGGGACCCTCAGGTTCTTTTCAATAGATCCTACAGATCCTGCCTCCATAGTTTAGAGACAATGCTACTGGAGTTCACAGAAAACTTGTAAATTGCAAAATGTAGCATAACTAATGAGTAAAAAAGCCAGAAGCAACTACATAGGAAAAGTGCTTTTTCTGCTAAAACCAAACTCCCAACATTTCCAGGTTCACGGAGGGTCCAACCTTCCTATTTCTTCAGCTGTGGTCCAGCCAACCCTATCTTCCTAAGGAATATTATTCTCTATAGCTAACCACGACCTCCCAAGTTCCTCCTTCCATCTCTAATTTTCTCTTGTTTTGTTAAGTTTCTGAAGAATCTTTATTCTATGCCAGAACCCTGTCCCAAGAGAAAAACATCCTTCTTAATTAACCTCCTCTATACTGTTAAAAGGAAAAAGGAGCAGTAAGGATCAGGATGCCTCTATTAATATTTGCACCCATTCATTATTTCTTAAATAATTACATCTAGGGCTCATGGGGAAATGGTGATGAACAGATTTCTACTCTACAGGGGCTCACTTTATAGATGGGGAAAGGAGATGGTAGAGAAACAATAAAAATATTTTTGAAAGAGAATATATTCTTGGAATAAAGAAGCCAGGATGTGGGAAAAGAACATGATGATGAGAGCAAGGGGAATGGAAACAGAATGCATTTGAGTGGTTGGAGAGGCCTCATTAATGTGGAACGATGTGACTTAATACCTGAATATAAAAGATGTTGCCACCTCTGGATGCCAGCCCCACATCCTGGCCTCTCTTCTTCCATGCCCTGGCTGTGTTTATGTGCTATGAGATCATGTGCCACAGGGGTCCAACCCATCATCAACGAATACATATAACTTAATTGAATCAAATGCATTCTCACATGCCACACGGAGCCTTTGACAATGAGATGTAAAGGGGCATCTCTTGAGGTCTTTTCCAGAACATTTTCTCCATTGCTAGAAGGGGAGGCATTCTTTGACACTCAGGTGTGTCAGCAGGCCACATCTGGAGAAGCTCCATCCACCTGTGAACATGAGGGGGCTGCTTACAGATTAGATGAAACAGTGGGCAGATAGAAGAAAAACACCAGCCCGGATGATACCGTTAAGCAATAAACCAATCCAAGAAGAGTCTATGTCTGGATTTCTTGCTATCGAAGAAATAAACCTTTCCTTGCTCAAATCTTTGTGATTAAAACACCCTAACTGACACAGAAAGGGTGCAATGGTATGAGTGCGTATGTCCATTTTTGTGAACACATGGAAAGAAATGTCCTTTATGGAGGCCAGTCATTATTATCTACCAACTATAAACATTTCTTAGGGTAGATAGACAGCATGGTATGAGAGAGAGCTAGCAGTAGAGAAGTACTGAAATAGAATTAGAATATTCCAGATGATGTGAAGTGATTGGAGCTACATGACTAAGGAAAACATTAGAGATGATGCTAGCTAAAATTATGTGATCTGGTTTATAATATCTTATGTAAGAAAGCATTATGAATCTGGTGGATCTCTTTAGGTCAAACGGGGACTCTTTTCCCATATTAGGTGGATTACTTAATTAGTGCTTATTTGCAAGATTTCAGCAATTAATTTCCATTTTAGTGGGACTATGCCATACTCATGATTTCATTTCTTTAAAATATGTGTTTAAAAATAATTTTGTTTAGGAAACATGCATACAGAAGGAACACCAGTAACTCTAAATTCCACTCTTATAAAATCTCTGATGCCACCAATGACAAGCACATCACATCAATCATTTCTGTTTACAAAAGCTGAGGCCTATTTCTAAATCAAGACCAATGGCAGCTTTCTTAACAGCATCTGAGAACATTCCCTGAGCCTCCTCCCTCTGTCTGGAGAGCCACAGCAACCTTCTCAGGTTAATCAACACCTGAAAATAGGGGTATTTATGCCATCTACTGGAGTGTTTCTAAAAATGCTTTTTCAAGTACCAGAAGTTCTCTTATTTTACAAATCTGGAAATGTAGGCTATTTTGATTTTTACTCAGAGTACTGAGACCCCTTGAACTTCTCCGAAAATTTGAGAAATGTCCCATCACTCTCACATTGTGGCTGCAGAGCTCTGTTCTTTGTGGCAGGGTGACTAGATGTTATGAACTGGCGGAGTGCCAACATTATATCATTTTCAAAAATGGGGATATACCTAAATTATCTTGGGTGTCACTTGCTTTTTGTCAATGTTAAAATGGCTCTCCATGAAGTCATGTAAATTATACCTTACATTACCTTTTGATACAAAGAAGTCAACATGTTTACTTTGATTAAATAAAATGTTACTTCCTCTGCTTGTAAGTCTGACTCTCTATATACCTGATCTTTATGGCTGCATAAATATCAATTATGGTCTCCTAGCTTGCATATTTCCAGTCTAGTATGTATCTTTTCATCAGTCTTTGTAAACTAACAAGAAAACAGTAACAACAACAAAAACAAATAAAAAGTCCTTTCCATCAAATGAGAAAAAAAAAAAAAGAGATTTTTCTAGGTCTTTTTTTTTTCCTTTAAAGTTTAGTCCAGATATTCTAGACCTCATGTTCTTTTGTTTTAAATAAAGGCAGTATATATCTGATATAAATATTATGTGTTGTACTCTGATACATATTATATATATTTCAAGGTCTTTCCTATGTGAAAGACATTGCCAATAGAAGGAAACGATAATTCATAGCTGAGCTTTTCAAATCACCTTTCTCACAGAGGACTTGTATCCAGAATAAAGAACACCAAAACTCAACAACAAGGAAATGAACAACCCTCCCCCCCAAATAAGCAAACTATCTAAACAGAGACTTTGTCAGAGAAGGTGTGCTGATCATAAAAAGGCATATGAAGAATGCACAAAATCATCAGTCGCAGGGTCAATGCAAATTAAAACTACAGCGATTTCCCAAAACACTCTCAGTAGAATGTCTAAAAAAAAAAAAAAATACCTACAATAATGAAGGGATGGTGAAGGTTCAGAGCACCTGGACCTCTCTCATACTTGTGTTTTGGGAACACAAAATGGCACAGCCATACTGTGGAAGACAACATGGTAATCCATCGTACAGTTAAATGTACATTCTCATATTACTTAGCAATTCCACACGGGGTATTTATGCAAGAGAAATGAAAATTAATGTTTACACAAAAAATAACATGCACATCTTTATAGCAACATTATTCATAGTCAATAAAAACTGTATAAAAGTCAACGTTGTTCTGGCGTGTGGATAAACAAACTTTATGAAGTAGATCCATACAGTGAAATCTGAGTCAGCAATAAAAAGAAATGAAGTATTGATCCACCAAAGAATTCATCTTAAATTCATTGTGTTATGTGAAAGAAGTAGACCCAAGAGCTACATGTTGCTTGAATCAATTTATATAACCTTCTGAAAAAGGAAAACTAAAGGAACAGAAGAGAGAGATCGGTGGTTACTGGGGGTGGGAATGGGGCTTGATTAAATACGAGCAGTGGAGGAGAATATTAAAACCAACAGAACATCACGAAGAGTGAACTTTACTGTATGCAAAGTTTTTTAAAAAATCAACCAGGGTATGGGAGGAATTAAAATGGAATACCAATGTATGACACTGAAATAACTAAAAACATGAGAACATTGAGGGTAACAAAGAAAAAAACTAACCTAAATATTTTGGAAATCAGAATTTTGATTGAATACTCTAGGACTAAAGAAAAAAATGCACTGTACATGAAATCTATATTTGGGTTCATAAATCTGTTTTTCTCAAGAGTATAGGTATAAGAATCCCAAAAATACTTTTTGTACATACTGGGATCTAATAAATAAGTGAATATATTCTATGTATTGAGGGTCAGATTTCGTACCATTAGAGCAGATACAGATAAAGAAGGGAAAAGCTATAATTAATGCTGTATAGGAATGGAAACAGAGGTATGTTATAAGTCTATGATTCTTAAAGATATATAGATAGATAGATGGTAGATGATAGATAGATAATGTCTTTGTACGCACTGGTTGGTACAGACACATACATTTTCTTACTTTATCTGCTGAGATCTGTATTCAATGACACTATATTAGCAATGAGCATATGTAGAGTCCAGGTGTTTGTTTCTAAATGTTCTCCAATTAAAGGAACTGGGACTGCTTGAAGAAGTCAATAATTCCAGGGCTGGTACAGAATAAATGCCTGGAATAAGATGCAGTTCTGGAAAGTAAGGAATTACTCAGATAAATAATTAAATAAATAATGTTAACTACAGGAGGTGATGGATATGTTAATTATCTTGATCTTGGTAATCATTTCACAATATAAATGTATATCAAATTACCACATTGTGCACTTTAAACATTTACAATTATATTTGCCAGTTATCATCAATAAAAGAAAAGAAGAAAAGAAGCATGGGAAATGTGGAAAGGCCATAGAAGCCAACCTGTAACAGCTCCAAGTAGCCAAAGCTGTAATAATTTAAACAACAAAATCATGATAATATTGGATAAAATTCACAGAATAAACTCAGCATTTATAAGTTCACATTGATGAAAGTATATATTTCAATCACTAAATGAGGAAGAGGGGACAGTTCTTCCTTACAGAAAAACTTGAATTGAAAAATGTAGGGGATGGGGCGCCTGGGTGGCTCAGTGGTTAAAGCCTCTGCCTTCAGCTCAGGTCATGATCCCAGGGTCCTGGGATCGAGCCTCACATCGGGCTCTCTGCTCAGCAGGGAGCCTGCCTCCTCCTCCTCTCTCTCTCTGCCTGCCTCTCTGCCTACTTGTGATCTGTCTGTCAAATAAATAAAAATCTTAAAAAAAAAATGTAGGGGAAAATAAAGAAAATAGAAAATCACCATTAACACAGCATGGGATCGTTGCAGGCAAATTATATCAAAGGGTGCTAAAACTGATGGGTAAGACTGAGAAGAATCAGTATATTTATTCATTACAAGGGGAAAAATGGTAATCGCCAGAGAGAAACCCAGCAGGCAGCGCCTTAAGTGATCGAGATTGATTCCATCAATACGAACATTAGGCACTTCCAAATTGATACCCTGAGAAGAACAAATATTTCTATGGTAGTTTTGCCAAAAATGCATAATCTTCACCTAAGCATGAGAAAAATAAGATTAACCCAAATGGAGGGACATTCTACAGAATAATGCTCTAGATCTCTTCAAAAGTGTCAAGGTTATGAACAACAAGGAAAGACTGAACACTCTGATGAATTAGAGGGGACTAAAGAGACATGACAAGTGAATGCCGTGTACTGGATCCTGGAACCAAAGGGGGAAAAAGTGAAAAAACTGGTGAAAATACCAATAAGTCTTCAGTTTGCTTTATGATATTATGTTCACGTTAATAACTTAGTTTTAATAAGGTTATGTTATACAAGACGTTGATATTTGAGGAGTCTTGATGAAAGGTATATGGGAAATTTCTGTACTAATTCTATAATTCTTCTGAAATTCCTAATTATATCAAAGTAAAATTTAAAAATAGTGTAAACTCAAAAATATAAAAATAAAAAATGATATAAAATAAAAATAGAGTAAACTACTTTTCTTAAGGTAGTTATCAATATTTAACTACCAGGATATGTGTGTGTGTGTGTATGTATGTGTGTGTGTGCTCATTTCAAATTAGAAGTGTGTTTGGGGCCATTTTATCTCAATCTTCAAACTTCTATATTGCAATATTTATTTTTAACTTAAATTTTTAATTTGTCATATTTATTTTACATTTAAGATATTAATTTTTAACTTCTTTAGATTTTTTTTATCTTTTGTAAATGTCAATCTGATATATCAGCTTTCTGGAACTCATTTTCCCTTTTATTGATGAATTGGTTTTGTTTTCCATCTCCTTAGCATATTTTTATGTATCAATTGGTTATACTATATACCACTGTCTTTAGTTTTTTCTTTCTATCTTCTTAAATATGTCAACCTAAATCAAGAGGTAAACCAAGGCAAGTCCAAATTACTAGAAACTGAATATTTGGGGGGAATAGAAGAGGAATTCCAATTTGGGAAATGCCTGCTGTAGCAAGTTATAGGCAAGTTTCCTGAGGTTTGGAGGTGGACTATAATTATGGGCAAGGAGCAAAAAGAGGGGTAAGTCCAGCCACAGTTCCAGCAGTAAGTTCACTGGCTTGAGGATGGGGAGATTCTTGGTGGGT
The DNA here is from genome assembly GCF_902655055.1 of Lutra lutra. Lineage (NCBI taxonomy): Eukaryota > Metazoa > Chordata > Mammalia > Carnivora > Mustelidae > Lutra > Lutra lutra. The sequence continues at coordinate 14,625,224 of NC_062282.1, forward strand.
GCTTACTGGTCAGAAGATAAGGATCTGTCTTCCCTAATTCAGATATTTATGGGTAATCAGTCTCTCCGTTTTTAGGTTCAGTTTTTCAGAGAGCACAGGTATGGGATTCCTCATTTCATATCCTCTGGTTCCCTTTAAATTGAAATCTTTTCAAAAGTTTAAACTATAAATATTCTTGCAAATCATTTATTTTAATCCAGAGTTTTTGATAAACTAGTATTATAATATTGTTTTGTTCTAGATAGCTTATAATAACATTTTAAATTAATTTTTAAATCAGGCATAATTTAGGGGTATATTGCTGAAATTCCCAAGTATCTGGCCTTTGCGGTTATTTTCTAAGTTTCATATTTGATTTCTAATTTATGGTACTGTGGTTAGTAAACGTGGCTTAGATGTATTATCTTTTATTTTTATTCAAGATTTTATTTATTTATTTGACAGAGAGATAGAGAGAGCACAAGTAGGCAGAGAGGCAGGCAGAAGGAGAGGGAGAAGCTCCATTGAACAGGGAGCCTGATGCAGGGCTTGATCCCAGAACCCTGGGAACATGACCTGAACAGATGGCAGCACTTAACCGACTGAGCCACCCAGGTGCCCCTTAAATGTATTATCTTAAGGAATCTATTAAGATTTTTCTTGGGGCTCCTGGGTGGTTCAATTGGTTAAGTGTCTACCTTCTGCTCAGGTCATGATCCCAGGGCCCTGGGATTGAGCCCCACATTGGGTTCCCTGCTCAACAGAGACTCTCCCTTTCCCCAAGCCTCTCCCCTGACTTGTTCTCTCTCTCTCTTTCTGTCTCTCCCTCTTAAATAAATACATAAATAATATCTTTTCAAAATGAAAATGTGATCTATATCTATATCTATATATAATGAAATATTACTCAGCCATCAAAAAGAAAGAAATCTTGCCATTTGCACCAATGTGGTTGAAACTAGAGTATATTATGCTAAGCAAAATAAATCAGTCCAAGAAAGACAAATACCATATAATTTCACTCATGTGTAGAATTTAAGAAACAAAACAGATGAACATAGGGAAGGGAAGAGAAAATAAAATAAGATAAAAACAGAGAGGGAGGGGTTCTTGGGTGGCTCAGTTGGTTAAATGTCTGCCTTTGGCTCAGGGTCCTGAAATCGAGCCCCACATTGGGCTCCCTGGTCAGCAGGGAGCATGCTTCCTTTTCTCTCTCTGCCTGCTGCTCTGCCTACCTGTGCTCTCTCTCTGTCAAGTAAATAAATACAATCTTTAAAAATATATCTTTTTCTTTTTTTTACCAATTACATGATCATTTTGGCAAATATTTTCTTTGTATCTATTAATACATATATAATGGCTTTTAATTATGTTAATTAAACTATCGTTTTGTACTTGACTTTTCTTCCTCTAGAGTCGTATTTAGAGACATTAACAATGATTATTAATTTGTCAATTTCTAATTCTAGTTTGGCTAGTTTCTGTCTTTCATAGTGTGAGATCATTTTATGTTATACATGTACAGTTCCATCATTCTTACAACTTTTTAAATTTTTTTCTAGAATTCATTTGGCAAAAATTGGCTGGGTATAGAATTTTGGATAATATTTTTAAGAATATATTTTATCTTCAAGTCTTTAAATATATTATGCTGTAGTTTTCTTCTAGACAGTGTTACTAGGTTGGATGTTAATTGGGCTCCTGCTCCATTTGGGGAATTTTTTTTTTTTCACCTTAGAATTCACCTAGATTTTTTTCCCCCTCCCTTATCCTTTAACCTTGATGATCTGATATTTGTCAAGATGCTGCTTGTTTTTAATATTTATACTTGCTTGACTTTCAGTGTGGAATCTCTCAATCTAAATACTCAAGTATTAATTCTTTAGATTCTTCTTTATTATTTTTAAAAAATGTTTTACTATCTCCTACTTTCCATTTCTCTAATTTTGTCAAGAGGCAGGTGCTAGGTCTTGAGAGCATTCTTTATCTGACTCTTATTCTTTTTTTTTTTTTTTCTTTTTACCTTTCCTTCTCTGTCATTTTTGTACTACATTCTAGGAAAATTCCACAGTGTCATCTTCCAGGTGATAATTCTTTTTATTCTTATCCACTTATAATATTTATGATGCATTCAAAAGTCACCAGCAGCACATGTGTATCTACATATTGATATACAATACTTCTGCTATTTTTAGTTGGCAGCTTTAGCTTGTTTCTTGAAGGTGACATCCTCACTTATTTTTCTGAAGATATTAATTGTTCTTAACCTAATGTTTATTTATTTATTTTTTTCGGTTCTATTGATTTTTTTAGAGATAAGGTCCTCCTGTTTATTGAGCTTCTTGTCTTTATCCATCATTCCTGGCTTTGCCTAGACAGCACTTGGTTCTTGGCCACACCCTTCAGTTTGTGGGGAGAGTGTCCCTGCTATCTCCTGTGTACATCCTGGTGGGGGGATATTGGGGGGGGTCACTTATTTTTAACATACCACGTAAGAGATCATAGTGAAAGTGTATGCCACATGAAATATCTAAGTAGCTATGTTTCTGCATGTAAGTGTTTTTGATATTTCTAGGGTTCGCTATACATAAGGAGCAATGTTTTAGCCTTTTATTTATTTTTTATTTATGTGTGTGTTTCTAAGTTTATTTATTTTATTTATTTATACTTTATTATGTTCAGTTAGCCAACATACAGTATCCTTTTAACAGTGGTTTCTTTTCCTCTTGTTTCTGTTGCAAGCAGATCTTCATGGATCAAATTCAGAAGCTACCAATCACCTTGCTGCATGATGCTGGGCTTCTCTGGTTTTCCATATCCATCTCCTCTTTGCATTGAATAGAGGAGATGTTTGCTGTGTCTCACCCTTAGTGGCTGTACTCAGCTGTCAATCCTAAGCTATTGGTTCCCTTTCCTGCCAAATTCCACTTCTTAAATTATTATTATTTTTTATGAGAGTTGGGGGGGCAGAGGAGCAGAGCAAGAGGGACACACATACTCCATACTCGTCATGGAGGCCCACACTGGGCTCAACCTCAGTGACCCTGAGATCATGACCAGAGCAGAAATCAAGAGTCCAACACTAAATCAATTGAGGCATCTAAGGTCCACTTCTTATCTGCTAATTTGGCTCTCCATGAACGTACGCATAATTAATTTTCCATCTCCCCAATGTGGATCTCTAACTGTGCCACATTCCCAAAGGTAGTTGGAAGGAACTGGTCTTGTGTTCCTTGTTGTGTTTTTTTTCAAGAACTTACTCTGCTGAAGAATCAAATAACTATTTCAGAAAATAAAACATTATTTGATAGTATACAATGGCAGCACCCATTTTCACTACCTCATAACCGAGGTAAGATATGCAAGCCATACACAAAATTCATGCTATAAGGAAGGAATGATTAATAAAATAATAAATGATTAATAAATTAATAAATAAATGATAATTTATTAAATAAATGATTGATAAATTAATAAATTATCACATAGAACCATATGAAATTGCTAACCTTCAGTTGCTTTTGAGCCATTAAAAAATAGCAACTTCTTATGATTTGACTCAAGAAAAATAATATTTTCTTCAAGATGATAAGCTGAACATATTCTGTAAGTTCTCCATTCCCAGAAGATCTGTGACAATAGTAACTTATAAAAACACCTAAATGCTATTCATGCCTACGTTCATGGATATATGCCTATAAATATTTGGGGAATCCTATTTTTCATAGGATGTTCTGGGACTGCACTAATTATGCACCAAAGGCAGGAAAGTTGCCATTCTCTCACCTTGCAAAAATTCTGGATTGTCCCGACCAAAGATAATTCTTTTGTCATTTCCTATAAGTTTTGTAGCATGGCATGTACAAGTACCTTAGGTTGTTGGTCTCCTTCTCCTACAGCCTTGGAGACCATCTGGCTCATCTGGGTTCTTATCCAAGAAGCTCAGTTTGGGGGAAATTTTCCTAGCTATTGTTGCACATTTCCACTCTGGAGAAGTCCTGTCTCACCTGGCCCTCCCTTCCTACATATGGGGAATTTAAGACAACTGTGTACATATTTTTCACTGGGGCTTGGCTCACTCTCTTCTCCTTTCTGATAACTTCTTTTAGTTTCCCTGGGTCTAATTAAAGATGTGGAACACTGGAGTCATGCCTAGTAGAGATTATTCCTGCCTCAGTTCTACAGAAGATGCAGAGGTCCTGGTTTCAAGACTAGGCTTGAAAGTAACTGAAAATAACATAGTTACACTATTTTCTGCAACTTGCAGCACTGAAAAATACACTTCTGATAACGTTAGCTTGGGGTTATTGTCAACTTTCCCTTTATCTCTTTTGGCACCAGCTGAACAGTCCAAATAAAATCTTTCCAGACACAAAGAAATTATTTAACTTAGCATCTTAATTTGGAATTTTTTAATTTCCTCATAAAAGTCACTTGCTATTTAAGTAGAAAATGGCTTCAAGAGCCAGAGCCCCATATTTACAGTTCTTCTCAAATGTGGATTTTCTGATTCTAGAGGAACAATACTGCTACTACTAATACAATGAGATAGATCCAGGATTCATGGAAGCCTAAACATATCCAATTCTAGGTTTTCTCCTCAAGGAAAACAACACAAAATGAGAATCACAAAGTTAGATTAAAAATGAGCATATTTATTTATAATAAGAAAAGGAGTAAGAATTAGCATTTTTAAAAAGCTGACAGATTCAAAACATCACTAAATCACAAAAATATTTCTATTACTCACTGCCTGACCTCTCCATTCTTTTTTCCTCCAATTCTCAGGCTTGTTACTCTTTTACAACTTTCCATATAATAATTAGCATGTGTTATCATACCTGATCACGATTTAATTTTCTTTCACATCTTTTTTTTTTTTTTTTTGAAATGTCATGTGTAATTTTAGGATTGCTATTTGAAAGGCTCTCTGTTAGGGTTTTTCCACCTGTGAGCTATTTTCTCACATGTTGGAGGTTTTGTGATTCTTGACAGGAATTCCAATTAATTCTGCCTTGCAATATTCCCTTAAAAAAAGACTTTTAAAAAGGTCTAGCACATTCTTTTATGCACCTTATCTTAAAATACATTTCTAAGAGGAGAGAACTTCCATTTTGACTAGGTTTTGTTGAACACCAAAGCCACCCTTATATTTTTACACTGCTGATCCTGGAGAATTTTTTTCCAGGCTGCCTTCTGACTTCATGCATCCCAAGTCTTGTCGCTCCCTCACAGCCCTCACACCTCTAGTGCCAGGGGCATGGGGCATGGGGCATGTTTCATCTCACGATGCATCATGGGGGCCAGAGCCTGCATGTCCCTATGCAAAGTGAGTTGGCACAGGGACTCTAGACATGTTCATGGACGCCCTTACACACCAGGAAGGCATGTGATAAATTAACTCTGCTTGGTGTGACTGTGAACTCTGTACATGTTATCTACTCAACGCCAACCATGTGTATCCTCAAATCAGCCTCTCCTCTGTTGCTTTCAGTCCTACTTCCTGTCATTCCAATAGTCGTGGCCAGTGGGGAGGTATGGAAGCATGTGGGGCTGTTCTAATGGAAGGAGACCACAGTCTTAGTCAATGTGGCTCAAATCCTGTAGGTACCCTCACAGATACACAAGAAGCTCATGGCCATATCCCATACCGCTCGGGTATCTCCTTCATGACAATGTCCTTGAGTTAAAACAAAGTCACCTGGATTGAAAAGTCATAGGAAAACTCCAGTTTTTTTCTCATTCCTGTGTTGTGACTTCCCGTTTTCACTCTCCTTTATTTTGCCTCTCGGAAGAGTTGTTTCAGTAAGAGTTAATCCCATAGACTATAAAAATTCAGCCAAAGGGACTGTAAAGGGAGTTATTTTCGTAGGCAGTGATTTATATAATATATATTTATTTATATAATTTATATAACTCTCCTCATATTCTGGAATTCTTACATTACGCTGGCAGCCCTATAACAAGGTATGTAGGCATGTGTTACTATTGGCAAGAGCTATGGGTAGATTTGGAAAACTCCGCATTAAGGCCGTGGCATTAATAGATTACAGAAGGCCTGAGAGGACACCTGAGGGAGTTGGGAAAACACGCAGGCACGCAGTCTGTTTGAACTAATTCTCTGCTGTTGCATTTGTGGTTATTATTGTGAACGTGAGCAGAGAATATTCTGTCTAATGATTACTATGTTGCTGTTATAAATGGCCAGTGTATTCCAACCATGGGTCAATGTTCAGTTTGTATGATGATACCCTATTCGACTGTTATTCTCATTTAGATGTAATTTAATAATGCCTACTTTCAGTGCCCTCTTCTAAACGTTTGAATGGCATCGAGGTTTATGAAGAGCTTGGTGTGAGGTGATTCCTGATAGCCTGTGGCAACTTGAAATGCTTGAATAGAATGTGAAAAACATGTATATCTAATTTCAAAACCGAAGCTTAAGGTCTTGCTGGCATTTTAACAGTGTTTTATTCTTCCGGATTGCATAGTCATCCTTGCAGATCCCTTAAGCCTCTGGAATCTGCAAATCTCTTCTAACAGGATCTTTTTTTTTTTTTTTTTTCCCCTCCAAGAGCTGCCTATTCAAGGCTACCTCCAAAGGAGTATTTTCTACTTATGACATAATGGGAATTAAGTAATACCCTCAAATAATGAGTATCTATTTTCCTCAAGGCTCTTCCCTGTGCTGTGGAAAATTAGATGATCATTCTTGAACCCAAGGATCTTCTGACCGATGGGAGAAGATAATGGCACAAAGGAGGATATGCTCCCCTCACAGGTGTTTATGTTGTTGAAAGACCAGTAAAGAAAAGGAAACCGGAAACTGCATTTGATAATATTCAACACAGGTCCTCTTTCTCTTTTTTGTCTCTCTCTCACACACATACACAAACAATTACATATAAAATCAAGATCAACAAAACATTGCTCACCAGTGTCACTATTATTTAATATTTACTGGACATAAGGTCAATGCAGCATAGCAAAAATAAAATCAGAAGATAAATATTGGAAAAAAACAAATCACGTTATTGACTGCATCTGATCCTATTGTTTACTTCTACACTCCTTAAAAGGCACTGCAGAAGAGCAGGAAACTATCAGAAAAACAAAATATAATTAGAGTCAAGAAAAAAAAGCCAACAACTTAAATGGAGACAAATAAATTTAAATATCAAGTTCACTGCTATATCTAGAAATATCAAACAAAAAGTATGATAGAAGCAGTATTACTATATCTAATAAGGATGGAAATATAACAACAAATTAAAGAATTGAATAAGATATGGGCAAAACTTATATGAAATCTAACATGTTTTAATAGTTAAGGAAATAAATAGAAAATAGTTTACATTTAGATAAGGAAATAAATGATTGTGTTGGCAATTTCCCTCACTGAATCTTTATCTTCCATGTCAATCTAAATTAAATTTTAAAATCTGAATACTAATATGATCACATAAGCTTGAGAAAGAGTAGTGAAGTGTGAGATTCATAGAAAATGTTAATGTAAAATCATCATGATTTAAACCCTTTGCAATTAAAAAAGAAATAAACCTATACCTCAGTGGGTCATACAGAAGCTAGCAATAAATTGACATAGATCTGTTCTGTGAAATATTGTCATCTCCCATTAGTGTAAAAACATAGGTTACATTTCTGTTTGCTTCTTTACATAAAATAAATATTTAAAAATGAAGTTATCAAAATAGTTGAAGAAAATATTGATGGCAAGGAGTGTGGACAGGTTTTTTATACTGTCAGTCTAGAAACTACACACACACACATACACACACACTGCTGATTTTGACAACCTAAACACTTGTATATAGCAAAAAAGTACTTAAGCAAACTTTTTTTTAGGAAAAAAAAAGCAAATTTTTTGGTTTTTGGAGCAAAGTTGGAGCAAAGATGTCATTTCAATAGTTTACCCATAAATTAGAGCAATTATTCTCATCTCTGTGTGCACCTCACAAGTAAAAACTTCAAACTAAAAGAATTATGTAAAAAATATTTACAAGGTGTATGATAAGCACATACAAAAACCCTTTTATTTCTGGGATTTAGGTTGACTAGATCTAGATTCTCATCAGGGAAAATAGCAATCTGATGTTAAATTCAAATCCCATTCACTGCCCCATGGGAAATTCCCTCCATCAGTGGTGAAAGGATTTGTTTTCTAAAAAAAGTCACACACACGACATCTATTTGTACAATGCTCCCTTTTCACCAAGGATAGCTTCATTGAAGTTCTACATTTCTAGTAGTCCTTTTCTCTGACTTCTTTAGGCATTTCAAAACTTTGTAGAAAATGACAAAAATAAATGGTAGCTGTGAGTTCTTGGAGAATGGAAGATACTATCTTTCCCTGTACAAGATATATGTATAAGATTAAATGCTATTAGGGAGCAAAAATTCCTGTAATCTCTCAATAATCACCAAAACAACATGGGTATGGTGTCAAAGGTTTTTGTTACTTACCCCTTAGTATCACAATGGCTACTTCATGGTGGTCAGCACATTGTCTTACCATATCAAAGGACATTCATAGTAGTTGAGGATATTTTGACCTTTTTCCAAAGAACATTCCAATTTTCCTGAATCTTTTGGTCAGGTCATCTCATAGTTACCTCTTCAATTGATTTCAATTTTGGCAAAAACTCTTCGACCTTCCAATTACAAGCCCATTTACTCCCTCCAGAAGACACTTAATTTGTAAGTAGACATAACATGTCTTTACTAAGTTGGAATAATGCTTCCGTCACTTCAACACTGTGAAAAGGTAAGTGAGCTGATCAACCACCAACTACCCCATCTGCAAATCATCATTTACATTCCTAATCCTTCCTTCATGCTGGGGTTGATAACAGTTTTAACACTTCTAGGAAAAGCCAGAGTGATATATATTTGATCCAGAAAAGGCAAAAATGTATTAAAATAATTAGGAAGATTAAAAAAAAAACTTGCAGATTTTTCCTGCAAATTGTAGTGATATCATGAATTCAACAATTTATCAAGAAGTTAGAGCAGGTGATTCTCATTGCTGGCAGCCCATTAGAAACACCTGGCAAGAAAGTTTACAAACAATCTCAGGTTCCACCCAAGACTAAATGAATCAGAATGTCCAATACAAGGACTCATATATAAACATCTTTTAAATAAATCATTCCTGGTGATTTTAATGTGCACTCATGACTGAGAACCAGGAAATTAAATATATTAAATAGCTCATCTCCCAATTATGACACTTGTCCCTGGAGAATATGACCTATACCTGCTTCATACTTTCCATATCCAGTTTTAATATCATCATTCCCTCCCTCTTGACAAACACATTGCCATTAGGAGTCCATGTCCACATCCCCAGCAGAAGAGAAGGGTATGATGGAATTGAAGATTCCAATTTTCTTTTGGGAAGCTCTGGGGGGTAATAAATTTGTAAGCATATTATTCTTTTTTTTTTTTTTTTTTTTTTTTTTAGAGAGAGAGAGAGCGAGCGAGCATGAGAGGAGAGAGATCAGCGGGAAACTCAGACTCCCTGCCAAGCAGGGAGTCCGATGTGGGACTCGATCCCAGGACTCCAGGACCATGACCTGAGCCGAAGGCAGTTGCCCAACCAACTGAGCCACCCAGGTGCCTCTGTAAGCATATTATTCTTAAACCCCCATTTCACATACCCCACCTTCAACCTGTAAGAAATTTGCATCACTTAATATCACCTCTGTAGGTGGCATTGGGTCCTTAAATGACCGCCCCACCCCTCCACCCCACCCCCCATTCCTCAGAAAGGTCCTTCTAAGACTAAGTGTGGCTGGCAAAGAAGTTGGTATTACCTCCATGAAAGCGCACTATAGCCTTTCCAGTCTTTCTTCCTTATTTAGTTTCAATTTCAAAAGCATTTACATCGAGCAACCATTTACTAATTTTAATATGGATTATTTAACTCTGGATTGTCTTAAAAAAATCCTTGTGCCCCTATGAATATGCATCCTTAAATCAGTATTTTAAGCACCAGCTGGAAGCTCTTGCGTCTGCCCAGGTGTAGACTGGTTTAATCCAGTCTTATCTGATTAGGTTGGTTGGCATGAGAAGTGTGTCTGCTTTTCTAACTCATAAAATGCTTCTTATTGCTCGTATGGAAGGAAAGGAGGAAGAGCCGTTGACCTCAGGTGCTGTCTAGGGTGAAACTTTAATCTTGACACTCGGAGATGCCAATTCCTTTTTTTTTTTTTCATCTGTTGCAAATTTGAGATTATTGCTCCTCAGCTAGGACATTGTTATATATTACTTCTCAACAGTGGTGGCACACTGCATAGAAGGTTGACCCAAGTAAAGGTAAATCAGTGTATTCTTATCAAAATATAAATGGGGGCAGTTTCTTAATGGTTTAAAATACTTAACGGTTCATCAAAGGGGAATTTGCAAGATACAATAAAATTTTCCCTAAAAAAAGTTCTATTACTACCCTTAAAATATGAATCACTGTAACAAGTATATTTTTTTAATGTTACTCTTTCTTTCTCACAGTGGTCATAACAGAGTTCATTTTTCTTCTTATTACATCTTTGGAACTCTGGCATCACACAAATAAATAACTTAATGTACCCACACTGAGATTTCTAAAAAAATGGATGTCCAAATAAGTGAAAAGGAATTGTAGAGATGCAACATTTTCTTGAAATTTGTGAATTACATTTACCCATATATTTTTTTTTTCCCCTGAGGTCTTATAAGTTGGACATTTGGGCCAATTTCTATTTTTGTGTCTTGTTATGGACATATGGCATAGTTTAAGGTAGAAGCGTATGCTACTTTGTGTTCACACTAGACATTCATTTTTGAATATTCCATTAGGCTAAATAATGAAATAACACCTACAATGAAAAATATTATTAGTGAACTGAATTAATACCAATTCCTACTGCCTAGGAAAAATCTGGAGCAGTTTTATATCCAAAAACAAAAAATGGGCATAGAATGAAACTGAGAATTATTTGAATAAACATCTTGATTCAAATAGTAATATCACCAAGAAATATTTATTTGAAAATTGCAAGTTGTATTACCATTTGAATAAAATGATAATTTTATTTTACTGGTAAAATGGTTTGTGCATATGATTTGTAAGGGCTTTGTTATTATTAAATTTTAAAGCTATTTTAATTATCTGGCCTCTTCCTAAAGCATTGCAGATTAATACTTAACTGAAATTTCAAAAGGGAAATATTTGATCTTATGATTAACAAAATTGTTATCAGTTAACATAAGGGATTCTAATGCCTCTTCACTAGTATTTTTTTTTTTAAAGATTTTTTTATTTGAGAGGGAGAGAGCATGAGCAGGGGGGATGAACAGAGGGAGAAGGAGGAGCAGAATCCTGGCTGATCAGGGAGCCCAATGTGGGGCTTGATCCCAGGATGCTGAGATCATGTCCTGAGCTGAAATCAAGAGCTGGAGGCTTAACTGACAGAAACACCCAGACGCTCACTATTGTTTTTAAGAAGAGATTCTGTTTGAGAACTAGTGCTATCAAGAAGTACATCACCATATAAATACAAAACCCTGCAATAGTTACAGTAATACAAATTTTTAATATCTGCCACTGTATATAATATCTGTATTATTTGAAATAATATACAGTCACAATAATCTGTGGGACAAAATGCTACATTTGATTTGCAAACATTGTCTGTGGCCTTGAAAAGATACTTAGTTTAACCAGAGAAAGAGAGTGGGTTTATTGAATCCAGGCTCTATAACTCTGTAATCCCATGACCCTGGATTTATTTAACCTTTTCATTTTATTTTAAACTAAGATGATAATACCTCCCTCATAGACTTGTGGTAAGGAATTTGGTAACTCTTAGAAATTCTCAGGGAGAAAGAATGAAAGAAGGAAAGAAAGAAGGAAAGAAGAGAAAGAGAGAGAGAAAGAAAGAAAAGAAATTCTCAAGACACTCTGAAAACCAAAGTAGTTTCTTAGCTAGTAAATATAATCCCAATTCTGTTGTCCAATAAAACACTCCAGTATGGGTTAATTCTAGATGGTAATGATTTTTTTTTTTCATTTTCTTTGTCAGTAGCTTTTCTTATTGAGAATGTAACATTGTGTTCTTTTGGCAGTAAAGGTAGAGAGGGAAAAATATGAACAGATGCTTATGTGTGCTTTTTTCTTTTAAATAGTTCATTTACACTGTATCCATAATTCCCCCCTTCAGTATAACAATTCCCATGAATAAAACAAACAAAAAACCCACTAAAGTATCAAATAATCCAACAAACAAATAAAAGATGGGGGGGGTTAGCTGAGGGGGGAGGGAGAGAGAGAGAATGAGAGAGAATGAGAAACCCTCCAGTAATTTGGGGCGCAGATATTAGCTGAAGTATTTGCACTCAACAATCCTTACTAGGCATCAAGTAAATAAAAGAGTGGAGGTTGTCCTTTTTACTTTTTCTTACTGAGTCTAAATGGATACAAAACTTTGTAAAGTTCACTTTGTAAAGTTTCATCTTTGAAAATTCACTACAGGGTCTCCTGGGTGGCTCAGTCTGTTGAGCATTTGCCTTCAGCTCAGGTCATGATCTCAGGGTCGTGGGACTGAGTCCCATGGCTGGCTTCCTGCTCAGTGGGGAGTCTGCTTCTCCCTCTCCCTCTTCCCTCTCCTTCCTCTCTCACCCCTGCTTATGTTCTCTCCCTCTCTCTCAAATAAATAAATAAAATCTTCAAAAAGAAAAAAAAAGAAAATTCACTACAATGTTGAGAGATACTTAGCTCTAAAGACTGAGTAGCAGAGTCACACAAAGCTCTTGGTTTAGCACAGTTCCACTACAACGGAATGACTCACATACATCTGAGTGTGAATTATAGTGAGTTCCTCGGAAGGATTATGTGTTATTTAACTGGAGTATTAGCCATGGCTCATCTGAATTATAGAAATAGTCAAAGAATCAACCAGAGAATGAATGTCATTCTGCATCAGCTTCCAGCATTTGGTGTTTGAGTGGCTACTGTTCCTGGCACCAGTGAGAGTCTGAGCTCAGCCTTTCTTCCCTGGTCTCTCTTGCCAAACAGTTGACTATTGGACTTGGATTTTGTATTCAGAGACAGCAAGCACACTCAGCCTCCCTCAGCATCGCATCATTTCTCATCTAGGCCCTTGATTAGAGCTAATCCTTTCTTGATAAATGGACCTTCAGTGTTGCACCCACTCAGGAACAAGGCTACCTGAAACGTACATGCCCCACCTCCCCCTTCAATGGGTGACTATAGTGAATCCCATGGAAACCACCTCCTCTAAGGAGATCACCTGTAGTGTCTTAAGGATGAATAAGCAATGAACTAATGACTGCAAACTGTAGCCTCACTTTTTGGATTCCTGTAATTAGCTTTAATAAGCTCTCTCTTTCTTTATTAGGGAAGGCTAATGGTAGTTAGTGTGTTACTTAGTTTTCCTTTCTAATACAATATTTTCTATTATTTCCATCAACAGTTCATTGCCCACACCCTATATCAACACCCCCCAGCTAGTATGTGTCTACATCCCTGGGCTGACTATCCAGAACAGCTCTGGGCACATTTGTATAAAACTCTGAGGATTTGTACATTGGAAAATCACTCACACATCTTGAAACCTGTGTCAACAGACTTGTTTCTAAAGACACAATTTCTATTGAAAACTTGGTTAATGGAAAATGTTGATTTTGTAGATATCAGTACATTTCAGTGTGTTAATAAAGAAAAAAGTAGAAAGCAGAGTCAATATATGTCCTTTACAGTGCTGGTTGTGTGAAAGCTATAATTGGGGGATTTTAAAAAAAATATCCTGGAATATGGGTCAAAAGAAAGAAGATGCAGGAATTTGTTGGTATTCTGCTGCCATTTCTAACTATTACAACCAAAAAATATCCTTGGGATACTAACTGCACATTATATTAACATATATGCTGCTTTTTTATTTAAATATATACAAATACAATATTTTATGCTTTTCAGTGGTAAGTGTGAAAATAGCAAGATTAAAAAATACTAGATGGTATTGTGGCTGGAAAATCATTTTTAAAAACTGACTTAAAATTGCATAGAATAAATGGATCCTTTGAAGAACAAAGAGAACAACGATGCTAGTCTGTCTGACATTGGCAAAAATAAAAAGATTCATTTGAGAGACCATCTCATTCTTGATGTACATGTCCAGATTATTGTCCCAGTAATCTAAGCTTCTGCCAATCTTTGTTAGATAGAATATACAAACGTAAGCACATTATGGTCGTTTGGTTTTAGACCAGACTCCATCCGTTACAAATGAGTAAAGACTCAGAACGCGTTTGCCCCCTGGTGGGCATTTGGCTGAATTACAACTATATTCAAAGAAGTAAAATAGAAATTTATCAAAAGCGAAGCAAAAAAAGAATTAAGAAAACGAATAATGAAAGCACATCTCTTAAATAAGTTGACAATCATCTAAATTGTATAAAGCATTTTCTAAAATGATTGTCATCTGAGGTATTCGCCTCAGTCCGCTAAGTTGGCCATAACAAAATACCAGAGATGGTGACTTTTAACAACGGAGATTTATTTTCCTACAGTTCTGGATGTTGGAAGTCCAAGATCGAAATATCAGCTGGCTCGGTTTCTCCTGAGTCCTCTCCCTAGCTTGTCGACCCCTGCCTGCTCGCTGGACCTCGCAGGGCCTTTCCTCAGTCTGTGTATATCCCTTGAGTCTTTTCTTCTTCTCAAAAGGACACTAGTCATAATGGAATACAGCCCACCCTTGGGACCTCGTTTTCACTGAATCACCTCCTTTAAGGCTTTAAAAGGCCTTGGGACCTCGTTTTCACTGAATCACCTCCTTTAAGGCCTTAAAATCTCCAACCATGGATGGGATTTCAAGATATGAATTTTAGGGGAGCACAATTCAGCTCATGATAATATTCAATTCTTGTTTTAGGGTGAGTACATAAAGATCAGTATAAATAATTGTTGTGAGACAATACAAGTTTTCCATCAGCCATTTCTTTTTAGGGAACTTAGAAGGATTGTTCTATACTTTGTAAGTCTCCTCCAATCTCAGTTATAGGCATATAGTGAAATCTCAATTTTTTTTTTTAAATAAAAGAATGAATACCATGAGATGAGATGATTTAAATTTACCTACCTGGTTCCTTACTCTCACTGACTTGTCCCTTTACTGTCATTTGCTTCAGCAGCTAATTTCATTGCATTTTTCTGAATCCAATAGAGAATCTTTGAAAAGGACTGGGGGCTTAAGGAGCTAATGAAAAAAAAAATTGAAAAGTGGAGACAAACATAGTTCTGCTTTTTAAAAATTAAGTGATATAAGCATCGTGGAAGTGCAACCAGCAAATGACATTTGAAATTAAATTTCACTTTTAGGTTGAAGGCATAGGAGTACCAGATACAGTACATACCCCACTTTGCCTTCAATGGGGTATGTACTGTATAAGATACAGTATGTATGTTCAAGTACATTCAAGTACATGCATACTCTTTCATGGATAGAAGATTGTCTCTTTTTCTTCCTTTGAAATGGAAATCTGTCAAGGTTTTAGAGGGAATTGCAACTGATGTGTTGACAAAAAAAAAAAACAGGGAAAAAAGTGAAATCAAACTTTTTTCTTATGACTGGTGTCTAATGGGAAGGATCTGAGAATTCATGTATCCTTCCTAAATCAGAGATGATTTGGATGGTAGAGGGACAACGAAAAGTATTTTCCTTGGGTGGAAGAAAACAAATGCATGGAAGACAGGACCACAAGACACCTCCAAGTGCGTGGGGGAGTTCTGTTTCCCGGTTATATGGTTATTCTTTTGTTACACTTTTTGCAAGTTATGCATATGTCATTGACATTCACTTATACGTGCAAAATGTTTTTTCCTGTGTTACTTTTTTTCTTTAATTATTGGATGAATTAAAAGACCTTGGTACTAAATCCAGAAAAATCATAAGGTAGACATGAAGACTTGGGCGGATGTTTAAATCTCTCATGAATGTCAAGTCAAGTCAAGGGGCTGTCTGGGCGCTGCCTGCGCTCAGCTCTGGAGGGTTCAGGATTTTCTTCTTCCCCCCTGTGGGCTGGGATGGCAAACATACCCTGAGGTTGTAGCTGCCTCACTCAGTCTGAGAACCCGAGGCTGCTGTGGTCCAAGGTGGAAACAATCCCTCGTCCGCCCCTCCCCCTTCCCTACAGCGTGGAAATCCACTATACTGTTTATAAAACTCGGTGGATGGTTTAGAGAAAGAATGATAACATAGAGAAACTCTGGTCTGCCTTTAGTTTACATCTGCTTTGCAGAACCCTCGCATATGCCCTTGCTACGAACCGATCTCCTTGCTCACTTGGGAGGCCATGGTTGGTGGCAGAAGCCCCCTCCATCTGCCATACGGGCAAGCACTTCACATCCCTGGAGTCCTGAGTCCGGGTTTAAGAGAGAAGGATCTGGGACGCCTGGGTGGCTCAGTTGGTTAAGCAGCTGCCTTCGGCTCAGGTCATGATCCCAGCGTCCTGGGATCGAGTCCCACATCGGGCTCCTTGCTTGGCGGGGAGCCTGCTTCTCCCTCTGCCTCTGCCTGCCATTCTGTCTGCCTGTGCTCGCTTGCTCTCCTCTCTCTCTGACAAATAAATAAAATCTTAAAAAAAAAAAAAAGAGAGAGAGAGAAGGACCTAAAGAAAAAGCACAAAACCTTTTCCTCCTTCTGTCCCTCCCCAGCTCAGATGCTCCGATCGATTGTGGTCCTCACTCTGGAGTTTCCTTTCTCAAGACTGGCCTCTTTGCAAAATATTTGAGAGCCACTCTTCAGGTCAGAAGGCAACTCCTCCCTACAGAGCAAGGCTCCTACCCTTTGACTAAACAAAGGGGGGTCCCTTCGGAACTCAAAGACTTAACGTGATTATGAAAGATAGTCTTCCGGCACTTCACAATGTGCCATCTTAATTTTTAAAATCTCTCAACATCTGAATTGTTCAGAATGAAGTCCCACCAGGTGGAGTAAATCTGTGGTCTAGCCTGAAGGGCACCCGAGAAGCTTCACTTCCCCTGGTCGTTCTTCCTTCGGGGGCGCGTTCATCTTGCAGGTACAGCATTCCTGCGGGCTCCACGCTCCCAGCTCTGGGCCTGGAGCATCTTGTTCCTGACAGCAGACGCCTGTCTCCACGAACAGCAAACTGCTTACAGGGTACACTCTACCTCCTAACAAAACACAACAAGGGAAGGAATACGTTTCTCCAAAGGCCGTGTAGACGAGAGATACGACTTTGACGGTCCACGTAGACCCTTTCCACATCATCGTATCATCATTTGGACGCAGGGGTTCAAGCATCTCTTTCACTGTCTCCTCTGTCTGACTTTGGCAAATCTCAGTGGCATTTCACATGTCTTTCCCCAGAAATGGGCTGTTTGCGCCAAAGGTGGATGAAGTTGTTGGACAAATTCCTTTCGGATTGGAAATCTGGTAGATCTGTCCAGCTTCATTCATGTCCCTGAAAGTCTCAAAACTCAAGGGCTTGTGCAAAAGTTGCCATCCACCCCGTCTTTGCCTTCTCTAAGAAGGCTCCCTCCGCTGGTAACAAGGAGTTAAAGGACAGCCTCCAGAGTTTACCAGCAAGTTTTTTATTTTGCCTTTATCAGCATTTTGCCAAGATTGTTCTTTTCCTCATCAGTAGCTGAGCTCTCCGTGAGGGCCACAGGCCATTGGAGTGGAAGCTTATCTGAGAGGCATTGAATTGCAAAGAAAAGCATAAAATTTCTCTACCCAATCATCTTATCTCCTTTTTCCTTTTCTATTTTTCCAAAATGAAAACAACAAGATATAACAAAACAGTGCAATGATTACAGAAATACACGCGGACCCCCAAAGTGTCTAGATTAAATCCTTGTCTGGCAGAGGACGTTGAAGTGGTACCCAACGCCCGAATGCCAGTTCAGGGAGCGCAGGCAGCGAGCAGGGGAGGCCACACTGAACTTCTGTTCAGGCCTTTAATCCTCCAACTCCGGCATCAATCTATCATGATGAGAAGGTAACGAAATACAAACACACCCATCTGTTCCGGGAGCACAGAGCTTTAGGGAGGGTAGCAGCAGGTAGGAGGAGCAACGATTATCCTGCTGGTTAGTGTTATGCGGGGTATTTATTTGCAAAGTAATAGAGCAGGAAGTGCCCAGAGTGATTAGTGTTCGGCAGAGGGAATTGTCCTAGAGTCGAAAGCCAAAGACGTGGGGAGAATTTCAGGCCCAGCGAGCCAATTTACGCCCCAAGGCAGAGGTGGCTGAGGGAGGGGGAGCACGCTGGAAAGGACTGATAAAGCAGTGGGAAAACAGGCAGCATCCTGCCTGGGGAGCCGTGGGATGAGAGCTGAAAGATGATACATTTTGGAAAAGTGTGGCAACAGGACGAGAGGGTTGTGCCATTTTCCTGAAAGACAGCAGGCCACCTTCGGAGCCAGGAATTGCCTTGCTCAGCTGTGGACTAGGGACATCCCTCTAGGGAAGAACGGAGAGGCGCTCGGAAGAGGCAGGCAGACACTTAGAGGCAGGGAGACACTTAGAAGGAGAACGGCTGCGCTCCGGCCGACACCCACCTTACTTCTCAGCCAGAACCGGTCAGTGATCCCGGCTGGTAACCTCAGGAGCAAACAAATCATTCTTAACATGGCTTTTGAGGCCATTCATGGCACTGCTCTCATCGGGTTCATTCCTTATCTTTCCGAGCTTGGCGCTTGCCTCTCTGCTTTAGTGCAATGGCCCCGGAGCACTGCAAATTCACTCCACAGTCAGCTGTGCTGTTTCTTGTTCCTATTCGTGGAACAGTCTCCCTTCCTTCTTTCTTCTCCTTCCTCCCCATCTCCCCACTTGAACGGGCTCACATCCACCATGATCGTGAGGTTTCAGATGAGATGTAATTTTGGTACAAAAAGTATTCCCCAACCCTCAGCCGTGTGTGTGTGTGTGTGTGTGTGTGTGTGTGTGTGTGTGTTGAACCACGTGACCCCACAGCACCCTGTCTTATCACAAAAGGTATTCAGTGATGTACCTGGGGGAGGGTCTCGATTTCTGCAAATCAGAAGATTAAGAAGGGCCAAATCTTGCTAGTGCGCTACCAACACTAACAGGAGAGCATGGAGCATAGATCGTAGTTAAATATTTGCCTAATGAACAAAGTATAGCACTGAAATCTTATTAGAAAGATCCCTCCCAAGTATCGTAATTTTAAAAAATGGCAAAGTTGGTGTTAGTTTCCAGAGTGGTCAGTGGAAAGAGTGAAATGCCCAGCAGAGCAGGATAATGGGCAGAAAAATGTGGTATGCTATGATAATATGATAATGAAGATACATATTAGATATAAACTAAAATATATTGGAATATGGCAACATAACATAACATACCACAGCATAACACAACATAACAGAAGATGAAATCATTAGCTTGACCATCACAAAAATTCTTGTATGTAAAATGTGGGACTAAGAGAAACCAAACTAGGCAATTTATTAGAAGGCCACATTGTGAACTTTAAGACAATATTATGTGCATTTACTTTAAGGTGTTTCTTAAAAAGGAAGAAAAA
Source organism: Lutra lutra (assembly GCF_902655055.1). Taxonomy (NCBI): domain Eukaryota; kingdom Metazoa; phylum Chordata; class Mammalia; order Carnivora; family Mustelidae; genus Lutra; species Lutra lutra. Next base: position 14,644,789 of record NC_062282.1, read on the forward strand.
AATCGACCTATTATAATACAATATTATGCATATTTTATTTAAAGTCTTAAATTTGTGACCTAAGGTCAATGCATATTTAAATCAGATTCAGACATTGTGACTAGTTCTATTTTGTAACCACTGAATAATTTCAATGCACACAAAATGTTAATCATATACTCCAAATTATTCGTTCTAGTCAGGATCCTAATTGCAAAATTAGGAGAATTGGCTGGTGCATTTAAGGAGACTTTGGACCATAACGGTTGAAATCAAAGCATCCCAGATTAATCCTCAGCTATAAGAATAAATGAATTTGGGTGCTGAAATGGGGTGATCTTTGGGTTTGCCTTGCTGAAGTATAAAGAGGAAGACACATGCACAATTTCACATTTAATCAAATGAGAATCTGACATCTAAAATTTTAAAGTATTTCTTCAAACAGTAAGCTATTTCTACTTTCACAGATATTAGAATATCTCCATAGGAAAAATTATTTTTCTACTAAAATTTGGGATTAAAAATATTTAATATATTTTATTTATAAAATTAATAATATACTTATTTAAAGTTTTAAATTTGTGACCTAAGGTCACAAATGTGTGTGTGTGTGTGTGTGTGTGTGTGTTGGACCACGTGATCCCAGAGCACAGATTAATAATATACTTCGTATTATAAAACCATTCAGAGCTCACAATGGCACTGACATTATTCTAACACTTTGTTAGGTAATATATTTTCCATGGATTCCAGTAAATCCATGTGTACATTTCAAAGTGTCTGAGTGCTTCAGTGAATAGTAATGATATCCCTTGAGCATGGCAACGCAGAAATGCTCAGACCTCAAGGCTATTATGTTTGTATTTGTGGGAGAACATGAAGGCTGTGACTGACCATGTGTAATCTGTCTACGTTGCTTTCACTTTGCATGTCTCATTTATTTAAGGAAGGGGAACTCTTCAGGCCTCTGCAAAATTTCCTTTGTCTGGGGCCAGGTTCCTGAATTTTTAAGTAATATGGTATTTATACTTAAAAATGCACAGTGTGCAAAGGCCTATGCCCTACTGATCTGTTCCCATCAAGTATATTCTAGAGAATTCATCTCTTTTGTTATTTTTTTTCTTTTGGTCAAATAAAATTAAGGCATGTGATTTACATTAGCATTACTTACACAACAGTTTTCTTTTTTAAAAATTTGCATTGTTTTGTTATGCAATGCTGCCATCTTGTGGCCACTTGGTCAATTTTAAAACATTCCATTCCTGGCTAGTGTACCAGACTGACTCCTAAAGCTTTACATAGTATATTTTCCAGCATCGTGGAAGATATTTACTCTTAAAAATAATACTTTCTTAACTATCGCTCAATAAATAGGTCATGATAGTTATTTTTTGGCATTTGAAAGTTTTATATAATTTCCCTGAAAATTTCCTTTCTTCGATATTAATTTCTATGTAAATTGATATTAACATCTGCTTAGAAAAAGAAGAAAACACTTTTTTTAAATGCTGTCTTTACACTTTTAAGTACTGTCTTCACACAAATAGATCTTATGGTGTTTATTTTATCTTGTGCCTCTGCAAAATAAAATCACTTATATTCATGAGTTTAACAAATACACATTCTTAGAATGGACATATAAGTTAAAGAAAAATTACATCTGGAGCTAGAGATATGTCATATTTATGTGCTCTAGGCTATGGAGGGATTAAAGTATGTGGTTAAATTTCATGATTGTCTATAGCACTTATAGTTAGGAAAGAGTTTAATCATATTTTTTTCCTAGATTAGGCCTTCTGTATATTTGTTGAACTTCCCTAATTTTGAAAGACTTTAGTTTTTAGAGCAATTTTAAGTTCATAGGAAAACATAGAGGAAGGTATAGAGATACCCCATATACACATTAACCCTGCCCCCAACAGACACAACCCCCTCCTCCCCACTATCAACATCTCCCAGCAGAGTGGGGACATTTGCTATAATGGACGGATCTACCTTGACACATTATCACCCAAAGTTCGTAATTTACCTTAGGTTCGCCCTTGGTGTTGTCCATTCTGTGGGTTTGGACAGAGATAAAACAACACACATCCATCATTATGGTATCACACAGAGTATTTCACTACCCTAAAAAGTCTCTGTCCTCTACCTCTTCATTCTTTTCCTCATCCTAACTCCTAGCAACTAGTGATCTTTTTTGCTGTCTCCATAGTTTTGCCCTTTTTCATTTTTCTTTCATATGAAAAGCCAGATATCCTATGCAACCCATTGTTAGTAAAACGTTCTCTTATCACTTTGTGCCTGAGATAGGGCATGGAGCAGATGGCGGCTCAGAGCACAGACCTGGCTCTTCTAAGATGCCCGATGCTGCTACAGAGTAAGGTTTTGTTCACCACCAACTTCCGGCTACCCAGGACCTGCTTTCCATGGGGATGGCTCTTCCCTTCCATTCCTGCTCAGTCTTTGGTTGAACCTTCATACCTTTCTCCTCCAGTGAAGGGGCACTTTGTGAGAGGTTCAGCTTCAGTTTTAGTTTGGTCTTTAGAGCATCCTGGCTCTCCCAAGAGGAAGCATAAGAACAGTGGGAAATACATAGTGATGGTTTTATCACATTGTTCAAAATGTGTATAGAACCTTCTGCTTTTAATTCAGTCAAGTATGCATCTAAACCCAACAATATGTATTTTAAAGACACAACATAACACACAGTTAATTATAGTCAACATGACCGTAGGGGATGATGCTTGACTAGGTAAGAATTGGTATAGTTACTTACAGCTTTTTGAGAGCCAATAAAACACATTAGAAAGAAATTACCAAATCAAGATCTGGTTGTAATATGCATACATACACATATATGTGGATTGGGGCTCATTATGATGCAAATATTTTTTTCTGAAAAATAGATAAAAGCATACTTAAAAAATAGTGAATTGAGGAGTGATAGGAACACGCTGAAAAATGTTCCAGTATAACTTATCAATAGATTAAAGGATATATTGTTCTTGAATTTAGCCAAACAAACAGACAAAACACAGATGAGTTGACAGAACTGTGTTTAAGCTTTAGCTTTTCCTTAGTAGAATTACAATAATCTTTCATTGTAGAATAAACATTGTTCTGAAAGCAGCATTTTTCTAATTGGTGCAATTCAAGTTCGGCCTGAGGAAGTGTGTAACATATAAAATGTTGAATCAATCTCTGATCATGAAAGGGTGAAGGTAGGTACTTCTGATACTCATATCTTGTTTCTTGCTCTGGGAAAGCAGCAAGTGAGGTTACTATTCCCAGTTACCTAATGATTAGGCAAGACCATATCACTCTCAATGACCAATGGATTACAAGTAGGTGGCTCCTCACATTTCTGGTGTGAAACATTTAAGTCCTGTATGAGGATGGTCCAGCCCTTGTTTTCTCCTCGGTATCAATCAACGATGAGACTTCTTCCGGATGTTGGATCTCCAACACGTTGGGGTCTCTATTTGCTTGTATCACTGTGCTAAGGTAGGGAAATCTGAGGTCATTATGTATCATCTGAACTAAAGAGAACTTCAAAACAGCCAAAAATAAACCTTTGTTAGGTCAAGCCACTAAGATTTGGGGAGTACTTTTTTATTATAAGGTAGCCTGTCATGACTTACACAAAAGACTGAAAATTCAGACATTTGTATCTATTTGGCCACTTATTTCTTAACCACTCTTTGCACAATTTGACACAAACTAACATTAAGATAAAACGATTCTGTTCTCCTCTCTCCACTGAGAATTTAGCACACAGTATGATTTATTAAGGTCTTCTAACTCAGTAGTCATGTGATTTGCTCATTAAACACAGTAATAATTGGGAACATCAGAAAAGAAAAGGTTCAGACTTTGAAAGAATAAAGGGGTACTCACAAAAGGTCTAGACAGAAGATAATAGGAGGAGAAAAGAAGCAGAAGCCATAGGCTGCCCCTCCATTTCCTCACCTCATTCAAATGTAAGGAAGATTGCCTCACCTGAGATCCTACAGTGTCTCCAATGCCCAGGACTGGAGATGAGTAGCTTAGGTCCTGGGGATTGCTCACAATTAATTACTCTTTTCTCTTTGAGGAGGTCTCAGTTGCTCCTGAAACAGCTTTTCCTTATCAACAAGGATAGTTGGCCTATTTTGGTCTCTGGGACACACCCAGAGGTTGACAGGACCTAATTTGGCCCAGTTATGAACTCTGAATATAAAATACCAGTTACAAGCTCTTGTGTTTACGATGCTATTAAATTCTGGCACACCATTAGGGCACTGTTGGTTGAGCAGAGACTTATTAAAGCTGATATGGAAGAGTAGTTCCTGCTCAATAATGATACTAAACTGAGCAATTCAACTTAGCCTCAGTGAGGATGTTTCCTTGCTAGAAAATTTTCAGTGTAATACATGTTGCTGATTGCACTCCAGTGTTTATAGCACTAATGTCCACAATAGCCAATTTATGGAAAGAGTCCAGATGTCCAATGACTGATGAATGGATAAACAAGGTGGGATAGGGGTGCCTGGGTGGTTCAGTCAGTTAAGCTGCTGCCTCCAGCTCAGGTCATGATCCCAGGGTCCTGGGATCAAACCCCATATTGGGCTCCCTACTCAACAGAGTCTCCCTCTCCCTCTGTCTCTCCCCTGGTTTGTGCTCTCTCTCTTTTTTCCCCTCTGTCTCTCTCTCTTAAATAAATGCATAAATAGCATCTTATAAAAAAGGAAAATGTGATATATGTATACCTATGTTTATATCTATAGTTATACAATGAAATATTACTCTGCCATCAAAAAGAAAGAAATCTTACCATTTGCACCGATGTGGTTGAAACTAGACTGTATTATGCTAAGCAAAACAAATCAGTCCAAGAAAGACAAATACCATATGCCTGCACTCATGTGTGGAATTTAAGAAACAAAACAGATGAACATAGGGAAGGGAAGGGAAAATAAAATAAAAGAAGATAAAAACAGTAAGGGAGATCAACCACAAGAGACTCTTAACTATAGAGAACAGACTGAGCGTTTCTTGAGGGGAGGTGGGTGGGTTTCTTGAGGGCTAGATGGGTGATGGGTATTCAGGAGGGCACTTGTGATGAGCACTGGGTGTTGTATGTAAGTGATGACTCACTAAATTCTACTCCTGAAACTAATACTACACTATGTTAAGTAACTTGAATTTAAATAAAATCTTGCAAGAAAAAAAATTGTTGCTGGCATAATACCCATGACCTTTTTTTGCACAACTCCAGGAGGTACCCATTACCCTGCAGTCTATATTAATGGCAGCCCCTGGCACGCAGTTCATATAGGAATACATTGTGGTGATACGCCATGGAGTCATGCCATGTGATGGCCCTGAATACCAGGCACAGAGAAGATACTTGATGTTGTTAGTTTCTTTATATTTCCCCAGGCTCTTATTTGAGGGGATTGATGCCTATTAATATTTTATCTTATAGGGGAAGCAGATTCTAACTGGGATATATTTGATACCTTCTATGTGATCAAAAAGTCGGCTCAAGCCTTCTGCTAATAATGGTTAATTTGTAGTATTTTTTATTGTGTTCTGAAATCGTTTGCAACTGAATCATAATACAGCTAACATTTATATAGCACAATATATAAATGTTTTTATGCTTTTTATGTTCTACTTTTATTAAAAATGCTGTTTTAAAATATTTTTGTAAAATAATCGAAAGTTATATGATGTTATTATTTCGGCTTCCTAGGAAGTGAGGCACAGTGAGATTACTTACCTTTTCCAGAATCACAGAGCACACGAGTATTTGAGTTGCCGTTAGAACTCAGACAGTCTGGCTCCAGAGAGCCTCTCCCCAGGTATATGTGTTATCTTGTCTCAGATCAATTTGTCTTGCTCCCTATATTCCTCTTCAAAATTCTTTTGTTGATATGAGTTTAGTGTTGAAAATGTATGCTATGAGGAAACAAGCCATTAAAAATTAATTATTTTTCAAATAATAATAAGTTATTCTATCCTGGCTAACATGTATCCATGACCCATTAATATGTCTAAGAAGTACCTTATGAGATTAAATTTGACCATTTGAAACATTAAAACATTTAAAAATGAACATATTTTCAAATTCTCACATTATTTTTATTTCTCTAATTGCCTGTGTTTGCAAATAGAATGCATTCACTTTTTGTTTATATCGTCTTCTAAAATCTAATCCAATCATGTGACAATTCCCTTAAGATTTGATTTTGAACTTTTAATAGTAATAGAATATATTTACCTACAGAGTTTCCGATTATGACCTGAAGAGAAATTTTGTAAAACAACATCAATAACAAAAACACGGTGTAGAAGGAATCACCTACTCACTCACACTCCACAGAAAATAACCAGTAAGTGTTTCCAGGGGGATATTTTACCAGAATCCAAAAGGAGCCAGATCGATGTCCATCTCCCAGATTTGACACGCTTGAGATGTGCTCTCTTTTGGTCTTGAAGGAGAGGAGTCTTGAAGAGGAGAGTGGAAAGGGGTCCTGACCTCACTGCATCATTCTGTTTCTTGAGTTCTAGTGGAGACTGAAGAGAAAGGAGTCATGGTCCAAGAGTTTCAGCAGAAATTTCCAAGATCTTGGGCATGAAAAGTCTGGCCTTAGGTCTAGATTACAAACAGCTGCATTAAGTTAGGGCAGAGATCACTCATGCCAATACAGCTGAGCGTTAAGATCCATTGTGGAAACTTGAGAATGAGTGGCTTTTGGGAATATCTGGTACAGCCCTCTTAGTGTTTACATTGTATTGAAGTCCCCACTCTGAAAGCGCTGTGAGGGACTTGAGGATGCCAGGAAGCGGTTTCCAGAATATCAGATTTCAAGGAGGAATCCAGAACAGGAGAAGCAAGAACAGATGTTGGGGGGGGTGGTTTGTTAAAGCAGGGGAGGCAGGCTAAGGAGAGGTTCTCTGACACGTTTGAGGGTTGGTGAGGCACAGACTACTAGGGCTAACCCAACACGAAGTCTCATTTTCCTCCGCAGTAACAGAACTCTGATTTGGGGAGTCATATTGCCATCCAGAATTAAAGACTTCATCTTTCATCCATCTTGCAGCTCGGTATGGACACACTGGTAAATCCTCCAAAATGAAATCTAAGTGGATGAATTTTATGAGGTTTCTGGAAATGTTCTTAAATGAATTCATTTCTTTAGGAAGAGACCTATGAAATTTCTTCTTTTGGCCTGAAAAATGAACTTGTTGGCAGGAATTTCAGCCATTTTGAAAGAGGAGTTGACCTTGAGGATAGAGGTCAAATGCCAATTGTGAACAGAAACTCAGGTTCCAGAGTCTCTGATGAATACAATATATTTAATCTATCTTTCTCGAGCTGGCTATCTGTGGGCTGCCGTTCTGTGAGTAAATAAACATAATCGCTACTGATGAATTAGTGTGGGATAATGTTGGAATTCCTAATGAAACAAGGGGAGGACAAAGAATCAATTAGCTTAATACAGTATCTTGTGTAGCCACAGTATGACTAAGCATAACAGTGTTTTGACTATGAGTTTTGTAAACAATAATTCAAGTGTAAGTCACAAAACTGGCATGAAGGGGTTATCATTCAAACAGTAATTACTAAGAACTTTCTTTAAGTGATGCCCTATGCAGACATTGTAGGTGTTGTCAAAGAAGTGAATAAAACCTTGTGCCTGTACCCAGGGTCACACAAGGCAGAAGAAAGACATGCACTTTATAAGTGATATAAAACATTTTGAAAAAATAAACTTTATGGGGCGCCTGGGTGGCTCAGTCGGTTAAAGCATACAACTCTTGGTTTTGGCTCATGTCACGATCTCAGGGTGATGAATCCAGCCCCCTTTCAGGCTCCACGCTCAGTGGGGAGTTTGCTTGAAATTCTCTCTCTCCCCGCTCCCTCTGCCCCTCCCTTCACTTGTATGCACATACTTTCTCTCGAAAATAAATAAATAAAATCTTTTAACAAGATAAAATAAAAATAAACTTGGGGCGCCTGGGTGGCTCAGTGGGTTAAGCCGCTACCTTCGGCTCAGGTCATGATCCCAGGTCCTGGGTTCGAGCCCCGCATCGGGCTTTCTGCTCAGCAGGGAGCCTGCTTCCTCCTCTCTCTCTGCCTGCCTCTCTGCTTACTTGTGATTTCTCTCTGTCAAATAAATAAATCTTAAAAAAAAATAAAAATAAAAATAAACTTTATTTTTTAGAGCAGTTTTTGGTTCACAGCAAAAGTGAGCCGAAAGTATCGATATTTCTCATCTCTATACCCCTGTTCCCACACATGCATATTCTCCCCCATTATCAACAACGCCACCAGACTGAGACATTTGTTACAATCAGTGAGCTTACAGCTTACACATCATTATCACCCAGTCTATAGTTTTCATTAGGCTTCGCTCTTGGTTTCGTGCATTCATTCTGTGGGTTTTGACAAATGTATGATGGCATGAATCTACCTTTATGATATCATACAGCATAGTTGCGCTGCCCTAAAAATCCTCCGTGCTCCATCTCTCAAAAACTTCCAAAGTACTATCAGTGCACAAAGTAGTCACATAATGTTTGGAGATTTCAAGTATTGAGATGTGCTGTCGATCTCATTTATGCAAATGCAGAGCCTGTGATGTGTCCTTGGCTTGTCTTCCCGACAATGTCAACATATTAGCGTCTCTGTAATCTCTAGTTGCCCACCAGGCAGGTCCCTTTAAGAACTCATGAAACAGACTGTATTATGTTCTTTGCGCTAACTCCAGGATATTGTTGGTGATTAGGAAGTCCGTTGATTGACATAACATCTCTGCGTTTACTTTCCAGACTTGGATTTCAGACTTGCTTCTTAGAAAACATCATAGAGTACAGTGCCCTCTTCTAGAGTTCAGGGCTGTTTTCACTAAGCTGGTATCAGTCATATTTGATTTGTATGGATTGAAAGTGATGTTAACAAGCTGCAAAAATGGCATTCTCAGGCAAAATTTCTAAGTAGATTAAAAAACCCATTTTTCTTTTGAGATATTGGAGCACTTACGCAGGGAAGAGATGATCATTAGAAACTAACGTAAGTTTACTAAATCTAAGACCAAACACCATCTATGTCCTGTGAGATAAGATGAATACTGAAGATATACCTTATGTTATTTGTGGCAGCATATTTTCAAACTTTCTCTCTATTCAGTAGTAAAGACTGGCAAAATTTAAGCTTGATGATGATACCATTCAGAAAGATTTACATCTGAAGAAATGACGAGATTTCTAAGAGACCAATTTCTTTCTCTCTTTGTTGTCCGTCCTCAAGGGATAAACAAATTGTGAATAGTGAAGTAGAGGAAAATGTAATGGGGGTACGAACAGATATTTTTCACAAGGTAGGAGTGGAAACAGGGAGCAGGTCACAGGAGTAGTAGACCTACCTGAGTTTTGAATACAGCAATACTTCAATGGAATGTTCTGTTACTCACATATGATTAAATCTGACCAGAGGACTAAAAAGACAATGATATCAAGACATAAAAATCATCAAAAATATGCTTGTATAATTTTTGTGTATGTATGTTTGTTTCTAAGGTGGAATTTGAATCAGCAGTGGCGATTATAATGTGTCACGTATCCTCAATCCCACATGACCTCTATGATAGTGAATTGTAAGAGCCAAGATGAGTGATGGGCTGTGCTGATTTCTGGATAATAGCAATTGTTTCTTTTCCTAGATACTTGAGATGAAGCATTATATCTTAAAGAAACAAGTATATGTTTGATGCAAGAACTCTAAAGCATGTACTTTTCTCATTAGTGATGAAAGTATTTAAAACTAATCTCAAAAACCCATCCTTAGTCGAAATTTATTGCTATCTCTCTATAGCTTTCATTAGGATATGCTCATTGGAACTTAAACAATGTTGTATGTCAAGGATATCTCAACCAAACTGGAAAAAAACAGGTATATTTACTGAACTCTCAACTTGTTGTACTCATCGTATGTGAGTCTGACTGTGGCTTACATTTCATTCTCCAGTGAATGCCTTTATCCCCTACTAAAACAACAAAATATTAAAATTGGTTTGTTGTCTCGATTTTATTTTCTCATTCTGTCAGATGGTTAAACTTAACTCTGACCTTTGGTTCATAACCAAAGTTTTTTTTTTTTTTTTTCCTTTCTCTTAAGACCTAAGCTGTTTTATTTCTTCCTTATTTAATTTTCTATTCCTGCCTTCCCATTTCCTCAAAATACAAAATGAAGTTTTAAAGTAATATGTACAAATATCCATTTTTGTCTTTTGTGTTTGGGAGTTTTAGGTGTTTTTCTTCTCTGTACCTTTTGCTTTCCACTCTGTCTATGGACATACCTCTTACAAGGCAAGGCTGCAGTAGAGTAGAAATTTCCAATCATATACACTGATTTATTTATCCTACAGTGCTTTGTATGTTATTTATTGTTTCCTATGTTTATGTTAAACAAATCTGATAGGGGTCAAATTGAAAGAAAAAGAACTTTTAAAAAAATTGCTCAATTCTTTGATTTTGACTTGCACAAAGAGAGGTTAAGTGTGTATTTAGCAAGTCTTTTATGATTAACATTTTATATACAAGCATTCCCTTAAAGCCCATGACTTTATGTGAGATTTAATAAGTTCTGTCAGTGATAGGAGTAAAATCAGTTGTACTATAGAACTGTAACCTGTTGAGAATGAAAACTGAGAAATAGTGAGTAAAAAAAGTTCATTGAGAATCACCATAGGGGCTGCTTGTCATGAGTCCAGGGACCTGGATCAATCCCCACATAGGGGCTTCCTACTCTGAGGGGGAGCCTGCTTCTCCTTCTGCCTGCTGCTCCCCTGCTTGTGCTCTCTCTCTCTCTGTCAAATAGATAAACAAAAAAATCTTCAAAAAAAAAAAAAAAAGGAAAGAGAGAATCAGCACATAATTCAAAGAAATGCAAAATTATTTTCTCATTACGTAATGCAACATTTTTCTAAGTACCTATTTTCTTTACATTTTGTTAAATTAGTATGGCAACTTCATTTTATTTTGAAAGTGGGTTGCGTGTAGGAGAAGAGGTACATTTTTAACTTAATTAGGAAAAATTCTTTGTGAAATTACATATTCTGGTGGAGAAGTTGATGGAATTTATAATAATTTATTTAAACCCTGACTTGAGTAAAATGTACATCTCGATCTTTCCTGAGCACATAGTAAACAAACATTTAATAAAGCCACCAAAAGCCTGTTTGGATTTTTTTTTCCATCTTACATCCACCCTCCACTTAGATTAATGGTTACCAAGATAAATTTTGTCTTCCTTGTAGAATAAGGGATCACTTGTAAGCCCTCTGGATGCAAAGATCTTTCTCCAGTGAGACAATTGGTTATTGTACCTTCACTCGGCCTCCCCACTCGCCCTTGCCAGGACCTGTTCACACTGACATTTTGGGATGTGTTCACTACTCATTTGACTCCAAAAATAACACACGTTGCCTGTGCATGAGGGGCAAGGCTCTGCTTTTTCTAAAGGCCTGCATTTCCATGGAAACCAGACAGGCAGAAAAGAAAGGATAAGTGCATGAAATCACTCAGCACTTAGAAACAAAGCTGAATGCACACCAACCACCTCATCTGAATTCAGCCTGTGAAAACCAGGAGCCACCTGACCCTGGACGACAAAGGAAAACATGCTCCCCGCTGGCTTCAGTCCATGAGAAACACTTCGTTTCCTTACGCTGGATATTCTAAAGGCTAGAAAGGCAGGATTTGAAATCCAAAAGCCGGCATTGTTTCTACCTTTTGCCTTTCTTTGGTTATCTGAAAAGCTCACATGTCCATTTGGTAAAATGTACAATCAAAAAAAAAAAATTCTGAATTGTTTATTCTTTCAAAAGGGATTTCAAGATTATTTAAATCTTAAAGCTTAATGAACAATGGTGTGCAATCCTTGCAAAATGCGAGAGTAAACAAAAGATCCTTGCCCATGGTAGCTTTATCAAGCACAGGGTATTGCAAATGTCTAACGTAAGTCTTGCTGCCAGCAAGTGGGAATGTCTTCTATTCAGAAACCAAACAGCCGTAGATTCCAGGGGAAGAAAATTGTCCTTGCCTTAGAGGGGTATGCAGTTTTGATTTAACTGATATGTAGAGTACTATTAAAACTACAAGTATGTTGTGAAACATAAGTTGGTTCTATTTGTAAAAACCACCCAACTGTTTCTCTTTGTGATGGAAAAAATCCACTATAATCTTGCTGAGTAACTTTCACTCCTCTTTCCACTTCCACCTGATCCCCACACCTTAGCATCTGGGCCACATCCTTCTGATGTTAAGAGAACTATTGCTTGCCTGACACGTGTACTCTGGGTTCTAGAAGAGAAAACACAGTTGTGGGTCGGGGTCATTCAATTTGGGTTCAGCTCTTTAGCCACATCTGATTTTGTAGCTTAAAGTTTGGTTGAGATTCTATAAGATGTATTAATCTGCATGGGCAAGTATAAACTTTTCTTCTTTGGTGTCGGACAAGTACGTGTGTAGAAGGGCTATTTTGCCGCCACAGAATTTAGATGCTACAGCTATGTTAAAGTAACTAAACAAGGAGTTCATTGGGCTGACGTGCTCTAACCCCATGGCTCTAACACATATAAGCAAACCCCAGTCTAAGTCTGTAAATGCCTCCGGGTTATGAAATCAAAATGCTCAGGGCAACCAATCCCGAAGAGCCAGCTGGGCTTTAAGCTGAAGCCAATCAAATGATTTCCGTTCTTTGCTTCCGTACCTTCTCTAGGTTGGTCTTTTCCCCAGCTCACTCCAGGGGAGCTCTCCTCACCACATCAGGCTTGCCATTGCCTGATTTGAATACGTTTTTGCTCAAATAATCTATTAAAAATTTTAACATGCCTCAGTTTATCTTTTAACAGCCAGCAGGTAAACATATCTAGTATCTGACATGATGAAACTCACCTCCAAAAGGAATAAGCCGAAGAAGGCAAATGTGGCCCAAGCACAAAAGGCATTTTGAGTGGACCTTGGTATGTTCCTCTCAATTTGAGTCCAGTTTTCCTAGACTCACAGAAGATTCTTGTGTATTGAAGGTTATAATAAAGAATGAAAAATACAGAAGAATAGCATCATATAAAGCTTTAAAAATGGAGCATGAGGGGTGCCTGGGTGGCTCAGTCATTAAGTGTCTGCCTTCAGCTCAAGTCATGATCCCAGGATCCTGTGTTCGAGTCCTGCATCAGTCTCCCTGTTCAGAGGGAAGCCTGTTTTTCCCTCTCCCACTCCCCCTGCTTGTACTCCCTGTTTTGTTACCTCTGTCAAATAAATAAGTAAAATATTTCTTTTTAAAAATGGAGCATGGGTCTTCAGAAGAGAAAGTAACATCAGTTGGAGTAGAGAGTATTTTCTCCAATTCATCACGTGATTCTGTAGTATGTTAGAACAGAGCTACAGAGAGAAACCTCATGACATTTCAGAGACAACCACTATAGTGGAAAAAAAAAATGTGTGTTGATATCTGATGGGGAGAAGCTGAATGTGGATACTTTTAAAGATCACCAACAAGATATTCTAGAAATCACAGCTAATAAAAAGGTGAGAATTTGGACCTGAGGTCCCTGAATTCTGTGGGTACCAGAGATAGTATTTTGTTACTTTTACCTTGATGTAGTGAGAGGACATTATGAAGTATTTGCGGTTGTTCCCTCAACCCCTGTGAATCTTTAACTCTGTTACAACCAACTTCTCCATGGGAAACTGTCGAGTCAACTAGAGAAGAGACATAAAACCAATGGGTTTCAAACTTTAATAAAAATTAGCTCATTTGTAAAACAGATCTAGAAGGAACCTGTTAAGGCATAGCCATCATCCCTCTCCTGTATGCCTCACCCCCCAACACACAGAAAAAATCCCACAGAAAAGTGGGAAGACCAGTGGTTCTCTGAAAAGGGTCTTTGTACTTGGGTTTTCTCCTGGTGTTAACTCCAAAGAGTAGGGAAAATGGAGTCTCCACATAGTTTGGAGCTGTGAGATTATAGGAGGTCTGTGCTTTACCCCTGTCTTGTCCTAGCAGGCAATTCCCATAGAATATTTCTTGTTTACCATGACATGGGAATGGAGCGTAAATAGAGGCTCATGGATCCTAGTGAGAGGGATGGCCTAGATTGGATGGATTTGACAGAGAAATTCATATCTGATACATTAATAGTTTACCTGGATTTCAAATTTTACCTTTATCAGCTGCTCAATTTTGCCTTAGGTATTTAGATTTTTGTCTCTTTTTTATCTTCTCATATAGTGTACAAAAATACCCCAACTACCGGAAGGCATAAAGTAGACCTAGATTATTATCCTTTATATGTTTTTGGGAGAAATATATGTAGTATTTTGGAAATACCACTAGTATCCTAGCATTCCTAGTTTGAACTTCTAGCAACACTACCACTTACCTTAGCTATGGATAGGAAATGTATTTATGCCCCTTGGGAGTCCCAACCCTACATCATTTCTTTTTGATAACATAGCCATGTATGTCTCTTAGTTTTAAAGCTCAGTGAGAGGTATACATTTATTAATTTATTCTTTCATTTACTTATTTATGCATTAAAGAAGTTAAAACTATTTAAAGTTAATTTTTTTGTAAAATTTTTTGTAAAAATTTTACTTATTTATTTGACAGAGAGATAGCATAAGTAGGCAGAGCAGCAGGCAGAGGGAGAGGGAGATGCAGGCTCTCCACGAAGCTGGGAGCGTGAGGAGGGACTCTATCCCGGGAAGCTGGGATCATGACCTGAACGGAAGGCAGCCGCTTAACTGACTGAGACACCCAGGCACCCAAAGTTAAATATGTTTTACGGAAGAATTTTTTTTTATCTCTTTGGGTACATGGAGACAGACAGAAGTCTCATAAAACACCTAGAATTGGTCATTTACAATATTCCATGAACAAGTGAGATAATCAGATACCTTCAAGTTATTTTTACTATTTGAATTAAAAGTTTAAAACCCATTAAAAATCACAAGATTTTGGTTTGTTTGATGAACTTAATGTGAATAACATAAAGCATGTCAGACAGAAGCAACATATAATGAGACATCATAGAAGAATGCTTAAACTTTGGTAATTTGGAAGAGGTTCCTCATGATTTTACCTTTCTCATTTTCATACAATTTTCTTTGGGTTTCGGTGTATGTGCAATGCTTCTTTATGGCTGCCAATGGTCTTCATATATCATCACCATCATCACCATCAACAACATCATAAACATTTATTTTGCATCTAATCTGTTTCTGAAAACATACAAGGGAATCCAGGCCCACAGGCAGGGTAATCTTCACAAGTAACTTTGGTTCAGAGACCTCGTCTGGAAACTTGCTTACTGATGAAAGAAAATGGTAGATTTCGTTTTAATTAATATAACATGCAATGGTAGAATATTTGATCCTCTACGTTGTGACAAAACTCAAAATCCATACAAAACAGTGCCAAAATCAGTCTACAGCCTTAGAGAAGAGACTAACAGACTGGCCAACACAAGATGAAAAATCATGATCCGTTCATTCCTGCTGGGGCCTGGGGTCCATGTAACTGACCTCGGCCACACAAGTTCCAGCCTCATTTCCCCTCACCAGCATCCCAAACTTCAACAAAATGACTCTTTTATCAGAAATTACATCAACAGAATAAACTTACGTGGTCAAACAGAGACAGCTGATTTCAAACCCTCACGCATATAGAAACATGCTTATTAAAACAGAGTTATCCAAGGGCTCAGTGTTACCTCTTAGAAGCTGGCCAAAAGTTTAGTGCTGCTTGTGCTGGGACCTGCCGAGTTGACAATTTCCTACCCACCTCTGAATTTACAAATATACTTGTATCTACATCATTGGTTCTTTCTTTCTTATGGTACAGTGGAAGTGATGCCTCTTGAGTTATGATGTAATTCTCAACTTAATTATCTTGCTTTTTATTTCATCACAGAATGGTACTAACGTGCCCCAATTTTATCAATATGTGTGAAACTGTAGCGGCATCCCAGAGCATCAGAGCAAGCAACTACATAAATGTTTTTGTGTTCGTTAAGAACACTATATGAAGCTCAATGATCTTTCTACTTATCTTTAAGGAAATTAAGAGAATCATTCTGTGCCATTAAGATTATATTATTGATACAAAGCTTTTCTTAAAATCATATGTTTTTATTGATAAGAGCAATAAAATATTCACAGAATTTATCTGGATTCTTACATAATTGTTCCATAACTTAAAAATCATAAACAGGAGCCTAAAACTAACATGTACCAATAGAATGATCTAAAGTAGTTTAAATATTTAAGATAATATTATAGAAAGAAAAAGTAAGTAAAGCAAAAAAGAAATATTTAAAAATATCTGCCAACTTTGTTTTCCAGTTAAAGAATGTAGATGATTATCCCAAGGTCATGACACCCTATTTTAAGTGATGAATTATAATAGCTGTATTTTTGACACACGGCAAATGTTATATGTCTTCATCTTTAAAGAATGCATTTTTTACCCTCTAAATGGGAACTTCATAATGTAAAGGATACTGGGATTAATCTTTGAAGTCCAAGTTTCATGACCTCGTTCTGCCCTTGTGACATGAGGCTAGCCACTTAAGCTCACGTCACCATGGTTTCCTTGCCAACTAAGCTAAAATATACTCACCTCTTGGGGTTACTTGGTTGATTAAATGAGAATATATATTAGGGAAATTATTTAATACAATATTAATAAAAGGTCTCATTAATCTATACATTTTATTAGCATGAAAAACATTTAACATTTTTCCACTAATCATTGACCCATGCCATATATTTATTACATGTTAATTTAGCTAATATGTGTATTTTTTGAGTCATTTTTAGTTTTAAAAATCTTTTCAAATAATTTATTTTAATTTCTTTATAAACTTATTTAAGCTTTCACTGTTTTGCATTTTTTCCATCACAGGTCTTCTAGTTTGGCTTGCGCTCATAAATAAGACTTCTTATGTGTCATTCTTTCTCAAACTTTCTTGAATCTGTTATATACTCATTGCTTGCTTGTCAGAACCTCCTTTCAGAAGAACTCTTTTTTTTTTTTTTTTGGTTCTTAAAGCTATATTTACTTAAATTAAAATTTTGTAGAGCTGGAGGACATGAGGAAGCAAAATTGACGGCAGGCTTTGACAGTATTTTACATTTTGTGATGTATCGGCATAATCAGTATTCTCGTTAAACTAGAATAAACTAGTTAGAAATAAACTGGTTAGAAATAACTAGTAATAAAGTAGTTATTCTGTCCACATTTAACTAAGTAATATCTAATTGATTTTAAAATCTCATCTTTTAATTCTGTCTGGAAACTCAAGAAAATTCTTTTTTTCCTGTTTTTCAAATGGATACTTTCTCCTTTTATATTTATTGCCAAAGGAAGAATTTGGTTGTTCAGTAGATGTCACTAGAAGGCTGTTGTACTGTCATTTTATGCTCTTATAGTAACAAAGCCAATATACAGGTATTTTCAATTGCTTTAATATTAAAAATATTTTAATGTCTCAAATTTAATTGAACATAGAAGAGAAAAATAGATCGCCCTTAAATAAAAATAATTATTTAAGATAATGAAACACATACAGTTTGTACATTTTCACTCTGGTATATTTTTAGATGGCATTGAACATGTATTAACATATGGCAAGTTCCAATTAAACTATCATACAAACTCAAATCGATCAGTCGGGCTTAATGAAAGATGCAGAGAGATTTGATGGCTTGTTCTCTGTCATTATGTGTGTAAAGGTTTGCTGTTGAAGAAAACTGTTGCTCTATTTACTATTTCTGCACTCTGTCATGAGAAAGAAACATGCTTCGTATATTGTAAGCTTTGTTTAAAAACAGGAAGTTTATAGAAACAGTGAGTTGACTCTATGTCTTTTTCCTTCAGAAAATTCTCTTTACACGTTAATTGTCGTGGGCATCTCTTTTAAATTTTTAATCATCATTACTTTAGGTTTCCCTAAACCTCTCAGTCAGTGGTATCTAGTGTATTATCTCAGTCCTCTCATTTTAAGCTGTAAGAGACACAGGTTCATTTTTGGGAACACTCCTTACAATGTTTCTTGGAATTCTTCCCCACTCAAGATATGCTCACTACCTGAGTTCTTCCTTTATTATTATCAGTTTTAATCTCTCTCTTTTATCTCATTCCTACAGTGGGACTTTAAATTGAAATGATTTATTTGGTCCATTACTAATTATAAATATTAATATTTGTAATATAAATTTATATTACAAAAATTAATATTAATATTTATATTAATATATATTAATAAATATTCAGTGTTAACTGAATGCTTGCTGTATGCCAGCCTCATTCCATAGCCTAGGTATTCTTCATACAACTTTAAATGCTGTAGTAGTCTGGGCAGGCCAACCGTGCTAATATCTCGGTAGCACAGCACTTAAACATATATAGTTACAAACTCGTTCACTCACATCAAGACCGGTGCAAATATTCTCTGTCTGATTTCTTCTGGGCAATTTTTACTCCAGGATTCAAGGCTCCTTTTATTCTGTTTTATTCACAACAGGTCTCGACATCTGGCCCCAAAGTCTCCAGTGTAGGAGAGGAAGAGGGAATGGAGGAAAACGCCCAGAGAGTGAACCACCTTGACCATCTTACTGATGACATCCCCTCACATATCATTGTCCAGAAAGTATCAGCCATCTCTAAGTGAAGTAAGAGGGCCAGGAAATGCAATAAAACTTATGATTTCCTCTTTGTGACTTCTATACCTTTATGCTATAATACATGCATTTAAAAGGCAATACTCAGCTTTCCTCACCATACTTTAGAAAATATCCTTTGTCCTACCAACATTTCGTACAAAAATCATAGATTTCTATACTACTGTCTATAAGAGTTTAAGACTTAATAGCTCAAAAATGCTCAGAAATAATGGTAATTATCAAAATGCAATAGTCTAGAAAATTTAATGTTAAAATGCATTACTGTAAATGATTTTTATCTGTCTCTATTTTGTATAAAATATATACTGAATTTGCAGTGACATGAATTTCTCTAGTGGACTGAGCAGAAGTCTTTGGTTAGAAATGGGATAATATGGTGGCAATTATACAGTCTATCGTGATTATCATGCTAACCTTGCTGCGGGCACAATTTTGTCAGCAATTACTTCTTATGTCATATATTCCCAAGTCATTCAGCTTCTTCATACTGAGGAATTCTACTTCACTTTTATATCTAAAATTTTCTACACCTTTGACCCTTTGGTAGATTATTAGCATATGTACCAGAATTTAGTTGTAATATTGCACTTCGTTAAAAAATAGGTTAAATGGCCAACATTCATTATAGTAGAACCCAAAATACATAAAGTGATGCTGAGTATCATTTAAAGTAAATTATTAATTTGATAGCTATGTCAATTGCATAATTTTGAAATTCAACATTACTTCAACAGACCTACAAATGCTGAGAATAAAGTGTATGTTCATGGAAAGTATTTTACTCCCAATATATTTTAAAGTAGGCAGTGTCATACATCGAGTTAAAATGAGTTTGGTTGTGTGTGTGTGGATGTGTCTAACTAAAAAACAAAACAAAACAAAAAAACCTAACTAACCTACGTTAGTTTCCCAGATAATAAAGTAACAGAATCCATTATTACTGTTATATCTCCTCTTTGTGTGTTGTTAAAAGAAGTCAGCAAGTGTCAAGACATTGCTTAATGCATTCTATGTGCCATAAAAGAAATTGGCAAAAAGCTCTCAAGTTTTTTTTACCCCTAGCTCAGGAACACAAAACAATTTTTAAACTATTATCTCTATGATGAGAAATGAAATGAAGTGTTTGCTCTGTCTAGCTTTTAGCTGATTGTAGCTTAAGTGTATATTATGTTGCTGATGTTGAACAGAAGACACTTTCTGTAACTGCTCTCACTTGGATAGTCTCCAAAAAAGGATGCAAATATTTTACAAGATTGTTCTAGGAGGCAGAAGAAAAATGTAAAGGAAACAAAAAATAAGGCATGTGGTTTTCTCTCTTGTCTACGATTCCTCTGCCTCCAGGAGATGGGACCTGCTCCTGACAAGGAGGGAGCGGTAGCCAGGCTCTCAAGGTCTTCTTGCCATGTATCTGGTAAGATAGTGTTAACCCGTGTTGCCTCTTCAAGACGGTGAGACCCTCCCTTCGCTCGTGGTACAAATAAGTGTTCTTCTGAAACAGATATAGCCAGAGTAACAGAAATGAGCTCTTTGGAGCCCAGACAAACTCTAATGACATGGATAAGAGTACCTTGGAGTTTCTCTCTCCGTAGTATCTGCACAGATACAGATATAGATTGGAGATGTAATGCAGGGACATATTTGATAATAAAAGAATTGTTTAAAAATTGACGTGATCCTTGTACATTTTCATATTAACTTTTCGTAACAGCTTGCAGAGTTGGGCATCATAATTATGACCATTCGAAGGATGAGAACAAAAAATCTCAGATACCCAAGAAGATGGAATTCCTAAGTGAGAAAAACGGGATTCAGACCCAGGTCAGCTACTTCTGTCGCTTTCAGGCTGAAGGGGATTCAGTGGTGCTGCTTTATAATCTTTGAACAGATTGGGAAGCCCCAGGAGCTTAGTGTGCACTTAGGAAAAGTATTGTATTTCTGGAGGCCTGTCCATTCATGCTTCATCACTTCTGGGGGGACAAAGTTGATACTTGATGGTAGCATTGATTTTTATACCCTCTTCTCTAAAACAAAACACAAGCAGAAACTTTAAAGGTTGTAGCATTCCGGTGTCGCTTGTGAAATTACCTCCTCCTAAGGCAACACACCTATAACGTAAGAAAATACGATTGTGTTGTCCAACGGGAATTGTTTTAGATCGGAGGCTAGTACAAACATTTGACTTTGTAGGTCTAAATCTCGTCTATATTTGAAATGACCACGTCCAAAATATGGGTTTAATTTTAAAAAATGATTTTAGTAAATATAACCACAAAACTCAACTATTGTATTTCCTATTTAACCTGTCTGTGTTTTAAATATTCACATATACAAGTGTGTATTATATTTATTAAATTGAATGAATAAATTTTTTTCAGCCATTTTATTAGTATTTTAGCAATCAGAAGACAAAATCAAATGTATAATCAGTGATCTTTTCTCTTAAGGCATTCTTTTCCTTAATATTGTTCATATATTCTCACTTTTCCAGTTGCCTGTCAATAAAGACAGAATTTATATTATGTGTACTCTTGAACAGAAATTAATGTATAGTAGATTAAGTGTGGGGGAGACTCAGGAAACAAATCTTGTGGTCATCACATGTCCATATCCTTGACCTGTCCATGCACTTTGGACCGGAGGGCAGAAGGAGGAAAGGGAAGTTTATGGAGCATTTTCTTGCTTCTTGTTCTCATGGGATGTGAATTTATCTACCATGTATTTATTTGCTTGTCCAGATAAATTGTAGCTCCAAGAAATTTATTATGTTAGTAGTTTTAAAGGCATACAGGGTCAGGTTATCTGATTTTGGTATATATCTCTAGAAGGGCACTCAGGCCACCAAACGTGCTGGAAATCCAAGGAGTCAGTGACACAAGTCATACTATCTCACGAAGGGAAAGAAACTTCTGCGGGGAGCAGGGATGCAAACAGGAGAAATGCTTCTGCCAATGGAAGGTCTTCAGCAAAGTGACTCAGTTGTTTGTAGGTGTATCCAACTGAACTAAAGCCCATAAAGTAGAATACATCCTTAATTTCTATATTCATAATATTCGAAGACATTAACTACTAACATTATATCCTGGCTCTATTATAAATTATTGTAAAGCATACATACTCTTTAAGTATCAGAACTTATATAAACTGTGTCTTCTCCAAGAAGAATCCATAAATTTTGTCAACAATGTCTATTTAGAATTTTTAGAAAATTGTTTATATAGTTCACTTTGACAAGACATGGAAAGAACAGCTCCATGTTTGAGTGGTAGAGTTGCCTCAGGGCTTTTGAGAAGAAAGATGTAGGTTTTATTCATTAGGTGACTCTTGATTGAGGGCAGTGAAATCAGAATAATGATACTCAACTCACTGGCTTCTTAAACTGATGTTAACTTGAGTTCTTCATGGAAAGTACTTGGCATATTTGTCAAAAGGTAGATTTCTAGCTATGAGCCAGTCCTGTCGAATTTCACAGTCTATGGATGGAGATTTGAAATTGAATGTAAAAGAACACGCCCCATATAATTCTTACTAACATTAAAGTTTAAGAACCTATAGTTCCTATTGTCTTATATAATTACAAAATATCACATGAGATGTTGGGAAAATGTTACACGTCTAAATATTATATATATTTATATATATTATATATAGCATGTATGTGAGATCTGTGCACATGCAGTTTGTTAATCAATGGTCCTAATAAATATGATTGAATTAATATACATAAAATTAATTGTTGTTTTAGGTCTGTGTATAACAATCATAGAAATTATTATGCTTCCTATATGGGGCGCCTGGGTGGCTCAGTGGGTTAAGCCTCTGCCTTCGGCTCAGGTCATGATCTCAGGGTCCTGGGATCGAGCCCCACATTGGGCTCTCTGCTCAGTGGGTAGCCTGCTTCCCCTCTCTCTCTGCCTGCCTCTCTGCCTACTTGTGATCTCTGTCTGTCAAATAAATAAATAAATAAAATCTTAAAAAAATTTAAAAAAAAAGAAATTATTATGCTTACTATAAAGTTAATTCAGGTAAGGCTAAATGATAATCTTACAGACATTTATTTCAAATTTGAATAATTTGGTAAATTATCTTTGCATCTATTTCAAGGACTGGTTTAATCCTTGTGAAGTAGGTTTTAATAAATATTTGTTCAACAAATGGATAGGGCAAAATTAGACATTATACTCTGTGTTGTAACATGTTAAGCCTAAAGTATTTCCATGCATTCCCGTGCAGTTTAATTACAGGTGCTTCATTCTATTCTCTAAGAAATTTATTTAGTGTTCACTGGAGTTTTGCTAGTGAATTCATACTGGTTGTGTGGCGAATCTGTGCCAGAGAATATTCAATTTCCTCTATTCAATTTTTGGACTTAAAGGGCTTCATGTTTAACCAGCAAAGTCTCTAACTTCCAAATGAAGTGATTTTTAGGTAGACAGCTAGGGTTTACCAGAAGGATGAGATATCCACTGTTGCTGGTAAGGCTTTTATGACTGAAATAATGCTTGTAAACCTCAAAGACAGGATTGTAAACTGACCGTGAATTGGGTCCAGGTGCCTGCCCACTGGGGAAAATATAGGAATGCGTTCAGATTTGGGAAGGGTCAGATTGGAAAAGGTTATAGTTGATTTTGGCAGCAGGAGCAAATGCTTTGAAACATTTCTAAAGGAGTGTGTGTGAAGCACTGGGCGGATTGTTTTTATGGACTGGGATTCTTATCTGTGGTGCGATGTAGATAGGAATGAGTATAGTTACCTGCAGAGTTCCTCCAAAAATTTTAAAGTCTGTAACCTGTGGTTCTAAGACCCAACATTGAAAGACAGTGCTTAACAAATTATATAGCAGTGTTGAATTCAAAAAGGGAAACATATTTTGACTTCCTTCTGTACCAGCATCATTATTTTCAAACTATTTTTCAGGCCGTTTATCTACCTGAGCACCAGACTGCTCAAATAATTATAATTCATAATGTGACCACAGGGTCTTTTAATCTTTTTTTTTTTAAAGATTTTATTTATTTATTTGCAAGAGAGAGAGAGATCACAAGCAGGCAGGCAGAGAGAGAGGAAGAAGCAGGCTCCCTGCTGAGCAGAGAGCCCGATGTGGGGCTCGATCCCAGGACCCTGAGATCATGACCTGAGCTGAAGGCAGAGGCTTAGCCCTCTGAGCCACCCAGGTGCCCCTCTTTTAATCTTTTAATTGACTACCCTAGGAATTATATGTACATCAAAGGGTAACATTACAGGGAATAATAATGCATCTTAACATAGAGATTGCATTTAAAAAGATTGTGTGTTTTTCTTCCCCTCAGTGCTTTCTCATTCTGACATCTAAAATTGCTTTTCTCAGATCTGTCGACAAGTTCACATACAACGTAGTTAAATGAGTTTCCCAGCATTTGAGGAAACCACGAAGTTCCATTTGCAATGACTTATATAACTTTAAAGAAAAAAATCCAGCCAAGAGTCCCATGTTCCATAGTTTTGTTTGAGAATTTTTTTAATAAAGTTTAATCTCAAAGGTCCCATTTAAATGAAAATGGAGTAAAAAAAAAATTCTCTATGCTTTTATTCTGTGAACATGTGAAGCCATAAAGAAAACTGGAAGTTTGGACAATTATTACCTGGCATAGTGCTCCATACTATCTTCTTTAGCTTCTAAGTTGTTTTGTTTTTGTTTTTGTTTTTGTTTTTCCAGGAAAAGCACTTGGTGCAGCTAAATAATCAAGGTGCTCTTACTTTTCATGACTTTTCAAAGGATTAAAAAAAAATGCAACTCTTCTACAAATTTGGGTTCTCTAAAATAGTTAATTTGGAAATTAGTTTTGTTAACTGAAATCACAAGATTTTAAATCTTAACTTGTTTGAAGTAATTTTCATAGAATTATTGAAAAAAAAAAAAAACACAGGTGTCTGAGTTTGGATCCACAAACATAAGAAGAGAGGATGTGATTGTCACACAGCTTTTGAGCTTTATTCTAATGCAACAGGACAGGTAGAGGCTTCTGAACTCCGAGGAGCTGATAGTTTACTTGCATTTGATACCAGCTGCTTTCCTTTGGCAGTCATAACTTGAATTTCACCAAGTATTCTTGATCCATTTTCATACTCTTAAGCTCAAAAGAAAAATAATATTTTCTCCAAATATTCACACAAGATTTAAGATTAGATTATAGATGTGAATATATTATATGTAACTGCCTTTTTTCCCCTAAGATTTATTTATTTATCTATTTGACATAGAGATAGAGAGAGAGCACAAGTAAGCAGAGCAGCAGGCAGAGGGAGAGAGAGAAGCAGGCTCTCTGCTAAGCAGGTAGCTGGATTTGGGGCTTGATCCCAGGAAGCTAGAATCATGACCTGAGCTGAAGGCAGCTGCTTAACCAACTGAGCCATCCAGGTGTCCCTGTGACTGTTTTTTAATATTTATCTTGAGGAGAACAGAATTTTTTTTACAGATGAAAACCCAAGATTTACATGACAGAAACTTCCTCACCAAATGGGTGAGGGATGGGATACATATCCATCCCTCTGAATTCATTAAACTCAGGGTCCACGGTTATGTAAATTTCACTACAAACCAAATCAAAACTTGTGATCAACACTGGCAAAGAGAATGAAATATGGTATGATCTGGATGAAGCCATTGTTGTTGAGTGAAAGTTTTAATTTTTTAAAATGTAACTTACCATATTTATTATGATTTCATAAAATCTAACATACAGTTACTTGTTTATTTGTTGTTTTCATGCCACTATTTTGATTAGAATTTTAAAATCAGAATAGCAATATCAGAAACAAACAACTACTTTTTGGTGTTTGGCTGAATTGAAGAATAAAATTTTGTGTATTTATCTTGCCCCCTCTCATCTTGTTACATAAGATTTCAAAAATTATCTATATGAAAAAAAAAGTTAGGAGATTAGAAAGAAAACATACAACTCTATTTCCAAGCCACTAACTTTTCAGTTCAAAGCATTAGCTTTGAGGTTTATCAAAGGATTATAGCCTTTGACTTCTCTTTGAAGAAACTGTAGTGTGAAGTACACTATAAAAAACTTTATCAGTTTCAACAGTGAAGCTGGTATGGTGTGAGAATTTAGAATGTGAAATACTTAGTGTCCTCACATAAAATTACTATTCTGTATGATACAGTACTGGTAGATTCATGATGCTTTGTTTTTGTTGACACCCAAACAACACAAAAGGTGAAGTTTAATCTCTAAATATTTAAAAAAAAAATCAGCTAGGAGGTCTGGGGAATCCCAGGATGAAATGCAAACCGTGACAAAGTACTCAACTGTGTTACAAATGTGTGACATGCCCTTATTGAAGGGGGTAAAGGAAAACAGTACTGACTACAATAACTGCTGGTCACAGGCTATGGAGAGAATGTTGCCTATTCTTACTCTTCTCTTTCCTGTGCTTACCTTTATCTTTATCATTTAGTAGATATTCACCAAGAGTTTCTTGAATTCATGTTGAATAGAACAAGTCAGGTATTCAAAAAAAAAAAATGACAAATCAGGTATTCATTAAAAAGTCATCACCAAGTGAGCCTTTAAAATAATTAATTAATTAATTAATTAATTAAGAGAGGGAGAGAGGGATTATGCACAAGTGGTGGGGGTGGGAGAGGGTAGCTGGAGAGGGAGAGAGAAAATCCCAAGCAGACTCCCAGCAGAGAATGGAACCTGACTGGAGCTTGATCTCAAGACCTTGAGATCGTGACATGAGCTAAAAACAAGAGTCTGAGGTTTAAGCCACTTAACCACCCAGCCTCCCCTCTCAAGTGAGTGGTATACTACTGGCACGGCATATTGAATCAGACCAATTTGCTCCCAAATATGATGTTCTCAGTGAATGCCTTGCAGTATTTTGGTGAATAGGAGTGGGGGAAGAAGGAGATATTTGCCTTTCTTCTTATGCTAAGGCTTAAGCCTTTGGTGTCTCACCATTAAATAAATAAATAAATAAAGAGATTTTTGTATATATCCTCTCTTGTGTTAAGAAAACTGCCTTCTTTTTTAGTGTTTTTTTTTTTTTAAGATTTTATTTATTTATTTGACAGAGAGAGATCACAAGTAGATGGAGAGGCAGGCAGAGAGCGAGAGAGAGGGAAGCAGGCTCCCCGCTGAGCAGAGAGCCTGATGCGGGACTTGATCCCAGGACCCTGAGATCATGACCTGAGCCGAAGGCAGCGGCTTAACCCACTGAGCCACCCAGGTGCCCCTTTAGTGTTTTTATCATGGATGGAAGTTGAATTTTATTAAATGCTTTTCCAACATGCCTTGTAATTTTGATGTTGTCCAGAGCCAAATGAGTTTTATAGAGCAGTAAATACTAATGTATTAGTCCTTTAGTGTGAGAATATATGTTAATCTCTGCATAAATTACCCTGGATTATTTGTTGTGGCCATTGTCTCCAAAGCCATCAAATTTTTATACTGACCCCATTTATGGCTCTACTCTTGACATTAGGGTTTCCCTTTGTGCCTTTCCACCAAGAGAGTCTGTCTTTCATAGCTCTCCCGGCTGTGATGCACTGCTGCTATGAAACCTTATTAGCACGGTCATAGGATGTGGGGATTAGAAGTTATTCTTCCATCTTCTGATTGGTTCTCAGTTTTTGGAGTGCATGGTGGGCTTATGTCTTGAAATTGTGACCTTCAAAAATGTTTTTGTCCCTGTCCCCATAGGGCTCTCCCGCTTACACCCATCTATATTCCTTCCCTGACTGTAGCACATATTCCCATTTTCTCTGTGTCCTTGAAGCCTTCTCTTCTATAATTATGTTCTTTCTCTTTCTTTCTCTCTTTCTTTTCCTGTTAATTGACAAGAAGGCTGGAACTGCGCTGGAGTGGGACTAGAAAGGCAGTGCTCCCCACGTGCCAGTCAGAAAGGGATTTTCCTGGTGGCCTCTGTTGATGAACTTCCTGAGATTAAACCTTTGTTGCATGGAAGAAAGGTCGGGTGGAGTTCACAATGGCTACTCTTTCTGTCCCCTTGCTGGAATCATGGGGGTGCACCTGGATCTTCACAATGAACCTGAGAGACTATCTGGACTAAAAGCCTGTGAAAGCCCGGGGACGAGGAAGACCGACTGTGGCCATAGAGGACTATCCTGGACTGTGGCCCTAGAGGACTATCCTGCTTGTCAAGTTTGGTTTCCTGTAGCAGCTCAGGAACATTTCTACTCCAATGTTCGACTGGCTCAGGGCATCCTGCAGCTTCTACTTTAGGTAAGCAAAGCGTATGTCCTGTGTCTCCCTGGAAGTAACTTCTCACTGGATTTCAGGGTGGTGGTTTGTCCTGCAATCTCTGTTTTCTGATGCGCCTTGGAAGATAACAGCTTTTCTGTTCATCCAGCTTTTGTTGTCCTTGTCTCAGGCAGGAAAGCTAAATTCAAAGCTCTTGTGTTGGAACTGAAACTGGAAATCTTTATCAATGCTCTTGACCGTTCTTATAGGTTCTCCTCTGAGTTTCATTTATTTATTATGACAAAGTTTTTAAGCCCTCTATGCAAAATATTGACTACCATTTACAGAATACATTCTAGATAGCTTACTTCATTAATAAAATTCTTATTTAACATGGGTCTTATTACAAGTTATGCCATAGGAGTATAGTCATCATACTCTGTACAACTGGGAAGATAGAAAATAGAGGTGTTAGTCTTTGACACTTTGGGTGCCTGCCTTGGGCACTGCTACCTCCTATCATTACTTTGATAACTGAAAATCTCATTATAAATGGAAATCTTGTGAACCATCTAAAAGTTAATTTTATTTTATTCACACAAGAACAAAAGTTATGTTATGGCTTATAAGAACAACAGCAAAAATAATGCAACAGGATGATTCAAATTCTTTAGAATTACTTTAAAAATTTCAAAGGATAGAGGAATTATGGTTGTAAATGCTGCTGAGAAGCCAGAGTAAACTGTTGGTGAAAGAAGTATAGATCAGAGAGTTTGCCAAAAGCATAAATCTATAAAGTGAGAAAAATTCCTAAGAGTAATCATAAAATGAAATTTTATGTAAAATAAAACCATTTCCAGTACTCAGACTTTAGGAAGAAAAGTGTGGTTTATTTTCCCCATGTGGCAGAAAGCTGCAGTGGAAATGTTCTCAATGGGCTGATGACTCATGAGATGAGCTTTGAAAGTCAGGGAGGCTTGGATATTGTCCCAATTTATTAACAGTTAAGGTGTTCACAGTTTGAAAACTGGGATTTTTTTGTTATGTTTCCAGTTCAAGACTAATAAGCAAATACAGGCATTGTGAGAAGACCCATATTATATAAAAACATCCTCATGTGAATCGTCACATGAGCTTTTAAAATAGGTCTTAAACTACCTTGAAGGCCAATTGCTATAGGCAACCAAATTTTCCATCACTGCTCTGGATTTTATACACTTAAAAAGAGGCTAATGTGTGTTGGCAATAGGATGGCCAACTATTCCAGTTCGCCTGTGTCTGAGAAGTTTCCTACTCATGAGTCTTTTGGGCTAAAAATGGAAATACCATAAGCAACCAAGGACTCTTGGTCTCCTGAATTGGCACTTGTCATACCCTAGGTATTTATTACGTCTCCTCCCACTTCATACTCCCAGGAAGCCCATGTGCAGATCCCATGAGACTGTAACCCACAGTTTGCCTCTCCGGACCTGCATTTTCTTTCATGCTTGCCCATGACACGTAGTTTCTTCGAGTTTGGGTTCTGAATGAATGGAAGAAATGTGACACTCAATTGTGGTAGCTACCAGGGCTATCCCAGTTCCATTTGTCTTGTACATATGAAACAAAGGAAACAAAATATGGGGTGAGGCAAAAAAGGTGAGGGGCCTAGTCTACAGGAGCATCTATGGATACTGATAAACTGGGTTTATCATGAGTAGGGTTCCCTGAGAAGCAGCATCTGAGATAGGTATCAGTGGTCAAAGAATTGTCTGGGAATGAATACCTGTGTACAGGAAAATAAGGAAACAAGTGAGGGTCCTGGGGGACGTTGGGTTACCCTATAGTGACAGCCAAACAAACCCCAGTTGACCTCGCAGACACTGAGGCTGAAATACTCTTCAATAATGGCCTACAAGGGAGCTAGCGTCAAGACACTAGTCACCTGTGAAACCAGACTATTACTTGCATGGGACCCATATGTAGATAGCTTGTGACGAGTTGGTCGCCGGACACAGACTGCCCATGAGGCCATTACAAGAGGGGAAATAAATTCAGGCTATTCACTGAAGAGAACAGAAACTTTATCCAGAGGCTAACTTTCCTTAGAACCAGTGAAATTTCAAAGATTTCAATTATTAAAGATGATGCAGGGTCAGTAGCAGTCCTTTCAGTATTCCTATTTCTTAGGAAATTGCTTGATTCTTTCTTTTTTAAAAAAGATTTTATTTATTTATTTGAGAGAGAGAGGACACACACTTACATGAGCAGGGGGAGGGACAAAGGGAGAAGGAGAGTCCTTACTGAGTGGGGAGCTGACTGTGGGACTCGATCCCAGGACCCTGAGGTTATGACCAGAGCAGCAGGCAGAGGCTTAACCAACTGGGCCACCCAGGCACCCCATGCAAGTTGCTTGATTTTTTTAAACTGATCTGTGAATGATGGATTAACAAATTGTTTGACTTTTGCATCTCTGAAATTTTAACTTATACTCAGAAATGAAACATGGCCGTATGGCATGTTCTCAAACCAGAAATTCCATTTAAAGCCTGGATAAGATTGTCATATACGGGACCCTGCTTTAGTGTTATATGCTCTGCAGTCACTCTTCCTGAATCCTCACTTGGGTTTTGATGCTGCCTTCATGATCAAAGTTTTCAAATTCCAAACATTTTCAAAGGAGCTGTCATGACTGGCTTTGAGTGGAGTAGTCATCGACCTCCAATCACTCTTTCCAGACTCTGTCCCTGAATCCCAAGCTTCCAGAGCAGTGTCTGTATTACAGTTTTTGAATAAAAGAGCAATTTCTAGCCCAAAATACAAAAAAGTGAAAATACATGCTATGGATTTTGGTCACATTCAGCTGTCATTCTAGCTTCATGAAAACGAAGGCTACCACAGGCAGGTAAAACATATGATGTTGCCAAAGACCAAGACATTTGGCCCCTCACAACCCGCTTCAATATATATTCACTCTCTTGGAACAATCTTTCATGTTGATTTTTACCAGGAGTTTTATAATTACCTACTAATGCCATGTGGAATGGAATAATGGTCTTGTATTAATTGTGGCAAAAATTGCAAAGGTTTATGAGATAGAATGATAGACATGACATTATAGATAATTGCCAATTACACATATATTTCATAATAATTTCTGGCCTTTAAACTGAGTTGATAGATCACAGTATAATGTCGAGTTTATGAACTATTCCATGTTTTTATGACAGTCTCTAAATGAAGGTACAGTCAAGAGCAAGTTTTTGTTGCCTGTCTGTTTTTGGATGGAGCAATTACATAATGTCACCGTCATCAATATCAGTGTAATAAATATGTTATGTATTTTTATCTCTCATTTTGATTTTTTTCCTTCGATTTTATAAATAACTTCCCAGCTTATCATCTGTTGCTTTATGCCTTATATGTACATCCTTTGGAAATAGAGCTCTTGTGTATATTTTTTTATTTTAAATATTCAACATTTAACAAGTGATAAAATGTGGCTAAAAGCTACGCATTTGTTAATGAAAATTGCAACTTTTATTTTTCCACCTGTCTAGTTGCCTTGTTGGGGCAAATTTATAACCATAGATTGAGGAACTCTCGGAGGAACCCTCTTACTGCCACTGAAATCGTTGACTAACAGTGGTATGTACGCAGTTGAGGGCAAGCTTTGATAGGGCCATTTCCCAGAGGTCATTAGACAGAACCCTGTGCATTTCTTTAACATTTCCATGGTTCATTTCTAAAGCAATCTGGCAGGTTTGTACTCTTAATTCTCTCTTTATCCAAGTACTCTATGTATTTGCATAAAATGTAGTGTAATAAATGTAGCCTTACTTAAAACACTATTTTTATAATGTTCGTTCATTTAGCTTTAAGATGACCTTTCATGATTTTGAAAACTTTATGCTTTAAATAAATTGTGCTTCACTTTTGGTGGACAGGGAGTAAATACTTACAAAGGGGAAGTTTGACATTAGTGATGCATTATCTGTCTATCCATCTATCTATCTAATCTACCATCTATCTATCATCTATCTATCTATATGTCAAGTGTATTTCATTTGGTCAGAGTGATGATAGAGGTTGGTTGGTAAGTATTTTCGTGTTTAATTTTCACATTATTATAGTAGTTACTTTTCTTTATTCCATGTTGTTTTAGGATGGACAGAAAATCAGCTACACTTGTATTTTAAAAATATCGGGCATTTTAAATTCTGATCTTGAAACCACTTTGAATAATTGCTATATTCTTATTTAGTTTACTTAACTTCTACTTGGTAAGGAATCTAAAATTTATATTTTCAAACTGGGAAATATTTTAAAATATCTCATTTTCTGAAGAAGGTTTAGGTACTTTTGGCAAAATGTACATTTTAGTTGCACAAGTTTGAAAGGAGAACCGATGTCATCCTGTTACACCAAAACTCTACTTTGGGTATACACTGTATTTTCTTTTCTTTTTTTTTTTTTAAATATTTTATTTATTTATTTGATAGACAGAGATCACAAGTAGGCAGAGAGGCAGGCAGAGTGAGAGAGGAAGGGAAGCAGTCTCCGCTCTGAGCAGAGAGCCCGATGCGGGGCTCGATTCCAGAACCCTGGGATCATGACCTGAGCGGAAGGGAGAGGCTTTAACCCACTGAGCCACCCAGGCGCCCCTACACTGTATTTTCTTCATAAGACTACAAGTCATTTTGGGGCGCCTGGATGGCTCAGTGGGTTAAAGCCTCTCCCTTCCGCTCAGGTCATGATCCCAGGGTCCTGGAATCGAGCCAGGGTGCCAGGGGTAGTCTGCTTCTCCCTCTCCTTTCACCCCTCCCCCATTAGGGCTCTTTCTCTCTCTCTCATTCTCTCAAATAAATAAATAAAATCCTAAAAAAAAGATTACAAATCGTTTCTACATATATCATTTCATTTGCTGCTGGATTTTCTTAAATCGAAAGCTTTTGTATCATTTATCCTATGGATATCTGTAAAAGCTTTCTTTATGTTCTTGTTTTATCGAACAGAAACAAGCATTTTTTTTTTGCTATAGAAATTGTTATTGAAAATTTACTTCTTCCTATCAATTATCTCACATATTGTTAGTTTTATGATATTCCTCATTATAGCAATACTCACTGAAAACAGCTTAATAAGACAAATATCCCTTTGACCTATAAATAATAATATTTAGTGGTTGTTTACATTTGGAAATATTTTTATTGACTACTTATCAATCCAGGACTGATTTTTTTTTCCAGAATCAATATTCAATACTCCATCTTTTTTTGTGGATTTTCTCTGATAAAACTCTTTTCCTAATGGATAAGTTGTTTATATTTAAAAAATCATATAGTCTCTTTTTTTAACCTTTTATTTTATTTTTTTTAAAGATTTTATTTATTTAAGAAAGAGAGACAGAATGTAAGCAAGCATGAGCAGGGGGAGGGGTAGAGGAAGAAGGCGAAGCAGACTCCCCATGGAGCAGGGAACCCCATGTGGGATTCGATCCCATCCTGAGATCATGACCTGAGCTGAAGACAGACGCTTAACCAACTGAGTCATCCAGGTGCCCTAATCTTTCACTTTTTAAAAGAAAAGTATAGATTATAGTGATTGTAAGTGGATGGAGATGGTAGTGATTGGGAGGAGGCTGCCACTCCATGTATTTAGGACTTAGGCCACTGTACTTGGCTCAGGCACAAGTTCATTAATTAATGCACTAAGGCTGTGTACTGACAGCCTTAGTACATTAATTAGATTGGAAACATCTTTTCCCCCCAACAGGATTAATGTTATTTAGCTCAAATTCTTCTTTTATTCCCCAGGGACTTTTAGAGAGAAAGTAGTTTCCTATAAACTATACATAAATTAATATCATGATTACACTTGAAATTAATGTGGTATATGTCAACTATACTTAAGAAAAAGAATTTAAATATATACCACAGAATAGTGGAAATTAGATATCATAATCCTAATCTGTGCAAACTCACCCAATGTTCTGTGTTTATATTCAATAAAACATTTTTTAAGCACCGTAAAAATAATGAAGGCCCTGAGGCTTATAATATACATTATTTCTAGAGTGGCTTTTGGGACACTGAAGTGCTAATAATTGGAACTCCCAATGTTGTAATGATTATTTTAGAGATAGATAATTTGGAGATTGTTTGCCAGAATCTCATAGCTGGAAGATACATCAATGTTTCTGATATAAAATTAAAATAATCGTAATCTATACAAAATCAGATATTGTGTATTTGGAACTAAGTTAAATTACAGCATTAATTTTACAGGAAAAACATATTACAAAGTTGTGACTGTATCAAATATAATTTCTAAGAATACTGTCTTTGCACACATGGGCATAGGAAGTGTTTCACAGTTCATGAAACATGCAGACAACTTGAAATTTTTCATAACCAACCTGATTGTCTTTCGTTCATAAGAGACTTTGGCTTTGTTGACTTTGATGTTGTCATTTTCCTTTTATTATTATTTTTTAAATTTAATAGTTTTATAAGAATATACCTAAGTGTTTATGGTCCTGGAATGATTTTTCTAAATATATAGTATTCATTTGGAAAATACAAGTTCAAATATATTTTTTAAGGAAGTTTATTTTAATTTAATTAAAAATTAAATTATTTAATTTTATAAAAGTTTATTTTAATTTGTCATTTCCCATTGTTCTGGTTTTCTTCTGTGGTGTTGGATTTTCTGTGGTTATCTGTTACATACTTTGTTTTCTCTCAAATCTGTTTAGGCTAGGCTCAGTCACGTTATATTTCTTTTTCAGGATCATTTTTTTTCTTCTCTTTCTAAATCTTTTCTACTGAATTCTAATTATTTCCCTTTTCAGTTTCTCTTTTGTGTTCTCATTTTAATATAATAATTCATAACTAAATTTTCCTAATTGTGATTATACTGTTCTTCCCATCTTCTATTGTCCTCTTGATTATTTTTGTTTGTTTTGGAATATTACATTTTTGGTTTTCATGTTTTGTGAGCATGTCTTTCCAGTGTCTTCATGCCCATTGGGCTGTCATTCAGCTAATAATTCTTCCTCTTCCTTCTTGATCTTTGGATGACCTTAAGTTACACCTTACTTTTATCTCCTGTTTGAACAAAATGGCTTTTCTGTTCATTTCCAGGGAGGTTTCTATGCACGTGACTCGGGTGTAGGTTAAATTTTTTTTAACTTCCCCATCCTAAGGTTCTTCGTTGTCATCAAAAAGTGTTTTTAATAAATTATCCTCTGTCTGTGGAGAAAGGGGAACCCTCCTACACTGTTGGTGGGAATGCAAACTGGTACAACCACTCTGGAAAACAGCATGGAGCTTCCTCAAAAAGTTGAAAATAGAGCTACCCTACGACCCAGCAATTGCACTACTGGGTATTCACCCTAAACATACAAATGTAGTGATCAGAAGGGGCATGTGTACCCGAATGTTTATAGCAGCAATGTCCACAATAGCCAAACTATGGAAAGAACCTAGATGTCCATCAACAGATGAATGGATAAAGAAGATGTGGTGTTTATATATATATATATATGGATACTATGCAGCCAACAAAAGAAATGAAATCTTGCCATTTGCAATGATGTGAAATAAATCAATCAGAGAAAGACAATTATCATATGATCTCCCTGGTATGAGGAAGTTGAGAGGCAACATGGGGTTTTGGGGGGTAGGAAAAGAAAAAATGAAACAAGATGGGATCAGGAGGGAGACAAACCATGAGAGACCCTTAATCTCACAAAACAAACTGAGGGTTTCCAGGGGGAGGGAGGTAGGAAGATGGTGGTTGGGTCATGGACATTGGGGAAGGTATGTACTATGGTGAGTGCTGTGAAGTTTGTAAACCTGGCGATTCACAGACCTGTACCCCTGGAGCTAATAATACATTATATGTTAATAAAAATAAATAAATAAATAAATAAATAAATAAATAAATAAATAATCCCGCTGTCTATTTTCTGAGATCTTCTGCTCCACTTCTCATCATGTGTTTGAATCTTCTCTTATATTTGTCCCTCGTTTTTCTGTCCACAATTCTGATTCTCCTCCTCCAGGCTTCTCCTCTTTATTGATCTCTGCTCTGGAACAGAGTATAAGCTGTTTGCTTTTCTGAGCTCTTTCCTCTTAGGTAGGCCACATCCACCCTCCTTCATCAGATTCTTCCTGATTTCAGCTCTATACTTCAAGCCATCCACTAAGATGACTTCTGCCTTTGTTAGGGACTTTTTGGGTCCCCTGGGTCTCAGGAGGTTCTGTGGTTTTACCCCATAGAGTTGCTCATAACATGTCTGTCTGGTGGCCAAGAGTGGCCTGGTTTCCTGGATTTTGAGGTTTACAAGATTTTGTCATTTTCTTTTTTTGAAGATATTATCTTGGGTTTTTTTTTGCCTAGTCGTTGTAGTTGCTTAGTTGTTTTGAGGAATTTTGTTGAGATTGAAGAACTATGTTGACATTGCCATCTTGTCCTCATTCAATGATCCTCCCATCACATGACCCCATCCGCACCAGGGATTTTAGTAACACATCAGCAATGTAATGATTTTTTTTTTTTACAGGGAAGAAGTGCCTTATAGTTTATGTATAGCTATAGATATAAATACAGATATAGATATAGATAGGTATAAATATGTCAAAGAGCTAGTCATATATGTCTTTGATTCCAAACAGTGTCCTGTCCA
Organism: Lutra lutra; assembly: GCF_902655055.1. Lineage (NCBI taxonomy): Eukaryota > Metazoa > Chordata > Mammalia > Carnivora > Mustelidae > Lutra > Lutra lutra. Next base: position 14,681,371 of record NC_062282.1, read on the forward strand.
AAAGTCCTTTTCATGATATAACTTTAAAACACCATTTTTTTGGGACACCTGGGTGGCTGAGTGGGTTAAAGCCTCTGCCTTCAGCTCAGGTCATGATCCCAAGGTCCTGAGATCGAGCCCCGCATCGGGCTTTCTGCTCAGCAGGGAGCCTGCTTCTTCTTCTCTGTCTACCTGTCTCTCTGTCTGCTTGTGATCTCTGTCAAATAAATAAATAAATAAAATCTTTAAAAAACATAACAAAACAAAACAAAACAAAACAAAAAACACCATTTTTTCCTCACTTTTATGTTTCTTTACCTCAGCTTAACAGAAGCCACTTTGAAGCAGCTAGATAACAATAGGTGAGAAGACTCATCCTAAATCTGAACATTATCTTAAATCACATTATTTACCTAAAAAGTTTCACTAGCCTTTGTTTCCAAGTTTTCTAAAACCCAATCCCTTACTGTTTAGGATCTAAAAGCATCCAGGTTTTCCTATCCTAACAATCCTTACATTTCTGGATACTTGTTTTCCTTTTACTTACACTGGACTAGCAGCCAATTATTTCTGGAATCATCTACTCTTACAATTATTGCTTTCTAGGCTACTGCAGGAAAGAGTTGAAGCTATAAGACATTTGCTCCTTCATAGAAGAATCACTCCAAGTTTTAAGCCTGTGAAATAAGTTTCCTCATTAGCCCTCACAATTCAGGACTTCTTATTTTTATTTATAAAAAAACTTAATAGAAGCATCTCTGCTCAAGATGCCTCTTTCTGTTCTGGACAGAGGAAAATAGGAAGGAACAAGTCTCACTTGAAATACCAGTGGCTTAATAAAATAAAGGTACATGTTTCACTTGCCTCACTGTGTGATGGAGGACAGCCAGCCAGTTTTTGCCCAGTCTTCTAGACACTGGCTCTGAGATCTGAGTTCCTTTCATTGTATATATGACTGTGCTTATTATAACACATAGCTTCTTTGGTGACAAAGCAGAGGAAGAGACGACTGCCTGTTTTTAAGAAGGATCAGGTTTGGAAGTGACATATCACATCTGACCATATTCCATTGACCAGGTCTAAGTCACTTAGTTCCAAACTATATTGTAAAGGAAGCTTGGCAATGTAGTTTTCCTCTATGTTCAGGAAGGTAGTAGAGCATGTTGAACATACAACATATATATACAGATAATAAGTACCTTTAGTCATAATGTAGCAAATTCATATTTTTAGGTCATTCTAAATACATGAACTATTCTTTTACTCATTCTTTGTCATTATAATAAAACATTTTTCCTAAGTCAGCTCAAAAGTTACTTCAGTGCAAAATTAAAAAAAAAAAAGATTAGATACTATGATAGACTATAGTATAGGGGCTCTTGGGTGGTTCAGTCAGTTAAATGGCTACCTTTGGCTCAGGTCATGATCTCAGGGTCCTGGAATGGAGCCCTGCATCGGGCTCCCTGCTCAGTGGGGAGTCTGCTTCTCCCTCTGCCTGAGCTCTCACTTTCTCTTTCTGTCAAATAAGTAAATAAAATCTTAAAAAAAAAAGAATACAGTATATGCAGAAAACCATGATAAGACCTAGAAAAGTGGATGATGGAAGGAAATTGAAAGTATGGAGTATATGGGGTGCCCAGGTGTCACACAATTGGTTAAGTGTCTGACTCTTGGTTTTGGCTCAGGTTATGATCTCAGTGTCATGATTTCAGGGTCATGATCTCAGGGCTATGAGGTTGAGCTTTGCATCCAACTAGGTGCTAAGGGGAAGTCTGCTTGGGATTCTCTCCCTCTGTCCTTCTCCCCACTCATTCATACACACACACACACACACACACACACACACACAAACACAGACACACACTTTCCTCTCTCTCTCTCACATAAAACTAATAAATCTTTTTTTTTAAAGTGTGGAATATGTAATGATATTTCTATATACCTTGAATGAGAAGGCAATAACTAATGCTCAGAATAAGATTTGCAAATTTTCAATGTTGTGAGAACCAGAGGTAAACTAAATATTTAGCATCACACCAGTAATAGAATTTAAATTTTAAGAAATATGTATGTGTGTGTGTGTGTGTGTATATATATACATATATATGTGTGTGTGTGTGTGTGTGTGTGTATATATATATATATATGTTTGAAAGAACAGAAAATATGACACTTGAAAAGAGGCAAAGATATATGTATAGATTTTATCTTAGAGCTTTGTCAAACTTTAATAATTATGTTCAAAGTGAACCTTATTTTAAAGGATAAAATGTAATAAGATTTCAGGTATAGATATTTTATCTCTCCTAGTACGATGCAGAATTTGTCATGAATTAGCTTAAAAAAAATAAAATCAAGAGGAATGCCACTATTAACATTTGGAGAACAGAAAATTTAGTCAGAGATAGACTCAGATATGCAGGTGAAATATATTATCCTGCTTTATAAAAGTTTACATTATGTAAAATTTTATTTTGTGTAACGTCGTATTTATATAGAAGGAAATATTAAATTGTATTTACATTTTTAAATATATATATTTTTTAATTTGACAGAGAGAGGGAGAGACAGCAAGAGAGGGAACACAAGCAGGGGGAGTGGGAGAGAAGCAGGCCTCCCGCTGAGCAGGGAGCCCAATGTGGGCTTGATCCCAGGACCCTAGGATCATGACCTGAGCCAAAGGCAACCGCTTAATTGACTGATCCACCCCAGGGCCCCTAAATTGTATTTACATTTTCAGAATAACTTGTAAAGCAATAGTTATATAATTACCATTCAGGTTAAGAAACAGAAATTTCTGAATCTTTAGAAAATACTTAAGCCTTTGTACACATTTTCAATTTTCAACAACATCATCTTCTTTCTCTTTCTTATTCCAGAAAGTATTCTTTCTTTTCTAAGAATAATTACTCTTGTTTTTATTTATTTTTATTTATTTATATATTTTAAAGATTTTATTTGACACAGGGAAAGAGAGACAGTGAAAGAGACAGAGCATAAGCAGAGGGAGTGGCAGGTAGAGGGAGAGGGAGAAGCATGCTCTCTGCTGAGCAAGGAGCCCAATCTGGAACCTGATCTGGGGCTTGATCTGGGGCTTGATCCCAGGACCCTGGGATCATGAGCTGAACCAAAGGCAGCTGCTTAATTGACTGAGCCACCAGGAGCCCCAATTACTCTTGCTTTTAAGAAAAATACTACATGTATAATACATATATGTATAAGGAAAATACCTCTTGACTTTACTATAGGACTCCCAGCCCATCGCCCCAAAGATAATCACTGTATTTTCTTTTGTAAACTTTCAATATATTCCATTCTGGTACATGAACTAAAAAGGATATAGATGTATTTTTTTATTTAACAAAAAAATGATGATATCATATACAGGACTCTGTACTTTCCAACCTAATATATTTTGTAATGTTTTATATGTCAGCACTATGGATACACTTGATTCCATCTGAAAGTAGAGTGTTTCATTATAGAACCAAATGGCAATTTATCAGACCCATGTTTTTGACAGCCTGGGTGTTGTCAGGATTTGTTTTTGATTGCTAAGAATGCTGCAATGACTATCTCCACACTTAGATCCCTGGCATGCTTATTTTAGAGTACATCATTTAAATTATTTCCAGCAATGGACTTTTATCAGCACAATTTTTAAAAGATTGTTGGATGGAGCATATAAGAATCTTTGGGGAGTTATTTTTAACTGGAAATAGTGCACATTTTTAAGTAAGTGCTATCCTCCTGAGCATACCCATTTTTAGTAATTGGAGAATTTCCAATGGAAAATAGACTAGGCACATATCTTACTGGAGATGTACTATAGTATAAATCTAAATAGAATTATATTTTCTTAAATTGGCATGTACAGTAGGGTCATGCTGTCATGGAGAAATATATAAATTATTCTTAGTCCTAACTTAAACTAAAATACTGCATAACTAAAAATAAAGTCATGAAACTTCTTTAGGTTCTTGCAAATAATAGACTATTCTGAAACTTGATGGTTTACTTACAATCCATATTACTGTTTATATAATAGTGTACCAATTAATATAAAGCTAAATAAAGCTAATTTTGCATATAAATTAGGATTTCAATTCATCATTTCTACAGATGGTAATTAAAATAAATGACATATATCTATCTATCTGTTGAGAAACTAGGAATTAGTCAATAAGATTTTTTTTTAATGATCAGGTAACCAAAACCAAAAATAATCTTTACTGATTTGTTTTTTTCAGTAATATCATATATTTCCAGGTAGTAATATCATTGAAAAGAAGAGAGAACCAAATGATTCAGCATGTATAATTACACTTTTAGTTTTTTCTGCTAAACTGAACAGCTTAATATGAAACAGTTCTTTACATGTTATTCAAATATTCAACACATGCTATTCCAAGTAGTTCCTCTTTCAAAAAAATATTTATTTTTAAAATTTCTTTTCAGTGTTCCAGAATTCATTGTTTATGCACCACACCCAGTGCTCCATGCAATACTTGCCCTCCATAATACTCCCCACCAGGTTCACCCAACCTCCCACCCCCCACCTCTCCAAAACCCTCAGATTGTTTTTCAGAGTCCATAGTCTCTCATGGTCCATCTCCCCCTCCAATTTCCCCCAACTCCCTTCTTCTCTCCATCTCCCCTTGTCCTTCATGTTATTCCTTATGCTCCACAAATAAGTGAAACCATATGATAATTGACTCTTTCTGCTTGACTTATTTCACTCAGCATAATCTCTTCCAGTTCTGTCCATGTTGCTACAAAAGTTGGGTATTCATCCTTTCTGATGGAGGCATAATACTCCATAGTATATATGGACCACATCTTCCTTATCCATTTGTCCATTGAAGGGCATCTTGGTTCTTTCCAGTTTGGCGACTGTGGCCATTGCTGCTATGAACATTGGGGTACAGATGGCCCTTCTTTTCACTACATCTGTATCTTTGGAGTAAATACCCAGTAGTGCAATTGCAGGATCATAGGGAATCTCTATATTTAATTTAATTTAAAACGGGAATCTCCATCCTGTTTTCCAAAGTGGCTGCACCAACTTGCATTCCCATCAACAGTGTAAGAGGGTACCCCTTTCTCCATATCCTCTCCAACACAAGTTGTTTACTGTCTTGTTAATTTTGGCCATTCCAACTGGTGTAAGGTGATATCTTTATGTGGTTTTGATTTGAATCTCCCTGATGGCTAGTGATGATAAACATTTTTTCACGTGTCTGTTAGCCTTTTGTATGTCTTCATTGGAGAAGTGTCTGTTCATGTCTTCTGCCCATTTTTTGATGTGATTATCTGTTTTGTGTGTGTTGAGTTTGAGAAGTTCTTTATAGATCCTGGATATCAGGCCTTTGTCTGTATTGTCATTTGTGAATATCTTCTCCCATACAGTGGGTTGCCTTTTTGTTTTATTGACTGTTTCCTTTGCTGTGCAGAAGCTTTTGATCTTGATGAAGTCCCCAAAATTCATTTTTGTTTTTGTTTCCTTTGCCTTTGGAGACATGTCTTGAAAGAAGTTGTGGCCGATGTTGGAAAGGTTACTGTCTATGTTCTCCTCTAGGATTCTGATGGATTCCTGCCTCACATTGAGGTATTCTATCCATTTTGAGTTTATCTTTGTGTATGTATACACATACATCTATGTGTATGGTAGTTCTAAATAAATTTTTGTCCTGTTGGTATTCATCATATTCTGTTCAATGTCCTTTTGTTCAAGAAGAGAAATGGGAGAGTAAAATGTGAGATGTGTAGATAGTTTTTAGAAATGTTTCCTGCCCATTGGTGTAAGACAAAAAATATGGCCTATACATTTATGTCAATAAGTTTTATGTTTTCCCTTTCATCAAAAAGATAGTCATCTAATGTTTAGTGAAGACTCTTAATAAATAAAGACTTTGAACACATCAAACCTCAGTAATATTGCTGCTAGACTATGGTCCTAAACAAAGCTAATTTTTCAATTATTGGGTGATTGCAATAAAAAAGTAATGGGCATCACTGTCCCCTTTCAGGGTACAAAATTCAACAGATATTACTCTGGTCCTGTTTCATTCTAAACAGCAAGATTCCCTCCCCTCCTTCGTTCATTCATTTGTTCATTCCTTCCTCCCTCTACATGTGGCCAATTTGATAGTCTGACCTATATGTGAACATGAACCTCATGTAAGACTACTAAAACCATAGTATATGCAACCAGTCATTGCTTTATTTATTCCCAGTTCTTATTCTTAAATGATAACAATACAGTTAATCAAATCTCTGTGCTTAATGGATACTTATCTTGAATATTTATTATGTTTGATAATAACTTTTTGATATAATTATATTTTAGAATAAGATAGGAGAGCTTAGAACAGGGTCACAGTGGAGAGAAATTTAAAATTATTTTCCTTCAAGTTTTGTCTCTTGGTTGTTCAAGGATAAGGCTTAGGTGGATATTTCCACTGAGTTGTTTTTAATTACTACTGGAAATCTTGATTCAGCCTGCTAAAATTGTCTTTATTGTCTTGATTTAAAGAGATGAAGGTGAGATGATACTCAGACACGGGATAGTTAACTTGTTTTGCAATCCTTTCCAAAAGTTTTATTGAAGATGTTTCATGATCATTTGAAAAATGAATTCTATAAAAATAAAAAACACTTATGTATATGAAAATAACTTAATTACCTAAAATCTCAATGAATACATTGCCTTTTTCAAACTCTTTTTTCTCATTTTCTTTCCCCTTTACTATGACCAATCAGTATATATCATAAAGGTCTCTCATGTTTTCTGCCATCAAATGAAGGCTGGATTAGATTACTTTAGAGTATGATTTTCCTACCTAGGATAGCAGATTCTTAACCATATGTAAGGGTGGTAATGGGAGCCTTTGTGCTGTTATCTGAAACTGGAAGGTTTTAACTCGTTTATTAGAAGTGTTAACTTCATTAATATCAACAATATTGCTAATTACTTTCCTTGAGGTTTATTTTTCTCTGTCTTACTTTTGTCAGCTCTTGAAATTTTCAAAATTTGTGGCAAAAAAAATTAAGGAACAAAATTAGACAGTTGAAGCTTAAGAAATGTATTTAGTATTTATTTTACACAGAAAATAGTATAAATTTTGTGTTTGTAAGCATGATGCATGTCGTGAGCATGACTGTATTTCTTTTGTCCTGTTTTTAGGCAGAATCAAATTTCACAAGGATGAGATAGCTGGCTGCAGACATGCCCATGACACAGAGAGGTATTTATTAACAGAGCTGTAGAGATATTAGAAAAGGATACTCTGAGGTCATAAATGAATGGTGGCTGGCATTTTGTAGAGAGTGGATGACAACCTTGCCCACCTCTTCACTTTGAGTTGATGAAGTTTCTTTTTTTTTAAAAGATTTTATTTTTAACTAATGTCTACATCCATCATGAGGCTCAAACTCACAACCCACACACAACTCACAACAAAGATCACTAGTCCCATGCTTTCCCAACTGAGCCAGCTGAACACCCCTAATTGATGACATTTCTGACTGAAAAGCCCAATATTTAAAAACTAGAAATGCAAAATTCTTATATTTACTTTTATTATAATGTAAGGCCTTAGAGCAAGTAAGCAACCATCACTGCAAAAAATGAGATGGTGCAAATGATTATAGAAGATCATCATGGGTCACTGGGGGATGAGAGAAGCAGAAGAGTATGGAGCCAAACAACAAACAGAACTTATTCTATTCATTATGGTACAAAGTAAAATAATTCTGATTGAGGAAAACTCTAAGATTATAGCAGAGGCCCACTCATGTTCTATGTTCCTTATGTTCTGGGTATATAATTTTGAAAACAAAAAACAGAAGCATATATAGAACCAAATGTGGTAAAGATGTGGTTTGGCTATATTCATTCTTAATGAATATTTTGTTTTCACTACAAAGTGCGGAAATATAAATTTTATGTGATTTTTCCCAAGTAGAGCAATATATAAAAATAGTTCTGTGAAGAATTGTGTTGAACATTGCAGTAAAAATCCTGAACTTCTGCATGTTGATCAGCTAAGCAAACCTTAAAGGATGCTTTAGATTTACATTAAGTCTAAATAGATTTAAAAAGTATATATTTTAAAGATTGAAATTGGACCACTTTCTTATACCAAACACAAAAATAAATTCAAAATGGATTAAAAATCTACATGTGAGACAAGAAACCATAAAAATGCTAGAGGAGAATATAGTCAGTAACCTCTTTAACATCAGCCATAGTAACGTTTTTCTAGATACATTTCCTGAGGCAAGGAAACAAAAGCAAAAATAAACTATTGGGACTTCATTAAAAAAAAAAAAAAGCTTCTGCACAGGGAAGGAAACAATCAACAAAACTAAAAAGCAACCTTAGGAATAGGAAAAGATATTTGAAAATGACATATCTGATAAAGGATTAGTATCCAAAATATATAAAGAACTTGTACAACTCAACAATCAAAAAATGAATAATCTAATTTAAAAATGGGCTGAAGACATGGATAGATATTTTTCCTAAGGAGATATATAGAAGGCCAACAGACACATGGAAAGATGTCAACATCACTCATCATCAGGGAAATATATATCAAAACTACAATGAGATATCATCTCACACCTATCGGAATAGCTAAAATCAGCAACACAAGAAACAACAGGTGTTGGTGAGGATGTGAAGAAAGGGGAACCCTCTTGCACTCTTGGTGGGAGTGCAAACTGGTGCAGCCAGTCTGGAAAACAGTATGGATGTTCCTCAAAAACTTAAAAATAGAATTACCCTACCGTCCAGCTATCACACTACTAGGTATTTATCCAAAGAATACAAAAATTCTAATTCAAAGGGATACATACATCCCAATGTTTATAGCAGTGTCATAAAAAGAGCCAAAGTGTCCATTGACTGATGAATGGATAAAGATGTGATATATATACAAAATGGAACATTAACCATAAAAAAGCATAGATCTTGGCATTTGAAATGACATGGAAGGTGCTAGAAGGTATTATGATAAGTGAAATAAATCAGTCACAGAAAGACAACTACCATATGATTTCACTCATATGTGGAATTCAAGAAACAAAAATGAGCAAAGGGAAAAGAGAGAGAGAAGCAAACCAAGAAACAGATTATTATTATTTTTTTAAGATTTTATTTATTTGACAGAGAGAGAGATCACAAGTAGGCAGAGAAGCAGGCAGAGAGGGGGGGGGGGAAGCAGGCTCCCCACCGAGCAGAGCGCCCAATGTGGGGCTCGATCCCAGTACCCTGAGATCAAGACCTGAGCCGAAGGCAAAGGCTTAACCCACTGAGCCACCCAGGCACCCCAAGAAACAGATTCTTAACTATAGAGAACAAACTGATGGTTACCAGAGTGGAAATGGGTGGGTGGGATGGGTGAAATAGATTATGGGGATTAAGGAGTGCACTTGTGATGAGCACTGGGTGATGTGTGGAAGTGTTGAATCACTATATTGTGTGCTTGAAATTAATACCTTGTAGATTAACTAACTGAAATATTATTTATTTATTTTTAAAAATTTTATTTATTTTTAAAAATTTTCAGTGTTCCAGAATTTATTGTTAATGCACCATACCCAGTACTCCATGCAATATGTTCCCTTCACAATGCCTACCACAAAGCTCACCCAACCTCCTACCCACCTCCCTTCCAAAACCCTCAGTTAGTTCCTCAGAGTCCACAGTCTCTCACGGTTTGTCTCCCCCTCTGACTTCCCCCGACTCCCTTCTTTCCATCTCCCCATGTGTTCCATGTTATTCCTTATGGTCCACAAATAAGCGAAACCATAGGATAATTGACTCTTTCTGCTTGACTTATTTCACTCAGCATAATCTCCTCCAGTCCCATCCATGTTGATACAAAAGTTGGGTATTCATCCTTTCTGATGGAGGCATAATACTCCATAGTATATATGGAGCACATCTTCAACAGATGAATGGATAACTAACTGAAATTTAATAAAAATTTTTTAAAAATCGTTATGTTTAGAAAAAAATTAAAAAAAACCCCAAAACCATATAATTTTTGTTGTTGCTTATAATGGTAGTTGGTGTGTGAGGAAAGATATTTTATCAGTATTAAACCTGTCAGTCCAATCAATGAGGCCTGTCTGGAATGGGTTTGAGTGCCAGTCAAACTAGCCGATTCTAAAGGTCAGTTTGAAACTTCCTGAAGAAAAGGTGAAAGTTACAGAGCACAATCCATTCCAGAAAAAACCCTTTTAAAACCATAACTACTACCAGGATTCTATGGATGATGGTATACCTATATTTTTGAGGAAACATTACAAAATAACTGCCTTTTAAATCTATTTTTAATCTATTTTTTTTCAATAAGCAGTATGAGTATTGTATATCATTTGAAAATACAGCTGAGAGACTAAAAGGAAATAGAATATTTTCATCACTCTGAGTTTCCCACGAACATGCTAACTTCTGAGCGCATAGTAGTTCTGCAGTGAAATTTTGTTGATGAATGAGTGATTCGGTCACTTAATGAATAATGCAGACTGTGGAAGACATGGATACAAAGTACAAGTATGAAAATATATTTAAACATTTTAACAATTTTGATGTTCATTTGTTAAATCAGTACAGATGCATTAATTGTTTAGCATGTGCCAATGGCACTAGAAATAAGAGGATGAGAACAATATGACAACAGGGTCTGCTGCATGGATCTGGGGCCCAAACAAGGCCATTAGGTCTGAATATTTCCATTTCTTCCATCTGCTCTTCTTCATGTTGGCTTCCTTCCCAGGCAGCCCTTCTGCTCCACTGACCCCCTGGCAGCTCAAGTGTAATTATCTGAGTTCTGAGTCCTAGGCAGTCATAAAATTTCTGGAAATCATTCTAATTGGACCAACTTGGGTCATGCTTCTATCCCTGTGATAATCTTTGCAGAGACCAGAGGGATGCCATTATTTGTACTAGTCACTTCAGGGACACACGCTTCTCAGCGGAGTGGGGTGCAGGCTTACTCAAACCACATAGACTGAGGATAAGTAGACAGATGTTTCCTGTTGGAATTCCAGGGGAAATGTCACCCAGAGAATTGGAAATGAATAAATGCCAAAACAGCAAATTGCCTACTAAAATTTAACTAGGCAAACAGGGTAGGGGAAGTTTCATGCGGAGGAAAGAGCATATGCTGATGCTCTTGTAACTTAAACGAGGATGCAAAATACCAAGGAATGAATGAAGGCTAGTAATGACCTTGAAAGGGCGCCCATAACAGGTACAAGGTAACCTGGGTAATTAAGTAGATCTCAAATTGTGTGAAGATTTATTTAGCTCACATGAAGGAGACATGGGAGGTGACTGAAGGATTTTTTATTTTGGGTATTTTGTTAATGATGTATTTCATAAATTAATTATGTGACTATATTAGAAAATAAATAGGTTAACTTCCGGAAATAAGTAATCAGTTTTGTCTTTAGAAAAGAATTGACAGAAAAATAGTATTTCTATCAATCACAGTTCTAAATTAGTATGTAATTTTAGATGTATTTATCAGTACAATGTTTTTGCCATATCATAGGAGACAGAAGAATCTGATTAGATGTTTACAAAGTTGATTGTATTCATTTTCTCCCAGATTTCTAAGAAAAGTATCTTATAAGTGTATCCTTAGATTAAAGAAAATAATATATGTTCTGCCAAATTATTGACTCTGTGGACAGAATTTGTATTCACATGTAATGCCATTTCTAGAAACTGGTTTTGATATTGGTGGATCATATTATGAATAAGCCATTCAGAAGGAAGCCAACAATAACTGATGTGAGAAGCACTGAAAAAGATGCTAAGAACCAAAGGAAAATATTGTTCATAAAATAATGAAGATGCTTGATTTTTCTTCTCATAAGGAGATTAACAATATAAGAACAATAAAAATGTTGTCATTGATTTATTTAATGTGCTGCAAATTGAAGCTTGGGACTTTGTTTAATTATTCAACTTGAGATCCCGTGCAGTAGCTCTAATGTTTGCTTTAATGCAAGTTTTTTGGAGAAGGCTAATTATTTAAGCTTTAATATAGATAATGAATAATATAATTTTCTAATTAAAATTATATTGACTTATTCAGTTATATTGTTCATTCTCTTAAATCTTAATAACATCACTTATAATCTGTGTGGAAATTTACAAGTGACCCAATGGGTAGTTGGAACTTGTAAACAACAGATGTTGCACAGCATCTAACCATATCATTAGCAGAAATTACATGAATTAAAAAAAAATAAAAAGATCTCACCTTGGTGCTTAAACAAATTTTGTTGTGAATAAAGACTATCATCTAATAATTCAAAATGATGATGATTCATCATATTACCTTTGTCATCATAGTTTACACAAATTATCTAATAAATAGTACACAATATGTTTTAGATAGTGCATAATCAAATAATTATGCTGACTGTGTATGTTTACAAATTTGCAGATGCTTGTATGGGCTTAATATGTAAAAGTTCTTTCTCATCAATTATCAGGCTTTCAGAATCTGTAGGATGTATCTGGCTGATACTCTGAGGTGCTTATTAATGTTTTTCATCTAATATTTCTGGTTGACCCCTTTTTGGGCAAATGTTGCGTTGAACTTTTATGCTTCTTTGGGCTTTGGTGGAGCCATGTGACTAATTCAGGCCAATACATTGTGAACTGACTGGAGTATTTAATCACTCACTCAGTGGGAGCCCTTTCCAGTATCCCCTGGTTTTCCTGGCAGGCAATCAATAATGTTCAAAATGATGGTTGCCACTGCAGCCTGAGTGCTTGAATAGCAGCAATGAGCAAAAGCTTCCTGTCAGCCTGTGATGGAGACATTGTGTGGATGAAAATGAAAAGTAGCCAAGCCTCTCTGTACTGTTGCAAAAATTAGTACAGAAAGAAGAGCCTTGCCACAAATAAAAACCTCAAACTCATGCCATTGGGTTAGGGGTTAGATTGAGAGCAATGTTATCAGAGGCAGGTCTGTGGGGGAAGAAGGCAATTCATGCTAGCTTTTAGACAAAAATAAAACATAATAGAGAAGCCCATGCACTGAGGGCCACTGTACCCTGAAAAGAAAACTGTTTCTCACCTCTAAGAAGCAAGCAGTAAAATTATAAGTGAACGCTTTAAGTAATAAGACCACTTAAAACTCAGCCTTACAGGAAGGAGGGCAATATACTTTCCAATCAAGTGTGGGTGAGGAGGGTAATGACAAAAGAGAAGCCATAGCATAGAGCCAAACTTCACAAAGAACAACAGAATTTGGAGAGATTCAAGGATAGAAGCACAGCATCAAATGGGATCAAGTATGTTTAAAAATTTAGAAAATTTCAAATTTTACAAAAGCAGTACAATGCAAATAATTTTCATTGCATAAAGCCATGGGGAAGGAGATTAGAACATTACCCTGTCTTTAAACATGTACATAGTTCTTCACTTAGACCTACGTGTCTTATCACTAGGTCAGGTTTTGTTGTTAAAGACATGTTTTCAGCCTTTTGGGAGTTTCGACATTATGGAAAGAGAGGTGCACATAGAGTTCTTCCAAGAAATCCAGTGGCTAAGACTTGGACAGAGGAAGAGCCTGGAATGAAAATGTAGAGCCTCAGATTTTTCACATATCTCCCAGTCAGATACAAGTGTAAACCACGAACTTGATGTGTTCCAATGCAGTATTTGTCTGAGCCCAGGAACATCAAGGCTGAGAGGCCTGAGGTAAGGGTCATAATTCCCAGACAGAGCTGGGTCATGATTCCCAGACAGAGCTGGGCACCTCAAAAGTGCAGCACCTTCCCTTGACATAATTTATGGCCTTCAACATGTTGTTGTGTCTTTTAGGCTCTTAAAAATGATCTGGGATTAATTTTTCATAATATCTGAGGACTCAAGTGAGTTCAATAAAAAATGAGAACAGCTGTAAGAAAACACCTTCCGTATTCCCAAATGAAAATTAACAACTGGCTAGTTTGGTACATCCATGCCCCATAGGAATTGAACTTCTAACACACAAGAAAATACCACCTCTCAATGAAATGCCAACACATTGCACTGAACTCCTAGGATGTATTGAGCTGAGAGTAGACCAAGTACCAAATCTATGATCTAGGGAAGGGAACACTAAATATTATGCAAAGAGTAGGAAGAGCCAAATGAAGTGAGAATCCTGAACAGAAAGCTGACAACTTCGAATAATCAACCAATGAGTCTAGTAAATCAAAAGAGCACAGTAGGGGAGGAGGAGTCAAGATGGCGGAGAAGTAGCAGGCTGAAACTACTTCAGGTAGCGGGAGATCAGCTAAATAGCTTATCTAAAGATTGCAAACACCTACAAATCCAACGGGAGATTGAAGAGAAGAAGAACAGCAATTCCAGAAACAGAAAATCAACCACTTTCTGCAAGGTAGGACTGGCGGAGAAGGGAATCCAAAGCGACGGGAAGATAGACCACGGGGGGAGGGGCCGGCTCCCGGCGAGAGGCGGAGCAACGGAGCACAAAATCAGGACCTTTTTAAAGTCTGTTCCGCTGAGGGACATCGCTCCAGAGGCTTAACTGGGGTGAAGCCCGGGCGGGGTCAGCGCGGCCTCAGGTCCCACAGGGTCGCAGAAGGATCGGGGGTGTCTGAGTGTCGCAGAGCTTACCGGTATTAGAACAGGGAAGCCGGCTACAGAGACAGAGCTGAGGAGTGAGCTCTAAACTCGGGGTTACCTTGAACCAGTCACAGGCTCGGTCAGCTCGGAGCGCGGCCGGAGGCCAGGGTGACGGGAGTCATTGGGCGCTGTTCTCTGAGGGCACACTGAGGAGTGGGGCCCCGGGCACTCGGCTCCTCCGGCCGGACACCGGGAGGCCGCCATCTTCACTCCCGTCCTCTGGAGCTCTACGGAAAGCGCTCAGGGAACAAAAGCTCCCGAAAGCAAACCCAGCAAACCCCGAGCGGATTACTCAGCCCGGCCCGGATAAGGGCGGTGCAACTCCGCCTGGGGCAAAGACGCTTGAGAATCACTACAACAGGCCCCTCCCCCAGAAGATCAACGAGAAACCCAGCCAGGACCTAGTTCACCTACCAAGGAGTGCAGTTTCAATACCAAAGAGAGCGGCGGAATTCCAGAGGAGAAGAAAACAAAGCATGGAACTCATGGCTTTCTCCCCATGATTCTTTAGCCTTGCAGTTAATTTAATTTTTTTTTCTCTTTTTCAATTTTTTTTTCTCTTCTTCAATTTTTTTTTCTCTTCTTCTGCTAAATTTTTTTAACTTTTACCGTTTTCTTTTTTTAACGTTTTTTAAATAGTTTATCTAATATATATATATATATTTTTTTTTTCCTCTTTTTATATTTTTTCTTTATCGGCTTTCTTTTTTTAAATAGTTTCTTTTTTTTTTCTTTTTTCTTTTTGAACCCCTTTTTATCCCCTTTCTCCCCCCTCACGATTGGGGATCTCTTCTGATTTGGCTAAAGCATATTTTCCTGGGGTTGGTGCCACCCTTTTAGTATTTTACTTGCTCCTTCATAAACTCTTATCTGGACAAAATTACAAGGCGGAAAAATTCACAACAAAAAAAAGAACAAGAGGCAGTACCAAAGGCTAGGGACCTAATCAATACAGACATTGGTAATATGTCAGATATAGAGTTCAGAATGACGATTCTCAAGGTTCTAGCCAGGCTTGAAAAAGGCATGGAAGATATTAAAGCAACCCTCTCGGGAGATATAAAAGCCCTTTCTGGAGAAATAAAAGAACTAAAATCTAATCAAGTTGAAATAAAAAAAGCTATTAATGAGGTGCAATAAAAAATGGAGGCTCTGACTGCTAGGATAAATGAGGCAGAAGAAAGAATTAGCGATTTAGAAGACCAAATGACAGAGAATAAAGAAGCTGAGCAAAAGAGGGACAAACAGCTACTGGACCACGAGGGGAGAATTCGAGAGATAAGTGACACCATAAGGCGAAACAACATTAGAATAATTGGGATTCCAGAAGAAGAGGAAACGGAGAGGGGAGCAGAAGGTATATTGGAGAGAATTATTGGAGAGAATTTCCCCAATATGGCAAAGGGAACAAGCATCAAAATCCAGGAGGTTCAGAGAACCCCCCTCAAAATCAATAAGAATAGGTCCACACCCCGTCACCTAATAGTAAAATTTACAAGTCTTAGTGACAAAGAAAAGATCCTGAAAGCAGCCCGGGAAAAGAAGTCTGTAACGTTCAATGGTAAAAATATTAGATTGGCAGCAGACTTATCCACAGAGACCTGGCAGGCCAGAAAGAGCTGGCATGATATATTCAGAGTACTAAATGAGAAAAACATGCAGCCAAGAATACTATATCCAGCTAGGCTATCATTGAAAATAGAAGGAGAGATTAAAAGCTTCCAGGACAAACAAAAACTGAAAGAATTTGCAAACACCAAACCAGCTCTACAGGAAATATTAAAGGGGTCCTCTAAGCAAAAAGAGACCCTAAAAGTAGTAGATCAGAAAGAAACAGAGACAATATACAATAACAGTCACCTTACAGGCAATATAATGGCACTAAATTCATATTTCTCAATACAACCCTGAATGTTAATGGGCTAAATGCCCCAATCAAAAGACACAGGGTATCAGAATGGATAAAAAAACAAAACCCATCTATATGTTGCCTACAAGAAACTCATCTTAAACCCGAAGACACCTCCAGGTTTAAAGTGAGGGGGTGGAAAAATTTACCATGCTAATGGACATCAGAAGAAAGCAGGAGTGGCAATCCTTATATCAGATCAATTAGATTTTAAGCCAAAGACTATAATAAGAGATGAGGAAGGACACTATATCATACTCAAAGGAACTGTCCAACAAGAAGATCTAACAATTTTAAATATCCATACCCCTAACGTGGGAGCAGCCAACTATATAAACCAATTAATAACAAAATCAAAGAAACACATCGACAAGAATACAATAATAGTAGGGGATTTTAACACTCCCCTCACTGAAATGGACAGATCATCCAAGCAAAAGATCAACAAGGAAATCAAGGCCTTAAATGACACACTGGACCAGATGGACATCACAGATATATTCAGAACATTTCATCCCAAAGCAACAGAATACACATTCTTCTCTAGTGCACATGGAACATTCTCCAGAATAGATCACATTATTGGTCCTAAATCAAGTCTCAACCGGTATCAAAAGATTGGGATCATTCCCTGCATATTTTCAGACCACAATGCTCTAAAGCTAGAACTCAATCACAAGAGGAAATTTGGAAAGAACCCAAATACATGGAGACTAAGCAGCATCCTTCTAAAGAATGAATGGGTCAACCCGGAAATTAAAGAAGAATTGAAAAAATTTATGGAAACAAATGATAATGAAAACACAATGGTTCAGAATCTGTGGGACACAACAAAGGCAGTCCTGAGAGGAAAATATATAGCAGTACAAGCCTTTCTCAAGAAACAAGAAAGGTCTCAGGTACACAACCTAACCCTACACCTAAAGGAGCTGGAGAAAGAACAAGAAAGAAACCCTAAACCCAGCAGGAGAAGAGAAATCATAAAGATCAGAGCAGAAATCAATGAAATAGAAACCAAAAAAACAATAGAACAAATCAACGAAACTAGGAGCTGGTTCTTTGAAAGAATTAATAAGATTGATAAACCCCTGGCCAGACTTATCAAAAAGAAAAGAGAAAGGACCCAAATAAATAAAATCATGAATGAAAGAGGAGAGATCACAACCAACACCAAAGAAATACAGACAATTATAAGAACATACTATGAGCAACTCTAAGCCAACAAATTTGACAATCTGGAAGAAATGGATGCATTCCTAGAGACATATAAACTACCACAACTGAACCAGGAAGAAATAGAAAGCCTGTACAGACCCATAACCAGTAAGGAGATTGAAACAGTCATCAAAAATCTCCAAACAAACAAAAGCCCAGGGCCAGATGGCTTCCCGGGGGAATTCTACCAAACATTTAAAGAAGAACTAATTCCTATTCTCCTGAAACTGTTCCAAAAAATAGAAATAGAAGGAAAACTTCCAAACTCATTTTATGAGGCCAGCATCACCTTGATCCCAAAACCAGACAAAGATCCCATCAAAAAAGAGTACTACAGACCAATATCCTTGATGAACACAGATGCAAAAATTCTCGCCAAAATACTAGCCAATAGGATTCAACAGTACATTAAAAGGATTATTCACCACGACCAAGTGGGATTTATTCCAGGG
Organism: Lutra lutra; assembly: GCF_902655055.1. Taxonomy (NCBI): domain Eukaryota; kingdom Metazoa; phylum Chordata; class Mammalia; order Carnivora; family Mustelidae; genus Lutra; species Lutra lutra. Next base: position 14,699,597 of record NC_062282.1, read on the forward strand.
CTGCAAGTTTGGTTCAACATCCGCAAATCAATCAATGTGATACAACACATTAATAAAAGAAAGAACCAGAATCATATGATACTCTCCATAGATGCTGAAAAAGCATTTGACAAAGTACAGCATCCCTTCCTGATCAAAACTCTTCAAATTGTAGGGATAGACGACACATACCTCAATATTATCAAAGCCATCTATGAAAAACCCACCGCAAATATCATTCTCAATGGAGAAAAACTGAAAGTTTTTCCGCTAAGGTCAGGAACACGGCAGGGATGTCCATTATCACCACTGCTATCAACGTAGTACTAGAAGTCCTAGCCTCAGCAATCAGACAACAAAAGGAAATTAAAGGCATCCAAATCGGCAAAGAAGAAGTCAAACTATCACTCTTTGCAGATGATATGATACTATATGTGGAAAACCCAAAAGACTCCACTCCAAAACTGCTAGAACTTGTACAGGAATTCAGTAAAGTGTCAGGATATAAAATCAATGCACAGAAATCAGTTGCATTTCTCTACACCAACAACAAGACAGAAGAAAGAGAAATTAAGGAGTCCATCCCATTTACAATTGCACCCAAAACGATAAGATACCTAGGAATAAACCTAACCAAAGAGACTAAGAATCTATACTCAGAAAACTATAAAGTACTCATGAAAGAAATTGAGGAAGACACAAAGAAATGGAAAAATGTTCCATGCTCCTGGATTGGAAGAATAAATATTGTGAAAATGTCTATGCTACCTAAAGCAATCTACACATTTAATGCAATTCCTATCAAAGTACCATCCATTTTTTTTTAAAGAAATGGAACAAATAATCCTAAAATTTATATGGAACCCGAAAAGACCTCGAATAGCCAAAGGAATATTGAAAAAGAAAGCCAAAGTTGGTGGCATCACAATTCCGGACTTCAAGCTCTATTACAAAGCTGTCATCATCAAGACAGCCTGGTACTGGCACAAAAACAGACACATAGATCAATGGAACAGAATAGAGAGCCCAGAAATGGACCCTCAACTCTATGGTCAACTCATCTTCGACAAAGCAGGAAAGAATGTCCAATGGAAAAAAGACAGCCTCTTCAATAAATGGTGTTGGGAAAATTGGACAGCCACATGCAGAAAAATGAAATTGGATCATTTCCTTACACCACACACGAAAATAGACTCAAAATGGATGAAGGATCTCAATGTGAGAAAGGAATCCATCAATATCCTTGAGGAGAACACAGGCAGCGACCTCTTCGACGTCAGCCGCAGCAACATCTTCCTAGGAACATCACCAAAGGCAAGGGAAGCAAGGGCAAAAATGAACTATTGGGATTTTATCAATATCAAAAGCTTTTGCACAGCAAAGGAAACAGTGAACAAATCCAAAAGACAACTGACAGAATGGGAGAAGATATTTCCAAATGACATATCAGATAAAGGGCTAGTGTCCAAAATCTATAAAGAACTTAGCAAACTCAATACCCAAAGAACAAATAATCCAATCAAGAAATGGGCAGAAGACATGAACAGACATTTCTGCAAAGAAGACATCCAGATGGCCAACAGACACATGAAAAAGTGCTCCATATCACTCGGCATCAGGGAAATACAAATCAAAACCACAATGAGATATCACCTCACACCAGTCAGAATGGCTAAAATTAACAAGTCAGGAAATGACAGATGCTGGCGAGGATGCGGAGAAAGGGGAACCCTCCTACACTGTTGGTGGGAATGCAAGCTGGTGCAACCACTCTGGAAAACAGCATGGAGGTTCCTCAAAATGTTGAAAATAGAACTACCCTATGACCCAGCAATTGCACTGCTGGGTATTTACCCTAAAGATACAAACGTAGTGATCCGAAGGGACATGTGCACCCGAATGTTTATAGCAGCAATGTCTACAATAGCCAAACTATGGAAAGAACCTAGATGTCCATCAACAGACGAATGGATAAAGAAGATGTGGTATATATACACAATGGAATACTATGCAGCCATCAAAAGAAATGAAATCTTGCCATTTGCGACGACGTGGATGGAACTAGAGGGTATCATGCTTAGCGAAATAAGTCAATCGGAGAAAGACAACTATCATATGATCTCCCTGATATGAGGGAGAGGAGATGCAACATGGGGGGTTAAGGGGGTAGGAGAAGAATAAATGTAACAAGATGGGATTGGGAGGGAGACAAACCATAAGTGACTCTTAATCTCACAAAACAAACTGAGGGTTGATGGGGGGAGGGGGATTGGGAGGGTGGGTGGGGTTATGGATATTGGGGAGGGTATGTACTATGGTGAGTGCTGTGAAGTGTGTAAACCTGGCGATTCACAGACCTGTACCCCTGGGGATAAAAATATATGTTTATAAAAAATAAAATTAAAGATAAATAAGTGTTCTTATTTTCTTTGGATAAACATCCAGAAGTGAAATTGCTGGATTGCATAAAATTTCTTGTGTTTATTTAAAAAAAAAAAAAAGAGCACAGAAGGACATTCCTCAGAACATAAATATACACTCTGCAACTCAAATCAATTTCTAATTTTATAATTAAATCAGTAAATATACAGAAAAATTGGTAACTGGATAAAAATATTATAATGCAGTACAGTTAAAACAAATGTAAATATTAAGCACAAAAAAAGAGAATTAAGAGCAGTAAGATGATTTATACAAGGAGAAAAGGGGACAGATGATAGACTGGGGATAATAAAATGTGTAGGAAAAAAAATTGATCTTGGTAAACTAGTGGTTAAGGTCTCAGGATCCCTTTATACTCTTAAATGATATTGATGATCTGAAAGGACTTTTATTTATGTGATGTATGCCTATTGATGCTTACTATATTAGGAAACAGAATGGAAATTTAAAAATAACGTATTTATCAATTTATTTAAAAATAAAATGATATATTCAGTGTATGTTGACATAAAGACCTACCTTATTAAAAATGCCTATATTTTTTCTAAGAAACAAGTCAGTGAGCAGAGAGAGTATTGTTATATTTTTGCAAATTGTTTTAATGTCTGGCTTATCAGCAGACAGCTGATTTCATGCCTGCTTCTGAATACAACCTGTTGTGATATGTTATTTTGGTTGAAGTACATGAAAAAAATCTATTTCACATAGATTGTATTTGGAAAGGTGCAGTGTTTTAAACCTTTCCAAATAATTGTTGATACTGTTTTTTGTTTTTTTTGGGGGGGTCACTACACAACAATTTGATGAGTGGTCATTTCTTAAAGGTTAGTAGTTATGTAGAATATGGATCTGCATCAATGAACATTTTGTACTCTTTTATATTAAAATCCATTGCACTGTCTTGCACTTTGAATAGATTTTTTTTCTATGCTCAGATTTGTCACATACTGCATCGATCATTTGGAAAATACTGCCTAACCTCAGATCTTCTAAATAGTTACACAATTCCTCATACTCTATCAAAGCACACACACATAATAATGAACATCCATTTATTTTTGAAGTATCTTTGAGTATTGACAAGTGGCCAGTTCTCACAGTGGGCACATGTTTTCCAAAATTGTAATTTTTCCCTGAAACTCAAGTTTTATTATTATCAATAAATACCATCTTTTGTTTCCTTTTGCCAAATATTCATGTTTGAATAATTGTAGTTTGTCTTTCCTTCTTTCAAGTCAAAACAGTGTCCTATGGAAAAAGCATCTAGTTCAATGGCCAGCTCACACAGTTGTCTAAATGTTTTTGCTGGAGGTTAACAATTTTATGAGTATGTAATAGAAATGCTTCATGCATATTTCCTGTCTTCATACAGAAAGCATATAAGCAAGGGTCAAAGTTTTACAGCATTAGTAACTATTACTGTTTCCTCAAGGACAATCATAACTGAACCTGACATTTTTTTCCTTCTTATGAGTGCTTAACAGTGAACAGTACAATGACAACTTGTATAATTTGATGCCAGTACTCTTAAACTGCATTGTTTAAGACAAGTGGTATCTTAATATTATTTGGAAAAGTGGTTTGGACTCACAAACATCTTGAACATGTCTTCGGGACCCTCAGTGGTCCACAGACCTACCCAGAACCACCAGGAAGAAGATATCCTGCCCCTTCACATCCCTCCTCATCCCACAGCAAAGCAGAGAAGTTAAATGACATAGAAGTTTTATTCATCTTCTACACATAAGTCTCACTAGAGTAATCTGTAAGGGGAATTCTGTTTTCTGAGATAAAACAGAAAGCTGGTTTCTGGCATATTGTGGTTAACACCATCCTCAAAGAATTTGTCTTCACCAGCATGGCTGCCATCTTATCCCTCTTCAGCTTCTGTGAAGAGCAAAGAATCACAGGAAATAATTGTCTTTGTAAGCATGTAAATGGATGGTGTGCACAACTTTTCAACCATGTTCCACTGAAGAAACTTGGTTCATCCCCATTACTGGAAGAGCTGGAAAACTAGACCTAGCTAAGTAGGAATACGTCCAAGCAAAAAGAAAGAATGGATATTGAGTGTGTGTGTGTGTGTGTGTGTGTGTGTGTGTTGGTGGAAGAAGGAAATTGACAATCTCTCATGATTTTTTTTGAAGTTTTTTTTTTTTAATTTGAAGCTTCCAAATCAATGGAACAATTTATATTTCAGAAATACATCAAAATTGGCAGTTAAAAATATCAGTAAGTTACTGGTGAAAAAGGATCATAGAATCTTATAGGCAGATAAATTGTCATTTACCTGTTGAGTTGAAAGAAAAACTAAGGACTCTAGTTTTAGTTATCTTATCTAAGGAAAATGTTTCAGAAAATGCTCTAAATAACTATAAGGGACTCAAAATAGATACTTTAAGAACAGAGAAAATGAAAGAAAAAAAAGTAGTGACTGATGACATTTCATTATATAATAAGTTCAATGATAATGTGCTTGGAATTTTGCACTATTAAAGCTATGTAACATTTGTTGATGTAGAGTATTTATATAGCAAAGGAAAAATAAAAATGAAATATAAACAGTACAACATCATTTAAGAAAACTAGATGTGAAGCAGGAGAAAATGGAATCTTCTCTTAAGGTTAAAAGCTCTTAAACAAGGTAAAAGATCATTTTGTGTAATGACAAAAGACAGTTCGTTTGAAGGACATATTCCTCATAACTGTAAGCACCAAAGCACTTAGCATTCCAAACATAAAGGCTGATATATTAGAAATGCAGGGAGAATGCAGGGAGAACTTGATAAAAATAGAATTATACTTAGGGCACGTAATATATCTTTTTCAGATTAGAAAGGTCTAGTAGAAATAAATAAGTGAGAACACATAGGAACTGAGTACTGTAATAAACTCCACTCAAACATAAATATCTTATTTTGCATTCTATGAATATTGAATACATATATTTTACTGGTATCTGAGGAACATTTACAAAATCGATCATGTGCTTGGCTATAAAGGAAGTCTTAAAGTTTCTTTTTTTTTTTTAAGTATGTATTTCAAAGGCTACAACCATTGCCACAAGTTCAATAAACTTAGAAATAAATTGCAAAAATATATAAGAATTGGAACTACTTCATAAGTAATGTTTAGCTTCTGAGGAAATGCTTCTGAAATTACAATTTTCAAGAAAGTCAATGAAAGGGAGTATATACTTAATAACAAAAGTAGACCACTCACTTGAAAATGTTTTAAATGACTTTATATTCAAAATTGACTGAAAATAATTGGGATAAATCCTCATCTTGTGTTAATCAGCTTTGCTGCATAACAAATAAGCCTAAAATCTTAGTGACTTACAGCATCAAAGATTTCTCTCTTGCTTACGTTGTGTGTGAACTGCACTGGTGGTTCTCCTCCAGGCTATTAGACTGTGACTGGTGACTCAGATTGAAATATCAGTAACTGTGTGGGATGGGCCATTTTCATGGTCCAGGGAAGAGCAATGACCACATTTAAGTAATTTACTTGCATTTTTCCATTCAGATATTATTGACCAAACAAATCACATCGCCAGACCTGATGATGTGGCCGGTGATATGCACGTTATTTATCTGGAGGCACTGAAATTAGTTTCATTGGATATATGTAAGGAATGGGAAAAGATGCATGATAAGGAAGGATTTGGAGGCAGAGGAGGAGGACGTAGGTAAAAACAAAGGTAACAACAAAAATCCTAATGTTCTAAGTAACCCGTTATGTGCAACAGTGAAGTACAGGTGCCTGAAAGTAAGGCCACTCTGAAGGCAGGTAAGAACATATACTTTGGTGTTTATCTTCCTAACTAAAGGTCAGGTTGAATAGAACTTCTGAGAGGAATCCGGTCCTCATTTAACCACTCTAACAAATATACTTAGATGATGAACAGAAATAAAATTTCTCTTCTTAGAGTCCCCTTATCCAAGATATTCTCAGCTGCCACATCAAACAAATCTCATTTCTTAGAAAATATTTTGTTTATTCATTTGATAAAGAGCGAGCGAGCATGGCGGGGGGAGTGTAGAGGAAGAGGGAGAAGCAGACTCCCAGCTGAGCAGGGAGCCCAATGCAAGGCTGGATCTCAGGACCCTGAGCTCATGACCTGAGCCAAAGGCAGATGCTTAACCAACTGAGCCACCCAGCTGCCCCCAAACAAATCTCATTTAATTCAGGTCCGTTCCACACATGTTTCCAGTATGTACTGAGTGATCACTGGACTCCAGTCAATGGAGTAAGCTTGAAAGATAGAATGTTGAAAAAAGGCTTGCTGCCATCATAGCATAATTCATATTCTAGATTGATACAAATCAAACAATTGCAAACAACTTTCAGGAAGGCTCAGGTAGTGCAAATGCATAGGTTCAGAAGTACATTCAGGGAACATACATCAATTCAAGTGAACCAGTAAGGTTTTCCTAGAAAGAGCTTGTCCAGTCCGAGTCCTAAATAAGAAATATCTACTCTGTGGGTATTGAACATGATACCACAAATATTGTTCGTAAACAAATACTACACTTGAGGTATTTCCCCTTTATTCTAGAATGAGAAATAGCTTGATTTCTAGCCATGAAAAAAAAATACAAAATTCTAGAATAAAGTCAAGAGAAGCCAGGATTCTCATTGCAGAGAAAGATTCTACTTCAAAGAATGATGGATAAAACTTTCAAAGCCTTTACTTTCACTTTATTATAAGAATGTGATTGTGTATTGCAAAAATAAGAGAAGAAAATTAGAAGTATGAATTAATTTACTGAGATGAAAGATATACAAATGGTAAGAATTTCTAAGATGAAGTAGAAATTAAAGGATGCCTATTAGTGATGAAAATTATTATAGCTACACTAAAATCGTTTGGATATATTAATTATTTAACCATCTAAAAATCCCATAAGTACATTATATGTTAGGAAAATCAGAATCCAACAGTAGAATTGAAATCTGGGCCTAACGTACTAGAGACAAATTAATATTACGGAAATGTCAGTGGCATTTAGTTCGAGCTCCAGGTTCTGCTCCCCTTAGCTGAAGTGTAGGACAAAGAACAAAATAATAAAATAAGTAATTATAAGTTCACAGAATGGAATAAGACATTCCACAAGAAGAGGCCAGACAGACAGGACTGAAAATCAATCGCATATTTTATAGAAGAAATCTTAGGCCCCTGAATTTGGAGATGAAGGGAGTAGTTAAGACAGGAGGAAATAACTCAAAAGCTATATGATAAATACTGTGAATTGTTGAAATTCAGAGACTGAAAACCCTTCAAGCATCTAAATAAAAAGATAACACACACAGAGACAATTATACTTACGCATATTAGCAATATAAGAAGAGTAACTATAATGTGTCAACTTCTCAGTTTTGAAGAGCACACAGAGGCTGGGACCAAGTGGTCTCACACCCAAGTAAATTAAGGCTGCTATCAGCAGGACTGCAAGCAGGAACATTGATCTCAAACACAACCCTTCCTGGCCTCGAGGGTCTCAGTCACTGTACTAAGCCACCAGGGCACTGTTAGGTTTGACTCCGGTCAATCAAGTCTGAGCCGGTCTAGACTCATTATGACCCAAGGAAGGGTGTTTAGAGACCTGCTGATCTTTGGGGGTAATGCCAGCAATCACGAAAAATAGACCAACTAGCAACTCTTATCCCCAGTGGAAGCAGCCCATGGCTCACTCGCTGTATTATACAAGCACAGAACCCAAAGGGGCACAGATTATTACACTTGGGGATTTGGCATTAAACTTGATTTGATCTGATATAGTCGTTTTGACAGGAGAAGTGGAGACAATGCCCTATGTGATGTGGCCTCTTTCACCACAAGGAAAATGAGCCAACTTTTTGCAGAAGTGGCACGCCTGGCATACAGTGAGGGCCTTACATCAGAAACATACAGTCCTTTACTTTGTGCTCGGTCTGTGAGGGGGCATGTTGCTATGTCAGGTGTGACAATGGCTTCAGTGAGCAATTGTGGCACAACGGGCAGCACGGGCATGGTCAGCAGGTTGGTTCCAGTTGGTCTTACTTGTATCCATATGTGAGCATCCATGTGAGTGATCCCAACTTCTCAGGCTATGGTCTCGCTTATAATCCCAAAGAGGGTATTTGAAACTGCTGGTCATAGACTTACATGTGGGAGACCAGATGTCTGTGACATTGACCACAGCCAGAGGGCTTAGTAATACAAGCTTTTGGGTCTTGAGGAGGGTTCTGTAAGGCAAAGGAAATGACTTCTCTGTCCCATTGTGCTGACTGGCTCTTAGCACAGTCCCATTCCAGAGTTCTCCTCGAGGCTAGATAATTGCTACCATCCACATGACAACAGCAGCCTTTATTTTCACCACCTCATTAGTTAACCAGGACCAGGCATTTAGGAGAACCCCTGTAAATCAAGGACCTCATGGAGCTAATGGTTTTACTTCAGAAAATTGATTGAGGAATTAAAATTCCCCAAAGATCAAACTGTCACTTTTTCATGTAAAGTTGAGGTGATGCTAGATCCAGGTTTTCTATGCTCCTGTATGTAGAATTACCATTTTCCACAAGGACTATTAGTCCCTTCCCTCATTAATGATTGAATCAAATTGACTCACTACTAAATGGTCTCAATGAGACAGGGGGTCAGATTCCTAAAGCAGGTTAGTACCCGCTTTTTTGGTGTTTTTAAGCGGCGTACTTGGGGGCTCCATCCGACAGGTGGCGCTGTTCTACAGGGAAATGGCTTCTCTGAGTTTCCACGGCAGTTCCGGCTTCAAAGTGGTGATTCCCCTTTCTCCTTCTGAGATTCTACGTTGCTTCTGCTTCACCAGCCTGGGGGGAACAGAGAACACTTTCTCTATTTGCCTACAAGTGGCTGTCCCTGAATCGGAAGAATTCCCTCTTATGCTTAATGGATGCGCAGGGCAACTGTATCAACAACGGCACCAGTTCCTATTACAATCAATGTAATGTTCAACAAAAGTATTTTCAACATCCTTCCGGGCTCCACAAGACCACTTCAACCTCTCTTCACATTGTGAATCCCCACTCATTAAATTTGAGCACTTTATCCCTGCAAAACATAGACCAGATTGCTTAACATATGCATCCGTTCGGGCTACATGCTATTTATCGCTTGGGAATTTTAGGAGTACAGGGTAAGTGGAGGCCTGGCAGGGGGTGAAGGCAAGAGGTAGGAAGAAAACCAAAATTATCTTAACTTTCGGCCACTTTCTCTCTGCTTTTGCACAGGCCGCCCCAGTTCTGCCCTGTGGTCCTCAATGTCTTCAGCTGCTCCTGTTCCCAACACTCTCTTTTTCCTGAGACCTGGTGGGAGGGTGACCAAGGAGTCCGAATGCAACAGAAACGTCAAAGTTTGAGTCCCTGGCTTCTCAGTGTTTCCATGCAGAGCCAGAAGCGTGCATGGCTTTCACTGTTCCTGGGAAACAGGGAGATCTTGGCTCAATCATCTTTCTTCTAAAAGCAGCTGGTATCAATGCAGAGGAGAGAGAGGGGTCTGTTGTGCAGAGGGAGAGAGGGATTAGATGCTACATTTCCTTTCTGTTTGGAATGGCTGCCTACTTGGTCTCTACCAAAAAATCTTCTTAAGCATTTTGCTCAGTCAAAGCTCTCTATTGAAAATCATTAATAGTTTCTTTTTAAAGATAAGGTTATTAATGTATATTGAGGGTAAATTGTCTTATATGTGTCTCATATGTCTTGGTGAGCTTGACATTTATACAGGTAATATCTAATCACTAAAGAAATGGAAATTTTTTTTCTCTTCTGAAATACTAGGAATTTTAATATTTGGGCATTATAAATCAGTTACATTTGACAAAAGAATATTGGCAGCCTATAACCGATGCAAATATTTTCAACCACTACTTCTAAATTGTTGCCTCTTAAATTATTAAAGTCATTAATTCCAGTCATTAATTTACATGTTCCTATTTATTTTTAAACACATGACCATTTGTGTTTTGGCACTGAAAAATTTCATAAAAGAATTGATTTAATCTGTAATTAAAATGTGTGGTTTTGTTTTATTTTATTTTATTATTTTTTTGTTTTTTAGCACTGGATCACATCCAAAACAGAATCTCTAACATCTCAAAAATAGAGACATTACCTAGTTTAGAGTTTGACTTACTTTTGAAAGTCTACCTTACATGGGGCGCCTGGGTGGCTCAGTGGGTTAAAGCTTCTGCCTTCAGCTCAGGTCATGATCTCAGGGTCTTGGCATAAAGCCCTGCATCAGGCTCTCTGGTCAGCAGGGAGCCTGCTTCCCCTTCTCCTCTGCCTCCCTCTCTGCCTACTTGGAATCCCTGTCTGTCAAATAAATAAATACAATATTAATGTTAAAAAAAAGAAATTCTACTTTATACTTGCTCAATTTCTCTTTAAAAATAAAGGAACATCTAATGATACTTCAACAAAAATATAAGCAGTGTGCACTGATTTATCCGCAGTAGAAGCTAGTATTAATAGCCCTTATTATCCTGTCCTTTTACAGATCTAGCCATGGAAATAAACTTTGAGCAAGTTTCAATTTACATTGTTTGTTAAGTGTTGAACTCAATTATAAAACTTCAGTGCAGAAGCAAAGGCAATAGCCAACATGCAAAATGAAAATAGCATGGCAGATTGTAATTTATAGCTAACTTACTCCTAAAAATGCCAGTGATGGTTTATCCTTTCAGGATCTTTTTCTCTGCTTCACATTATACCTCGCAGATTATACCTTATCAGATTTCCCACTTTTTTTTTTATAGACATTGGATTGCAAAGATTATAAGGACTTTAATGAAAGGGGTTATAAAAAATCAAATATCAATTTTAAAGAAAACTTCAATTGAACCGGGTACTTTGCTAGCTAAGGGAGACACATAAGCAATGAAAAGCCCATGATTGATATCCTCATTCATTTTATATTTTACTAGGAAGACAATGGAACATAATAAAAAAAAAAGTAAAATATATAAAATGTCACAAGGTGACAAGTGCTATAAAGAAAAAGAAACTCAAAGTTCTAGGCGTGGGTAGGTGGGGTTACATGTAAATGGGTAGCCAGAAAAATCCTCAGAGAGAAGGTGATGTTTAAAGAAAGATTAAAAGATGGTCGGTAATAAGCCATTTAGATCTAGAGCAGATCATTCCAGGAAATGCCAGCTCTCAGAGGCAAATGACCCAGTGTTTTGAGCTGAGCAAATGGCCATGGTGGAGTAAATTAGGCAAAGGGTAGGAGTTGAGATCAGAAAAATAATGGTGGTGTTATTTGCTGTTCACCCAAAAAATTAAAGAAAAGGAGTTAATGCATCGAAGGCATGGCTTGAGTAACTTGAAGCATGTGGTTGTCATAAACGGGGATAAGGAAGATGGTGGGAGGGAGCTGGACAGGAGGCAAAGACCAGGAATTTGGTGTTGAGTTTTGCAAGATTAAAAGATGCCTGTTAGATATTCAAGAGAGTTATCAAGTGCACAGGTAAACAAAGTTTGAAGCTCAGAGACAAGGTATAGAGAGAAGATGCATATTTTATTAAATATAGATTTCCATAAATGGAATTTTTTCTACTTTTTGAAGGAGAATTCAGCTCTGAACATTTCACAGAATCACATATATTAGATTATACAATGTAATATGCATCTGTGTGTATATATGTATATTACACATATATTACATATAATTATATGTAATATTATTACATATCATTACATAATATGTATAATATTATACATACATACATATACATATACATACATAATATGTATAATATTATTACATAATATTACATATTGCATATAAATATATGTAATATATGTGTAATATACGTATATATGTGTAATATACATATATTCCATATATATGGAATCATATATATGTATATATATGTGTGTGTGTGTGTATATATATATATATATATATATATATATATATATAATCTCTTTATGTGTTTTTTGTTAGTTTTTGCCTACTAGGAAAATAATATGTAGGTTTTACTGGACTGGAGTGATGATTCATTTTATGTGTCAACCTGGCTAGACTATGGTGCTCAGGTGTTACCACTACAATAGATGTCAATCTGAAGGTATTTTGTAGTTGTGATTAGCATCTACAATCAGTTGACTTTTAAGGAAAGGAAATTACCTTCGATTATGTGGGTGAACTCATCTAATCAGTTGAATGCTCTTGAGCAAACACTGAGGTTTCACAGACCAAGAAAACATTTTGTCTCAACACTGCAGCATAGTAAGTTTGCCAGAGTTTCCAGCCTGCCATATTTCTGACTCAAATCTACCTCAAATCCTGTCTGGGATTCCAGCCTAAGGGTCTGCTCCAAGATTTCAGATTTGCTACCCCTAGAACTGGGTGTGAGACGCTTCCTTAAAATAAATCTCTTTAAGGATAGATCTATATATCCTATTGGTTCTCTTTCTCTGGTATACCCTGACAGATACTGATTTTTATTATTTCTTCTGCTTGATTTCATGCATAACATAAAGCCTGATGCTTAGTATGCATTCAACTTCAATATGTAGTTGAAGAACGCTGGAGTGCTTTTAGGAACTGGAAGGATTTATGATGTTGGAGATGCAAAAATTCTTACAGTTTCACATTGTTATGAGCTCCCAGACTCAGAATAATTCCCGATATCCATCAAGTCCTATACAATGTCCAGCATGTGGTGTGTAGCTAATAAATATTTTGAACACAAAATCTATTATTTAATAAGTTAGTAAGTGAATGATGACTAATCATTCTCATTTTTTTTTTTTCTTCTGAGAAAATAGCCCATTAAAGGTAGACTGCAAGATTTTGTGTCTAAAAGCCTGGGATAAGTCAGGATCATACAACTATGGATGTAAGCAATAACAACAGGTATTATTCATGGACAGCTTTACAAAAACTGTTCATTAAATACATTCACAGTAATGTAAATGGATTATCACTTACACAATTTATAAAATAAAATAATTAAAAACTAAAGTGAAATAAATTTTTCCTTTATAATAATCTACTTATTTAATATTAAATATCATAGTGGGTAATTTTAGAGTGAATCCTCTGTTTAAATGTTACATAAATCTGTTTCAAATGTGAGTTGGTATCACTCTATCCTGTTTAGAATATGATTTTGGAGTAATAATAACAAGTTTTGAGAATCACTTAAATAATAAAGATTTTTAAATGCCTTCTCTTTGGTGGGAGGAAAGTGGAGGAGATGGGATAATTGGGTGATGGGCATTAAGGAGGGTACTTGAAGTAATGAGCACTGGGTATTCTATGCAACTGATGAACCACTAAATTCTACCTCTGAAACTAATAATACACTATGTGTTAACTAAATTGAATTTAAATAAAAGTTAAAAATAATAAATGACTTTTTAAAAGATGTTTGTCCACTACATATTTTGCTGCGTTGTTGAAGAATGACAAAACCCTAGTAACAACATTATACCTATTGAATGTTCTTTTTGCTTTCTTTTATTTCCTTTTATTTTACTTTTTAACCCAAACAATTATATATAAGCAACTGTTTTCTGACATATGTACCCTATTGCTCGATCTTAATTAGGGCTGAGTACCATGTCACCACACACCCTTCACTTTTCAATAACTGATGACTGAACTATTATTAAGGTACTGTGGGTTTTACAAATAATAACCCGGCACAGCATTAAGTTAAACGCTGTTTGTTAACCCAATCATTCCCAATCATTAAATGCTTAGTAATTTGCTAAGTCATGATAACAAATGGCACATGAAATCAATTTTAGTATTTAATGCTATATATTCTTTAAGTTTCTGGTTAAAACAGACATTGATTTATAGCTTTAATTTTTTAATATTGAATCTATATAGCAAAATAAGCAGCTTTTCTCATGGTTAATCCCAAACTTTATACAGGTAGATAGCAGAAATTTCTACCTACATTTCTGAGAGGGTAATTTTAGGGGGGTGTGTTTATAGTCACCTAATTTTATTGACATCTTTTCATTTATTCCCAATTAATTGTATCATTAACAACAACAAGAAAAGAATTTGAGTTACAGCTTCCAAAAGTAAATATCATTTACAAATATTTCTTGTGCTATAGAGAAATTGTATTTTAGATTTTATAATATTAGATAAAATGAGCTTCACTTTCAAAGTCGGTAATTAGAAATGGCACACATTTCTTTGTGAGCATGTAACAAGTTTCATCGTGATAAGAAAATATAAAGTTGCGATTTTTTTTCTATTTAGGAATTACATACTACATTGTATTTTGCATAATATGGGATACTTGATTAAGCTATACCCTTGATGAAATTTACACCTGATGTGGCAACTCTATTTTGAAAGGAAACAGCTGTTTTCCTAATGTTCCTATGGTTTTATGAACACAATGTTTCCTTTATGAGACAAAGTGGATTCAAATGAGCTTTCTCAACTCCCTCCAGAAACAAATTTCTCAAATGTTTTGTAACTTACTATTGCTTGATAAATGTTATATTGCAGATTATTCTAGGTGTTATGCCTAGGGCTCCTTAAGTGCTACCATTTGCTTGTTTATTTTCTTCTCAGGCTAGGGAATTGCTTTATGAACTCCAAGTCATAAAGGAGAGCAGCAGAGTGAGAAGAAAGACATTTGGTATAATACTTCGTTGACTGAAAAGGAAATTGGATTTTACCTCTTGCAAAGGAGGTCACAAATTTTATTGTTAAATGGGCTCAAGTATACTTATTTAATAAGACATGAGCCTAAAATGGAAGCGTTCTTTAATCCCAGGCCCCCAGCAAATATGCAATAACATATTTTTCATAGAATTTCCACATTTGGTTACCTAAACTTTTATTATAAGTTTGATAGATTGTTTTCCATATTTGTTTTCGACCTTGCTGTATGGATAAAGTACACTTGTTTAAACACAGTAATCCTTATGTGGGAAGTAGAGTTATTTATATTTGACATAAATTCCTGGAAGTGATTTATAAGGCAGCTAAAATATATTCAGTCAGTGTTGAAAGGGGAATGTCGTTAAATATATGTACACAGTGTTTGTGTTGGCAAGAATTCCAATTTAGTTTTTTTCTGAGCTGCTTAAGAATAGTTGTCTGAGGGGCACCTGGGTTGCTCAGCGGGTTAAAGCCTCTGCCTTCGGCTCAGGTCATGATCCCAGTGTCCTGGGATCGAGCCCCACATCGGGCTCTCTGCTCTGCAGGGAGCCTGCTTCTACCTCTCTCTCTATCTGTCTGCCTCTCTGCCTACTTGTGATCTCTGTCTGTCAAATAAATAAATAAAATCTTAAAAAAAAAAGAATAGTTGTCTGAGCTTTAGAGTAACTATATGGAAAGTAGAGAACAGAAATTTAAGTCTTTAATTGTATAGTACTTCGGGCAGCATGCATTTTGAATCTGTATCCTTAAATCTAGTGAAATAGAATTATCTGGTATCAAACCTACTTCTTTTAATGGCTATAGATTCATTATTGCATATGAATTGCCTCTATATTATATATATGTTATATTATACACATATTATATTATATTAAGCACGTATTTTACTCTAAGTTTTCTAAGATTATATGAATTTATAATTTACTCTAAGTTTTCTAAGATTATATGAAAAACATAAATGAGGTTTAACAGGAAAATGTGAATATGGGAATTTCAGAGTCGATAAATGAAATGAGCATATATCTATATATACCTATATATACAGATATATAGATATATAGAGAGATAGATACAGATATAGATTTATAGATATACCTAAAATTGAAATAGATAATAAATATGGAATAACTAACAGTGCCTAGTTCTTAGTTCTTAATGACTTCATGATAAATCATTATATGTACTAGTTTTTTCTTCTTTAAGAGAGTATGAGAAGGAAGTTTAAATGCGAACATAAATGTTTGGAAGCTCTGAATTTCCATAAATAAAACAGTGGTGAATGTAAATACACTTTTTAATGAAGGTCACATGCTGGATCATGTAAAGTTATTTGTCCTGTGAAGGTCTATAGAATTAAAGGCTGCCTATATTGCATTTCTCATATGCTTTTTTTTAAAGATTTTATTTATTTATTTGACAGAGAGAGAGAGATCACAAGTAGGCAGAGAGGCAGACAGAGACAGAGAGGGAAGCAGGCTCCCTGCTGAGCAGAGAGCCCGATGCAGGGCTCTATCCCAGGACCCTGAGATCACAACCTGAGCTGAAGGCAGATGCTTAACCCACTGAGCCACTCAGGTGCCCTTCTCATATGCTTTTAACCCATGAATTACTTGTGGCATCCTTTTCTTCAATAAGTACATTACAATTACCAGGAACTCACAGACCTGGGAAGTTGAACAGACACATTCTCTATCAGTACCACTCCATGAACCTCTACTTCAGCTTGTAGATTTTCCAATCACTCTAGAAACTCTTGGAAGAGAATTTGCTTACATGTGCTTCCCTCAGAATCCATTCCACACTTGTTTGTCTACTGTTTGTGGGTTCTAATTCTTCTCTGGTTCTACAACTTTCCTATTCCCCTGGTAAGGCTTTACCTTACCACCCCCTCTTTCTCAAACACCTAAAAAAGTATGTTCCTAACGCATGGCTGTTGTGTGTAACGGGTTTTATTGCAAGTTTGGGTTTACCCAGTGGTAGTTCCGCACACCTTAGCAAAGTACACAATTCAAAATTGGAATTTCTACCTAGAAATATCTCTGCTGATCTTTGACACAATAAATGTCTCACGGGTCTCATGGCATTGTATTCATTTCCTACAATGACCTTTCTCAGTTCTCCTCTCTCTCTATGCAAACTCTCTTTCTCTAAATTCTTCTCTCTGATTCAATTCCCTGAAACTCCGTTTCTTGAAGCCCACTTTTGGGAAACACTACATTTTTATTAATTTCTTTGTTTCCCACTTATATAATGTTTGGGAATATCTGCTTGTTTTTATCAAAAAGTGCTTGTCTTACTAAAAGTAGTATTGTCTTCTTACAGATATCAATTAAAACAATATAGTTCCTGTTACATTTATTTATTATGGATTCATGATTTAATATAATTTAAAAAACCAAGTGCTAGAGCTAATGTGCATAAGATTCTTGTTTACAAATAAAAAGCAACTATAAAATGCTAAAAAATCTCTATGATAGCATTCACTAAAACATCAATAGCAATACCTGTTAGCTGATGTTCATGACAATAAATTTAGGTAAAATAGGATATTTTGCATAGTAAACTTACCTAGTTATATCTTTCGTTAATATCAGCCATGGTGTTTCTTTTAAAGTTCTTGCATACAATGCCCATGTGGCCAGAAGATGGATTTTCCCACACACAACAGCAAGGAGTTCTTGAACACCAGCAGGGTGTCCAAAAATTCAACTCAATTCTGACATTATCTACCTGACAGTGGCATTAGTTCCACAGGTTAAGGGTTCAGTCCTACGAGATTGCCCCCCACCTAGCTTGCCACTTCAGACTCTAGTCACAAGACTCAGGCAAATATCTGTGCCTTTGAAAGAGCACCTACAGACTGGATGTTCCAACAACTGCCTCCTTGCATTCAATTGATTTGTTATAGCAGCTCATGGAACTCAGGTACACACTGATGTAGGATTAAAGGATATGATAAAGGACATGAATCAACAGCCAAATGAAGAGATACACAGGGCAATGTCCCAAACAAAGGAACTTCTGTTCTTATGGAGTGTGGGTCCTGGTGTGGCAGCATGTGGGAGTGCTCTGGTTTCCCAAGGATAGAAACTCTCCAAGAAGGACCAAAAACTTGTCCCCTTGGGCTTTTTGGAGACTTCATTACATTGTCCTGATTGGCTAAATGATTGGCCATTGGTTGATTAAACCCTCATCCCCTCTCCCTACCCCAGAGGTTAAGGAGTGAAACTGATGTTCCAACCCTTTAATTACAAGGTTGGTCCTCCTGGCAACCAGTCCCTGCCTTCTGGATGGGGTTTAAAAATCACTTTCAATAATAATAATAAGACACCATTCACTTTTATGGCTCTGAAGCATTTTCAAGAACTGTGGATAAAGACCAAATATATCTGAAAAGTATGTATTTCTTACAAATCATTATGTCACAGTATTACTTTGGATAAACAACTGACAGATTCAAAGTCACAACAAATTTTTTTATGTTATATCATACATGAATCTAGATGTTAATATCAATAACCAAGATTTTGTAATCCTTTAAAAGTAAGTTGTCTTTAATTCACAAAATGACTCTGAGAAGTGCATAGTTACCTTTTTATTTGGGGGATGGGGTGGGATTTTTAATTTTCCTCCAACCCTAGGCCAAATATTCTTGGAAGGCATACCCACACCCCCAAATCTATTTAAGTTCTCCCTGTATTCCAGATACCATCTATTTCAGCATGGGATACGTACAGTGTGTCTCATTATGTGATGAGTGGGCATGTAATGGGAAGAGACCATGATGGCTGAACTCCTATGTGTATTACATATATAAAAATATTTTTTTAATTGATTGATATGGGGATCAATCACCCACAATGGCATTTTAAAAATAGACTTTATTTAAGATTTACAGAAAAATTGAGAATATAGTACAAAGAGTTCCCATCTACACCATACCCAGTTTTGCTTATTATTAACATTTTCCATTAATGTGGTGCATATGCTACAAATAACACATCAATGTGGATACATTCACATTAACTAAAGTCCGTTCTTTTTTTTTTTTTTAAAGATTTTTTATTTATTTATTTGACAGAGAGAGATCACAAGTAGACAGAGAGGCAAGCAGAGAGAGAGAGGAGGAAGCAGGCTCCCTGCTGAGCAGAGAGCCCGATGCGGGACTCGATCCCAGGACCCTGAGATCATGACCTGAGCCGAAGGCAGCGGCTTAACCCAATGAGCCACCCAGGTGCCCCAAGTCCGTTCTTTTTTAAGTTTTTATTTAAATTCCAGTTAGTTAAAATATAGTGCAATATTAATTTCAGGTGTAGGATTTAGTGATTCATCACTTGCATACAACCCCAGTGCTCCTCCCAAAAAGTACTTTCTTTAATACCATCACCCATGTAGTTCATTCCTCTACCCACCACCCCTCCAGCAACCCTCAGTTCATTCTCTATAGTTAAGAGTCTATTTTATGGTTTGCCTGTGTCTCTTTTTTTCCATTTAGATTTCCATTCTAGTACTATTTTTCCTTTTATAAAATGCATTGGAATTTCCGAGGACTTAAACTTATTTAAATTAAAATAATGTCACTAATTTCTAAATAAGGTGTTGCTTATTTAGAAGTAAATGTATATTGAAGTAAATATATTTTAACCACATAGATTTTTCTCAAAAATATTATGATAACACAACATCAACATTTTGCGTTTAAATGATTTAGAAATGACCAAAACAGATTTTTCAGACTCTGAAAGACAGACAGAAAATGTAAAAGGCATCCTGAGAACCGCTGTGGAATTTGTTTTGAATTCTCTCAAAAAGTTATTTTAAACTGCTTCTATCTATCAAAAAGAATCAGTCCAAAAAATACTGCCATTTATAGAAAGGTCTCATTTTCTTCCTCTTAACACCATTAGATAAAATATTAATTGAGTTCTATTTAGGTAAACATATTCGATAGTGAAAAATATCTGTATGAGCTGGTTAGAAAAAAAAGTACATTTTTTTTTTTTTAAGATTTTATTTATTTATTTGACAGAGAGAGATCACAAGTAGACGGAGAGGCAGGCAGAGAGAGAGGGAAGCAGGCTCCCCGCTGAGCAGAGAGCCCGATGCGGGACTCGATCCCAGTACCCTGAGATCATGACCTGAGCCGAAGGCAGCGGCTTAACCCACTGAGCCACCCAGGCGCCCCAAAAAAGTACATTTTGAGGTCCATAAATTTTCAGTTATTTTCTGAAACCATAACAGAGATTAGTATGGACTGTGGACTAAATGCTTTTCTCCTTCAAAATCCTTATATTGAAGCCCTTATAGCCATCTGGAGGAGGTGCCTCTGGTAGGTGATGATCTCACGAGTGGGAGGCCCTCTAAATGGGATTAGTGCCTTTATAAGAAGACACTGGAGAGAGACCATTTCTCTGCCTGACAGATGGAGCGTGGAGTTTTTCTGCAAACCAGGAAGCAGGTCTTCCTGGCTAACAGTATCAGTATCACCTTGATCTTGCACATCTCAGCTTCTAGGACTACGAAAATAAATTATTGTTAAGCAATCCAGTGTGTGGTATTTGTTATAGGAACCCAAACTAAGAGAGCATGAAAAAAATATATTATTTTCGAAGTGGTACTTTTCTAGTTTTCTCTTCCATTAGGTAGGAAATTTGAAACAGTGTCTTTCCCCTGAAATTTGTTTACTATCAAGGGAGAAAGTCTGTAGCCTCATACGAATATTTTTAAAAGCAAAATGAGGACACTGCTGTGATGTGCTGGGAAAGTGCTCTTCCAAAGTAATTAGAATTTCACTTTTTTAAAACTTGTTGGTAAAGTGAATGTGATTAATTTAGGTATTGTTAGTCATAAGCCTGCTGATCAGGGAAGATAGATTTCTTAACCCATGTTGGGTATACTGTAACTTTAATTATATACTTGAACTGGCATATTTTACTCCGCATTTAAATTTCAATGTATTAAAATGATTTTCTAAGAAGAGTAAAGGCATTTGTTTTTCCTCTCAGCTAAATAAGACAACAAACTTCTCGACTGTTGTCCAAGGTAATATCATGTCCAGCTCTGTAACCTGAGAAGTTTTCTCACTCTTGGCTGATACAAGCACCATTTCACATTAGTAGCTTAATTGCTTGCTACAAGTATCATTGAAGACAGAAAATATGTTTTTTTTTTTAACTGGAAATGTACAAGGAATATTTATGGAAAGTTCTCTTAAAAGGAATGCAAAGTTGTGAGACGTAGGGAGACCAGGGCAATGTGGCTGCCATATTAACAGTGCTAATTAAAGAAGATCGTTGGTCAAAAAAGTGGAGAGTAAGCATCACCCCCCTTATACTTTTCCTATTTTGTTGTTTGCTTTTAAAATTTTGATTGTTTCTAGTTTTGTTCTGTCTTAATGTGAGGTCATATCCATTGAAAATGCAAAAACATGTGTGTGCAGGACAAAAATAAATCTAAACCACACCTTATAGAACATCAGCCATCATAAGGTAGACTGTGGCCAGTCCCCGGTAGGTATCATGGTCCCAGTTCCAATCATGTGTCACACTTTCCTTTTCAGAAGTATCCGTAATCCTAACATTTGTGACGTCCATTTCCTTGCTCCTCTTTATAGTTTTGTTTCCTCTGTTTGGGAACCTAATATAAATTTAATAATAATATGGGTTATCAGGGCACCTGGGTGGCATAGTCAGTTAAGTCTCTGACTCACTTTTGGCTCAGGTCCTGATCGCAGTGTGTGAGACCAAGCCCCATATTAGGCTCCAAGTTCAGCGTGGAGTCTGCTTGAGATTCTCTCTCCCTCTGCCCCTCCTACTCATGCTCACTCTCTCTTTCAAATAAATAAATAAATCTTTAAAAAATTAATAATGTAAGTTATCTTCTGTATCTTCATTGTTCAAAAATTTCTGAGAAAATTTGCTGTGTGATTGCATGCAAAATACTTTCATTTGTGTTGTCTGACTATGCTCACAATGTTTGAAAATGCAGTTTGGTTACATACTATGCTGTTGATGAATATAATATGTAGATACATATATGTATATATATATTTTCTATATGTATGATTATGCTGTAGATAGATATATATATATACACACATAGATACATATACCTGTGTGTATGTGTGTGTGTGTAGGTGTGTGTAGGTGTGTTTAGGTGTGTAGGTTTAGGAAGTGGCTCCCCTGGGATCTCTTTCCTTCCAGGAAGGAAGGGAAGCAGATGACATAGTCTTATCTTCAGGTAGATAATAGAAGTTCTGAAACACAAATCAATGATTTCACTCAGAGATGAATCCTTTTGTATGGGATGCTTTTGGCCAGTTGTCTCTAGTTTAGAATTGCTTATCTGAAGCTGGTGTCTGTGGATTTATAAGGCATGGTACCTAGGAAAATTTATAGAACTCTGTAAATATCTGGATATAAGATAAAAATGTTTCATGACATAAGCTGCTTCCTTCTGAGAGATGCCCACTGGGCTCATTTAGAGAACGCATATTTCATTCTCGGCAATCAGTATGGGTCTGATGGAGAAAATATCTGAGGAATTGTATGGATTCTTCTGGATCTCTCTGTCTACTTCTCCTGGACCTCTTGATTGCTTGTATCCTAGAAATTACTTGTCAGATGTTATTGGGTAAGATCTTAGACTTGTGTAACTCTAACCGTCACAATCCTACCTGTTATGTTATCTCAAATGTCGACATTGCTGCTGGGTCTGCACATGTCCATTCCAGCTGCCATAGCATTAGCTGACAATGGCTCATGATGGCATCCTGCTCTGAGAAATGGTCCTTGGCTGGTGAAAGCCACTTTGCCAGGAGATACCTGGATGCCACTGTATCGTATAGCTACCCTAAAGCTTCTCACTCCCTGTACTCTCTTGTAATTCTACATATCCAGCCTTATAGGCTCTCTTCTTTCTTCCTCCAGCTCTTCCCCTAATGATTAAATAGATTAAATGATCTTTTCAGATTCTGTCCTTTCTTCTTTCCCTTTTCACCCAGATTCTCATACCTGTTTCTCTATATCAGTCTTTGCTTAGGTTTTTAAAGTAGATTCATAAGCAGATGGTATTAATTTGGTAATTAAGAGTCATAGGGAATTGAATGATAACAGTCATAGGATTGGTAAATAGTTTTTATTTTTCATTATAAGTATAATGCTATTATACATTCCTTATTTGTGCATTTTGCTAATTTTTCTGTCAAGGTTTTCATGTTTTCATTATTTTGTATGAAGTCTACATATAATTAAGGCTTTCCTTACCATGCTATTCATCTCAGAGATAGTCCATCCTTCTTTATTTCCAATAACTGATTTTTAATATGTTACATTTCTTCCTTTTTCTTCTCTTTGTTTTTTACCATACATAAGCATGTTTAAGTATGAATTTACAGAGGAAATAACCATCAATATCCCTGTGCTCTCTTACATTCCCCACCTTCCTTACAGTTAGGCTGATCGTGGATTTGTTTTTGTTAGTGGAATTAGCCAAACTATCATGTATCACTTACAGTTGCTTCACTGGGAGCAAAGTTCTCTCATACAATAGAACCACACAAAGCAAGAAGCCCAGGCAGCAGCCTAGGAGACTCTGACTTTCACGTGACTGTTACCTGAGTGAGAAGAAACTAGCAAGAAAACACAAAGTCTTTCCACTGCGCTGAGATTTGAGGAGTGGATAGTTGAGCAGGTAGCTTCTCACTCAAGCTACAGGTTAAACATGAATTATCACAGCCTTTGAGAAAAGGCAATGGTTATGAGAATTAGTAGCATAGATTCTTGTAATTCCCACTGTATTATGATGTTATAATCTATGTACAACATGGAAATGCATATAAGAACATTTATTACAGCCCTACTTGTAGTGATATAATGGAAACAAAAATGAATGTGTATCAATTTTTTAAATATGTGTTAATATTGTCAACTGCAGAATATTATGTGCAACCATTAAAATAATGAATTTGATCTGTAAAAGCTGGATGGGAGAAATTTAAGGCTCAGGAAAACATACAACAAAGAGTATCATGTACCTATAGCTGCGTAAGTAACGACATGCATTTGTGACTATGTGATCACACAAAAAGGAACAGGAAGATGCATGTCACATTGCTGAAGGTAGCTGAGAGGAGGGGAGAAGGACAGGATGAAATGCAGGAGACAAAAAAGGATAATACTTATTGAGACAACTCTAAATTAGTGCCTAAATAAAAAAAAATAGGAAGAGGAGAGAGAAAGAGAGAGAGAGAGAAGGGAGGAAGGAAGGTAGGAAGAAAGGAAGGAAATGAGAGAGGAAGAGGAATGGAGGGAGAAGAAAAAAAATTAATCTATCTTTATATTCCTTGAAACAAAGCATTAAGAAACTAAATTCTTCACGCAGTTTCATCAACTGGGTATTATATTTCTAGTTGGGGGACATCCAAGGGAGTAAAGAAATTGTTCCATATACAAGAGGGAGAACACAGGGGTGTTTAGTAAAAATACACATTTTCTGAAGGTTCCTCTCATTTATCTTCCTGGCTTTCCATCATTTCATGGAAGAAAGAATACATGATTCTAAAATCACTGATCTCATACTTTCTACTTGTACAAATCAACTTAAATTTCCCTCCTTGAATAAAACAGATTCTCCGGTGATGGATATGTGTTAGTCCATTTGAGCTGCTATCATAAAATACCACAGACTTGATAACCTAAAAACAACAGGAACTTATTTCTCAGGTGTGGAGCCTAGAGGTCCAGGATCAGGGTGGGAGCGTGGTCAGATGAGGGCCCTCTTCTGGGCGGCAGACTTCTTATTCTATCCTCAGATGGCAAAAGAGGCTAGGGAGCTCTGTCAGATCTCTTTCCTAAGAACATAATCACATTCATGAGCCTCACTCTCATGATCCAAGCACCTCCCAAAGGCCTCACCTCTAAAATCCCACTGGGGATTAGGATTTCAACATATGTATTTTGGGAGAACACAAGAATTCACACCATAGCAAATATTATCTAATAAAAGATATAACATCTGTCCTCTGCTTCTTGAATGATATCTTCCTTTATGTTGGCCATTTAAAAATAAATTTGCCAATTGATTTGATTCTTTATTTAGGATATCCACTGATTTGTTTGTCATTTATGTATTGGGTGCCTATGATGTTGGAATAGAACTGTACATGATGATGAAAACATTCTGGATTGGAGAGACCATAAATGAATTCTTACAAAACATCAAGTGGTGATACGTCATATGAACAAAAATACAGTAGGGCAATGGGGTAAGAAGTCCTTGATGGACTGTGTTTCTGTTTTATATAGCCTGGTCAGGGAAAGTCTCAGTAATAAGATGAATTTAGCAGAGAATTGAAGGTAGAGATGAGGTAACCACAGACTTCGTTGAGAAAGAAAGTATCAGGTGGCAAGGATCAGAAATTCAAAGGTCCTTTGTTAGAAGATTACTTGGCCACTATGGCTGCAGCACATTGAACCATGGGAAGATTGGAATTGTAGGAGGTATAAGAGATTATGGGTGTCGTAGATGAGACCAGGCTTTTGAAGTCATTTTAAGGACATTGTATCTTAACTCTTATTCTCATAGGAAACCACTGAAGGTTTGATTGAAGAAGATATATGATCTCACATATTTTAAATAGGTCATTTTGGTTGCTGTAGTGATAAAATATAGAGAAGCAAATGTGAAAACACAAGGAGAAATATTTGTAATAATAAGAAGAGATGTGATAGAGACTCGTATCAAGGTGGTAGCAGTGATGGTGCTGAGCATTGAAGAGAAATTAGTTCGCTTCTGGATGTATTTTTAAGGTGGTCATTATATCATGCTGATATGTTGCATATGGTTTGATGGATTACTATAGGAACTAAGGCTTATAACAAGGGTTTGTAGACTGCCTATACAATGAACTAACAGGGAAATCTTGTGAAAAATACCAATTTTGGAATGAACGTAGGAGTTTTGTGGATATTTATGTAAAATTTAAGATGCATATTAGAGGTGAAAACTATTAGACTGTTGACTCAGAATGGAGTCAATGAAAGGAGATATAGAGATGATTTTGAAAGTCATACAGTGAATCATAAAGGAATGAGTGTAAGAGATAAAAAGAGGGTTAATGACTGTATCCTGGGGCATTCCTGTGTTTAGATACTGGGCAGGTGAGGATACACCATCCCATTGCCTACACAGATATTCATACTGAGGGTATATAAACGTAAGGATTACTTATTGCATAGGCGAATTTCTGATACTTCCTTGTAATACTCCTAAACTATTAGAGAAATATTTCTTTATAAGCTTGTAACTGTTCTTCTAACCATCCCTCACTTTTTTTTTTTTTTTTGGCTAGGGATTAGTGATTGTCTTTTTAAATTATTTTCCACCCTTAAAATACTTGACCCACTGCCTCATATTTAAGAAGGGTTTCATCAACATTTGTTGAATGGGACTTCGGGATATTTTGCTCCAGCCTGAGTTAAATGTTACAGTGTTAAGAAGGAGTCAAGAAATCCTGGATTATATATGAAATATCTGGAATTTGAACACGGAATGTAGAGACAAATGAGTAGTTCTTTGAATGCTATGAAATCATCAGATTCTAATAAGAAAAATAATAAAGTTGTCACTGAGAATATCACCATTTGGTGTGAGTCTCACACTAGTTGCCAAAGCAAAACAGAAGGATTTACTAGGCCATCATTCAACTCTTTCTTTTTTTTAAGCAGCAGTTTATTATAATGTTAATAAACATTCATGAAGAAAACATTTACTAGACTGTAAAAAAACTAGCAAAGTGTGTTTTATAAATACTCAAGCAATATATCCAAATGTGCAAAGCATTTGCTTCCTTTGCTACAACCAATTTATTTTATTTTATTTATTTTATTTTTGCAAATGGGAGCACAAGGTACACCAATTCCTACCAGACCACAATGACTTTTGAAATGGTCAACAAAGAGATGATCGTACACAATCTCTCTGAATGGATACTGATTTTTCCTCAACATTCTTTAAAGTCTTAATAGGCTATTAGTTTAGGAAAATGGGAAACATATTTTTGGATAATTTACATATGTGGAATTATTTCTGTGAGAAGAGAAAAATGAATGTTATAAATCTGTTATCTTGACTGAGAGAGACCAAGAAAATTCTTCTATTCATAGGTCTTGGTGTTTTATCTCTGTTGTGTTATTTCTACAAAGCTTTTATAAAACTTAATAGTGCATTTTACACACTGTAGCAATTGTTCTTTATTAGACTACAATGTTTTACCGACGTTGTAGGTTAATTGTGTCAATGTTTCAACTTAAGAACTATAATTAATATGACCCTTTGATTTCCCTGTGGGCACAGGTGTTCCTGAATATACCAATGAAATGTAACTAGTTTTGTAATTGAGAGGCAAATTTCATAATAATGAAATGTTCAGAAACTATGAATAGAATAACAATTACTTGGTGAAAAAGATAATATTTATTATAGCAGAGAAAGGACTATAATACTGTCATAGCCATTGTTGAATCTAATAGAAGATACAAGTTTCATTTGAATTTAAGTGTATGCAAGAATATTAAAGGACAAATATCTTTGAAAACTCTTCACAGTATCATGGGAAAATAATAAAATGAATCTAAGCTGAATGATATCCTTTTCAAAATAAAAAAAATAAAAGTAAAACGAAGGGAATATATCAATTGTGCAAATTATTTTCTAATTTGCATGCAGGTAGTTGCTTGGTGCTTCCTCAAACATTGAATGAGAATTTAAAGATTTCAGGTACTGTAAAAATACAGAAAATCAGGATGTTCCTGAAGCATAAATGTGATTCCAATAAATGTTAGAAGAAAAGACATCCAAAACAAATTTCATGAAAATAAATACAGGCTACTCTTGAAATAATTTCCATCTATCAAAAAGAGATAAACACTTTTTCCAAATAGGTTCTTTGCTATTTTTTGTTGTTGGCATTGGCGGGTGAGGTAGAGTCTTATTTCTTCCTCTAATTTCTTCTTCATCTAACTTTAACTTAGAATAATACACACATAGGCTCACAAGATTTGTTCAGCAAAATAAAGTCTTAATTCTAATGTAAAATAAGCTACAAATTGGCAACAGTTCTTTAGAATATTCACCATACCCATAGTTTATTGGGCTGTTTCTAAAATTCTGTAGGCCAGAGATTGTTTATTATTATTACTTTTAAAGATTATTTATTTATTTATTTATCTGACAGACAGAGATCACAAGTAGGCAGAGAGAGAGGAAGGGAGAGAGGAAGGGAAGCAGGCTCCCCGCGGAGCAGAGAGCCCCATGTGGGGCTCCATCCCACTATCCCGGGGTTAATGACCCGAACTGAAGGTAGAGGCTTTAACCAACTGAGTCACCCAGGTGCCCCTATTATTATTACTTTTAATTTATGAGTGTGTGTGTGTGTGTGTGTGTGTGTGTGTGTGTGTGTGTGTGTTTTGGGGGGGCGACTAACAGAGAGGTGATTGGTGCACATTGTTTTTCCTCTGCCTCCACCTAAAATCTCAATCTCTTAGGGAAGCT
The DNA here is from genome assembly GCF_902655055.1 of Lutra lutra. NCBI lineage: Eukaryota > Metazoa > Chordata > Mammalia > Carnivora > Mustelidae > Lutra > Lutra lutra. Next base: position 14,728,230 of record NC_062282.1, read on the forward strand.
ACTGTTCCTCTTCTGTAACGCCCCCGCTGGAAATGAGAATTGGAACATTCTGCACTAGGCTAAGATTCCTAGAGGTGTGTGCCGGCTCTCAGCATCCTGTCTCAATTTGGTGAAAATGACCTTGTATTTGGAAGTTATATTCCATCAATTGTGCCTTGGATCTATAATGTTTTTAATCAAAGGCAATTGGAGCACCCAAAGGGTGCTCACCACACTAACTGTGTGAGTGAGAACATTCTAAGGAAAATGTCCAAGTTCAATGTACCATTTACTGTCACACACTCAGAACTTGTTTCTCAGTGTATTTTTCAGGAAATAGCTGATCCTCAAAAAAAAAAAAAAATCCTATGTAAACTAAGTAGAATGAGAATAGAGGCAGCATGAGACCTCTATAGATAATGCCAATATTTAATAAACTATATTAATAGGAATAAAGAAACAAAAAACAAAAAGTAGGAAATAACAGAATTTTCTTGAACTACAAAATGGAATAGAAGAAACAATTGAACAAATACATTTAGGAGACGATCACAAAGAAGTTCTTAAAATAAGACCCCGATATAGGATCTCAAGAAAGTCATTTGTCTCTAAAGCCAAGACAAAGTTCCAGCAGTCTTTCAAAGAAGGGAGGCATGCATCGAGAGAGAGTCTTTGCAAGGAACCAGTTGATTTTAAGGGACAAAACTTCCCTATCCTCGAATTTCATGTCTGTTGAAATAGACATGCCCCACCCCTCCCCCACCACCTTCTAGGATGCAGGGGGTGCTCTTATATGTCTTAAGTTTTGCTTTTTGTTTATTGCTTTTTTTTTTTCCCCGAGTCTGCAAGGTCCATTTTGAAAGTATGTGTTCAGTACACACTGTAATTGCTGAACTCTTGATTTGGGGATTTTCCCCTGTTGGTGCTGTAAAATACAACTCGCCAGGCTGCTGCTATTCTACTCCTGAGGAACTTCAGGAACCTGTGCTGTAAATGTCCTTGCATGAGCCCTTTCTTTCCAAGGCATCCTGAGCTATGTTTATGGAAAAACATGATTGTTTCATACAAATGCAGTTTGTGCAGTTTATTAGTTTTTCCAGAATATTTTATAGCAAAGCTGGGGTGTGAAATCAGTACTGCTATGGCAAAGAGAAGTTTTGTTTAAGGTTCCTGCTCCCCTGGTCCATGGATGATATATATTTGCACAGTGTTCTCTCATTTTTTTAAAAAAGGACTGTTTTCACAAAATAAATTGAACTGATTTAATTGTATTTGGGAAGGAAATAGGAGTACCACTTATGATTCTTTTTTTCTAAGATTTTTAAAGATTTTATTTATTTGAGAGATAGTATGAGAGCGAGTGTGAGCGCATGCGCACAAGTTGGGCTGAGGGTAAACGCTTTACCTACTGAGCCACTCAGGTGCCCCTGTGATTCTTTTAACATGGAAGTATAGAGTATGCAAAGGAAAATTCTTTGACATGGAATATGATAATAATTGTTTTTCTGAAATAAATCATTTAGATCTTCTAAGACACTGTCTTGAAAAGTGGGAATAGTTTGCTAATGCTTGCTTTCTAATTAAAAAAAATTTATATTATCAACCTGCTTTTGAAAAAGAAAACATGTGATAACTTAGTTCAAATGTTATTGAATATTTTTAATAAACTATTATGGGCAAAAGAATGTATACATATATTTTGAAAATTTTATTTTTTAAAATATTTTATTTATTTATTTGACACACACAGAGAGAGATCACAAGCAGGGGGAGTGGCAGGCAAAGGCAGAGGAGAAAGCAGACTCCCCACTGGGCAGGGAACCTGATGCAGGACTCCATCTCAGGACCCTGGGATCATTTCCCATACCAAAGTCATATACAACCAACTGAGCCACCTAGGCACCCCTGAACATTTCATATTTAATAATGTCTAGGAGAAAGGACTGTTATGATGAAGGAAAAGAAAACTATTAAGATTAAAATATGGCTGCCAGAAATCTTATTCTGACCTATCTGAGGAAATAATGAGTATCTCCAGGCACACAGACTCACATAAACATTATTTTACCCTTGGCATATGATATCTAGATTATTAATGGACGATACCTAATAGAATATATAAGGCCTTGTAGCAAAACTCAGATGGGGTGTATTTTGCATAATTTTATTTTATTTTTGCATTATTTTAATTAAAATTTTTAACTGAAAATGTGTAGACAACATCTCATTATATTTAAGGATAGAACCTCTGCTTTATTGTAGAGATGATAAATGTCATTCCAGATACTTTATATATGTCTCACAAAGGTAGTTTTTAAGCCATCAAAGGGGACGGACAGAGCTTAAATATTTAAAGCCCTCTTTATAACCATGAAATTTATCTTCTCGGAGATATTATAAAATTTGAGAGAATTGGATTCATGAAACACACACAGACATACACACACATGCACACACACAAACACACCCAGACACAAACATATATATGCGAATAAAGTATGTTTAGAATTTTCTTTGGAAAAAATAATCAATACTCAATAAAAAGAAATAAATTATAATTAACTTATTAGAAGTTATCCTTTTTTTTTTCTTTTCTCTATGTCCTGTATGTGTACCCACATAGCTCTATATGCTTCTGCATAATTATTTCAAGCAGTATGTGAGTATAAAATAAGAACTCAAAGTTGATTTCCCTGATCATGTCAGACCAGTCTTTTCATTGTGATTCAATGACTGAACACCTCTGCTTTGTAAGTTATCCACTTCAAGCACTATCTGTTGATGTTTTTCTGCAAATGATACACAACTTCTCTCAAACAGAACTACTTGGAAGTATGTTCTGCTTCACTGCCAACAATTGTGACATTATTTTTAGCTGTTTTATTAGTTACATGTAGGTCTTTAAATATTGTGAGCAAAATTGTCTGTACCAATCCTTCAATTTTAAACAAAATGTCACTTGTTCAGACTATGGAAGATGAAGAAATTTGTGCCTTTACTTTTGCTGGTCTTTGCAGTATTGTCTTCCAGCATCTGCACACCATATTTTTGTACATCTTTAAGTAAAAATTATTTAGAATTATGACACTTACATCCTTTTCTAAAATGTTTTCTCTAGTGGCTGGTGACATGATTGAAAAACCAAGAACTAGTTTTTGTAATATGATGCCATGTAAGGTACAGCCAGGGAGTATAGGATTAGAACTGGATGAAAAGGGGCGCCTGGGTGGCTCAGTGGGTTAAGCCACTGCCTTCGGCTCAGGTCATGATCCCAGGTCCTGGGTTCGAGCCCCACATCAGGCTCTCTCCTCAGCAGGGAGCCTGCTTCCTCCTCTCTCTCTGCCTGCCTCTCTGCCTGCTTGTGATTTCTCTCTGTCAAATAAATAAATAAAATCTTTAAAAAAAAAAAGAACTGGATGAAAAAAATATGATTTTATGCCACTCAACTTATGTCACCTGATGGAGAATATCAGTAATAAAAATGGAGAGTCAGTGGGAGACAGAAAACATAAATATATTGTCATAAGGAACAAAAAAAGAGAGATTGCAGTAAGTTCAATATACAGGTATAGTTTTAGCTATAAGTTATTTGCAGATTCCCTTTCTCGATTTAAGTCTATTCCCTTATGTTTTTACCGTGTTACTCCATTTATTACTAAAGAATGCTGAATTTTCAGCGCCAAATGGCTTTCCATTTTCAGTCTGTTGATCAGGTGAACTACATTAACTCCTTTTTTTGAATGATAAACCAACACTTCATTTTGGGCTTAAACCAATCTGTTCATATATATTATATTTTTTGATATATGACTAAGTTTTATTCACTAATACTGTGGTGATGATGTTTCTTTCTATATTCATTAAGGCTATCAATGAGTAGCTTTCTTGATGTGCAATATGTTGTTTGATATTAGTTTCAGATAATATTTACTTCACAAAACAACTTGAGAAATGTGACTTTCTCTTCTAATTTCTTAATCAGTTGGTGTAGAGTTAGTATTAGTTCTTCAAACATTTAGTAGAGTTCACCAGTGAAGTTGTTTGGCCAGTATTTTTTTTTTTTCCTTTTTGGATTAAAAAAATATCTAAAACAAGGTTATACTAATGGAGGAATTACAAAGATAGTATAGAGTTCCTATAGACTCTCATTCAACTTCTCTTCAAGCTGAAATCTTACGTAACTAGGGTGAATTCTCAACACTAAGAAATTAACTGCAGTGTACTACAATGAACAATACTACAGACTTTATTCAGATTCTACTTTCTCCCCTAATATCTTTTTCTTTTCCCCAAGATCCAATCCAGGATACCATATTCCTTTTAGATTTTGTGTTTCCTTAGTATTATATAGTCTGTGACACTTCCTCAAGTCTTTGTCTTTCTTTCTTTTTTTTTTTTTTGTCTTTCTTGACCTTAAACTTTTGAAGAGAATTTGTTATGCATTTTGTAGAAAACTCCCTTAAAAGGGATTCTGCCCTTAGTTCCCATGCGGGTGTTCCCACACCACCAAGCAATTCTCAAATATCAGCTGGATAGCCTACAATTTAACTCAATTCTATCAATATCTACCTGGAGACAGCAGCATCAGATCCCACAGGTTAATGACTCAGTCCCACAAGACTGCCCCCTCCTCCCAATTCAAAGGCCAATCTCAAGTCTGGGTTATCATCTGTGCTTCTGACCCACCAGTTATAGATTGCAGGTTCTACCAACCTCCTCCTCAAGTATGACTAATTAACCAGAGTGACCTCAGAACTAAAAGAAACATTTTCGTTGTTAGATCACCAATTTATTATAAAAGGATAGAACTCCGGAACAACCAGATGGAACAGATGCACAAGGCAAAGTGTATGGAAAGGGGCTTGGGGCTGCCTTGCCCTCTCTAGGCATGCCACTCTCCTTGAATCTACCAGTGTTCACTAGCTGGGAGCTGTCTGAATACTGGCCTTTTGGGGATTTGTGGAGGTGTCATTACATAAGGATGATTGATTGAATCATTGACTACTGGCAATTGACTTGAATCTCCAGCCCCTTTTCTCTGGCCAGAGATCAGGGTTGGGACATAAAGTTCTGACTTCTAATCACATGGTTGGTTCCAGGGGTCCTTTCCAAAAGGCACCTCATTAAAGTAACAGAAACTTCTTTATTGCTTTTATCACTTAGAAAACTCCAAAGGTTTTAAGAGCTCTGTGCCAGAAACAAAGACCAAATACATATTTCTTATCATAAATCACAATATCACCTCCATATTGTGAGTTTGTGTGATATTTACTGGTGGTTAGACTGATTTTATGAGTATTTGAGAAACCAGTTTAGAGGTTATTGCTTCATATCAAAGGATATGGGATATAAATGTATCTTACTATTATTGACTTTATTTTTCATCAGTTGAAGTTGGGTCTTCCAGGTTTCTCCATTGTAAAATTACTGTTTTTCCCTTACAATATTCCTTCAAAATGAGCCACTAATTACAACCCACACTCACACTGAGAACTGGGATATAAAACTCCACCTCTTAGAGGGAGAAGTCAAAGAATGTGGGGTCATGTGTTAACAATTATAGAGATTAATGAGGGTTTTGGGGAGATACTTTAAAAAATCTCCATTTTCTCCTAAATGTTCACCGTTAATTTCAGCATTCCCGAGTGGATTTTCTCTGCAGCATTTATTATTCAGATGCTCTAATGGCAATTTTCCATTTTTCTCATTCTTTCCACATTTTTAAGTTGGAATTCTTTTAAATGCATGAGCTGGCTTTTTTCCTCCCTTACTAAATTATTTATTCAAATATTTGTTTATATTGTCATGAACCTATGGAAATATATTTTATTCTTTGGGTTATAATTCCATATTACTATTATTATTTTATTTTATTTTTTATCTTAAATTTTCCAGTTTTGGCCTTTGGGAGCTTTTTGAATTTGGTTCCTTTTGACCTTATAATAGGTCTCTTCAAAAAATATATCTATATAATTTTTCCATGACCTTACTTTTTGTATCCTCAAGAAAATACATTTTGCCTTTCCCTGCCTCCTTCTAGAGATAATAATTTCTCCAAGGACCCCTGGCTGCTTTTAATGGAGGATAATATTTAGAAACCAGTATCTGTGTATGTTGGATGTGCTCTTTGATCCTAACACACTGCTTCTTCTGAACTCTCCAGACAGTGCTATGAAATATAAGCATGCAGACCAAGCCATGTATACACACATATGTATTTTTATCTGTGTGTATGTATACATATTTTCTACGTGTATATGCATGTGTGATATAGATGTAATTCAAATGTGTATATATGTATGTATATGTATGTGTAAGTCAATGTGTGTGTGTATATATACATTTTTAAATATACACATATTTAAAACTGAACTTACATTTCTGTCTCCAATCTAGCATACAGGATTCTTGTGGGTAATTTTTAATAACAAATATAATTTATTTATTAGATGTCATATTATTAGATTTCCTATGAATTCCTGATTGAGCTTTGGTAATAATTGCTTTTCAAGAAGTTTTTCCTTTAATTTAAAATTATCAGGTTTAATGGCATAATGTTCTTCATAATACTACCTGTATTATCCTTTAATATTTGTAAAGTCTGAAATTGTGTCCTCTTTTCATTTCTAGAATTGGAAATCTGTATCTTTGTTTTTCCCATGATTATGGCTAGAGGTTTATCACTTTTATTGATATTTTAAAGAGCTATCTTTAGTTCATTAATTATCTCTGCTGTTTATCTCTTTTGTTTCATTAATTTCTGCCTGTTTGTGTTTAATTCACTTTCTTTTACCATGATTATCTAACTGGAAGTAAAAATCATTGATTTGAAGTTTTTTCTTTCAATATAAATATTTCATTCTATAAATTTTCCTCCAAACACTGTGTTAGCTATACCTCACACATTTTATTTTATTTATTTTTTATTTATTTTTAAAAGATTTTATTTATTTATTTGAAAGACAGAGATCACGAGTAGGCAGAGAGGCAGGCAGAGATAGAGGAAGGGAAGTAGGCTCCCCGCTGAGCAGAGAGCCTGATGCAGGGCTCAATCCCAGAACCCTGGTATCAAGACCGGAGGCAAAGGCAGAGGCTTTAACCCACTGAGCCACGCAGGTGCCCCCCTCACACATTTTAATATATGATGCTTTCATTTTCACTAATATCAAAATGTTTTATGATTTCATTCTCTTCTATTTGTAGATTATTTGGAAGTGTGCTGTTTTATTTCTGAATAGGTAGACATTGTCTGGATCCATTTTTGATAATTATTTCTTGCTTATTTTTATTTTTATTATTTTAAATATATTGTTTTCATTTCTAGCCCACAATATGATCTGTCTTGTTTACTCAGTCTTGTACACTTAATAATTTTTTTTGTTCTTATCTGTGAAGTCTCACTTAGCATACTGCTTTTCACCCTTAGTTTTATTGAAGTATAATTGACAAATACAAGTCATGTAAATTTAAAGTGTATAATGTACTAATACGTGAACAGTCAGAAAAACACAGAATAAACAACAAAGACATCTTTAATCTACCCACAATTCAATCTATTCAAAGAATATGAGTGAAAAGTAAAGACCTTTTATTGTTAATTGAAGTATAATTGACATTCCATGTTATTTAGTTTTAGGTTTTAGGGGTACAACATAGTGATTCGACATTATGCAATGCATACTGCAATAAGTGTATTTACCATCTGTCTCCATACATAGTTAAGACATTTAAACTCACTCAAATTTTAGCATCTTTCCTTAGACATAACCTGTGTTAACTGGTGAGTTTTATCTCAGACATTTTTTCTATTATACATCAATTAACAAATATTTAGATACAAAGATATCTCTTCCATACATTTATTTCTTATAGTCTATCATACTGCAAACAATTATTTATTTCTAAAATATTTACTGAATACTATCACATTCCAGGCACTGTTACAGGCGATTGGAATACATCAGTAAACACACACACACACACACACACGTACATTCAAACTTTTTCTTATAAAGCTAATATTTTGGTGGTGAAATATAGAAATAAATCCCAATATAAAAATTTTTGAATGGATGTAACTGTTAGAATGTGCAAAATGTTATAAAAATAAATCAGGATAAGAAGAAACACAGAACTGAGAATACATGTTTTGTTTTGAAATTGTGATTTACTTATTTTACATATTTTTTAAGTAATACTTTTTATTTTATTCAATTCTGTCAATTTTTCAACTTATCTTTTTTGGGGATCATTATTAATTTTCTACCTCATTTTTTAACTTAATTTTTAAGTTCTTTATAGGAAAGCTTAGATAACTTATTTTGCAATTTTTTAAATACTGTAGATGAGTATAGTTTAATACTATGTATTTCCCTGAGTGGCAATTTAGCTAAATCCTATCAATGTTCCTGAGCAGAGTTCTTTTTGTTGTTTATCTTACATGTTTTTAATTTCTCTTTAGCATTAGTCATTTGGAAATATATTTTTAGCATACTAAGTGTAAATTTGTTTGTGTATCTGTATATGCTATTTTTTCATTATAATTCTGATTATATTGCTTTATGGTTAGTGATTGTGACATGTGCAAAATTTACTTTTGGAAAGTGTAGAGTTTTTCTTAAAGGTATATCCTAAAGAGAACTTCTTAACTGTCTTTCAAATACTCTTTATCTTCCTACTATTTTTGTAATTTATTGATTCCCAAGGGGTGTGATTCATCTTCCATAGTACTCTATTTGTTAATACTATTTTAAGTTTACTCAGATTTGGTCTTGTGTACCTGGAGCTTGTGTTGTGTTGTTAATAAAAATTCACAGCTACCGTATCTTATTGATGGACTGCAAACTTTAGGATATTTCTTTGTCCCTTTTCATATCAGTTGTGTTGAATTATATTTTATTTGGTATTTATATTAATACAGGGTTTTTTTTGTGTGTGTGTTTGTTTTGTTTTTGTTTTGTTTTGTTTTGTTTTGCCTGTTATAACCCTTCTCATCATTTGTTTTAAGACATCCCCAAGGTCGGGGTATCTGGGTGGCTCAGTTGGTTAAGCATCCAACTCTTGATTTCTGCTCAGGTCATGTGAGATACATACATAGGGCCCTACACTCAGTGTGGCGTCTGCTTGAGATGCTCTTCTTCTACCTTTCCTTCCACCCATGTTCACTCTTCCTCTTTCTCTCTCAAATAAATAAAATAAATCCTAAAAAAAAAAAAATCTCCAAGGTGTTTTATTTAAACTATTAACATCTTTTGGCGAGTACCAATATGTTTGCCTCACTACACGATGTCTGAAATCATCTCCATTTAGTACATGTGTGGTCCTGGGCAACATGACGAGTTTTTACATGCCTCAGCTTCTTCACGGGGAGTTATGAGTGTTAAATAATTTAATATATGTAAAACTTTAATGAAACTTTAATAAAACTTTAATTCTTTTTTAGGTTGAAAGCATTGGAAATCAAGAATCATATTTTTAATATTTAAAAAATATTTTATATTTTAATCGGTCCACATTTCATCATTCAATATTTTAAAATAGATTAATTTATACTTAAAATTTCTATTTCTCTTGAAGTTAAATCGAATTTGTAATACAAAAAAATAAAGCTGTATTTACTTTCCTTTTCCTATCAGAGTGTCATGAGCTGTATATCCTCTGAAAAGGAAGAAACCCTATCTTACTTTTATTTTTCTTCTGTATATGAAAGTTTCGGGCTGCAAGCACATAATCTGAAAGCATGAAAAGGCATTGTGAGGACTGTTTCAATCATTTATACAAACTCCAAAGGGACTAGTCTTGTGAAGCATAGAAAATGTGTCACCACATAATTTTTTATAGTAAGAACTCTACTTCTTGTTTTCCAGAATTGTTAGATTTACTCTGAAAATAAGTCTGTCTTTAAAATAAGCCTTGGGATCTTGGACTTGAAAGGAAGTGGGAAGGAGCCTTGATTATCTGCTTCTAGGCACTGAGTCTGTACTTGAATAAATACTTTACAAATACTTACCACTTACTGCCATAGGTACAGCGACACCTGTGGCTTTTTCACCTTCATACCATCTACAACTTCCAAAGGTACAAAGTCTTTTACTCACCACCACCAATTCTAATCCCATGAGTTCAACCCTTAAAAATCTGGGATGTATTTAACAAAGTGTTATGCTTCTCTAAGTATGCCATTGAAACATACATCCACAGAGAGTTTTTAAAATGAAAAAATAGAATATCATAGCCATATTAGTCTGAAATGTGTTTGATTTTTCCTGTAAATATTTTGAAATTCTTCCAAGTCAATCTTCCTCCATTGAGAATACATAACATTCTTTTAATTTTTTAATGGTTACATGGACTTCAATAATATTTTAAACATATCCCTTTACCATATTAGTTTCCAACTTTTATCATAATAATAGTACTTTAATTAATGCACATATGAGTTTCACTTTACTTCTGTAGGATAGAGTCCTCAAAATGTAATTCGTACCTTAAAGGTGTATATAATCTTTGTTGAATTATCTTCTAAACATGCAGTGGTAATTTATATCTTATAAAAGAATAGCAAAATTTCTCTTTTTGTGAACTTTTCCAAGCATTGAAAGCACAAAGCTTCCATATAAAGTCCAATGTCCAAGACAGTGTTACTTAATAAACCTAGTAGGTTATGCCACTTAAAGTTCATAAATGATTTTTCAATTAGCTTTACTTCATCAGTCACCTCTGGAAGCTATGTATCATGATCACTCATTATGTTGGGTTTTATTACCTTATCTTTGTAGTTTAAGAGTTCTGCTTTATATATTCCACTATATTATCTTTGGTTCATTAAGATTTATAGCTGATCTGCCTTTCTCAGAGTGTGGAGATTTGTTTAGCAAAAACACTCCCGGGATTTTCTTTAAAGGCTGCTGTCCCTTCATTCCACTTTATTGGTTATTTGTTTTACCAACCTCACAAATTTATTTGCATTTTTCTGAGTATATTTGACTGTCCTATGCCTTTTTCACTTTTCTTTACCTTTAAGTTGATGTGTTTCTATTATAAAATATATATGTTTTTTTTCTTTAATCTGATTTAAGAGTTTGTTATTTGACAGGCAAATTCAATCCAACTTTCATGTTGGGTTTTATTCCTTTACTTTTGTTATGAATGAATAAGCTCATGCTTTGCCTCAGCTCCACTGTATAGGCCAGGAAGCAGTGAATATCCCAAGCTACATTACCCCTAAGTGTGATATTTGTCATAACAACGCTAAACTTCTTTGCCCAGTTTTATCACATTATACTTACATATTCTAGTTACTTCCTGAAGATCAAGCCTTTTTAGGTATCTTTTATCACCTACACTCTCTCCCTTATAATGGTTTATACATTGCCTTATCTTCTGCCATCCACTTCTCTTCCCCTCCCTAGCAAACCATCAACTGTCCATCTTCAATTCCCTTTGTGTTTGATAAAACTGTCTCTCAAACCTTTTGTAAAAATATCGCTTCCACCTACTTTCTCTAAATGGTATCTTGATATTCTCTAAGGGAACCCATATAGAGAGCACGTCTCCATCATACACCATATACTTTAAGGACAGAAGTTGGAACCTGAGGATAAAAACTCCTGCTCTTTTATAGCTTTTATTATTCAATGATACAGTCTTCTTTCTATCTCAAATTTACCTACAGAAGTCCTTTTATTCTTATGCATTATAAGTAATTTGATTATGAACCTTGTCATCCAATCCACTCTGATTTCCAAAACTTGGAAAGTATCAGAATTCATTGTATTCTCCATTTAAGAGTCTTCAGAGTCTCAGTTTCTTGACATTTTCACCCTTGCTTTGTTCATTTATTCTCACAGTCGTGTCTTAGACTACAACTCTCCTTCAGATAACTTAGGGATATGTTAGGTAAGACAAAATGGACATAAAATATGTTTGGGCCCAATGAAAGTTGCAGGAAATATGACAAGCATAACATAAAAGTATAAAATAATTAAAATTCAGAATTTTTATAGACTTGTTTAACTAAAATAGATAAAGCAATTCTTCAAATTTGTGTCATGCTTTATGTAACCAACTTGTACATTTTGACTAAGAACAATTACTTCTGAAAATACTTATTATAACTATCTCATGCATCAACTTCTGTCTCCTATTTTTCCAGCCTACTAGCTCTTGTAAACTTACTTGTGTGATTATTGAACTTCAGTGCATTTTCCAATGAATTTACTGCGCTGATCCCACTATCCACACAGCCCTTCTAAACTCACTTGCCTCCAGTTTAAACTCACTTGTCTAGCGTTGCTGCCATAGTCCATTTTTTTTTTATAAATATATATTTTTATCCCCAGGGGTACAGGTCTGTGAATCGCCGGGTTTACACACTTCACAGCACTCACCATAGCACATACCCTCCCCAATGTCCATAACGCCACCCCCCACCCCCCATCCCCCCATCAACCCTCAGTTTGTTTTGTGAGATTAAGAGTCCCTTATGGTTTGTGTCCCTCCCAATCCCATCTTGTTTCATTTACTCTTTTCCTACCCCCTTAACCCCCCATGTTGCATCTCCTCTCCCTCATATCAGGGAGATCATATGATAGTTGTCTTCCTCCGATTGACTTATTTCGCTAAGCATGATACCCTCTAGTTCCATCCACGTCATCGCAAATGGCAAGATTTCATTTCTTTTGATGGCTGCATAGTATTCCATTGTGTATATATACCACATCTTCTTTATCCATTTGTCTGTAGATGGACATCTAGGTTCTTTCCATAGTTTGGCTATTGTAGACATTGCTGCTATAAACATTCAGGTGCACGTGCCCCTTCAGATCACTACGTTTGTATCTTTAGGGTAAATACCCAGTAGTGCAATTGCTGGGTCATAGGGTAGTTCTATTTTCAACATTTTGAGGAACTTCCATGCTGTTTTCCAGAGTGGTTGCACCAGCTTGCATTCCCACCAACAGTGTAGGAGGGTTCCCCTTTCTCCGCATCCTTGCCAGCATCTGTCCTTTCCTGACTTGTTAATTTTAGCCATTCTGACTGGTGTGAGGTGATATCTCATGGTGGTTTTGATTTGTATTTCCCTGATGCCGAGTGATATGAAGCACTTTTTCATGTGTCTGTTGGCCATCTGGATGTCTTTTTTGCATGTGTTCATGTCTTCTGCCCATTTCTTGATTGGATTATTTGTTCTTTGGGTGTTGAGTTTGCTAAGTTCTTTATAGATTTTGGACACTAGCTCTTTATCTGATATGTCGTTTGCAAATATCTTCTCCCATTCTGTCAGCTGTCTTTTGGTTTTGTTAACTGTTTCCTTTGCTGTGCAAAAGCTTTTGATCTTGATAAAATCCCAATAGTTCATTTTTGCCCTTGCTTCCCTTGCCTTTGGCGATGTTCCTAGGAAGATGTTGCTGCGGCTGAGATCGAAGAGGTTGCTGCCTGTGTTCTCCTCAAGGATTTTGATGGATTCCTTTCTCACATTGAGGTCCTTCATCCATTTTGAGTCTATTTTCGTGTGTGGTGTAAGGAAATGATCCAATTTCATTTTTCTGCATGTGGCTTTCCATAGTCCATTTTTAAGTTGCTTCCTTCAAAATACATATAATCCCTGTCTCTGTCTCTTTCTCCATCCTAAATAACTAGGAACACTTCAGTGCCAGATGATGATAGATATATTCTATTTCCTGTGTTTGATTGAAAAATCAATAAATTTTAAAAAAATGTCCCATGCTAGCTCTGCTTTAAGAGGAACTGCACAAACCACAAGTTTACATACCCCAGTCCAGCAGTTTTAATTGGATGGCCTAGTAAGTTATGTTTTGATTTTCTGGGATAACAATATTGAATTGTCTCTCCTCTTGTCAAACCCCCTACTCCTCCAAATCAAGTGTGTGGATGTATTCAATTTATCAACAGGAAAACATTCTCTCTGACCCTGTAAAGACTTTGGTTCCTTCTACAGACCTTCTTTCCACCCTTAGTGTCATTTTTCTATTCCAGCAGATAATTTCTAACCACCTTTTTCAACTTATTCTTCTCCATGCATTCCCTTCTCTGTAAGGGAATTATCAACCATCTTCCTGCCCAATACCAAAACCTAGGAACCATATATATCTGTGATCATTCTCTCATGCCCCAAATACAATCTCACTAAATCTTATAAAATTATTAAAAGTTATTGTGAATATAGTCAAGATTGCAACTCTTCCATTACTATCTACCTAGATCAAGGTATCATTATTTCTCTTTTGGAAAACTAAAACAGCATCCACTCTTACTTTCTAGAATCCAGCAAAATAGATGGGGTGACCTCCTCAAAAGATAAGTGACAGTATAATATTCTCATGTTTAAAATTTGCCAATCGCTTCTCACTTTAATTAGGAGAACCTTTCAATTCCCTTCATTTTCTAATAGATTCTGCAGGTTTTAAAGTACTTTTTATCCTTCTGATGTCATCTCCTACTAAGTTTAGTTTTATTTTTTATATAAAATATTTATATAAAAATGATCTTTTTTCTTGCTTTCATCAGGCACAGAAATTCAATAATCCCAGAAAACCAGACATAAGTTCAAATTTATTGCTTTCTTTTTTTGTCTTGAATGTTTTTTTCCCAGTTCTTTTTATAGATATTAACTCCTCATGATTTGGGCTTCAGATCAAATACTACCTTATTAATGAGACCTTTCAAAGCTATTCAAGCTAAAGCAACCTCCTCCCCCTACCCTAGGAATTATCTATCACATTGCAATATTTTATTTCCCCCAAAAAACACTTTCAAATTTTAAGTGTTTTCATTTGTTTGTATTTTTTAAAAGATTTTATTTATTAATTTGACAGAGAGAGAGAGAGAGCGAGCGAGCAAGCAAGCACAAGTAGGCAGAGCAGCAGACAGAGGAGGAGGGAGAAGCAGACTGTCTGCTAATCAGGGAGCCTGATGCAGGGCTTGATCCCAGAACCCTGGGATCATGACCTGAGCTGAAGGCAGGGTGCTTAACTGACTGAGCCACCCAGGCGCCCCTTAAGTATTTTCATTTGTAAGAACTTGTGTCACCTCTTAAAAATATGCTTTAGGGGATTCTGGGTGGCTTAGTCAGTTGAGTGTCAGGCTCTTTGTTTAGGCTCAGATCATGCTCTCAGTGTCTTGAGATGGAGCCCTGGTCTGGTTCCATGCTTAGCAGGGAGTCTGTTTGGGGAATTCTCTCCCTCTCTTTCTGCCCCTACCCCAGCTCACATGTGCACTCTCTATCTTAAATAAATAAATCTCAAAAACAGTATATCAGGGGTTTGCCATCACAGAATCCTTAGAACCTAGAATGCCCTAGTGGGAAAAAAAAAAATCAATAAATATTAATCTCATTAACATGAACCCATGCAACCACATAAAATGAAAAAAAGAAATCTAACAAGCAGAGCATCACAGATACAGTCAATAGAATATGAGAAAAAGTTTGCCCTGAAATGTCTGGGAACGTTACTTGCTTTCCTAAAAGAAAATCAGGAGAGGCATGGCTCTATGACATGCTATCCTTTGAGGTGCCACAGCCCATCTGCAGACAAAGAGTAGTTTCCCTGTTGAGATTATTCAGGCATTGAGCTGTAAAGATTTCAAGTTTCAGTGTATCAGCCATTAATTTGCCACCCTGTAGACACTCTCTTTCCAGAATTCTGTTTCAAAATAGTGTTTCCCTTAATGCTTAAGCTTCTTTTAATTTTCTTTATATTTAAGCTTCTTTTAGTTGGTGTTTTGGTTACTAGCAGCTAAAAACATCATAGCAAATATGAAATTTTTTATCTGCTTTCCTTCACAGAAAAACTCTTTTAAAAAATTGCAATGCTGTATTATCTCCAATTTCTCACTTTAGTTCACTTTTAGCACACTGTACTCTTGTTAGCACTTCATTACTCCAGAAGTCTACATATTGTATGGTCCTCAATGATCTCTATGTTACCAATTTCAATGAAGAATATTGTATTCCTATTCCATTCCACATTCCAGAACTTTGAAGCACAGATGGCTATCTTCTTCTTGCATCCTTGATTTCCTTGGGAATTCGGTGAACATTTCATCTCAGTCTCTGGTTCTGGATGTTTCTTCTCCCTAAACTTAGAAGCCCCCTATGTCTAGTTTTTGTACCTTTATAAAAAATTTCTAGCTCTCCTTTTTTATCCCTTTCCATGACTTGAAATAATACTTTATGTTATTGACTTCAAATATGTATCTGAAATTTCTACTGGGAAATCTTCTTGCTTGTGAGGTCAATTTGGATATTTAATAGGATCACAAATTTAGTAAGTCTAAAACCTAACTCTACTGCAACCTCTTGAACCAAATCTGTTCTTGTGCCTGAGTCTCTAGTAAAAGGAAGTTCCATATGTTGGGCTATAAGACAGGAAGGGAGGAAGGAAGGAAGGAAGGAAGGAAGGAAGGAAGGAAGGAAGGAAAATAGAAAGAAAGAAAACAGTGCATCATTATTGACCATCTTTGATATGAACACCCTACTTTCCAATCTAAGAGCAAACCCTTCTAATATTAGGTCACTACCACAAGTGTCCCCTCTGCTTTGCTTCATCTTCTCTGTCAACATTTTTGTTCAATCCCCATAATCTCTTACCTGAGAAGTCAATGCCATGATGATCGCTGTTTTGACTGGAAGCTGAACTGTGATTCAAGAACAAATTATGTAGGTTAACAAAACACATGATGTAACTGAGCACCAAAATTAATCTGGGTAGAAGATACTCTTGTGCTCATGAGTTGAAACTGGAAAATATGAATCCCATGGCACTTTTTAACAATAGAAGCTGGACATAATGAACAGGAAAGATAAAATAAAAAAAAAAAAAAAGCAAGTGTTAGAGTCAATCCCATGGAAGGTCATTTATAAGGGAACAGGTATGAATAAGCATGTCTTAGATAGTAAGAAATACATTGGGAACAGAAGAAAGGCCAAGCCAATCAATAGTAGAAGAGGAATGGGAAAAGTAAGTAAAGAAATAATCTGTGATAAAGAAACACAGTATGGGGACGCCTGGGTGGCTCAGTTGGTTAGGCAGCTGCCTTCAGCTCAGGTCATGATCCCAGCGTCCTGGGATCGAGTCCCACATGGGGCTCCTTGCTCGGCGGGGAGCCTGCTTCTCCCTCTGCCTCTGCCTACCACTCTGTCTGCCTGTGCTCATGCGCTCTCTCTCTCTCTCTCTCTCTCAAACAAATAAATAAATAAAATCTTTAAAAAAAAAAAAGAAACACAGTATGTGAGAGAGAGTGAAAAAGAGAGAGAAACTGCTCCACCCAAAGTAGCTTCAATAGATCCACTTCTTTGTAAACTTAGTGCTTTATCAATTGAATGTTTTGTTTGTAGGCAAAAGATACTAATTATTACATCTTTTTTTCACTGTAACTCTGACACAATGTCAGAAGGTATGCTAAACATATTTGCTACCATGTCCCTCCCATATGATAATCCAACTTCTATACCCTTTGCCCATCACCACTTAGAAGGTACCACTACTAAACATTTAATTAGAGATATTATAGGTAGCATTAATTAGCTGGATATTTTAAATCACTAGCATATAATTATATATCTTCACTTAAAATCAAATAACATGCAAATGAAGTAGTTTCAATTCATCATCTTAGAATCTCTTAATATCATTAAACTAACACCAAATGAAGATAATCTCAGTTTAAGACTTAGTATCATACATCACGTGGTTGTATGTGTGTGCATTTGTATATGTGCCAAATTCATATGTGTTGTAACCAAGACAATTGTTGGACTAAATTTAGGTATATGGAAGCTGTGAATATTTGAATTTTTAATTTTGCCAAGGTGATTGCTATAATCTCAATAGCCATATTTTAAAAATATTTCCCTGTGGCTATACTTTAGTAAAGTAAGATAGGGTAGCTCTTAAAGAAGTTGTTGGTATATTAAAGGATATATGTCTTTTAAAATAATTTTTACTGTGTGTTTCTTTTCTGTATGGTTTATAGGGCATACTACAGACATTTTTTAAAATTTTTATTTATTTTTAAAATTTCTTTTCAGTGTTCCAGAATTCATTGTTTATGCACCACACCCAGTGCTCCATGCAATACTTGCCCTCCATAATACCCACCACCAGGCTCACCGCACCTTCTACCCCCGCCCCCCAAACCCTCAGATTGTTTCTCAGAGTCCACAGTCTCTCATGGTTCATCTCCCTCTCCAATTTCCCCCCACTCCCTTCTCCTCTCTGTCTCCCCATGTCCTCCATGTTATTCCTTATGCTCCACAAATAAGTGAAACCATATGATAATTGAATGTCTCTGCTTGACTTATTTCACTCAGAGTAATCTCTTCCAGTCCCGTCCATGTTGATACAAAAGTTGGGTATTCATCCTTTCTGATGGAGGCATAATACTCCGTTGTATATATGGACCACATCTTCCTTACCCATTTGTCCGTTGAAGGGCATTTTGATTCTTTCCACAGTTTGGCGACCGTGGCCATTGCTGCTATGAACATTGGGGTACAGATGGCCCTTCTTTTCTCTACATCTGTATCTTTGGGGTAAATACCCAGTAGTGCAATTGCAGGGTCACAGGGAAGCTCTATATTTAATTTCTTAAGGAATATCCACATTTTTTTCCAAAGTGGCTGCACCAACTTGCATTCCCACCAACAGTGTAAGAGGGGTCCCCTTTCTCCACATCCTCTCCAACACATGTTGCTTATTGTCTTGTTAATTTTGGCCATTCAAACCGGTGTAAGGTGGTATCTCAATGTGGTTTTGATTTGAATCTCCCTGATGGCTGGTGGTGATGAACATTTTTTCATATGTCTGTTAGCCATTTGTATGTCTTCTTCGGAGAAGTGTCTGTTCATGTCTTCTGCCCATTTTTTTCACATGATTATCTGTTTTGTGAGTGTTTTGTTTGAGGAGTCTTTATAGATCCTGGATATCAGTCCTTTGTCTGCAGTGTCATTTGTGAATATCTTCTCCCATACTGTGGGTTGCCTTTTTGTTTTATTGACTGTTTCCTTTGCTGTGCAGAAGCTTTTGATCTTGATGAAGTCCCAAAAATTCATTTTTGCTTTTGTTTCCTTTGCCTTTGGAGACATATCTTGAAAGAAGTTGCTGTGGCCGATGTCGAAGAGGTTACTGCCTATGTTCTCCTCTAGGATTCTGATGGATTCCTGTCTCACATTGAGGTCTTTTATCCATGTTGAGTTTATCTTTGTGTATGGTGTAAGAGAATGATTGAGTTTCATTCTTCTACACATAGCTGCCAATTTTCCCAGCACCATTTATTGAAGAGACTGTCTTTTTTCCACTGTATATTTTTTCCTGCTTTGTCAAAGATTATTTGACCATAGAGTTGAGGGTCCATATCTGGGCTCTCTACTCTGTTCCATTGGTTTATGTGTCTGTTTTTATGCCAGGACCATGCTACAACAGACATTTCTTAAAAGATACTGTGGGCTGACCAGGACACTGGAGTGGCTCAAGTGATTGAGAATGTGACTTTTGATTTTGGCTGAGGTCATGACCTCAGGATTGTGAGAGTAAGCATATGAGTCGGGCTTTGTGCTGAGCATGGAGCCTGCTTGAGCCTTTTCTTTCTACCCTTCTCTTGCTCTCTCTCTCTCTCTCTTAAAAAAAAAAAAAGAGATACAGTGAACTCATTTAAGAAACATTTTCATAAACATATTCATGTTGTAGAGGCTCATTAAGAAAAAACTGGCTTCCAGTTTCTGACCCAGAATATAAAGAGCTTGGAAGTCATTATTTCAAACAGTAGTAAAAATGTTGAAGACACTGAATATCAACAGCTTTTCTCACACCTGTCAGAAAACTGAGGTCACAAGACAAACAGCTACCCCCAAAGTTGGAGGAACAGACACTGCGAACCACAGCTTACTAGAGCAGAGACCCATGAGCAGAAACTCTCGTGGAAATCAGGACTGGGGCAGAAACCTGAATTTGTAATTCTAGAATTGCTGTAGATTCAGGGCATAGATCTGAGAGCTACCCCATCCCTAGAGGGGTCAACTCTAGAAAGAGTTCCCCAGATTTGTGTGAGTTTTACCTCTAGGACCCCTATGTGGTTCTCATAGTGAAGGTCAGTGGAAAATTCCCCATTTTTTGGAGGGAGAGAGAAAAGCAGCTACTCTGATATAGGCCCAGACTCTGTTCTTAGCAAGGCCTGCCCCGAAGAGAAACTGTTTTCTCAGAGCCTGACCTAAAGGGTTTTATCAGAATATTACCAGCTTCGGTGAACAAGCCTAGCCCCTTCCAGCTACCCTGTCCCACCTCAGCAGGGATATGGGCAGGGGGATGGAGGCATGGGAAATCCTGTGGGAATTCACAAAGCAGAGGTACAGGCTCAGTAAAAGACAAACCTAGTCATAGAACTAGTGAATTTTTCCCCTTCCAAAACACTTTAAAACCACATTAGTAAAGGCCTGGTAATCAGAGTTCCTTTTACCCAGTACATCATGTAGAGCTATCAAGAGTAAATAACAATGCATAGTGAGAGACAAAAAACATAGTTCAAAAAGATAACAATCATCAAAACCATACTTAGACATGGCTAAGATGCTGTTTAGAACAGGAATTCAATAACCATGCTTAATTTGTTAAGGGCTATAATGGAAAAATCAGACAACATGCAAGAACATGTGTAATGCAAAAAAAAAAAAAAGATGGGAACTCTAAGATAGCATCTAAAAGAAATGATAGAAATAATACATTGTAGGAGAAACGAAGAAATGTTCTGATGGGTTCATTATTAGATTGAGCATTGCTGAGGGAGGAGTTTGAGTTTTAGGTGATGCTAATAGGAGCTTCCAAACTAAAAAAGTAAAGAAAAATACCAGGAAAAGAGAAAAAAGGAAGACAGAAACAGATATCCAAGAACAATGAGTGGGGTGAGTACAAAATATGTACCATATGATAATATTAACACCAGAAGGGGAAGAAAGAGAAAAGAAATGAAGAAATGTTTTGAAGCTATAATGACTGAGAATTTCAAAAATTCATGGCACCAATGAAAAAAACAGAGATTATTATAATGGGTAAAAAATAAGACCCAACTCCATGTTGTCTAGAAGAAGCCCACTTTAAATATGAAGACATATGTAGATTAAAAGTAAATAAATAGAAAAAGAGACATCATGCTAACACTAAGTCAAAACAAAGTTGGAATCTTTATACTTATTTCAGACAGAGTGAATGTCAGAGCAAGGAAAATTATCAGGGAGAGGGCATTACACAATGAGAAAGGGGCCAATTCCCCAAGAAGAAATGGCAATTCACAATGTGTATATGCCTGACAAGAGAAAACAAAAATATGTATGTATATGAGTGTGTATTTGAGGATTCCTCTGCAAAGTATTAGAATAAAAAGATATAAAAATAGATATTGTATATTATCTCATATGCAAATGAATATATATGTTTAAGGTGCATTTAATAATTTAAGAATAAATTTATTATCTATATCTTTACAGATTATGAATAAAAAGATGCTTTCTTAATATGATAAAATATATTAATTTCTAATCAATATCTCACAATCTCAATGCAGGTTTTTTGTTTCTTACTATTGAGTTGGTCCTCATATTTAAGCTTCTATTTAGAAAATAATGACAGAGACAAGAGGCAGGAAACATTTGTATATCAACCCCCCACCCGCATTCTCCATTCTTCCTCAGCTTTAGAATGACAGTGAACATCACTGGGTCAGAGTCTGCTAAAAAGGGGGAAAATTGAGTCTAGAAGAAATACCCTATGAGGACTCATGATGCCAGAATTGCCTATATCTCCCTCACATTCCCATTTCCACTACCAACTTCCCTGTCATTAAAAAATCAGTGCATTTCAATCACAAATCAAAACACTTGTGCAACACAGATTTTGACTGTTGTCAGTCTAAAAAAGTTCCTGGTTAGTTCTCACATTTAAAACCTAGTAGTTGTCCTTCAAAAGTTTCTCTTTCTGCTTTAGACAAATAGCATTTTGTAGTTTTATGTAATTGTTAACTTTTGTCTATGGACATTCATCCAGAAATGCAGGAATTTCTTTTCTTTTAAAGTCTAGTACAAATGACACACAGTCACAGATTCTTATATTTGTCTACAAATGTTACTATTCTCTCACGTTCAGTGGACAAGGGAAGTAATGGAAGTGATTTACTTTCTCACCATAAGACATATAATGGATTCTTTGCAAACCAGTTTGTTTTTTTTACTCTTTTCACTATTCTCACTTCATTATGATTCATTATTCATATTTATTTTCATTTCAACCCAAGGCTCATTTTTTCATGTCCATCACTAATTACTCTATGCAAAACCCATATGTAAATCTTTATAAGTATTAACCTTTCCCTGGTGGCTTTCACTTCTGCCTAATCAATTCCATTTTGTCATCCATGGCTTTCTCTAACCTAGCTATTGCCTGGATAATTGTTAGCCTGAATTCCCTTTCCTACATATTGTCTATGTCCATGTCCAATAGTTCTGTTGCAGAAGGCCCAGTGTCTGAATTTTTCTTCTGTTGGGCATTCCTCCTCCTAGTCATTTTAGTGAGAGATGGCTGAACGGATGTGTAGCTGAATGTATCGACTGAGGTGCAGGCAAGGTACACCCTGGAACGCTCTGTCCACTGGTGTCTTCTGCCCCCATAGAGATCCAGAAGTGTATAATTCTAATCTCAGGCTGATTTCATGGGTGATCAGAGTTCTTTGGTAGGTAATCAGCTCACTTTAGGGTACAGGTTGAAACGGCCCTCCTCCTACTTCCCTGCCATCTTGTCTGGGCCTCAACTTTTCCCAAGAAAAGGACAGAGTTCTATTGCACAGAGAACATATTTAGTCACCGATTTCCTTGGACAAAGCACACGTTTTATTTTTTTTTTAATATTTTATTTATTTATTTGACAGAGAGAGAACACAAGTAGGCAGAGCTGCAGGCACAGGAAGAGGGAGAAGCAGGCTCCCTGCTGAGCAGGAAGCCCAATGCAGGGCTCAATCCCAGGACCCCAACATCATGGTCCGAGACGAAGGAAGTTGCTTAACTGATTGAAACACCCAGGTGCCCCAGAGCACACACTATAAATACATGTAAATATACGTGTATAAATACGGCCTAACTGTAGCTATAAAACAGAGGAATGCAGAGAAATTTTCAAACTTAAAATAAGAATTAATAAAAGGATAAAGGAAAAGTTTGTAGAAATGAGATGCAGGAATAAAGGATAGATCTTAGGGTAACATAAAGATCAGGAAATCACTCTCTTTATCTTCCAGAATGGGTAGGTGATCTCTAAACAATGTCTTTCTCTGTCTTCACTAAAAAATAACAAGGATTTTGATTTGTTGTTTCCTTATAGAATCTCTTCTACTTTTCTTCTCTCTATTTTAATTTTGCCTTTTCTAAGGCTTTGAATGGACAGAGTATCCATGTTGGGCTCTAATGACACAGAATTTATGCCAAAGGCATCTAGTTCTATACCATATAATTACTGTGCTTGTTCATTAGGAGCTGATAGCAGGGACGAACTTCAGAAAAAGGAACATTGCTGGACAAGCATGGAAAGCACAATGACGTAAAATTAACTGTGCAGAAAATAGATACACTAACCTGAATTGAAAAGCAAATAAAAGCAGGTGACATGATTAGCATACAAAGAAAAACTAAAAGATTAATATTCTTAATATATTCAAAGGTCTTATAAATCAATGAGGAAGACAACAGACAACATGTAATATGTCTAAAAAATAAGCAAAGACAAATCAGCTAAGATTTAGTTCAGCTGATAAAGTATGTGGCTTCACTGACAATGAGACAAAGTACATGGGATCAGAGGGAAAAGATAGATTTTTCAAAAATAAATAGGGGTTGAGAAAACTGGCTACTTAATTGTAAAGTAAATAAACAGAGCTAACTTTGTCATTTTTTTATTAGGTAATTTCCAACTGTATCAAAGTTTTAATGTAGAATTTGAACTGTAAGTGGGAATAGAAAACACAGCAAACAGCTTCTCCTCTGCTGTCCTGCCCATAGCTCCCTTGTACTGTGTTCAATGGACTTCTATCTCCTTTAAAAAAAGAAAACCAAAAACATAAAGCATACAAAAAATACATAGATGACATTTTTTAAGATTTTTTTTTTTTTTTTTTTTTTTTGTCAGAGAGAGAGGGAGAGAGAGCGAGCACAGGCGGACAGAATGGCAGGCAGAGGCAGAGGGAGAAGCAGGCTCCCCGCCAAGCAAGGAGCCCGATGTGGGACTCGATCCCAGGACGCCGGGATCATGACCTGAGCCGAAGGCAGCTGCTTAACCAACTGAGCCACCCAGGCGTCCCTAGATGACATTTTTTAATGAACAAAACTTTCATAGTCAAGACATGTGTCTTATAAGGAGAAAATGAAAAATCAGTAAGTTTTAGTATATAAAATAGACATTTTCCTTGCATAGACCAACCACAAAACTTTTTAAAAAGACAATGTGAGGAAAAATTATATATACATGATATAAAACAATTTCCCAACATGAAAAGCCTTTTATGGTCAATGAGAGAAACTAAATAAATAGGAGACACGAATTAATGACATCAAAAATATAAATGACAAGCATATGAAGGCATACTTTGTCTCACTGATGATGCAAAATGCCAAATAAAATACCTCTCATATATTGAATTTGTAATGATTAAAAATGATGAAACTATACTACATTGGTTAAGGCATGAGAAAACATTTCTTCTTAAATACTCCTGAGGAGAAGATAACTGAATATCCAGAGAAAGTTCTGTCTCCAGTCACTATAGAATAACTGGTATCATTCTGGTCCTCTTTCTGGAAACAAAAAGAACACTGAACAAAATGTAGGAATCAATTTTTTTTCCAGACATTAAATTTAGGTAGCATAAGATTTGGATCACCAAGAGAAAGAAAACAAATGAGGTGATTTTAAAATTTGTGTATTAGTTTCCTGGGTCCTGTGACAAAGTACCATAGAGTGCCTTCAAACAATAGTAAATTTTTACCTCACAGATTTGGAAACCAGAAGTACACAGAGTGTCCAGTATGCTCTTTTTGAAGTCTCTAGGAAATAACTTTCTTCTTCCTACCTTTTTATGTTCCCTGACATTCTTAGATCCTGTTGGTCTTTTGGCTTGGGACAGCATAACTTCACTTTCTGCCTCCAACTTTTATCTGTTTGTCTGGGTCTCTCTACATCTTCTATGAGGACATCAGTCATATTGGATTTAGGCCAATCCAGCATGACCTAATATTAACTAATTACATCTGCAAAGGCCTCACTTTCAAATAGACTGACCTCTGAGGATCCAGGTTACTATAGACTAAATGTTAATGTCCACCCCAAATTCATATTTTGAAGTCCTAACCTCCAGTATGACTGTATTTGGAAATAGGACATTTATGGGGTAATTAAGGTTAAATGAGTCACAGAAGCAGGTCCCTAATCTAACAGAATTATTATAAGAAGGGACCCCCTTTTTGATAGCAATATTTTTCGAAGGGACTTCTAATCAGAAAATGAATCAGCCAGCACCTTGATCTTGGACTTGCCAGAAATATCAAAAAGAATCAGAAAATTATCAGAAATTTTTTTTTTTGTCATTTAAGTCACCTGATCTATAGTATTTTGTTACAGAAACCCCGAGCAGACTAATATATTGGTGGGTATGAAGTTTGGGGGGGACACTATTCATCCAATATAAATTGTTCAGCTTCATGCCTGAAAAGGTTTCCAGTACTGAACACAAGGAGTGAAGGAGATACCCAACAGAGCACAGTGGTTTCTCTGAGTTGAGGAAAGAGAAAGAGATCAGAACTTAGAACACTCTAATGTCTGCATTTGAGTGACAGAATCTTGGAAAGGGGGAATCTATACAGAGAAAGAGCTACAGACATCGGCATGGGTGACATTAAGTATTTGTCTGAATTTTAAGCTTCACAGGCATAGGTTAAATTCCACTGCTCTGGGAAAATCGTAATTATCAAGGAATTACAAGATAAAGTATTATCAGATTATACATAAGGCTGGGAAACATGCAACTGCCCAGAAGCTACAGTGAAGAGATGTTTGTGAGCACTTTGGCCATCTAGCAGAAGGGTCCCAAAAGAGTCACTCCTGAGTCATGGATTCAAATACACAAGAAAATAAGATCTACTTTAAACCTATCATTACAAAGATTAAAAAGAGCTTTTGAAAATAGTACAAATATATGATCTGCCTGTTAACATGAAATTTAAACCCTTTAAAAAGAAATCTAATAAAACCCAGACACTTAATAGCAAAGAATTCACCATGTGCAGCAATAGAAATATGTAATTAATGGAAACAGAAGAAATGACAGAGATAATGGAATAAATAGGTAAAGACATTAAAACATCTCTTATAAATATGCATAATATTTAAAATGAAACATGGACATAATGAGGTGAGTAATGGAAGATATTAAAAAAATGATGAAGTTGAAATTAAAGAGTTAAAAAATATAGTCTCCTAAATTAAAACTTCACTGGAGAAGCTCATTGACATATTAGACAATACAAAATAAAAATATCAATTAACTTGGAAACATTCCAATAGAAAATATAAAAAGTAAAAATAATAAATTTTTAAAAGGCTGAAATAGAGGATAAAATAATCAGTCTAAAAATTCTGTAATTGAAATATCAACTACCACTATCAAAATGGGGTTTGAGGGTATAGTTGAGGCAAAAATATTTGTGAATTTCCAAATTTAATGAAAAATATCAGGCCATAAACCCCAAAAAGCTTGACACAGCTTAGGTAGGAGGTCAAGGACAGTAAGAAACCACACAAGACACTTCTGAGAACCAATGATGAAGAGAACACATTAAATTCAATTGGAGAAAAAAGACAGATTATAGCCATCAAGCAATAAGAAAGTTCATTGATTTCATAACCAAAATGAGAGTCAATGGACAGTGGAATGATATCTTTAAAACACTGAAAAACTACTCTATTGACTAGAATTGTATATCCAATTATAATAACTTTTTAAAAAAGATTTTATTTATTTATTTGACAGAGATCACAAGTAGGCAGAGAGGCAGGCAGGGAGAGGGAAGGAAGCAGGTTCTCCGCTGAGCAGAGAGCCCGATGTGGGGCTCGATTCCAGGACACTGGGATCATGACCTGAGCTGAAGGCAGAGGCTTTAACCTACTGAGCCACCCAGGCGCCCCTATAACTTTTTAAAAATGAGGTAAATTAAGGCCATTTTTAGATGTAAATAGCTGAATTATTCTCCCTTATATCTATAATAGAAAAAATGGTATTGGAAGTTACTGCTGTGGAAGAATAATCGATATCCTGGGGGAAATTAAATATGCTCACAGAAATAAACACTCCCAAACAAGGGAAATATATATATTAATGATAAAGATTTTTGTTTCCTTACATTCTAATTTCCTTAAAAGATTACTTAAAGTAATAAAGATAAGGTATTATGGAACTTGGAAAAGACTATTGGTGGATATTTCTTATGTTATATATGAAGCTGTTTAAAGGTAGATTGTGATTTTTAAAAAAGATTTTATTTATTTATTTGAGAGAGATAAAAAGCACAGAGGGAGAGGGAGAAGCAGATTCCCCTCTGAGCAGGGAGTCCAGTGCGGGACTTGATCCCAGTACCCTGAAATCATGACCTGAGCTGAAAGCAGACAAATAACTGACTGAGCCACCCATGTGACCTAGATTGTGACATTTTAAAAGGCATGTTGTAGGATGAAGAATGACCACTAAAAATTTAAAGAAAGAAGTGTAGCTAATAATCCAACAAGGAAGAAAATAAATACTAATGAATAATCAATTAAACCGAAAGAAGTTAGGAAGAAAGGAGAAAAAACAGATAAATAGAAAGCAAATGCCAAAATGGTAGATTTAAATCCCATAATCTTGAAAATTATATTAAATTTCAATATTATAACACTACATTTAAATACAGTTTGTCAGAATAGATGAAAAAAACTAGATCTAACTCTGTGTGGTTAAGAAGCAGCACATGAAATATAAAGAACACAGACAGATTCAAACTAAACGAATAAAAAATAAATATCACAGGAGGAGGAGTCAAGATGGCGGAGAAGTAGCAGGCTGAGACTACTTCGGGTAGCGGGAGATCAGCTAAATAGCTTATCTAAAGATTGCAAACACCTACAAATCCAACGGGAGATTGAAGAGAAGAACAGCAATTCCAGAAACAGAAAATCAACCACTTTCTGCAAGGTAGGACTGGCGGAGAAGTGAATCCAAAGCGACGGGAAGATAGACCGCGGGGGGAGGGGCCGGCTCCCGGCGAGCGGTGGAGCAACAGAGCAAAATCAGGACTTTTAAAAGTCTGTTCCGCTGAGGGACATTGCTCCAGAGGCTTAACTGGGGTGAAGCCCAGGCGGGGTCAGCGCGGCCTCAGGTCCTGCAGGGTCGCAGAAGGATCGGGGGTGTCTGCGTGTCGCAGAGCTTACCGGTATTAGAACGGGGAAGCCGGCTGCAGAGACAGAGCCGAGGAGTGACTCTCAGCTCGGGGTTGCCTTGAACCGGTCGCAGGCTCGGTCAGCTCGGAGCTCGGCCGGAGGCCAGGGTGACGGGAGTCGTTGGGCGCTGTTCTCTGAGGGCGCACTGGGGAGTGGGGCCCTGGGCTCTCGGCTTCTCCGGGCCGGAGACCGGGAGGCCGCCATCTTCACTCCCGTCCTCCAGAACTCTACGGAAAGCGCTCAGGGAACAAAAGCTCCCGAAAGCAAACCCGAGCGGATTACTCAGCGCGGCCCCGGGTAAGGGCGGTGCAACTCCGCCTGGGGCAAAGACGCTTGAGAATCACTACAACAGGCCCCTCCCCCAGAAGATCTACGGGAAACCCAGCCAGGACCAAGTTCACCTACCAAGGAGTGCAGTTTCAATACCAAGGAGAGCAGCAGAATTCCAGAGGAGAAGAAAGCAAAGCACGGAACTCATGGCTTTCTCCCCATGATTTTTTAGCCTTGCAGTTAATTTAATTTTTTTTTCTTCTTTTTCTCTTCTTCTGCTAAAATTTTTTTAACTTTTACCGTTTTATTTTTTAACGTTTTTAAAATAGTTTATCTAATATATATATATATATTTCCTCTTTTTATATTTTTTCTTTATCGGCTTTCTTCTTTTTAATAGTTTCTTTTTTTTTCTTTTTTTTTTTTTTCTTTCTGAACCCCTTTTTATCCCCTTTCTCCCCCCTCACAATTCGGGATCTCTTCTGATTTGGCTAAAGCATATTTTCCTGGGGTTGTTGCCACCCTTTTAGTATTTTACTTGCTCCTTCATAAACTCTTATCTGGACAAAATGACAAGGCGGAAAAATTCACAACAAAAAAAAGAACAAGAGGCAGTACCAAAGGCTAGGGACCTAATCAATACAGACATGGGTAATATGTCAGATATAGAGTTCAGAATGATGATTCTCAAGGTTCTAGCTGGGCTTGAAAAAGGCATGGAAGATATTAAAGCAACACTCTCGGGAGATATAAAAGCCCTTTCTGGAGAAATAAAAGAACTAAAATCTAACCAAGTTGAAATCAAAAAAGCTATTAATGAGGTGCAATCAAAAATGGAGGCTCTCACCGCTAGGATAAATGAGGCAGAAGAAAGAATTAGCGATATAGAAGACCAAATGACAGAGAATAAAGAAGCTGAGCAAAAGAGGGAAAAACAGCTACTGGACCACGAGGGGAGAATTCGAGAGATAAGTGACACCATAAGGCGAAACAACATTAGAATAACTGGGATTCCAGAAGAAGAGGAAACGGAGAGGGGAGCAGAAGGTATATTGGAGAGAATTATTGGAGAGAATTTCCCCAATATGGCAAAGGGAACAAGCATCAAAATTCAAGAGTTTCAGAGAACCCCCCTGAAAATCAATAAGAATAGGTCCACACCCCGTCACCTAATAGTAAAATTTACAAGTCTTAGTGACAAAGAAAAGATCCTGAAAGCAGCCCGGGAAAAGAAGTCTGTAACGTTCAATGGTAAAAATATTAGATTGGCAGCAGACTTATCCACAGAGACCTGGCAGGCCAGAAAGAGCTGGCATGATATATTCAGAGTACTAAATGAGAAAAACATGCAGCCAAGAATACTATATCCAGCTAGGCTATCATTGAAAATAGAAGGAGAGATTAAAAGCTTCCAGGACAAACAAAAACTGAAAGAATTTGCAAATACCAAACCAGCTCTACAGGAAATATTGAAAGGGGTCCTCTAAGCAAAGAGAGACCCTAAAAGTAGTAGATCAGAAAGAAACAGAGACAATATACAATAACAGTCACCTTACAGGCAATACAATGGCACTAAATTCATATCTCTCAATACTTACCCTGAATGTTAATGGGCTAAATGCCCCAATCAAAAGACACAGGGTATCAGAATGGATAAAAAACAAAAACCATCTATATGTTGCCTACAAGAAACTCATCTTAAATCCGAAGACACCTCCAGGTTTAAAGTGAGGGGGTGGAAAAGAATTTACCATGCTGATGGACATCAGAAGAAAGCAGGAGTGGCAATCCTTCTATCAGATCAATTAGATTTTAAGCCAAAGACTATAATAAGAGATGAGGAAAGACACTATATCATACTCAAAGGAACTGTCCAACAAAAAGATCTAACAATTTTAAATATCTATGCCCCTAACATGGGAGCAGCCAAATATATAAACCAATAAATAACAAAATCAAAGAAACACATCGACAAGAATACAATAATAGTAGGGGATTTTAACACTCCTCTCACTGAAACGGACAGATCATCCAAGCAAAAGATCAACAAGGAAATCAAGGCCTTAAATGACACACTGGACCAGATGGACATCACAGATATATTCAGAACATTTCATCCCAAAGCAACAGAATACACATTCTTCTCTAGTGCACATGGAACATTCTCCAGAATAGATCACATTATTGGTCCTAAATCAAGTCTCAACCGGTATCAAAAGATTGGGATCATTCCCTGCATATTTTCAGACCACAATGCTCTAAAGCTAGAACTCAATCACAAGAGGAAATTTGGAAAGAACCCAAATACATGGAGACTAAACAGCATCCTTCTAAAGAATGAATGGGTCAATCAGGAAATTAAAGAAGAATTGAAAAAATTTATGGAAACAAATGATAATGAAAACACAATGGTTCAGAATCTGTGGGACACAACAAAGGCAGTCCTGAGAGGAAAATATATAGCAGTACAAGCCTTTCTCAAGAAACAAGAAAGGTCTCAGGTACACAACCTAACCCTACACCTAAAGGAGCTGGAGAAAGAACAAGAAAGAAACCCTAAACCCAGCAGGAGAAGAGAAATCATAAAGATCAGAGCAGAAATCAATGAAATAGAAACCAAAAAAACAATAGAACAAATCAACGAAACTAGGAGCTGGTTCTTTGAAAGAATTAATAAGATTGATAAACCCCTGGCCAGACTTATCAAAAAGAAAAGAGAAAGGACCCAAATAAATAAAATCATGAATGAAAGAGGAGAGATCACAACCAACACCAAAGAAATACAGACAATTATAAGAACATACTATGAGCAACTCTACGCCAACAAATTTGACAATCTGGAAGAAATGGATGCATTCCTAGAGACATATAAACTACCACAACTGAACCAGGAAGAAATAGAAAGCCTCAACAGACCCATAACCAGTAAGGAGATTGAAACAGTCATCAAAAATCTCCAAACAAACAAAAGCCCAGGGCCAGACGACTTCCCGGGGGAATTCTACCAAACATTTAAAGAAGAACTAATTCCTATTCTCCTGAAACTGTTCCAAAAAAATAGAAATAGAAGGAAAACTTCCAAACTCATTTTATGAGGCCAGCATCACCTTGATCCCAAAACCAGACAAGGATCCCAACAAAAAAGAGAACTACAGACCAATATCCTTGATGAACACAGATGCAAAAATTCTCGCCAAAATACTAGCCAATAGGATTCAACAGTACATTAAAAGGATTATTCACCACGACCAAGTGGGATTGATTCCAGGGCTGGAAGGTTGGTTCAACATCCGCAAATCAATCAATGTGATACAACACATTAATAAAAGAAAGAACAAGAATCATATGATACTCTCCATAGATGCTGAAAAAGCATTTGACAAAGTACAGCATCCCTTCCTGATCAAAACTCTTCAAAGTGTAGGGATAGACGGCACATACCTCAATATTATCAAAGCCATCTATGAAAAACCCACCGCAAATATCATTCTCAATGGAGAAAAACTGAAAGCTTTTCCGCTAAGGTCAGGAACACGGCAGGGATGTCCATTATCACCACTGCTATTCAACATAGTACTAGAAGTCCTAGCCTCAGCAATCAGACAACAAAAGGAAATTAAAGGCATCCAAATCGGCAAAGAAGAAGTCAAACTATCACTCTTTGCAGATGATATGATACTATATGTGGAAAACCCAAAAGACTCCACTCCCAAACTGCTAGAACTTGTACAGGAATTCAGTAAAGTGTCAGGATATAAAATCAATGCACAGAAATCAGTTGCATTTCTCTACACCAACAACAAGACAGAAGAAAGAGAAATTAAGGAGTCCATCCCATTTACAATTGCACCCAAAACTATAAGATACCTAGGAATAAACCTAACCAAAGAGACTAAGAATCTATACTCAGAAAACTATAAAATACTCATGAAAGAAATTGAGGAAGACACAAAGAAATGGAAAAATGTTCCATGCTCCTGGATTGGAAGAATAAATATTGTGAAAATATCTATGCTACCTAAAGCAATCTACACATTTAATGCAATTCCTATCAAAGTACCATCCATTTTTTTCAAAGAAATGGAACAAATAATCCTAAAATTTATATGGAACCAGAAAAGACCTCGAATAGCCAAAGGAATATTGAAAAAGAAAGCCAAAGTTGGTGGCATCACAATTCCGGACTTCAAGCTCTATTACAAAGCTGTCATCATCAAGACAGCATGGTACTGGCACAAAAACAGACACATAGATCAATGGAACAGAATAGAGAGCCCAGAAATGGACTCTCAACTCTATGGTCAACTCATCTTCGACAAAGCAGGAAAGAATGTCCAATGGAAAAAAGACAGCCTCTTCAATAAATGGTGATGGGAAAATTGGACAGCCACATGCAGAAAAATGAAATTGGATCATTTCCTTACACCACACACGAAAATAGACTCAAAATGGATGAAGGATCTCAATGTGAGAAAGGAATCCATCAAAATCCTCGAGGAGAACACAGGCAGCAACCTCTTCGACCTCAGCCGCAGCAACATCTTCCTAGGAACATCACCAAAGGCAATGGAAGCAAGGACAAAAATGAACTTTTGGGATTTCATCAAGATCAAAAGCTTTTGCACAGCAAAGGAAACAGTGAACAAAACCAAAAGACAACTGACAGAATGGGAGAAGATATTTGCAAATGACATATCAGATAAAGGGCTAGTGTCCAAAATCTATAAAGAACTTAGCAAACTCAACACCCAAAGAACAAATAATCCAATCAAGAAATGGGCAGAGGACATGAACAGACATTTCTGCAAAGAAGACATCCAGATGGCCAACAGACACATGAAAAAGTGCTCCATATCACTCGGCATCAGGGAAATACAAATCAAAACCACCATGAGATATCACCTCACACCAGTCAGAATGGCTGAAATGAACAAGTCAGGAAATGACAGATGCTGGGGAGGATGTGGAGAAAGGGGAACCCTCCTACACTGTTGGTGGGAATGCAAGCTGGTGCAACCACTCTGCAAAACAGCATGGAGGTTCCTCAAAATGTTGAAAATAGAACTACCCTATGACCCTGCAATTGCACTGCTGGGTATTTACCCTAAAGATACAAACCTAGTGATCCGAAGGGGCACGTGCACCCGAATGTTTATAGCAGCAATGTCTACAATAGCCAAACTATGGAAAGAACCTAGATGTCCATCTACAGACGAATGGATAAAGAAGATGTGGTATATATACACAATGGAATACTATGCAGCCATCAAAAGAAATGAAATCTTGCCATTTGCGACGACGTGGATGGAACTAGAGGGTATCATGCTTAGCGAAATAAGTCAATCAGAGAAAGACAACTATCATATGTTCTCCCTGATATGAGGGAGAGGAGATGCAACATGGGGGGTTGAGGGGGTAGGAGAAGAGTAAATGAAACAAGATGGGATTGGGAGGGAGACAAACCATAAGTGACTCTTCATCTCACAAAACAAACTGAGGGTTGATGGGGGGAGGGGATTGGGAGAGCGGGGTGGGGTTATGGACATTGGGGAGGGTATGTGCTATGGTGAGTGCTGTGAAGTGTGTAAACCTGGCGATTCGCAGACCTGTACCCCTGGGGATAAAAATATATGTTTATAAAGCTGTAAAAAAAAAAAAAAAAAAAAAGAAAGGATGAATACCCAAGTTTTGTAGCAACATGGACGAGACTGGAAGAGATTATGCTGAGTGAAATAAGTCAAGCAGAGAGAGTCAATTATCATATGGTTTCACTTATTTGTGGAGCATAACAAATAGCATGGAGGACAAGGGGAGATGGAGAGGAGAAGGGAGTTGAGGGAAATTGGAAGGGGAGGTGAACCATGAGAGACTATGGACTCTGAAAAACGATCTGAGAATTTTGAAGGGGTGGGGGGTGGGAGGTTGGGGGCACCAGGTGGTGGGTATTGTAGAGGGCATGGATTGCATGGAGCACTGGGTGTGGTGCAAAAATAATGAATACTGTTATGCTGAAAAAATAAAAAAAACTAAAAAAAATTGATGAAATTAGAGAATCTGACAGTATTTGAATAAATGAAAACCAGAAAAAACATAATAAATAAATAAATATCACAGTGCTGTGAAATGTGTAAGCGTGAGGACTCACAGAACTGTACCCCTGGGGCAAATAATACATTACATGTTAATAAAAATTTAAAAAAAAGAAAAAAATCACATAAACAATAACGACAAGAAAACCAGTATAGCTCTGTTAATAAAAAAGAAAGTAGAATTCAAGACAGGAAATATTATGGGAGATAAAAATGATATTTTATAATTCCAAATGGATCAATTCATATTAGCCATCATTATAAATGTGTGTGTTACTGAGAATATGAAGTAAAAGCTGAAAAACCTAAAAAAACATTATCACAATTCAAGTTGGAATTTCAGCACTCCTTTCTCAATACCTGATAGAAAAAAAAACCACTATACTGAGAAAATAAGAGATTTGAAAATCACTGTCAACCTATTAATCTTACATGTCACAGTTACCAGATTTTGTTTGCTTTTATTTAATTTACTTATATCCTGTAATTACTATCATTAAGCTCTCACGATTCTAATGATCTCACCCTCCCCCTTACCACTTCATGGGGTCATTTTCTTGATATTAGCAGAGTAAAATTTGCCAAAATATTCGGAGTTTTATCAATCTTCTCTCTAAATATAACCCCTACGTTTCTACATGCTAATTATTTCCTTCACTCCACATATATTAATTACAATATTTTACTCCACACATTATGTAATTATATGGCTATTTAATATAGTTTGTAAATGTTTTAGCATAGGAAATTGTGATTCCTCAAAGTCCTTGTGATTAATGACTAGTTTCAGGACCTCATTAAAATAATAAGAAATAGGGGCCCCTGGGTAGCTCAGTTAGTTGGGCAACTGCCTTCAGCTCAGGTCATGATCCTGGAGTCACAGGATCAAGTCCTCCATCGGGCTCCCTGCTCCATGGGGAGTCTACTTCTCCCCCTGATCTTCTCCCTTCCCATGCTCTCTTTCACTCTTTCTCTCTTAAATAAAGACAATCTTAAAAAAAAAAAGAAATAGTAGCATTCAATAATACTATACAGTCCAATATGGCAGAGTAAAATGTTATTTTGCTCTTTATAAATCTTAAACTTACATTTTTAACTGACTTCAAACTGCCATTCAGCAAATTTTTTGTTTTCTTGTTTTGTTTGTTTTGAAGTATTGAATGAAGAAATTTATTTAGGATAAGAAGATCATAAAAAATGAATTACAATACTAGAAATAAAAAAAAAAACTTTTTCATATCCTGTCCCATCTTATTATTTTTTTTTAATTTTATTTGTTTATTTGAAAGAGACAGAGAGCCTGAGCTGGAGGTTGAGGAAGAGCAGAGCAGGAGGGAGAAGCAGGCTTCCCCACTGAACAGGGAGCCCGATGTGGGCTCAATCCCAGAACCTTGGATCATTACCTGAGCTGAAGGTAGATCCTTAACTGACTGAGCCACCCAGGAGCCCCTGTTGTCCCATTTTAGTAAGGAAAATCAAAATTAGTAAAACTCAATAAATTTTAGTAGATATATACCATATTGATATATTGGTTATGCCTGCTTTCTCCACATTCTAGGCCAAAATGGATCCTTTCTGAGGATGTGGTTCTCATATTCAGTAATTCATTTTTGCTTGACCTAAGCTTTATAGAGAATATTGTTGAATGTGGATAATCGACATTATATCACAATTGTATACACTATCAAGAAACATGAATGGTGACTTCCTGATATTCTGCTTTTATAAAAAGGACGTGAATAATTCCCTGCTCTTCCAAACCAAAATATTGTGATATTTTATCCTTCAGAAGAGTAGTCTTTGGAAAATCATGCAGAAAATACAGTATTTTCTATGTGCATCTGTAAATAATTGCCAGTAGAATTTTATTTTGCTTAAAAGTGCCACTACCTAGAAGTAAGTTTTGTTACTTTTTTGTTTGTTTCTGACTTTCTTTGTAGTTTCTATTCCTCCTATTTATTAAAACAGTTAAGCATTGAAATAATATTCCT
Source organism: Lutra lutra (assembly GCF_902655055.1). NCBI lineage: Eukaryota > Metazoa > Chordata > Mammalia > Carnivora > Mustelidae > Lutra > Lutra lutra. The sequence goes on from NC_062282.1 coordinate 14,765,079, forward strand.
ACCAGGCATTAAAGCTATGATGCAACATGGAAGAGATGATAAAAAAAACATAAAAATATCAGCAAAGATAAATGATAGCTCTAAATCACTTACCATATCCTTGTTGGTTATGCTAAGTTGAATTATCTTTAAACAACAGATCAAATGCTTTATAGTGAATTCAAATTCATTTGGGGGTACATTTCATTTTCAAAATTATGTGCTTAGAAACTTACGGATATATGACTAAATCAAGTAGCTTATAACTGAATTGAAGTTACCAATATCATCAAAAATAATTATTTTTTTCTTGTACATCTTAAAGATCATCTCATTATGTAAATTAGGTCTATCAATTATGTACATCCTTTGGAAAAGAAGCAATGTAAGATTATGTTTCCAGAATGATGCATCTGTTCTGCTTTAATTTAACTACCCATCAGTGACTATAAATTGTTGGGTAATTTCGTCTGATTGGCAAAATAATTTTACAGCACTTTAAGCAATATTGTTGTATATGTGCCTGAATTCCCAATGTATTTTTTTTTCTTGTGGCATATGAAGTGAAAAGATACTCGTAGTCTATTCCCCTCATAAGTCATTTAAACTTATCCTAGGAAAAAATAAAACTATCAATTTTACTTTAGCTTAAAGAGTTCTCCAACATAATATAATCTGGTTTTGTCATATTCAATACTGGCTTTATATAAAATAATAATTTTCTTCTTATACTTCCTTTCTAAGAAACTAAAGCATCATTCTTTATTTATGGTGAAGGCAATAATCCTTTAAGTCTTTTAAATAAAGGAAGTTAATTGTTAAAGGAAGTTAATTCCATTTCTCTTATACTTTATACCCAAGGCACCAACAAATTCAATTGGCCCTATCTTCAGTTTAATCACAAAATTTTACTGGTTGCTTACCCTCTCTGCCACTACAACTCTAGTGTAAGCGGCAATGGAGTTTCTTCTGGACTTTAACAATGACCTCCAACTGACATCTGGCGTCCAACTTCAGTAATTCTTTGTCTGTTTTTACCACCACAGCCAGAGAAATCCTCTGCTCAAAAAGCATGTAATGGAGTTTCATATGATTTGAAATAAAAGTAAAAATCCTTAATGTGAGTCATATCATCCTTATGATTTCACCAGTGTTCCCCTTCTGACCTTATCTTTGTCACTTTCAACATGCTATACTCTTGGAGAGGTCCAAGATGGTCACTTGATGCTCCTAATGCACACTTGGTATATTACTGTCTCAGGACCTTTGTACTTGTCATCCCCTCTACTAGAGCACTTCCCCCCAGTTATCAACATGGCCAGCATGCTTACATCATTGAGTTATCTGTTCAAATATGATTGGTCCAGAGGTGCTGTTTCTGGACATGCTATGTGATTCACACACACACACACACACACACGCATATACATATATATATATGTACACATTCCTGTATATATATGTATGTATATGTGTACATGTATATATATATATGTATATATACATATGTGTGTGTGTATATATATATATATATATATATATATATGTCTTAGGATAGAATTAAATATACAATACATATTCATGCTCTCCTTTTTCTCTTCTTGTACTTTACTTGGCCTTATGATTCTTTTTATCATTTATCCTCACCTGACATTAGACATGTGTTCTATGATTATCATCTCTTTCCTCTCCATTAGAATGGGAACTCCAACAGAGGAGGGAATTGGATTTCTTCATCACCACTGAAGTCAATGTCTGCTTCATGGTAGGTACATAATAAATAATTGCTGAAGGAAGATGTTCTCCACCTGCATGATTATTTAACTGAATTTATTTATTTAAAAATTTTTAAAGATTTTATTTATTTATTTGACAGAGAGATATCACAAGTAGGCACAGAGTCAGGCAGAGAGAGAGGTGGGGGAGGCAGGCTCCCTGCCGAGCAGAGAGCCCGATGTGGGGCTTGATTCCAGGACCCTGGGATCATGATGTGAGCTGAAGGCAGAGACTTAACCCACTGAGCCACCCAGGTGCCCTACCTGAATGAAATTTTTTTTTTTAAGATTTCATTTGTTTATTTGACAGACAGAGATCACAAGTAGGCAGAGAGGAGGCAGAGAGAGAGAGAGGAGGAAGCAGGCTCCCTGCTGAGCGGAGAGCCCAACGCGGGGCTTGATCCCAGGGGACCTGGGATCATGACCTGAGCGAAGGCAGAGGCTTTAACCCACTGAGCCACCCAGGTGCCCCTACCGGAATGAATGTAAAAGGGAATTTATGTTATTGAACAACATGAAGACAAAGTGTATATAGTGAACTAAACATAGGAAATGCCATGAGCTCTTAGTCTGTTTTAACTGTAGAAGTGCAGTGTCAAAGGGATATTTTTTCCAAGGGATGCACCAAATCACCAGAAGATCTTGAACTAGGTCTAAATTAAAACAAATAAACAAACAAACAAACAAAAAAACAAACGAAATTGTGTCCATGTTATTTTCGTTTTGGTTTTAAGATTATTTTCTGGTAACTGTGGAGTGATTTTAAACCTGAAGACTTACAATTCTGTCATGTCTTATTTGTCTTCCCAGAACACTATGGTAGAGAGCAAAATAACTTCATATCGTAATTCATAAGAAACGTTTTTAAAGAGGAAAGAATAATGTCCAAACAATTTTATTGATCTTATAGTCTTCTACTTGAACAGCAAATAGTTAAGAAATGCAAAGCAAAAGTTAGATATTCTCAGGGAGCACTGTTTTTTGAAGCAGTAAAGGTGTGATATTGTAGCTGTGAGTACAAGTGGCATATTCACAATTATATTACTAAGGAAATATTATAAAAGCAAAGGTGACTCTTTAGTTTTTATTATTTTCCTCGAGGAAGGAGTCACTTTGGTTATGATTTTTTTTTCAGGAAAATTGAAATCAATTTTAGTACAAATCACACCATCTCTATAGGTCAGCCTTTCTGCATTTAATAGAATCTCATTAATGGATAATTAGAAAAGAAAAAAAAAGGGGAACAAGTAGTTTATACAATTTCATTGCCCCAATAGATCTGAAAGAGAGAAGACTACCACTTAAAAATATTAAATATACTTAAAGGAGACACAATAGTGAGCAGGGCAGCTTAACCCCCAGATGACCAGGGGTATGTGATTGCACATTTTCCGTCATTCTGTCATTGCTCTGCAGAGTCTGCCCATATCTCTAAGACTATTTCTAAGACACAGGTAAAATTAAGAAAAGTTAATATGAATATGATTATATATTTGCAAAGACAGATCTAGGGATAGATACAGATCATACATGAAATAAGTAAATGGACTAAATCTCAATTTTTGTTTCACCAATTTTTCTCCTTTGCTTCCAGGGGAGGCGGAGATAAAGCCATATTTTTCCCTCCTGTCCATGTGCTCTCATGGGCAGTTCTTCTAGGGGGTTTTTGTCTCCTTGAATCCTCAGGTGCAGACACACAACGAGCAGCGGACGCGGGTCACTCAGGAATGGCCCAGCCTCTGTTTTCCTCTCCCGCTGGCTCTAAAATAGGCTCCTTGTATGTGTCTCCATCCCACAGGATGGGAGAATGTTCTGTGTGGCTCTGGACTCTTCATTCATTGTTTGAAGAGTCAGACATCTCTTCTGGAGGCCAAGGGGCTGTTTTCTCATCACTGCTCTGTGACATCTGTCTGCAAGTCTCAGCTTCCACCTCGTAGAAACCAATTTTGCAAGAAAAGGAAAGGAAATTTTCTGGAACCTCTACAAGCTCGCTTCAGAGGGAGGGGGAACCCAACACCGATAACAAAAAGAACGTAGCTTTAGTTTTTCATTGTCTCTAAAATTTCCTATCCTGTAGAATAAGCAAGGATTTCCTTCTTCGAAGAGGTATGGCCTGTCAGAGCCTCGTTTGGACAGTCTATTTGCCCCGGTTCTTCCCTACTAACCATCAAACGGCACTGCACCCCTCATCACACTACTTCCACACTATATCCGATTATATGGAGCCTTGTTTGTCTCTGCGTCCCATCAGGAATAACAAAATGTCCACAGTGTCAACTATCAAACAATTGCAACATTTTAATGTATGCAGTTAGTTTGTGTAAATCTCTAATTTGTGCAAATGAATATGGATTATTTTATTGAAAATAACTTTTCCAAAAAGACGGTAGATGTGTTTTTCAGGCAGGGAAAAATAAATAAGAGAAATCTGTCAGAGTCAAATACGGAGATGTAAGAAGAAAGAGGAAAAGAATCGGAAGAGCAAAATTAAAGGATGTGGTTAAACAAGAGGGAAAATACTTGCACAGGGAAGTTTACAGCTTTGGAAATGACAAAAGATCTTAAGAAATACAATATTGCTCATTAGTAGAGAAACTGAGAAGAGTAATGAGTGAGGTTTGAAGAGTAGGTCATAAAAGAACATATCTGACACCAAGGCACAATGAAATGCAATTAAAATGTTCTCAAGACAATTCGTAAAAGGATGAAATGTATTGCACCAAGTTTTATGGCCTAATAAAACTAAAATGTACCTTCACTCTGTTGGAAAGGTTTATGAAGAGGAAAGAGAGGAGGTAATATAAACAGGCAGTTTCTATGGCTTCTGAGGTACTATCCAAAGGGACGGATGAACTCTCCTTCATTTATAATAAAATAGAAACATCCTGAAGTAAAATTCCTAAGCCTGTTCTTCTTTTTTCATTTACAGGAATGGAAACAAATATATCTATATGGCACTGAAATTTTTAACAAATGAAATTTAAAAATTAGACAATTCTGTATAGCAAATCTCCCTGACCTCTCCATCTACAATTACCTTAAGGTATTTATATATATTCTTTTCTGTAAAATGAATAAATGATAATTGATAGATAGATGATAGATAGATAATTGATAAATTCGTATTGCATTTTCCCAGGAAAAGTGTTTTTCCAATAAGATAGGTATTAGAGAGTAGAGATTAAAATTAACGATACATTTATATCTGTGGATACAAATAAATAATTACTGTTCTACTGTGATAGAACTGACCCATGATTTAACTGCATTTAGTCTTAAGAAAAATAAGGGCAGTATGTATGGTCCACATCAACATAATGTTAAAGTATTGGGATATTATAAAGATCTCACTTCCTGCTCATTTATTAACAATGTAAAATCATATAGTTCTATGGGCTTCAATAAGCTAAGAAAAGGCAAGGAAGAATAACTTCTTATAGGTTCCAGAGGGGGCAAGGGGAACACCTTGAGTTTACACTTCCAGCCTCTGGAACCGTGAGAAAATAAATTTCTGTTATTTTAAGCCACCTAGTTTGTGGTACTTTGTGTTGACAGCCCTAGGAAACTAACACAGAAGTGTGTAAGAGACTTATGTACAAAATTCACAATTCTCTAAAAATTAAGAAAATCAAATATTTTCATAAAACAACTTGGTTACTGATGAAAATGCAACTAATGAAAGAACTGGTTTATCTGAGGTAACATTCCACTAGTGTAAATAATGTCCTGATTCTTAGTTGATTTTTTAAAAAGAATCCTATATTATTATTACACATCCTTATAATAAGTGCAATTAAAAAATAAATGTTTTACTTTTAAGTTGTGCTTTTCTTCCTTAAAAGAAACAATAATAGAACACAGTTAGTTCAACTTGAGAATTTTTGACTTTATGATGGTGCAAAATCAATGCACGGATGAGGAAGGAGAAACCATACTTTGAATTTTGAATTTGGCTAGTGATACGTGTATGATCCTCTCTCATGATGCTGGGCAGCAGGAGCGAGCCCTGGCTCCCCATCAGTCACATGATCACGAGAGTCAACCACTGATACATTGACAACCATCTGTATTCATAAAAACATTCGATATTTTACTTCCAGTACAATATTCAATAAATTACATGATAGTAAACATTTCATTATAAAATAGGCCTTGTGCTTGATGAATTCCTCCAGCTTCTGGCTAATCCAAGAGTTCTGAGCATGTTTAAGGTAGGATAGGCTAAGCTATGATGCTCCGTAGGTTAGGTATATTGAATGCATTTTCAACTTAAACTATTCTCAACTTACGATGGGGTTATTAGGACGTTATATCAGGATATAACCCTATTATAAGTCAAGAAAGATCTGTAAACATAATTTTAGGGGAGAATAAAAATTAATTTTTTTTAAAGATTTTATTTATTTGACAGAGAGAGGGATCACAAGTAGGCAGGGGGGGCGGGGAGCAGGCTCCCTGCTGAGCAGAGAGCCCTCTGCAGGGCTCAATCCCAGGACTCTCAGATCCTGACCTGAGCCGAAGGCAGAGGCTTAACCCACTGAACTACCCAGGTGCCCCACAATTTATTCTTAATAAATAAACAGAATTATTTATATATTTTGTTTTTCTTTTAGTATTGCAATGTCAATTCTTCTGAGTGTTTACATAATAATGATTCTGAGAAGCAACATGATTCAAATATTTTGAAGTTCTTCCTTAGACCAATGCTTGCCCCATTTTAATAATTATTTGATTATAGAAAAGAAACAGGAAAATAAAAAAATACTAAAACAAGTTCATTAGTTAAGATAATTTTAATTCCTATAACTGATAAACCTTTAAATCTCTATAACTTAATATGATAGTTAATCTAAAACCCAAAAAGCCATGGAGTTGGTTGTCAAAATGTCTCTGTTCCTCTTGTAGACCTAGAAACCCAATCCCACAGAGGTTCTAATTATCATTAACACATCTCCCAACATCACCCCCAAACATCAAATCATCAGTTGACCTATGGTGATGACAATTGGTGTGAAACCCCTTTCTTTTTAACATGTGTATTTGTTATCATAGGGAATATCCAGACATCTACTGACACAGGTTGAACAGAGGAGTTGAAAAAAAAACTATATCAAAATAGAATTCCTCAGCATATTTTGGTCTCAAAATTTGTCAAGCAAGCTCTACTTTCTTGGAATGGTGACATGTGAAATAAAAAGACAAAAGGCTCTTAACGTTCAAATATTATAAAATGTGGATCAGAACAGGGGTATCTGCATTTAAAACTCCATTTGGAAAGGAAATCCAGTGCAGGGCAACTTTGTGACACTCCTTTGCTTAAGAGGGAGAGTCCTTGATTAGACGCTGATTTGCCCCTGGGAGCCTTTTCTGCATTCTTTATCCCGTTTGGCTACATAAAACCTGAATGTATTTTTCTGTAGTTCTACAGTTTTCAGCTTGCTTCCTGGACATGCGGGTTTGTGGGGGCCACACATTTTAGTCTTGTTGATGTTATTTCCATAGATGAATTCCCTACTTTCATTTTAGTCCTAACTTAGAGATATCACTGGCAATAGTTTCCTGGAAGCGGGAACTTTCAGTGTCTTCCTCCACACAGTTTCAAATGCAAATTTCTATATGCAAATTTCTTCCCTAGAACCTGTTCTCAGAGTCACCTATTGCCCCTTTGGCTATCTTCCTTCACTATCACTCCCTTGGCTCTCTTCCTCACAAATTAATGGCAGCCATTTTGAGACCCTTTATCTCAGGTTGACTCATGATGGAAATACTTTATTCAACTGAGAAGTTTTACTGGCTTTTGTTGCTTGAAACCATTGTAGTCTAATTGTTTGTTATTAGGATCTAGTGGCATTCATCCTTTCCTGTTACTAGGCCTTTGAACAGTGAGGTCTGTATCTCTTTAATTTGATCACTGTTTAAAACCCAGCCAGCTCTTGCCTATGTTCATTTTTTAGTCATAATAACTTGTTGAAAACAAATAACATACACAATATTCTGATTCCTTCCAGTCACTACACTGAGAGATACAGGCTTAAGTGCATTTGGTTTGTCTTTCAAATAGTTTCTCTTCCTAAGAGGTGTTTGGGTTTTCAGTCTGGCCACTAAGAAATTATCATATTTTTATATATTTTTTAAAGGCAACAAAACCATTTCAAGGTGACATGCCTGTATTAGTTAGGATAAGATTCATTAACTGCTAAAACAAAAATTCCTCAAATCTCACATTCTTTTTATTTCTAAAACCAGGAATATGATTATATTAACTATATAATAAACAAGTAAATATATATATATATATATATATATATATATATATATATATATATCTAGGAACAGAAAAACAAATCAATGAGCCTTAGAAATATGTGCCATAAAATCAGTGTCAAACTTTGACACTGAAGTTTCCTAATTTTGTTGTTTGAACAATGTCTACTCCCTATTCTCTCTGAAGCTCAGCCCTAAGTAGAGCCAGAGTGAAACCTCTAAAACACACATCACTCATTTGCTTAAATCATTCAAATGGTTTATCACCTCACATGGAATAAAAGAAGAAGAACTCGTCAAAACTTACGAGGCTCACAAAACTTATAAGAGAACTCCCAGGTCCCTCTCTGGTCAAATATCCCCCAGGCTCTTCCTCACCCAACCTGCTATAACCACAACTGATAAACCTGATATCCACCTCATGGCAAATATCCTCCTAGAGGACAATTCTTGTAACTATTATTCCCTCTGTCCCTGAGTGTTCTTTTCTAATATATTCAAATGGTTTACAGCTCAGGCTTTTCTAAACTTCTGCTCTCTGCTCAAAAGCACTGATCAGCAAAACCTTTCCTGACTGCCCTGTACAGAAAAGATTTTCCTTCTTGTTTCCAGCACTGCTCTTGTGAGATTTCTGCAACTCACACAGCTTCTCCAGATTTGCTACCAAGGACAGCTCAGTTTAGGGCTATAACAGATCCATGAATTTTCGGGAACAGTATTCTGACTGGAGCTCTATAAACTACTCTATCTATACTCACATTATAGATACTAGAAGTTTTATGATCATGTTACCAAAAATTTTGTTTCGTAATTATATTAATGAGTGCACCTATATTCATTATTTTTTTCTTCTACAATTAATATGACATCACTTCATATTTACCAGGAATGCCTAGATTATCCCTATAGGTGTACCAGGGTCTTGTATCATTAAGTGGATATTTTAATATTTATGCTGACTACTAAACTATTTCTCCTTGTCTATATTAATTAACTGTCCATTTTTTGTATAAGGAAAATAAATGTAAAACTACGCATAGAAACATAATTTTGAAAATATTAACTGTAAATACTGTAGAAATCCTCAGTTCTCTGGCAAATATTGTAGAAATCTTATGTCATAAACTATTGAGATATGTTTTCATAAGATGTTACTCACGTTGACAGTTTTAGACGAGTTAAGATTCTGTAGACTTCCTGATATATGGCAAGTTATACTTATTCATGCCCAATTCAGTTTGACACCAGAAAGATTTCTTCTGTTGATGAATGTGTGCACCGTGGACCCATTTCTTAGAAAGTTGACAATGCAAAAGCTATTGAAACCATGAATTGTATTTTTTGCTGTCATAGTTTTTTATGATCAACTTCCAGTTTTTCATGTTCTGTGAAATCAAATACAGGAGATGTATGTCTGTGTGTGTGTGTGTGTGTGTGTGTGTGTGTGTGTGTGTTTGGAGTGCAGGCTTTTTTTCCTAGCAGATGTGGATACAAATTCAGTTTTAAATTGTCATTTATGGCATAAATATTGCCAGAAGTTTTGACAATTTTATTTTGTCATTATACTTGTAAAGTAAATTTTTAACAAAAATCCCCATATAAAGTCCATTTTGGAGTTGCAGGTCTTGTATATAGCCTGGTAAAATACATTGTTTCCAAAGTCTTTAGTCAATTCAATTCTCCCACATCCTTCTACATATTTCAAAATGAAAGGAACTTCAAGCATAAAATCTATGAGTTAGATGCATGTAAAACATATTTTTAAGATCTCAAAAATATATGTAGGGTCATCTATTGTCAGCTAAGATGTAGCAAGCTCCTTTCTCCTTATTTTTTCCATTGATCGCAAAGAAAAACCTTGACTCTGAAAAGTGAACAAAGGCAAGTATATTGGAGCAGAAAGTCAAGACTGAAGACGTGTTTGCTGGTGAGTCTTTTTTTCTTTTTTTTCATTCTTTTTTTTTTTTTTTTTTCATGCATCACCCAGGGTTGGTCCAACTTGAGAAACTGTGAACCATGTGTGAACAACGAACATTACAGCAAGCTACAACCTGGAGAGTTTAAGGTAACAGGATTTCTTCTCCCTGCCCTTCTCTGGGGACAGCAGGATCCATCAGACAGATGCAGCGATGTCCCAAGCACCTCACACCTGCCACTGAACTCCTGCATCTTTGTCCGGGGGGTGGGGGGGGGAGGGTCAGGAATTAGGACCCTCGTCATACAGAGTGTGGGAAAAGTTCTGTAATTTTGCCTTCCTTTATCTTGTTGCTTTGCTCTAAGTTAGCTCAATTTGTGTGGAAATGTGTAACAGAGTGAAGGGGATGAGACTCTGAGACAAATCTGTGGTTTTGGCCAGAAAAATCAGGAAAAGTGGCACCTGAGATCCAGAGACTGTGAAGAAGATCCTGGTGAGAGACGACCCAAGTTCTGGTCCTGGAATTCTGGTCCTGGAATTCTCTGTGGGAATCAGTCGGTATCTCAAGCTTGCCATTCACAGAACAGACTCCAAGAAGCACCTCAGAGACTTTGAGAACTAAATAGTCTATAAATCATATTTGAAAAACTACATCCCACAGAACAAGCCGGCCCATGGGTAGAGTCTGTAGGTACAGCCCGTGAGCTAAAAATAGTTTTATATTTTTAAGGGCTATAAAACAAGTAATTGAGGAGAATATGCAACAGAGACCATATGTGGTCCACTAACCTACAATATTATCTACCTCTTTATAGTAAAGAAATACTGAACCCTGGTAGGAACTATCCACAACCCCAGTGAAACTCTAAGTGACACGGACACTGGGAGGCATGTGTACCAGCAGCACAGCCCAGGCAGTGAAAATTGGACTGACCTCGGGGTCACCACTTACAGAGATGAGACCTAGTTGACCTAATTGGGTTCATTGCCTGAAAAATGAGCAGAGAGACAGAATTTCAACAGACATTTTCCAAATTTTTTTATAAGAATCAAGTGTCTCCGAAATAATACTGAAAATGTCCAAAGTCCAATCCCAAAATAGGTGACATAAGTAAAACTACCAATTATAGCTGATGAACATCTGCTAACTCCAAATTGAGGACGTTTTTAAAGTAGGTAGTGAGGAACCTGGGCGGCACAGGTGACTAAGCATCTGATTCTTGGTTTTGGCTCAGGTCATGTGCTCTCAGGTTTGTGGAATCAAGCTCTGTGGTGGGCTCCCTGCTCAGTGTTGAGTCTGCTTGAGAGAGTCTCTCTCTCTCCCTCCGTCCTTCTCCCCCATGCTGTCTCCCTCTCCCTTTCTGAAACAAATAAATAAATATTTTAAAAAAATAATGAAGCAGGTATTATAATTGGTAGAGGTGTAAACTCTTAAAAGAAGGAGAGATACAATTCTTATCAGAGAAATAGAAACTATGCTTAAAAACTAACTAGAAATGTTAGAACCGAAATTAATAATATCTGAAATAAAAATAAAAATAAAAAATTCATCTGAAATAAAAATTAATCATGAGAGCTTAGAAGCAGAATGTTGAAGATAAATCAAGTTGTCCCAGAACTTGATGATATATAGATAGAATTTATCCCATTTCTTGAATTAAATGGTATAATGTGAAAGAGAGATAAAAGAAAGACTAAAGCCTCAGAGGTTTGGGGACAACATAAAAGTGTCTAAAATTTGTTATTTTGGAGTTCCAGAAGGAAAGAAGACAGGTCTTATTCAGAATTGTTTTTAAAAGGGAAAAAAGAAATAATGGCAAAAAATTTCCAAATTTGGTCTAAAAATCATAAGCACACAGATTAAAGAAGATCAGCAACCTTTGGAAAGTGTGTCATACCCAGGTACATCATGATGAAAGAGCTGAAAAACAAAGGTAAAAATATATAATCCTGAATGCAGAGAGTAGAGAAGGACATTTTGTATATAGGGAATTAACAATTAGAATTTCTGTGAAACTCTTTTAGAAAGGATGCAGCCTAGAAGACATTGGGACAACATATTTAAATTGTTTAACAGGGAGAGAGGGACAAACCTCCCAACAAATTCACAATCTCGTGGCAACATCCTTAAGAAATAAATTCTTAAAAAAAAGATATTCTAAAATGAAGGAAAATTGAAAATTTTGTGAATAGTTTTTCCTCTAAAAAGTGCCTAAAAAAATCCTTCAGTTTTAAGAAAAATGATTACAGAGGCAAAATTTGGACTATAAGTAGGAAGGTAAAAGGTTGTATATAATAGAGGTAAGAGGTAATTATTTGGTAACAAGTTTCTTATCTTGTTATTTAAAATAATTATAAATGTTGAAAGCTAAATTTACAAACCTTTCTGGTAGCAATTTCAATATATTAAATATGTAGGTATAGTATATTTATGACAATAATTACATAAAATGAAGAAAAAAAGACACCTCTGTGGCTTTAAAATTAACGTTTTACTCTTCTCCTACCCCCTTAACCCCCCATGTTGCAAGATGGGATTGGGAGGGAGACAAACCATAAGTGACTCTTTATCTCACAAAACAAACTGAGGGTTGATGTGGGGAGGGGGTTGGGGGGGTAGGGTCATGGACATTGGGGAGGGTATGTGCTGTGGTGAGTGCTGTGTAAGTGTGTAAACCTGGCGATTCACAGACCTGTACCCCTGGGGATAAAAATATATTATATGTTTAAAAAAATAAATAAAATTTAAATTAAAAAATAAATAAATAAATAAAATTAACGTTTTACTTGAACTGGTAAAATGCTAATTTAATTAGAATTTTAAATGTTTGTCATGAGTCCAGTAATTGTTAGAGCCACCACGCAATAAATGCAAAGACATACAGACAACATAGTAATCGAGTCACAATTTAGACACACCCTTATCAAAATTTCAGCAGGAATTTTTGTAGATTTTGACAAGCCATTTGTAAAATTCATATGTACACGAAAGAGCATCCAATAAGCAAAATGGAAGAAGAAAAGGAAAAAAGTACTTGTTGGAGTCATAGCTACAGATTTTAAAAGATTTCTTCTTTTGGAAGAAAACGTTGGTGAAAAATTATGCAACATTTTTAAGGCAAAGATTTCTAGAAATGGTACCCAAAATATGACCCATAAAAGACTACATTGATAAAATGGATTTCATCAAAATTAAAACTTTTGTTTTGCAAAAACAATACTAAGGACATGAAAAGACAAATACTTTTATCAAAATATATAAAGAACCCTCAAAATCAACAATTATTATTAAACAGTCTCATAAATATTGGACCAAAACTTAAACATACATTACACCAAAGAAAATATATTGATGGCAAATAAGTAAATGAAAATGTGATCCATATCATTAATGGTTAGAGAAAAACTAATCAAAACCACAATAAAATATCACTATAAAACTACTGTAATAGTGAAATTATTTTTAGTTATGCTGGTAAGTACTGGCAAAGATACAGAGCCATTTAAACCCACAGATTTCTTGTGGGAATTAAAAATTCCCATACTTTGATAAAAACATTTGGCAGTTATTCATAGAGTGAAATAGACACTTAACACACAAACACTTCATTCTATTCCCAGACAGGTAACCAAGGGAATTAAAACTTATGGTCACACAAAACCTGTATTAATTTAACAACTTATTCTTAATTATCAAAAACTAGAGGCAAACTTGTGAATGGATAAACAACATGTTTATCTATACACTGAAAAATGCTTACTAATTTATACACTGAAATATGCTTTCTAATAAAAAAGATTGTTGATACTCACAATAATTTGAAAATCTCAACTGCAAGTATCCCAAGTGAAAAATGTCACATTCAAAAAACATCATGTGACATTCTGGAAAGGGGACAACTACAGCAGACAGAAGTAAAGGCTGGGTTCAGGGGTTAGCTAAAAAAGGGGAAGAGGATATCAGATAAAGGGCTAGTATCCAAAATCTATGAAGAACTTATCAAACTTAACACCCAAAGAACAAATAATCCAATCAAGAAATGGGCAGAGGACATGAACAGACATTTCTGCAAAGGAGACATCCAGATGGCTGACAGACACATGAAAAAGTGCTCGACATCACTCAGCATCAGGGAAATACAAATCAAAACCACAACGAGTGTTTGGGCAATTCAAAGTGGATCATAGAATGGTGTATAGAACGTAAAAACTGTAAAACTTTTAAAAGAAAACATTGGTGAAAAATTCTGTAACATTTTTAAGGCAAAGTTTTCTAGATATGATACCCAAAATATGACCACCTCATGCCAGTCAGAATGGCTAAAATTAACAAGTCAGGAAACAACAGATGCTGGTGAGGATGCAGAGAAAGGGGAACCCTCCTACACTGTTGGGGGAATGCAAGCTGGTGCAGCCACTCTGGAAAACAGCATGGAGGTTCCTTAAAAAGTTGAAAATATAGTTACCTTACGACCCAGCAATCGCACTACTGGGTATTTGTATGTATATATATACATACAAATGTATATACATGTACACATACAAATGTAGTGATCTGATGTATACATACAAATGTATATACATGTATATACATATATATGTGTACATATATACATATATATACAGGCACGTGCCCCTGAATGTTTATAGCAGCAATGTCCATAATAGCCAAACTATGGAAAGAACCTAGATGTCCATCAATAGATGAATGATAAAGAAGATGTGTATATATATATATATATATATATATATATATATATATATATACATACAATGGAATACTATGCAGCCACCAAAAGAAATGAAATCTTGCCATTTGCGACGACATGGATGGAACTAGAGGGTACTATGCTTAGCGAAATAAGTCAGTCGGAGAAAGAAAACATCATATGATCTCCCTGATATGAGAAAGTGGAGATGGAACGTGGGGGGTTTTCGGGGTAGGAAAGGAGGGAGACAAACCATAAGAGACTCTTAATCTCACAAAACAAACTGAGGGTTGCCGGGGGAGGAGGGTAGGGATAGGGTGGTTGGGTTATGGACAATGGGGAAGGTATGTGCTATGGTGAGTGCTGTGAAGTGTGCAAACCTGGCGATTCACAGACCTGTACCCCTGGAGCTAATAATACATTATATGTTAATAAAAAATTAAAAAAATAAATAAAAAAGAGAATGACAAAGAGAATATAAAAAGAAAGGGGGGAGAAGAAATCTTAGAGGGTGATGAAACTTGTGTCTTGACTTTTGTGGTATTTATACAACCATATTAATTTTTCATGACTCATAGAATTAATCATCAAACATGAACGTTTTTCCCTGTACATAAAAAGTAAATTTTTTTTAAAGATTTTATTTGTTTATTTGACAGAGAGAGATCACAAGTAGACAGAGAGGCAGGCAGAGAGAGAGAGAGAGAGAGAGAGACGGAAGCAGGCTCCCTGCTGAGCAGAGAGCCCGATGCGGGACTCGATCCCAGGACCCTGAGATCATGACCCGAGCTGAAGGCAGCGGCTTAACCCACTGAGCCACCCAGGCACCCCATAAAAAGTAAATTTAAAAAAAATGAGAAAGAGAGACATATCCTCACCACAAACCCAACTGGCTATGTTTATGACGTCATCCATATCTCAGCAGTGACAAAGCAGAAGCTGTCTTCCACTGGTGTCATTCATCCTTTCAACTCCACATGGGTTTCCCTTCATTAAGTAGTTAATTAATTTAGTTTATTCTTAGAATAAACTTTCATTGGTATGAGTTTTTTTTCCTCTGACCACAAAAGGAATACCCTTTGGGGAAGAGAATTTAGAAAATCCAGACAAATTGAAAAAAAAAAATAGGGAAAAAACATCTCTCAACTCCCAACAGTGTATATGGAGAAAATCATTACATAAGAGTGAAATGGGGTGACGAGTACAATAGAAGTATTATTGTTCCTACCAGTTTGGGGAGAGAATGGCCACGCAGTTGACAGAGGCATGCTTCAAGAACATGTGTTGATTTTAAGGCAGAACATGCACGTGACAAAGCCAGCTACATGCAAGCACTAGGACAGGAATGCTGCCTTAAATTCATAGGTTGCATTTGTCTCATGCTGTATTCAGAAGGCTTACTGAATGGTGTGCCATTTCCTTCGAAATAGACCAGGTCAAAAGACTGCAATACAGATAGAACTTTTAAAGTCATAGTCTCCGGAATGCCTTTTCTTTAAATATGTTATTCATAAACTTTATTTTATAAGACTATAGCACAAGCCAAAGCGAAGGGCAGGCTGTTAACCATCCGCTCTTTAAAGGGGATGACTTCTTGGACATGCAGGGTACAGCTAGGTTCAAAAGGAAAAGAAACAATGTTGAATTGACAAATGTAATATCCAATCTGATGATCGATAATACCCAACCTGATACTCAAATAGGTATTTTCAGCGTTGTGGTAAGGTGAGAGGTGTCTCCTCGGTTGGTTTTGTTCCTGTCTCCTCATTTGTCCTGAGATAGAACCGGAATCTGAAGAAGGAGCCCCAGGCACGCGCTGCAGCCAGCAGAGGGCAGCAGAAAGCTTCCACAGGCTGCCTTGCAATAAGAGCTTCTGAGGGTATGCAGTCTAGTGGGAAGGTCAGGGAAGCAAATAAAAAGCCCATCAAGATGAGGGACTGACATTAGAAGGGGTAGGAGACATTGCAGCAAGATCCATTTGACACACGCAAGCACAAGCTAATTGTCACAGAGGGGTGGTTCCCTGGCGTAAAGAAGTTGATCGATTTATTCATTTGTTCTTTCATCAAGTAATACATTTAGCACCTTCCGTTTTGGCTTCAGTTTGTTCATTTGTAAGGGCTATCGTGCTAATAAGAGCCTCATAAGATATATGAGGACTCCTTAGGGCTATTTCTGAAATATCACTGCAGGTTTTTGGTTTTTTTTTTTTTTTTCATTATTATTATTATTATTATTAACCCTAACATCTCTTAAGATATAAGACGACTGTTTAATAGCAG
Source organism: Lutra lutra (assembly GCF_902655055.1). Classification (NCBI taxonomy): domain Eukaryota; kingdom Metazoa; phylum Chordata; class Mammalia; order Carnivora; family Mustelidae; genus Lutra; species Lutra lutra. The sequence continues at coordinate 14,782,003 of NC_062282.1, forward strand.
TATTTTAGGAAAAAAAATGATACAGGTATAACAAAGCCAACTACCTCTATAAATGTGCACACCGGCTGAAACAGCATTCTAATTTTATACATCTTAAATGTAAAAGGCATTTGTTTCTTAGAACTAAAGAGATAAAGGGGGAGGAATCACTGCTCAAGTAAAAGTGAAACTAAACGTGCTCAAGCACGTGAAAGTGAACTAAAAATGCCTTCAGGTATCTTTAACCTGAGACCTGGAAGTCCAGGATTTAAGGGGCTTGGTTGGGTAGGACAGAAGGTCCTGCTAGGTGGTGCAGAAATCTCAGACAAAGGGAACTGCATGGGCAATGATTTTGACACAGGCAAAAATGTGGGACATTGGGGCGCCTGGGTGGCTCAGTGGGTTAAAGCCTCTGCCTTCCAATCGGGTCATGGTCCCAGGGTCCTGGGATCCAGCCCCACATCGGGCTCTCCGCTCAGCGGGGAACCTGCTTCCTCCTCTCTCTCTGCCTGCCTCTCTGCCTACTTGTGATCTCTATCTGTCAAATAAATAAATAAATCTTTTTAAAAAAATGTGGGACATTCAAAATGCAGAAAACAGTCTGTTGCATCTGAGCAGAGAGGGTGATGGGGAGACATGTCTGGGATAAGACCAGGGAGAGAAATCTGGATAGGCACACGAGTGGCCTGTTGGCCTTAGTGCATATTTTAGAGTTCAGTATCATGTCATTTGGACATATTTAGAATGAATTCAGTAGAGAAGAATTAAAGCAAAAATAGAGCCTCTGTGTGGGAGGGAAGAAAAAGCAAAGGCAGGGACCATCACAGCTCTACTGCTGAAAAACTCTAAGGCCTTGGCTAAGTAATTAACTAGATTTCCTCAAGTCTAGAAGTCAGAATTCGGAAGCAGATGTATATGGAGTTACGGAAACTACAGCATCGCACGTGACAACAGTTGTACTATGGGCAGCATCTTTTCAAGTGCAGACCTTACTTACCCATAGAATCCCTAACGTATCAGGCACCAAAGACCAGACTCAGGACTGGTCTGGTCAATATCTATCTAAATGACCTAACATGATTACAAGTTAATAACCACAATGATCGTTGTTTGCTCATCAAGACCTTGGCAAACATGGCTGAAAAAAACATCACTGGAGAGTGCCTTTGGTATTAAACTACATAGGAGTTAGGAGAGTACACGTTTGTGTAGTACACAGCACAAGATCTTGCATAAGCTTCTACCTCTGAAAGTAACACTTACTGCACAGTCAAACCCTCCATACTGATGTTAACATACCTATTTCAAAATCAAGACAAAGGATAAACCTGCAGGATATCCCTTGAAATGGGTGGAAATTTCCAAAGGGACCTAAGAAGGATAGGAGAAAAATGTAGAACAGAGACATCACTAAGCCCTCTAATCTGGAGGTTTTAATAATACCAGAGCTTTGGAACTTTTACTAGAAAGTCATATTCATTACCTCTGTTTCATGTATGGACAATGGCTACCGCCACCAAGTGAAACCCCTCACTTCAAGCCATTCTCACATACACACACACACACGCTAGAGCTGGCAAATGCTTTTATTACTAAATTTACATGCATAATTTCAAACACATTATGGCAGAACTTAGAACAATATTTATTATATTATGTCACATCATATTATATTATAGGTGTAGAATAGTAGCAGTAAGTTACATCACTGTCACATTTCTAATTGTCCTGGAAAGATCAACTTGCTCTAATTGAAGTAAATAGCAAAATACAGTTTATATTGACTATTATGAGAAACAAACAAACAAAAGTCAAACTAAAAAGACAAAAAGTACCCAGTCGATTGCAAGTCAAGCATGGGCATTGGTGCATGTGCGCATGTGTGCACAAGTGCGTGTGTGGTACTAATCGTAGTTGTAGCCCCTGCTCTAGTAGCAGAGGTGGCAGTGGTCCCAGCAGCGACAGAGCTGCATTCACAATAATGATTAAAGAGCAGACAGGGCCCTGAGACAGAAATTGAAGGTACGATCCCACGTGGTCAAATTTACCTGCACCAGATTGGAAATGGACATACCCCCTCCCAGTCTAATACAGGACTCCAGTCAGGAGCGAGTGCTAGTGTGTGTACTCCGAAGCAGGCCCACACTGAAGAGGAGAAATGTTTCGTTCCCACTACACAACTCATCTTGAGGGCCCTGGAATGTGTTACTGCTTGAAACTTGGTGTGGAGTGAGAGATGCTGGTAAATAGGATAGGACGATTTATAAGCAGAATTATCTGACCTCTGAAGTTCTCCAGAGCCGGCTTTGGCTGACTTCATGGTTATCCAACAATTAGAATTTAGCAACCGAAAAGAGAGAAAAGGATTGACCGATTTCTGTATCTTCATGGAGACACAGCCCATGGTACATAAATACGTTTTTTTAAAGATTTTTATTTATTTATTTATAGAACATGTGTATGCATGTGGAGGGAGGGAGGGAGAGAGAAAACGTCAGGCAGGCTCCTGGCTGAGCTTGGAACCCAATGCGGGGCTTGACCTTGTGACCCTGAGATCATGACCTGAACTGAAATTTAATAGGACGGGCTTAATTGACAGAGCCACCCAGGCACCCCCATAAATATGTTTGTGTATATATATGTGTGAATATATTTAAAATTACAGAATAAGATTTTTAATTTTAATCATAGAACAATAGAAAAAATTAATCATACATATGCCCACAAAGTAAACCTTGATCAATGCTTAAAATAATAAATCTTACAGGCCACATTATATGACCTCAGAGTTAGGTAAAAGTAGTAATCAGTGAAAAACAGGTGAACCATAAAACAAACCTAAATGAAACTACTTTACTCCATATCTGCTGCAAGTCTTTTAGAAACTTATTAGACACAATAGTACCTCAAATTGTAGTTATAAGAAGATAATTTATCTGTTAGCAATAACAAAAAATTCACAAGACCTAAAATGTTCAAATCTTTACTTAGAGGACTAAAACATACTTTTTTTTTTAAATTTTATTTTTTTATAAACATATATTTTTATCCCCAGGGGTACAGGTCTGTGAATCGCCAGGTTTACACACTTCACAGCACTCACCATAGCACACACCCTCCCCAATGTCCATAACCCCACCCCCCTCTCCCAACCCCCCTCCCCCCATCAACCCTCAGTTTGTTTTGTGAGATGAAGAGTCACTTATGGTTTGTCTCCCTCCCAATCCCATCTTGTTTCATTTACTCTTCTCCTATCCCCTTAACCCCCCCATGTTGCCTCTCCTCTCCCTCATATCAGGGAGATACTTTTATTATTAAAACTAGACATTAAAAAAGAACATTCCAAAAAATTAAAACAAGAAATCCAATACGATGATGGTGAACCACGTTAAAAATAAAGGAGAAATCAATAAAGATGAAAATTAAAATTTATTCCTTAGAAAACAGCTTTGAGGAAAAAACTCACCAGGCTGACAGGGCCAGCCAAGGCTACGAAAAGCAGCCCAGATCTTCCCTTGTTATTGAAAAGATTTTGGATGTTGGAACAACAAACAAATAAAACCACTAGAATTTATTAAAAACAACAACAACAACAAAAACACCTAAAGTCTGATTCTTTGAAATGGACAATGATCAGCTACTTATGGGTATAAAATGATAATAATTAATATGTACCAAGGAAATCAAGAAATCTATTGAAATGGTGGGGTGATATGAAATATTCAGGGAATACTGAATATTTTTAAACTTACTGATGCATTGTTGGGTAGTGAGAAATAAGATCCAAAGCCTTTGTATTGTTTGAGGCACTGAATTTACATAGAAAAATAATAAATATGCCATCTCTTCTGGAAACTTTCAGTCTGCTAATTTCTTGGAGATTAATTTTTTAGAGGTATACATAATAATTAGAATTTTTGTAAAAATTGACAATCAGGTATGAATTGAAAAAAACTGGTAATGTAAAAATACCTGAGATTTTAAATTTTAATCTGTGCTGTGCATAAATGTTATACTTTTGTTGCTAGTAATGATTACGTTTTTGAGGAAAACTAAGATAATAAGCAATTCCAAACGACTTCTGGGCATTTATATAATTTAAATTTTAATGTTTAGATATTACATCTTTGCTTTTTATCACCTAGAGAACACCTAGGTAATTATACACCATTTTAATATAATTTATTTAATTAGATTAGTATAAATACGGATTTATTTTGGGTTGGTGAATTTAAAAACTATTGGTATTATATATTGTTTTTTCCATACGTGTTCATTGATATAAACATCAATTTTCATGAATATATCATAGAGTCAAACACTTTCTTAGAAAGGCAATGCTTTTGATTAATTTAAAAAATTCTTAAGGCCTAAAGCACCCTTGTGTTGGCTTTGTTTTGTTTTATTTTAGAATTCATTTATTTGTTTGAGAGATAGAGAGAGCGTGAGTGAGAGAGCGTGAGTAGTGGGGAGAAGCAGAGGGTGAGGGAAAAGCAGAGACCCTGCTGAGCAGGAAGCCAGACATCGCAGGCTCCATGTAGACCAATCCCAGGACCTGATCCCAAGGGCATGGGATCATGACCTGAGCCAAAGGCAGATGCTTAAGCAACTAAGCCACCCAGGTGCCCCTAATGATATGGTGTTTTTACACCTCTAATCAAATTTACACTTTCTTGCCCTATTCTGCCCTTTTAAATCTTTCTGTAACCCAGATATATATGGGTTGTTATTCCCCATATGTAGACATTTGCTACATTCATTTGGCCTGAAATCGTCCTCCAATTGTTGGGCCCAATTTGTTGGGCCCAATCTCAGTCATTTGCAAGAGAGATTCCAAACCCACATCCTTTATCTGGCTGTCCAGGTGTAAGTTGGTTGTACTTTGGATTTAAATAGTTTTAGTTACCTACCAACTTATAACATTAAGGATCCATCATTCACACACCAAATTAGTCTTGAAAAACCCAAAGATCTGGCAAAATAAGGCCCTAGTAAACATACGACAAAGGTGCCTGTGGCTGAGGAGGGCCTGTTACGGGGTAGACCTTAATTGCCAGTGCTTTACTTTGCCTTCAGCATTACCGGGTCATGCATCTCTTTATATGGCCTGTCTGACCTCTCCAAGAATCCCTGAGTATGTGACAAGATAGATTTAGATTTTTAATGTCACTTGCTCAGTGAAGCTTTACTTGATCTTCTTATTGTAGATCAAGGCTGAAGACTCTGTAAGGGTTTTCTGATGGGATTGTACACTATTAGTTGTGTGACGATTGACAAAGAAAACTGGAGTCTTCCATCTGCTCAGGATATTAGAAAGAACATTTGAAAGACTATTTGAACCTTTCATGTTGGCGTTATGTTTAAGGAGATATGTCTAAGATACTGGGTATTCCTTCTCTGCACGGAGAAGGCAGGGTGGAGTGCAGACAGAGAGGACCTGGGGCACATGCCTTTATTTAGGGTCTAAAGGTGGAGTGCTTTGAGGTTCCCAGGCTAAGGCCAATGGGTCAGTCCAAAGAAAGCAGTCTCAGTAAACCCCACAGAGGTCTTATCTCAAAGCCACATAGAGGAAGGTGCTGGGAGACAGGAGATTCTGTTGATTACATGAGCTTTTGAGTTCAACCCAGGAACTTAACGTTTGCTTGAAACTCTGCAGACCGCTAGCAAGGAACATGTTTGCATGAGGTGGCTAGTGTCTGTTTTAAGTCACCGTGAGCTGTTTGGCCAAATGAAATGGATATTAAGGGAACAGTTCCATGGAGTAGTTCGGCTGAAGTCATGACACACGAAGAAAAAAAAAAAGGGGGGGGAGATATTCTCATCTAAACTTCTCAGTTTCAGGACAAGAAATGTGATTTTCTAGATTCATACAGGGATTATTGTCAAAAATAGACTTGTGTCCATATTTGAGTCTTAGTAGTTGTGACAGTGATAAATTTCATGGTAATAATAATAGTATTACATTAACTCTTTAGTGAATCTAACTAAATCTCTAGAACATTAGAAATAGACATGATGGATAAGTCCTGAAATGCCTTTTCACCTTAGAAATATATACAGGACAGCTTCTGAATTAGCACACTCAGAGGTAAAACACAGAAATTGTCATTAAATTGCAATAATAACATTTGTATAAAGGGCAATTGCAAGGAATTAACAACAAAACACACATGAAAAATCTTTGGAAAATGCAAAATATTAAACCAATAATAGAGTTTATGGCCACACTTTGCTTACTCTGTGCTGAAATTACTCATCTATACTAATGTTTGCAAAAGTGCAGTAGAATCACATATCCTCCACGACTTTTTCAATTCCATTGAAGATTTCTGACTCCAAAATATTTATTGATGATTTTTATTATAGCATATGAAACTCCAAAATTACCTTGTTCATTAGGTTCAGATTTAGAAGACCTATAAAAATATAACAGAAAATAGGTAAAAAAATGAGAAGTACACCTATGTTAACACAGGGAAATTCTATTATTAACAGTGATAATTAACTCTAGGAAAGGGAGAATTCTGAGAAAATGCAAAATAAAAATAAAAACTGAAAAAGAGGTAAAGAGAATATATTTGTTGGCTAGTGGAAGTAATCCTGAAATACACAAGGACCAAATTTTACTGAAAAGGACACATAGCTGTGGAAAGCATAAGAGGAAGTCTTTGGGAATAAATCCTATGCTCTAGGATAAAGGAAGAGGTGAGATAAGATGATTATTTCTTAAAGGATAGGAAGAAAATTGTAGCATCACTAAGAAATACTTTATACAACTATATAAGATTTGTCTGCTCTTTTGATCTTAGCTGGGTAATGAAGTAAATGCTGGGTAAAGAAATAAAATCACAGTGAAATATATTGATTATCAATTCTTAAAAATAAATTAAAACATTTTAAAGCTTTATAATGAAAACAAACATTTCCATATTCTACTAATGATAATTCGATTAGTAATCACTGATCTTAGTGAAGGGAAAAATTAAGAATTTTAACACATAGTAATCAATCTGGACTACAAATAATCAATCTGGACTACAAATCAATCTGGACTGCAAATCTAGATACTCAGATTTTTACTGTTAAATTCTATAGGTAAAGCCTCTTTTTATGAGTGGCCTCAGCTAACGATCTCAATGGAAATGAGAAGTGAATAAATTATAATTCTCTTCTGTTTTGTCTTAACTCCTGTTTTTAGTATTACTTTTTTTTTCAGGAGAAATAAATAGTTATACTTTCCAAAAATAGGCATAAAATGATGTATATGTTTTTTTCACATGGTATGTAGATTAAAGTGAATTGACATTGTTGCTAGATTATCAGGCATAATCAACTGTGTAGCTTTTCCTGAGTTCAATAGGAACAGACACAATGTTAATGATTTCTTGTTACGCAAATGTCACTCTCCTTGCTGTGACATTTTATTCATTCTTTAATTAGGTAATACATGTAACAACAGAGAGGGACAATTATTCCTCTATTAATTAGAATGTCTTCTCAAAAAGACATCTAAAATCTTGTGTTAGTATGCCCTTGTTTTAAAGACATGTATTGAAATTAATTACTCTTTTGGAAGTGTAAGAAATATTTAGACTACATAAGAATAATTTTGTGGTTTCTTTTCTTATAAACTTAAAAAAATATATTTAAATATATAAGGAAACCATTCTGCATATTACTTGAAGTAATTAAAATATTTCCTGCCCTCAAGAAAGTGTGTGAAGTTTAGTGAATTATTAGAGGATTGATAGTTGGCATTTTAAGGTAAAATCATGCATATGAATTTATATATATGATACACTATTTATATTTATGTGGTATTCTCAATTCCTGTGACTATGTGCAGTACAACTTAATATGTGTATAGTGTGCACACATGTAGGATAAATAGGTATGACTAAAATGGGTTTTTGAATCAAATACCAGCACAGATTATGAGTACCACCCTTTAGCACATTCCTCTTGACTCTTAAAAGAGTGAGAGAATGATTAAATTGCATACGTCCACCCAAAACAATGGTGTATACAATTTTGTTTTCAAGATTTACTGTTCCAAGTGACATTTGACAAGTGGTATTTGTCGCAGTCTGTCTTGGTTACTACTAAAACACCAAGGGGAAGGGGTCTCAAACATATCACAAAAATTCCCCACTTGAGAACTAAGAGTGACAGCTAATATCTTACAATTTTGGAGGGACTTCCCCAAGCCATAAATCCTACAAAAGTAAAAAAGGACACTGGTGACCCGTGAGTGGTATAAGGTACAATTCAAATGAGGAGACAGACAATAGTTGAAGACAAATTTGGGGAAACATAGTCTTCACACTGAACTGGAGCATAGTGGAATCTAGGATTTTTCTTGGTTGCCACCTATGCTCATCATCTGAGGGCTAGGTTGTTGGAAAGAGGAGAATGAACACAAGTCAGTCTAGTAGAACATCATGAGCTGTGTGTCTAAGAAAAAGAAGCCATCAATATACAGGTCTCAGAGCAGATTCAAGAACAAGCTGTAGGGGCACCTGGGTGGCTCAGTCAGTTAAGCGTCTGCCTTCGGCTCAGGTCATGAGCCCAGGGTTCTGGGATTGAGCCCCGCATCAGGCTCCCTGCTAAGTGGGGAGCCTGCTTCTCTCTCACCTACTTCTTCTGCTTGTGTCTTTGCTCTCGCTGTGTCTCTCTCTGTCAAACAAATAAATTTTTTTAATTGTCATTATGTTGTATATAGTTATGTTGTACACACTAACTATAGGTAGTTTATTGTATTTCAGTGATATCCCAATAAGGCAGAGAAGAAGTAGAAAGACAAATAAATAAAACAACTACCCGTGTGAGGGATAAATTTCTCTGGGGAAGAATTGTCTTCAGGGGAGAGGCAAGTTTCCATCAGAGCAAGCACATGAAGGGAATGTCCAGAGAAAAGAAGAGAGAGAATATTCTGAAGCAGATGCATGATGAAAATAGCTCAGGAATTGGGCACTCAAAATATGTTTGCTTTTTTTCTTTTCTGATGCTTGTTTTGAAAACATCAGAAATGGCAAACGAATGTATCTCCAGGAAGGACCACATGTGGAGATTACTCATTTTCCATATGCAATGAGAGTACTTATTAATTAATGTTGAGGCATAGTGACACCAGAAAGGTTGAGCATGAACAAAGAAAGGGTCATAGAGATAAAAAATTTCTCTAACAGAAAAGTTTATTTGAATTGAGAAAAAAGTCAAATAGTCATCATAATATAAATGAATAATACTTAAGCAGGGCTTATCCATATATATTTTTGATAGGAGTAAAGCTCCCAACACATCAAAAATTTAATGTTTGAAGCTGATTAATTAGCAATTTAAATTTTAAAGTAAATTAAAGCTCTGTAATTGAAAACTACACATTTTTAACTTAAAAAGATGAAGAAAGGTTCATGATGAAGAAGTTTGATGAGTTCAAGTCCAGGGGACCGTAGGGATTCATTTTATCTAATGGATATTTTATAGACAGTTTTATTTTCTTTCAATGGCTTTATGAGAGATATTTCATTTTTCATTTCCCTTCATGTCAGTTAGTCAGAAAGTCTTTAAATGAATATGTAATGATCCCTGATTAATATTTTAAAGCTCTAAATATTTTAACAATTCTGACAGAGCTATAAAACAACTTCTAATTACATTAACGTGTAAAGGAAGGGGAAATCTGATAGAGGAAGGAAAATAATATTCGATAAATTGCAGGCCTATAAATTTAAATTCCTATCATAAATTACTTAAATAACATCACATTATACACTGAAAACTAATAATCACTGGTAGAATGTTACCAAAACATCACTATGTGATAAACGTTAGCCTATGTTTCCAGTAATTAGATAGAAATATCCAAGGGTCTTATTAGTATAGCAACAAATACTAATGTTACTTTGGCCTATGTAGTGTTCAATAAATACATTTCAGATAATATATTCAGATAATACAGATATAGTTCCTCTGTATATTTATCACTAAAAAATGATCTGTAAAATGTATAATAAAACAGATATTTCTTTGTGTATTTGTCATTAAATGAAAGATCTGTAATACATCTGATGAAATATCCATTTTGATTTAAACTACATCTTAATTGATTAACATTTACTAACAATTATTAACTCTAAGCATTGTAAAATATCCATGGAAACTGTACTGTTATCTGGAAAGTAACGACAAGCAAAGTGACATTTATATTACATGAATCAGTGCTTTTAGCAAACTGCCATTGTCCAAGTTCTATTTCTGTGAATTCCAATTTTAAAACAGAGGCATGTTTAAATTTCTTGTACTCTAGCTTTCCATCTATAATATGGTAATAATAACACTTACCTGATAAAAATTCTTGGGAGGTTGAAATAACTAATTGCATGCAAAATTAAAAATAAATGCTGAACTCACATGAACATTTACTTCTGCTGTGGTGGGGCTATTACTTCTGTGTTGGACCAAATGGGATATACAGAACAGCAGGGGGGTTTAAGAAATAAGAAATGATCAGGTGCCTGGATGACTCAGTTGGTTAAGCACCCAACTCTTGGTTTTGGCCCGGATCAGGATTTCCTGGTTTGACATTGTGCCGGGCTTGGGCTCCTCACTCTGTGGGGAGTCTCTTGAAAGATTCTCTCCCTTTGCTCCTCCCTCTGCTCTTGCCCATGGTCTCTCAATCTCTAAATATAAATAAATAAATCTTTAAAAAAAAGACACATAATATATGATCTCTGCATTTTTCCAATGCCTTAAGTCACCTGAAAAGTGAGACAGGATCCATTTAACCTTGATCTTTTATGTGTAAATGCATTTTACCTAGCATTGTGGTCACAAAGTCTGTCCACAATTGCTAAATAACACACTAGTGATTTTATAACAAGATTCATGTAGGGGTTTAGTTTGTAGAAAATGAAATAGTTAACATATACTAATTATTAAATAATGAATGCTCTCATTCTTCATAGGGAATGTTAAAAAGATTATTCAGCAAACTTTTATTAACTAGGAAAAATATTATTAGGATAAGATTCTTTATTTTATAGTGTTTATGTGTCAACTACATTATAAATAAAGCATGAATAAATGTTCCTTTTAGTTTAGCATGATAATTTAAACTGCGTATGTAAATGCTTTTCTCAGAGGAACAAATGTAGTAAAATGCAAATTGTAGACAGTTAAAATAGCTGATACATGTTTTTTGGTTCTTTATTAATTAGATACATTTCTAGTGAATTACTATATTGAAATAAATTCCAAATTATTATGACTAATTTATGCATAAAATGAGACATATATTCTGGAAATAAATTCATTTTTGTATAATTAGTCCTTATATTTAGTCCTGCTTTATTTCCTTAAAAAAATAAAAGAACTAAAACAAATGACCAAAAAAAGGAACTGAAGATTTTTTTCTAAGTGCTAAAAGTACAAATAAAATGATTTTATTTTATTATTTTATTATTTATTTTATTTTATTTAATGATTCCTCATTTAGAGCTACAATTATCAGAATTGATCTCGACACTGTTAAAATAGTGATGTCCAGTGTGAAATATAATGCAAACCATATATACAACTTTGAATTTTTTTTTTTTTTAAGATTTTATTTATTTATTTGTCATAGAGAGAGAAGCGAGAGTGAACAGAGGCAGAGGCAGAGGGAGAAGCAGGCTCCCTGCCAAGCAAGGAGCCCGATGTGGGACTCAATCCCAGGACGCTGGGATCATGACCTGAGCCGAAGGCAGCTGCTTAACCAACTGAGCCACCCAGGCATCCCACAACTTTGAATTTTCTTATATTCACACTAAAAAAGTAAAACTAGGGGCACCTGGGTGGCTCAGTGGGTTAAAGCCTCTGCCTTCGGTTCAGGTCATGATCCCAGAGTCCCGGGATCATCCCACATCGGGCTCTCTGCTCTGCTCAGCTCTGCTTCCCTTCCTCTCTCTCTGCCTGTCTCTCTGTCTATTTGTGGTCTCTGTCAAATAAATAAAATTTAAAAAATACTTTAAAAAAAGTAAAACTAATCCAATTAAATTAATTTTATGAAAATTAGTATATCCAAAGTCTTATCCCTTCAACACGTCACTTATGTAGAAATGGTTAGTGTGAGGACCATGTAGAATAACTGAGATGTCCTGAGTCATTGTGGAATAAATAGTGGAAACATAATGAAAACTAGCAGAATGAGTGTTGGTGCCTTTACTGGTACACAATCAAACCACTATTGTGTTAATAAGAATACACTTTCTGAATTCCTGGATTGCTTGTAGTATAATCATTTTGTCTCCTTAGTTGACTTTAAGCGACCTTGCAACAGTTATCCTGGCATCTACCAAGTGCTTAAATCTGGTAGCCACTCATCCTTTCCTGGACTTTCAGAAAATTCTGTAGGGTTGAAATAAACACCTATAATCAATATATGAATGATTTGAACTTATTTTGTATATTTGTCTCATTTTAACAAGTAAATACTGGATTATTCTAGTTACTGAAAAACTGCTTGGGGGCGCCTGGGTGGCTCAGTCCTTAAGCGGCTGCCTTCAGCTCAGGTCATGATCCCAGGGTCCTGGGATCCAGCTCCACATAAGGGTGCTTGCTCAGCGGGAAGCCTGCTTCTCCCTCTCCCACTCCCCCTGTTCCCTTTCTTGCTGTGTCTCTCTCTGTTAAATAAGTAAATAAAATCTTAAAAAAAACCCCAAAAACCCAAAACTATGCTTGGTACTCTGACGAAAACACAAATGAGTAAAATGTAGTTTCAGCCCTCCAGGAATTTGTAATCTATTAGGAAAAAGAATCATTTGTAATATAATAAAGAAAAATGTATAAATCTAACACTTACCTCGATAATATTTCCTGAAAAATATGATTAAAGAGATCTTATGCTTAATGCAGATCACGTGAAATTAAAGCTGTCAGGTTTAACAAAAATTCATAATAAATTCCCACTTAAATTTGAATTTCAGATAAAGAACAAATAGTATTTTAAGTACAAGTATGTCCCATGCAATATGTGGGACATACTCATCTAAAAACTGTGTTGTTCGAAAACTCAAATTCAACTGACTATTGCATATTTGATCTCGCAAAGCTGTTTGAAAGAGACTCAGAAATTTGAATTGACTGCAATTTCTGGTTTATTATATGGGTGCTAAAAATCATGCAACATTAATTCAGGTGAAAATACTGTATTTCATGAGAAGGCCATACTTTTTATGCATAGCTCATTTGTGAGACTGATGCAAAATATTTTTATTCTTGATGTTATAAGTCAACAGAATTATCAACATAATGATTAAGATGGCAGTGATTGGAAAATGATTTCACATGGGTTATGTTGATGGAGTTGTGGAGAAAATTTTGAAAAGGAATGTAAACTTTCGACATTTAAAGGGCTATATTATGGAAAGGATTCATTTTTTACAGCTTCTTTCTTCCATCAAAATAAAAACCAGTGATTTATAAGCAATTTTTACAGTTCTTGCAAAAGGTAGATGAACATAATTTGTTTCAAATTGTCTCTCATTGATGGTTCTCTTATTCAAGTCAGTTTTTTGTTTGTTTTGTTTTCTGTTACATGTAATTTGATTTATATAAGGGACACATAAATTTTACAGAGATTTTTGCTGTGAAATTATCAATATATTCAATACTTGCTAAATTTGAATACATTTAAAAATATATTTCAAAATCAATCTCCCATGAAGTTAATGAAATTAATAAATGTCAAAATCAGACTTGAATTCTCTCTGTACCTAAAAATCTAGAGTAATTTCATCTAAAATATGACCAATTTTGCTGTCATATAACTTTGAAATAAAAATGAATAAATAAATAAAAGTTAATGAGCATAATGTGACAAATTTACTACAAACATATCCATATTTATTTTTGAATAAAGTTTAACAAGGAAATAGCTTTCAAAAAAACCATTTAATTGAAGCAATTATATAACCTTTAGTGATAGTCATAATTCCAAGTTTAGGAAGTCTAAAAACTTATGACATGTCAGGTCATTTCTTAAATGTGCCTTTCTGCATTCCTTTGAGCCTATTGTCCATGGGGCAGGTAACTGACACCAATCTAATGAGTTATAAGGTATTTGTAATTCTCTCTTTACAAGATGATTTATGAGAGTAGACTTGCCATCTGTGAAAATTAAACAGAGAAAAGTGGGCTCCATCTACCTATTCTGCCATTAACAATTAAAGCAAACCTCAGTACAGAATTTGATCAATTTTAATCCAGGTATCTGGTTCCACAAGGTGCAGACTTTTTCTTTCTAAAATGTAAAGCTGATGTCACTTAACGCACCAAGTTTTCTAACGATGAAATCAAAACATGTTAGCATTATTCATCTGCTGTCAACACACTCGATTTCTTCTTGAGATCCATCCTTTATGTCCTCTTTATACACAAAGAACTCTGTACAGTGGCCTGAATGTACCTGTAAAGAAGCTGCTAACTTTCCTTGGAACTCCCTTTTACTCTTTCCTCAAACTTATACCAGACTCTCACCAAATCCTCAAAACATTACACAGAGACCAGTTTCACACATTCATCCACTTGGCCACTCAATCAGGGATACTATAAACATTCCATGTACCAAGCTCTAGGGGCTGTATAGGTTGACAAACAAGGTCTACCCCTTGCTTTCACAAACCTTACCTACTAGTGGAGATAGATGGCAAGAAAGATTGAGTATGTGCAGTGCTATGTGTAAAGAGAAAAAGAAGATGTGGAATTAGGAATAGATGGGAGATATTTTATATAACAAAGGGGTGGTCTTTCTGATGAACTGATATTTGTGCAGTATGGTGAGTGATCTAGGAAAATGAACAGATTGATGTTTTGGTAACAGCATCAGAGCAGAGAGAGCAGTCAAAAACCCGAGAGTGATGAGAGCATTTAAGGATTAGAAGACAAGTCAATGTGACTACGATGGAGTGACAGGAGAGAGAAATAGAGGAGGCGCTAAGAGACCACACTGGATGGCCCTGGTTAAATATTCCCCGTTGTTATTATGCTATTAATAACATTATTATGTTATTATCTCCAAACTGCGGGTGCCTTTCCTCCTGTGTGCTCCCACAGAAGCTGGCAACGCTCCAGTCTCAGGTATGACACACTAAGTAATGGAAGGGCTTGTCTTGTGGCCCTGAGAACGATGTTAGTCTGCGGGTCACGCACTTGCCTCCTACTCCACTCTCAGCTCTTAACCTCCATCTTGCTTCACACCCCTTGTCCTTCTAACATGTCCTTTGGCCATTGAACACTTACTAACAGCGCGTAATGATCTCCAAGGCACCATTGAGAGTCTGTGGAGAAACAAAAGTGATGCCGACTGTTTTCCTGAAAAATATTTGTAATTAACATTTTTTAAAGTGAGATATTACTTAAGAAAAATTTTGCTTACTTTCCTAGAGGTGACACGCATAAAACACCATGGAAGTTTCAAAAAGGAGATTGTTTTCTTCAGTTGACGCTTAAGGTGGTTGCAGGAAGAAGTGACAGCTCAGGGAAGAGACAGAGGAAGTCTTAGGGGTAGAAATGACCCTTTTGAACCATAAGTTTGGATCGGTAGCTCTTGTCGAGGAAATGTCACACACGCTGAACAGACTATACCATCCTGGAGGTCGTGAACTGCCTCTTGTGTTTTATTCCCTCACTTATGAACAGACTATATCTCACCCCAAATATCACACTTGCCTTAGTTCCCCTCCAGGAGGATACACTAGATGGCAGGCAAAGTGATACGTAGAACATAACACACTATGTCACTTCTTCCCTGTGATTTAGATCTTCTACTATATCACTCTGTTAATTATACTGGAATTTTAAAGAAAAAATCTCATTTTTTCCTCTTTTAAATTGCAATAAAATCCATGATTCTTGTTGAGGTTTCCTAACCCTCCATGACTGAACCCATGCCTTCCAACCAGACTTTAGTTTGTGGGGTCTCTTTTCATCCATTAGGCATTAACTGAACTGGCCTTCTTTGTTTCCATATATTTACCAAGCCTTGGGGAAACTTACAGCCTATTTGTTAACCATCTTTTTCTCCTTTCCCAAGCATGCTCTTTTCCCTATTATTGTCAGGCCAAGTATGTTTTGTCCTTCAGATTTCTGCTTAAATATTACCGCTTGATAGCATTCTTCTTTATAATAATAAAAATTAACCACCCAGTCACTTTTAGCCTACACCCTATATTTTCTCTACATACCAGTTTCAATTCCTTGATATGTTTTCTTGTTATTTTTATCCATATCCTGCAGTTGAATCCATATGACAGAAAGAAATGTTGGTATCAATCTCTTCCCTCTTTGGTTGGAACAGTGTCTACTGGATAATAAACACTTAAAGGATTTGTAGGATGAACGAATCGGTGTTGACTACATGAAGGACTTGCACGACTCATGGTACTTAAAAGACAAGAGACAGATGAGCATTGGCGTAATGTTGAAAATTTAGAAAATCCTCACATTGAATGAGTAAAATTGGATAAATGACTGGAACACGGGAGAATAAGGAAGGGTAAGTTAGTGTGGGCTTATGGAGGATTGTGACTGATCCTCATTTTAAGTTGTGATAAATGTGAACATGTGTTTCTTTTTGTATTTACTTCTCTTAGCACTGATTTCAGACAATCTGCTAAACCCTGTAGACTGGGAAGTGAAAGAGAGTCCTTGTGGAGGGCTTTTTTTTTTCTTTTTTCCAGAACAGCAAGTCTGACATTATCTTTTAGTTGATTAGGACAGATTTTTTAAAAGATTTTATTTATTTATTTGACAGGCAGAGATCACAAGTAGGCAGAGAAGCAGGCAGAGAGAGAGGAGGAGGCATGCTCCCCAATGAGCAGAGAGCCTGATGCGGGGCTCCATCCCAGGACTCTGGGATCATGACCCGAGCCAAGGTCAGAGGCTTTAACCCATTGAGCCACCCAGGTGCCCCAGGACAGATTTTTTAAAGGCAGAGATATCTCCACATACCCCCCATAGAAAAATTAGGGAGCCAAATAAACAAGGCTTTAAGAAAATGAAGAAAACTATTCTTCCTCATGGTAAGGTAACATTCACAAGTTCCTTCTTATATTATGTTTTAAAATCCATGCACATTTCTAATTATAGGGTAATGTTTTCCAGATTGCAGTATTTACCTACTAGCACCCATGGTATGTGTAATTTTGATTCTCTGAGAATACTAAACTGGTAAGAGAAAAGTGGTAAAGTTATTATCTAGTAAGCCATGAACTGCTCAAAACCTGAAACATTTCTTTTTTCCTTTAATTCCAGTATCTATTTTATATGAGGGATTTATATATATTTGAGTATTTTGTTAGAATTGAAATGTTCATAAACTTTTACAGGTCATCGAAGGCCGAGCTTCTATCTGCAGGTAAGCCTTGCTGGGAGAAAGGTAGATTCTAACTGAAAGATAATAGAAATAATTGAGATAAAAGGAAGACCTGGGAATGATTAATTTTCTAGCATATGAGGAATGAGGTTTGGAGAAGGGAAATTAATTTTTGGACAGAGGTTGGTCACTAGGAAGCAGAGGTTTTGTTAAAGTCACAGTGTCTGGGGCGCCTGGGTGGCTCAGTGGGTTAAAGCCTCTGCCTTCAGCTCAGGTCATGATCCCAGGGTCCTGGGATCGAGCCCCACATCGGGCTCTCTGCTCAGCCGGGAGCCTGCTTCCTCCTCTCTCTCTGCCTGCCTCTCTGCCTACTTGTGATCTCTGTCTGTCAAATAAATAAATAAAATCTTTAAAAAAAAAAAGTCACAGTGTCTGAAGCACATTGTAGGCTCACACATGGTTTGGGTGATAATTAACTGGGTGAGAACCAAAGATACTTGCACATTTAATGTAAAGGGGTCAAAAGTTTAAAATCTAAAATATGATTCTATGTATTAATTCACCCATGAAATGGAGTCTTTCCAATCAGTATAAATGTGAAAAATATACCAATAGAAATTGGCACGGAAAATAGGTGGTTTGGTGGAACACAGATAGATTTTTGTAACCATACAGAATCCAGAGAGAAGAACTGGAGAAAAGGAGGTTATAGTTTAGATTGGTATCAGAGGAGCTTAGGGAATGTTGTGATTGATTATCTTGAGTTTCAATAATATCCTTGGGCTCGATGAGAATAATAAAATCATGAAGGAAATCAACTATGCTGACTAAGTTATTAGAGTTGCCAACTCTAAATCCCCACTTCTATAAATTACTGTCAGGATAAACTAGTGTATATACTTCCTGAAGGTTAGAATTAGTATTAAAACTTAAAAAAATTACTTTTTGATACAGCAATTCCATCATTTGAATATATTTTTTATTTCAGCCTTGTATTCAAAATAATACCAACAGATTTATGGAATCCTTTTATATATTAAAAATGGCTAAGATTATTTTTTGATGATTAAGTGGTATTGAATTCATGTAAAGCAAATTTGTCGTCATAGAAATTTGTTCATTACATGTTAAATAGTAAGAAATTGAAAATTAAATGCAAGCAAATACAAAATAAGTGAAAGTGAAAATTAATAGAAAAAAGAGATAATAAATGCCCAAATTTTGAATTTGATTAGTGGAACAGTTAAACAAGATCTCTTGAATAAGGATGCATAAAACATTAATATTGTCTCTTAATTTAAAAAATATTCTTAAGACAAGTTTCCTTGGTTCATGAACTCCATTTTCTTGCTTAAATCACAGCAGCAATGCAGTCTAATTTCCATTTTCAATGGCTTTGAAATATTTTGAGATCTTAAAAGCATCTGTGTAGCCATTCAGAAGCATATTTCTGTAGACTTTATTACTTTTTCTTATATTGTGATGTTTTCTTATAAATACCCAATTTAGTGGCAATTTGGTTGACTGAATTTATAAATATTTACACAATATTAAAGTAGTATTTAAGGGGACAAGATACTTGGTACACATAGATCAAGTTTGTTACCATTTAATTAAAATATGTAATGGCAATAACATATGTAATTTGTATAGCCAGGTTTGGCAAAAAAACAACTTGTTCTTGTTAGCACATAACTCAGTTTGTGGGATCGAAAACATAGGTGTAGTAGAAGAAAAATTACTATTAAAGTAAGTATTTGTCTTGGAAACCAAAGTATTTGTCTTAGAAACCAAAGGGAGTGTCGGTTAATCTAGGATTTGTTTAGATTGAAATAAATAAGAAGGGCTTCTACTGATATTACTGTTTAGTCAAAAATTAACATTAGCCTCTTCCAAACATGAAGAGGCAATATCATATAATGGAGGAAAACACTTTCTATAGTGTTTACATCTTTGTTATTTTGCTTATAGAAATAAGATTACTAATACTAGGAAGTAAAACATTGTTGGCATCTGTTATGAGTAAAAGTTATTGCCCTAGACTTTTTAATCAAGTAATAGGCATTTATAAACACAATTGACAATTCTTCTTTCCAAGTTTCTCAAGATGGTATAATCACAAAATTTAAGAAATTTTCTATACAGGTATATTTATTAAAATTTATCATGGGAAAGGTAAGAGGATTAAAATGAAAGAAATGTACATCAATCTCTATTCAACCACAGGAAAGTTATTTAACCTTTTTTGAACTTCCATGAAAATTGCATAACAAAAACTATTACACAGGATGGTCATTAACATTAAACATGGTATTATATATAATAAATGGTTCCAGTAATATGAGTTAAAGACACTTGAAATGAAGAAAGCATAATTGATTTTTGAGTAAAATATATGCATGATAGAACTGAGAAGTAATGTTGAATCACCTCAAAGACATTAAATGTCTCTAGGTCAGCAAAATCTTGCTGTAATATGATTTAATATATTGAGAAAGCCAAAGTTTTAATACACCTACTGCATCTAATGTACTGTTTCTCACATTTAAGGAATGGATTAACACTTAAAAAAAAAGAAAGAAAATTAACAGATACCAGTATCATTTTAAATAAATGATAAAAAAATTAAATCTGGATTTGACACACATATCTTATACAAAACATACAACCCCCCCCCCCCAAATCAGCCAACAAACAAAGTAAAGCAGAGGATAGCATTATTGTTCAATTGCTATTTGGACAAAGCTGTATTTGGTCCATCCCAGACAGCATAGACTTAACTCTCTTTGCTCCTTTCCTCTAAGAAGAAGTACAATTCCTACAAATAATGCAAGACTATTAAAAGAGACTTCTGAAAAGTGGAAAGAAGATGGTAAATTGATTTGGGATTCAAAAACTGGAACAACCTGGTGGCAAGGCATCTTAGAATCGTTCCCATACTTTGAAGGGTAAATGTGGCCATTGGAAGAAGAGAAGCCCGTGCTGGCATTTTGGACATCTGACCTGACAACAGAATATGTCCAGGTAGACTCATTGTCTGCTAAACTGAGTATGTGTCTTGACAACAATGCCATGCAAGCCTAGCTGAATGAGCAATGAGGATTGCCTGGGCCCTTTGCTTATAGTAAGCAGCCGGATGCAGCATTGTTCTTTCTCATCACACCTAATAATCCTCTCTTATAACCAGTGATATTCTATAGCCTGGTAGGGGTGATCAAACTTCCATAAATGTTTAGCTCATAAAGAACTCTCTGTCCCCCACAC